>NC_047037.1:71013582-72348266 GCF_011762595.2 Tursiops truncatus
GCTGCTCAACAATAATTAGTGAATTATTAGAGAAATGCAACTCAAAACTACAATGAGGTATCACCTCACACTGGTTAGAATGGGCATCATCAGAAAATCTACAAACAACAAATGCTGGAGAGGGTGTGGAGAAAAGGGAACCCTCCTGCACTGTTGGTGGGAATGTAAACTGATACAGTCACTATGGAGAACAGTATGGAGGTTCCTTAAATAACTAAAAATAGAATTACCATACGATCCAGCAATCCCACTACTGGGCATATACCCAGAGAAAACCACAATTCAAAAAGACACATGCACCCCAATGTTCATTGCAGCACTATTTACAATAGCCAGGTCATGGAAGCAACCTAAATGCCCATCGACAGACGAATGGATAAAGAAGGTATGGTACATATATACAATGGAATATTACTCAGCCATAAAAAGAAACGAAATTGGGTCATTTGTTGAGACGTGGATGGATCTAGAGACTGTCATACAGAGTGATGTAAGTAAGAAAGAGAAAAACAAATATCGTATATTAACGCATATATGTGGAACCTAGAAAAATGGTACAGATGAACCGGTTTGCAGGGTAGAAATAGAGACACAGATGTAGAGAACAAACGTATGGACACCAAGAGGGGAAAGCCGCGGAGGGGTGGTGGTGGTGGTGGGATGAATTGGGCGATTGGGATTGACATGTATACACTGATGTGTATAAAACTGATGACTAATAAGAACCTGCTGTATAAAAATAAAATTAAATTAAATTTAAAACTTAAAAAAAAAGAATAGAAAAAAAAAGACATTGTCAAGAAAATGAAAGACAAGCCACAGACTGGGAGGTAAATATTGGCAAATATATCTGATGAAGTTCTTATATGCTTTATACATATAGAACTCTTACAATTTAGTAAGAAGAAGACAACTCGATTAAAGAAATGGACAAAAGAATGAACAGACACCTCATCAAAAAAGTTATATGAACAACTAATAAGCATGTTCAACATCATTAGTCACTAGGAAAATACAAATTAAAACTGAAATGAGATGTCACCATAGACCCACTAGAATGGTTAAAATTAAAAAAGACTTACCATACAAAGTGTTAGTGAGGATGTGGATCAACAGAACGCCTCGGATATTGCTGGTGGGAGTGCAAAATAGCACAGCCACTTTGGAGAGCACTTTGACAGTTTCTCATAAAGTTAAATACACACATATCATATGACCCAGCAATTCCACACCGAGGTATTTACCCAAGGGAAATAAAAACATATGTCCACATAAAGACCTGCTACATGAATGTTCACAGCAGCTTTATTCTTACTGACTCAAAGTGGAAACAACTCTAATATCCATCAACTGGTGAACAGATGAATATCTCTGTGGTGAATACTTCAAACTGTGATAAATCCATACAGTGGGATACTACTCAGTAACAAAAAGGAACGAACTACAGATACATACAAGAACAGATGAATCTAGGGGCTTCCCTGGTGGCGCAGTGGTTGAGAGTCCGCCTCTCAATGCAGGGGATGTGGGTTCGATCCCTGGCCAGGCAACTAAATCCCACATGCATGTTGCAACTAAGAGTTCACATGCCACAACTAAGGAGTCCGTGAGCCGCAACTAAGGAGCACATGTGCTGCAACTAAGGAGCCCATGAGGCACAACTAGGGAGCCCAGCTGCCACAACTAAAACCTGGCGCAACCAAAAAAAAAGCTTAAAAAAAAAAAGAATAGAAACTCCTAGAAGATATGACGATAGAATAATATTCATTATTGTTACCTTCTGGAATATCAGCACTAAAAAATAAATGTTGTAATAGTTTTACAACTATAGGCTCATATAAATTTGAATTTGTAATGATCTCAGCAGCAGAAAGGATCTTGTAGGTTACCTAGCCAACCTCTGACACAGAGCAAGAATGCCCCCTACAGCATCCCCAGAGCCTGGAAGATCAGCTGCTCATCCTTATCACTGCTGGGCAAGGCATCCAGAGTCCCACAGCTGTGGCTCTGAGGGTGAGTGGGATCTGTCCCTCTCCCTCCCAGCTTCTACCCCACTTGCTCCTGTGGGACCACACGGGGTATGGAGGATGCTTTCTGCCCCACTTGAGATATTTGAAGACTGGGGTCCTATGTCCCTTTGAATCCTCTCTATTCCAAGTTAAACATTTCCTGTTCCTTTAACTTTCCTCACACTAGAAAGTTCCCGAGCCCTCCAGCATCCAACCCACCCCCCCTCCGCATCCCTTGGGCTCTGATTGGTCAGTGTTCCCTGGGGCGTGTGGTGCCACCACATGGCAAAATTGAGAGACTGATCCTGTGTGTAGTTTGGGGCGCACTGCTTTTATCAGTGTAGCCTAACCTTCATTTAAAGCTCTCCCAACCCCTGTTGACAAAGCGCTTTTCAAGTTGTGAAATATATCAGGTATATAAGAAGCATTGAGTAAAATAATCACTTAATAACCCACCCCTCTGCTTTGGCAATATACTATGATGCTACATTTGCTGCAGACTTCAAAAGTCACCTTTTAAGCCACACTTACTTCAGATATTACAGCTACAATTGAAGCCTCACCCCTTTCACACTCCCTTCCCTGTCTCCCCTAGAGAAACCATTATCAGAACTCTGTGTTTAAATCAACTATATTTCAATAGAAATGAAAAAAAGAACTCTGTGATTAATCCTTCCCATGTATGCTTTCATACGGTTAAATGTATGAATCAACAGTACTTAGCATTGTTTTACACGTTTTCAGCTTCAAATAAATTGTGACACACTGTATGTATTTTTCTATACCTTAAGTTTTTGAGATTTGATTCATTTTAACTGTGATTCAGCAATCCATTGAATTTTCTAAAATGTGTTTATTCATGCCCCTGTCTGACGGGCATTTAGGTCGTTTCCGTTACAGGCAACGATGAGATGAACACTGTCGATCACGACTCCTTGTGCTCATGTGTGGGAGTCTCTCTAGGGTCAGTAGCTGTGACTGGAATGGCTGCGTCATGGCATGTGTGCATTTTTTCCTTTACTAAATATTGCACACATACTTTTTTAACCATCTGATTCATGCTAAGCTTGTGACCAGCTAATGTTATCATATAAACACCTACCAAGCCCAATATGTTTTGTTTTTAAAAAGCCAACGTTGTACTCGCTGAATGTCTCCTACATGTAAGACACTGTGCTAGGAACCATGGGCATACAGAAAAATGGTAGATCCTTTGCCTTCCAGGAATTTACACATATACGAAAGCAAATCTAGGGCAGGATTGGGTCTGTATATGGAGCATCCTCACTGACGCTCCTAATTACTTATGAAAACCCACTGATGAGATGCATGCTCTGTTACTTGGGAAAGGAAGCAGAAAAGTGAAACACGACGACTATATGCTGCATGCCTTACCGTGCCTTTCCTTCAAGGATCACCTCCTTCATAATTGCATACACTTGTGCAGTGCTTCATAGTTTACGTATACATTACCTAACTGCTTCTCATAATCTCTTCCCTGGGAATCTGATAGGGCACCTCTAATCACCCCACAGCAGAGATGGGGGAGCTGGGACGCAGAGGGGGAAGTGAACTGCCCCACATAATGAGGTCAGAAATGGCAGAGCCCAAGCTAGAACTCAGGTCTCCTGACTCCAAATCAGGGCCTTCTCCCAAGTATCAGCAACTGCCCAGGAAAACCCTTTGGGGGCTCTCTCTCTCTCTGTCCTTATATCAGACTGAAAGTTAGCCATGTTATCAACAAAAGTTCACAATATTAAATCCAGTCTCCATGTCTGGCAAAATGCCCTTGACAGCCAGTCACAAGTGTTTCTAAGGTCTCCTTCCCCTCTTCCTCTCCAGGCCTGGGTACTCAAATTCCCATGGGAAAGCACAACCCTACCTGTGACTGGAAGCATCCATTTTCTAGGAAACACAGTCTTACTACATTTATAAAGCTAGGGTACAGACAACTGGAACTACTCACTGTCCTCCAATGCATCTCCCCCTTCCCTCTATTGAACCTTTGCTCAGTTCCCTCTCCTGAGTGTTCTCACCTCCATTTCTACCTATCAAAATCCTGTCCATACTCAGAATAGCCATCACGACACTGAAGAAGAACAAAGTCAGAGGATGGACACTATCTAACTTCAAGACTTACTATAAAGCTGCGATAATCAAGACAGTCTTGTATCGGTGGAAGAGTAGACACATAAATCAATGGAAATGTAGAGCCCAGAAATAAACCCACACTTAAGTCTTTAATCCATTTCAAGTTAATCTTTGTATATGGTGTAAGATAAGGGTCCAGTTTCATTCTTTGGCATGTGGATATCCAGTTTTCACGACACTATTTATTGCAAGGACTATCTTTTCCCCATTTGTATTCTTGGTGCACTTCCCAAAGATTAGTTGACCACATATGCGAGGGTTTATTGCTGGGCTCTCTTGTCTGTTTTATTGGTCTATGTGCCTGTTTTTATCCCAATACCATGGTGTTTTGATTAGTATAGGTTTGTAATATAGTTTAAAATCAGGACATGTGATTCTTCCAGCTTTCTTAAGATTGCTTTGGCTAGCCAGCAATCCCACTTCTGAGTATACACCCAAAAGAAATAAAATCAGTATCTCAAAGAAGTATCTGCACTCCATGTTTATTACAGCATTATTCACAATAGTCAAGATATGGAAACAACCTAAGTGTCTGTTGACAGATGAATGGATAAAAAAAGTGATATATATATATATATATGTGTATATATATATATATATATATATATATATATATATATTCAATGGAATATTATTCAGGCATGAAAAAAGAAATTCTGCCATTTGTGACAATATGGATGAACCTGGAGGACATTACACTAAGTGAAATAAGTCAAACACAGAAAGACATGTGTTCTCATTTATATGTAGAATCTGAAAGAGTTGAATTCATAGAACCAGAAAGTAGAATGGTGGTTGCCAGGGGCTGGGGCTGGGGATAGGATGGGGGGAGGTGGAGAGATGTTGGTTAAAGTGTACAAACTTTCAGTTATAAGATGAATAATTTCTGGGGATCTAATGTATGGCATGGTGATTATAGTTAATACTGTATTATATACTTGAAATTTGCTAAGAGAGTAAATCTTAAGTGTTCTCACCACACACACACACACAAAGGTAATTATGGGAGGTGATGGATGTGTTAGTTAACTTGATTGTGGTAATCATTTCACAATGTATACATATATTAAATCATCACATTGGGGCTTCCCTGGTGGCGCAGTGGTTGAGAGTCCGCCTGCCGATGCACGGGACACGGCTTCGTGTCCCGGTCCGGGAGGATCCCGCATGCCGCGGAGCAGCTGGGCCCGTGAGCCATGGCCACTGAGTCTGCGCGTCCGGAGCCTGTGCTCCGCAACGGGAGAGGCCACAGCAGTGAGAGGCCCGCGTACCGAAAATAAAAAAAAAAATCATCACATTGTACACCTTAAAAAAATCACATTGTACACCCTAAATATATACAATATTTACTTGTTAATCATACTTCAGTAAAGCTAGAAAAAAATAATAAAAGCAAGTGAGATGATAAAAAAGAAGTGGGTCCACATAAATGTAGTCAATTGATCTTTGACAAATTGAATTGCAAAGGCAATTCAATGGAGAAAGGATAGTCTTTTCAATAAATGGTGCTGGAATAACTGGACATTCACATGTAAAAAAATGAATCTAGACACAGACGTTACACTTTTCATAAAAATTAACTCAAAATGGATCATGGATGTAAATGTAAAATGCAAAACTTTAAACCTTTGAGAAGATAACATAGGAGAAAATCTAAGTGATCTTGGGTTTGGCAATGACTTTTTAGGTACAACATGAAAGAGAAATTTGATAAGTCGAACTTCATTAAAATGAAAAACTTCTGCTTTGTGAAAGACACTGTTCAGAGGATGACAAGTCACAGAATGGGAGAAAATATTTCCCCCAAATATACAAAGAATGCTTAAAATTCAACAATAAGGAAACAGCCAACCTGATTTTAAAATGGGCTAAAGATTGGGCCAGGGGCATCCAACAGTTCCTGCCTAACCTCTCCACAGGTCCCTGAAAATTAAAGGCCAGTGATCCTAGGAGGGGTGTATTCAGCTCCTAAGTGAGTTTTCTGATAACAAAGCCAGCCTGTCTGCAACTGGAACTATTCTTGGGTCTAAGAAGGATCAGGCAACGGCCCTCTCTGGCCCCCCAACTCCTTGCTGTTGTGGAAAACGCTTCACGTGCGTGGCTAACACATGGTCAGGATGACTACTGCCGCCACCCTGAGTCTTAGGACAACCCACCTGGGACCAATTTTTGCATCAGAATTGTGAAGCCAAAAAGATTTATTTTTGACAACGCTCCCAGTGTGTGCTTCACTCTAAAGTAGGCATAATATCATTAGCTACTTCATGGGATTGTTATGAGGCTTAAATGAAATAATACATGTACAACGTTTAGTATAGCACCTGGCACATAGCAAGTACTTAATGAACATTAGTGATTAATACTTCTATTATCAGGGCATGAGACTAGGTTTGGGGGGAGACTGTTGTGTGTCTAGAATTATTACATTATTCTCAGTTAGAAATGGCTGGTCCAGATGGTCCCTTTTGTTTTTGTAAGGAAAGGCTGGGGGAAAATACCCTAACATGAGAGGGGTCTCTGTGTTTCCCCTAAGGCAAATGCCCCTAATCCAGGGGCACATGTATCACCAACCCCAAGGCTCTATCAGTTCCCTTGGGATAGCAGCCTGATCAGTCTGAGAACTAAGAAAGAACAAAGAGACATCCAGGAGAGCCTCTTGCCTCTGAAACAGAGGGACTCAGACACTGGCAGGTGGGCTGACAGTCATGCCCTTCCCGCTGGTGGGGAAGAGAAACAATTGTCAGTGACAACCTTCTCCTTGAAAAGATTCATGACAAAAGATAAAGATTTCTGAGGCAGGGAAAAATGATTAGGTTCGAACTAACCATAACCCACCCACAGAGATGCAAATCCTATTTCGAGCAGGCAAGAGGTGGAAACAACAGGAAAGAGGTATATTTTTTTCCCTGGCAACTGTATCAAATCTAAGCATTCTCTGCAGGCTTAATTGCCATGTAACCTTCAACTTTATAAACATGTTTTAAAAATAATACCGTGGAGAAAGGACAGCCTATTCAATAAGTGGTGCTGGGAAAACTGGACAGCTACATGTAAAAGTATGAAGTTAGATCACTCCCTAACACCATACACAAAAATAAGCTCAAAATGGATTAAAGACCTAAATGTAAGGCCAGAAACTATCAAACTCTTAGAGGAAAACATAGGCAGAACACTCTATGACATAAATCACAGCAAGATTCTTTCTGACCCACCTCCTAGAGTAATGGAAATAAAAACAAGAGTAAACAAATGGGACCTAATGAAACTTAAAAGCTTTTGCGCAGCAAAGGAAACCATAAAGAAGACCAAAAGACAACCCTCAGAATGGGAGAAAATATTTGCAAATGAAGCAACTGACAAAGGATTGATCTCCAAAATTTATAAGCAGCTCATGCAGCTTAATAACAAAAAAACAAACAACCCAATCCAAAAATGGGCAGAAGACCTAAATAGACATTTCTCCAAAGAAGATATACAGAGTGCCAACAAACACATGAAAGAATGCTCAACATCACTAATCATGAGAGAAATGCAAATCAAAACTACAATGAGATATCATCTCACACCAGTCAGAATGGCTATCATCAAAAAATCTAGAAACAATAAATGCTGGAGAGGGTGTGGAGAAAAGGGAACCCTCTTACACTGTTGGTGGGAATGTAAATTGATACAGCCACTGTGGAGAACAGTATGGAGGTTCCTTAAAAAGCTACAAATAGAACTACCATATGACCCAGCAATCCCACTACTGGGCATATACCCTGAGAAAACCATAATTCAAAAAGAGTCATGTACCAAAATGTTCATTGCAGCTCTATTTACAATAGCCCAGAGATGGAAACAACCTAAGTGTCCATCATCGGATGAATGGATAAAGAAGATGTGGCACATATATACAATGGAATATTACTCAGCCATAAAAAGAGACGAAATTGAGCTATTTGTAATGAGGTGGATAGACCTAGAGTCTGTCATACAGAGTGAAGTAAGTCAGAAAGAGAGAGACAAATACCGTATGCTAACACATATATATGGAATTTAAAAAAAAAAAAAAATGTCATGAAAAACCTAGGGGTGAAACAGGAATAAAGACACAGACTTACTAGAGAATGGACTTGAGGCTATGGGGAGGGGGAAGTGTAAACGGTGACAAAGCGATAAAGAGGCATGGACATATATACACTACCAAACGTAAGGTAGATAGCTAGTGGGAAGCAGCCGCATAGCACAGGGAGATCAGCTCGGTGCTTTGTGACCGCCTGGAGGGCTGGGATAGGGAGGGTGGGAGGGAGGGAGACGCAAGCGGGAAGAGATATGGGAATATATGTATATATATATAACTGATTCATTTTGTTGTGAAGCTGAAACTAACATACCATTGTAAAGCAATTATACTCCAATAAAGATGTTAAAAAAATAATAATAATAATAACTGTGGCCAGAATGAGAGTTTTGAAAGGCAGCAGCCAGCAGGTTGTAAGCCTAGGTTAAATCGTTTAAAGAGACTGAAAGTGGCCTGGGACAAGGATGGATAGCCCAGTTCCAAGGAAATGAGGCCTGGTTATCACGCTGATGTTATGCATAGGATCACTTATTTGAATGAATCATTTCATCATCAAATAATCATCTCACACTAACAGATCGTGGAAGAAAATGAAAAATGCAATCAATTGTAATAGAAAGCAAAAGAGAAGAAAGAAAATTTACCCTAGATTCTATCTCCTCCAAATTTAACTCATTTTCTGGGTTCCCCACATATAATCTTACTCAGTTAAGATTATGCAGTTAAATGGTTAAACTCCTTTTTTTCCAGGCAAAGTCCTGGGAAAGGGGTCATTTGGGGGTTATGTTTATTTTGGTGCAGAACTGATTTAGCAGAGTGGTCATGCCTGGTGAATCCTTTCTGGGATCTGTCTGGTTGGGTGATGAAGCCAGAAAGCCATGAAGCCCTGGGGCAGGAGCGTGAACAGTGGCTGGAGGGCAGTGTGTGAGGGAGCTGACCTTAAACAGGTCTACCACTCAGGGGATTCCCAGAAATGAGTGGGGGTGGTGGGAGATGCTGGCGGGGTGGGCTGAGATCCTCAATCAGGTGGGTGTAGGTGAGAGAAAATTAAAATGTGACTTTTATGTTACCATGACCTTCCTTGTAGCCACAGGCTGGAGCTTGGGGACATTTTGGCAATACGTAGAAGAAATCTTACTTATATCCACCAGCAAGGAAAACACATAAAAATCTCAGGGATATTTTGTCTTATTCCCTGACAGTTTAAAGATAAGTCAAGTCAAAGTCGAGAAGAGTGGAATAACGCCTGCTCTCAAGGATTCCCTCCCTCTGGCACAATCCAGTTTCTCAATGGTGGTGAAACACATCGAGGAAGGCACTCTCTTGGGGAAAAAATTTTTTTGGTTCTTGAGAGAGAAACAGAGAAGAAATATGACAACACGTGCTCTTGGTAGACACTCAGAACCGTATATGAAGGGCTCTTTCTTTAGGAGTTAATTAAAAATAATAATAAACAGATGCCTTTTGATGGTTTTCGTGTTTCAAAATGTTGACTTGTTACATCCAAGGATCCTCCCTGTGCTCCGGAATAACAATTTCTCCCAAGAGAAGTAGCTTAATTCAGTTCTGCAGTGAGGTTAAGAAGCGGTTGGATTGGAAGAGTACTCCCTAAAGCACCCATCTGCCTTGTGTCCAGGCTTGTGGGAGAGACACATCTAAGTGAATTGCCACACTAAGTGAATCGTCCTCAAGACGCTCACACTCTAGCAGTAGAGAGAGCTAGTGCTCAGCTGGGTGAGTAAATTCACATGTACATTAAACACTGGTTCTGCCACTACACAGACCTTCATTATGTGCCACAAATCAGCATGACTCGTAGCCCCTGAGGATGCCTGGCTTGGATGGTCTGTCGAGGGAGGACCTCTAGGTCACTTTACATGTGGGCAATGGATTGCACTGTTCCTCCCAACGGGAAGAGGAGGGGCCGCCATGTGCCATATTTGTGGACCTGCCCGGCTCCCTTGGGCTTTATGTGGAAACATCTCCTATCTCTTCTCCAACTGAAGACACAAACGGCTGCACTTCACTTGGGACGCACAGAGCACAGGTGGTGCATAACCACCCCACCTGAGCTCTGCCATATGGTCTGCAGGAAGAATCACTTGGGGTGCTATAGCACTCTACAGTATAGAGGCAGGCAGCTGACCTTTTTGTCCATCCCGAAGCCTCAAGTGGAGGGCTAGTGGCTGTTAGTTTGGCACTGCCTCAGGGACTGAGGGGCTGCTCGCAGGGCCCAGAGGTATGCTCGCTTCTGTTCGTTTTCTGTTTGGGTTTTGTTTTGAGGCCCTTGCCGAGTTTAAAGTTTTTCAGCCCAGGCAGTTTTCTTTTCAGCTCTAGTAGCTCTCCAGTGAGAAGAGGTAGCCGGGGCAGTGAGGGAGTGCCGCTTTGGAGTAAGCAGGAGGGAGTTCTAGTCTGGTCCCAGCAAGGTATTTAACCTCCCTGAACCTCAATTCCCAACTACTCACAGAAACAGCCCTTCCGGCTTCCAGCTAAAAACAGCTGACCAGAAAACTAAAGATTGTAGAATTGCCTTTTGGAAGCTACCCTCCCTTTTTACACAGAAAACTAGGTCTCTGGGAAAACCTTGGCCAAGAAGAGCACAAGGGGGAGAGAACCACAGGCAAGCCAGGCTGGGGACCCTCCTGTGAGCCCTGGCCCAAGACGGCCTTTATGGGACACCTGGGCCTCCCTTACACAGTGTCCATATCTGCAGAGAATAACAGACCACTTAAAAGGGTGTGGGTAGCACTTTAAAATTCACACACACACTTTATCTCATGGGCTCTTCAGACTTCACGGGCTTTTGTTGCTCCTGGAAGTTTCATCTCTTGTGCAAAGTATTTCTACCCGGATTTGGTCTTTTCCTCACCTGCTCACACCTCACTGTTCAACCCAGCGCTGCATCTCCTCAGAGCTTCGTGGCTCAGCCTCCTCTTCAGGCCGAAACAGCGCCTTCCCAATTGGGACGCGTGCCGTCCACGAACTGGCCCGGAATCAGGGCCACTGGACCCGCCTACCAACGTGCAATTTAAGCAGAAGCTGGACCGTCTCCTTCCGCGTCAACTTGCCTGACGCTGGAGAAAGGCGACCTCTAGTGTTGGTTCTTGGAAGGGACGCAGCGGCTTTCCGCAACCGAGGTGAGGCTCCGGGGGCCAGCCAGGCAGTGAACCGAGAGGGGCAGAGTTTAACTGGACTTGTTAGAGAGATGAGGAGGAAGGACAGAGGGGATTCTTGAGCTCCAGGAAGCCCAACCGTGCACATTTGGCCTCTGAGGCCTGCTCATTGTCCAAACACACCTGCCCCTCTTTTGTTAACACCCAAGACTCAGCCCACCCCTCACCCCTGACTCACCTGGCTGAAACAAGCTCACCTGCCTCTGCTACCAGACCAAACTTGGGTCAGCTCACCTGTGCACAGTAAAGCCAATCCACTGACACCTGGTTGTGGTGAAGGAAACTGCGGTGTTTATTGCAGGACACCAAGCATGGAGTCCAGGCTGCTTATGCTTAAAAGCCCCGAACTCCTCAAAAGCTTTTAGGGAAAGGTTTTTAAAGACAGGGTGAGGGCGAGGGGTTGGGGGTGTGTGATTCGTGGACATTCTTCTGATTGGTCGGTGGTGAGATAATTGAGAGTCAACATCATCAACCTCCTGATTCCAGTTGGTCTGGGGTCTACGTGCTTGTGGTCAGCATGCAGTTAACTTCTTCCACCTCGTGGGAGTTTTGGTAGCTGTCAAACAGCTCAAAGGATATGGCTCAGGATATTATCTATAGCCCTGAAGGAGGAACTAACGATCCTTGACTTTGTTTAATAGCTAAACTATTATTATTTTGTCTTGCTTGACTGTTTTCCTTTCTTTCTGCATTTTCTCACTTCTCTGATTAAATTTATTCTTTGGAATTTGGGGAAGGCCTAGGAGGCTAAGGTTTTTTTTATAGACAAGGGGCAGGCAGAGGACATGGGGGGGGGGGGCTCTGTTTGTGGAAGACCTGTTCAGTTACACTTCTGTGACTGGAGAAGGGGAAGGTGGAAAAGGCATCAAGCAATGTGTCTGGGTATGAACCAGGGCACCTGGTTGAACGCACCAATCCTCGGGTGGCCTCCATCTATGTCTCCATGGTCCTGCCATGACCAATCAGTCAGTCCTGTCTTCGGCAGGGGTTGTGGTGGGGAGTGTGTGAGCAGGCAAATACTGGGTGGCTTGCCCTTGTGAGGCAGTGGGACTGCCTGGTGACTGTGACTTTTCAGGGCTCCACCAACTTCATCAACACCACCCCATTCTTTGAGATGGAAAATCCACAATCTTCAGTAAAGTGCTACACTGTTCGGCTTAAAGCCCTCCTTCCCCCTTTCCCTTCTAAACAGACGACCTTGCTTAAGACCCTCTTATAAGGAATTGTAGAGCTGCCACTGGCCACAGGATGTGACGCCCAAGGGGCTTAGGAGGCAGAGGCTTTAGGAAATGAAGGGTTTGGAGATGCTTGAAGGGAGAAGTGTCCATCCTCAGCACTACGCCCTCTCTCTTCCCAGTCTTGCAAGTATATTTAGAACCTATTAGTTGCTGTTTTTTCTTATGAGTTATAATCTATTTTCATTTTTATGTGACTTTATTGAGTTTAATGAGACCCCAAACTGCCACACTTACAAGGTCAAATTGAGTGTTTTTTGTATATAATTTTTGCCAAGTCTATTTCCAACCATAGGTAGGGTGACCACCCATCCCAGTTTGCCTGAAACAGTCCTGGTTTACATCCGTCACCTGGGCATAATTATTCATGGTGTTCTCTTTCACTCGGCAAAGGGCTCCACTTAGATGGTGAATTACACTGTCACGCTAATTACAGATAATCTATGTAAGAAAACATTTAGGCATTAGGATTTAGAGGATGTGAGAGATAATATTACCAGGAATTTGAGATTTAAATGGTTATTATAATCTTGGCATAATTAGCTCTAAGCTTTCTGGCAGCTGAAACAGAAGAAAAATATGAAGAGTTAGGAAGTTGATTCTGTCCTGTAAAATGATGCATATTATGTCTTTTGGAGGGACATATTTATCAGGCACTTAATTTTAGGAGGAATTTTTCACATAAATTGTTACAAAAGGGACACTGAGTAACATAAGGGACTGTGTCTTCCATGTTAGTTTTTGCAGAATTTTCTATGTGGCCATTTTTAATATTGGTCCTTAAAATTATTGTGCTTTTCCAATTCTCTTTCTCTGTGAAAAATGGGGAGGGAATAAAAATTATTTCACAGGGGTTAACTGAGATAATATGTATGCAAGTGCCAAGTAAACTATAAATATCAAAATACTGTCATTTTCTTTCTTATTACCTTGTTGAAAACCCTCCTTTTATTGATGGGGAAGCCAAGGTCCAGAGAGAGAGAAGTAATGGGGCTACTTAGTGACAAAACAGGGGTTAAGGTCCTGTTTATCCCTCAGTGCTAATAGAATCTCACAGAGCTGTTCACCAAGACATTCTGAGATTCTGTCAGGCCACCAGTGTGGGCTGGAGGTGGGGTGGGAAGATGAGGCAGAAAGGCTTTGGACAGTAGTGGCCCAGATGGAGATGCTAGAAATGGTGTTTTAAGTCATCATCATAAAGAGATGTTATTAACCTAATTTTCTTTTAGCAAGACAGAAAGCTTCTCACGGTGATTGTTTGAGTCACTCTCAGGTGAAAGAATAAGCCATCTATTTTTTGCAAGTTAAAAAAAAAGTTGCTCCCAGTCTGGTTTCCAGGGGCACAGCCTTTTGGGACTAGTTCCAGCAGAGGGTTTTCCAGCATTATGGCACGACCTTCTTTTCAGCTTCTCTTCCTCACAGCCAGTAAGTCTCAAAGTGTGGTCCCAGACCGGCAGCATCTCCATCACCCAGAAACATGTTAGATATGCAAGTTCTCAGGCCTCACCCCAGACCCACTGAATCAGAAACTGGGGGTGATTCTGTTGCACACTAAGGGTTGAGATCACTGCTCCAGGCTGTTCTTAGGGCCCTGTCTGGCTTCCTAGAGAGAAGAGAAACAAAATGTGGCAATCCTCCCCCTTGCTGCTCTCCCTACCCCGCAGGCAGGCTGTCCTTTCTAAACTCCTAGTAACAATTGGTTTTTCAGGTATGGCCCTCGCACTTGCTCAAAAATGAAGTTGCATGGCCTCTGTTTGATGGTTTGCCTAGCCAATACCAGCTCTGGATAATACACACTACCTTTACCAAGCATTTCACGTGTGCCAGATTTGACAGCACTATGATCTGATGGCCCAAGTGCCTTTTGTTTTAAAGAAAAAACACTTAAGTCTTCTGCCTCTGATATCTATGGCTGATTTCCAGTTGAGATAAGTTTAAAAGGATCCCATTTATTTTTTTTTTAAAGGTTAATCAGGTCTCCAGGAAGTGAAATCTATAGCCTTTTACTTTTCACTAGAATGTAGAATTCTGTAGAAACTGCTGTTCCCTTCCAAAAGAGCTTTTCACTTTTCCAAATGGGTCTCAGCAGAAATAGTCTGTCCTAACCTGAAAGAATATTGATTCACTTTTCAAGGCATAATGAGCCTAACAGTTTTACCTGCTCAGCCCCCCACTGCAGCAGACCACTCTTATGGGTGTGGACTTATCTACGAGGAAAGAACCCTCAACCTTCCATGCTGAGGGCTTTTCTTGACTAGACGTAAACTGAAAAGGAACTGAAGAGGATTATGGTTGCATAGATCTCAAATTGCCCTCTGCCATGTAGTTCTTCCTAGTGGAACTTTCTGGACTACTCAAGGCACTCTTCCCCAAGCTTTGTTTTGTAGGCAGCACGCTGCCAGGAGAGTGGAAAATTTTTCTACTTGTGTGGCAGAGGAAAGCTGGAGGCTGGGAGGCTGGGGCTGAGTCCCTGCACTAGTAGGCAGGAGGGTACACCCCCGAGCCGACCTCCGCTCCTCGACCTGAGCAGTCAGCACAACCCCTCTGAGCTCTGGGCAAGCTGCCTTAACCAAGAGCAAGGGGGAAAGACTCTTAAGAACAGGTAGTGTAACTGAGCAGGATCCTCTGGGACCTTCCTGGGACAGAACCCCCCACCCCATGTCCTCCTCCTGCCTCTTGTCTGTAGAAAACTTTAGCCTCCTAGGCCTTCCCTGAGTTCCAACGAGTAAATTTAATTGGAGAAATGAGAAAATACAAAAACAAAGGGAAACAGTCAAGGAAGACAAAATAATAATAGTTTAGCCATTAAACAAAGTCAAGGAGCTTTAGTTCCATCTCAAGGGCTATAGCTAATATCCTGAGCCATATCCTTTGAGCTGTTTGACAGCTACCAAAACCACCATCAGGTGGAAGAAGTTAACCCTATGCTGACCACAAGCATGTAGACTCCAGACTGCTTGGAACCAGAAGGGTGATGATGTTGGCTCTCAATTACCTCACCACCAACCAATCAGAAGAATGTCCATGAGCTGATCATGCACCTCCCAAACCCCCCTTCCTCACCCTGTCTTTAAAAACCTTTCCCTGAAAGCCATGGGGGAGTTCAGGTCTTTTAAGCACTAGCTGTTTGGACTCCCTGCTTGGTGACCTGCAATAAACACTCCAGTTTCCTTCACCACAACCCGATGTCAGTAGATTGGCTTCACTGTGCATGGGCGAGCTGACCCAAGTTTGGCTTGGTAATGGGAGAGAGTGACAGATGGAGACAAGTAAACAGAATCAAGAACAGAAGTATCTTTCCTCCAGAACACTGGTTCTCAGCCTTGAGCTGACATTAGAATCACCTTGGGAAGCTTTTAGCATTTCTGACAACCAGGCCATACCCTAGACCAATTAAATCAGAGTCTCTGGGAGTGGTAACCAGGCAACAGCATTTTTTTTTAAGGCTCCCTGGGTGGTTCCAGTATGCAGCCAGGCTGGAGAGCCATCTTTCTAGCATTCACTTCCTCCGGTAACTGCTGTTTTCCTGCCTTCTCTCAGGGCATGGACCCCTTCTCATTTGTCTTGCTTGTATTTCTTCATTCTTCTGGCCTTGAGGACCATGATGTCGAGTCAGGGACATCTTATGCTAAGTGAAAGTTTAATCTGAATTTCTTTTGCTTGGACCCCTTGTTTCCCTTTGGATCTTTCATCTTTTTCAAACAGAGTTGAGTCCCAGTAGAAATGATTGGTTTCAAGATTCAGGAATGAGACATAAAGACAGATTTATCATTTGATGTTGGACTTCTGGTCACTTCTGGTTGAGTATGATGAACAAACGAGCCTCTCCATAATGAGACATTGCTTCATGGTAGTAGTTGAAGAAAAGGAGAGCCTCAACAACAGAATGGACTCTTATGTTTTGCTAGACAAATATAGTTTTTGTTTTCAAAGGTATGTCACCAGAGACCCTCCAAACAGCCATGTTAAAGTTTGCCAATTTATGACCACACGATCTACCTCTCTCTCTCCTGCCAGGCATGATGGGGTCTTATCTCTTTTACAGGTCCTCTCCTCCCTTACTGACTACAAAAACATTCTTGGAAAGGGTCTTGGGTTGACTTTGTATGCAAAATAAAGCCTGTGATTTTGGACACTTAAGGAACCTGGGTGTGGCAGTCACCAGTTTTTGTCTAACGAACCCTCCCCTCCTTCTTCCTTGCCATGCAGCTCTTCTAAACAATAAAACCTTTTAAAAATTCTGAAACAGGTTCCCATACTCCCTCCCCCACCTCCCGATCCTCCCCAACACACTGATTCGCCATACTTCTGTCAGGATCTGGAGCACCATGGACCATGAGAAAAGGAGAAATACACTACAGATGGTGAACCAAGTAAGCATATGGTATTCTCTGCCCCTCTCCTTTACTCCCCTCTGCTGCCTGGGGATGCCTTGGCTAAGTACCATCCTCAAGCTGTTTTCAATGAAAAAATGCTGTGATATTAGAGACAGCGACTAAACTTTGAAATTGTTAAATGTCTATTTAGCCTTTATGTTACCCTTCCTAACGTTTTATATCTTTCCATGAAAGTTGGGTTTTCTGCTTTCATCCCTAGGCTAGACGGACTTGCTCTGGGAACTCCCCAGGGCAAGGGCCAGAAAGAAAACCTCTCCTCTTCTCAGAACAGGTGAATTCACGAAGATCCTGGCCTCAGCCCAGTTTCCCCAGAAAAAGGAGCCTGAGGCAAAGCTTGCATGCTAAATCTCTACTGGGGAAAGGTACTGAGTTCCAAGGAAGTAAGAATAAGGGGAAAAGGGAAGTGAGGAGACAATGGAAATACAAGGTAGCTCATTACCAAATGGGCCTCAGCTTCTTCTTTTTTTTCAAAAATTTATTTATTTATTTTTGACTACGTTGGGTCTTCGTTGCTGCGTATGGGCTTTCTCTAGTTGTGGCGAGTGGGGGCTACTCTTCGTTGCGGTGTGCAGGCCTCTCTTGTTGCGGAGCACGGGCTCTAGGTGCATGGGCTTCAGTAGTTGTGGAACACGGGCTTACTTGCTCCGCGACATGTGGGATCTTCCCAGACCAGGGCTCGAACCCATGTCCCCTGCATTGGCAGGCAAATTCTTAACCACTGCACCACCAAGGAAGTCCAGGGCCTCAGCTTCTTAAGCAAACACAGCTGGTTGCTTAGGAAACAGTGCTTGATCCAGGGGGCTGGGGTATAAGACCGGCTAAGCAAGAGCTGACTCGGGGGCACTTTCTCAGGATGATGGGTTTAACGTCCTGGCAAGGACCCCAGGGGATGAGGCAGGCTGTAGGGTGGCTCCTAGAAACCTGGAGACAGTGATAGCCAATGCTGAGTGCTGCAGTGGACACACCTGAGTCGCCCCAGCAGATGTTAGTGAGGGAATAAAAAGGCTGAGGAAAGTGGGCACCTGGAATGGATATATAATATGAAGGCAGGCAATCCACAAGGGGAGTATGTTCCACGGAGCTTTCTGTTGGAGCAGGAAGGTGGAGGGAAATATAATTTTAATCTCATTTGACTAGTAATTTTTATTTTCTAAATTTTCTAGAATAAACTGTCATATTAAAGCGAGCAAATCATCAAGAGTTCCTCCCTTGGTGAGTTTTCCCAGAGGCATAGTGCAGCTTCCTCAAGAGCATGGCCCACCTTTAGGAGTTGAGTGTTCCAAAACCAAAGGAATGAAGCTCAGGAACAGTCAGCTCTTTGGAGAGGAGGTGTCATGTGGTGGGAGAGGGGACAGGCCCGACATCAATTCAGCAAACGTGCCTGTGGTACAGAGATTAATCCAATCTGGTCCCTGCGGTCCAGGAGCTCCCAAATCAATAATCAAGAGCTAGCCATGGAGGACTTCATGCCTGGGTAGAGATCATCTCTTTGGGCCTCTCTCAGAATTGGGGGTGTTGATGTTTACTTAGTGCTGGGAAGGGTTGACTTTGTTTTCCTAGTAACAGAAAAGCCCTCTGATCCACTGCCCACGTCAATGAGACTAGGCCAGGTGAGGGCCAGAGTTTGTTCCTAAACCTGCAGGGCCTTGTGCGTGAACCAGGGGCTGCTGACCCACTGCTGCCCAGCTGGCAGACTTCTAGAGAAATCTACAAAGGAAGCACCTATGTGACATATTTTCTCCAGGGTTTCTGTAGGGTTCCTGCCACCTTAGAAATGAAGAAGGAGAAAAAACTGGCAGCAAATGGCTGAACAAAATTCCACTGAACTGGAGAGGAGATTCTTGGTTGTGTTGCCCAGTGCCTACACACTGCCTACATGTGACGGATTCTCAGTTGCTGTCACTGATTGAGGCAAGGTTGTTATTGGGTGCATCTGGGAAATTTTACAGTACCGTTTTTGTTATTGTTTTAATTATGAAAGTACTAAATGCACTGACAACAAAGTCAGACTGACAGAGGTGTAAAAACTGGCCCCCATCGATCCCTGCCCTTCTAATCGGAGGTAGTTGCTTGTAATAGTTTCTTGTAATTCCTTCTGGAAAAATTTTTAACGAATGTAAGCATAACACACACACAGTTGGTCACACTACATAAATATTAATTTGCTTTTCTCACTTAAAAATATATATTGAAGATCTTTCGCACCAGCCTAACCTATTTAATGGCTGCAGAATATATTTCAGTGCATGAGTGTACCATAATTTAGTTACCCATTTGCTGTTAGATATTTATATTGTTTGCAGCCTTTTGATTTTATAGTGTTATAGTGAACATAATTGTGCATACGCCATTGGGCACTTCTACAAATAACTCTAGATGATTCATGACTAGAAATGGAACGGCCAGGTTGAATTTTAGAGGATACTGCCAAATTGCTCTCTCCCTCAAATTTATCTGAAACAACTATTGTATGAATCTGCCTATTTCCCTGTATCTAGCACCTCCCTAGGACCAGGGCCAGAGGATCCCTGCCATGGGCCCCAAGCTATAGAAAGCTCCATTCTGGCTCTCCTCTGGTGGTGACCTTCGCACAGGGCATGGGCTCTATTGGGTCAAGGGGGTGTGCCCACCTAAAGCCTGCACCCCCCCCCTTCTTGACCATGCTCTGGGTATCTGAGACCCTAGAATTTCTTTCCCAAAGAGCCCTAAGCCTACCTCTGGGGACTGCATAGGCCTCTTCCCAGATCCATCTTCCAGAATGCATATGGCTGATACACTCATCCTTAGGCCCTAAGGTGGCCAAGGGGTAACCATATATGGAGTGTAGAGGGAGCTTGGATGTGTGGGCTGGATGTACACACACACACACACACACACACACACACACACACACAGCGTGAGGCATCTCACAGTGGAGGATGGAGCGGGGGTGGGAAAAGAAGGGGCAGCTATGAACTAGGGGCTGGGTACCATCTTTGGTGCAGAAGTCTGAGGAGTGTAAGAAGTCTAAACCTGAACCTGGCCTTTCAGATTATGAATGAGATATATTAGTTAAGGTAAGAGAAAAAAAAATATTTGATGGTTTACTTGTAGTTTGTTTGTTGCATTTGTATTGTTGCTTTAACCCTGCAAATGTTAAGGGCAGGTCACTTCCAAGTTTTTAATCTCTGCTAAACTTTTGGGGTGGGGCAGGGGGGAATGGTATATGCGATGGGCATGTCTTTAAAATTAGTAATGATGAGCACATTTACATGTTTCTCAGCCATTTTTCTCTGTGAACTACCATTTTATATCTTTGCTCCTTCTTTTTTCTTTTCTTTCTCTCTTCCTTTTTCTTTCTATCTTTATCTTATTTATTTGTAAATGTTCTCTTGTGTATTAAGGTAATTAGCTCTTTGTTACCTGTGCTGCATATGTGTTCTCTCTTTTTGTCATTTATCTTTTGAATTTGTTTAGGGTATTTTTTTTTTTGCCAGTGTTTAAACATTTTCTGCTTTCATATGTATCTATCATTTTTCTTCTTTTCTCCTCTTTCTTTTTAACGGCTGTTGTTTACAGGTTATTTATATGTTTTTCCAAAACCTATCTTACTCTAAGATCTTCTTTTCCACAAAATGCTTTATTTACAAAACATATATACTGAATATTATACATCAGGCCCTATCACCATGGAAACGACTCCAAAGCAAAGGCAGGGAGGGCTAGCGAAAGTGATGCCCGTAGAAAGGGCAGAGCTCTGTCTCTTGGCCAGCCTTCCACTTCAGAAGGAAAACTTCCCATTAGCGCCTGGGAGCGTGCGGTGGGCTTAAAGCCCACAAAGATTGAAGGCCTAGAGGGGAGTGAGGTGAAGGTGGGGACTGGTTGCTCTGCTGGGGCTTATGAAACAGATGCTGCTGGGAACGGGTGGGAGGAGGAATGGACACCCAGAATCCGGCAGGGGGCGCTGGATGAGTGCAAGCTGGAGGGGAAGCAGCAGCTCACAGGGTCTTGGGCGTTTCAGGCCCAGAAAGTTCTGAAGATCAGGGTAAGGGGGTCAGGTCGTGTCTTGACACCAGCAAGAGCATTTGCTTGAGCTGGTAGTCACTCTGCCAGCCATGTACCACCTTTCCCACGCCAGAGAGGAGCTCCTGCTCAACCTTGTGTAGCTTCTCAGCAGGGCTGTAGCTGCACACGGCGAGCAGGTGATGATGAAGCCGATCCACCTGCTTTTTCTTCTGGACGTACATTACCACAGCCCCTACTGCCCCAGCCAGGGTGATGAGGAAGAAAGGCTCCCACACACGGCCCCCCATGGAGTCACTGTTGACCTGGGGGGGCATTGGGACTGCGGTGTTACTCATGACATCAGCAGCCAGAGGACTGGGTAGTCAGCGTGGGAAATAGTGCCTCCGGAGGGCGCCCCCACTGGGCTCCCTTCCGCCACTGCAGCCCCAACAAGAATGCCCTGGGTTGGCTCCTGGACCTAAGATAAACAAAACAAAAAACTACATATGCTTTTTCCCCCAGCAAATTTGGACACATACACTGCCTCCTGAGCCAGTCAAAGATCAGCTTCAGAGAGAAGAGATGGAAGGCAGAACAGAAAAAAATATTTGAAGAAATAATGGCCAAATTTTTCCCAAATTGGATAAAAACTATAAACTCACAGATCCAATAAGTTCAATCAACTCCAAAGCATAAGAAACATGAAGAAAACTACACCAAGGAACATCATAATCAAATTGCTCAAAATCAATGATAAAGAGAAAATCTTAAAAGTGGCCAAAGGGAGAATGAATGCAGGATGACAGCAGATTTCCCACCGAAAAAAAATGCAAGCAAGACAGCAGGGGAGCATCTTTAAAGCACTGCATGAAAAAAAATCAAACCTGTTAACTAGAATTCCATAACCAGCACAAGTATCCTTCTAAACAGAGGTGAAGTAAAGGTTTTGTTTTCAGACATACGAAAGCTTCAGGAATTCATTACCAGCAGACCTGCACTACAGGAAAGGTTAAGAGGTCCTTTAGGCAGAAGGAAAATGATACCAGGTGGAAATACGGATCGACACAGAGAAATGAAGAGCAGCCACATGGGTAAATATCGAAAATCTTTTTCCTTATTATCTAAATCTCTTTAAAAGACAATCGAACGTTTAAATAAAAATAAGAACAATGTAGTGTAGGTTTTACAGCGTATGTAGAGGAAAATGTAAATAACACAGCAGAAAGTTCAGGAGGGGAGAAATTAAAATAGACTCTACTGTATGGTTCTTATATGTGTATTATATCACTTGAAGGTAAATCGTGCTAAGTTAAAGATATACACTATCAACCTTAAAGCAGCCTCTCCTTAGCCTTTCAGTTTACTTTCTACCAACTAGGCACGTTAATTTAGCGATCACCTATTTTTACTTGGAAAAAAAAAAGAACTTTTGTAAACAGGTAAATGTAATGTTTGAGCTATCTTCCCACCAACTTGCACTGTCATTGGGGTCATCGATACAGTCCTGTAACAGCTAACTCACAATGTAAAGGCAGTGTTTATTTACTGACATCAGGAACTAAAAATGGGCAACTCATTTTGCTTCAGGTTTAATTCTTTTTATCTCCTTGTTTCTCTTGTTTTTTTTCTGTCTGTTTTTCCCACATAGGGGATTACAGAATCTCAGCCCTCTGGGAGATGAGTGGCTTCCAGTAGGTGAAGTGTTGGCTCAGGTGTCTGAGTTCTATTTGTGGGGCTGGAGAGACCCTGGAGGCAGGAACAGCCTGAAAGTCATGGGTGAAGGTAGAAGGTCCCAGGGAACAGACCAGGTGGTGTGAACTGCTCACTGGGACTAACGGCAGAACAGCCAGACATATCAGGCTGAAGATTTAATTGTGGTTTGGATTCTCACTAATATGCCTCCTGCTCTTGTCAAGATCACCAATGACCTCCATGTGTTACATTCAGTGGTCAACTCCCAGCCTCATGTTTTGACCTATCAGCAGCCTTGGAAGGCTGATCGCTTCTGCCTCTTTAACATATTTCGTTCACCTGGCTTCCAGGGGATCTCTCTTTCCTGGCTCTTCTCCTTCCTCCTGCCTGCTCTTTCTTCGTCTCCTCTGCCGGTTCCTTCTCTCCTCCCTGACTTTTAAATATCAGAGGGTCTCAGGGTTCAAATCTAGGGCCACTTCTTTTCTCTATCCACATTCACTCCCTTAGTGATCTAACCCAGCTTCAGGAATTTATTTTTTTCCAGCCCAGATTTCTTCCAGACTGCATTCCACACTCCACCTCTCCCTTTGGGTATGTAAGCATCTCGATATTCACATGTTCAAAACTGAACTCTAATCTTCCACTTAAAATCTGCTCTCAAATTTCCCCCCTCATCTCAGTTAATGAAACTACATCCTTCCAGTTATTCGGGACAAAATCCTCAGTCATCTTTGACATCTTTCTCTCTCTTACCCTTACATCCCATCTGGTAGCAAATCCTGCAGACTTTATCTTCAAAACATTCAGGATCAGGCCGCTCCTCAGACCTCTGCCGCTACCAGCCTGGTCCGAGCCACCATCATCTCTCTCCTAAATCATTCCAACTGGCTCCTAACTGGTCTCCCGGCTTCCATCCTTGACGGACTTCAGTCTATTCTCAAATGGCAGTTAGGAATTCTTTCAAAATCCAGGATAAGTCATGTTACTCCTCTTCTCAAAATCTTCCAGTGGCTCGCATCCCACCCAATAAAGCCAAAGTCCAACGTCCCCTGTAATCTGGCCCCAGCTCCCTCTGACTGCAACCCCACCCCCTTCTCTTCCTCTCATTGGCTCTGCTCCAGCTACCCCGGCCTCCTCGACCTCCCTGTGCGCCCCGAACTCACTGCACATGCTCACGCCTCTCTTGCCCTTGCTGTTCTCTCTGTGCAGTTGCTATTCCCCCAGCAAGGCAGAGTTACTCTTGAGCTAATGGAGCGGAAGCTTCCCGCCCTTCACTTCCACAGGCCTCTCTAAGGCCCGCACCTACTTTTATACTGATAATTTTATTTAAAAGGGTCTCAAAATTGTATAAACATCAGGTCCACAAACCTTGGATCTACTCCTGTTCCCCAGACATCTGCATGGATTGCTACTTTACCTACCTCAAGTCTTCGTTCAAATATCACCTTTGGAATGAAACTATTTAAATTGTACCTCCCTCTCTTCCTGTCTGGCAACTACGCATCCTCTTTTCCTACTTTATGTTTTTCCTTAGCACTTATCACCCTTGGCAATACCAAAATTTATTTATCTTGTTTATTATCTGTGTCCCTCACTAGGATTTAAGCTCCATGAGAGCAGGGATTTTTATGTGCTTTGCTCCCAGGCATATCCCTGGTGCCTAGAGCAAATGGTAAGCACTCAGAAATTTTTTTTGTTGAATGAGTAAAGCTCAATTTTTGGAGTGAGGGGGTGGAATAAGCTAATTTGTATTTGTGGACTCAAAAAGACAGGCGGCAGCACCCTGGAAGGAGGACAGAGGTAGGAGGAATGGAAAGACAGGTGGCTCTGCATTCATCCAGGGCCTGACCCTACAAGGTTGGTGTTTGGTCTGGATGTGCTGAGGCCGATAGGGTGTGGATATTCTGTGAGGGGCAGATACCTAAAGGCAGGAAGAGGTTTGAGGGCCCATTTCTGCTCCATTGCCTCTAAGGCACCTCCCCATGGAAAGATGCTCCACTTCTGAGTCCCTCTGTTTCAGAGACTTCTCCCATGATAAGAAGTCCCTCTTCCCCAGTAATGCCCCAGGGGCACTTACTAGCCCCAGGGGATCACTAAAAGGAATGGGGTTGAATGGAAGAAAAGATAAAGAAAGGGTGTCAACATTAGATATAAAGGATAGGTAAGATTATCCTGAAGACAGGAAAATAAGACACAGAGGGGAAGTCCAAGACAGGTCAGAGTGGACTTGGTCATGGGTCAAGGTGCATGGCTCTGGACAAATGCCATGAACCGTGCAAGAGTGCTCAGGGCTCAGCAGAGAGTGGTACAGGCTGTGTGGTGTAGGAGCCAGGAGGCTTGGTGGTGGCAGGAAGCACAGGTGCATCTTGCAGGAGATGCCAAGACCTAAATGTCCTGCCAGTTGTCCCTACCACCAAAGACCCATCATCAGCTGACCTGTATCTTTGAGAAGATCACTGCCTTTCTAAGGCAGTCATTTGGCCTGGGTCTGAATCGCTGGCAGAGTCTTACTGATATTTGAGGGAGTATTTATTTACCTAAAATGTTCAGGGATACACTGTTGGATGATAATATTTAATTAACCATCAACTCAACATACAGCTTAATTCTTTCTCAGTTAAGTAGAGAGCTCCACCTCTAGCCAGTTTGGTTCATTGCAGTTTCTCATAAGTGCTGGAACCACTGTTGGGAAGGGTGCTGGACTCTTTCCTGGCTCTCAGGCTTGTGTGCCCTGAATCACAGGTCTTGGGAGCTTAAAAGGGCAGTGAAGGAGTCAGGAGGGCATCACACTGGATAAAAATGTTGGAACATGAGAGCTCTGAGCAATCTTCAGTATTACCCAAGCCTGCCTTATCATTCTATTATGCAGAGATGGAGGTCCAGGGAGGAGAGGTTGTAAAGTCACATGGCAAGATAGTGGTAGAAACTGGATGCTGGTGTTTTGACTGTAAGGTGTTCAGACCTGCTACCTTGCTAATTTCTTATAAAATTGGAGTTCCGGGACTTCCCTGGTTGTCCAGTGGTTAAGAATCCGAGTTCCAATGCCAGGGACGCGGGTTCAATCCCTGGTTGGGGAACTAAGATCCCACATGCCGTGGAGCAACTAAGCCCGTGTGCCACAACTACTGAGCTCGCACACCTCAGCTAAAGAGCCCGCATGCTGCAAACTACAGAGCCGACGTGCTCTGGAACCCGTGCGCCACAAATACAGAGCCCAGCGCCCTGGAGCCCGAGCGCCACAACTAGAGAGAAACCCAGGCACCACAAGGAAGAGCCCACGTGCCGCAACGAAGATCCCACATGCTGCAACTAAGACCTGACACAGCCAAAAATAAATAAATAAATAAATGCTCTTTAAAAAAAAAAAGCAGGCTTAAAAAAAATTTCAGTGGATTCATGATATACACATTGTTCTGTACCCTGATCTTTTTCATACTACAATATATCCTGGATCTCTTTCCTTGTCTTTACATATATTTGATGTCAGTCTTTTTAATGGTTGCACAGTGTTCCATGGTTGAAAATCATAGTAGTAAGTGCTTGTTTGGTTGTAAGTGACTGAATGCCAGCCGGAATTAGTTTAAGCAAGAAGGAGAATTGAGCATAATACCAGCATGTCTCCGGAAATACATGAGAAAGAGGGACAACTGGAGACAGGGCAGGACTCTCTCACCTTCTCTGTTTTTAGGTCTTCTCTGTGTTTCAGCGTCACTACTCTGTTCATACTTCCTGTGGCCCGACCAGTGTATTTGTTGGGTTCATGGGGCAGAAATGCAGCTTTTGGGAGAACTCCCCAACTACCTCCTGAGGTTAATATTTTACATCTTTAGACTGGCTCTCCTTCTTACTTCCAGTTCCAAAATTTCAGAGAAGGGCTCCGATTGGCCTGCCATGGATCAGGTGAGCACCATAAATCAATCAGCTGTGGCCAGGAAAGCAGACTTGTTCTAGCAAGAATCATGTTTCAGGGGATGGAGAAGGCCAGGACATGAGGAAGCATGATCCCAGAAAAGCAGCCATTTGGGGTAGACAATATTTTGGGAATAGGTGGACCATAATTTATTTAAAATTCCATTATTAGGTTATTTCCCATTTTTGTTTTTCTGTTACAAATAATGTTGCATCAAATAGTCATGTATGCACATCTTTGTGAAGTATGTTAGTGTTTTTGTAGAATAGAGTCCTAGAATGGAATTGCTGACTCAAGGGGCATCATGCATGCTGCCAAATTATTTTCAAAAATGATTGTAACTTTCATACCTGCTAGCAGTGTGTGAGGGTGCTGCCTCCATGTGTCTTTCCAATCTTTTAATTTTCACCAATGTGATTGATTAAAAATATATTTATTTTTGACTTGTATTTTAAATATTGATTATCATACCTGAGTATATATTCTTATGTTTATTAGCCATTTGATTTTCTTTATTGTGATTTATTTACCCTTTGTGTATTTTTTCAACAAGATTATTTATCTTTTTCTTGTTCATATGTAGGAGCACTTTATATGTTGTGGATTTTTAGCCCTTATCTGTTATATATGTTGCAAGTGTTTTCTCTAAGCCAGTGATTTGAATGGTGGCTATCCTTGTATAAAAGTTTAAATTTTTAAGTTTCTAATCTTTTAGTCTTTTCCTTTATGTCTCCTGGGCAACATGTTGGGGTTAGGAAATCCTTTTCCAACCTCAAGATTATAGAAATAGTCTCATATTTCCTTCCAGTATTTTTATAGTTTCAGTTTTCATTTTTCGATATTTAATCTACTTTCATTTTTATGTGTGTGGTATATACATACATAATTGTCCCTATACCATTAAATAATTCATCTTTTTTGATTGACAGTGCTACTCTTATTGTATATTAAACTTCCATTAATTTGTGGTTCTGTTTCTGGACTGCTTATTTGTTCCATTAATCTACTTTTTTAATTCATGCATCAGCACCATACTTTTCTAACCAGTTTAGCTTTGTAGTATGTTTTGATCTTATGAGGCATTTTTCAAAATTTTCCTGATTAATTCAGAATCAGTTGGTCAAGTTCTCCCTCCCCGCCTCTGCCTTCCCCTGAACCAAAACAGTATTGAATTCTAGATAAATGTGGGGGAAAGATCCATCTTTATGATACTGCCTTCCTAACTGGAAACATGGTCTGTCCCCTCATTTTTCTGTCCATCTTTCATCATTCTCAGTAAAGACATACGGTTGTTTTTTTTTTTTTATAAAGACTTTGCATTTTCCTGTTGTCTACAAGTAATCATAGTTTTTATTGTATTGTGATTCTCAGGATTTTTTTTTAACATTAAATTTTCTAAATGGGAAAGCTTTTAATTTTCTTCCTATATTTGTCTTATATTCAGCCAAGTTACTGAACCTGTTATTATTTCCATAATATCCTAAATATTCTAGATTAATAATTATAGTGCCTGGAGTAATGGTAGTTTTGACTCCTTTTATTTAAATTTTTTCTTTTTCTTGCCTTTCAGCCTCACCTTTGAGGTATCTGGACGTGGTTTCTCTCTTTGGGACATGATGCTGAGACTCTGCCTTTCAGCTGCAACCCCTCAAGCATGGGTGGAGTTCTATTATTATTTGTGTGTGTGGGAGGGGGACTCACCCCCTGAGTCAGCCTCTACTTATCAGAATACACTCTCTCTGCAAGCATGGCTTTCACCCTTCTCTGTTGTGGCTGCCGCAGCCTCACATCTTACAGGAAAATGAGCATTCAAGTAAAAACCTCTAAGGATGACCTGGTTTTCCTGAAGGCCAGTAAACAAATGGGCCGCATCACAGCTCACTTCTTTTCACACTGCCAGTTCTGCCTTTCCTTCTAGCTTGGTCAAAACTGGAAGGCTGGGCTGTTCCGTCTGCTGTTCTTTTGTTTCCAGCTCACCCCATATGCCTTTGTGCATCCTCTCATGTCCCGTGCTTTCCTTGGCTCTTCTCTAATTGACCCACTAGGACCCCAACATATGTCTTCCTTCCTGCACCACCCCAGACTCGATCCAGTGATGGGAGAGAAGAACTAGCATGCTGGGGCCAGTAAACTGAATTCCTCCTGCATAGGAGGCTGGCTGCAGAACCTGGTGAAATGGGAGGGATGAAGAAGCAAGGACAGAAACACTGGTCTGCCTCAAGTAGTCTCCAGCTATGAGGAAACATTGTACTAGGATCACCCAGAGATACCGCAGCTGGCCAGGGTCCCCTGAAAAAAGACATGTTGCTGCGTTAGTTGTGTAACCTTAAGAACACACCTATCATCACCCAGCCAATCTTCCATGAATCAGAGGGATGCTGCAAACACCATGGAATTCAAGAATGAAGCTTCCTAGTGTCCACTTCCTCACCCTGCCCCCAGCCACTCTTCAGCCTCACCTCTTCAGACGCTCTTCATTTTTTAAAAAAATTGAAGTATAGTTGATTTAGAGTGTTGTTAGTTTCTGGTGTACAACAAAGTGATTCGGTTAGTGATTCAGTTCTATTCTTTTTCAGATTCTTTTCCATTTAGGTTATTACTATATTGAATATAGTTCCCTGTGCTATACAGTAGGATCTTGTTTTTTTTATTTATTTTATATAAAGTAGTGTTTATCTGTTTATCCCAAGCTTCTAATTTATCCCTCCCTGTTCCCTTTCCACTCTGGTAACGATAAGTTTGTTTTCTATGTCTGTGAGTCTGCTTCTGTTTTGTAAATAAGTTCATTTGCATCATTTTTCAGATTCCACATATAAGTGATATCATATGATATTTGTTTTTCTCTGTCTGACTTACTTCCCTTAGTATGATAATCTCTAGGTCCAGCCATGTTACTGCAAATGGCATTATTTCATTCCTTTTATGGCTGAGTAGTATTCCATATTGTGTGTGCGTGTGTTTGTGCGTGTATCACATCTTCTTTATCCATTCATTTGTCGATGGACATTTAGGTTGCTTCCATGTCTTGGCTTTTGTGAATCGTGACGCTATGAACATTGTGGTGCATGTATTTTTTGAATTAGCAGACTCTCTTCATTTCTACAAGCTCCTCCTCCAAACGTTTGGCCACTGGCTTGGGTCACAGCTTCCTGTCCAATTCTGTATCCCCATCCTGAGTCAGGGCCTTTCGAAGTGATCTGCCTTTGGGCATATCCCAAGACCCCTGGCTGGAGCTGCCCTAGAGGGCAGTCTGATAGCCAGTACCTGACAACCTGGTCCTTCTCTGACTTCTCCCACAGTCTCCTGCAGCACCAGCCACAGGTGGCTGGACCAAGCAGGCTGGATGTGAGGGATGAAGGGGAGGACATCTGGGGGAATCTCGGGTTTTTGGCTTGGGTGACTGGGAAGGAGAGAGAAGGGAGAGGAAAGAATGTGAGGGGCTGAAGGAAACACGTCTGAGGAAACACCTCTGAGGAAAATGGCTAACGACAGAACTGTAGAAAATAGTGAAAGAAGAGGAATCACATGAAAAGTAATTGTGCTCCTTTTTATTTGAGATTTTCTCTTTTTTCCAATTAATAATATGTTGTATACTGGGGGGTGCTTGGGAAGGCCCCATTGTTCACAGTCTCTTCCGAGGCTAACACCCCACAATTTGAGACTCATTTGTTTGGGTCTTGAAGGCTTTTTGGTCTTTGAGGCTCTTTTATGAAAAGCTAATATGCCTCCAGAGGCTGTGATTACCCAGTGCCCTCTGAACAGAGGCCAGTGAATATGGACCAAACTTCCCTGACTGTCCCAACGCTTATCCTTCTCCTGCCTACTGCCCACATGCCCCATGCCACAGTGCAACTCCCTGTGGCCACAGCTATTCCCAGACATGCTTGCCTTTTTCACACCTAAGGGACAAAATATTTGCTCTTCCTTATGTCTGGTGTATCCTTCCCCATCTCAGTCTGTCCAAATTCCACCTATGTAGTAGGTAGAATCACCTGTATAGTATGCCTACCAAGAATGTCTAGCCAGGATCCAATCATGAGGAAATGATCAAACAAATCCAGATTTGGGATATTTTACAAAACAACTAGCCTGAACTCATCAAACTGTCAATGTGATGAAAGACCCTCCCCTCCAAAAAAGAAAAGGCAGGGTATTGTTTTAGATTAAAGGAAACTAAAGAGACATGATAACTAAATGTAAGCCATGGTCCTTGATTAAGGGAAAAAACTATAAAACTATAAAGGACATTATTGGGATAATTGAAGGAATTTGAGTATAGATTAATTAAATCATATTATTGTTATCAATATTAAATTTCTTGAATGTGACAATAGTGTCATGACTGTGTGGGAGAATTGCCTTGTTCTTTTGAGATACATGCTGAAATATTTGGGAGTGATGTGTTATGATGTCTGCAATGTATATTCAAATGACTCAGCAAAGTGTATATGTGTATGTGTATGCGTATATATATAGAGAAGAAGGAAATGTGACAAACTGTTAACAATTGGTGAATCTAGATTATCGCTATATGGGTGTTCATCATACTCTTCCTTCATTTTTTTTGTGTGTTTAAACTTTTTCAAAATAAAAATTCGGAGGAAAAAATATCCTACCTATTTTATAATCTGAGATCCAAGGCAGTCGCCTCCTCCATGAAGCCTGTTCACTGGCCCCAATCTGAAGGAATAGCTCCCTCTTCCATCCTTCCAGAGCCTCATGGTTTTGCCTGTTAGAGCACCTGGCCCAAGCCACCCTGGAGTGGAGTAAGCTGAGGAAGTGTCTGTCTGTCCACCCCACAGAGATCTCAGGGGATGGAGAGGGTGAAAAGCAAGCTTTGCCATGTCCCGCCTTGGCCTGGGACCAACCCTCCTACCTCTGGCCTGTGCTCCAGGCTCCTGAGCAAGGCCCCTCCCTGCTCCTGTTGACTTCTGCCCTCCCAAACAGAAAGAGGGACCAATCCTAGAATAAAGGGATCTATTTCAATGCTGTATCAGGGTCCAATCAGGGAAGCAGACCACTTTGAGTGGGTGTATTAGTCAGCATTCTCCTGAGGAACAAACCAACAGGCTGTATATGGATGTTAAGAGAGAGAGAAGGCTTCCCTGGTGGCGCAGTGGTTGAGAGTCCGCCTGCCGATGCAGGGGACACGGGTTCGTGCCGCGGTCCGGGAAGATCCCACATGCCGTGGAGCGGCTGGGCCCGTGAGCCATGGCCGCTGAGCCTGCGCGTCCGGAGCCTGTGCTTCGCAACAGGAGAGGCCACAACAGTGAGAGGCCCGCGTACCGCAAAAAAAAAAAAAAAAAAGAGAGAGACACACACACACAGAGAGAGAGATTGATTTTAAGGAGTTGGCTCACGTGTAGAGACTTGGCAAGTCCAAAATCTAGGTTATGCTGGCAAGGTAGAGACACAGGGAGGAGTTGCAATTTGAGCCAGAGGTAGTCTGCCAGCAGAATTCCTTCTCCTTCTGAGGAGGTCAGTCTTTCTCTAAGGCCTTCATTTGGTTGGATGAGGCCCACCCACATTATGGAGGATAATTTGCTTTACTCAAAGTCCACCAATTTAAATGTTAATCTCATTCAAAAACAATTTCACAGAGACATTTGGGATAATGTTTGACCAAATATATGGGCACTGTGGCCTAGCCAAGTTGACACATAAAATTAACCATCACAGGGCTTCCCTGGTGGTGCAGTGGTTAAGAATCTGCCTGCCAATGCAGGGGACACGTTCGATCCCTGGTCTGGGAAGATCCCACATGCTGCGGAGCAACGAATCCCATGTGCCACAACTACTGAGCCTGTGCTCTAGAGCCTGTGGGCCACAATTACTGAGCCCGCGTGCCACAGCTACTGAAGCCCACGTGCCTAGAGCCCGTGCTCCGCAACAAGAGAAGCCACTGCAATGAGAAGCCTGCGTACTGCAACGAAGAGTAGCCCCTGCTCGCCGCAACTAGAGAAAGCCCGTGCGCAGCAATGGAGACCCAACACAGCAATAAATTTTTTTTTAAATTAAGTAATTTTAAAAAATAAAATTAACCATCACAGTTCACTCCTTGTCAACTTGGCACCCATATACATCTCCTTAGACCATACTTATTCTCCAAATAAAGACAATAACAAGGTCATAATTCAAACTACATGATACAACTCTCCTGTATACAACTAAAAATGCACTAACACTTTCCCCGAAAGAGGACACAGAGTCCTTAGGTGATGTTCACTCTTCTTGATGTCCCATAACTTAAATACTATGATGTGAAGTTAACAATACTATGATATATGAGTCAAAGTATCTCATGTTACATGATAAGGGGATAAGAGAGAAAAGAAAGGAAAGATATTACACACACACATATTCATAACAAAATAAGAAATACTCATGACAATTACAGTCCTTGTTCTGCAACTGGTCACATGGTTGTACCTGGTATTTATAATTACTTTTTGCCACTGCCCATTCCATGTTCCCTTTGCCCTCGGCAGGTCATGGTTCTTTACCATGTATGGGTGGGGTGACCCAAACTTTATTTATGAAGAGTCTAGACCATTAGTAGTACTGCCTGAATTCAGCTGTTGTAACTTTCCATTGACTTTAATTACAAAGTATGGTAATACTAAGAAACACCCTGAAGGGATCTCCTGTATTGCATAGATACTCTTCCTCACCTGATTGTGATGTTTAAGAGGTATGTTTTGGCCCTACCTTCTTGCAGCTGACCCTGTCCAGAGCAATCTTACAATCTTTCTCAGGTCCCGAGTCTGGGTTGTGCTCAGGGCACTCTCTGGATAGTTCTCATTCTGTTCAGGCCAGTTCCTATGCTCATTTATGCCCACACATCCTGGCAGGGAGAGCTCACCATGGAGTCAGCTGGAGCTGCCCTTTGGCATCATTTTTTCTTATGCATCCCTAGGCAGTGGCATCCACCCTTGACCCTCCACTTGTCAGAGGGCCGAACTCACAGACATTTTAAGCTCAAAACAAAGTTATGAAGCTGAACTTTGCCTATTCAGCGACAAACACACAAACATCAGAACTCTAAATATTGTATTTTATCAGTAGTTGGCCTTGCTTATCATATGAATGTGAGAGTTTCCCTTCCCAGCTAAAGACAAGCATTGAAATAATACACGTAAAGCCTGGAAGAAGTTTCCAGGGGTGTCTATTACATCTTATCAACTGAGAATTAAGAGGATTCCAGGTGTATCTGGCTTGTATCTTGCCTGGACCTGCGTGCTGATAGTGCTGAGGGAGCCTTGCTACAGCTGGCCAAGGTGAGCAAATGCTGAGCGTGTAGACTCTTGGCAGAAGGAAAACCATCCAGTCTTGGGAGGAGCCTGGTGTGAGGGGAGGGCGTTGGGGAGGAACAAATAGGCCTTTTTTTTTTTTTTTTGGTGAGCTTTTAAAATTAATTTATTTCAGAACAAAGGTAATTATAAAGTGAAATTCTCTAGTGAGCAACATAGAAATATTGTTCTGTGTTCATTAATTTCTAGATATTATATATTGGTCTTGTCTCAAAATTTACTGTTAGAGAAATTGCTAGCAAGAGAATATCCTTGGGCCATTTGTGTTGAAAAGAAAATAAGACTAGCAAAGTGAATCTGAAGTATAACCTTCTCAACAAATAGACCTTTGGAAAGAGGTACTGGCAACCCAAAAGTGGGAAGCAGCAGCTTTGTAATTTGATTTCCCTTTTGAAATAATAGGCTCTGTCACTGGTAGCAACAAGCAGAAAATATAAATAATACACATTCATTGGGGAAAAAAATGAAAAGATATTAATCAAAATAAGCATGTGGTTTTAAAAACATTTATATTAACTATACATATTAACTATTATTTAAAAAATAGATTTGAAGTTCAGAAAATTAAATCAGCTTTAAGGGTTGAGAATTTTGTCCCATATTTTTGTCTTTCAAAGTTTATAAGTCCAATTAGGACCTATAATTTCTTTCCCTAGTTGAGTGCATCAGATCTTGGCTTCTGTACTGTACTCACCGAAAGGAACTTCAATGTAACAAAGCAATTCCAGCTTCTGTTAGGATTACTCACAAAACAATGCCCAACTGGTTATAAAAAATTCTGTACTCCAAATAGCCTTATAAACTGGAATTTTTATCCGTTTTGTCAAAGCAAGAACCTTAGAACAGTTGGCGATGTGCTAAAAGAAAGTCTTTGGAGTGGGACAGACTTGTGCGCACTCTGTCTCTGCCACTTCCTAGCTGTGTTGCTGTGGGCAATTATTTGACCTCTCTGGGCCTCAACTTCCTCAGATGGAAAATGGGGATATTCTTAGGTCACTTTTAGGACTGCTGCAGAGATTAAGTGAAAAAATGCACACAAAGCACTTGGCATAGTGTTTGGTACGCAGCGATCAGTCATTAGCTGCTAAATTGTATTACTTGAAGACAGAGACCCCGCACTGGGTTATCACTGCATCCTCAACACAAAGCACAATGCCTGGGATCTAAGGGCTTGATCAAGCTAAGCTGCACAAAGGAAGGGGTTTCATGCAGTGCTGTAGCTTGGGGTGGATGGGCAGAGGTGGGGACACACTTGTTTTTTTATTTCCTCATACTTTTCCCTCTTCAAAGGTCCCAATTACCTCAAAATAACTTTGGTTAAATTTCCAAACTACTCCCCCCTCTGCAATACACACACAAAAAGAAAAAAACCCACAACTCTGTGGCTTAAACAAACAATCATTTTAATTAAATACATTAGAGTCAAGAGGCAGAAAGGGAGTGGGGATGTGGGTGTCCGATACACCCCTTTATTTCCCCATAAGGTCCAAGCCCTCGTTCTACTTGCTCAGTCACTGCAGGGAGAAGGTTGGGTCTCCACTTCTCATCCATGGGCAAAATTCAGTGTTATGGTCATGTTAGGATCCAGGGCTCTTCAGCACACAAGATTCTGAGCATCACAGTTTGTTTAGAATAGTACATTGGGCTTTTTCGTTCCTTCACTGTAAATTATAGAAAAAGCTACTTGACACTTCTAAAATTCTGCAGATTAAGGACACGATTTCTAGCCAAAAAAAAAAAAAAATTTTTTTTTTTAAAGAAAATTCAGTTGCATTAAACAAACGGAAGACCTGTAGTGTTTGGGATGGTAAATGGTGTGATTCTCTACCCCCCAGTAGAACTCAGCACAGAGCACTGCACTCGTGGGCTCCTGGAGGGTTCCCACGTGGCTGGCTAAGGGCAGGATTTAACTTGCACCATCTGGTGTTAGACACAACACTGAAGACAGAGAAGAGCAGGGGTATTCAGAGATGGGGCAGGGCCAGATCTAGCAGAGGAGGGCTGGGGCCTAGGAAGATGAATGATTAGTCTGATCTGGGATTCAAGAAGGGTGTGAGCTAGGAGGCAATTAGGAGCTGATAGAAGGACAGGAGCAAACACTGTGGCTCTCTGGACAGGGGTCTGTTTCAAGGGGGAACCCAGACTAAGCCAATGGTTAATCCAAAAGAGGCATCTCAGCCCACCTTTCAAGGTCCTTCTCAGCAAACCTTTCCCAAGTCTGCTAATGAGTAATCCATTAGGAGGGGGATCTGTTGAGGGGACTTCATTCTGAGAGTCTTTCAGGATGCTACCTTTCTACAGATCCTGTCCTGAAGCCTCACCAGAGCTCCCACTACACTTACAAGTCCCTCTTTTAGAGGACTTACAGGGCTTCTAAGGATTCATTTCGCTTATGTACATGTCTCATTTCCCTTCTTGAAGGCTGGGACTAAGGGCTCTTTCCTCCCAAACCTAGCTTAGTAATTTGCAACAGCACCCTCTTGGTATTGAAATGAGATGAAGTGTGCTAGGTGCCAAAGACCCTGGCCTGAGACCTTGTATCTGGGCAGAGGAACTGCTTTTACAGCAGGGGCAAGGGGGAAAGGGAGGGCAAAAAAGAGACGTATTCTGGGCACATGCTGTGCTGGGAGTGACCTGGGTCCCACCCTGTCTCTGCTTCCATGTTCAACCCCAGAGCTGAAAGTTTCTCGTTTCAAGGTCAGCAAACAGGACCTACCTTGGAAGGAGGGAAAACGTTTAAGGTAAGGCCGAGAATGGCTTTGTCCAATGCTAACCTAGACCCAGCCCTTCAGCTGGCCCTGTCTCCTGGGAGTCTCTGATACTTCCTGCCTGCCTCTGAGAGTTTATTAATGATGCCCTAAAGGGCAGGGCAGTAGGGCAATAAAAAGAGCAACAGCTCAAACAGAACAAATGGATTCCTCATTAGCAGACTTGGGAAAGGTCTGCTGAGAATGACCCCGAAAGTTGGGCTGAGATGCCTCTGGGGTTTTTTGGGTTTTTTTGGGGTCTTCTTTGTGTGTGTGTGGTTTTTAATTTATTTTATTCAAGTATAGTTGATTTACAATGTTGTTAATTTCTACTGTTCAGCAAAGTGATTCAGTTGTACATATATATACATTCTTTTTCATATTCTTTTCCATTATGGTTTATCACAGAATACTGAATATAGTTCCCTGTTGAGATGACTCTTTTGGATTAACCATTGGCTTAGTCTGGGTTCCCCCCTCACCCCAAAACAAACTCTGAACAAGAACTTGTTCAGAGTGCATCCTACCTTCATGATACAGGTAGTTTATTTTGGGAACGAGTCCCGAGGAACAGGTGTGGAGGAGTTGGAAGAGTCAAACAGTCAAGACAGGAAAGAGAAAAGCGATCCAAGGGTGCATTATTGAGCTGATCAAGTTGGGCACTACTGTGGGCAGCCAGGGGTCTATCATCTTAGGTGCTGTACAAAACGTACCTTGGAACTGCCCACTGGAAGAACGAAAAGGGTGGCATAGTTCTCCACCAGCTCCTGTCTGCCTTGGTCAAACGTCGTCCTAGGACCTGTTAATTCCTTTGCACTTCCAAGTTTATGCATGTGTCAAAATGGGCTTCGGCTTCCTGTAGGGGGCCCAGGCTGCAGTGACAGAGAAGCCCCGAGTGGGGAAGATACCAGGTACAGCTGAGGCAAGGTGCTCTCAGGTTTCACCTGTATGCAGCTGGTTGCCAGAGCAAAACTGGAATAAAAAGTGGGGCTGGGAAGGTGTGAGGTCAGCCACAGGTGGAGTCGGATATAACCGTAGACAGATCAACTGTCCTGTCCTTGTCTTTCATGAATAGAACTTTATTTCCATTAATTCTCAGTCCAAAGTCAGGATCTATGGTTTTCCTAGTGGAAATATTAACTCTTCCTTTAGTTAACTGCTTTTCTAGCAGTGCATAACCCTCAAGGTGTAACCTGGTGACCCAATATAAGGATTTGTTATGGCTATGGCATGCTGTAACAGTGACTATTCTGAACCACAGCGCTGATGCAAGCTTGAGTCGGTCTGTGAAATGGGTACGGAGAACCAAGTGCATCCTACCTTCATGATTCTCCTGGTCTTCAAAGCTCTACATGCCAGGAGCCAGAGATAAGGAAGATACAGCCTCAGCCCTCAAGAAGCTCACGTAACGGAGCTGACAGGTTTCTTTAAAGCCCCATCAGGCCCTTCCTTCCTTCCTGTTTTCATCTGCCTGGTCCCTTTCCAATCAGCCCTTCTCTATAATTTGACCTAAACATAGCTCTGCCACTAATTTGCCCTGATAGGTTCCTTCTCCTCAGCCGGTTTCTCATCCTGGAAACTTGGCAGGGGAGCCTGATCTGTGACAGATTGGCCTCCGATGTTCCGTTGTTGAAACTCTGGGAAGCTGTGCTATTCTTAAATTATTTTTTAAAATCGTAGGAAGAAAATTTTAAATAAATTTCATCTGACCAAACGACAAATTTAAAAACAAACCAACAAACCAACCCACCCCAATAAGCTCCAAAGACAGCAAGTGGGCGTAGGACCTGGAAAGGCGCCTCAACCTCACCAGGTTTTCTCACTTCCTGGAGCGGCACCTCCACCTCCCTACCCGCAACCCGCGGGGTGATATCGTTCCCCGCTCTTTCCAGAACCAGGATGGAGGTGGAGGAGATCAGAGCGCGGTTTAGACCTAAAATGGGCGGTAGTGGGTTAATCCCGGGCCGGGCGCCTAGCGAATAGGAATACCCTCTGCGGGAGGAGGGCCAGGCCTGACGACGCAAGGCGAAGGAGGCGGCGCAGAGGCTTCCCGCCCCTGCGCGCCAGCCGTCGGGCTCCGCCCCGCGCAGCCCTACGGAGCAAAGCCCCTGGGCGCAGGCGCACCCCGGCAGCTGAGGCTGGAGGCCGCAGGAGTGGGAGCCAGTAAGGCGCTTCGAGAAGGAAACGGCGGTAGCGCCCGGTGGTACAAGAGGCGAGCGCGGGTACCTGCGAACGCACCAGCTGAGCCTTCAGCAGCTGGAGCCCCCGCGCCAGTTTGGTTTGTGGTAAGAGGAGGGGTCCGCATCTCTGAAGCTCGGGCGTGATGAGCCGGCGCCCCCCTAAACCGGCGTGATGCTCGGTTTGGTTTGGACTTGCACTGCCCTTTACTCGGGTCGCGGGGATGCGAGTGGAAAAGGGGGCACCAAGTCCTGTAGGCTGGGCCCTGCGGCCGCGGCCGAAGTAACGATGTAAAGATGGACCGATCCCGCCCAGAGCCTTCTCAACCCCAGGTGATCCTTATCATCCGCCCTCCTGGGCCTTCCGTCCGTGCTCTGGGAGCCCAGCCTGACGTTTGTTATTCAGAAAATGTGCTTGTCAGGGGGAGGCCTAGGTTGAACACGCGGCCCCGAGTCTCCCAGGTGAAACCCTCAACACTTATCCTTCTCTGACGCCGCATTTTACAGAAGACGAGCCCAGCCCGGAGAAGGGAAGAAACCGGCCCAAGGTCACATCGTAGTCAGAGGCCGAGCCAGGACCGAAGCCAGTAGCCCTGCCTTCTAGCCTGAGATCTAGGCACTGCTCCCTTACTCACCGCATCTCTCTGGTTGTTCCCTCATCCCTCGTCCTCCTGCCGCGTCCTCCACGAGGCTCTGTTCTCGGGAACTTGGTTGGGGGGGAGGGGGAGTGCTTCCTCCCCTCAAGCTGCGCCCTCGGGAAGGATGCTGGACAGCAGTCAGGCCGCCGGTCCGGTTTCCTTGAGCAGGAGCTGAGCCGGCTGTTACTGCAGGACCGCAGAGGCCGCAGGACCGGGGGAGGAGGAGGACCGAGCAAGTTGGGGGCGCCGGGGGAGCAGGCCGGAGATGCTGGGTTGGTGGTGGGCCCGCGGCCGGGGAAGGCCCGGAGCCTCTGCCGCTCACAGGTGCGGGAACAGCTCAACTTGGTCTGGGCGGTGCGGTCTCAGCCAATGGGAGCGTGGCTCGGGCCGAGCCCCCTCGGCTCCCAGCCTCTGGTCTGCCGGAAGGGGCTGCGGCCCTGCGATTGACCCGGACGCGGGGCTGCCGGCGCGCTGGGCGAGTTGGCGCCGGCGAGTCTCTGGCGTCCCCCGTCTCTGACAGGGCGTCCCTGTCAGAGACAGAGACCCGGGCGGTCTGCGCCCTGCTGGGGGAGGGTTTGGAGCCGCGCGGGACGTTGAGCTCATTTGAGCTCTGCGTGGTGTTTTCCAACCAGTCTGCCAAAATCTGCCCAGAGTCATCTGATACAAAGTTCCCGTCTAACCCTGCCAGGGGTTACAGAGGCACACGTTTCGGTACGGTGGGCTTCCGGCTGCCAGGATCCTTTATGACGCATCAAATATCCTAGCACTTTCTACCAGAGCGTTGCAGCCCGGCCGTGCCCAGGGCATATACCCGTGGCGGGCGAGGAAGCTGAACTTTGAAATGAGTGTAGCTCGCATAGTCTCTCAATACACATTTACAGAGTGGCTGCTTCCTGTCAGACACCAGAGTAGTCATTCTGGATGAGCCGGAGGTCAATGAAACAATCCAGGTTGAGACTGGTGGTCAGATGGCGGAGCGGGGTGCTGTGAATGCTTATAAGCAGAAATACCTCTAATACTACCCGGCCTAGGTTAAGTGCTATTTCAGAGGCACATAAGGAAGCAGTGAAAATGCAAATATGGAGCGCGGCGTCTTAACCACTGACCTGCTAGGGAAGTCCCGCAACAAGAGATTGTTTTTTGATTTAGGGGATCAGGAAAGGTTTCTTGAAGGAGGTTATTTGAATCAGTTAGGGCTTAGTGGATGAGGGAGACCTCAGATTTGGTATAGGATGAGCAAGGCACAAAAATTGGAAAGTACAGGGCTTATTGAGAGATGGTGGCAAATGGTATAATGAGTAGATGAGAGAAGTATAGTTGGAGATATGACTTGGAGGGGCCCGCTGAGGACCAGGATGCTGGGCTTGTACGCTCTGATTTGAAATGTGGTAAGCGCTTATGAATAGGATGGCTCCTTAAACCGTCAGTTGTACTAATGTCATTTTTTTACATCTGCACGAAAAATCTTGGAAATATCGTTGATTCTTCCTTCCTTCATAGCCTACATTTAATTGGTCAGTAAATCACAGTGGGCTTTACCTTCAAAACACAGCCAGACTCTGACCACATCTAATTAGCTCCATGGTTTCCACCGGGGCTGGCAGCCCTTTTATATATGTCCAGGGAGTACCTCTTCACATTTTGCTGGAGTTCTGCAGTGCACAACCTGCTTGGCTGTACGTTATGGTCCTGGGTTACTGCCATAGCTTCTAAATGGTCTCCCTGCTTCTGCCCTTGTCCATCCTCAGTCTATTCTTAACCCAGTGAGAGTTATCATTTTAAAATATAAGCCTGATATGGTATTCCTCTGCTGAAAACTCTCTTAAGTCATTCAAATATTATGTGCCTACTGTGTACAGGTCTGACTTGAATTTGGTAGGCAAGCCCTGTTCTCCTAGGGATGGAATGCCTGCTTAACCTGGTGGTTGTAATTATGGCCATTTTGATAGCTCTGGTAACACTTTCTCTTGGGGAAGGACAGATGTTTCCTTGACAGAAGTGGAGAGGGAGAGGCTCCTGTTCCTGTTATCATTATGAGGTCTACAGTGTGGCATTCTCAGAATATCAGGCAAGCTTAAGAATTAATGATAATGATCTACAGAAAGAACCTGCTTTCAGTGTGTTTTCACCAATATTGTTTTGGCTGCAACTAACAGAAACATTAAACGTGCTTAAATCAACACAGAGAATAAAGACATCACATGCCTTACAGAGCTGAAGACAGGAGGGCAGCTGGGTCTCGGGAGCAGGAGGCTCTGCTGTTTTTTTCTCTCTTCTTCGCTTCCATCTCTGCTTCTTTCTACATGTGTGCCTGACTCCTTTCTCTCTTTGCAGATTGGCTTTCTCCATCTCTCTCTCTGGCTTCAGGCTCAAGTGTCGCATAGCTGCCCACCCCCCTCCCCCCAACTCCAGCAACCAGATCACATGTCTCTGCCCCACAGAGGCTGCTTTGCATTCTTTCACAGTGCCAGGGGACAGACCGATGGATTCATCTGGTGTCAGGTGTCTCTCCCTGACCCACTCTTCCATGGCCAGAGGGTGGGGGGGAGGGTCTCACTGTACAACTACAGCTGCAGAGGCCAAATCCTGTGGGCAATAGGCAAGTCTGAAAGGGACAGGGATCAGCTGAGCAAGACAGACACCCGAAAGATGGCAATTGCTGAGAGTGTGGTGTGTTCTCTGAAGAGAAATGGCCATCGCCTAAGTCTAATCTGGTGGCTAGTGTCTGTCAGACTAATCCAAGTGTCTGCATTAGGTTTGCCTTCGCTGAACTGGGCTATAAAGTTAAATCCTTGGCTTTTATTGAAGATCCCTGTTAGAGGCAGCTATATAAAAGTCACTTCTGCATTTACGATAAAATGGTAGTGGGAACGTCACCTACAATATCATTTGGTGTTCCTGTATAATGTCTTTAGACTTTCGTTTCAGAATAGTTATCTCTCTAAGGGATAATAGGCATCTTATGTGAATAAGGATTTAAAACTTGTCAGGTTTTCTTTTTGCATGGCCTCAAGGAAGCCTCCAATAACTGTAGTTAACACGTATAGCTGAGCTGAGCTGAGCTGGAACTTCTAGGCAAGATTATGCTAAGTGATCAGAAGGGAAATAGCCAAAGGATAATAGACATCTATTTGGTAAGAGATCTCAAACTCCAATGCCCACAATGTCCAGGCAGTTAACAGAGGTGGTGGGTAGGCTTGAGATAGTAAGTGACAACTTTTTGTTATTGAGTTCAAGCATAAAATAGCTGCCTCGTTACATTGCCTTTTAAAACACTAGGCAGGCCAAACAAAATAGCCAAGTAGAGTATGTTGGAAACTGGCTGCCAGTTGTCAGACCTTGGAGTCTCTCACACAGGTTACGGGCTTTGAGCGCCTCAGTGTGGCATCCCTACACAGGATGGTTCTTAGCTTAAACCCAGCTCACCCTCCCCAGTGAAACAGGACCTCCCTCTGCCACTTGGTAGTACCAAGGCCCTTCCAGACTTCATGTCCAGAAACTTGAATTCTCTTTCCTGCCTAAGTCCTGCCTCCTGAATTCCTATTTGCTGCCGATGCCCTGCCTCTTCTGAGGATGTCAGTACTGGGAATGTTTGCCACTTGCAGGGGAGACCTTGACCCTGACCCACAGGAATGCAGCCAGCTGTGTCTTCTGCAAGATAGTCCTGTCAGAATGCAGCAAGTGAGCCCAGCATCAAGACAAGGATGCACACAGGATTTTTTTTTTTCTTTTGGAGAGGGGATGCTTTCCGTGGGCTACACGTGGGTTTTGCACTGACAATGGAAAGGAGGTGCCCTTGAGAACAGACCTAAGTGTTCTTAGAGTTCGAAAAATTTCTCCCAGATTCCAGAATAATACGTGAACATCTTGATTTTGCAACAGTATCATATAAATTTGGTCACACTGGAGCAGCTAATTGAATCCCAAGCTAAAGAGGTGGTCCCCGCCCTCACAAGGGCTCTGCCTGTCCCCTTGCAGCGCCCGCCTCCCACGACCATTTCTGTTTCCAAACCAAAAGGCAACCGAGTGGCATTTCAAGTTTGAGAAACTGTTTACAGAGACTAAAGCCCAGTACAAGACATTAAGATGACAAACAGCCCTGAAGAGTACAGGAATTCCACTGCCTATAGCATTGTGTTTGGGGTGAAGATAGCAACATATTTAAGGAATGTAAAAAAGTAGTAGAAGAAAAAGATATCTAAAATTCTAGCATTGTGTATATGAGAGATTACATTGTGAATAGTGCATTATTAAAGGGGCTGAGTTTTCATGCAATTTAAGCTATCTTGACACCAGTGCTTTTAGATATTGCTGACTCAAAGGAAAAAAAATTAAAAGCAGCTCTCTGTTTGGAGAGACATTGAGGCAAACACTGAGGCATTCTGTGCTACAGGCATTGAGCAGAAGGGGTGGAAAGCGCTTGAATTACAGACGACTGGATTTTAAATCACCCAGTGGTGGTGACCTCAGACTCCAGTCCTGGAGGGAAGAGGCAGAGATGTGTGTGCTCAGCCAGCTTGTCAGTACGTGGGAGGGGTGTGGGGCACCCACAGCATGGGTCTGTGCCTTCCATGAAGGGCCAGTCTGTGTGTGGGGATGGGGGTGAGGTTCGAGCACACAGCTCACGCCCACTCAGCAGGGACTCACTGAGTGCCTCCTTTGTGTCAGGTTCTTCCAGGCATGGGGGATTCAGTGGTGACTAAGATGGACAAGGTGCCTGGCCTCACTGAGCTTATGATCTAGAAGAGGGAGATAAGAAACAAGGGAATCTTGGATTGAAGGGCAATCTTATGGAGAGCAACCCCTGTGTGTTGCATGGGGGATTGGGCAGCCTCTCTGAAGTCAGAAGGGTCCAAAGGACTCAGCCCTCTATAGAGAGGAAAGGCAAGGTCCACAGCCCTGAGGCGAGAAAGAGCTCCGTGTATGTTCAGAAGGTCAGCGTGGCTACAGAGCAGTGAGCACAGGGGAGGGGGTACCGGATAGGAAGGGAGGCAGAGGCCAGCTCCAAAAAGGCATGGAGAGGAGGCTTTTAGACAAGGGAGTCACGTACGTACCTGACTGGTGTTGGAAAGACCTTTCTGGCTGCAGTGCTGAGACGAGTGTGGCGAGTCGGGGCCGGAGTGGGAGCAAGAGCCTACTGCACAGTCCAGGAAGGATCCGCAAGACAAAAGAGCCCTATTTGTTTTCCTCTCCTGAAGATTAAACGGATGAAACACCGCCACCTATCTTCTGCAGTAAATACTGTGGTTGTTGGCTAGTTAGTGAACTTATCACAGACCCACTGGCGCAGGTGACTGGTGGTCAGATTAGGGACCGCAGCAAAATGGCAGGGGAGGAGCTGCCTCTCAGGCAGAACCTTGTTACTGTTGAGGGCAGTATAACAAACCACAGGCAGGTGTGCAAAGAGAGACTAGGACGGCTCCCCAGGAAAAGAGCAACAGCTCCCAGGGCTGGGATTGCCTTGCTCAGCTCCCTCCCTACCTCCCTTTCCTTCCCTTAGGCCAGGAGGGATCACTAGAGGGGAATTAACCAGAACAGGAGGACAACTAATGCACACACCCATCTACAACTCATAATGCGAAGCTAGTCACTATGCTGAGTAGCCTTCCTGACACATGGCCTTGCTGCAACAAGTTTGATTTAATGTGGAAAGGGAGTGGTAGGGTGGTGGGAGAGACAGTGTGTGTGTGTGTTTTAATTTAGGTTGATTAGAGTGTGTCTCATTTTGTAGCTTCAGTCTCCATGCTGTGATGAGTTACTGATGAATTCAGCCCCAGAGCTGGACCCTGTGCACGGTGGGGTGGAGAAAGGTGGAGAGCTGAATCCAAAGATACCTGGCCCAGGGCTGAAAAAGCTGCCTGGAGGCATGTGGGCAAATTGAGATGGATGTTTTGCTGGATATGGGGAACACTGAGAATGGGACTCATGGAGCTGGAATCCCTGAGGGGGTGGGACCCTGGGCGCCCCAGTGCTTGCTGCACAGCCTAGTTTGAGGGTCACTGGTCACTGGTGCTACACCCTCCTCATGCTACAAAAGCGTGATGACTCACCCAGGGTTACCCTATGAGCGGGTGGCACAGCTGGAACCAGAACCCAGGTTTCTAGATGTCCCAGCCTCCTGACTCTTTTCATCATATGAGGCTGTAGCTTGAGAGGAGGGTGGCAGGCGGGGACTGCCTGGTGCCTTGACTGAACCTGGGTCAAACAGAGCCCACTTTAACTTTCACAACCTGGAAGGAGAATGGCCCCTTCTGCCTAAACTCCTGAAGGCAGCAACACAATGCTGAGGACACATTTTGTGTTTCAGAACCCACCCGGAGGAGCCTGGCCATTCTGTCTCTCGTGGCCACTGTGCTGACTGCCCGCTTCTCCAGACCCCTGTCACAGCTCCCGAGGAAAACCCTGAATTTCTCTGATAGAGTAAATGGAACAAGGTAAGAAAATGAAGGGTGGAGGTGACCTTGAGGGTTGCACTTTCTGGGCACAGCAGAGCTCTTCACACATAATAAGGCTTGACTCTCAAAGGTGTCCCTCAATACCTGCTGTCCACCAGCAAAGGACACTCAGAGGTGTTGTCAGAAGACAGAGACCTTCCCATGTCACACAAGGCACCGAAGAATATCTTTCATCAGATTTTTGTTTTAAACTTTTTAGCTTGAAGTAACTCTACACTTATACAAAAGTTGTAAAAATAGTACAAAAGTTTCCCGTAACCCCTTCGCCTAACTTCCCCAAATGTTAACATCTTACAAAACCATAGTGCAGTTATCCAAACCAGGAAATTACCACTGATATAATACTATTAACTAATCTGCAGACTTGATTCAAGTTTCACCAGATGCCCCACGAATGGACATTTTCCTAGTCCAGGATCCAAACCAGGGTTCCCAGTACATTTAGTTGTCATGTCTCCTTACTCTCTTCCTGTCAGGGGCAGTTCCTCAGTCTTGTTGTTCATGACCTTAACACCTTGGAAGAATGTCTCTCAGTGTGGGCTGTGGGATGTCCTCGTGTTTAGATTCAGGTTTGTGTGTTTGGAAGAAACCCACTCAGGTGAGGTGGTACCCTTAGTGCATCACCTCAGGAGGCACAGATCTCATTACTTTAATCACCTGGTTAATGGCTCTTTTAAAATCTCTCACATGAAACTATAGTTAACTAAAATGTCGTGAGACTTCACTGAACTGCGTGATTTAGAGAAAGCATTAAGTACAAAGTAAACAAGCAGCTCTTCTTTGAGAGCTTCTGGAAATTGCCTTTTCCAAGGGAATTTAGTGTGTTCTGCTACCTCATTTTCTTCTTTTGCAGCTAAAGCAAGGAAAAACATAATGCCCTTTCTTTTATATTTGAGAGGAGTGAAATCAAGTGGCAGGTTAAATTCAAAGACCCAGCAGCTAGAAAATTGATTATTTTCTGTGCCAATAAATATATCTAGAAGAACATGCATTGAGGTTTTTAGCAGCATTTGCTTAAAAGTATTTCCATAGGATACAGAAGCTTGGTTGGAGGTGAGGCTTCAACTGCTGGAGGACATCATATAAGAAGAGTTGATATCCCATCAAAGAGGGAATGTAGCTTGATTCTGTTAAAGGGCTTTTGAAAGAAGATTTGCTGTAATTTTTTTCAGTGAATGACTCACAGAAATGATAAAATCTGTCTCAAAAATGGCTTTCAGAGATTTCTGGAGATTTTTTTATGGAGGAGAAAATAATCCCAAAGGAAGTTGAAATACTTTTACAAAGATTTTATCCTCAAATTAAAGGGAGTGATACAACCATTCTGTACCCATACAAACATTCTTTTTTTCACTTTAGTACAGTATTCAATAAATCACATGAAATATTCAATGCTTTATTATTTTAAAAAATTAAAGGGAAGTAAGGCATTAGTCAAGCTTCTGGCTCATTTGAAGGGAAAGAAAGGCTATCCCAGGAGACTCTGAGTCTTCTGGAAGGATTGTAGAAATCACCTGGTTAGGCTGAGGGGTTGGGCACAGGGTGGTCAGGGGCAGAGCTGAGTCAGAGTGCATTAGCTGTCCTCCAGGAAAAGTTGTCAGCAGAGGTCAGGGAGGGAGACCCAGATGTGTGAGGTGGAAGGAATGGTGGGTGATCACTGTGCCTGGATCAGACAGGAGGTCTTTGGGTGGCCCGATCATTTTGCTTGAATCTCAGTTGGAAGGGGGCCTCATGCTCCAGTCCCCACCTGTGGGTGATCCTTTGATCTCATCCTTAACAAGTGACCTTACAGCCTCTATTTGAATATCTCCAGCCATGGGGTAGTCAGTACCTCTCACAGCAGACCTGTCTTTGGACAGTGCTATTATAAAGTCCTTCTTCATACTGGGCACAAATCTTTCCTCTGTAAATGCCACCCCTTGTTCCTGGCTCTGCCTTCTGTATTCATACTGAACAAGTTAATCTCTTATCCCTGGTGATACTATGCCATCCTAATACCCCTGACTTCTCTTATTGCATCTGCATGTTTTTTCATTGCTCATCTCCCATGGTTTTCCCACTCAGCATCCAGGTTTCCCACCTGAATGATGCCCATTTGGCCTGAGCTCTTTCTTGAGATGTGGTGCCCGAAACAGAACATCCCCCTCCCCTACCCTACATGGCTCAGAGCAGCAGTCACCTGGTACACAGCACCTATCCAGATGAAACCTCCCCAGAAGTGGCCGGATGCGGTCCCTGCCCTGACAACCTGCTCTGCTTCCTGGCTCTATACAGCCCTCAGATTTTGGATTTCTCAAGGCTCTGGCTCCACCCAGGACACTACTTCCCGGCTTCTGGTTACACACACCAGCTGGCTCAGCCCCAGTGCTCAGCTCTGCCTGCCCAGGCATGGCGTGTGATACTCCAGGGCAGCCTGACCTGGGCAGAATGGAGAGTGACCCTTGCCTCCCTATTCCTGTCCAGCCTAGGCTCACATAGCTTCTTTTGGCGGCCACATCAGTTGTGATTCGTAGTTGATCAGACTAATTTTTTTTCACAGGTGCTGCTGTGTGAGACCTCCTTCCTCCCCAGCTGCCCTTGCGTCATCCACATTTGTCCTTCCTAAACCCATCTTGTTAGATTCAGGCTGTCAAGCTGACTCCTGACTCCTCTCAGCAGAAAGCTGGGTAACTGGTTATTGTTGCTGATTCGTGACGGAAGGAACAAAAGGGATAGAGACAAAGACCGGAAGGAGGGAAGAGAAACCAGCATTAATGCCTTGGCCAGCACAGGGTGGTGTCTCGAATGTGGCCCGGTGAGTTCCTGGATGCCAGTGCTCCGGGGACCAGCTGGTTCTTCCACAGGCCTGTGGGGAAATGCTGGATTGCAACCTCTCCACCCCATCTGATTGCTCTTCTAAGTTAGGATGGAAATCAGCAAGCTCTCGTCCTCTGAATCTGGAGGCCACCTCTTTCGGATTCACCCCTCGGCAAGTTTACTGCCTACCCTGAGTATAACTTGTACCACCTGTGAGATTGGCATAGCCCTTAGAGTAAGTGGTTTGGGCGACTAGCAGTTTACTGCCACCACAAGAGCCTCCCGGGGAGAGGTGACCCTCCAGGGCAATGCTATTTTATATTATGGAATTCGGACTTAACCCCTCAGGGGCATTCTTAGCCTTGATAAGCCAATGTATCAGGACTGCATCGCAATTAGAAGGGCAAAGACTTCCAGAAGGCCAGGGCTGGAGAGGTATCAGTGGACCCAGGCTTCTTGTCTCCTTCTGCTCTGTCATCCTGATAGTGGCCCTCACCTCGGCTGCCGCCATGTTCCTCCACCTCCAGCCTCAGTCCAGGCAGGAAGAAGCAAAGCAGCATGGAAGAAGGGAGGAGCTGCCCCTGCATCAGGAGAGCAAAACTCTCCCGGCAATCATTGCAGACTTCTGCTTGCACCTTATGGACCAGGGGTAGGTCACATGATTGCTGGGTAGGCGATAGTCTGGAAAGAATTGGGCACATTGGTACCCCAGACAACATTTTGGTAGCGAGACAGATGAGAAGAATAGATATTAGCAGCAAACAGGAGTGTCTGCCTTGGCTGGGCTGTGGCCTAGAGCTGATTTTGTCCCCGGAGATATTAGGACTTGGCAGTCAAGAGGCTTGAAAAGGAAACCCCATGGGGAAAAAGTCCTTTTTCTCTTTTCCTAAGGCAGCAGTTACAAACTCTGGTTGCAAGTTAGAATCACCTAGAGCGCAGTGGGGAAAAAAAATCCCTGTGCCCCACCCCTGGGGACTCGGATTTCATTCATTAGGCGTGAGGCCAACGATGGGAATAGTTTAAAAAGCTTCCTTGGTTCCTTAGTTCTTCTTCAACTATTTTGGGAAGAATTTCAATCGCATACAAAAGTAGAAAGTAGTAAATTGATCCCTGGTGTACCTGGGCTTCAACAGTTATCAGCTCATGACCAGTCTTGTTTCATCTGTGTTCCCACCCACTTTCCTCCCCCTCCCTCTACTGGATTGTTTCAAAGCAAATCCTGGACATCATGTTGGTGTTTAGGTATCTATTGCTAAATGGTAAGATCTCTTTTTAATAACGTAAGCACATAATCATGATCGTTTTACCAAGTGATTCTAGTAAACAATCAGGGAGGAGAACCTAAGAACAGCTGCTCTGGACCTACATCAACCAGGCCTTTCCCAGTACTGCCTGTACTGGAATCAGGTGTTGGTTTAACATGCAGATTTCCAGGGGCCACCCCATCCTACTGAATCAGAATGTCAATCAGGGACTTGGGAGCCTGCATTTTAACAAGCTTCCCAGGTGCTTGTTAACTAAAGTTAAAGAATTGAGGTGCTAAGGCCTTCCTAGCCCCAAGGGCCCTCTGAACTGAGAAGTAGCCCCAAGCCAGGGATCCCGTAGCACCTGCAGGAGCTGCAAAGTGAGAGAAGAAATAAGAGCAGGATGAGGCAGTCCCAGCAGTGGCCAAAGGGAAAGGCTGAGAAACCAAGTGGTGTCCAGGAGGGCGCTCCTGTGTCAGCTGGAGCTCCCCAGCAGTGTTCTTGGCCCTCACCTTATCAGGGTCCTGCCTCTTGGGGATTGGGTGTGGAGGGATGGAGCCTTGTGCTCTCTGGAGAAGTAGAAATATGCCATTGATAGCTGGGTATGAGCAGTAGCTCCTGGTATAATACACCCAGAGATAGTCAAGTTTGTGTGGATATATTGGAATATGGGGAAGTGGATTAGAGAAAATCTGGCAACAAATCAGTTTGAAATAATTTTTTTTCTTGCTGTGACCTTTTTGTTACTTTTTAAAATATCAAATAGTGCAAAAGGATGGCAGGGGGCAAGGACAGTTCTGCCAGGGGCACCTTGTTCTTTTTGTACAGCAAATCCTGGGGTTATGGTAAAACAGTGATTGACTTTAGATAAAGTCATTTAACTAGTTTTGGGTGTAGTGACCATACCACCCTGCTTACTTGTGACCAATGCCCCCACCAGGGGTAATGTCAGAGAAAGCCAAGTAGGGGCCAGGACTTACATTCTCACCCAGTAGTAATAAGGAACCCTGCCTGCTTGGGGTGGGGAGTGGGGGGTGGAGGAGTGTCAGAGGACACCTAGTAGAGACGGAGAGCTAGGACTTCCTCCACCTCTCAACAATAATGAGACCACACACCCCCATACAGTGGAGAGCAGTAGTGAGGCACTCCAACCTCTCACAGCCAGGGAGGTATTGGTGAAGACCCAGTGGGAAGCCGGAACTCCCATCTGTACCCAGCAGTAACTCCTTCCAACTTACTTTATGAAGCTAGTATTAACTGATTCCAAAACCAGACAAAGACCGTACAAAACAGAGGACTGCAGACCAATAGCCCTCATGAATATAGGTGCCAAAATTCTTAAAATATTAGCCAGTAGAATTCAGCAATATATGAAAAGAATTGTAAGCCATGAAAAAGTGAATTTGTTCCAGGGCTGCAAAGATGGCTCGTTACTAAAAATCAGTTAATGTAATCCAGCAAACTGAAAGCCAAAGAAGAAAAATCACATGAATCTATTATTGCAGAAAAAGCAAAATTTAACATTCATTTGTGATAAACACTCTCAGAAAAATAGGCATAGATGGAAACTTCCTAAACTTGATAAAGATCATCTATGAAAACCATGCAGCTAACATATTTCCTGGTGAAAGACTGAATGCCTTCTCCCTAAGATGGGAGCAGGGCAAGAATGTCCACTCTCACCACTGACTCACCATAGTGCAATGAGGAAGTGCAATAAAGCAAGAAAAGGAAATAAAAGTCATACAGGTTGTAAAAGAAGAAATAAAACTATCCCTATTTGCAGATTACATGATGGACTACATAGAAAATCCCAAGGAATCCACAGAGCACTCCTAGAACTAATAAGTGAGTTCAGCAGGACACAGGATACAAGATAACACGCACAAGTCAGTGTATTTCTATATCCTAGCAATGAACTGTGGATATCAAAATCTAAAATAATACCATTTACAATTGCTCAAAAGAATGAGTTACTTAGGTATAAATACAACAAATTATACAGGATTTGTACATTGAAAACGATACAATACTGATGAAAGAAATCAAAGATCTAAATAAATGGAGACCCACACTATGTTCAGGGTTTGAAAGACTCAAAAAAGTAAAGATGTTGACTTTCTCTAAATTGATATACAAGTTTAGCACAATTTCTGTCAAAATCCCAGTCAGATTTTTATAGAAAAAGACAAGATTGTTCTAAAATTTATATGAAAAGGCAAAGGAAATAGAATAGCAAAAACAATTTTGAAAAAGAAAAATAAGGTGGGAGCGCATAGCTCAATGAAACAGAGAATCCAGAAATAAAAGCACGTGGATATGCCCAACCAATATTTGACAAAGGTGCAAAAGCAATTCAATGGAGGAAAGATAACATTTTCAAAAAATGGTGCTGGAGCATGGATATTCATAGGCAAAAACAACCAACTTTGACTTATCTCACATTTTATACAAAAGTTAACTCACGATGGCTCATGGACTTAAATTATAAAACACAAGACTAGGGACTTCCCTGGAGGTCCAGTGGTTAAGACTCCGACCTTCCAATGCAAGGGACATGGGTTTGATCCTCGGTTGGGGAACTAAGATCCCACATGCCTCATGGTATGGCCAAAAAATGAAAAAACAGAAAAAAAAACCAACAACCCAAGACTGTAAATCTTTTAGAAAAAAACAGGAGAAAATCTTTGGGTTGGGGCATAGGCAAAGAGTTCTGAAACTTGACACCAAAATATGATTGATCCATAAAAGGAAAAATTGAATAATCAGACTTCATCAAAATGAAACACTGTTTCTCTACGTAAAGGTCCTGTTAAGAGGATGAAAAGACAAGTTATAGACTAGGAGAAAATATTTGCATACCACATATACAACAAAGGACTAGCATCTAGAACATATAAAGAACTCTCAGAACTCAATAGTGAAAGAACAAACACTCCAATTACAATAGAATATGATTTTAAAGAGACATTTTAATCAAAGGGGATATACTGATGGCAAATAAGCACATGGAAAGATTTTCAACATCATTAGCCATTAGAGAAATGCAAATTAAGACCACAGTGGATAGCTTTACACAGTTACCAGCATGGTTAAAATAAAAAATAGTGATACCACCAAATGCTGGCAAGGATATGGGGAAACTGGATCACTGCTGGGAATGTAGAATGCTATAGCCACTCTGGAAAACAGTTTAAAAGTTTCTTAAAAAACTGAACATGCAACTACCGTATGACCCAGCAATTGCTCTTCTGGGCATTTACCCAAGAGAAAAACAGGTTCACACAAAACCTGTACAGGAACGTTCCTGGCCGCTTTATTTGTAATAGCCCTAAATTGGAAGCAACCCAGATGGCCTTCAATAGTTGAATGGTTAAACGAACTGTGGTACAGGATACCATAGAATACAATTTAGCAATAAAAAGGAACAAATTATTGATACATGCGACAATAGACAATCAGATGAATCTCTAGGGAATTACGGTGCATGAAAAAAGCCAATTCCAAAAGGTTAATATTCTATGACTCCATTCTTGAAATGACAGAATTATAGAGGTGGAGAACAGATTAGTGGTTAAAGAGGATGTGGGAGTGGGTGTGGCTATAAAAGGATAACACAAAGGATCCTTGTGGTGGTGGAACTGTTCTGTATTTTCACTGCATATGTCAATATCCTGGTTGTGATATTGTACTAGAGTTTTGCAAGATGTTACCATTAGGGGAAATTGGGTAAAAGGTACAGGGCATCTCTCTGTGTTCTTAACTTCATGTGAATCTAGAATTATTTCAAAATAAAAAAACTATCAGGAAGCCATGTAAACCCTAAGGGTTAAGACGTTGCATTTGCAGAAGGCTTTGTTAACAGAGGTCTATCACTGGAAGGCTCTTCCTACACAGTGGCAAAAATGTCCACTGCAACTGCTGGCCCACTTTGTCCCAGACTAGTAACCTGTAGGAAACAGGCCCTCCTCCTAAGTGGTACCAGCAGGTTGTCCTCAGGGGTTTGGGGTGGGAGTAGTGAGTAGGGTGGGTACTGGTGCCTGAGGGCCTGTTGAGTTGCTTCCACCCCAGAACAGGGTCTGGTGTGACCACAGCCTCTGCTCATGGCTTTCTTTCCTCTTGCAGAGGCTCGCTGCTGTTCCACTCTGCCTCCTTTGTCCCTGTTGACCGTCGGACTTAGACGCTGCTTCAGTGAACCCAGTGAGTGGCAGCCCGGCTACCTGGGAGCTAGCCAGCTGGTCAGAGCCCTTCTCCCTGGGCTCCCAGGCCCTGATCCACCCTCAGAGTAAGGGCTTCTGTGCTTCGAGGGCACTCAGAGCCACTCTCTCACTCGCTGAACAACCCCTGCCCCATCAAATGAAGTTAGGGGTTAAGAGTTTAGACTCCGAAATCTCTCAGTCCTTCTTTCAGTTCCAGGTCTATCGCTAATTATGTTGGGCATTTTAAAATGTCTATTTCCTCACTTGTAACGTGATATAATTATCATACTTATTATATGGAGTTACCGTGAGAATTAAAATAATGCATGCACAGTGCCTTGCCCATGGTAGGTACTCAGTACTTGACGATGAAGATGACAGTGATGATGGTGATGGTGATGATGGTGATTGTAGATGAGGAAACTGAGGTCCAGAAAGAGGAGGTCACTTCCCCAAGCAATATTGCTAGTTGGTGGTAGAGTCTGGGTTAGAACCTGGTCTCTTGATTCTGAGTCCAAGCATTTCTACTATACCAGGATGCTTCTCCAAACAGCAAGAGACAAGTGGGGAGGGCCAGGCCTGGCCCACTCAGGAAGCCCTAATTTTTACTGCCCAGAGGAGACCTGGTCATTCAGCCCTCAGGATCCTGGGTTCCTAATGTGGGGTCTGACCTATTAAAACAGGTTGCCAGCAAAGCTGTCTTGGTCACAGGCTGTGACTCTGGATTTGGGTTCTCCTTGGCCAAGCATCTGCATTCAAAAGGCTTCCTTGTATTTGCTGGCTACTTGATGAAGGTAAGAGATGGGTCATCTTCATAATCATTGTCCTTTTTTTTTTTTTTTGCGGTACGCGGGCCTCTCACTGTTGTGGCCTCTCCCCTTGCGGAGCACAGGCTCCGGACACGCAGGCTCAGTGGCCATGGCTCACGGGCCTAACCACTCTGCGGCATGTGGGATCTTCCCGGACCGGGGCACGAACCTGTGTCCCCTGCATCGGCAGGCGGACTCTCAACCATTGCGCCACCAGGGAAGCCCATCATTGTCCTTTTATACATAGTCATTGTTTGGTAGGGTTTTAAAATTGCAATCAAATACATACAAAATAAAATTTACCATCTTAACCACTTTTAAGCGTACTGTTCAGCGGTGTTAAATATATTCACATTGTTGTACAACCATCACCTCCATCCATCCCCATAACACTTCACATCTTGCAAAACTGAAAGTCTATACCTAATATAAACAATAACTGCTCATTCTCCCCTCCCCTCCAGTCCCTGGCAACCACCATTACAATTTCTGTCTTTATGAATTTGACTACTCTAAGTACCTAATATAAGTGGACTCGTGCAGTATTTGTCTTTTTGTGACTGGCATAATGTCCTCAAGGTTCATCCATGCTGTAGCATATTACAGAATTTCCTTCCTTTTTAAGGCTGAGTAATATTCCACTGTGTGTATATGCCGTATATTGCTTATCCATTCATCTGTCAATGGACATTTGGGTTTCTTCTACATTTTAGCTATTGTGAATAATGCCGTTATGAACATGGGTGTACAAATATCTCTTCAAGATCCTGCTTTCGATTCTTTGAGGTATATACCCACAAGTAGAATTACTGGATCATATGATGATTTTATCTTAAATTGTTTGAGGAACTGCCACACTGTTTTCCACAGTGATTATACCATTCTACATTCCTACCAACAGTGCACAAAGGTTCCAATTTCTCTATATCCTTGCCAATACTTGTTGTTTTCTGGGGTTTTTTTGTGATAATAGTCATCATAATGGGTGTGAGGTAATATCTCATTGTAGTTTTGATTTGCATTTCCCTCATAATTTTTGATGTTGAGAACCTTTTCATGTGCCTACTGGCCATTCATAGATCTTCCTTGGAGAAACATCTATTGAAGTCCTTTGCCCATTTTTTTAACGGTATGTTTTTGTTGTTGTTTGTTGAGTTTTAGGAGTTCTCTATATATTCTGGATATTAAATCCTTATCAGATATGTGATTTGCAAATATTTTCTCCCACTCTGTGGGTTGCCTTTTTACTCTGGGGATAGTGTCTATGATATACAAAATTTAAAAATTTTTATGAAGTCTAATTTGCCTATTTTTAATTTTGTTACTTGCACCTTTGGTGTCATATCCAAGAAATCACTGCCAAATCCAATGTCATGAGGTTTTGCCCTGTGTTTCTTCTAAGAGTTTTATTGTTTTGGTCTTACATGTAGGTTCTTGATCCATTTTGAGTCAATTTTTGTGTGTGGTATTAGGTAAGGGTCCAACTTCATTCTTTTACATGTGGATATCCACTTTTCCCAGTACCACTTGTTGAAAAGACTGTCCTTTCCCCAGTGAGTGGTCAAGGTACACTTGTCAAAAATCATTTGACCATATATATGGGGGTTTATTTCTGGGCTCTCAATTCTATTCCATTTGTCTGTCTTTATGCCAGTACTAGACTATTTTGATTACTGTAGCTTTGTAGTAAGTTTTGAAATCAATAAGTCTGAGTCTTCCAGTTTTGTTCTTCTTTTTCAAGTTTGTTTTGGCTATTTGGAGTCCCTTGAGATTCCATATGAATTTTAGGATAGGTTTCTCTTGCTCTAAAAAAAACATCATTACGATTTTGACAGGTATTGGATTAAATCTGTGGATTGTTTTGGGTAGTATTGACATTTTAACAGTATTAAGTCATCCGATCCATGAACACAGGATGTGTTTCCATTTATTTCTTTCACCTTTAATTTCTTTCAGAAATGTTTTGTGGTTTTCATTGTGCAAGTCTTTCGCCTTCTTGGTTAAGCTAATTCCTAAGTATTTTATTCTTTTTTGATGCTATTGTCAATGGAATTGTTTTTGTCATTTCCTTTTCAGATTGTTCATTGTTTGTGTGTAGAAATGTGCCTGATTTTTGTGTGACTTTTATCCTGCTACTGTGCTGAATTCACTTGTTATTTCTAACAGGGTTTTACTTTTGTGGAATCTTTAGGGTTTTCTACATGTAAGATCATATCATCTGCAAGCAGATAGTTTTACTTCTTCCTTTCCAGTTTGGATATCTTTCATTTCTTTTTCTTGCCTAATTGCTCTGGCTACAACTTCCAGTAATATGTTGAATAGAAGTGGTTAGGTTGGCCAAAATCAACCGCAGTTTACTATCCATACAGTCTCCTGGAAGTTGCAAGCCTTCAACAGATTCTAGAATTCCAAAATAGTTACATTAGACAGATTCTGCCAGTGCACTTATTGTCTAGGTGGGGAGACAGATTCCTGGTGGTTCCTAGTCTGCCATCTTCCCAGAATCTTATTTCAAGCTGAGTATTTAATATCAGTACTGCCCAGAACCTGGGCCAGTGTTTGTAGTTGTTTTTTCATTGCCTTCCCAACAACTGGCTCATCTGTTGCTTACAACAGCTGATATCTTTTCCATTCACTTCAGTGTCTCTTGTTCTTCATAGCTTCATTCATTCATTCATTCATTCATTTGCCAAATGCCAATGATGTTCCTGACACTTTGCTAGATGCTGAAGAAGAGTAAGCCCTGATCTCTGTCCCCAAGGAGCATTTTCCAGTGGTGATGGGACAGCCATGCACAGACACAACTGGGAGAATTAGAGTGGAGAGTGTTCTCAGGGTTGTGCAAAGAATGTTTAATGAGAATGCACAGAAGGAAGGGATTGACTCTGGCATGACAAAAGGGGTGACATTTGTTCTGGGCCATGGAGAATGAATAATGCTGTCATAGGTGGAAACTGGGAGGAATGACCTGTCAGACAGAAGGAGTAACCTAACCATAGGCTTGGAAGTATGAGGCTCCACTGGGACTCATAAAGTGGAATTTAGGATGCATGAAAGGAAGCATTGGGACATGAAGCTGCAAAAGTAATTGGGAGACAATTCCCCTAATTTAGCAAGTTCTGCAACATTTACCACAATCCATTTTTAGAACATTTCCAGCTTTCAAAAATTTCCCTCTTGATCATTTGCACACCTACCCACACCTACCTCTAGTTCTAGGTAGCCACTGATTTCTGCCTCTTTAGATTTGCCTTTCTGGACTATTCAAATAAATGGAATCATACAATGAGTAGTCTTATGTGCCAGGTTTATTAGCATAATGTGTTTGAGATTCATTCATATTGTAGAATGTATCAGTAGTTCATTCCTTTTTACTACTGGTTGCTATTTTATTGTATGGATATGGTACATTAAAAAATTCACTAGTTGATAGATATTTGTATAAAAATGTTTGGATTTTTGGCCATTGTGACTAATGTCACTATGAACATTCACATACATGTCTCTGTGTAGACATGTGTTTTTACCTGGTTCCTTTTAATGGAATTTAGACACCAACATCTGGGCATTAGATGTTCTCATTGCTAATGGGGCATTGCTGCTCCTTGATCTCCTCAGCGGACGAAGCTAGAAGACGTATATATAATCATACCCACATATATACATATACCCACACTATATCTATTTATATCTATCTCCTATATACATTTCCTATAAATATCACACTCACACACACACAGTTCATGAGGTTATACTGACCTATTCCAATTCAACACAACAGCATTCTTCCTGCTTCCCTCATTCCATATTTGTTTCTTCTTTTCCTGCAGTTAGCATGCTGATTCCCAACTATATTGATATATTTACTAATTTAGTTAATCCTACAATATATACACAAATGCTTCAGAATTGCTACATTCATACCATTACAAACAGCAAAGCTACTAAATTGTTGTGTCAGGCCAGATCCTGCAAGAAGCAGGTGCCAAAATAGGATTCGATGTACAAGAGCTTGATCTAGGGAATGCCTGTAATGGCTAAAGGGCAGAGAGCAGGAAAAGTCAGGGCAATCCTTTAGACTGCAATGCAGGTCTGTGAAAAGAGGAATAGGTAGGCGCAGGTCAGACTGCAGTTCAGTCTGAGAGTCTCGGCTGGGACGATGGGGACGTCCCCAGCAAAGGTTATTTGTTAGAGGAGACCTGCCTTGGGCAGGAATGGCCCTGTACTTTTGTCATGCTTGGCCATTGGCTGAGAGTAACTCAGGCACATATGACCGTGGCCATGGCATTCATGCCGCAGTGGATCTGAAGTTGCGGCAGCTGGAGACCTTCTGTCAGCTGCTCCCACAGCAGGTTGTCCTGAAAGGAAGTCTACTGTGGCCACCACAGTAGAGCTTAAGATTTCTTTAAAGTGTTTTTTGTCTATTGACCAAAGGTATACAAAGCACTGTGTTTAAAGTTACTTGGATTAATTATTATTAATTTGAAAAAGTTTGATTCATTTGTTTGTATTTTGTTCCCCCTATTCTTCTTGATTTATTTAATCTTAGAAGATATAAAACATTAACAAGTATCTAAAGTCAAAATTATATAAAAAGGTAAACTCAAAGTAGTGTTACTCTCCCACCTCCTATTTTTTTCTACTCCACTCCATTCTTTCATTTCCCCCTTCTTACACAAATGTGTATACTCTTTTGTACTTAAGAAACTTACCAATATAGCTTGGAAACCACTCCATGTGAATTCACAGAGATCTTCCTCACTTTTTTTAAACAGCATCATAGTAGTCCATTGTGTGGGTGGACCATAGTTTACTGCACTGGTTTCCTATATACGCATGAGCATTTAGGTTGTTTTCCAATATCTTGCAATTACAAATAATGCCACAATGAATAACCTTGTGAGTATGTATTTTTCACATATTTTTTGGAGGTTTACCTTTAGGGTAAATTCCTAGGAATGAGATTACTCTTAGGTCAAAGGGTTAATGAAATAAGTCATCATTTTAAAAGATATCCCCCAATTTCCTATCATAGGGGTTGTGTAGTTTTATATTCCCACCAGTAATGTATGAGAATACCTGTTTCTGCATACTTTCACCAACAGAGTGTACTTCAAACTTTTGATTTTTGCCAATCTGTTAGGTGAGAAATGTATCTCAATATAGTTTTAATTTGTATTTCTCTTACTGTGAGTGCTTCTTTTACTGTTCTTTAAAGGCATGATCCAGAAGTTGCACATATAGCACCCATGCTGTCACTCTATTGGGCAGAGCTTAGTCACATGGCCTACCTGACTGCTAGGGATTCTGGGAAATGTAATTGGTATTCTGAAACAATATGTACCCTGCTTTAAGTCAGGGGTTTTACTGCTATAGAAGAAAGGAAGAATGGGTATTCAGGACAACTTGCTGTCTCTGCTCAGTGGATGAGACATTTTTCTTTATTTTGAAGGCAGTAGGAACCCTGGGAAGGAATTTTTTTTTTACTAGGTTTAATATCTATAAAACAGTATCTGTTCAATGTAAAAAATTCAAGAATATGAACAAGTATAAATAGTAAAGTAATTTGCATTGTCATGGTCTGAACATATTTCTAGATCAGAGAAGAGTTTGTCCTTTTAATTTTTACTTATTTTGCATTATGGAAGTAGTACATATTCCTAATAGATTCAAACAATACAGAAATATGTGGTGTAAAAAAGTGAAGTCTTTTCATTTCAGTCTCTTGCCCCAAAGTAACTGCAATCCATCTGTGCACTGTATTTCTTACTTTTGTTATTATAAACGAAGCCACAGTGAATAGTCTTGCACCTACCTTTCATTAGTAATTCTTAGGAAAAATTTCTAGATGTGAAAGTGCTAGGTGGAAAGGTGTGCAGACTTTAGAATTTATTCAAATCTGCCAAAGTGCTCCCCTCGAAATCTTTACCAGTGCCTACTCCCTCTAATGGTGAAGGGATTTGGGGGGAAATGGGTGTGGCCATGCTTAAGGTTGGGTTCTCTGTATAATGTGGACCTGCCTTAACAGGTCCTGGCAGGAGTCGTGATGCCTCAAAACGCTTTGTGCCTTCAAAATTCCTCATTCATATATTCAGCACCTGTGCCATTGTGCGGGCCTGTCCAGGGACAAGGTGGGAGCACACCTGGACCTAATGCTGCAGAGGAGCTTTCGAGAGGGAGTCAGGGCCTTGGGTGCTAGTCCTAGATCAGCCACTAACCTGGGAACTCGGCAAGCACTTCGCCTCCCCAAGCCCCAGTCTGCTCTTACTTATAACGAGAGAGTCCGACTGGGTGATCTTAGGTCCTTCCACTCCTGCAGCGGTGATTTTATGAGTTAGTGACACGTACTTTGAGGAGAATACCAGGCAAATCACTGCCAGGTTATGTCTGGTGGTGTCTACCTCTTGACTATTACGGTGTCATGGTCTGTCTGTTCTGGTTAAGAGCTAGAGGGGGCAGAAGTCACTAGAGGTCTGAACTAGTTATGCAAACCAGAAAATGGTCAGATCCATTAGGGACTATGGATAAAGTGCTGCAGGAGTTGAAAATGGGAGCTTAGTCTTCCAAGCTGGTTCTGAGATGTTAAGCCACATGATAGATTCTAGCTACCTCTGCCAAACACTCTGCCTGCTCTTATTTAGTTACCCCTCCTCTTGTGCTTCAGATCTCAGTGCCTCAGGCCAGCTCAGGGACTTGGCTCCACCGGATAGGTGTCTCCACCCTCCCACATCATTAACCCCTCACTCTCTACCAAATCACTTTGGCACATGTACATGCGTGTGCGCACACACACACCACGACACAACACTTCCTGTGTGTGCTACCACCCCATTTCTTTGCTTTCCTTTATAGAAAAGCACCCCGAGAGGGTTTCTTGTACTAGATATTTTCATTTACTTTCCATTTTTTTCCCCAACCTAGTTAGATGGGGCTTTTGCTCCTACCACTCTGTTTATTTGTTTATTCACCAAAAGATGTTTATTGAGCACCTGCTATGATCCAACAACATTCTCTGTTGGAGCTACAGCATGTACCAATTCAGTGACAGGTTCTTGCCCTGTGGAGTTTATGTGGGGGGAGGAGATAGACAAGGAATACAGTAAGTAAGTAAATTGCTTCTCTGTGGGATGATAAATAAAGCAGGAAAAGAAGATGGAGGGTGAATGTGGTGGAAGGGTTTTAAAGAGGGAAGAAGGACTTCACTGAGAAGTGAGGGAGCAAATCATGCAGATGCGTGTGGGAAAAGGGGACGGCCAAGCCAAAACCCCCAAGAAGAGTGTGTGCCTGGGGGGATAGAGAAACAGCAGGAGGCCTCTGTGGCTGAAGCCCAATAAGTGAGAGGGGCGCAGTGTGAATGAGCATGGGTGGTGGTAGCGGGAAGATTTGTATCGGAGGAGGAAAAGATTGCCTCTCTGGGAGCGCAGGGAAGGCTTGGTGGGCCAAGATGGCATTTCATCACCATCTGTAAGGACGAACAGGAGCTGCCCGTGATGGGCGGAGGTGGCATATCCAGACATCACTGGTACTTTGAGGTAGCTGAAGCCTAGTGCCCTTGTGGAGGAAGAGGAAGGCAGGACCAGACCAGGCGGGGCTCTGAATGCCTCTGATATGGCTTTTATCAAGGATGCCAGCAGCCCCTATTTTGTCAGATCCATTGGCTACTTCTCAGACCATTTTCATACGCAACCTATCAGCAGCTTTGACCAAACAAACCACTCTCGCTTGTGACGCTTTGTTTCCTGACTTTGTGGACACCCTGCACTCTTGGTTTTTCTCCATCTCCTTTGCTGGCTCCTCCTTTGGCTCATCCTGTAATATTACAACACTCCAGACTTGTTCCTCTTGTCACCATGTTTCTAATACGTGTGATAGATACTCACATATAATATGTGCTGAGTGTCCTCACATTCTGCCTTGAGGTGCTAGACTGCCTAACGATAAATGCTGAGAGACTGTGAAACCTTTCTGCTGGGACTAGCCCATGACCTGCCTCGATGCTGTAATAAATTGAGGTAGAAGAGGTTGCAAGATTGGAAAGAGTAGTTAGGGTGCTGTGCTGTTTTCCCTCTGGTCTCAACTAAAATGAGGTGGGCTTCAAGAGAACTTACTTGGAGAACTTACATTTTGTGCCTTGGAGTTTGGAGGTCACAAAATGGTGTGTTAGTGTTTACCAAAAGAAGTCTAAAAGCCCCCAAATGAGGGTGGAGTGGCTCATCTGGAAGCAGAGCAAAGAGAGCCCCTAGAGAGAGGGCTGTCCTTCTACCCAGGCAGGACACTGCCGCCTGGACCTGATATGCACAATGGGAGAGCTGCCTGGAGTCATCTTAAGGGCACCTGTGCAGTGAGACCTCTAGGAGGGTGCGTGTGACTCAGCCAGAAGGGTGTCCCACTGAAACGCCCAGGCTGAGGGAGGAGATGCCCAGGTAGAGGAGGGAATGGTCCAGTGGAAGGATCTCTGCGGAAACCACAAAAGTGTCCCACGAAGGGAGGACCAGCTCTTGAGCACCTGCTGTCCCAGGGCTCCAAGAGCAGACAACAGTGGCACCACCCTCAGAAGACTACATCTTGCCCCTTCATTAGCCAGCCCCTGCATCCAGCCCTGGAAGGGTCAGAGATTAAGGAATAGGAGAGGACGGCGAACTTGAAAATAGTGAGAAGGCCAGCTTCCAGCCCTGCTACCTGGCACCCCACTTCCACTTCCCACAGCCCTGCCAGGCCTGGGTCAGGGCAGGCTCTAAACTGGATATAAATTGTTGTGGTTTTTTTAAATTTTATTTTATTTTATTTATTTTTTTATACAGCAGATTCTTATTAGTCATCCATTTTATACATATCAGTGTATACATGTCAATCCCAATCTCCCAATTCATCACACCACCACCACCCGCCCCCGCCACTTTCCCCCCTTGGTGTCCATACGTTTGTTCTCTACATCTGTGTCTGTATTTCTGCCCTGCAATCGAGTTCATCTGTACCATTTTTCTAGGTTCCACATATATGCTTTAATATACGATATTTGTTTTTCTCTTTCTGACTTACTTCACTCTGTATGACAGTCTCTAGATCCAAACTGGATATAAGTTTGAGAGTTTGGGTATTCAAGCCAGACTGGACAGGAGTTATTTGATTAGTAGACTGAACTGGACTCCCTGCCAAGACAAAGAGGTTCTCTGTTATCTGAGAATGAGTGGAAAAGCTACAAGACTTGCCTGAAATTTCATCCAGGGGTGGTAAAGTAGCTTACAGACGAAGTTTAAAGGGATAGTGAAAGAAGTGGGTTTATCAATAAACCGGTTACACAGGCACCAACACAGTAGGACCAAATGCTTGTCCCTGAGCAGCAAGACAGACATGGACAAAGACAGAAACCCTGGAGCCAGGGAGGCAGTGTGGCCCGGGCAGTGCAGCCTGGGCCCCGGGACAGGTGGATCCGGAAGGGGACAGACTGCCATAGTCTGCGGGCTGCGGGCTGGGGGGGGTTGGGACAGCTGGAGGCAAACTGACAGCAGGACGTGCAGGCTGCTCAGAGGCAGATGAGGACTCCTGGGAGGAATGTCTGGAGAAGGTAGGAGGGTGGGGTTTCTCTCCTGGGGCCTGAATGCTGAGCCTGAAGCTGTGGGCTGTGAGACTAACCCCCGGTTTCCTCTGTGAGAAGGCTCTTAGCTGCCAAGCTAAGTTCCTGCCGGGACCCTGGCCTAGAGTGAGGGGCTTCCCCGGGAACTGCAGGGACATTGGCTTGATGCTGGCAGGAGGCACAGGAGAGGTCTGGCGTGGGGCCCGAGAGCTGCTGCCAGATGGCAGCAGGGTTAACGAAGTCCAGAGGAGGAAATGTCACTCAGCTCTCGATAGCAGCTGGAATCCATACTATCGGGAGTAGACATCAGCGTCCCTCGGAGACTCAGGCCACGTGGGCTCTACCCCAAGGGGCATTTGAGGAACCACGATATGAAGACTGAATTAAAACAAGATATGTGTTTTCCTAATGTCCACGTGCTGTCTGTGGGAAAGAGAGGTGTCTGTGGGCACCAGCCCCTCCAGCCTCTGGACTTGAAGATGGCGTCCAGGGAGCTCTTCTCTGGTGCAGCCCTCTGTGGGGACGGCAGCAGGAGCTCCAGGCTCATCTGCTCCCCCATAGCTGGAACACCATGTCGTTTGGGAAGACTGGCACACCAGCGGGGTTCAGCGTGGACTGAGCCTCACACCTGGCTGCTCTGTGCAGAGGTGACGCTGGATGTGGCTGGCATTCCTGGTGCTACACCGTGCTGCTTCTTCCAGGGCCACTGGGGAGGCCCCCTGGAGAACCTGGGGTTAGGGTCCTCCTGGTTCAAACCACTGACACTCAGCCCAACCTGCAGAGAACTTTCCGCCGGTGTATGCTGACCATCCTCGTGCTTCCCGCCCTGGCCTTCCTGGGGATGTTTGTTTCGGTACCAGATGTAGCCCAGGCAAGCCCTCGGCTGACAGTAGGCATTTCTCCATCACTTCATCCTCTGGCAGCTACTCCTTTCCTCTCATAAGATGCATCACTGTTCTGTAGACCACTGAGAAAAGTCACTACCAATTAAATTATGACTGACAGTGTTTGATTTTCACATCGATCGTAGCTCATCCCTGTGGTGAAAAAAGTATGTGTCATAGAATCCAGGAAATATGGTAATACAACCTGCTTAGGGCGTGAGGACTAATGAGATAATGCATGCCCAATGCTTAGCACAGTGTGAAGCACAGTAAACAATAAATGGTGTCTAGTTCATTCAAATCCTCCAGCAGCTCACCCCTGACCCCAAGCAGACCACTGCCCACCTCTCCTGCCTCATGTCCCACCACTTCCTCTGCCTCTGCCCTGCCTGCAGTGGCTTACGGCAGGACCGTAGTGCCCCTCCTCCTGAAGTGCCCCATCCCCAGGCCCCCTCTTGTTAATGTCCTCAGCTGGCACTGCCTTCGGAGGCTCTTCCCTGCCCACCCCACCTTCTGTGCAGCCTCCCACCTCCCACAAGCTTTCATACAGCAAAGTCACCCCGTATTCTTTGCTTACCCATCTGCCTCCTTCCCTAAAACTTGACTCTTTGCGAACAGAGGCTGAGTTATTTATTTTTGTGTCTGTGTTCTTAGCACAGTGCTGGAACATGACAGAGGCCCAAGAAATGTTTGCTGAGTGAATGACACTTTTCTCCTGTTTAATAATACCTGAATTTGCATAGAGCTTTGTCATATAACAGGTTTTTTTAAAAAGCAATTTCGTCATTGCATTAACCTGAGCAGGTCAGGACAGGTGGCGATGCCCTTATTTCCAACTGTAGCTGGAACAACTGGGCACCTTTTAAGGGATGCACCTGAGTACACAGACCCTGGTTCTTGTTGTCCTCTGCCGCCAGGGCAGAATCACCTCCATTCCCTGTACTAGTCTGGCCAGTTAGCCTAACCGGGCAAGGCAGGGAGGACCCTGGGTTGCAGGGGGAAGCACTCACCCCCTGCCCTTGGATTGGGCTTAAACCCCAGCACCACCCTGACACACAAACCTTTCCCTGCTGCTTTTTTCTGCTCGATGCATTTCAGGAAGGGTTGTTAAACCACTCACCATGACCTTACTTAACCAATACTGCATTTTTTGGAAGAAAGATGTGAAGATTTTTAGGTCTGAAAAAGAAAATAAATCTGTCAGATACGTGGTTGTACATGTCTCTCTCTCCCTCTTTCTCTCTCTTCCTGCCCCCCCTCCCAACTGTCTTTCCTGGTAAAACAGCACAAATTCCCGCCTTCTCAGGCAATACTGTCTTTGACCTCCAGGTGGTGCCCTCCCTGAGCTTTCAGACCAGATGCTTTTCCTAAGCTGGTGGCCGCTCTGACTCGTACTCCACCCATCGACCCCAGCAGGAACCTTCCGGGAGACAAGTGCATTCTCCCCACTCCCATTGCCCGCACCGTGGAGGGCACATTTTGATGGCGAGTTTGATGCCTTTCACCCTGGCTCTGTGGAACAGTTGCTGCCAAAGCCAGGGGAGCCAGCCGTGGTGGTGAGATGAAGGGCGTTGTCCGATTAGAGCTGGTGAGCCATCTGCCACGAGCCCCTTTGCTCCCCAGCAGGGCTCTGAGGGACTGGACATCCAGAGCCTGTAACCAGCCCTCTCCTCCCCACTGCAGGGAAAGGCCAAGTGAGTAGACCAACGAGCAGGCTGTGGGCCTGGCCTGATCTTGAAACCATCCCTTATCTTGCATTCAGTAAACATTTATTGAGTGCCTACTGTATACTTGGTAGTGTGCTGAGCACCCGAAAGGGTTTGAGCGGGGAGGAGAAGTTTGTAGCTGGGCACCAGCCAAGTGGAAGTCAGTGGCTTCACGGTGGGACCTATGAGGAACAGTTATAGCACTGGAGACATTATGCCACGGACAGGGAAGTCCCTACATCTGGGGCACCCTTGGTCTGGGAGTGAGAAGACTGGAGTTACTCTGGGCTTAGCCTCTTACTAGAAGTGTGATCTTGGGCTTGTCCCTTCACCTGTGAGGGTCTCAGCTTGTCCATCTGTGAGGCTCACATGTCAATCTGACCATGGCAGGGGCATTTCAACTAAAGCTGCTCTCAGGCTGAGGGGCAGGGGAGCTGAGCAGAGCCAGGAAGCAGTGGAGGCAGGAGGGGCTGTGATGTCAGAGGAGTGGCAGGCTGTTTAGGCTCAGAGAGGGCAGAGTCCTTGGTGGAGAGTGGGTGAGAAACATGGGAAAGGAGGCCTCGCACGCCCCACTCCGGAAGGGAAGCATAGGAGCAGGAAGTGGTTGACTGAGGAGGAGAGTCTGCCGGAGGGGGTCAGATCAGGATGGAGGAGGAGGAAAGAGACTGTGACAGGGAGACCCGGGAGGGCTTCTCCAACAACACAGGAGGGAGGCAACAGGGACCCAAACTAACGCTGTAGACACAGGAAAGAAGGCACCGATTCTGAGGACGCAGCAAAGGAAGGCAACAGCAGAACAGGGTTAAGTGCCAGGGCTGTGTCCTCACACAGACCTGGGTCCTAATGCCGTCCTGTCCACTGGTTAGCTGGGTGACACTGAGCAAGGTGCTTAACCTCTCTGAGCCTCAGTTGCCTCATCCAGATATGGAACAATTTAGTATCTATCGTACTTTTTTATAGGTTGGTTGTGAGGATCAGGAGAATGAATGGATGCAAAGTGCCTAGTTCAGGGCCTGGCAGCTGTCCTTTTGATCTTTCTCAGTAATATTAATAGTACTCTTGACTCATTAGATGGGGAAGAGACAAAGGGGCTGGAGGAGTTGAAGATGACAGTGAAACTATTAGCAAGCAAGAGGAGCAGGCTTGGGCCACTGGGCGCTTGGTGTGTTGGTTGGTTAGGATGAGTTGGGGACCTGTGGGACATGCAGGTAAGAGCGATGGTCTGGAGGAGGAGGTGGGGTTGGGAGGAGCCATGACTCCCCGGGGGTACATTGGAACAGTTACTCGGAGGTGGCGATGGGGCCGTTGCAGGAGAACAACTGTCACCCAGACCAGCAGGAATGTCATGAGTTTATTCAGAATGCTGGCTGAGGACTCCAGTGAGCTCCTTCGTCCACAGACCGTTGCTACTTATCATGTCGTCAGAGTTGTGATCCAGGAACAGTGTGCTTCCACAGGTCAAGTTCAGTTAAACTTTTTTCGTTATCGGCGTCAGATGTAATTAAATTTTAGCTGGATAAAAGGACTGTATGTATTTTATGTTGTGTGATACTGTGCCATATGAATCAAACACAAAGCAGCTGGAAATTTCCATGAACATAAAGAAGAGGAGGCTGCCTAAGCATTGAGTGTCATCTGAGGGAAGGTGCACTAGGACAGGACATTGGGCGGCAGGTGGAAGAAAGGGGTCAGGGAAGATGGAGGAGATGCTTGGGTATCATTAATGCGAAGGGAGGAGTGAGGGTCAGGATGCATAAGTGGTGTAAGCACACCAGGTGCGGGGGGAGAGGTTGAGGCCAGTGAAGATGGCGGGGGTGAGGGATGAGGGAGACGTCCTTAGCATGGGCCGCCCTCGACACCCTGGAGCAGCATGGGGCTGGGACAGAGAGCTGGGAAACTGGAGAGTGTAGCTTGTGTTCTCAGAAGCCTGGCTATGGAGGGAAGGAGAGCAAGACGGTGGTGTGAGGGGGTAGCGTGATTAAGAAAAAGTTCTTTAGGATGTGGGGACATGGTATTTACAGACAAACATTTATTGAGCATCAGCTGTGTACAATGTTGAAGGGAGGGAGCCGGGGCAAGGGAGGAGTGGAAGTTGCATAAGAGAGAAAATGCATGGCTGATGGTGTGGAAGGTGGAGCGTGAAGTGGCAGCATTGACAATTGGTGAGAGGCCTTCTGCTTCTCCTGGTGACAGGAGTGGGGCAAAGACTTGCAGGGGACAGTCTGCAGTGGGGGGGGGGAGTGGCTGCGTGAGGTCAGCCCTGAGAGCTGAGCCGGGGGAGGCTTCGGCGTGGCCGCGTGGGGAGTGGGGGTGAGAGCGTCATGAGCACTTTGTTAACCAGCCATTTCCTTCCTCTAATAAATGACCTTAATTTTCCATAATTGAAGGAGAAGGCACCAGAGGTCAGTTGAGGAAGCTTTAATTTGGGTAACACGAAGTAAAGAAGCTAGAGACCAATTACTCTGTCATTTACACAGACTCATTTCCATGATTAACTAGGGGTGACGCAGGGCCAGAGTTCCCACAGGCAGGGGTCAGCCGGCCAGGAGGCAGCTCTGTCCTGAGGCTACGCCTTGGCAAGGAGCACCTTCATGGCCACGGGAGACTAAATCCTGAGGGATTCCACAAAGAAGAGGCAGGGCCCCGCCGTCCTGAGGCTCCAGCCCATCCAATGCTTACACCCAAAAGACAGCTCAGAGGGGGCCCTGCAGCACAAGGCTGCCTCCCCATTGCCCCGTCCCCCAGTTCAGCTCTGCCTCTGCCTCAGCCCCACTGGTCACACCAGAGCCAGGCTTCCCCCTTGGGTCCTCTGTTTCCCTAGCTGTGAGAGTAGTAATCAGGCTAAACGGACTCCAGTGATCCTTCTAGCACATAGTTCTCTGAGTCTACTTATCTGGCCCTTAGCTGGCCTTGCAGGAAGCAGTCAACCCAAGTACACTCAGAGAGTGTATGTTTGCTCTGACCCTGTACTGAGCCCCATGGGACCACACAAAGCTGAGGGGTGTTCGCTACCTGCAAAGACCAGGTGTGTCCATTGTTCATATTGATGAACAGCTTACCAGGTGCCAGGGGCTCACCACATGACACCCAGCCAATAGTGCATGGTTCACAGAGGATGGAGTAGCGGTTAGGAGGGTCTTGGCGTGGAGCTGGACTGGGGGCCCCACCCGACATCGAGGCTTGGCTGTGCCTCTAACTTGCTGTGTGACCTTGGACGCCGCATCCCCTCTCTGGTCCTCCAGAGAGGGCTTGGCCTGGAAGACTCCTGAGGTTCCCCTGGTTTCTGGCAAGAGGGAGAATACAAGTGAAGGCTCAGAGGCAGGAATGAATAAACAGGTGCCCAGGTGCAGGGAGTGGGATGAGACTGGGGGGAATAGGGTAGAAACGAGTGAGGTGAGGTGGGGCTCCAGGCTGGAGGAGGGCTGGGTCATGATGGGTCAGAGAGTCGCTGCAGGCAGAAGTGAGATGAGAATTGGACACGAGACTGAAGGGACGGTCACAGCCAGCCGCTTAGGCCTCTCCATCTCCTGTCATTCCTGGGTGACTCTAGAACGTGTCCCGAGAGCCTTGGACAAGAAGCTGGCAAGTTATGGGGGAAAGGAATGAAAGTGAGGAGGGGAATGGCCTGCAGGCTGATGGGTGATATCCAGAGGTCAAGCCCTGTGATGAGTGCGGTTCTGTCCCCTCCTGCCCACGCTTGTAGGGCCTGGTTAACAATGCGGGCATCTCAGCGTTTGGGGGATGTGGAGTTCACCAGCATGGAGACCTACAAGGAGGTGGTGGAAGTAAACCTCTGGGGCACAGTGCGGGGGACAAAACCCTTTCTCCCCCTCATTTAGAGGGCCACAGCTGAGTTGGAAAGGGACCTTCTTCCTGCCCCCTGGGCCTGCTCTACCTTTTCATCTTTGCTCAGAATGGAAATAGGTCTCATTAGACTCAACATCCACTGCCCTCACTGGCTGAGTGCATGACCCCCAGGGGCCACACTGGGCCGTGGATGGTGACCAGTGGGGGTGCCCTGGACGGGGGTGCAGAAAGGGATGTGTGATTTTCAGAAAGCAGAGCAGGTAAGAGGTCAGCAGTCTGCACCAAAGGCTAAAAGATTACATTTGTAATCCCCGTCTGGGAACCTAATCTAGACAAATAACCACCTTTGTGCACAGAGCTGTGTGTACACATCAGGTATGGACAGGGGTGTGGTTAAGAAAATGTTGGTACATCCATTCTATGGGTTACTATGCCATAGTTAACCAATGAGACAATTGTGGTAGTAGGTGAAAATAATAATAGTGATAATCAAGATTAGAAATTGCCGAAACAAACGCCCAAACCACGTTAGGTGGCCAAATGTAAGCAAACCACCTAAGTCACTGACTCAGATTTTCTCCCAATAGTAGCAAACGATTACGGCAAAAAGGGGAAGACCCATACCGTCCGTCCCAGTGTCCCAGCAATGACAGGAGGAACCCAGAGAGCAGCTGTAGGGTTTCGGAAGAAAACCCCAATCCTTCAGCAACTTCCAACATAGAGGTTTCTGAAAGGTGTCTCGTCACAGTGCCCAGGTGGGGCTGTGCCTTAACTTCCTGGGTGCACACCCAGGGCGAGTGGGTCTCAAGTCTGCCTGGGCTTACCGGGCAGGCTGGATGGCTCCTCCATCCCCTGCCCCACGGCTGGGAGAGGCTGTGGTCAGCTCCTAGCACCCCCAGGCGGGGCCTATGGGAGAGCTTCTCCAGCTCCCCACTCTCTCCCGGTGCCTGAGACTCTGTCCGCATGTCTTAGATCTGCAGTCAGGATCAGAACCCTGCCCCTGCCTGCCTGGCGACAGAGCCCGGCCAGGTGATAACAATTTGGGGTTACTGGCAATAGGAGAACATGGCAGGCGAGACAGAGCTCGCTGTGTGTTGCTCATTTTACTGTGCCCTCCCACTATGTAGGCCTGCTTTCCACTCTTTCCTCCTCCCCTGTCCTGCCTGGGAACAGCCAGCTACCCAGGAAATACCAGAGATGCTGACGCTGATGTGTGGGCCTGAGCTGGCCTTCATTATAAGCGAGGGGGCCCCCTGACCCTGGCTGGTTCAGAAGGCGGAGCCCCAGCCTGACAGGCCGCAAAATAGCTGTCGGGGGCCAGGAGGCTGGGTTCTGGCCAGACCTCCAGAAACATGCCAGGCCCCAGACCCTCTGCAGGTATTGTTGCATGAGCAGGAGTTTGCTGTCTTGCTCCGCAGGCTGCGTGGTCAACACCAATGGCATGCTGGGCCGCATGGCCCACGCGGCCGGCGCCCCGTACTGCATCACCAGGTTTGGGTGGCTTTCTCCGACTGCCTACGCTACGAGGTGCACCCACTGGGAGTGAAGGTCGGCGTGGTGGAACCCGGCAACTTCATCGCCACCACCAGCCTCCACGGCGCTGAGCGCATCCATGCCATCGCCAGTAAGATGTGGGACGAGCTGCCTGAGGGGGTGCGCAAGGACTACGGCAGGAAGTACTTTGACGAGAGGGTCGTGAAGATGGAGACCTACTGCAACAGCAGCTCCACGGACACGTCCCCCATCATCAGCGCTGTCACCCACACCCTGACCTCCGGCTACCCCCTGCGCTCGCTACCACCCCATGGACTACTGCTGTTGGGTGCGAATGCGGATCACGACCCACTTGCCCAGAGTGATCTCTGACAGGATCTACATACGCTGAGGAGTTTAGCACTGGCCTCTGTTGTGCAGCCCTCGGGGGAGGGAAGAGGACGGAGGGAGGGAGGGGGAGGGGCTTGTGTCATTACCTCTTGATTACCCACTTGTGGATTATCCCAGTCCAAGGAGGACCCACCACCAGTCTGAGCGTTAACCAGAGCAGGCAGCCCAGCTCAACTCGTGTGCCCAGTGAATGGCTCGGGCCTTCTCAACTGGGGTGCAGAGTGGTGGGCAGGGCCCACAAACCTCAGGGCAAACACGGTGAATCTGTCTTTCTGGAATTGATTTTATACAACGATTTTAGGTAGACATCTTTATATTAAAAACAGATTTATTATAAAATAGAATCCAAATCCTTTATATTTTAAAGCCAAAGCATCAGTTCAAAAAATTTATCTCAGGACTCCCCTGGCGGTCCAGCGGTTAAGACTTCGCCTTCCAGTTCAGGGGGTGCAGGTTCAATCCCTGGTCAGCTAAGATCCCACATGCATTGGGGCCAAAAAATCAAAACATGAAGCAGAAGCAATATTGTAATAAATTTAGTAAAGACTTTAAAGAAATGGTCCACATCAAAAAAATTTATCTCATTTGATCCTTAAACCAGCCTCATGAGTAAAAAGGGCAGCTTTTTTTTTTCTTTTGTACATGAAGAATTTTTGGCTCAAAGAGGATACATGAATTACCCTTTTATTGCTTATAAATCAATTTTGCTTATATTGCTTTATATAAAATATAAAGGTCCAAGTCGTGTGTTCCTGCCACTGCTGTAGAAACATTTCACATTTTATGTTCCGGGGCTGCTCTGGATCCAGTTATCTGAGGATCCTGTGATGAGCTCTATACCCTCACCTGGGCCATGTATACCATGTGCCCACCATGCACCTCTTTGCATGTCCTTGGTGCTGCTGTGTGCAGCCTGCAGCCAGTGATTCAGAGCTGAGTGGAGGGGGTGGCAACATTCTGGAGATTTCCATTTGAGGTTCTCCAGCTTATCTTAGGACAAACTTGTGTGGAGGTGCTCATTGGCTAAGAGGTAATTTGTTTCTGGTTTGGGTCTGCTTGGTCTTGCCTGGGGTGGGACCCCTGTTGATGGGACATTCTTGGCAGGAGCCGTGATACATAGGACGGGCACTGTGGCCTCTCCTCCCCCAGGGGTGGGTCCAGGTTCCCTGTCTGTCTCACCTGGTGCTTATACACACACACACACCTGTTCTATGGTGCTCAGGGTGGCCTTCATTGATGGCTCACCTCCCTTCTATGGACTTATTTTTAATTAAACCAGGTCACTGATCAGCAGAGTCTGTGTTATCACTTCTTGGGTTTGGGTTTTTGTTTTTTTTTAATAAATTTATTTATTTTACTTGTTTTAATTTTTGGCTGCGTTGGGTCTTCGTTGCTGCTCGCAGGCTTTCTCTAGGTATGGCGAGCGGGGGCTACTGTGCATTGCCGTGCACGGGCTTCTCATTGCGGTGGCTTCTCTTGTTGTGGAGCATGGGCTTTAGGCGTGCAGGCTTCAGTAGTTGTGGCTCGCGGGCTCTAGAGCACAGGCTCAGTAGTTGTGGCGCACGGGCTTAGTTGCTCTGTGGCATGTGGGATCTTCCTGGAGCAGGGCTTGAACTTGTGTACCCTGCACTGGCAGGCAGATTCTTAACCACTGCGCCACCAGGGAAGCCCTTGGGTTTGGGTTTGAAAGCTAGTATCCCTGCAATTGCCCAGAGCCTGCCTGTTTGGACCAAAACCAGGCAACACCCTCCTCCAGGTATCTGCAGGCCCTGGAACAGGTTCCTGAGTACCAGCCCTTCTGCCTCGCCCTGGAAGGGCCAGGCCTGCCGCTAGAGGGTGCCCTATCTCCTTTGCAGCCGGAGTGGCCTCAGCTCCTGATTTGGGAGCTCCCACCCAAACCTGAGGTCTCAAAGGGTTGGTGATTCCCCACCTTGGAAGTGGTCCAGGCACAAAGACACAAGGCCCCTTTAGAAACAACTCTTCCTTCTCTTCTAGTAGCTGCCTGGCTTAATCGTGGAGCCTGGTGCCAGGAGAAAGCAGAACCTGGAGAGCTGGAACCAGCCACGGGCCTCAGGCAGTGCCAAAGAAGAGGGGGTCTCACAACGAGAAAATTCAGCCTGTCTTTTGGGCTTTGATCCCCTCTGTCATCAAGCAGGGATGCCCCGCCCAGCTCCCTATCTGCACGGTGAGGCCCAGAGGGCCTGTGTGGATGACAGAGTGGGCAGGGAGACTGAAACCCTCCAGAGCCCAGGGAGGGACACTTGACGGTCATTGTAACAAGAAGAGCTTTTTGAATCACAAGGCTTGCCATTCAGAATCTCATTTTTATATCTCGGGAGATTTTGTTTCCATGCTTAATTTTATTAAAGGAAAATGTATGCAGAACTTGAAGTTACTCATGTGCATGGATGCCTGGGAACTGGCAGTAAAGGGAGATGGTCATACGCTCTGGGTCAGGATCAGCAGTAAACCGAACACTGGAGAAGACGCATCTGCGTCTGCTGGGACCATCAGGCGTTAAGTCAGGACGGCTAGGCTGGCCTGCAGGCTGCCCTGATTTTTAATTTTTATCCCAGTGATTGGAAAGCCCAGAGCAACTTCCCTCCAGATCATCTCAGTGCTAATGCTAATGAAAACCTCACAATTACTATTCATCTTTTGGCCGCTGAGAGCCTCCTTGGCGGCAGGTCTCATTTTGATCCTTACGAGAGACAGCTGAGGTGGGCAGAATAGAGGTGGTTGTTCCCATTTTATAAATGATATAACTGAGACCCAGAGAGGGGAAGTGACTCACCCAGCATCACAGTGGGTCTGAGCAGATCCAGGGCCAGCACGAAAGTCTCCTGAGTGGTGCTGTTCACCATCACCTCACTCTGTGGCCCCAGGAGCCCTGGGAGCCAGGTGGATGGGTCAGGGTCGCCTGGTACCTAGACCCTCACTGCCTGTCAGCAGAGCTGCCCCTGCCTGTGGGGGTGAGGGGAGGCTGCTACCTGCGCCCACTGTCTGGGGCTGCTGGGGACTAATGGTGTCCACGAGCACCACCTTGGGTGGCAGCATCGTCTCTAGCACCCTCCCCTTGGAAGGATTCGCTCAGTCGGTGAGGCCTGAGGACCCATCACCTGTTGTCTATTCAGGCCTGCAGCTCTGGGCCTGAGTCCCTTGGAGTATAACCCCATCTCCCAAGCAGCAGGTACCGGTCAGCTATGCAGGGCAGGGCACGAGTGAGCAGGCACCTGCACGGGGCCCTGGGCCAGGAACCAGGCATTCACTGTACCATTGGATCCTCCTCAAGGCCTCTGAGATGGAGGGGGGAGAGTCCTACACCCCAATCCCGCTCTGTCACCCCATGGTGTAATCTTGAGTAAGTGGCTGTGGTTCCAGGGCCTCCCTCGAGGCCTCAGGCAAGAGGAGGGGAAGCGTGCAGACAGAGCCTGGCACTGCGGGCGGGGTGTGTGGGCTGGACTCGGCTTGCACCTGGGACTTTGTCCAGTGGTACCTCTGTCTGTGGGGACCCACGGACGGGTGCCTTCAGCCCGCACTGCCCCTCCCTTGATGGCTGGAGGCTGGGTAAGGGCTTTATGCAAGATACTCCTGACGGTGCCTTGTTACAGAACACGTGCTGCGCTTTACACTCCACCCGGGGCCAAGGGCTGTGCAAGCAGGTGACAAGCCGGCCTGGCCCTCCCTGCCATGAGCTGCTCCGGGTGCCTCCGCTGCCCGGGGCGGTGGGCCCTGCCAGACTCCCCACTCGTGAGGCCTGCTCGTTTCCTGTATTTCAAGCGGGAACTGGCTCTGCAAAGCTGCACCAGGTCTTTCTGGCGCAGGTGCAGACACGAGCAAGCAGAGGCTCTCTCGGCTTACGTAGCGCCAGGCCCGGGCTGCCAGAGAGCAGCCAGACACACCTGTGCAGTGCTGGGCCCAGTCCGCAGCCAGCTCTGCCCCTCCTCTCCTCTGATTCTCACAGCAGCCTTGGGAGCCAGGCAGGCTGGGGTTATTTTCTCACTTTACACAAGAGGAAGCAAACTACCCCAAGTCTCTCACCAAGAGAGGGATAGAACCGGGTGGCCAAGTCAGATCTAACCTCCAGCCCGGAGCTAGTGATGCATGAAAAGCAGGGCAGATGGCACCCGGATCTAAAATAAGGAGGGGAAAAAATACCTCAATTATGTAACAGTGAGAAAGATCCGTGGGCATACGCATAGTACAACCACGGAGTGCTGCCCCATAAGCCATCTCCTCCTTCCCTCCCCCATCTCCTTCCTCCCTCCCCCAGGCTCTGGGCCCTGCTCCCTGGGAGGGGATGTGCTGGAGGAGCCCATCAGTGACCCTCCAGGAGGAAATCTGCCTGGCCTGGGCTCACACCGCCCCATCCTGGGCGTTTCTGAGGGCATGCTCTAAGAACACCAACACCTGAACCTTGGACAGAAACAGATTCTGGAGCTGTCCTCAGAGAGCTCGAGGGTCGTCTGAGCACAAGACTTGAGAATCCTCAGGTACGGAGGTGGAACAAGGAGGGCTCTGGGGACCCAGTGCTCCGATGTAGAACAAACAGGAAAACAAGCAAACCCAGAGCATCTAAGGCCGTCCTGGTGTGTGTAGGCACCAGGGAAGGTGGTTTGTGAGGTTTGTGGCTTCAGAGGTATAGGGTGAGCGCATACTGGTCAGGGCCCAGGGCCCAGGGCCTGGGATTAGGGCTGGGAGGGCTGCCAGGACTCCTGGAACCTCAGAGAAGGAAAAGGGACTCAGCCATCATCAAGCATGACTCCCAACCTCCAGGAAGCTGGCCAGGCTTTGAAGCCCTCCAGTGACAAGGATCTCCTTACTTCCTAAGATGGCATTTCCTTGGTTAGGGAAAATTTACCCAAAGACTGAGCTGAAATCTACCATCTCTGACTTAAGTCCTTTGACACTTGGCTACGACCCAGAGCTGCACAGAACACTAGGTTGGACATGGGCAAGTCAGGTTCAGAAGCCAAGGTCCCTCATTTGACAAGGTTTCCATACTCCTCACTGTCTGAACAGAAGGTTTCAGCTGTGATTATCCCACCTCTCATTATTGATGACACACATCAGGCTGAATGGTCACTTAAGTCCCCTCAAGCAACAAGAACTTTGAGACAGGGTATAATACACTTGTAGAGGTGCTGACGATTTCTTACACACATGTGCCCCCTCACAAGTAAGTGGGCTCCCAAATCATCTCTCATCTGATCCTCATAAATGGCTTATGAGTTAGGCAGGGCTACTGTTCCCACTTGACAGATAAGGAAACTGAGCCTCAGGGAAGTGGAGTCATTTGCCCAAGATCACAGAGCCAGGAAGTGGGAGAGCCAAGACAGAAATCCAGGCCTGGCCTCCATCCCTAGGGCCCCTTCCTTTACCCCAAGCCTGCCTCAGTCTCTCCATTAGGGCCCTGGAGCTGGGCTGGACCAGTCAGTCAGAGGCTGACCATGGAGCCTGTGAAGGAGTGATGGGTGGGAAGCATTAAACTCAACTTTCTTCCAGCCCACAGTTTTGCAGAGAACAACGGGGAAAGGGAGGCTGAGCCTTTCCCGCATCTCACTGCAGGTGTGTCCATTGTGTCTGGATCTGCCAGTGGCCTGGGCTCTGTGGGAGGGCCTGAGGGGGAGAGAGCAGGGCCAGGAGGTACTTCCAGGGCTGTGGCTGAGGACGATCCTGGCCTCAGCATCCACGGGCATGCGTCAGAGGGGAGAGAGTGTGAATGTGGACCAACCTCCAGGGATGCTGGCGCCCAGAAACTCCTGTGCTGCTCTCTCAGTGAGAGTTAATTACTCTATAAAATGTGAGGCTGCTCCCACTTATCAAATTATAGATAAGCTTAATTACAGCTCGCTGAGTAACCACACTGGGCGCCTTCAGAAATAGCAGTGGGCTGATTGCTCTTCTCAGCTTCAGCTGTAGCCACCTGGGTTTCAGGAGGAAGTTCTGCTGCTAAACTCCGCTCTCAGGCTACAGGAGGGACTGCACCGAGCATGCTTCTGTCCTGGCCACTTCCTGGCTGGGCCGGTTCTCAGCCAGCAAGTGCCCTGCTGAACCATCTCTGTTCCATTACTGGGGTATTTACTCTGCTGGGGCCTCTCTCTCTCTCCTACTCATGTTGTGTTCTAGCCAAAGGTTCTGGCTCATAATGTCTGACTGAAGGTGTGCAAAGTAGTGCAGGACATGCCTTAAAAGACAAGGAAAGGGGGCTTCCCTGGTAGCCCAGTGGTTGAGAATCCACCTGCCAATGCAGGGGACACGGGTTTGATCCTTGGTCCGGGAAGATCCCACATGCCGCGGAGCAACTAAGCCTGTGCGCCACAACTACTGAGCCTGCGTTCTAGAGCCCGTGAGCCACAACTACTGAGCCCATGTGCCGCAACTACTGAAGCCCGTGCGCCTAGAGCCTGTGCTCCGCAGCGAAGAGTAGCCCCCGTTCACCACAACTAGAGAAAGCCCGTGCACAGCAACTAAGACCCAACGCAGCCAAAAATAAATAAATAAAATAAATAAAGAGACAAGGAAAGAATATGGTGCTGGATGGGAAAACACACACTTTGTGGAGTCTCAAGAGCACCTTCAAGGAAACAAGTGAAGAGCAGCAGGCCACTAGGGATTGGTGAGAGATCTGTGACATTGTGAAGGGCACCATAGGCCTTCCCCGGCGGTCCAGTGGTTAAGACTCCGTGCTTCCACTGCAGGGGGTGCAAGTTCGATCCCTGGTCGGGGAACTAAGATCCCACATGCTGCAAGGTGTGGCCAAAAAATAAAAAAATAAATGAAGGGCACCATAAACATCCCTGCATACTGGCAGGATTGATGGACTTGCTCCAGTGGAAGAAACTGGCAGAAGGCACAGTGTGATTTCAGGGCATTTGGTGGGAATGGAGGAGCAATACTGAGGATAATACAAGTGCCCTAGGTGTTCCCACATTCGGAGGTGCACCTGGGACCTCTGTGCTTAATAGCATCTGCTCCCTCTCCCTCTGCCCCCTTTATTATTTGAGTCTCTGCTTTGTGCCAGGTGCTGTACTGGGCACAGGGCATCCAGTGGCAGGCAGCTCACTGCTCTCCTAGGAAACTTTAACCCAGGGTGACAGATTCCATGGTTTGGGGGAGGAAGTGAAATGCTTTATTGTACCAGCAATGAATAACAGTAGTCATTTTCAATCTACACACAACCTAAATCGTCTTCTTCCCTTTATAGCCTCAGCGCCCCAGGTCAACCGCAGATGTGAGGGGACAGGAATGGGCAGGGGTCTTTTCCTACTTATGGAATCACCCGACTTTCTCAAAGGAAAAATAAAAAGTGAGTGTCCCTGGAAAAACACCGCTGCGCCTTGCCCAGATGCCAACAACATGAAGTGGCCATCAAACAGCGCTATGACCACTTGCAGAATGATCAGGCAGGAGCTCTGTGACACCAGGGGTTGGGCACACGGTCTAGAGGCTGAAGGTAGAAGCAGACCATATGCTCAAGCTGAGCACAGACATGGAGGGGTGGACGCCGACTCAAGGAATGCGACAAACTGGAATTTTCGGCATTGGGGGTTGACTTCCTACGAGGTTAAGTGTGCAACAAAAGAATGCAACAGAACACTAAAAAGATACTCTTGGGGAAGCTCTTGTTTTCCCGCAGCAGAGAAAGAAGGGGCAAATCTGGGGGTCTCTGAGCAGGCAGCTCCTGGGGAATGGAGCCCACTGGTGATGCCCTGTTAGAGATGGAAGGAGCTCAGACAGCCTGCAGCCAGAAGGATGGGAAAGAAACAAGACTTGCTGGAAGTTTCATTCTGGGAAAGGTTGGGTAGAAAGAACACAAGTTCTGGAGCTGGACAGACCTGACTGAATCCTGTTCTGCAACCTTCCGATTGCCTAATGCTGTCAAATGATCTAGTCTCTCCTAGCCTGTTTCTGTATGTCTGAAATGGGGGTAACGATGGGTACCTTGCAGGGTTGTTAGGTGAGTGTTTAAGGTCCCTAGCACATCACCTGGCATGGGGGAGGGACTCAGAAGGCATCCTGGCCAGTGTAGCCAGGGCCTAAATAACCCTCTCCCATCCCTACCCGACCCCATCCCAACCTTTCTGAGAAATACCTAGGCCTTACTCCAAGGGTGTTCCAGAGGCAGAGACAGAAATCGGGAAACACTCAAAGTTGAACCCTAGCAGCCAGAGGCCACCTTCCTGTTCACCTTGCTCCTTCCAGGGGCCTGGGGCAGAGGAGGTAATCTCTTCCTTCAGGTGCCCCTTTCTGACTGTTAAACGCAGAACAAACTCGACAGCCCTACATCACCTCCTTGCTGGAAATCCCTGAAGAGGATGGCAGGTGGATTAAGGAATTATCGGCCAGAAGGGCTTCAGCCTCAGAGCCTGGAAAACAAGTGCATCCCAGGCAAAGGAGGCATTTTCTGTAGCACAAATCCTTGAAACTGTCCAGGGGGATCAGCCTGGACAATTTTGGCTTTGGGGAGGATGGGAAGATGGACCTGTTCCTCCTGCCTCCAGCTCTCTGCGTTTGGGTTCTTCCTGTTACCTCTCAGTTATGTCTTAGCTAGGCCTGGCTTCCTCCCTGTCTTTTTTCCTTTGGCATCCAAGTTCTGAGGGTTAAGCGCTGTCTATAATCAGGCTTCAGGGGATCTGCACTAAGATTTTATTCCCAGCCTCTAGGGGTTCCCAGTCCTGTGGGGCAGGTGGGCTGTGTTCCAACCCAGGGGAGCTGGCCATCACTTGGGACATCCTGTATACAGTGGATGTACACTGTTTGTGGGAGCCCAGGGAAGGTAGAAGAGAATTCAGACTGGGCAGATTACAGGTGCTCCCTACAGGGAGATCGTGTTTCGGTGGAGCCTTGATGAGTGAAGAGGATTTTGATAGGTAGAAACAGGACGTGGGGTACTTGACAGGGTGTTCACACTGAAGGGAACAGTGTGGGACTGGCCCAGCATCTGGGAAGGACAGAATTCTTGAAGGGAAAGTGCAATAATTTGGCAGAGCTTGAAGACTTCTGGTCCCTGGGAATAAAAGGATGCTGGAAGGAAGGGATGTGAGATCTTAGAGGGCAGTGTTCAGACAGACCTGACCCTCAGCGCCATATCACTACAAGCTGAACCTCAAAGTCATCCAGCCTCTTGGTTCCCAAACTAACTGCATGTGAATCTCTTGGGGATCTGATTAAAAAACAGAACCGGTGCATCTGGGGCAGAGCCTAGGAACCTTACTTCTAAGAGGTGACTCCAAGGTACAGTGAGGAAAGGGACGGTGAAAGAGGAGGGAACACCACACCCTGAGTTAGTGACAGATCTGGGCCTAGAAGCTGGGTGTCCCACCCCTAGTCTGTGCTCCTCCACTGTACACATGAGGGGAGAGCCAGGGCATCTGTGACTGTGGGTTTGCCTGTGCCTTCGTAGTTACTCGCAGGGAAACTCCTGAAGCAGAAAGGGCCTGAGGGCTTGTTTTAGAAGCACCAGGGTAGGGAGATGCTGGTGAACTTTCCTCCATTTTCAGAGACCTTTGTGGGCTGAAGTGAAGGCTAGGAGGGAGAAAGAAAGATATTCCCTGAGCCCTGGCGGAGGCCACGTGGCCTGCCGGAGTGTTACCATTATCAGGAAAAGAAGGGTGGAAGGCCCCAGTGCAGATCTGTCTGTCCAGTTTGGCATTTGGATTGTGGCACTAGTTGGGGGCCCAGCCTCGCCACAATTTTCAGGTGTGCGTCCTACCATGGAAGATTCCATTAAGCTGTGCCGAGCCCACCTGCTGTGTCACTCTGCTTCCCAGAACCCCTGTTTTGCTCGGTGTTCTCTCCTTGGCCAGGAGGGGGCAGTCAGCTGCCTCACCAGTTTTCTTCCTGCCTTTAGAGCTGAGGCCTGGAAGGGCCCAGAGGTGGTTAAACAGGATAGGACTTTCTCTGACTCATGGCAGGAGGCCTGAGTTCCAGTTCCACATTTTCATTGCAGACTGAGCCACTGGGGATAGGTGAGGAGAAGCAACATGCTCCCATCCCTATTTTTTTTTTAGTGCTCAGGGACCTGGCTCCCAGCTGCCTAGCTCTCCTGCATAAGCCAGAGGCTTGGGGCAGGGCCTGCTACAGGTCTCTGTTATACATTCTCCCCTGCTATAGGAATATATCTACCAGTGTTTAGCTGGGCACACGGTTGCCCATAATAAAGATTACATGTCCCAGTTTCCTTTGCAGCTATAGGTGATCATGTGACTATGTTCTAGCCAATGGCACATAAGCAGACATGGTAGTACAACAGCTTTCAGGAACCTTCCTTAAGAGGTAGTTTATAAGCATCCTTTGGCTCCTTCATTTTGTCATTCTGCTGCCTGGAACTTGGATACTGCCATCTTAGACCACGAGGTCAAGGCCATGTATGGTGTTACAAGATAGTGTCTGGATCCCAGACACTAGGGAACTATTTTCCACCCTTAATCACCTATTCAGATTTTATGTGAGAAGAAATAAACTTGTGTCTTTTCTGCATTACCACTAGTTTGGGATTCTTTCTTTGGAGGCAAACCAAATCCCAACTAATATAGGCCACAGCTAGACAGAAGATGCGGAAGCCATTGCACACACATGGGGGCAGGCAGCCATGTTTGATAATAATAGTCATGAGCATTTACTGAGCACTTCCTAGTGCCAGGTTCTGAGTTAAGCACTTTATATGCATTATCCTATTTGATCCTCCTGATGATACTATGAGGCAAGATTTATAATCCCAATTTTATAGATGATTAAACTGAGGCTTACGTTTAAATACTTGCCCAGTCAGTCAGAAAGTGACAGGATTCCGAATCAGAATCTCTTTAACTGCTGGACACAAGCCCCGATTGTTCCTCAGGCTGTGATGAGGGTCCCTGCCAAGCTGGACTCAGCTTAGATTGAGAGGAGAGATTCAGGAGGCTGTGACTGCATGGAAATTGACCATAAATCAGGCTGAAGACTCTGGGCAACACAAACTCTAGTCCTTATTCTCCAAACAAAATTCTTAGGCTTTAAATATTTTTGAGGTCTAGTTCCTCCACCTAATGAAGGTATCCCCTCAAGAGCATCTCCAATGTGATCAGATGATATGGTCTGAATGTTTGTGTGCTCCCCAAATTCATATGCTGACATCCTAACCCCCAAAGATGATGGTATTGGGAGGTGGGGCCTTTGGGAGTTGCTTAAGTTATGAGGGTGGAGCCCTCAGGAATGGGGTTAGTGCCTTATAAAAGAGGCTCCAGAGAGCTCCCCAGCCCCTTCCACGTGAGGACACTGTGAAAGGCACAAGCTATGAACCAGGAAGAGGGCCCTTCCTCACTAGACCATGTTGGCACCTTGATCTTGGAGTTTCCAGTCTCCAGAACTGTGAGAAATAAATTTCTGTTGGTAATAAGCCCCCCCATCTGTGTTATCTTGCTATGGCAGCCAGAGCTAAGACATCTCCTATTTAGTGGCTAAGAGGGCTCCAGACACCTCTTCTTCCACCCCCTCCTCCTCTTTTCTCCCTCGTTTTCTCTGCACTCCCCCCCACTGCTTTACTTTCTGAGGACCATGGAGGTTGTTCCAGAGGCTTCTTATACAGTGTGGCCTCCCCCAAATGGGCTTTTGTTTATCTTCAAAGATTTCCATGGAGCATCAACCCCAAAATGTCTAAGACATAAAGAACTCCATCTAGACAGGAAAGCTTGGTACTACTCCCCGCTTTACTACCAAGTTCCCTTGTCACCTGGGCAAGTCCCTTCTCTATTCCAGGCCTCACTCTCCTATTTAAAAATAATAGTAATGATAACAATAATAACAACCCCTAACACACTGTGACCCAGGCACAATACGTTCTTTCTTTTTATGGCTGCGTTGGGTCTTTGCTGCTGCGCGTGGGCTTTCTCCAGTCGCGCTGAGCAGGGGCCACTTTTCGCTGCAGTGCGTGGGCTTCTCACTGTGGTGGCTTCTCTTGTTGCGGAGCATGGGCTCTAGGCACGCAGGCTTCAGTAGTTGCGGCACACAGGCTCAGTAGTTGTGGCTCGTGGGCTCTAGAGCACAGGCTCAGTAGTTGTGGCGCACGGGCTTAGTTGCTCCGTGGCATGTGGGATCTTCCCGGATCAAGGCTCGAACCCATGTCCCCTGCATTGGCAGGTGGACTCCCAACCACTGCGCCACCAGGGAAGTCCCAACACAATATGTTCTAAGTGGACTACATGCATTAATTCACTTAATCCTTACAACAACCCTATTAAGGAGGTAGTACTATTCCTATTCCTGTTTTACAGTTGAAGAACCTGAGACACAGAGGTTTTTAAGTTGTCCAAGGTCATGCACAACAAGGTAAAAATGAGAGAACAATAGACTTTAAAGAGGACCTCAAACTTGTGTTCAGTTACAAGTCTCTCCTTTAATGATGTCTCCTGCAGTCTCAATGCAGTACAGATGAAAGCGGGGGCGGAATGGGGGTGGGGTCTAATCTCTCACCCCCGCGGCCTCGCTCGCACTACCCTGCAGGCCTCGCCTTCCATCTAGAACAGTGTGAAAGCCACGAAACTCCAGAGCTCTAGTCTCTAGGGGCCCCTCCCATTGGAACATTCTGACTCTCTCTTGGCCAGGAGTCCCTGGGGTTTGGAAGGCAGGGCGCCCTGCCATCTGCCAGACGACACTAGGATTAAGGGCTTGATAAGAACCTGTCTGCGAGCTCCCCTGCACGGTGATTAACCCCCCAGAATGGCCTGTTTCCCAGGGGAGCAAAATCTCCCCCTAGGAGAGCTGGGGCCTTCTGCTTGACCTCAGCTGCTTTCAGAAAGCATCTCTGCTTTAAACTAGAGGCGACACCCACCCCCGAGAACAGAGGAAGGGAGGCTGCGACGTCCTACGGGCAGAGCTGGAGCAGCCGCGGTCTGTCCCGGCGGTCGATGCGCTCCGGCCGCAGTCTTGGCGGTCCTGGCGTCCGCTCAGCTGATCCGAGCCACGGGCGGCCAGGGTGACCCCGCCGCGTTGGCCCCGGGCGCCCAGGCGGCTGCTAGCGTCTCCTCCCGTCTTGTCCAGATCCCGCCTCCCCCAATCTCCCGCCCCCCCACGGCGGGCGCTGGGCTGCGTTCCGCCCTCCTGCGCTGGTGACCCCCTGCTCCAGCTCTGCAGGAGCGACGTGGGACCTTGGTCGAGTCTCGTAAAGCTCTTTGTGATAGAGCCGCGTGCCTGGCCTTCAGCCCCTGCCGGTCCTCTCCCCACTCCCCCCTCGCCCCCCCCCCCCCGTCCCAAGTGTGGATTGTGCCTCTGTTCTAGCACCTGCCCCACATCAAAGTGGTGGAGTGATTGGCTTGTCTGACTCTGCCCTCTGCCGCCCCTAGGCTGTCAGCTCCCCGCGGCAGGAAGCCAGCCCCAAAGGTCCACCAAAAAGCCACTCTCTGGTTGATGACTCATGCAAGTGCCCTGTTCCCATTGTGAGAAATACCTGGGGACCTTCTGCGTCTGGGTCGGTCTCCTCGTGGCCGCTGGCAAAGCCTGGCCGCCAGCCCTCGGGGGAGCAATGCAGAAGGCGGAGCTAAGGCAGCTGGAAGGAATTTCCATTTGTCTAGAGTTGCCGGGCCTGCTTCTGCCTTATTTCAGCAAGGGACTCAGTGCCTCAGAAAACAGCCTGCCAGACATTCTTGTTTTCAAAGGAGACCATGAGTTCCCTGCCCTGCAGTGAGATTTGTTTATTACAGCGATGTCAATACATCTCCCTATGTACCTCTCCACACCCACTTTCTGAGCCTCCTCCCTCAGGGTATGTAAAGGGCCTGGAAGAGAAGGAAACTTTCCGTTTTTCTTTGATGCCTTACTGAGCTGCAGACACCTGTGCTGAGGGTTAGAGACCTGCTTTCCAGGTGGTTTTTGAAATTTGTTTGTTTTAGCCACCCGTTTATTGTGTGGCTTTGATAGCATTCCATCCCTGCTTTGAGCTTTGTTTCCTCCATCTGCACAATGAATCAGTGGTGCTTCCTAGGGTCTCAATGATTCTTCAGAAGTAACTGATAAGGGGTTTGCTTTCAGATCTTGTGAAGAATGGGATCTGCTTAAAAAAAAGGGGGGGGGAGGGAATGGTTTGAAAAGCACTTGCCTAGGTGACCTCACACCTGTGTCAAGGAAGTGTCTGCTTAGGTCTCTGATGGAAAACTTTTCTTTAGGCTTCATCATCACGAGGTCCCTGAATCTGGCATGCCTTCTCCTCTCAGGGTGGCCAGGACCTGCCACCCTGAGACAGCCCCAAGAGAAGACAGGACTGAAATCATTCCGCAGAGATTTCCTGCCCCCTGGAGCTGAAGGTCATTTCTATGCCTGCCCCATCTCCCTCCCTGTCCAGGCCTCCTCTGTCTGCTTCTCCTACAAGACCATGACAACAAAGCCCTCCCTGACAGTGTTCTCATTTGACACAGCAGACCTATAATGGAGGGAGGGACAGGAATTATTTCCCCCATTTACAGATGAGAAAACAGGCTCAAAGAGGTGAAGGGTTTGAGCAAGGTGACAAGGCAAGTTTTTGGCAGAATGGTGTAAGAATCCTGGCGTCCTGATAACTTAAGGTAAACTGGGACTCCTGCCAGCTGGGGAAACAGTTCTGAGAGGTGTGATTTGGTGAGAAAGAAAAATATACTGTGAATGAGCTAATCCGCCCTCTTGAACCTGCTCTAACAGCCAAAACAGGCATGAAAGAGGCCAAGCTAGCAGCTCCACACTAGCTGTGCCTTCTCTTGGACCCCTGGGGGTCCTCTGAACACTTCCTACTGCTCCTGAGCCAGGACACTTTAAGAAATGGACAGAGGGTCCTGGCAGTACCAGGCCAGCGGCAGGAAGGTCCTGGTCCAGTGACTCCCCTGCCCACGACACACGCACCTGGAAATGAGGGGGGTTCTTCGGCCATGGCAGGTTCTGATGCAGAAGGGCTCTCCCTGCCAGCCAGCCCGTAAGGCTCTGAGAATCTACCCTAAGCATCGCCAGCAGCTTCTTAGCTTCCTCTGCTGTTTCCAAGTTGGACCCGGCACATCCTCAAGGGACCTTGAGTGGAAATCAGTATTCCAGTCACATCTCCAAGTGTCTGTAATCCCGCCTGCTTGGGCAGCACTTGGGTGTCTACAAAGCACCCTCACACCAGAGGTCCACGGGGTAGGCAGGTAGATAGCAGATCGCAGATTTATCTCCATTTTATGAACTGGACACAACAGAGACTCGGGGAGGGGAATGACTTGTCCAAGGTCGTGCAGGGCATTGAAAGACTCAGAACTGGAACCTGGGCCTGTGACTGAGTCAGGCTGAGTGAGGCCCTTGCTGTATCAATTCCTGGCTTTGCCCACAGGGTTTTCTCCTCAGCTAAGGCCACAGCAGCCTCTCTAGCAAAGACCAGAGTTGGGTATCCATCCTGATTTCCCCAGGACAAGCGGCCCCTCTTACAATCAGAAAAGGGAGGGCCCTGTTAGGGGAACAAAATCACGTAAGCAACTTGGGAAAGATGCAGTTTCCATGCCCTGTCCTAGCCGCAGCCAGTCCAGGTGTGTGGGAGTCAGGAGGCCTGGGCTTGGGGTCCAGGTCAAAAACTGATTCTCTGGGGGCCTTGGTCAGGTAGACTTTTTTTTTTTTTTTGAGTCTCAGTTTCTTCCACTGTAAGATGGGGTGAAGGACTAGCCTAGGATCACTGTTCTCAACCAATGCATGTTAAAATCGCCTGGGAAAGTTTGTACAAAGCCCACATCTGGGGGCTTCACCCTAGGCTTAGTAGATCAGCTGTGGGTTGAAGAAATCTGTGGGAACCCACAATGTTAACCTGGTGATTCTGAGGCCCACTGACGTCTGAGACCACAAGACTAGATGGTCCCAAGCGCCTTTCCTGCACTGACATCCTATTATCTGAGGCATCAGGAAGTGTGGTAAGTGCACTCTGACTCTCTGCTTATTTCCTCCCATGTTTTGTTCTTTAGAGTAGACTCAGGGTCCTACAAGTGGAAAATATCTTGAATAGATTCCCAGAGTACAGTCTCTTCAGGAAAAGTACAACAAGTATGAGAAGGCCCAGGAGGGGCCGGATTTTGCATTCCCAAGGGGGGCTATGAGCCAACTGTGGGGTTGCTGGGCCTCCAGTCTGCAGTGTACTAGGTGACCCGCCCCATGGGCATATCCCAACAATGAGATGATTTCTCTATGTGGCCTCTACCCACAGATCCGTGGGAACCCTGACTCCATCCAGAGGCTCTGTGTGGCTCACAATGGCCACCTTTCCCCCCTGTTCCTCAGGAGGCCCTGACTTGTGGGCTGCCAGGGTAGTCCTGCACCTCTTGGGGTGTCTGCATGCCTGGCAGCCACATACTTGGCTACACAGACAAGCCAGATGTCACTGCCCTGCTGGCACCAGACTATACCAGTTATGGTTGTTGGCTGAAAACAAGAAAAACGAATTCTGGCTGACTTAAGCAAAAAAGGAATTTATTCAGGGATATTGGGAAGCACTGAGACTCACCAGGAAGACTAGAGAACCAGCCTTGGAAAACAGATAGAAACAAAGCTGGCTGCCTCTCAGAAAGACTCATGCTATGGGTCTAAAGAGGGGATTTAGACGCTGTGCATCCCACAGAATGACAAATTCTCTACTCACCTGACGAAAGGCTCTACACCCAGAGAATTGCTGTTGGTGATTTCTGCTGTGGCTGGTGCCAATAATAGCATTTCCTGTTCTTCCAACCAAGTTTCAAATCCTGTGTGCCTTCCATCTGAGAAGGTTCCTACCAGGTATCACCTCCTTTGCTCTGCCCTGTTTATTCCTCATGTTGCTACACTCATGTTTCACACACGGCTAGTGTGGAGGTGCTGGCTTGGCCTCTGATTCCAGACCAACCCTTGTTCCCCCTGCCCCAACTCATACATAGACACCCTAACCCATGTCTGCCTGGTCTACCCCACTTTCCCAATTTCCTACCCCATTTGATCTCCAGAACCCTCTAGTAAGATTGCACCTTTTCCCGCAATAATTTTTCTCCTTCATCCAGTCAATCAGTAAATATTTACTGGGCATCTACTATGTGTCAGTGACTGTGCTGGGTGATGAGGGATAGGAGAACCCTATCTTTATGGAGCTTAGAGTCTAGTGTGGGACACAGGCACTAACCAAAGAACCATACAGTATCTTATTACCAATTGTGATAAATACTATGAAGGAAAAGCTCACCAAAACCTTGAACGTTTTAGTAGGGACACCTGATCTGGTCTGGGATGCTTCCCTGGAAGGGTGACGTTTGAGTTAAGATATGCGAGATGAGGAAGAGTTAGCCAGAGGAAGGGGAAGGAGGGAGGGAAGGGGGAGGGAGGGAGAAAAGAAGGAAGGGCATTTTAGGCAGAGGGAAGAGCATGAGCTAGGATTCTGAGGCAGAATGAAGCTTGTGCCCTCCCAGAAGTTAAAGAAATTAGGGGGGCTGGATTCCCTACTGTGAGAGGGAGAGTCATGATGCCCAAGGCTGGGGAGGTAGGCACGGGCTAGACCAGCAGAGCATTGGACTCGCGTAACAGATTTTAGTTTTTATCAAAGAGCAACAAGGGACTGTTTAAAAAAAAAAAGTAAGGAGGAGTTGGGCCTGCAGCGTGGAGAACAGGTCAGAGATAGCAGAAGTGGATAAGGAGGTCTGTGAGGATCCAGTGAGAAATAATAGGGTCTTGGCCTCCTGAGTAGTGGGCATAGAATGGAGCAGAGGACAGATTCAAGACAAGTTTAAGAAGTGAAATGGACGGGACTTGGTGGTGAGCAGGAAATGGGGAGGGGTCGGGATGAGGGAGAACATGTGTCTGAGATCACGCTGAGGCTGGTGACCTGTGCAGCCAGGTGGAGGGTGTTAGGGGGGCGCTTGTTCCCCACGCCTCATGTTTCCAGGTGAAGGAACTCCTATTAGGTAGCACTCCTGAGCTCCGTCCCCATGGCTATGATTGGTGCATCAGGAAGGAGGAACTGGGCTAGTGCGGCTCAGGGCCTTCTGGGTTTTCTAGTGAGTGCCCATTCCCTGCCACAGATGGCTGTGACCCAGTTTGTTCTCAAGGCCACCAGCGAGCTTAGCGGGCTGGCTCTGCCCCCCGTTAGAAGCCTATAGTTTGGGAGGCACGTTCAGTTCAGGGCCGCCTAACCAGTTAAACCAGCCCCAAACCATGGTTCTGGCCTGGAAATGGAAGAGAACTGGCATTTTCTTGCCTTCCGCCCACCTCCCCCCAGCGCTTCAAAGCCCCAACACTTAGAGGCATATTTACTGAGACAGGGAACACTTAAGCAAGAGTAGGTTTTAAGGGAGAGATCATGAATTCAACTCTGGATCCCTTTCCTGGCCACTTTGATTTCTTTCCTTTGACGAAAATGTCCCATGAAAGCCATACACTTGTCCATGTGCCTCTTTTTTATTATCTCGGGGGCATTAAATACATCAAACTGAAACTTTCTAAAATTTTGCTTTGCTTTGGTAGATCAGCCTGGACTTAAACTCTGAATCAGGTCTCCTCAGAGAGGTTATGAACCTACACCCCATCCCGAGGGATAATAATAATAACAGTAACAACTACCACGAACGAAGCCTTTGCTGTGCTCGGACCATCTCACTCAATCCTCACAGCATCCTCCGGGAGAAACACTTTTGCTATTCCCACTTTACAGGAGGAGAGACTGAGGCCCAGAGAGGTTAAACGGCCAGAGGCAAGGGCATCTGGCTAATGAGAAGTGACTGAGATTCCAGAGCTCTTGCTCTTAAATACCGTGCTGACCTGGAGGGTGTGCTGGAACATTTTTAACTGCCATGTGAAAGTAGGAAGCCCAACTGCTTTTTGTGCTCTCAGCTGAGGGGTTCCCAGGCCCTATCAGCCTCTGCTTTCCTCTCCCGTCCATGCTGGTCCAGTGAGCCTTTGAACTCAGAGCTTCTCTCCTTTCCTCTCTTCAGGCATTTTCCAGATGTTTCCCCCCCACCCCACCCTCACCCAACGCAGAGACAACCTGTCTGTTAAAGCCTTGCAAATCCAACCAGAACCATCTGAAAGAGTTTAGCAGGCAGGCAGGAAAGCCAGCCTGAAATTGAGTTAGCCGGGATTCTGCCCAAGGCCCTCACATCAGCTATGCAACATAATCACTGCCTGGTGCAGAAAACAGGTTGCACTAGAGCTAGTCTGTTGTCACTGGCTTGTCCTATTTGAATCGGGAAGTAATGCTGTGGTGAGATTCAGTCTCCAGTAGTTTTGCACTGGAAGCGGAAAGAGCACATGGACCCCCTCCCAACCCCAGAGGCTCAAACCACCCACCTCCTGCACCTGGGCTCTCAGCCAGGTTCTTTCACAGTTGCATGATGAGCCGTGCTCTGCCTGGTGAACATTGCTCTGCAGTCTGAGCGCCTGGATGCAATCCTCCACCCTGTGCCTTCCAGGGTCTCCCCCAGGCCTCTGTGTAAAATGAGGATAATAATTGTACCAACTCCACAGAGCTGTCGTGAGAATACATGATTTAATATACGTAAAGGCTTCTGGCACATAGTAAGTATTGCGAAACGGGTTGCTGTCATCGTCATAATCACCATCAATACTTGGTTTCCCACCTTCATGTTTTTATTTTTAAATCAAAACCAAGTACCATACATAACATTATTTAATACTTCAAACGAACTTTAAATAAACTCACTTTTGAAACATAGCCTCCTCCTAAGCGAAGTATCCTTGAAATCACAAGTTTGATGGTTTTAGTTACATTTTTAATGGCTCTTTGCAACAATGCAGGCCCATTAAAGTAAATGTGTCCACCCTGTAGCACTAACTCATCTTGTGCACAACCAGGGGTTCTCTGCCCTGGCTGTAAGGGACAATGCTGTGGGCGAGTGCTGGCATGTGTCTCTGTCTTCTCATCTGTAAAATAGGTGTGATGTGATGCTGCTGCTTCCTGGGACTGTTGTCCCGTTCTGCAGCATGTTGGTTGTGCCCATGCTTTGTAAAGTGCAGTTCACTAAAGTTGTTATCATGTGGCTCTCCTGTCCCTATCCCATTCCAGGTTAGCTGCTCACCCCAGGTTTACAAAAGGAGCTGCTAATGGAAAACCTCTCCAACCCCTATCCCACCTCTCCCTGGAATTTGTTGGAATTCGCAGTCAATCAAGTAGACTTTTTTCTCACGTGTTTCCTTTCCTCAGGCTAGAACAGACCCCAAATCCATTTTAATCCTCCATCCTCATTCAGCATCCCTCCTCCTTAGTGAGGGTGTCAGGCCTGGTTGCCATGCTCATGTGATGGCATCCCCAGCCCATGCCCCTCCAGCTAGGCTCAAGCCTGCCCCAGGGTTCGGGAAGCAGAACTTCCAGGAGTTTTATCTCCAAACTCCATTGGCCCGTGGGCTCTCCCCCTGCTGCCTGTCCATCGAACTCATGGGTCTGGAAATACCCTTTCTCTGGATCTGACCGGCAGAGGCAGCTGCTGCAGTTCTGCATTTTCCTACTGCAGGGTGACTCATTAGGCATTCCCTCTGACCAGAGCCTCTCCCCTCTCTTCACCTGGGCCAACAAGGTAAATCTCCACCAGAGGGCTTGGTGTAATTTCAGCTCCAAGGGGAGAAGGCTGAGGCCTTGGGGGCTGGGGCAGGGTGGGGGTGGGGGGAAGGGCGGTCCTGAGGGCAGAGGAGAGGATGGGAATAAAGTCCCAGCTGAGGCCTGGGATGCTTTGCATTTCCCTGACTCCGCCCTGTCCAGCCAGCGTGCAGGGCTTCACAAATGTCCATTTAGAAAGCTCCTCCCTACTTGTGTGGAGAGGTCCCAGTGACTGGCCCCCATCAGACACAGGAAAAGCTGAGGAAGCTGGGCACTGAGGACAGTATGATTCCTTTTATTTTATGGGAGAAAGGAAAAAATGCCTATAAAACAAATCCAGAGCTTTTCCCTGAAGAGTGGAAGGGAAGAGCAGTTTTCAGTTTCTTAGACAGTTTTACTCTTAGTCTATCAATGTGCCATGGAATCCCGAAGAATGTTCAAGTAGCCCTTCAAGTGTGAGTTGTATCTTCCACATCAGCTGGAAGTGGCTCTTCTACTCCAGCTGGGGCATCTCTGGGCCCTCCTCAGCCCTAGATCCTTTGAGCCAGGGCAGAGGGCCCCTCCCATTTGGCTCTCTTTCCTTCCAGCACTCCCTGCCCCAAATCCTGCCCCTTCAGATTTTCTCAACCCACTGCTCCTACTCCCAGGTCCTGCCTGGCATCCGCAGCCTCCAAGACAGGGTAGGCGTCTGGCCACCCTGGGTTCTGCTCTGCCTGGGCTTGGACCCAGGTGGGGGCTGGTCATTGGGTTCTGTAAGGCGAGCTGAGCTTGCTCCTGACCAAGCTGATACCTCGTATCTGCTTGTATCTCCTGTTTATTGATGCGCTGAGGGAATCTCTGCTCTCTGTCCCCCTGGAGTTGGCCTAACTTTGGTTTGTCAGCCCCCAGGAAAAGGCGGGAGAGTCGGGTGGGAGTTTGTTATGGAATCAATGTTTGTGTTCTTCCAAATTCATATGTTGAAATCCTAACCCCCATAGGTTATGTATTAGGAGGTGGGGCCTCTGGGAGGTGATTAGGTCATGAGGGTGGAGCCCTCATGAATGGGATTAGTGCTCTTGTAAGGGAGATCCCACACACCTCCCTAGCTCCTTCTGCCATGTGTGGAGCCCAGACCATGCTGGCACCCTGATCTTGGACTTCGAACCTCCAGTGAGCAAGAAGTCCCTGCTGTTTATAGGCTACCCAGTCTATGATATTTGGCATAGCAGCCTGAACGGACTAAGGGTTAGAGGGATATAAAAACCCATTCTGACCTGTACATATGTTTAATTATTTGGCCAGAACTAAATTTTATTTTCCCATGGCACCTATTTCATTGTACTGGCAAGTGTCATCTCTTAATAAATGGTGTTCACAGATAGTTGTTCCAGCTTATAGAATTCTGGGGAAAAGAGCTTCTAGAATAGTGATATGTTGTACTTGCCACAAAATCAAGCAAATTGAAGACGTCTGTGAGCGTTAACTCTCCTTATGACAGTCTCATCTGGTGGGATAGTTAGTAGGTAACATAGGGACCTTCACGACAGAGATTATAACAAGAATAAAATAATAGTTCTTATAATCAAACTACAGCTGGGCCCTGTGGTAGATGGTGAGGAGTCAGTCATAAACAGGACATGCCCTCTGTCTTCAAGGGCTCCGAGTCTGGGTCATTTTGACTCAAAAGAATTTGCGGTGACCCTTCAAGTCCACTGTTCTCTCTCCAGCAGCCCAGACTGATAGCCACCAGCACGCCATCATTTCATCGGATGGATGCAGATATGACTGAGGATAAGACACCTCACCTTTGATCCCTTCATGATGCTGTGTGCTCAGATTTTGTACACGTGGTGCATGTCTGCACGTCTTTTTACATTTTTATCCACACCAGTTTTGTTTTTTGCTTCTCGGCTAAATTCCCAAAGATGATAAAGAAGTGTGTTTATTCATTTAAATTGCCTTGCCCTAGGATCCACTCAGCCAAACACCTGGATGATATTTTGATAATGATGGTGTTGATGCTGACAAACGCTTGATAATTCAATATCTATGTAAAGTGTCCTATTTTTAAAAGAAACCTTGGCTAGAACCTAACTAAAATCATAGGCAATTCAGAAGAGGTTTCTTTTAAGAAAATGGCAAGAGAAAAGGCTTTGCAGACCCATCAAATGAGAGAACAGTGGTGCTCCTGGCAGTTTTTTCTGCTTTTGGCACCATCCAGGTCACCCCCAGAATGATGCAATGTCCTTGTGCACCTCGTCCCATCTGCCTCTGTCTGTATGGTCCAGGGCCCATCAGTCCTTAAGTGCTACGCTTCCTGCCTACCAGGCAGGCCTGGGCTTCCTCTGTGAGTCACTCTGTCTGAAGCCATGACCCGTGCAGCACCCCAGAGTGTCTCGATGCAACACTTCGCTATTAGCCTCCGTGCTCATCCAGCAATTTCAAGAAGAAACTGCAAGATATTGTTCTCTGCCTAATCAAAAGCTGTTCTGCCAAACAACAGGGCAGTGAAGATGAGAGTTGCTTTCAAACCTAAAAGGAAAGGCAAACAAATACAAGACCAAATTCTGTTGGTTAAGGTGGATGCTTTGATATCAGCCTGTCAGAGATGGCAGTGGAGCCTTCCTCGACTCCTTGTGACCAGGGCTGATATTCAGCTGGTGTGCAGGGTAAAGACAGCTCTGTCCCACCAGCTTCCACGTGCCCTCTCATCTCCCAGGGAAGAAGCAAGTATGGTTCCCTGTTGGACAGAATGGGCAGCATCCACACTGCAAATTTAGTGATGAAAATCTCTAGATGCATTTTTTCTGGCAAGACTTTTGATAGCTCCACAATTATCCCGGAAGTTTTGCCTGGCCATGCCTCTGTCTCTGGCCTGATGCTCCGGCTGAACAATGCAATGAGAAGTGCTTTGGTAGCCCCTGCATGCCCAACAGGTGTGTCCTCCTGAACCAGGGGACTAGAACTACCAGCTTATGGGAGCTGGGACTGTCTAGGACCACTTTCTCTGCAGATTTTGCAGTTGTAAGGCAAGGACCTTGCAAACCAAATTCTAGAAGATATCAAGAGGCAAGTGGAGGGAAAAAAAAGAAAGAAAAGACAAGTGACCAAGACTGCTGCATAAATATAGAATTGGTAGGATACTGCTGGTTCCCAAGAGGGGGACCATCATGCCACCGGTTCTCACCCCAGGCTGAAGGCCCTCTATTGGACTGTGAAGACATCTTGGGCGGGTCTAATAACCTGGGTATCTTCTTTGCCCTTTGCTGTGTTTCAACTTGAGACACAGAAGAGGGAGGATGGTTGCTGTGTGGGGTATGTTTTTGTGATACAGATGGGAATGTGAAAGTAAGGAACTCTGCAGCTAACATCTGAGATTTGCTACCAGCGAGGAAAACAGTCATCAAGCACTACCCTGGGCCACCTAATATGGCGTCCTCAGAAATCCTGTGGAATGTTTTCAACTTGCCAGCCTCTTATGCACCCAGACATATATTTCATATTCCTCAAATCCTAGCCAAGAAAGGGAAGGAGGTGGACCTGGCGGGCCTGCAGGTAGCCTGGACCAACCATCAGGAGAAGCTTGAGTTTGGTGCTGGCTCCAACACCAACATATAATCTGTCTTTCATCTGATCCCTCTTGGATCCCCTGGATACGCTGGAAATAATCTTTGACAGGTTCAGCTGCAGTAGCTGAGAGAATGGAAATTTGGAGAGCAAGACCCAGACCACAGCAATCTGCTGGCCACACTGCAGACTCCCCTTAATGCAAGTCATCATTTATTACTAACTCCATTGATGACCTGCTGACTGTGGCCTACCACTTCACCAGACCGGTAGGAACAGATGGTCTAATGTGATGAGAGCATCACAGAGTGTCAAGGCTGGAACTCCTTCATTCTACAGATAAGGGAACTGAGCCCCAGGGAGGAAAATATTATAGTTATTCATTCACATTTCTGCTTCCGTAATTAGATTACGAGGTTCTCGAGGGCCAGGACTATATTTTTTGAAGACTCACAGCCTAGTAGAGGGCTTGGCCATTGCAAGATGCTCAATAAATGTTTCTGAAAGGGAGGGAGGGTGGATGGGAAGGGGACTTGCCTAAGGTCACACAGGTTGTAGTGGCAGAACCAGACCCCCTACCCCACAGGCCGCCGTCGGGAGGCAGGCATGCTGGCCGCTCAGGGAGCTGCGCATCTCCTTTCAGCATTGCCAGCTCTAGTTGATGCCTTCCCGCAGGTCAGCCTGGCTCTCTCTATTGCCCAGAAAGTGTCACTGATACCAGACCCCAAGGCATCTGCTGTTCCATAGCAGGACCCCGGGGTGCTCCCCTGGTCTGTTATGTGAACATCATCGGAAGAACCGAGCCGGACTTGTCTCAACTCCCCTGATGGAGGGGCTGGGCCTGGGCTCTCAACTTAGGCTGGTGTCTCTGGCGGGTTAGGATCCAGATCTGGAGCCAAAGGAGAGCCAAGAGTGAGGGCCCCAGGGTCACAGGCAGGATGGAGCCTAGCAAGACATCCAGGCAAATGGGTGGCAGAATTCTGGAAACGTCAGTAAGGCAGGGCATCGGAAACCAAGGTCCAGAGAGCAGAAGGGACCTGCCCAAGCTCACCCCCTAACAGGACAGAGAGGGATTCGAGGCAGGGACGGTCTCTTCATAGAGGTGAGATGTTCTCTTCCTCGCAACAGCGAGGAAGAGCGGGAAGCCAGAGCAAGTCCCGGAGGAAATACGGTGCAGCTGCAGATTCTGTTTATAGGGCGGCAGCAGCCTCGCCCAAGGTGTGTCAGGAGTCGGGGTGTGGGTGGGACGCTGTGAGGGGAGCTGAGCCAGCTGCATGCCTCTGCGTTGTCTCAGGCTCGCTCCACTTTCTGCCAGCCCTGGGAACCTACCTTGCCTCTGTCCCTTGCACTGGCCCCTCTTTGGGGTTGAGGAGAGGCCGAGAGTTGGAAGTGACTCTTTTCTAAGCAGCCTTCAGGGCCCTGTCAGTGACATCATCTTCTGCCACATCCCTAGACAAGGTATCCCTTGTGCCCCAGGATTGGCGCGGAACCCAGAGCTTGGTCCCTGCCCCCAGGGGTCTTAAAATCTTGTTGGGGAACTAGGGCACATTTGAGACACCCAGCACCAGGCACTCTAAGGCCAGCATCGCTCTGGCTACACCGAGCGGGTTGCTCAGAAAAAGCAGAGATCCTCGCAGGTAAGTTGGCTTCTTGGAGGAGGTGAGGCTGGAATTGGAGCCCAAGCATTACACGCTGGGTGAGGGTTTTGAGTAAAGTCACTGCAGCAAGACTGTATGGGCTTCTCGCAAGGGCGGGGGATGGAAAGCTTTGGGGGCAGCCTCAGAGTCACGGGGTGAGGGCTAGTGTTTTTCAAGCATTTTTTAGCAGCAGAATCCTTCACCAAAGGAAAACTTAGGTATCAACGTGCTAAAAGCAGAACGGCTCAGCTTCCCTTTCACCCCGGGGTTAGCCCCCCAGGAAAGGAATGGAGCTCTACAGCTGGACTAGTTCAACCTTCTTATTGGACCAGCAGGGAAACTGAGGCACAGAGAGCCGAAGGACATGCTCATTGGCTCTCGGGCACGGAGGCAGACAAGATTGAGGTCTGTCTCCTCTCCCCAGCTCAGGGCTTCCCCCAGTAGACCTTACTCCCTCCAGAATGCGGCCAGACTGGGGAGACCTTCCACTGGGCTAAGGAATGTAAGTTCCACAAGATGAGAACGATGGAATGTGTTTGGGCAAAGGCATTCTTTCTGGCATTCTAGTGTGGCAGCCTAGCTCAGACTGCACTCTCTTGATGTTTCAGTCCCTTTATTGAGGAGGCTGGCATATTTGAATCATCTGAGAACGATCTCCAGCAATGCAGGGTCAAAGACACTGGTGGGGATGGTGGTTTGGGCTAGAGAAGGACAGGTGTCATTGGTTGAGTTTTGGTAAATAGATGAATGTCAGTGGATAAGTTCAGTGGATAAATTCAGTGGAAGAATCAGAGCTTCTTAAACTGCATGAGAAATTGTGCCCATCCATTGGCCTAATGACGTGGCTTTAATTAGGAATTCAACAATAACTAAAAAAGTCCTCAGAGAAAGACAAATATATATCACTTGTATGTGGAATCTAAAAAGTACAACACACTAGTGAATATAACAAAAAAAGAAGCAGACTGACAGATATAGAGAACAAACTAGTTGCCAGTGGGGAGACGGAAGGGGGGAGGGGCCATATGGGGGTAGAGGATTAAGCAGTCCAAACTGTTATGCATAAAGTAAATAAGCTACAAAGATATATTGTACAACACAGGGAATATAGCCAATATTTTATAATAACTATAAATGGAATATAACATTTAAAAAGCGTGAATCACTGTATTGTATACCTGTAACTTATATAATATTGTACATCAACTATACTTCAATAAAAAAATACACCTAAAGACCTAAAATGAAAGGTAGAAATAGATAAATAAGCCCCATCTTGAGCTCACAAATAATGCAAAGAACTGATAAATATCTTTGGAAGCTAGACAAGACCTCCTGCCTCTGTCTTCCTTGCAGATTTGTCTTGGCCAAGCCTCCTTCCACTAGGCCTCTACCAGTTTTCGTGACACATCTTAGTTTCTGTTGCCTCATGGCTGAGAAGGCTAGCTGGGACTTGGAGTGAGGTGAAACACCTTAAGTAGGCGGCACATGCATTTATCCTTTTTTTTTTCTTTTTATTCTTTCATATGACCAAGCCTAGAAATGCTTGTCAGAGAACATCAGACACTTCCTGAGGTCTCAGAGTCAAACCTCCCCTCCACTATCACCCAGGAGAGCTGCTCTCTCAAGCCCTGAGTCCCCCAACACCATCTGGTACATTACACACGTGGAGTGCTTTACAGTTTGTAAAGAGCTTTCGAGTATATTCTCTTATTTGAGCCACACAAAAGAGCCGTGAGGCAGGCCAGCAGGCATTGTCCCGATTTTAGAGAGGGTAAAAGCAAGGGTCACAGGGGCAAGTAGACTTGGTCAAGGTGGTGTCACTGGTTAGCGTTTATTTAACAGATATTCATTGTTTTATTTCTACTGCTTTACGGATGATATTTGTTGTTACAGCATGAAGCCAGATCTGCTGACTTGCTTCCCAGGACTCTTTCAGCCACACCAGGCTCTTTCTCCTAAGGATATAAATAAAAATGGATTTTCTGCTAGAAACAGGTCAAATGACTTAATACAACTGTAGGCAATTCAGAGGGACCTGGTAAATCCTAAATGAGACATGCTTCATTTGAATAACAAACCAGAGGAGCTCTGAAGCCTGCAGCATAAAGAAATCGAATTATACAGTTGGAGGGAACTCAATTATTGAGACCAGTGGCTTTTAAACATTTTTAAAGCACGAAAACCATTCTTAAAATTCAGTTTTACCAGGCATCTCAATAAGAAAGCCTATCAAAGCAGCATCTTTGTAGAACTTGAGGCTTCACTTAATATCTTTGGAAAACCCTCTTATTTATATTGTAGATGAGGAGACAGGCCCAGAGGCCCAGGGACAGGTCCCTTGGGGAATCTGTGAGCTGGGGCTGGAACCCCAAGCTGGTGGTATTCCCACTGAAGGGTCCCCATGCAGAATGAACTGACTGACCCAATTCACTTTTTGGTCATAATCCCCCACTGTCGCCCATATTACTAACACACCCAATCCTTTCCAGTCTCCTTTGCTCGAGCTATTTATTTCCTCTTCTCGGAATGTACTTCTGCCTATGAAACTTGCTTTTTTTTTTTTTCCGCTCCACACCTGGATCAAAGGCATCTCCCCTCTCCTGTGAAGTTTCCTCAAGGGTCATAGTGAGACAGACTCACAGTCCCACTTCTGAGTCCCTCTGGAATCTTTGGTGACATTCTTAGGATGTTCCGCTTTGGTCTTAGAGTCATTTGAGGCTTAATCCCACTCCTGAGATTTCATCCTTTTTGAGGACAAAGGCCCTTCCCAGGACCTAAGACAGTGTCTTCTTCCAGCTCTAAAATACCATGAAGCTATGATCTCAAAAGGTGTTACTCTAAAGTCTTTTTTTTTCCAAATGGAATTGTACAGAATCGGTCTCAGTTTTGAATACCTAAGTCCTGGCTGGTTAGATTCTTTTAAAGCTGAGCCAAGTTCCTTCCATCTTGTCCTCTTCCTCATTCTTGAGCATTTATCATGCAGCTCTACATGAACACTGACTGACCTTGACCAGGGCCTGTGAAACACACACAGTTGCTGCCTTCAGGGGCACTGGCTAAGGAGTCCGAATGACCTGGCCCCCCATCCTGGCCCTGCCATTTCCTCAGCAAGCCACGTCCTCCCTTAGAGCCCCGGCCTCTTCAGCCATTACACATGCCCACTCCTCTGTGAGGAGCTGAAGACAGGTACATATAGAGGCATTTATAAACTGCAGGCTGCCTTGTTGGCCAGCCTGTTGAAATCAGTGGGAAAAAAATTAAAGTCTGTCTAAGATTTCAAAAACTTGTGTAATACCAAATAACCAGTTTATCTGAATGTTCTCTTTCTAGTGGGTTGCTGTGGCATTATACAGTTATAGGCTTCCTACCATTTGCGGTTCAGCCCTGAGGCCCTTGTATTTGCTGCTCTGGAAATCAGCTCACTGTAATCTACTGACTCCAGTTGAAAATATACATTCATTTCCAAAATATCTTTTGAACATCTACTATGCCAGGTTGTTATGGGTTGAATTGTGCCTCTCAAAAAAGATATGCTGAAGTTCTAACCCCTGGTATCTGTGAATGTGACCTTATTTGGAAATACAGTCTTTGCAAGTTAAAATGAGGTCATACTAGAGTAGGGTGAGCCCTACTCCATTGTGACTGGTGTCCTTATAAGAAGAGGAGACAAGAAACAGACGCAGACCCAGAGGGAAGGCTGCCATATGAAAATGGAGGCAAAGATTGGAGTTATGCTTCCACAGCCAAGGAAGCCCTAGGGCTACTGGAAGCTAGAAGAGACAAGAAAGGATCCTCCCCTAGGGGCTTTGGAGGGAGCATGGCCCTACCGAGGCCTTGATTTTGGAAGTCCAGCCTCCAGAACTATGAGAGAATACATTTCTTTTGTTTTGTTTCGTTTTGTTTTGCGGTACACGGGCCTCTCACTGTAGCGGCCTCTCCCGTTGCTCAGCACAGGCTCCGGACACGTAGGCTCAGCGGCCATGGCTCACGGGCCCAGCCACTCCGCGGCATGTGGGATCTTCCCGGACCGGGGCAGGAACCCGTGTCCCCTGCATCGGCAGGCGGACTCTCAACCACTGCGCCACCAGGGAAGCCCCATTTCTTTTGTTTTAAGCCACTTAACTTTGTGGTACTTTGGTATGGCAGCCTTAGGAAACTAATACATTGGCAAACAGGGCATCTAGCAGAGAATAAGATATAGAACTTACATTTTGGTGAAGGAGGCATGACAATAGACATAGATGAATAAATATGAAAATGGCGGGTTCAGGTACTAAAAGTAGGGTCATGTGATATTGTAGTTCTTACTTGAAGGAAGAGAAGCCCTTTGTGTAGGCGGTGGGCTGGAACCAGATCACATAGGGCCTTGGGATGCTGTATGGGAAAAGGGATTGTCACGGAGCCACCACGGACAGACCTAACTGGGTTATTCAGATGGATGATGGTGGTTTTGAAAAGAACGGTGGCAATGGAGGTGAAGTGAAATGGACAGATTCGAGATATTTTGTGATGATTGAACCAAAAGATCTTGCTGATGGATTGGCTGTGGAGATGGGAAAAGAGAGGAAGCAAGGATGAATCTAGATTTTTGACTTAAGCCCAAACCATTAATTTTTGAGTAGGTGGTGAGGTCTTTTATTGAAGTGGGGAAGATTAGGGGAGGCACATGTTGGGGGTGAGAGGGATGCAATCAAGAGTTCTGTTAGGTTCGAGATGCCTGTTAAACATCTTTGTGGAGGTGCAAGCAAGCCATTGGTTGTTTGAGTTCAGTGGCAGGAGGGCCTCTAAGAGCAGGGTCCTCTCCCTGTATGGTGACAAAAGATTTTTCCAAATCCCAAGGCCTCCAGTGAGACTGGAGAGAGTTTCTTTTTTCCTATTGGAAGCTTTCTCTTTGTCCAGGGTTATAGCTGGGCATATGCCTCCTGAGTGGCCCTGAATAACCGCTAATGCTAACAGACTTGCTAAGTAGTGTGGAAGTTTTTAAACTCCTTCACGAAGTATTTTGTGCTTCCTGCAGTGTCTTCAGAGCCATGTCTAGCTTCATCTGCAGAGTCAGGTCTCCTGGGGCTTCCAGGATAAACTGGGTGGAAGCATTGGGGGAAGCTGTAGGTGACCCTGGACAGTATTTCCAGGACTCCAGGCTCCAAGCTGGTTGACTAATTAAGAAAGCAGAAGAAACTTTTGCTTTGCACAGACTCATTTCCAGCACAAAGAGCTTGGGGGAAAAAAAAAGCCAGAAATTCCTCTACTCTGGGCAGGCCAAGCCTCACCCGAGTGTGCTGACTCAGAAATAGCAGCTGCTTGCCCTGGGAGCCAGCAGTTGTTGGCACAATCAAAGATCAATTAAAACATGCCATTCTGGTTTGTTCTCCCTACACCAGTCCTTCCAGGGCACTTCCTCTCACTTTCAGCTTCCTCCAAAGACTTCTTTCCTGCCTAGTTAACTTGGAGCCCAGTGGCCTGTGAAGGAGGTGGCTGGAAGGAGGGAGGAGCCGTGCACCAGCAGCTAAGACCTGGGGCTTGCTTGGCTTCCTCCAGCACCATTCCTGGGACTGTCAGTAATTCACTGACCTCCCTGGGCCTCTGGTTCCCCAACTACAAAGCAGATAGTGATTGTCCACCTTCCTGTCCTGTGCTTCCAGGGTCACCCTGAGGGTGAAGAGAGAATGCATATGGCCATGCTCCGTAAACTGTAGGCCCCTCTCCAAGTTTAGTGGTTTCTGTGATGTATAGCATATAGAATACGACAAAGTGTGTATTTTTAACCCATCTTAAAATTAACCCTAAGAGAAAAAAAAAATGGAATCATTCTTTTCTAGTTGCAAAATAGTTTAGGGGGGAAGAAATCAGTAATCCAGAAACTCCTGGAGTTTCTCGAAGTTGACATCTCCCTGGCCCCAGGGGCCCAGAAGAGGGGGTGTAACTGGGTGCCAGAGAATGGCTACAACACAGGGTTCCAGGAGCCTCCCAGGGAGGGTTGCCAGATCAAGTAAATAAAACTACAGTATGTCCAGTTAAGTTGGAATTTCAGATAAACAACACATAATTTTTAGTATAAGTATGTTCCAGATATTGCATGGGATATACTTATACTAAAAAATTATTCATTGTTACCCGGCAGCTCTACAGGATGCCTGGGTCACATCAAGCAGAGGATTCAGTAGGTCTAGAAAGCCACGCGGGTGGTCAATATGCCTCACTCGTGTCCCCAGGAGAGTGCCCTGCTTTCAGCGTAGGGTCTCCTTACCCTTCAAGCAATTCGGATTAAGGAAATGGTCTGCCTTTACTAATTCAGTATGTGTGTTTGAGGGCTTCCTATGTACAAAAGGGCATTGTCTAAATGTGCAAGACCATAAATCTAGTCACTGTAGACTTAAAGCTCAGAGAGTGTTAGAGGAAGGAGAGGAGACCAGACTCAAAGGAGACAACAAGGTGAAAGGTGAGGAGGCTGTTTGCTGGGAGGAGGACTGAGGAGAAGCCAGGGGCAGGGGCTTCCCATCCCCCAGCACAGCCTCTTTCCCCGCTGACTGGGCGCTTGGACCCCCTAACTGTCATGCCCTTATGCAACTCCTCCCTGCAAAGTCCACACATTGCTGTCACTAGTGGGCTTTGGACACAGGCTTTTCAGTGAGGTGAAGGGAAGCAGTGAGGGAATTACCCTGGGCAACGCCTCTTCTGAGGGAAGCAAATTTGAGATTTTCTGCATAACTTGTCAGTAGCAACACCAGACGTGCACAAAAAGGAGAAAGCAAAGAACACTGGCCACTGACCGTGCTGTACTCCCGCCTCAGGAGACACTTGTCTGGCCCCAGTGTCTCCTTCCTTCCCTTCCTTCCCTTCCTTCCTGCCTTTCCTCATTATTTCCTGACTAACTACTCACAGAGGAGAATCAGCCAGAGTCCCACTAATAGGATGCCTACAATCAGAGGTAAGAAAGTTAAGAAGGGGAAAGAACTGAGGCCTGAGATCATGCCCAACTGAGGAATCCAGGAAGGCTTCCTGGAGGAGCTAGCATTTTGTTGTGAGGGCTGAAGCACACATAGGATTTGGACATGTAGTGATGGGTGGGTGGGGGAGACAGGTCACACACAAGCAGAGGAGAGCGCAAGGCAAGGAACAGAGCTGGAGAAGCCCAGAACACAAGAAGAAAGTGGTGATCAGGGAGATTTCAGACCATTCTGAGGTTGGTCTCAGGGTTCAAACCAGGGACTCAAGGGAAAGCAAAGTTTGCACTGTCCTAGGATGCTCAGAGAAACGTTCTGACCCACTTGTTTACCTGTTTTTCTCTTTCCCCTCACTTGAGCACATCTTTCTCTGTTGGAGACTCATTTATAATTCAGGCAACCTCCTTCAGAGGGAGCAGGTGTTTCTCTGGGATGAAGCACCTTGGGAAGCAGAATGTACAAGTGGAAAAAAGGCGTGTCACAGCAGAGCTGGGCAGAGAGAAAATTGGGTCGCAGCAAGGGCAGAGGAGGAGGAGGCTTGTTGGTATGCAGTGACGAGGCAGCAAAAGAGGAAATCATTCCCTTCCTATACCCGCTTCTGAAAATCTGGATTGACTTTACCCTCCTTCAGCCCCACTATCCATGATCTCATCACTAGACTGCCTTTCTTTGAATCTCAACACCCCCTTCCTCCTCCAAGATGTCCCTTTAAAAATGCCCACATCCTTATGAAGGACTGTCTACCCTGAGTTCCTCAGACAGCAGAGCCTGAGGTAAATAAGCTTAAGTATCTGTTTTATTAGGGTGTGCAACCCCAGGAGCAGAAGTAAGGGCAAAGGGGAGTGAGGCGGAGGGAGATCCAATAGAAGGGCATATTTTCAAGCTGGCCACAACTTGTATAAAAACCACAAGTGCTGCTTTCATGAGACCATCTTCTGAGAGGCCGTATGACAACCATATACAACATTCCTTCTCAGTCAGGAGAGGAAGGAAGAAGAATGCATCTGCAAGCTCCCATCTCCTATGGAGGCATTTGGCCCATGGGCATAAGTTCCTCTGCTCTTTCACATTGCACATGCGTGAGCACCAGGCAGGCCACGAGGCACTTTATGTGTCAGCGTCAACAGGTAAGCCCCGTCCCCATGACGGTGGTGAATGGCGTGGCCTTGAGGTGAAGCACTGTGGTGGCCGGGCCTGGGTGAAGGTTATTGGGACCCACACAGAACTGGTCTGCAGTGGAGACTGGGGCTGAAACAAGTGGCCTTTGGAGAGGCCAGAGAGATTCTGGAGATGCCCATGTGGTATCTGGTTCAGGGACGTTCCTTCATCTTATTAGCAGCTGTCGCCTGGGTTACCAGTTAGCTCTTTAGCAGGTGCTTGCCTGCTGGTGACCCCTGAGGACGGGAGCCAGACACGGCTTGGACGTGTCACGGGGTGGAGGTGCCGGGGACAGGGTGGGCATCAGGCAAGCTCACTTCCCCACCCTCAGTCCTAGGTTGGCGTGTGGCTGTGATGCGAATCACCCTGAAAGCCCATTTGGGCCACTCACCTCCGGCTGAGAGGCAGGCCCCCAGAGGGCCCCGGCAAGCAAATGCAACCCCACTCGAAGACAAGACATGAAAGGGACTCCTGAGGACCCAGCGTTATTGACGGCCTACTCAAGTCAGAGGAGATCAATAGCTCCCTAGAAAGGGCTTTGGGGAAGAAACAAGTGCCGATGAAGAAAAAGGAAAAACAAATACTTGCTCTCCGTGAGTGAGGGTGAGAGGATGAGTCAGGATTTCCCCCATATTGACAGTGTTTCTATAAACTTTTGACTGACACCTGCCAAGAAGGAGGGTCTGTGTGTGTGAGTAGAAATGAACCACTAGATTGATTTTCTTTCCTTTTTTAAAAAATACATTTATTTATTTTTGTCTGCATTGGGTCTTTGTTGCTGCATGCGGGCTTTCTCTAGTTGTGGTGAGCAGTGGCTTCTCTTGCTGTGGAGCACGGGCTCTAGGCACATGGGCTTCAGTACTTGTGGCTTGTGGGCTCTAGAGCGCAGGCTCAGTAGTTGTAGCGCACAGGCTTAGTTGCTCCGCGGCATGTGGGATCTTCCCGGACCAGGGCTCGAACCCGTGTCCCCTGCATTGGCAGGCAGATTCTCAACCACTGTGCCACCAGGGAAGCCCTAGATTGATTTCTTAATCTGATCTTCCCTTACCCATCCAGAGATTCCAAATTCCAAAAGAGAAAATTACATAGTTTTCTAAAACATATTAGTACCTTCTTTCCCAAAGCACTCAGGAAAATGAAAAAGGCTTTTAAAGCTCTAGAGGATGTATTTGAAATGCTGTGTACTTCTACCTTGGCAGTGAAAGTAAAAACAAGCCCAGATTCCATTTGAATGGTAAGGTGTCTATCTAATACTTTTCTCCAGGAGTTCCAGGCCCTGCCGTGTGTAAACACTCTCTTCTTTCCCCTAAGGGAATTAGGTGGTCAGCATTATCGGCCCAGTTTGGCAGTTAGTAAAGCAAAGCATGTGATGGGGGACTGATTTGTCCAAAAGAACACAGCAACAGCGTTAGGCATAGTTGTTCTCCACTTTGTCTTCTTGATTAAGTTGCTGTTTCAGACTAGAAATTATGGTAAGGACCCAATGAGATTAAGGACCTCATTGTAAAGGGGGGAGAAGAGGGGCACCAGGGATCACAGAGGGCCATTCCTTCAGGTCTGGACATTTGTTTTTTTTCTCCTTCTAAAGCTGACGTCTCATCGGTGGCTGACAGGCCAGCACTCTGCTAAGCCAGCGAGGACTCTCCTGGGCCTCCCAGGACCTTTGTCTGGAATCAGGGTGCTGGCGTTCGCCCCAGTGACCTTGTGTGGCTTGTATCATGACCAGATGATACCTGAGTTCAGTCCCCCTTTGTTAAGGGCCTTCTATGTGCTGTCTGAGCGGGGCACTGAGTGAGGCTGCACTTGGCAGAGAGGCAGAAGAGAGAACCATTTGGTGCTGACTCCAGTGACTGTGGCCCCCAAGGTATGGTAGTCCTGCAGGGAAGCAGCAGGGGCTGTGGGTTTCTGTCACCAGTATCCAGGGCACAGGGGAAGGCAGCACAGTACTGTGGACAGCTGTCCTAGCTTTGGTTCAAACACCAGCTCTGTCATTTAGAGTTGGTGGTCTTGGGGAAGTGAGTCATTTAACTTTGCTGAACTTGGGCCTCCTCATCTGCTAAATGAAGGTAATGATCTCTACCTCAGAGCGAGGAGATTAAATTGTATAATATATGTAAGTTCCTGGCACACGGAGGCACTCAGTAATTACGGTCATTGTCATGATTTGTTTAGTCCCGGTGTCTCTAGGTGATCCTATTTTGTTAGACTGGAAGCCGTGCTTCCCTGTTTCCCTTGGTCATTCCTGTTTAGGCTTGTATCTGTCAGGGAGGTCTACAGGTGAAAAATTACAGGCATTCTGGAGCTTGCCTCAAAGCACACCCACTGTTCCCACAGGAAAATCAGGAAGCTTCCAGACTGAAGGGCCCAGGCCCCCCATCCGGAGGGTGGGGTGGAGTGGTATTTGAACACACTTGTTTTTCTTTGCAGATTTTTTTTTGGCAATCTGAAAGGGCAGAGCCTATTGCTAACGAGACAGTGTTTTCCATCTGTATCTTCCCTCTCAGATGTTGTCTGTCATTAGGCTTGGGGGTATGGGAGGGGATCAGATCTCCAGGGGCTCAGGATCTGCCCCCAGATTTCCTAACTGGCTAGGAAGAATTCCTTTAAAAGAATGTTGGGGGGGCTTCCCTGGTGGCGCATGGTTGAGAGTCCGCCTGCTGATGCAGGGGACACGGGTTCGTGCCCCGGTCCGGGAAGTTCCCACATGCCGCAGAGCGGCTGGGCCCGTGAGCCATGGCCGCTGAGCCTGCGCGTCCGGAGCCTGTGCTCCGCAGCAGGAGAGGCCACAACAGTGAGAGGCCCACGTACCGCAAAAAACAAAAAAAAAAAAAGAATGCTGGGGAAGGAGACCAAGGTGGTTCCTGGAAAAGTTTCACAGCTAACCTCCCTCCTTCTCCTCTTCCTTCCCACTGCTCCAGAAGCTGCTCTTCTGATGCTGGCACAGCTGAGCTTGACATTGACAGACAAGCCCCGCCTCCTTTCCCACAACCCATTGCTGTGGGCCTCCTTTAACTGAAAGGTATGGCCTTGCGCCACTTGTGCCCTTTCTTGGGCCACACACAGCTCCATGAGTGGGTGAAACACACATTACAGATGTGCGCAGTTTGTGCAGGAGAGTGTGAATCTTTGTCATCTATAGGCTTTTGGTTTTTTCAAAGGTTACACAAGATACCGAGTGCTGCCTTCCCCCTCATCCCCAATTCACATATTGAAGTCCTAACCCCCAGTACCTAAGAATGTGACTGGATTTGGAGATAAAACCTTTAAAGAGGTAAGTAAGGTTAAATTAGGTCATATAGATGGGCCCTCATCCAATATGACTGGCATCCTTATAAGAAGAAATTTCGCCACAGACAGGTACAGAGAAAAGACCATGTGAAGATATAGGGAGAAGATAGCCATCTACAAGCCAACGAGAGAGGCTTCGGGAGAAACCAACACTGCTGACACATTGATCTTGGACTTCTAGCCTCTAGAACTGTGAGGAAATAAATTTCCATTGTTTAAGCCATCCAGACTATGGTACTTGTTATGGCATCCCTAACAAAGTGTACTTCCCATTTATGCACTGTCAAGTTTTGTGGTCTGGTTTTTTTTTTTTTTTTTTTTTTGGAGTATAATTGCTTTAAAATGGTGTGTTAGTTTCTGCTTTATAACAAAGTGAATCAGTTATACATATACATATGTTCCCATATCTCTTCCCTCTTGTGTTTCCCTCCCTCCCACCCTCCCTATCCCACCCCTCCAGGTGGTCACAAAGCACCGAGCTATGTGCTATGCGGCTGCTTCCCACTAGCTATCTACCTTACGTTTGGTAGTGGATATATGTCCATGCCTCTCTCTCGCTTTGTCACAGCTTACCCTTCCCCCTCCCCATATCCTCAAGTCCATTCTCTAGTAGGTCTATGTCTTTATTCCTGTCTTACCCCTAGGTTCTTCATGACATCATTTTTTCCTTAAATTCCATATATATGTGTTAGCATACGGTATTTGTCTTTCTCTTTCTAACTTACTTCACTCTGTATGACAGACTCTAGGTCTATCCACCTCATTACAAATAGCTCAATTTCGTTGCTTTTTATGGCTGAGTAATATTCCATTGTATATATGTGCCACATCTTCTTTATCCATTCATCCAATGACGGACACTTAGGTTGTTTCCATCTCCGGGCTATTGTAAATAGAGCTGCAATGAACATTTTGGTACATGACTCTTTTTGAATTATGGTTTTCTCAGGGTATATGCCCAGTAGTGGGATTGCTGGGTCATATGGTAGTTCTATTTGTAGTTTTTTAAGGAACCTCCGTACTGTGCTCCACAGTGGCTATATCAATTTACATTCCCACCAGCAGTGGAAGAGTGTTCCTTTTCTCCACACCCTCTCCAGCATTTATTGTTTCTAGATTTTTTGATCATGGCCATTCTGACTGGTGTGAGATGATATCTCATTGTAGTTTTGATTTGCATTTCTCTAATGATTAATGATGTTGAGCATTCTTTCATGTGTTTGTTGGCAGTCTGTATGCCTTTTTTGGAGAAATGTTTATTTAGGTCTTCTGCCCATTTTTGGATTGGGTTGTTTGTTTTTTTGTTACTGAGCTGCATGAGCTGCTTATAAATTTTGGAGATTAGTCCTTTGTCTGTTGCTTCATTTGCAAATATTTTCTCCCATTCTGAGGGTTGGCTTTTGGTCTTGTTTATGGTTTCCTTTGCTGTGCAATAGCTTTGAAGTTTCATTAGGTCCCATTTGTTTATTTTTGTTTTTATTTCCATTTCTCTAAGAGGTGGGTCAAAAAGGATCTTGCTGTGATTTATGTCATAGAGTGTTCTGCCTATGTTTTCCTCTAAGAGTTTGATAGTTTCTGGCCTTACATTTAGGTCTTTAATCCATTTTGAGCTTATTTTTGTGTATGGTGTTAGGGAGTGATCTAATCTCATACGTTTACATGGACCTGTCCAGTTTTCCCAGAACCACTTATTGAAGAGGCTGTCCTTTCTCCACTGTACATTCATGCCTCCATTATCAAAGATAAGGTGACCATATGTTCATGGGTTTATCTCTGGGCTTTCTATCCTGTTCCATTGATCTATCTTTCTGTTTTTGTGCCAGTACCATACTGTCTTGATTACTATAGCTTTGTTTTATAGTCTGAAGTCAGGGAGCCTGATTCCTCCAGCTCCGGTTTTCATTCTCAAGATTGCTTTGGCTATTCAGGGTCTTTTGTGTTTCCATACAAATTGTGAAATTTTTTGTTCTACTTCTGTGAAAAATGCCAGTGGTAGTTTGAGGGATTGCATTGAATCTGTAGATTGCTTTGGGTAGTAGAGTCATTTTCACAATGTTGATTCTTCCAATCCGAGAACATGGTATATCTCTCCATCTATTTCTATCATCTTTAATTTCTTTCATCAGTGTCTTATAATTTTCAGCATACAGGTCTTTTGTCTCCTTAGGTAGGTTTATTCCTAGATATTTTATTCTTTTTGTTGCAATGGTAAATGGGAGTGTTTTCTTGATTTCACTTTCAGATTTTTCATCATTAGTGTATAGGAATGCCAGAGATTTCTGTGCATTAATTTTGTATCCTGCTGCTTTACCAAATTCATTGATTAGCTCTAGTAGTTTTCTGGTAGCATCTTTAGGATTCTCTATGTATAATATCATGTCATCTGCAAAGAGTGACAGCTTTACTTCTTCTTTTCCGATTTGGATTCCTTTTATTTCCTTTTCTTCTCTGATTGCTGTGGCTAAAACTTCCAAAACTATGTTGAATAAGAGTGGTGGGAGTGGGCGACCTTGTCTTGTTCCTGATCTTAGTGGAAAGGCTTTCAGTTTTTCACCATTGAGGATGATGTTGGCTGTGGGTTTGTCATATATGGCCTTTATTATGTTGAGGAAAGTTCCCTCTATGCCTACTTTCTGGAGGGCTTTTATCATGAATGGGTGTTGAATTTTGTCAAAAGCTTTCTTTGCATCTATTGAGATGATCATATGGTTTTTCTCCTTCAATTTGTTAATATGGTGTATCACGTTGATTGATTTGCATATATTGAAGAATCCTTGCATTCCTGGAATAAACCCCACTTGGTCATGGTGTATGATCCGTTTAATGTGCTGTTAGATTCTGTTTGCTAGTATTTGTTGAAGATTTTTGCATCTATGTTCCTCAGTGACATTGGACTGTAGTTTTCTTTCTTTATGACATCCTTGTCTGGTTTTGGTATCAGGGTGATGGTGGCCTCGTAGAATGAGTTTGGGAGTGTTCCTCCCTCTGCTATATTTTGGAAGAGTTTGAGAAGGATAGGTGTTAGCTCTTCTCTAAATGTTTGATAGAATTCGCCTGTGAAGCCGTCTGGGCCTGGGCTTTTGTTTGTTGGAAGATTTTTAATCACAGTTTCAATTTCAGTGCTTGTGATTGGTCTGTTCATATTTTCTATTTCTTCCTGATTCAGTCTTGGCAGGTTGTGCATTTCTAAGAATTTGTCCATTTCTTCAATGTCCATTTTATTGGCATAGAGTTGCTTGTGGTAATCTCTCATGATCTTTTGTATTTCTGCCATGTCAGTTGTTACTTCTCCTTTTTCATTTCTAATTCTATTGATTTGAGTCTTCTCCCTTTTTTTCTTGATGAGTCTGGCTAATGGTTTATCAATTTTGTTTATGTTCTCAAAGAACCAGCTTTTAGTTTTATTGATCTTTGCTATCGTTTCATTTATTTCTGATCTGATCTTTATGATTTCTTTCCTTCTGCTAACTTTGGGCTTTTTTTGTTCTTCTTTCTCTAATTGCTTTAGGTGCAAGGTTAGGTTGTTTATTCGAGATGTTTCCTGTTTCTTAAGGTAGGATTGTATTGCTATAAACTTCCCTGTTAGAGCTGCTTTTGCTGCATCCCATGGGTTTTGGGTCGTTGTGTCTCCATTGTCATTTGTTTCTAGGTATGTTTTGATTTCCTCTTTGATTTCTTCAGTGATCACTTCGTTATTAAGTAGTGTGTTGTTTAGCCTCCAATGTGTTTATATTTTATACAGCCCTTTTCCTGTAATTGATATCTAGTCTCATAGCATTATGGTCAGAAAAGATACTTGATACAATTTCAATTTTCTTAAATTTACCAAGGCTTGATTTGTGACCCAAGATATGATCTATCCTGGAGAATGTTCCATGAGCACTTGAGAAAAATGTGTATTTTGTTGTTTTTGGATGGAATGTCCTATAAATATCAATTAAGTCCATCTTGTTTAATGTATCAATTAAAGCTTGTGTTTCCTTATTTATTTTCATTTTGGATGATCTGTCCGTTGGTGAAAGTGGGGTGTTAAAGTCCCCTACTATGAAAGTGGTACTGTCGATTTCCCCTTTTATGGCTGTTAGTATTTGCCTTATGTATTGAGGTGCTCCTATGTTGGCTGCATAAATATTTACAATTGTTATATCTTCTTCTTGGATCGATCCCATGATCATTATGTAGTGTCCTTCTTTGTCTCTTCTAATAGTCTTTATTTTAAAGTCTATTTTGTCTGATATGAGAATTGCTACTCCAGCTTTCTTTTGGTTTCCATTTGCATGGAATATCTTTTTCCATCCCCTTACTTTCAGTCTGTATGTGTCTCTAGGTCTGAAGTGGGTCTCTTGTATACAGCATATATATGGGTCTTGTTTTTGTATCCATTCAGCCAGTCTGTGTCTTTTGGTGGGAGCATTTAATCCATTTACATTTAAGGTAATTATCGATATGTATCTTCCTATTCCCATTTTCTTAATTGTTTTGGGTTTGTTATTGTAGGTCTTTTCCTTCTCTTGTGTTTCTTGCCTAGAGAAGTTCCTTTAGCATTTGTTGTAAAGCTGGTTTGGTGGTGCTGAACTCTCTCAGCTTTTGCTTGAGTGTAAACGTTTTAATTTCTCCATCAAATCTGAATGAGATCCTTGCTGGGTAATCTTGGTTGCAGGTTTTTCTCCTTCATCACTTTAAATATGTCCTGTCAGTCCCTTCTTGCTTGCAGTTTCTGCTGAAAGATCAGCTGTTAACCTTATGGGGATTCCCTTGTGTGTCATTTGTTGCTTTTCCCTTGCTGCTTTTAATATGTTTTCTTTGTATTTAATTTTTGACAGTTTGATTAATATATGTCTTGGCGCATTTCTCCTTGGATTTATCCTGTATGGGACTCTCTGTGCTTCCTGGACTTGATTAACTATTTCCTTTCCCATATTAGGGAAGTTTTCAACTATAATCTCTTCAAATATTTTCTCAGTCCCTTTCTTTTTCTCTTCTTCTTCTGGAGCCCCTATAATTCGAATGTTGGTGCATTTAATGTTGTCCCAGAGGTCTCTGAGACTGTTCTCAGTTCTTTTCATTCTTTTGTCTTTATTCTGCTCTGCAGTAGTTATTTCCACTATTTTATCTTCCAGGTCACTTATCCGTTCTTCTGCCTCAGTTATTCTGCTATTGATCCCATCTAGAGTATTTTTAATTTCATTTATTGTGTTGTTCATCATTGTTTGTTTCATCTTTAGTTCTTCTAGGTCCTTGTTAAATGTTTCTTGCATTTTGTCTATTCTATTTCCAAGATTTTGGATCATGTTTACTGTCATTATTCTGAATTCTTTTTCAGGCAGACTGCCTATTTCCTCTTCATTTGTTAGGTCTGGTGGGTTTTTTATCTTGCTCCTTCATCTGCTGTGTGTTTTTCTGTCTTCTCATTTTGCTTATCTTACTGTGTTTGGGGTCTCCTTTTTGCAGGCTGCAGGTTCGTAGTTTCCGTTGTTTTTGGTGTCTGTCCCCAGTGGCTAAGGTTGGTTCAGTGGGTTGTGTAGGCTTCCTGGTGGAGGGGACTAGTACCTGTGTTCTGGTGGATGAGGCTGGAGCTTGTCTTTCTGGTGGGCAGGTCCACGTCTGGTGGTGTGTTTTGGGGTGTCTGTGGACTTATTATGATTTTAGGCAGCCTCTCTGCTAATGGGTCGGGTTGTGTTCCTGTCTTGCTAGTTGTTTGGCATAGGATGTCCAGCACTGTAGCTTGCTGGTCGTTGAGTGTAGCTGGGTGCTGGTGTTGAGATGGAGATCTCTGGGAGATTTTCGCCATTTGATATTATGTGGAGCTGGGAAGTCTCTTGTGGACCAGTGTCCTGAAGTTGGCTCTCCCAGAGTCAGAGGCACAGCACTGACTCCTGGCTGCAGCACCAAGAGCCTTTCATCCACATGGCTCAGAATAAAAGGGAGAAAAAGTAGAAACAAAGAATTAGTAGAAGTAGAAAGAGAGAAAGAAAGGAGGGAGGGAGGAAGGAGGGAAGGAAGGAAAAAAGAAAGAAGATAAAGTAAAATAAAGTAAGATAAAATATAATAAAGGTATTAAAATAAAAAAATATTATTAAGAAAAAGTAAATTAAAAACAAAACAAAACAAAAAAAACGGACGGATAGAACCCTAGGACAAATGGTGGAAGCAAAGCTATACAGACAAAATCTCACACAGAAGCATATACATACACACTCACAAAAAGAGGAAAAGGGGAAAAAATCATAAATCTTGCTCTCAAAGTCCACCTCCTCAATTTGGGATGATTCGTTGTCAAAGGAGGGAAGGAAGGAAGGAAGGAAAGAAAGAAAGAAAGAAAATAAAGTAAAATAAAATAATTTAAATAAAAAATAATTATTAAAAAACGAAACAGACAAACAAAAAACACGGACAGATAGAACCCTAGGACAAATGGTGGAAGCAAAGCTATACAGACAAAATCTCACACAGAAGCATACACATACACACTCACAAAAAGAGGAAAAGGGGGAAAAATCATAAATCTTGCTCTCAAAGTCCACCTCCTTAATTTGGGATGATTCGTTGTCTATTCATGTTTTCCACAAATTCAGGGTACATCAAGTTGATTGTGGGGCTTTAATCCGCTGCTTCTGAGGCTGCTGGGAGAGATTTCCTTTTCTCTTCTTTGTTCTCACAGCTCCCAGGGGCTCAGCTTTGGATTTGGCCCCGCCTCTGCATGTAGGTCGCCGGAGGGCGTCTGTTCTTCGCTCAGACAGGACGGGGTTAAAGGAGCCGCTGATTCGGGGGCTCTGGCTCACTCAGGCCGGGGGGAGGGAGGGGCACGGAGTGCGGGGCGGGCCTGCGGCGGCAGAGGCCGGCGTGACGTTGCACCAGCCTGAGGCGCGCCGTGCGTTCTTCCGGGAGAGTTGTCCCTGGATCCCGGAACCCTGGCAGTGGCGGGCTGCACAGGCTCCCCGGAAGGGGGGTGTCGATAGTGACCTGTGCTCGCACACAGGCTTCTTGGTGGCGGCAGCAGCAGCCTTAGCGTCTCATGCCCGTCTCTGGGGTCCGTGCTTTTAGCCGCGGCTCGCACCCGTCTCTGGAGCTCCTTTAAGCAGCGCTCTTAATCCCCTCTCCTCGCGCACCAGGAAACAAAGAGGGAAGAAAAAGTCTCTTGCCTCTTCGGCAGGTCCAGACTTTTCCCCGGACTCCCTCCCGGCTAGCCGTGGCGCACTAACCCCTTCAGGCTGTGTTCATGCCGCCAACCCCAGTCCTCTCCCTGCGCTCCGACCGAAGCCTGAGCCTCAGCTTCCAGCCCCGCCCAACCCGGCGGGGGAGCCGACAAGCCTCTCGGGCTGGTGAGTGCTGGTCAGCCCTCTGTGCGGGAATCTCCCCGCTTCGCCCTCCGCACCCCTGTTGCTGTGCTCTCCTCCGCGGCCCCGAAGCTTTCCCCCTCCGCCACCCGCAGTCTCCGCCCGCGAAGGGGCTTCCTACTGTGTGGAAAGCTTTCCTCCTCCACAGCGCCCTCCCACTGGTGTAGGTCCCGTCCCTTTCCTTTTGTCTCTGTTTATTCTTTTTTCTTTTGCCCTACCCAGGTACGTGGGGGGGTTTCTTGCCTTTTGGGAGGTCAGAGGTCTTCTGCCAGCGTTCAGTAGGTGTTCTGTAGGAGTTGTTCCACATGTAGATGTATTTCTGGTGTATCTGTGGGGAGGAAGGTGATCTCCGCGTTTTACTCTTCCGCCATCTTCCCGGAAGCCTTAGCCTGTTTTTGTTTTTAATTGGGAGTCTTTCTTTTTCTTGAGTTTGAAGGGTAGATTCAAGGGGAGGTTGTTTTATTGATGAGTAAGAGTTGCTAGAAATCACCTGCTGAAGCTCTTTGGCAGATTTAGAAAAAGACAAAATGCAAGCCCACGCTCACCAATGTCAGTGTATTTGCACCACGTATCCTAAACCATAGAGATAATCGGAGGAGATGGATGTATTTGTATTGACACAAGAGGTTGTGAGTTGATGGGATTTGTCCTGCCAAGCAGTACCAGGAAAAATGAGTAATTATGATAGCAAGTTTTTCATCTTAAAAATTGATTTGTAAGCATCATTAGAGAACTTGATACTTGTTTCACTTAAAAGGCTCTTTTTTATTTAACAAGAAATATGTTTCTGCCAGTTATAATTCCAGCTAACCTAAAATGTTCTGGGCTTCAGTTGTTGATAATTCAGTAAACCTTTAGTACATTTGTAGTTCTTTCTGGGGCCAGAAGATTCTAGACTTTTTTATAAAAACAGCTTTCTTTTGAATAGCAGTTTCAAAGAAGTCACATAACAACCCTGTGAGGCAGTACACATATCATTACTAACAACTAGCATTTGTGGAGGGTTTTATCTCTTACATTCATATACACCATCTTGTTTAATTGCCAGAGAAGTTAAATGAATTGGTTGAAGATACACAGCAATCTTTAATGTTGAACTGGGATTAGAATTCAAGCCAGAGCTTCTTCCATGACACCATCTTTTTTCTTTACAAATAGGCTTAGAGTTTGGCCTCTGATGGTCTAAAAGTCCTGGAACTAATTTCCTGCCCATCCTTCCTGGACCAGTTCAGATGTCACCTCTTCTGTGTAGACTCCCCAGATAATTCACAACACAGAACTAATCGCTCCTTCATCTGCAGCCCCCGAGCACTTTTTCAGGCCCTTTCTCACAGTTCTCACTCCCTTTTGCTTATATTTTGGTTTTCTGTGTACCCATTTTATCATCCCAATAGACTGAGCTCTGTGAGGCTGAGAGGAGGACTTCCTCAGCCCAGCCACCCCAATGCTCAACCGACAGTGCTCAATGTGTGTTAAGGACGTGAAGATGAATTGCACTCACATGCCCCAAATGTCAGGTTCAGAGGTGCTCCTTGGCCAAACAGGAGTTCTCGGAGTGTATGGGAACATAGGCACCTCATCTACAAGAACTGGATACATTTTTCCTGATGGAAGGATGACTAATTCACACTACCCCACACCTAAACTAATGCCATCTTCTTGCTACTCCCCAACTGCTTCTTTACTTTGGTTTCTTCACTCTTTTGTTTTTTTCCTTGGGTAGGTGTCAGTGGTTCTAACCACTGACTCTACCTCCTGTGCCCTCCTGCCCCCAGCCCTGGTCCACAAACCTGGAGAAACTCCAAAAACAAAGTGGCTTTCAACATGTAGACCCATCGACCTTCAAATTCCAACCTGCAGCCACTGAGGAACCAGGGGTAGCAAAAACTTGATGGGTCTGGAGGCCCATTAATGAAATTTACCTCTCTATTAACATCTTAGAAATGTTACTACTGATAGGACACTCTTTAGAAAAATTTTCAGATGGTAATTTTTCAGGATGCTGGAAGATAACTCACAATTAGCCGTTTTAGCTGCTAAATATTGCTTATCTATATAAATATTTTCCATCCCTGGTTTTTCCATAGTCTCTGGGTTCTCTAAAGGTGTCAGACAAACAGCGATAATGAAACATCCTCTAAAATCTGGAACATGACCACTCCCAGGACCCAGTCTCCAACCCAGATCTGACCCCCGAAATCCCTTTCTCCTCACCCACACTCCAGACTCCCAATAGCTGCTTTGCTTGAGGGAAGGTTTTCTTAAAACTGCAGGTTGAGCTGCCAGTTCTGACGCACAGGCAGGCAGCAGGCTGTGCACTCAGAGCAAAGAGAGATCTTTTTTGAGGCTTGAGAATATCAATATGCGGCTGCTTTGCTAAAATGCTTTCTGTCTCACAGTCAGAGAAATCTGCTTGCCTTGAGCTAGCCTCCAGTTTCTTGTTAAGATCTAATTTTAGAGCTAATTTGGGTTCCATTAGTATATGGTTCTGTTGCAAATCTGACATTAACATTGGCGGCTTGAGGAGAAACAAAGGGAGGAAAAGCCTTTTACCCTAACTGCAGCGATGCGGGCACATATGGTGTCATTTTTCAAGGAACAGATTTTTGTCTTTCTTGCCATTTCAGAGCTGTTTCCCTCTGAAATTACCAGCTCTAATTTAATGCAGAACATGTCTGGATGTCACTGCAGAGATCTAGTTAAACTGAGAGAGCTGGCAGGTCCCACAAATTTGCAAAAACAGCATTCATTTGCACAGTATAATGTCTCCCAAGTCCATGCTCGCAGACTGGGAATCAGCCACCAGTGAGTGTGGGCTCTGCCCCTAGAATGAGAGCCCTTGAATTGTTCTGTGTCTGAGGCTGGGACCCTGATTCCCCAAACCTTTGTGAGGGGAGGTTACGGCGTTTCCCATTTCACCCCGTGGCTAGCTGCCCACGTGCTGGGGCCCACATGGCTTTAACTGAGATCTGTGAATCCAACTATGGTAATAGCAGGGAAGACTTGAGACTTGCTCTCTAATCTGAGTTCTGCCCATAGCTGGCTGGATGACCCTGTTCCCTGAGGCTCAGTGCCTCACTTGTAAAACGAGGGAATTCTGGGATTCTCTGATATCTAAGCTCAATAGCCTGTAATAGTAACTTGTATTTATCTAACTTTTTACATTTTTCTGAGAACTTTCATGTTTGTTATGTCCCGTGATGGTCATAACGTCCTGTGGGGCAGACATTCCTGTCTTGCACTTGGGAAATTCTGACTCAGAGAAGTGAGGAAACTTGCCCAAGGTCACACAGCTGGTAAGAGGGAGAGCTGGGACTCCAACCCAGTTGGCCTCACTCCCAGTTCAAGGCTCTCAGAAGTCAGCAGATGGAATCAGATAATAAGCTTTAAATACTGTAACTCATCACCAGGGGCCATCTTAGAGAGCAGATAGCCGTGCCCAACAGGGCTACATTGTTCAAACTTTTCAAATGTGGGAAGATTGAACAATAACTTGAGAAATTATATTCTTGCTTTGAGACATGCAGTATCATGAATGAGCACCCAGAAGGGGCTGAAATGTAGTAGGAAAAGTACCAGAATTGGTTCTAGTCTTGGCTCTGTCTCAAGTTTCTGTGTGACTTAAACAAGTACCTTGGCCTCTATGAGACTCAGTTTCTAAATGAGGCAGGTGGATAGGATGCTCTCCAAAGTAACTTCCCTTTGGATAGGTCTGTGGTTCTATGGCAAAAGGTTCAATGCCAAAACCAAACAGCATAGCAGCAGGCGTAAGACGTTTGGTTAGGGAGAGCCCTCTATGCCCAAGACATCCAAACTCTATAAAAACAAAATGATCCAGGAAGTTAAAAAGTGAAGCCGGTATAAAGAGTGAACAAAGCAGGTTACTTCTGTAAGTGACTAAGCAAATGTGAAAACAGGGGTTAGAAACTCCTGCAGGAGCCAGCCAAGTTAATAACGAGAGAGGCAGGCACAGTACAGGACAATAGGCAGTGGTGGGGACTGCAGTAAACTGGCAAGCACTACCTGACTAAAGGGAACGGTGACCACTGAGCTCCAACCAAGTTTTGCCAAGCAGGAATGTAGACGCAGTGCAGACAATATTCCAGCTTCTCAAGAGAACTGGAGATCTGAATATTCATGTGAAATAGCCTAATTTTTAAACATTGGCAACAAATCCAAAGACTTAAAACCCTTTCATGACAAATGTGTCTGCTAGCCATATGCTGCCCAAAAGCACCAGTTTGTTAATTCTGTGTTAACATCTGAGTTTGTGTCTATCTTTGCCTTAAACAATTCCAGAGGGCCTGTTTCCTGGCCTTACTTGGGAGCATGCTGCAGTAGTGACCTGCCTGTACCATTTCAAGTCAACAATACTTTTCATCCCACAAATCCCATTTTCCTGTCCACAGCCTTTCAGGCTGGACCCCTGACAGGGGCCAGCACGCACGCCCGGTTCCTGCTCTGCCTGCCTGAAAATAACCTTCTCCAGAAAGACAACAGTGGGAGGGGAAAAGAGTGATTTGGCCTTGCTAGTAGGGTAAAACAGACATTATATTTTTTTCCTGCCACCATTTCTACTTTATTGGATCACATAACCATTTTTATTGTTAATTTAGGTACAAATTAATTGCTGTCCAAATGAATGAAAACACAGATGAACGCTCTCACCATTACTTGACACTTACATGGCAATTACTCAGCTTCGTAATCCGATATAGCGAATATTAGTGCAGCCGTGGTGCATCCTTTGGCCCAACGCACTGCTAATGGGAAGAATGGATGTCCCTGGAGATCCCCTAACAATCTGAGCAAACCTGGGAGGAAGGTGTTGTCGACCCCAGAGGCTTCGTGTGTACCTGTCTCCTCTTTCCAAGTGTAACTGAATAAAGGCATTAGAGGATTTGATGGTATTTTCACGTCCCTTGTTATTCCTCTGAGGGGTTTCTTATCACACCTGTGATTTTGTATATATTTAATCTCTTCAGAGCCACAGGTGAAACATCAGTCCTGGAAAGCATGTTGATAGGACTCCTGTCCAGGCAGCACCAGAGGCCCCCAGCCTGGGTGTGAGGGCCCTGCTATGTATGCCTGTAATCCCAGTACTGGCCTCATTGGGGTCCTGATCACACTGAGCTGGAACTGTCCAGTTACTTGGCTCAGCTTCCCCCAAATGGACTACAGGTACCTTGAAAGCAGGGACAGCATCTTACCCGTCTTTGTACCCCTGCTCGGGGCATGGTGCTTGGTATTGGTGTGGACAGTGATGCTCAGAAACGAAAAAAAAATAAAGCTTGGTGAGCCCCTCACTTTATCTGTCTGCAGCACCTTCTCAGTGTATCCTCTCTACACGGTACCACACACAAGTAATTTCCTCCTTTGTGTCATAGGCTTTTGTAATTTCCTGCCTAATTTTGTCATCTTTCATATAACAGTGAAAATAAAAACATCCATCTAGAAATATCTCCTTGATTTCCATTTGCCAAATCAATCTCATCTCCCCCTACCAAATAAAAGGTCGTTACTTCTTGATCAAATGAAAAGATATTGTATGAATAATGGAATTATACTGTATAAAAATTTTATTAAGACAGGAGGAAAGTCCCTTAGTGGACAGCAGTCAATACCAGACTCTAGATTAAATCTGACAAATATTCTTTTCCTTGCCCTTGAGACAGTTGCACTGGAACTTGTTTTGAAGTTTTTATGATGAAATTTTAGATTCTCATCACAGAGAACTGAAGGTAAAGAGTTCCATTACTAGTTTTCTCTAACCACTATAGCCATTTGAGAGCCTGTTTAGAGTTGAGAGAATTTCTGAGTCACTTGCAAGAAATTTTCTTTGTCTGCATACTTTACATTCCAATAGAAGAGCTCTTAACTTTTCGTCAAAAGTGGTTTAAAGCATCAGCTGTAAGCCAATTATAATGACTTTTTTGTAGTTGTTCTTGATTTTCTTACAGAGGATAGCTGCACAGATTTGTGTTCAATAGACGTTTTCAAGTTTGTACTCTGTATAGAGCTTAGCATAGTACCTTACACTTGATCAATGTTTGTTGAATGACTAGGTGAATGAATGAATGATTAGATGGATATCTCTTACACAGAAGTGACAAAACATTCATTTATCCTAGAGAGTTCTTCCTTTGATGATGCTAATAGAACTCATAGATTTAGACTAATAGAATGTCAAAGATAAAACAATCTGGTTCGGTATTTTTTCACTTTTCAGATTACAAAAGCAAGGTTCAGAGAACCCCAAGATCACTTGGAACCCTCAAGAGGAATTTCAGGAAATTGTACCAAATATGAACCCTAAGGTAAGCATGGGTTTCCATGGCAACAGAACATGGGCTATTTCATTCCTTTCTGCTCTCTTTACATTTGTGCAATTCTCAGAAACTAGCTGGGATTCAGAAGTACATGAAAGACTAGTTCATCAAAACTCTTAAATACTTCTTGGATCTTTTTATCCACTAGTTACTATGGAGTGGAGTTCGGTATTCGGTGGACCAGAACATTCAGAGGGGTCTATTACCAATGCAAGGAGAGTGGAAAGAACTCTGGGTCCTGAGTCAGATGGGGCCCAGGCCCCAGCTCTGGAGCTATAGATCCTGAGGTGAATCAGGTCACCAAGCCCTGCCCTAATCCCTAAAGTAGAAGTGATAGCCACTGTTCCACCTTCCTCACTGGAGCTCGGAAGAGCCAATGAGAGAACAGATGTGAAAACGTTTTAGAACTTGTAAAGCATGCACTGTTCTCGATGTGTCCCTAGGGACAGAGTAACCAAGCAGATCCTTTGGAGCATGGGGGTGGAGGGCAACCCTGGGGTACTGTGCCTCCCTGCTCAAGAACTAAGAAATATAGGAAATTCACCTTCTGAGAGTCAAACCAGTGGTTCCCAACTTTTTCCGGTATAAGCCCTCCTTTTTATCATCAAAATCTTCCCCAGACCCGCTCCCACATGATATTTGTACTTACAGTATTTGTCGATTAAGAAAATACATACTGACCAAAAGCTATTATGAGTTATGTCCACTGTTTAATTGTTACATTGTATTAATAATTTTGACAAATACTGGTACTAGATTAAAGCAAACTGTGTTAGTTATTCAACCACCAAGCACTCACAGATTAGTTGGCTTCTCAAAAGACTTCCCTCTGCTCTCAAATCAGGAAATCCTGCATTGAACAGTGAAATGTAAATATAATGAACAGGTCAGAGGCAAGTAATACAATCATCTTAAGTGGACTCTGGCCCCAGGCTGAAGTCAGACTTTACCGATGACATTAACGTATCCAAAGAAACAAGGTGTTGTTTACAAGAAGACTTGGTTGCCAGTGGAAGCCAGAGGAGGTAGCTCCACTCAGATGAGGCAGCACCCTTGCAGCCCTGCCCGGGAAGATGTGCACTGACCTAGAGACTCAGTCTCAGGTCCTGGTAGAACAACTCCTTCTGTTCCACTCCAGGCTCAACTGAGTATCCTTGCTGCCAGCTGAGAGCAGCTGGACATCCTGACTGTTGTATTTCATTGCAGATGAATGTCTTGGCTGTAGATCATATAGCCATCCTAAGAGCTTGGGTAAGCTGAGACCAGCCCCGAGCAATGGCTGACAGGGCTGAACCTGGCCCTGAGGCCTGTGAGTAGTCTTGGGGCAGCCACCCTATTGGTCCTCACTTGGAGCATATCTTCTTTTTTCATTACCGCAAGCCATGATTTCTCAACCTCAGCACTACTGACATTTTGGATCCAATACTGCTTTGTCGTGGAGTGCTGTTTTGTGCATTGTAGTATGTTGAGCAGCATCCCTGGCTGCTCCCTAATATACAGCAGTAGCATCCTGCCCCTGCCCCTGCCCCCCCCACCCCGAGTTGTGACAACCAAAACCGTCTGCAGACATTGCCAAATATTCCTAGGCCAGGGGGAATGATGCCCCTGTTCCCCCGCCCAGTTGAGAACCACTGGCATGAACCATTCTAGTTAAATGTCTACAGGATGCAACCACATGGGGTTCTTCTCAAAGACTAGCTCATTCCCAAATTACAGTACCTTCAATTTATATACAGTGTCACCTTTATCCAAAAGATGTTAGAATTCTTAAAAAATCACTTTCAAGGAGCTTGTGTTAATTCAGAAATATGGTCAAGCTCCACTTCACTATAATGCAAAGGAAATAGGGATTCTGGCAGCTGAGTGAACTGAAACTTCCCTCTGATGCCCTAGTGATTCTAGGTCATTCTTCGGAACATCAACTGCTCCTTTTTTAAAAGTGTAATAGGGATGGATTGTGCTGACTAGGGGAGTCCCTGGAAGGTGTTGATATTTTGTTGATTTTAAAAATAAATCCTTGATTTGTTTGTTTGGTTTTTTTTTTGCGGTACGCGGGCCTCTCACTGCCGCGGCCTCTCCTGTTGCGGAGCACAGGCTCCGGACGCGCAGGCTCAGCGGCCATGGCTCACGGGCCCAGCCGCTCCACGGCATGTGGGATCTTCCCGGACCGGGGCACGAACCCATGTCCCCTGCATCGGCAGGCGGACTCTCAACCACTGCGCCACCAGGGAAGCCCCCTTGATTGGTTTTTGATTTCTTATTATTTACCTCTTCCTTCTTAAAACAGTACAAAAAAAGACATTTCAATTACCTGAGAAATTCAATTAGTTTTATGCACTAAATTGAGGATTTTTGCTAAAATGGTTCCAGATTTCCCTAAATAATTCTTCCACTGGAAATTCCTTCTTCTGAGAAGAGCATTCTCACCACAGTCAAACCCTTCAGCAGCATAGAGTTCATCACTGCTCCTACTTACACAGAGAAATTTCCACCTAGTTCTATTCAGGAGTGGGGTTTTCCCCCTTGGCCTCATCCCTGCTCCCCAGGCCATCATTTGCTGTTCCAGGCCTTATAAGCACTGAGAGCTGGTGCCCAGTGAGGGTTCACACTGAGCCCCACACTGAATGCCTCCACGGGCTCCCTTCTTCCCCCGCCCCTCCCCCATTTCAAGGACTCAGGTGTTTTCCCTCTTCTCATCCTGGCCCAGCTGCCTCTTCCTGCCTCCCCAAGCTCAGTTCTGTCTAGTCTCGGGGAGAAGAAAATCTGGTTCCACAAGCACTCTCTGAGCTTTTGTGTCTAAACCCAGATTCTGTGGTTTCCATATTTATTTATTGTTTCACTTATATATTTATATTTTTTTCAGATTATTTTCTATTATAGGTTATTACAAGATATTGAATATAATTCCCTGTGTTATATGGTAAATCCTTGTTTTTTTTTTATTTTATGTATAATAGTGTGTATCTGTTAATCCCATACTCCTAATTTATCCCTCTCCCACCTCCCTTTTCCCTTTGGTAACCATAAGTTTGTTTTCTATGTCCGTGGATTTTTTTTCTCTTTTGTACATAGATTCATTTGTATTATTTTTTAGATTCCACATATAAGTGATATCATATTATATTTGTCTTTCTCTGCCTAACTTACTTCACTTAGTATGATATTCTTTAGGTCTATCCATGTTGCTGCAAATGGCAATATTTCATTCTATTTTATGGCTGAGTAATATTCCATTGTATATATACATATATATATATATATACACATCTTCTTAAGCCAATCACCTGTTGATGGGCACTTGGGTTGCTTCCATGTCTTGGCTGTTGTAAATAGTGCTGCTATGAACATTGGGGTGCATGTACCTTTTCGAATTAGATTTTCTTTCATCTTTTCTGGATATATGCCCAGGAGTGGGATTGCTGGATCATATGGTAGCTCTATTTTTATTTTTTTAAGTACCCTCCATACTGTTTTCTATAGTGGTTGCACCAATTTACACTCCCACCAGCAGTGTAGGAGGGTTCCCTTTTCTCCACACCTTCTCCAGCATTTATTATTTGTAGACTTTTTTGATGATAGCCATTCTGACTGGTGTGAGGTGATACCTCATTGTGATTTTTTTTTTTTTTTGATTTGCACTTCTCTGATAATTAGCAATGTTGAGCATCTTTTTACATGCCTGTTGGCCGTCTATGTTTCTTCTTTGGAGAAATGTCTATTTCAGTCTTCTGCCCATTTTTGGTTGGGTTGGTTTTTTTTGATATTGAATTGTATGCACTTGTGTGTATTTCTCTCAGTGTGGACTAGAGTGCCCTTGTGTACCAGTGAGAAGCAGAGCAAAAGGGAAATATACAGGGTACCTCTTGGAGATGTAACCCTGTCTTGTGTCTTACCAACTATTTGAGACAGAAATGAAGATGAAAAGGGGTAATGATCAAGGCAGCCCTGCACAGGAAGCCCGTTCCCATGCAAGCTACGTAGAGACTCAGGATGGCTGGGGCCTTGAACTCCATTTTTTTTTTTTTTTTTTTTTGCTGCACCACGTGGCTTGTGGGTTCTTAGTTCCCCAACCAGGGATCGAAACTGTGACCCCTACAGTGGAAGCACGGCATCCTAACCACTGGACTGCCGGGGAATTCCCCAATCTTTTAGTCTTTTCCTGCTGGGGAAAAGGGGAAAAAAACCCTGCTTGGGGTTAAAGAGAGCCTCTTTGGGGTCCCTGAGTTATAAAGGTAGAGGTTCTGAGTTTGAGACCTTGCAAATCACCCCCAGTGAGAAGCCTGCTGGGAGGAGGAAGTGCAAGCAGGCTAGCCCTCACTCAAGGAGACCCCTCTAATGAGAGATGGGGAACCCATCGCAGTGGCAGCTGTTCTCCACCTGGCCAAGGCCTCCCATGACAAGCAGGAAAATAGGGGAACCTGGTCTAACTGTGAGGCAGGGGGTAAGATAAAGGCTTGCCTTACAAGTGCCCTTCTCTCTTTCCCCAGCAGGGTGGGCTGGGTGCCAGCACAGACACCCAGCAGCTGCTGCCTGCCCTATGGTGCCTTTGTGCACAAGACACATACTGTAGTCTTTGTGTGGAAAAGCCCCACCCAGGGCACCTGACACTGAAAGTGAAGCACCCATGGTATTTCAGCCTGGCTCAGCTGCTCAGCTGGGTGCCTTCAGACTGGTACAAACTGCACGGTCTTTCCTGCTGTGGCCCTGCTCACCCCAGTGAGAAGTAAGGAGACCCAATTTATGAAGCCTACTGGATGCCAGATACTACACACACACACACACACACACACACACACACACACACACAATTTCATTTAATCACCTCAACCATCATGTGAAGTAGGCATTTTTATCCCCATTATAAAGATGAGGTAACTAAGGTTTAGCAAGGTTAAGCAACTTGCCCCAAATCACCCAGCTAGGAAGACTTTTTTTTGAGTCTTCACAGAAAGGAACTGATCTGGAGGCTGTGAACAGCCTGCTGTTTCCCACTGCTGCTCTCCCTGGGAAATTGTGGATAAGCAGTGACCCAGGCAATGAAGGACTAAGAATCACACTGAGGACATAAGAGATTTCACCTGCCTCCTCAGACAGGAACGCAGGAAAGGGCTTTGCCTGGGAAGGTCTATTAGGGCAGTTCTCAGAGTGAGGCAGGACCGGCCACCTAGCATCTCCTGAGAAAAATCACTGCTCTCTTCAGAAATGCAAATTTTTTGAGATTAAAAAAAAAAAAATCTCAACTTTGCTTCTCATCTGTAATTTTATAATGATCATCCTATTTCCTAGTTGACATATGCAGCAATAAAATAGCTGGAAGGTCAGTCAGGGGCATCAAGGGGTGGCGGGGAGGAAAGTTGGGGAATTTCGTGTCCTTCTCTGAATCAAGTGTGGGGTAGAAAGGAACCCCAAGAGGGAGGAGAGGTGGTAGCAGCTGCAAAGGAAAGACCACGCTCCCTGGGTCTGTAGGAGGAAAGCGGTCCCCAGAGAGAGCAAAAGGGGGAGAGGGGATGTCGGGGGTGGTCCTCTGCTGGGCACCGTGCGTGTCCATCTCCGCCGCAGGCCTGCAGCGCTGAGTGTGAAGAGCTGTGCTGAGCCCTGCATCCGGTCGGAAGTACAAGCCTGCAGCTCCTGGCTCGGGAGGCTGCAGCTGCTCGGGGGATCTGCACAATCAGAATTCTCCTAGCGCTTCGTGCCCGCAGGAATCTAGTCACGTGGTGGATGTGGTGCCTGGAGCTGGGGGTCAATGAGAGCTCAGTCTGCGAGAAAAAGCGTTCGTTCCCTCTGAAAAAGCATTCCTTCCCTCTGAGACATATCCTGCTTCACTATGCACTGCTGGGCTTTTCCTCACAGGAAACCTCACCACCTGCGGGAAAAGGCTCCGGCCGGTGACCCAGGCCAGGTTGCTGGGCTCCCCCGGACGCGCGAGTCTCAGGCGCATGCGTGGTGAGCCGGGACGAAGGGAAGCACTTTCCCTTCAGACTAGGATTTTTTTTTTATCAGAGGCTCGTTATTGGTACCTCCATCTCCTTTAATTCATTTTCCTCTCTACCACAAGGCTGACTTCTCACCAAGCTAGGATCTCATTCCTGAATAACTGTAGGGCGAGAGCTTTAGAGAGATCATTTCCCTCCTCCCCTACCCCTTTGCCAAGGATCTGTAATTAATTAAGAGGGCTAAAGCTTTCATTCGAATTTCCTGAGTCAAAACCAAGGCTTTGTTATTTCTGGGTTGCGGTGGGGGGGGGGGGTCCGAAGAAGGAGCAGATTTACCTCTCTTCGACTTCCTCCAGGTCTCTTGATGGGAAGGCATTTCGTAGTCATTTAGGCTCACATCGGTGATGTAAATCTTCTAGATACTCTCCCTCCAGCCCACTCAATCCCCCTCTGCCGAATGACATGCTGGACCCAAGATCTCGCCCAATTTGAGCCTCCCCAGATCCAGCTTGTTCTTATTATCGATGAACCTCCCTCCACACCCAGGACCAACAATTCCCTACTTTCAGAGGGAATTTGGTTCCTCCCTGTTGTTTTCCATTTTGTTTTGTGCTGCTGCTTTTTGTCCTTCCTCAAAAAACCCCTCATTCCTGTCAGAGACCTGTCAGAAATCACTTCTGTCCTATGTAATGGGCACAGATGTCTTGTCAGAAATCCGGGCTCTCCTATCAGCAATCCCTGTTTTCCTGTCAGAAATCACTGTTGTGGTCAGGAATCACCCCTCTTCCTTTAAAAATCACTGTTCTGAGAAAAATCACCACTCTTCAGAAATCCTTGTTCTCTTGTCAGAAATGCACTAATATCCTGTCAGAAGTCAACATTTTCTGTCAGAAATCCCTGTTTTCCTGTCATAAACCATTGCTCTCCTGTCAAAAATCCCTGCTCTCCTGTCAGAAATTCCAGCTCTTCTGACAGAGATCCCTGTTTGTTGTCAGAAGTCATTACTTTCCCACTGGAAATCGCTGCTCCTTGCCTGATCCTTCTGTCCACAGGATATTCAGAATTGTTTGTCACACTTTGACATTGATAGCTTTCCTGTGACTTCCATCCTGCTGGCTGTTCACACCTGTTTTGCTGCATCTCTTGAAGCTCAGCTCTGGGTCCGGAAGCAGCCTGGGCCAGGGGGAACTGCACTGGGGCATCCACGGTCTCATGTGCCCCTCTTGGCTGATTACAGACAAGTCATTTTTGCTTGCTGGGCCTTTTCCTCATCTCTTTGTTAGGGATGATAATATCACCATTCTGCCTGCTTCACAAGGTTATTTACTTTATTTATTTATTTAAAAATTAATTTTTATTGGAGTATGGTTGCTTTACAATGTTGTGTCGGCCTCCCCTGCATAACAAAATGAATCAGCCGTACACATACAGATATCCCCTCCCTATGTATAAAATTGACAACGGATGGGCACACACGGTATAGCACAGGGAACTCTACCTAAGGTTATGTACTTTAGATCAGTGACGGTTCTGACTTTCAGAAAGCCGCTACCTTATTCGAGCCAACATCTCTCTTCCTATAATTTTTGTTCACAGAGCAAGTCTAATACTTGTATGCCACAGCCTTTCAACTCACCTCTAAATCTTCTCTAACCCAATGGAAATGACCACAGTGCTCTAACATCCAGATGAAACCTGCTCAGTTCCCTGTGTAACGTGGTTTCCAGACCTGTTGCCAGCCTGGCCACATACAACACCCCCCCGAAGACATGTTCTATCATAGTTTGTTTGGGTTTCCCTAAAAGTGTGGTCTGAGCAACTTAGGGGAAGCAGGATTACTACCTCTCTCCTTCTAAAACAGATTATTAATGTGGCCCAAGATTGCATTAGCTTTTGTATCATTTACCAAATAGAATCTTCCCAGCCAAAAGCTCCATTTGTTCAATAAGTCTTTTTTTTTTCCCCATTAGAGGTTTGTAATTTTCTTTGAATAGATTTTTGCATGTCCTTTTAGGTTAAATGCAAAATACTTAATGTTTTAGATTCTTCAGGGAATGAGCACACTCTCTCTCTTTTTTCCATTGTATTTCTTTCTAGTCCTCAACACTGGAATCTAGAAATGGTATTGATTTAATTTGAATCTTATAATCTGCAATGTTGCTGAACAGATTTGTCATTTCTACTAATATTTCTAGATTCTCTGTCTCTTTCTTGGAGGGCATGTCCATTCTCTCTTATAATGTGGAAAGCTTTATTTATGGGAAGACACAGCAGTACTCCAAGCTGTAGCATTTTTTTTTTTTCCCTAGGAAACACTAAAAATGGGTGACAGCACCCTCTTCAGCAGGAGTGTTGCTGGCTATACCTAAAAGAGTATATCGTAGTACAAGGAAATGAGGACGACATTATTAGATGGGTAATCTTTAATTAATTCTGATTTCTATTTTTAAAAGTAAATCATTCAATAACTTTGGTAATTCAACCATTAATAGCAACAAATTACTTACCACATACTTCACAACTGAGCACCGATCACACCAAAGTTGGGATGATGATTAAAACAGGCTTTTCACTGAACTGTACACTTTTAGAATGGTGAATTTTTAAAGTATGATTTTTTTCCAAAAAAAATAATCAGGAAAAATTAAAAGCATAGGCTGTGGAGACAAATATTTTGAATTTATATCCCATCTCTGCCTCTAACAGGCCCCGTGGCCTTGGGCAATTACTTAATTTCTGTAAGTCTCAGTTTCAACCTATGTAAAATGGGATTATGAATTGCTCCTCCTCCATTCCCCTGATAAAAGACCCTCTCCTCCCCCATATGGAGATATGGAGTGGCCAAAGTATCTCATTTTCCTAGATATAATGATAAGTGCAGATGTGCTCACATAACCCAAAGAGCATCCGTTGAGGTCTTGAAGAGGGCTCGTGTGGATGTCAGGTCAGAATAGAGCTCTTTCCTTCTGAAATTATAAACTGTAAGGCTCACGGGAATCACAGCTACTGGGGCTCATCTTTTCTATCACATGGAAAGAATATAGTAGAGAGTGAAGCTTACACAGAGGAGGTGGAAGGAGAGAGAACTTTTTGATAATATCGTGTGAGCACATGGATCCAGCCTACCCAGAAACTAGACAGCTCCTGGTATTTTCGTTCATATGTGCCAATAATTCCCTTTTTTCTTTAGCTTGTATGAGTTGGGTTTCTGTCGTGAGCAACCCAAAGAGGCCTAACATAGAAGTCTATTTGATAAGGCTGCTGTGAGAATTGTTTGTGGTAACACATGTAAAGCACCCAGTGCTTTTATAGAACATGTACTCAAAAATTGAAACTTACCGTTATCATCGTGATCATCAATATGCAATAGATAGGGACGGTTTTGTGTCTGCTTTGTCCCCTGCAGTAGCTAAGACAGTACTAAGTATAAAGAGTTCAATAAACATATCCTTAGCAAGAAATTTATATCTTTCCCTTAATATGGAATTTAAACATGAATTAATCAGAATTTTTCTCTGCTTTCTAGTCTTAGGAGATAGAGACAAATCAACAAAATGGAAAGAGTGCTGAACTGGGGAGCAAAAGACCAAGGTTCCAGTTCTGACAATGTTTTTCACATACTGAGTGCCCTTCCCCTCTCTGGGCCTTGGTTTCTCCATTTGTCAAGTTAGGCTACTGGGGCTACATGATGTTAGTCCCTGATGAGCTCTAAACCTGAGATTTAAGAAAAAAGAGCAGGGAATTCTTTTAACACCCCATGATTTCTGAGGGTTAAAACAAATTCAATCTCACACACCCTTTTTGCATCCCTCAGTGATACATGATCAGGGAAGTTGCGGTACTTGCTGATGACCACTTGCAAGATTCTGTGATTTTGTGTAGGAAGATGCGAGGAGGTTCAGGACTCTTCACTCGCTAACATAGAAACGTTGCAAAATGCATTTTAGAATGATTTTCAGCCACATGGCCTGAAATATAATTTAATATCCAGAAAAATATCAATGGAAACAATATGTTTCATTCATCAAGCATTCATTTAGGCCTTCTAGACACATACTGTGCCAAGTACCAGGGAAACATAGGATCTAAGACCCAGTTCCTGAGGTCAAGGAGAGCAAATCTTGCAAGGCTGTTTCCTGAATGTCTCGTTCATCAAGATTTCACTGGAGTTCAGATGCAAATAGAGATTTTGCTAACCTGGGTGTCCACTGTGTGCCAGGCACTAGGTAGACAAGTTTGTGTACATCGTCTGTCACTGAGCTATAACTTTCCTGCACTTCCACCTCCCAGAAACACTGCTCTGGCTGAGGCCAGAGACAAGAGCCATGGTGACTGATCCTCCCTTCACAAGGAGGCCCTGACCCTCCCAGCCTCGTCCTCTCTCATCCTGGCTGTCTGATCAGAAATGAAGCTTCACTCTGTAGTGGAGCCTGGAGCTGTGGTATGTACAGCCATCTGAAGCCCTCACTTTGTGGAAGATGTGAGACATCAATTTTTACTGAAGTATTGGGGGGGGCATAATTTTTTATGTTAAAATAAGTATTGATAGATCATGGAACAAATTTAAGATTCATTCATTTTTTTCCAAAAAATATTTATTGAATGCATACTGTGTGCCAGGCCTTGTCCTAAGCCCTGAGGATTGAAAGATAAATATACAGTACACAGTAAAAAAAAAAAAAATCCCTGCCCTCATGGGGCTCACACTCTAGTAGAAGGAAATAGACCAAAACACAAAACAAAACAAAAACCACCCCATAATATTTCAGATGCTGACAAGGTCTATGGAGAAAAGTAGAGCAGAGAAGCGGACTTCAAAACAATGTCCAATTTGCAGAGGATTGCTTCAGGCTTCACCGTCTGATTCCTTGGGGCTCCTCCTTGCCTCGGCCACAAGGTTGCCTGGGCAAGGGATGGGGGTTGAGAGTTGAGGGTTGGTGGGGATAAGCAGGAGATGAGCTGGCCTAAGAGATGCATCTTGCGCATATCGACGCAAGGAGAGTTGATGTGGAGGGAAGGGAGGCACCCAGTGGTGCCTCATGGCCCAGAACCCACACCCTATGGGACCCCAGTCAGGGCTTGAGCAGACTTCTGTCTCCATATTTCTACCTCACTCAGCATGATCCCCACTCGAGTTTCTCCGAAGCCCAGATGGCTGCTCTGGGGAATTTCCTTCAGTTGCTCCCTCACTTTCACTCGTCAAACTTCATCAGCAATTCCCCAGGCTCCGCCCCAAGCCCTTGCTCTTTTGGCCAAAGGCAGCCCTGCTCTGTCACCATCCCACCTCCTATGCCTACAGAGGTTTCCAGTGTGCTGAACACTCGCCTGGCCACACACGGTGGTGGTTTCTCATGCCTCACTCTTACAGGGCAGAGAGAAGGAGGCACATCAGAGGAGTCGAGCTTGATGAGCAGCGGGGTGGGGGAACGGTCCTGCCGCATAGGACAGACACCGCAAGCCAGTGCTTCTCAGCCTTGACGATGCCCCAAAGTCAGTCGTGTATGGACTTGTTAAAACAGAGACCTCTGGGCCCTGCCCCCAGAGTTTCTGATTCAGTAGGTCTGGGATGGAGCCCCAGAATCTGCGTGTCTGACAGGATCCAGGTGGCCCTGGTGCTGCTGAAGCCGAGCGCACACTGAGATGCAGGACTCTAGGCCAGCCGGTGAGGCGTGCTGCGTCTGCCCTCTGCGCTCCAGCCTCCTCTTGGGCCCTTCCCTACCCTCTAATTTGTGGACCCTTTTCCCTCTCCACTTTCTTCCCTTCCCTGGCCATCTGATTTTCTCTCTCACTCTAAAAAATGCCCTTTGGAGTGTGATCTGAAAAAAAATTCTACTAAGTTGCAAATGGCTGGCCATAACTATCATCCCTTCCAGGAATATTTGAATTTTGAAAGTCAAATAAACTCCAAAGCTAAATAAATAAAACTCTGATGGTGGAGTTCAGGGATCAGCTAGTGAATAGCGGCTGTGTTTGGAGGCTTAGAGCCTCTGAAACTGTGTAGGTGGCAACTCATCTTACCTCCCGCTGGGTGCCTCTGGGGGAATGGCTCTCGCCCAGCCTGGCTAAGAATTGAAATTCTATGTCCCTCTTCTCCAGAAGCAGTGAGGCAAAGATGCCACTGCGGAAGAGGAGAACAACTACCAGCAATAATTAAATCCCTCAAGGAGACAGGATTCTCAGTGTCTTTTGTGTTTTGGGAGTGTCTCTTGCTTTGGTGGAAAGAAAGAAAATCTGTTTTGACAGGCTCTGCTTCTCCTGCTGAGAGAGCCCCCTATGTAGTTGTAACAGGGCCTGGGTCTTTCTTTGAAAAATAAATTGACCAGAATTTTGAAAAGTAAGGTCATGGCCCCTGCCCCAGGTTTAGAAAGAAAGAGTGGGCAGGCTTAGAAGATGTAGGGAGGGCTTCCTGAAGAAGAGGCTGGAAAAGAAGGTGCGTGGAAGGAGGTCAGCCGTGGCCAAACTGCTCATCTGTCCAGAATCTCACCCCTGGGTGCTTGCCCTCCAATCCAAGAGACGTCTCTTGGCCTCACTGCCTCTCGTCCTTCTCCTGAGAAGCAGTCATTTCCCAGAGAGAGTGGGAATTCTGGCAGAGAAGGAGCAGAAAGGAGGAGCAGGGTCTTTGGTGGGCCATAGCGGGTCGTCCCTCCAAGCTGACTTGACGAGGGCAGCCATGTGGCAAGGTGGGCAAGCACCAGCCCGGCAGCCAGAGGCCTAGCTTCCTGTTCTTGGGTGGCCTGGCTCAAGTAATTGTGTCTCCACCGCCCACTGAAGAGTTCATTGAGATGATCTTTAATATCGCTTCAGCCCCTGAAATTCCACTACCTCTTCTCCCATCACCATCTGCCGTGAGAGGTGCTTCAGGGAAGAGTTAGTGCATGTGGACCCACTAGTCAGTGCATGGATGACAGTCACTTTTTTCATCTCTTCTCTTGGCCTCAGATGGAATTACACAGAAGGACGTGTCTGCTGCAAAGAGTTTCTCTGATCTGTCTTCAATGGCTATTTCTGAAGCCACATTACACACTGGGAAACCTCCCCATTTTCTCCCCTGTGCTCCACTTCTTACCATTCTTGTTGGTTTTGCACAAGGAACTCTGCGGCGATCCCAACTGCCCTTGTCTGCCCCTGAGAAATACTGTTCCACGGTGTCCTTGAGGGCTCAGGTTGGAAGAAGCAACCAGAGTATGATTTTGTTTCATGACATGTAACTTTGGTAACATGCCTATGTAAGTGTGTGTGTGTGTGTGTGACACAAAGACTTAGGCTGGAGGCATTATAACCTGGCAGTGAGCTCAGGTTTTGGAGTCATACACACCAAGGTTTAAATCCTGCCTCTGCCACTTATTAGTTGCATGACCTCAATCAAACTGCCAAACTTTTCTAAGCCTCAGTTTACTTATATGCAAATTGATTATATGCACCCCAGGAGTTTTCTGGGGACTTTCTGCCTCTCCAAGCATAAAATTTGTTTCAGAGTTAATTAGAAGGTTCCATCAGTGTCGTGAGCATGCATCCTTTCTGGTGGATAGTAGCACTTCTTTCTACTGATGCTACCTCATTGGGGGCCACCATCCTGTACCCCTGAAGACACCTGGAATCCTAAGCCATAGTCCCCCAGATAGGCTGTGACATTCAAGAGGCAGCTGAGTGGAAGAGGCCCCTCTTCTCTTGGCCCGCTGGCCCTTCAGCCCCCATAAGATCACACACAAGGCACAGGCAGATTTCCTTCCTGAAGGATTAGGCCATCTCCAGAGAGTAGGAAAAGAACCTAGAGCACTAGTTTATTTGGACTTCTTCCTGAAGCTCACAAGGAAAGACTTTGATCTTCTTAAGGAGGGCCCTTGGATGCCCCAACTCCCATGGACCTCAAGGCACACTGTCATCTTTGGTCTGTACAAGTCCCTGCTCCTGTGTTCATTCCCTTTTTCCTCCGTGCACACCTCCCATTCTCCTTCCCTTATAGGCAACCATGGATTTAGCCTATATCTTTTTGTGTATTTCCTGTGTTGTGTTTTTATTTTATGTAAATGGTGCTGTGTCACATGCACGTTCTTTTTCTCCCTTCTTCCCCCCGCACTGTGCTTTTAAAATCTGTGTGCGCTGCTCTGTGCACTTCGAGCCGGCTTTCCCCTCTCTCCCTCCACAGTGGACTCTGGGTGACCTTCAACTTCCTTGCCACAGATACCAACGCTGCACTGAGCTTCCTCTGACAGCAGTTTCTCCTTCTCCTGACCTGACTCACGTGCTCTCAGATTTGTCGACGCCATCTCTAATCTCTGAGTCCAGAACACATAAAGCATGCTCTCTCTGGGTCCTTGTTACCGTGAAGACCCCGGTAACACCCAGGTGGCAGAGAAATGAGCATTGATATTTGTGCTCCCTTGTCTCATAGAGCCCTCGGGGAGGATGCTCTAGACCTGTGGTCCTAGACAATAGGAGCCTCTTATGTGAGTTTTCGTATCAGGCCTATTTCTTCTTTCAACTGGTTGACTGTTTAAAGAAAGCTCAGAAACAGTAGAGTCTAAACCCATAATGAAAACATCCTTCGTTAGAAATGTATTTATCCTGTCCTTGGGATCATGCTCAGGAGAGTTTGGTTTCTTTTGGGGTGGGGGAAGTAGGGGTTTGGGGAGGCACAGGGAGTCTTGCTGGCATCTCAGAAGAGCTACACTTGATGTTCATGGCTGCTCTGGGATCCTCTGGGGAAGGGCAGTGGCCTCAATTAAATTCTTTCATCAGAAATTCCTTTCTACTCAAGAAAGTCTCAGTGATTTGCCAATTCCTTCCAAAGCCTTAACAGGATTAAATACTGTTCACTGAATGGTGTCTATTATTACTGGGCAAAGTTTCATAGACTTCCTGACTTTTTTTAATCCTTTTATCCTTCTTCTTTACTCTGGCTACTTCTTCAGTCAAACTGCCTCTTCTTGGGGGTCCAGAGGTGCTGCACGAGACTCAAGGGGCACAGTACAGGAGCCTTCACCGCCCCTCACTCCCCGCCCCAGCCCTGCCTCCATAGCCCTGGGCTATTGGCTTGTATGGCCCTGATACTGGCTTGACTTATGGCCTCAGTGTTCTTGTTAAAAAAAAAAAAAGGAGAGTGTTGGAGAGTTGAGGCTTTCTGGCTCTTGTGTCTCTGATTTTACGAAGGTTTCGGTATTCCTTGGCATTTCTAACATGTAGCAACTTCTGCCTTCTCCCTCCCCACATCAGCAATGACTCCCAACCCTCAAACTGCTGTGACCACAGCCCTTGGGACCCCAATTCTCCATCATTCCCTCCTGCCTCTCTGAGGCAGGAGCCCCCAGCCCTCTCTGAGGCCCTTCTCCATTTCTTACCTCTTTCTCCCTGCTCATTCTCATATTCCTTTTCTCAAGGAATTCCCATCCTTCTCTACTCTCCCTCATTGAAGTGACAGTTGAAGGCATGCAGGGTTTCTCCCTTTTTTCCCCAACCCTCCCTATGGTCCCACAATCCCCCCAGGGGTTCTTGTCAGGTAAGTGGAACCTGGGTGTACTTTGAAGGCCCTAGAATCTTTATCTTGGAATCATCCCAGATTCTTGAGGCTCTTCTGGATCAGGAATCATCTGTGCTACCCTAGAGCTCTCACTGTCATGCCAGGATCTCAGGCTACCCCAAGATCCTCTATGCTTCCCCAGACATGTTTCATAGGCGAGGAGAAGACAGGGACCAGCAAATCTCCCCCATGGAAGACTGACATGCTTCTTGACCTTTCCCCAGTCACATCAAGCCCATGGGGATTTACTGTCTTCTAAGAGAGTTGGGCTACCAGCTCTGCTTCAGACTCATTCATGCATTCTTTCACGTATCACTCATTCATCTGACACCGGGGAAATAGCTCAAGGCTGCTGAGATGGATACACTGCAGAGCCCTGGGCCTCCAGAGCTCACAGTCAACGGGGACACACAGATGGTAATGGATGGAGACTTGCAGACAGGTTCCACCCCCTTCTACCACACATGGTTCTTTCTCCTGAAGAGTGGGGACCAGAGGACAGGTTGGGGCTGGGGAGAGTTTGACTGAAGCTCTAATTTACCTAAGTTATCATCACTCAACTGCAAGGTTGCTCACAAGTACATTCGTTCCCCTAGACACAGTGGCATACACAAGAGAGCATGAAAATCAATAGGATAAAAAAGGCAGAGGATTTTGCAGTGATAAATAGGCATGTTTATCAACTTGCCCTTCTGTTGGAGTTTTCTCCTTGCCTTCCTTTTCTCTAAATTTGTCTGCAGTTCACAGGGGAGGGTAGGAAGCTGGAAGACAGCCCTGAGAGGACTCATCTTAGCACACGTGGGGATCCTACTGTGGCTTTGTACAAGCCAAGCAGGAAGATGTGTTTTGTGCTTGATGGTACCAACTGAAGTACTCTTTCAAACTTGGTGTTATCTTGGAACCACGTCCATTTGCTAGATGTCAATTTTTAAAAGAGTTCTAAAGACACTCAATATTTTTTGGTGTCACTGGTAGTCATAACACTAGGCCATACTTTTATGAAGCTTCAGATAGAGAGCAAATACTCGATAAATATATGTAGTACAGTTGCAAGTCTGTACACACCACTCAGACATGAAGAGGAAATGCAGGATTTTTTCCATGACTGATCTAATCTTTCTCATGAATCCTGTCCCTGTTGTATAGTAAAGGGAGTAAAGATAATGGTAACTTGCCAGTCAAGAGTAGCTCAGTCTGTTCCAGTTTTGAGAGGCTCATGGGGCTAAATGCTTAGAAGTTCTGATGTCTTTCCCCTCCCCCGTCCCACCCAAAGGTGGTGGCTGTGGCCCTGGAGCTCTTGCTTGTCATGTGCTGGCCTCTAGGCCCTGTGGGTTCCTATTGCCAGCCAGGTGTCTGACGAGTTTCTGGCTTCCACAGAGACCTTGTGGTTCAGTCAGGGCCCAGGGTACCCTGCTGGCTCACACCCTCTGAGTCTCAGCCACTTTCCCCATCTGCCCTGAGGCCTTTGATGTGGGCTCACTCTGTCCCTTTCCCGGAGACCCCTGTCGGGCCCACTCACTTGTACCTCAGCTACCATCTCTATTTTCCAAGGGGCATATGGGGACTTAGGGGCCCTTCCATGGCTCCTAAGCCTGGAGTCAGGCCTGAAAGCACTAATGCTGGCCATTGTTTGAACTTTTCAGCTCTTAATGCGACTTCTTCCTGTTAGTATGGGGAACAAGCTGATTCCCTCACAGGGGACCACCATGGAATGAAAGGCTCATAAAAAATCTTTGCTTTTGGCTTTCCCCCAAAGCCATCTAGCATCTCCACCTGCCTGGATTCAAACTTGGGGGATAAGGTAAACTATAAACTTCCAACCTGATTAATTCCTTCCACAATTTTCATCTCTTTTCCTTCTCCAACTGCCCCCTGGAGCAGGAGGGGGAGGACCCCCACCACTTCATCTTATATCATATCCTCCAACTTCCATAGGGCAGCACCTTCATAGCCTGGCCATCATGATGAAAGTAGGGCTCTTCTCTATGCTGTGGAAGGAGTTAGGAGGTGAGGCCCCCAGGCTTGGCCTTTGATATGGGAGTTGCCAAACAACCAGGAACTAAGGATAAAAATGCACTGTTTTACCATCCCCTAAATTTCTCCATTACATTTTATATTTACGTATGAGCCCTAGTCTTTCTCTAGATTAGCACTGTTGCTTAGGAAGACATAAAGATTAGGCTGATAATATGTTTTTTAAATTATTAAAAGTCATCTATTGCTTGTAGATTTTTTGATGATGGCCATTCTGACCAGTGTGAGGTGATACCTCATGGTAGTTTTGATTTGCATATCTCTAATAATTAGTGATGTCGAGCATCTTTTCATGTGCCTCTTGGCCATCTGTATGTCTTCTCTGGAGAAATGTCTATTTAGATCTTCCGCCCATGTTTTGATTGGGTTGTTTGTTTTTTTATATTGAGCTGCATGAGCTGCTTGTATATTTTGGAGATTAATCCTTTGTCAGTTGCTTCATTTGCAAATATTTTCTCCCTTTCTGAGGGTTGTCTTTTCATCTTGTTTATGGTTTCCTTTGCTGTGCAAAAGCTTTTAACTTTAATTAGGTCCCATTTGGTTTTTTTTGTTTTTATTTTCATTACTCTAGGAGGTGGGTCATTTCAAAAAGACACATGTACCCCAAAGTTCATTGCAGCATTGTTTACAATAGCCAGGACATGGAAGCAGCCTAAATGTCCATCGGCAGATGAATGGATAAAGAATATGTGGTACATATATACAATGGAATATTACTCAGCCATAAAAAGGAACGAAATGGGGTCATTTGTAGAGATGTGGATGGACCTAGAGTCTGTCATACAGAGTGAAGTAAGGCAGAAAGAGAAAAACAAATATTGTATATTAACGCATACATGTGGACTCTAGAAAAATGGTACAGCTGAACCCATTTGCAGGGCAGGAATAGAGACGCAGACATAGAGAATGGGTGGGGTGGACACGGGGTGGGGGTAGGGAGGGTGGGATGAATGGGGAGATTAGGATTGACATATATACACTACCATGTGTAAAATAGATAACTAGTGGGAACGTGCTGTATAGCACAGGGAGCTCAGCTCAGTGCTCTGTGATGACCTAGTTGGGTGGGATGGTGGGGGTGGTAGGGAGGGGATATAGGTATATGTATGGCTGATTCACTTCATTGTACAGCAGACACTAACACAACATTGTAAAGCAATTATACTCTAATTAAAAAAAAAAACCTTGTTCTTTGGCCTTAGACAAATCACTCAATTTTAAAGTTACATTATTCCTCATAAGAAAAAAAAATGGAGGGACACTCTACAAAACACCTAACCAGTACTCAAAACTGTCAGCGTCATGAAAAAAAAAGAAAAGTGGGAAACTATCATAGACCAGAGGAGAGTAAGGAGACATAAGGACCAAACACAATGTGGTTTCCTGTCTCAGATTCTGGAACAGAAAAAGGACACTAGTGGAAGAACTCGTGAAATCTGAATAAAGTCTGAAATTTAGTTAAAAATAAAATAAAATAGAGGCTTCCCCGGTGGCGAAGTGGTTGGGAGTCCGCCTGCCGATTCAGGGGACGTGGGTTCGTGCCCCGGTCCGGGAGGATCCCACATGCCACGGAGCGACTGGGCCCGTGAGCCATGGCCGCTGGGCCTGCACGTCCGGAGCCTATGCTCTGCAGCGGGAGAGGCCACAGCAGTGAGCGGGCCGAACCACAAAAAAAAAAAACCATAAATAAAATAAAATAAAAAGTCATCATGCTGGGGAAGGGGGAGGAAAATAACAAGACATGGTCTCTGACCGGAAGGAATGATGACAAATGTAAATAAGTAACTGACCCGCAACCGGAATTTGTAAGTGCTTGAGGGGTGCGGTGCAACGGCCAAAGCAAGAGTGTTTTCAGAGGACTTGGTGTGCCTTGGACATGATGCAAGTAGAAGGGCGTTGAGGTCACAGATGACTAAGCTCTCAAGACTGGATTCAGGAATATGGAGGTTTTTGAGGAGGATCTGGTTCCATTTTGTACCCTGTGCTGCTAGAACTATAATTCCGATTGCTGAGCACACACTAGGCCTGGTTTCTGAGTGCTTTCTGGAGTTCAGTGCACCTCATGGGCTGCTGCATGAATTTGTGCTCTATGTGCCTGACCGGGTTCTAATTAGACACTAAGTTTGTAGAGAAACTTGACTCTTTCAGAGTTTGCCCAAGGGAAACAAATGCCTTCTGAAAATGGGGCTAGCCCGTGGAATGTCTCCAGAGGTTACATCTCCTTTTCCCTAGCAAACTGATCCCCTAGCCACCCTCACCATTGCCAGCAGCAGCAATAGCTACAGCTACAACTATCATGGATTATGGAGAGACAACAGAGTTCCATGCCAAGGAGGGTCCAGGATGCGAGAGGATACACTCTTTAGGAGCTGATAGTGAGGCTGGGAGGCTCTGGGCACTCGGGGGCACATTAATGCAGCAAATATTTATTAGGTGCCTCTATATACTAGGCTTTGTTCTAGGCATTGAGAATAGAGTGGTGAGAGAGACACAGGAAAGTGCTCTGATCCACATCACATTCATAGATAATGTAAAAAATAAATAAGTAAAAAACTATAAACCAGAACTATAAAAATATCAGAGACTAGTAAGTACTACACAAAATATTGAATTAGAGTGATAGGCTGAAGAGAAGTGGGTGGTCTCTTTGGAGGAGCTGGTCAGGGAAGTTCAGCAAAATGTATAATACTTCTTGTGGGTATCTGAATTGAACACAAACGGCCCTATAATTATTACTGGAGTAAATTGTGTTAATTGTCTCCACATGCCCTGGAGCATTTATATGTATTATTTCTGACATCTACAGTTTATTAAGTATAGCAATAATTTAATAACAGGCCATACATCTTGTTTTCTTCTAAGCTTTATTAGATTGGATTAAGATAGTTTTGTCTACTTCTAGTGGAAGTGGAGGGAGTGAGTGAAGGAGATTGCTTCTTTGGCCCAAACTGCAAATAAGTCTGACAACCTTGCATAGAGAGCAATTTCCATGAAGAAAAAAATGGGGGAAGCAATCAATTAATTAAAGGCTGACTCAGAGGGGAGGAAATGGAGACATTGGATACAGGGAATATGGACCATAAGTTGTGAGCAATCTTCTCATTTATAGTTGATGGGAACATTATACCTCCTTGCAAGTTTTTCATTTCACAGAGCTAATGATCAGTCATGGGTCATTTCCCCCTAAAAACCTCTTATTTTCTCTGAAAGGATCCTTAAGAATGCACAAGGCTCAGAAACTAAGAAAGAAAGTCTAATAGTAACACCCTAAAACAATGAGAATATCAGCCATTGTAAGGTTTCTGAGACTTTACAGAAAGAATCACCAATAAAAGAATAAGCAAGCCCAGGGAAAAGGTCAGCTCATGCCAGTTTGGAGACAGGCTTAGCACTGAGTGGGCAGATGCAGCCATCTCATCTCCCAGGGAGGACCACTAACTAATTAGCTCTGCTCCATGATTTAAAGCACTATTGATTTGTCCATGACATTAGTGGAGCTAGTATTTGAATCTAGGCATTTTGACTTCAGAGTGTCCATAACCATATGTTAAACTGCTCCCTGGAAGTGGTCGGCGGCACGTGGAGGGAGGAGGAGAGAGAGAGAGATGAGGAATGTGCCCTAAAGATTCAGATATGAGACAGTAGAGGAACTACCCTGGTGGCGCAGTGGTTAAGAATCCGCCTGTCAATCCAGGGGACACAGGTTTGAGCCCTGCTCCGGGAAGATCCCACGTGCCGCGGAGCAAGCCCGTGCACCACAACTACTGAGCCTGTGCTCTAGAGCCCGTGAGCCACAACTACTGAGCCCGCATGCCACAACTACTGAAGCCCACGCGCCCAGAGCCTGTGCTCTGCAACAGGAGAAGCACCGCAATGAGAAACCCATGCACCGCAATGAAGAGTAGCCCCCGCTCACCGCAACTAGAGAAAGCCCACGTGCAGCAACAAAGACCCAGCACAGCCAAAAATTAATTAATTAATTAATTTTTTAAAAATAGAGAGACAATACAGCTCGAAAAAGATTCGGAGAGACAAGCCAGGCTGGCTCTCATCAGTTTTGCCATTTCTGGCATCATTCTTTATGAAGCCTGGCCTCACTTCCTGTCTTTGGGTTCCACCAGATCCCTCTATTTCTAATCACTTTTCTTTTTTGCTTAAGCCAGTTTGAATGGGTTCTGTTCATTGCAACCAAATGATCTCTGACTCAATAAATTAAATTGGGAGGGAACATTTTCCAGCAGGGGGTCTGAAATTAGAATTGTGTGTTATGTTAATCAGCTAGAGAAGTATGTGAGAAATGTTTTAATTTGCTCTTTCTTAAATTCACACAGTATACTAAGCAGGGATGATCTAACTGCTTTAATAACTAAGATTAAATGTCATACAAAAGTATAATTTATAAAAGGGAGTACAGGGAATTCCCTGGTTGTCCAGTGGTTAGGACTCTGTGCTTTCACTGCCGAGGATGCGGGTTCAATCCCTGATCTGGGAACTAAGATCCCACAAGCCGCACAGCTGTGGCCAAAAAATTTTTTTAAAATAGAAAAGGGAGTACAATCTCTGCGCAGTGACTGGGGATTAGTACAATCATGGCTTCACTTCCACCTGGTGGAGTGGAATTTAAATTACAGGGATAGCTTTTTGGAATGGCAATAAAACCAAGTAGCAATCAGTCAGAAGAATGGGTAGAGTTGATGCATTCTTTTTAAAAGAAAAATAAATAAATTTATTTATTTATTTATTTATGGCTGCATTGGGTCTTTGTTGCTGCGCGCGGGCTTTCTCTAGTTGCGGTGAATAGGGGCTACTCTTTGTTGCGGTGCACAGCCTTCTCATTGTGGTGGCTTCTCTTGTTGTGGAGCACAGGCTCTGGGTGCACAGGCTTCAGTAGTTGTGGCACATGGGATCAGTAGTTGTGGCTCACGGGCTCTAGAGCGCTGACTCAGTAGTTGTGGCACACGGGCTTAGTTGCTCCGCGGCATGTGGGATCTTCCCGGACCAGGGCTCAAACCCATGTCCCCTGCACTGGCAGGTGGATTCTTAACCACTGTGCCACCAAGGAAGTCTGATGCATTCTTAATTAGTCTTAATTTTTGTTTCTTAATGTGTTTTTAACTTATTGCATGAGTTCTCCATTGCTGCATTACAAATCATCCCCCAAGATTCAGTGGCTTTTAAAACCATCATGTATTCTCTCTCACAGTTTCTGTGGATCAGGAATTAGGACAGGACAAAGCAGAGATGGCTTGTCTTTGTCTCACAGTCTCTAGGACCTCAGTTGGGAAGATGTGAAGTCTGGGAGGCTCTAATCATCTGATTTGGGAGGCTTCTCCACTCATAAGTCTGGCCATTGTTGCTGGTTATTGGCTGGGACCTCACCCGGGCTGTCTTCCAAACACCTACATGTGATTTCTCCATGTGGTTTCTCCCCCGACCTCGTTTGGCCTTCCGCACAGGGTGGCTGCTGGGTTACAGGAATGAGTGTCCCTAGAGAGAACCAGGTAGAAGCTGTATCACACATTATGATCTAGCCTTGAAGTCACATAGCATTCCTTCTGCCACAGTCACAAGACTGCTCTGTTTAAGAGATGGGAATACAGATCCCACCTATAGAGGGGAGAAATGTCATAGTCACATAGTAAGAAGATTAAATTGGATGGGAGATACCGTTGCAGATATTTTTTGAAAACTATAGACAAAACACAATGACAAATGATGACTTTTTTTTTTTTTTTGTAGTACGTGGGCCTCTCACTGTTGTGGCTTCTCCTGTTGCGGAGCACAGGCTCCGGACGCGCAGGCTCAGCGGCCATAGCTCACGGGCCCAGCCGCTCCGCGGCATGTGGGATCTTCCCAGACCGGGGCACGAACCCGTGTCCCCTGCATCGGCAGGCGGACTCTCAACCACTGCGCCACCAGGCAAGCCCTATGCTGACTTTTTAAATAGACATGTAGTGGAAGTCTGTAAGTCCCCTACTTTTTTGAAAAGCAGGATATTTAGTAAATTCTTAAGCCGCTTGATTGAAAATCTCATCACTTGAAAGGAACAGGTGACAGCAAAGGGGTACTCATAGTCCAGACTGGATTCTGCCAGCAAAGAACTGTTAGTGAGGTGAAACTCATGAGGGTTTCGAAGAGAGTACCCATCCCATTCAGCAGGACAAGTCAGATGTGTATCTTCAGACTTACAGACTTGAAGAAAGCAGACTTCAAAGAGTTCAAAATGGATGATCTCATGGTGAGAATCTCTGAAAGGGAGTATGGCTAAAAAAAGGATGGTTCTAAAAATAAAATTCAGAGCCTAAAATTGTGAATGATCCTGATGAGGAAGAAAAAAAATGTCTAAAGAAAACAGTATTTCTGCTGATGAGCCCCCATTTTAAGAGGGCACACACACAAAGGTGGGAGGAGGGGCACAAAATCAAGGATGTGTATAGAATGCCACAAACCTTTAAGAATGTCAGAGGAAAGCAAAAGCACACGAAAAGTTGAGGTTTCGAGGGTGGGGAAGCTAAAGATAAATAACCAAGAAGATTCTTCTGACTATGTGCAGAACAGGGAAGGAGCAGGCATCATCCATTTCCAAGCCCATCGTATGGCCTGTTAAAACATCTAGAGTTAGCCTGCTAGTTAACACAATGCACATTTAGAAAATATAATTTTGTAAAGTTTCCTACAATTGACAGGAATAAAGCAGAATGCCTTTACTGCTATGTTGCTTCCTCCTTCACCATTATGGACTTTTAAATTTAGGATGACCATATGTCCTAGGCTGCTTAGGATAGGCCCAGTTGTACCTGTGGCCTGAGGGAATTATTAATAGCATTCCATGTCATTCTCAGAAGTGTTCTCGTTTGAATACTGGACAAGATAGGACAGAAATGGCTGCATAATTTACTAACCCCAGTGCAAAATTAAAATGTGGAGGCCCTTGTTCAAAAAGCAGGAAAAAAGTGCCGTTAAAGGTCCTAAAATATAAAACTTTTCCCTTTCTTCTGCAGTCTCTCTTGACTTGCTGTGGTGTTTTTTATTTTATGTTGTTCTAATTAAAATTTTTTTTCAATTATTAACATGAATTTTACCTTTCATCTTTATATTATGTAATGCAATATAAGAGCATTTAACTAGCGTTTGGAACCACCAAAATTACGCAATTCACATTTTGCAGTTTGTATGTGTATATTTATTCTATCTTACCAGAACAGAGGAAATGTTGCAAAACAGACTCAGCTGTTTTTATTTAACCTTTTGACATTCATACATTCTACCAACACTCTTTACCTTTGGCTTATTGATGAGAAAGAAAGGATGGAAAGGAAAAGGAACTATGGGTTGTCCTTGCTTTCCCTTTCCTTCTGTGTCACAGTATTCGGCATAAGTGATTGGCTGGAGGGAAGTAACTTGAGTAAGAAAGGATATGATAGGGTTCCATGGTCATTTGTGTTTCTTAAATTACCTTCCTCAGTGTACAAAGCAAATTCTAGTTCTAAGGGAGAATGTAGCTTCTCAGATCTGTCATCAGCCCACTGACTCAGTCATAGATATAACACACTTACCTTGTACTCACTTTGAGTTCTGGCTGAACTCCATGCATTACGGATCCACTGGCATTCTGCACTCATGGGCTTTGTGAATGCTCTATGCAAATGGAGGAGCAAGGAATGGTGGTGGACATCTCCTCTGTTCATGTGCGGGCTCCAATGTCTCATCAGACTTCACTTGCAAAACACAAGTTCAAAGATAAAGTCAGGAATTTCAAGACAGCAATATGGAGCCTTAAACCATGATCATATGCCTGTGAAGTCCCTGGGTAAGATAAGGACTGTGTATGGTTTCTTGAACTTTAGCATGCATCAGAATCCTGTGGAGGGCTGGTCGAAGCACAGATTGTTGGGTACCACCCCCAGAGTTTCTGACTGTAGGCCTGGGTGGGGCTCAAGAATTTGCACGTCTAACAAATTCTCAGGTGATGCTGATGCTGCTGGTCCTGGTCCTCGGACTACACTTGGAACACTCTCTAAGAGCAGTGAGTCTCACACTTGACTGTACATACCAATCACCAGGGTACCTTGTTAAAATGCGGGCTCTGACTAAGCAGTTCTGTGGTGGGGCTGGTATCGCAGGTCTGTGGCCACACTTTGAGTGGCAAAGGTCTGGAGTAGATAACAAGTACTACTCCAGGAGGAAGACAAGCTGGAACTTGAAATGGGCTTTAAAGCGTGGGTAGGAATTGCTTAAATGGAGATGAGAGCAGGACGCATTCCGGGCAGGACAAAGGGGACTATGCAAGGAGAGGAAGCAGGAACAGTGAGTAGAGGGATCTGGCCAGAGCAGGGGCAATTACTGGGACTAGGGAACTGGGGGTGGAGAAACTGGCCCAGCCAGAATGCAGAGGGTCCTCGGGGCTTGAATGTCCCCCCTAGAAGTGGCAGTTTTGGAGAATATGCCTGGATTACCAATCTCCCAAAGCGATTACCAATCTCCCAAACCAATTACCAATCTCCCAAAGCAATTCTCTATACCCATTGTCATTAAACCCTGAACAGCCAGTCAAACTAGCAGTCCCCAAGGGACCAAATACTCCAAGAGTGTAAGTTCTTTAGGGGGCGTCCTATGTTGAGCTCTAAGGTAGCAGAGGCCTGAGTCAGGAGATCTGGCTTCAGGATCTGGCTTGGATGGGTGACTCTGGGTGAACCAGGCTTGTCCTTCTTCTCTGTAGGGTTCCCCTATACCACAGGGGTGGGGGTGGGGTCTTAGATGATCTCTCAAGTCCCTTTAAACAAAAAGATTACATAATTTTGGGAATCTGCGTGTTCCACCCCTGTCAACACCCCTGCCGTGAGGGTCTGCCCTAATCAAACCCTGGTATGCAGGGTCAGGGCTGAACAGAAGTGGGGGAAGTGGGCCTGGTGCTTCCCAGAGGAAGAAGAGCTTCATGGCACTCCTGTTCCTGATCTTGGTGTCTCTTTACAGGATTAGGCACTGAGTCCCCAGGGATGGAGGCGGGTCCAGCCCTCAAAGTAGCATTCTCAGGAAATTTATCTTGACCATTAAAATCTAAAGTAGATCCAGGTGTGACCAGGAAAAGGTAGCGGGTAGTATTGAAAACAAAGCACCAAATGGATGAAGCTGTGGAGTAAAACAATGAAGCCCTGCAGCTTCTTCCCACCTCCCTCTCTGCTTACTGCGGCCCAGACTCAGGGTTTCGGGGGAGCTTCCAATGCCCTGGGAGGGGATTGTTGCTTGGGTTTAACATGGGTGGGAGGAAAAAGAAGGTCATTGGCCAATAAATAAACATGATTCTAGCAACTTGTAGATATTAACTAAAACTATGCACAAAAGATCAGAAAATTTCTCTTTGAAGGCTGGATGACCCAGTAGGTTTATCTCCTCCGCTGCAAGAACAGAGAGAGGGCACCCCTGCTTCCATTTGGCTCTGTTCCTATCATCAAGAAAAGGCTCCAGGGCTCTCCCCCGCCCGCCAGGGAGGTGGGTAAGCCCACTTCTCTGAGGTTTTTAATTCCTGGGGTAATCCCTTCCTTCCGTGCCAGGTCGGGGGTGGGGAGAACCTCGCATCCAAATCTTTGATCTGGGTTGCAGCAACAGAGAAACACTTCTATAAAACTGTCAGGAAGATGGGAAGGGGCCTTGAAAGAGGGGTTGTAAATGGGCAGTTCACCTTTGATCATTCACCCTAGATTTTTTTTATAGCCTAGGATTATGGTTTTAGAAGTGCCCTTCGTGTGTCTGCACAGGAACCATGTGACTTAAGAACAATTAGATTATTCTAAAAGTTTAGAGAGATTGTGAACAAAGGACTTTCATTTTAATTAAAGAAAAAGAAAAAAAAAAAAAAGAAAACATCAGTCAAACCATGAAGGTGATCCCAGAGCTAGTAATAACGTGGAAACCCAATCTGGTTTTTTCAGTGTAATAGGATACTCTCTGGCCTGGCAATTCCACTAAAATCTATTAACTGACAAGGGTAGGAGATATATTTTAATTCCTCACTCCCCACCCCCCAGATAAAAGAAACAAAGCGTTTGCTGTCTGTCATTGTTGGATTTTTATTTCATGCTATTTAAAATGTCAGAAAAACAGAAACTTAGTCTGACTTTTTTTCACTTGGGTATAAACCGATATTAGGGCTCACTGCTGATTTCCAATTAATTTCATGTGTGTGGTCAAATACTTCATAGAAAAACTAATTCATCATGGCTGTGTCAGTCTGTGTGTGTTTCTATGAATGTCTCTCTGGCCTCCCACCCCAATACCACATGAAGAGAAAGAAAGTTTACAATCTGTTTGTCTTCAAATCTGGTCAGTGAGAGATTTCATCTTTGCCTAGGAAATATAAACAGCTTCATGTCAGTGTTTAGGGAAAGTTTGCGATTTGGGGGGGAGGAAGAGACTTCTCAAATGTGGCCAGTTCTCAGCCCGTTAGCCATGGCCCTCCTGCCTGCTCCCTGAGCCCTCCTCTCTCAGGCAGCATGACTGTGAGGCCCCCGAACCACACTGGTGGCTGCACCCCAGGAACACCCCATTTCCTGCAGCAGCCCTGGCTTCCCTTGCTTGTCCATCAGCTGGGAGGCAAAAGCCCTGTCTCTGTGGAGCTGGCAGGTTTGCCTGGCATTCACCACACCTAAGCTGCTACCCAGACCCAATCCAAGCCACTGGGGTCACGGGGAACAATCTCTTCCCCTCTAACCTTTGTTATACAGCTCTAGCTGCCTACCTCCTTCTCCAGCACCCTTGACCCCTTAGGATGGAAGCGGAATCCACTACTCCATTGGCCGGTACTGAGCCACGACCCAAGACAGGGCTTCTACCTTTTCTGCAGCGTGTCTAGACCTAATCATAGAATTACCCAACACGTCATCATCCCTAAGAGGGGACAGCAGGCATCTGGTGGACAGTTAGGATGGTCTTCCTTGCAGTGAGAGAGCCACGGAGTTAGATGCTGTCATCATTCCTGCACAAGGCCCTGACATCTGCTTGGGAGGCCCCAGAGCTGGGAAAGTGGACACCAACCTCTTGTAGTTGGACACCAACTACAACCTCAGAGCAGAGCCCTGAAGACTGACTGATGGATGATGTGAATGGCAAGGGATGGGGTCCTCTTTAAGGGAGCTGATCAGGGAAGTCCTCATAAAGAAAAATATTTAAAACTTCAGATATTCCATTTTTGAATGATTTCTCTTCTTCCTTATCCTCAGCCACACACACACACAGACATACACACCACAATTTCTTCTTTCCCTCATGATTATCAACAAGCACCAGAGATTTTTTTCTTGCTTCTGCGCAGTAATGCATAGTTTCCTAGGGTGCAAATGACAAGGAAATACGTGAGTTCCAGATGTTTTCATATGTTCTGAAATATTCAATGCCTGGGTCTTTATGACCCCAAAATATCTTAGCAGAGTAGTCAAAACCTCAGACAGTTTGAGACAAACCCATCTAAGTATTCACGTATTCATTCGTTCATCCAACAAATAAGTACTGAGTGTCTTGCATGTGGAAAACAGGAACCATCCAGGGACCACAGAGGAGAACAAGACATAGACAGTTGTTTGGTGATACGTAGATGAGCCCTTGGTGGACTCATCAGACTTCTCCTTGCCATTGCTTTGGCTTCTTAAAGAGCCTCCTTCAAGTTCTCGGTTTGTCTGCAGCTCTCAGGCTATCAGCCCGTGTGTGGTACACACTCAGTTTGGGCTGCTTGGAGATGGGAGACTGGGCGTCATTTCTGCTCACTCTCATCGAGACAGGATCTATGTGCATGTTGTAATTTTATGTGCTTTCTGCTGGAGGTTATTGGTTACCTTAAGCCTGTGGCTGGGAGAGTGGGTTCCAAGATGGCAGGCTCTCAAAGGGCCAGTAGTGATTGACAATGGGAAGGCCAGAGGGTCCAGTCCTGTGGGGAAGAGAACAGTAAGGTAAGTTAGAAAAAGTGAGTGCTTTTTAGAGGCTATCGTTTCTACTGTGTCCAGACTCCCCTGGGTTTAGCAGAAGCGGAAACTGGAGCCCTGTTAGGTCTGCCATAGGAGAAGGTATTGTGCCAGAAATCTACGACAGGATGGAGGAGTTGGGAATGGGATATGCGCTGAGCCCCATTCTAAGGGGAGCAGACTTCCCAAGTGCAGGAGACAAAGCTGAGTGTGAACTGGAGGGTGAGGCTGGACAAGGGGGACAGAAGAAAAAGCCTTCTATCCGAGGTCCCTCAAGCCTGGGGGCTCAGTGGGATCAGCCTGTCAGGTTCTCACCCAGGAGCATCTTAAAGGCCGTGAGCTGCCGTTGGCAGTTCTCAATCTCTCTGACTTGGAAACCTGGAATCCTTACCCAGGGATCTTTTCACAGCTTTCCACCATTAGCAATTCCTCAGATCTGTATACTCTTCAGCAGCTGACCAAGGGCCAGCCCCTGGAGGACTTGGGAACACAAAGGGATTCCAGGGTCCCTCATCCTTATCCATGGAAAACCTAACGTGCAGATGCCACCTTAAATCCAAGAGAAAAACTCTGTCACAGGATTCACAAGAAAGATTAGTACATCCTTATGAATTATGCATTCCACTGTTTTGTCTTGGTTTTGTGTTTGCTTTTTTTGCATTCCATTTTTTTTTTTTTTTTTTTTTTTTTTTTTTTTTGCGGTACGCGGGCCTGTCACTGTTGTGGCCTCTCCCGTTGCGGAGCACAGGCTCCGGACATGCAGGCTCAGCGGCCATGGCTCACGGGCCTAGCCGCTCCGGGGCATGTGGGATCTTCCCGGACCCCCTGCATCGGCAGGCGGACTCTCAACCACTGCGCCACCAGGGAAGCCCCTGCATTCCATTTTTACTGGGAGGAGGTCAAGAAATACTTGTTAACCCTAACCTGCCTGACAAACTCTTATTCTCCTCCTCCTTCCCACAGCCCTTCACTTCTAAGTGAAGTCCTCCTCACTCCTCCCTAATCCTTAAAACTTCCTTCCTTCCCATCACAGCCCCTCACTGCATTGGAAACTTGGAAATGTGTCTCCTCCACAACACTCTTAGCTCCCTGGTGGTGGAAACAGACTTGTTTTTCTTTCATGTCTCTCTGTGCCTGGCACTTCACCCAGCACAGAGCTCCATTAAATGTTTGTTGGACCAGTGAATGAACGAGGGGATGAATGAAGGCATGTAAAGCTGCATCTGATGTGGACGTCAGATGACTGGGCAGACACTGACGACCAGGCTGGCATCAATGTGCCTCCTTTGTGCTGGGAGGACATCACTGCTGCTGGCTCACCTCCCTCCCAGCCAGAAAGGCTTCTTTGCCCCTTGGGCTTGCCCTGGTGGCTGTGGGTCCTCCTGCATTTTCAGGGCCTTGACAAGCACAGAATGAATGCTCCTTCGGATGGCACCCTCATCAGGTTACATTCAAATTGCCTTCTCCCCCAAAACTTAAATTGTCTCTTCTTCCTCCTGAGGTATAATAATCCCTGCAACAGATTGTTTCCTGTTCTATAAAACGACTCCCTTCTGCTCGCCACATCCCCACCGTGGCATTACCTTCTCTCAGTGTTTTCTACAGTCCTCTCTTGGGCTCCAGCTTACTTTTCAAATAGGAGCTTCCTTGTCCCTGAGCACAGATTCCCCACTGACACTGGAACCCCTTGCCTGGCATCTGGCAGGTCTCAGCCCCAACTCAGCATCCCTTGGCTTTGTAGACAGATGATAAAAGAGGAAAGTCAACCCTGTCTTCTCACGTGCAGTCCTCTCCCTGCCACCTTCCCAGGACCTCAGCTCCAGGATTGTTTAGCCTTGGTAGTTTCTTTATCTAATTTCCCAGCACACTTGGACTAGACAATTGGAGATTCAGTTAGAGAGTGGGGCATTCTGCATACTGTCCCAGGGAGATTCACCATTCCCAGACCCCCCTCTTAGTGGATTACTGGTGTCTAGGAGGGCATCAGTCACTTGTGGTTGCCCAGCAAGGAGAAACAGTAGTGGAGTGGGGTGGGTGGGTGAGAGGTGTAGGAGAAGGTAAAGAAAGAAGACTCTAGGGTGGGTGGGAACCAGCCCACCAGAAGTGGGTCACCTCTGCAAAGCCATAGGCATGTAGGCCCTGGAGCGGTAGGGTCCTACCCAGAGCTAATATTGAAGGAAGCATGTTCTGGGAGGGACTGAGATTATAACACATGCGTGTTTGCATGTGCGTGCGTGTGTGCGTGCGCGCACACACACACACACACACACACACACACACAGCATCAAACAGTATCCTCTGAATCTACCCCAGGCTAGAAACCCAAATGGGACTGAGGTATTTGGGTTGGGTGTCCTGTAAACTGTGCCCACGCAGTCAGTGTAGGCACTAGGACTAGCCACTGGTTACATTAGGAAGGAAATCAGGTTAATAGGCTATGACTTAGGGCAACGCTACACGAGGAAGGTGCCGGGTAGTAATTTGCTTCTAGATTCACTTTCCCCCTTCTCCACTCTGCTTTCTGCACGGACAGAGGACCACAGCCGCAGGGGTTCCCTGTCCTCTGGCTTTTGATTGGTTTCAGCCGATGGAGAACCTCAGCGTTAGAGGGAAGGAAGGGAGGGGTGTCAGGTATTTATTCCCCCAACTCCATCCTATGACATGGCCTTAGTCTGGCTGTTTCCTTCCTTTCAATGCATCCCAACTCTGCACAGCTCTCTTTTGTGGTTCTGGGAACCTCTCTCTCTCCTTATCCCGTCAGACTTAGGGAGAGTAGCAGCTCTGCTCTGTTAGCCCTGGGTTTCTAAACTGTCCTTTGTGGTTGTCCCATACTCCAACCTTATCTTTGTTATTAGTTAGCCCGTTTATAAGTAAAACCTCCTTGAATTATCCTAATTTGACAGTGCTGTTTGTCCCCTGTTAGCACCCTGACTGATACAGATAGAAAATCGTATTTCAGTAAGATCCGCATTTTGTTTAAAAAAGCAATAGTCAGGAGCTCAGTTGAGCTGGAAGAAAGAGCAGTCAGGTGTCAGAATAGCTGATTGAAGCTACAATGAGCCAAAATGAAAGTAACAGTGAAGCCTTTAATCACTTGCTGTGATAGTATAAGCAGGAGGCTAAACCCGAGAAGGCGCTGATTCCCTCCTGTTTCATTTTCTCCGTGAAACGACACCTTGGTGTAGGGCCAGGTGGATCAGCGCTGCTGTGGGGTGACCTCAGTGTTGAAGGAGTTCTGAATAAGAGGCTCTGGCAGCTTGACAGACCCGGGAGTGGGTTGGGGGGAGGACCGAGAATGGAGAAGTGCTGGGTACTGAGTCCCAGTGGGGAGAAACGGCAAGGTCCTCCCACCTCCCTTGATACAGAGGTCTCAGCAGAGGTACCTGGAAGACCTCTGCCCAAGCCCTCAGATAAACAGACCTAGGCATGAAGACACCAGGGATAGGGATGTAAATATGTGAAGGGCTTGACTGGTCAAGGAGCCTGAGACTAGGCTGCAACTCTCTCCAGAGACTGTTTTGCCCAGGCTGTGCACCGAGGCCAGTGCATGGAGAGCAGCTTTCCCGGTGTGGCTGCCAGGGAGAGCCTTACCTGGGGTCAGGCCTGGAAAATCACACGGGTTTGTAAGCAGGAGCTGGACTCCTCAACTGTAGAAACACACACAATGGATGAAATACACCAAAATATTAGCAGTGTTTTCTCTAGACCTAGCTATCTAATAGAAATGTAACATGAGTCACGTATGTCATTTTAAGGTTTCTAGTAGCTGCATTAAAAACAGGTGAAATTAATTTTAATAGTATATTTTGTTTAATGTGTCCAAACTATGTCGAGCACCTAAGTGTTTAATGATAGACTTTATACTCTTTTTTTTTGATACTGAATCTTCAAAATACAGGGTGTATATTACACCTATAGCACATCTCAGTTCAGATGTTCACATTTCAAGTGCTCATGGCAACACGTGGCTAGTGCTGCCGTATTCAGTGGCACCGCGCTAGGTGACGGGATTGCAGATTCTTAAAAAGTATTTTTCAAGTTTTCTACCACAAACGTGTTTTAAATTTTATTTTATAAATCGCCAATCTATAAATGTTATCACATCTGGTTTTGTTTATTTTTAATTTTATTTTAGTAAATGTTTCCTCTTAAAATGGATCATTTCCACCGAGGAGATCATTTCCTACCATGTAGCAGCAAAGTTTGAAATAACAGATTATACTATTTCTGGACAGCAGTAACAGGAACAGCAAAGGACTTCCAAGAGATACCTGTGAGTAAGCAATTCAAAAAATGTCTTCTTAAATCACTTTATGGTGCAAGTATTTGTAAACATATAAAATACACTGTTGGGCTGCACCCCACAGGCTTGTGAGCCTTGTAGTTGCCCAGCCTCGAGACCAAAGAAAGAGCTTGGAGACAGCGACAAAGGCACCAATGGTTTATTGGACATGGGATCTTACACAAAGGGTCCTGGAGCAACACCCCACTGTGTGCAGCAGATAGGACATGGCAGCAATCTCCCCTACTCAGGGAAGAAGGAGGCTACCATTTATAGTGGGAATTGATGTCAGGTGGGCTCATCAATTAGCAGGGACTAATTAAACCCTATGTAATTAAGAGGATTGGATAGTCATGTGAGCAAAGCAGGGACTGGTTGAGCAGGGGATGTACAGAGAGCAAGAAAGCAGCCATCTTGAATGGCTTGACCATACATACATGTATGTATAAATGTCTATGTTGTCTGTTACATTAAATATTTAATATATTTACATGGAAAAGGATTCTCTCCTTGTCTGTGGTGGCCTAAGAAGGAAAGGGGCTATTACCATCTTGAGTGAGTGAGCCTGAAGTGCATCATCGGGGCAAGGGCTGCACTTGGTCCAGCCTTGAAACCTCAGGAAGAGGGGGTGTGGCTGCAGCAGACAGAGGGGGCTGCGCTGGGCGGGCGCCTGGGTTTGCACCTGCTCTGGCTGGGGCCTCCTCTCTTCCTGGAGTTGCTGCCTGCGTGGTCGGAGCGCTACCCAGACCTAAACCATCCTGCCCCAGAACCGGGATCTGACCCACTGGAAAATAGGCAACTCTTTCTAACTAACTCTAGATGTTTTTCAAGGAATAAGTGGAACTCTAAGTGCCAGTTCCAGAGATCAAAGGAAGACTCTACTATGCAGGCCAGCCCTGCTCTATGCCAAAAGGTGAGTGTTTACTCTTGCACTTTGGGACAATAAAAACATAACTTGCCTCAGAGTTCGCAGTCCTAGGTTCGTAGGAAGCACGCACAGGTTGGTTACCTGGTTGGCAGGTTGATTGGTTTGGAAACAGCTGCGTGAGAAGGTAGCAGAGAATTGGCCCTGTGGCTGGAGGTGGTGTGGAAATGGAAAGAACCTGAAATGGGCATCAAGATGCTTCCCCTTGACCTCTCTATGTGACTTTGAGCAAGGCATCTCCCTACCTGGGATGTTGTGTTTCTCCACGGACAGGGGATTAAATTAGAATCACGAGATGATCTCTAAAATCCATTCTAGTGAAAGCATTTTGTGATTTTTGCCTCTGGAGGAAGCATTTAAAAGGCAGCCCAAAGGTGAATTTGAAAATGACTTTCAAGTCTGATTCCTGAGAGAGCTGGGGCCAGAATTGGAGAGAGCCTGCATTTATCATTAGGATCGCTGTTGGGTGGAAAAGAACTGCCCCACAGCCAATGACCTGAGTAGGCAGAATTCACTGAGAACCGCCTGGACAGACTTCAGCCATATGAAATACCTTGGGATAATGGTGCTAGAAGCATAAAATTACAAAAATGACAGAAGTGTAAGGACCTTGGGAGATCATCTAGTGTAATCTAGTCCCCATAAGAGGGGACTTGCCACAGGTCACATAGTCAGTCAGGCAAAAGACAGCTCCCCTGACTCTTGATCCAGGTCCCCTGCCATAGAACTGTCCACTGCACTTCCTCCTTTGCAGATGTGGAGAGTGAGGTGACATAGGCAGAGAGAGAGAATTTAACCTTCTGTGAATGGTTTAATAATATGTTTCAACCCTATACTTCTACTTTATTATTACCGGATACCTCTTTCTCTGTTTCCTGATTACTCCATCTTTGTCCTTTGGCTTTCAACGTTTATTAGTGATGATAGATGGAATACAGGGACACACAGTTTCATTCAATAGACATTCACTGAGAGCCTTCCACTGCTGAAGATGCTAGATAAGTAAGACACTGGTCCATCGGAGCCTGGGAGATTCGCTTTCCCTGCCAACCACAGTCCAAGGCAACGAGCTCCGTAACACCCATGGAAGGCACTGCTTCGGGAGCACGGAGGAGAGGTGGTTTGCCTTGTCTCAGGCCCGTCAGGGATTGTAGAAGGAGATAGGTTGGCAAATAGAGATCTACCTGTATATAACAGATACCGATATTTTGCTTATTTGGTAAAGGAGTTGAATTCAGCCTCCAGTATGGGTAGATATTTATATTTAATCCACAACCACCAGGCAAGGGCTGTGGAAACAGGACCTCCCCAGGATTCAGTCTCAGAGTTCTGCTCAGTCTGCAAGTATGCAGCCACGTTCTCCACCTTGTCTTTTTGCTGTTGTTTACACTGCCAGTTATATGCACTTGGCTTATTCGCAGCCTAAAAGCCTCCGCCAAAGTCTTTCTCATCCCACTGAAGACACAGCCCTGGGGAAGGGACAGCAGGCTAAGCCAGGCGCATGACTGAGCATCATTCAGGGACCACGATGGGCCTGGGGATTCCCTTTCCACCAGGAGGTTTGGGGGAAAGCTAGATGGGAGTGAAAGTTAATCTGGGTCTCTTTGAATAGAAAATCAGCTAGAAAATGCCAAGCATGTGACTTAGTTAGTCCTCTCTCCGGGTAGTCATTTACTTGTAAAAGGAGCACTAGTCAAGCTATAAATGTCAGCTTCTTGCCTCTGCAAATGTGGGATAAGGTAACCCCCTGAGTGCTTCAGCCTGTACTCTTAAACCAAGGATCCCTGACGTTGGTGGGGGGCAGCCAGACACACTGTCTAGGAATCAGCCCCGCCCCCCGGGAATGGCCCCAGGTGCTGTAGCTTTGGGGGTTTTTGTCCTCAGTGAATTTAATGCATCTCCTTCCTGAGGGCAGTTCCTAACTCTACCTTTATTATATACAAAAGATGATAACTCTTTAAAAACACGATGAGAGCTGAGTTTTAATGCCCAAGCTTGGGTCTCTACCTGGCAGCTTTTCCTGTATCTAGCTGAGCTGCTCTCAACAGCCTTCTCTTTTGTGAGCTAATCCTTCTCTTGGCTCCTGTCTGTTAATGGCCTTCCCCATCCCCCTGAGGCAGCATGTGCTTAATGATATCCAATAAAGAGGGAGAATTTTCCTTAGCTGTCCTCTAATTTTTGGAATGTATTGTCCCCTCCATAGTGTCAGAAAAAAAAAAACGAAAACGAAAACAAATTAAGCTCTAAAGCAGCAGGAGAGCTAATGGACCTGTCTTTCCCAGAGAAGGGAAAACAAAGCTTCCAGCCATTTGCAACTCCTGAATCATCCCACTGAGAGGTGATCAGTCCCAGCCGGATAACGAGCTCAAATTCGCCTATTCAGTGATTGGCCTTTGTTCAATTCTCTGCTACCTGAATTGTCTTCCTCACTCCGCCTTCAGATACATTGAACCAAAAGTTCACCTGAGGGGCAAGAGATGGTGATTTGAGCATCTAGCCATCATAAATCACTGGTGAAGTCTTGAAATTCAAGGCAATATAAATCCGTGCCATTTGGCTCATTATGAACTGGTATTACCAGGAACATTTTCAGTGCCGATTGTTTTAAATATGAGAGTTCTTTATTATTGTCCCCTGTCCATTCAGATCATGGAGTGATTATTATTGAATATTAAGGGACTCTATATTCACAGAGCATGAGGTTCCCTCCCAATATTTCCAATTTATTGCTGTAGATGAAATACACATACAGTAATAAGTCAGTTTTAGGAGAAGAGTCTTACTCTCCAAACCTTACATAACTGCACTGTAATCTTGGCTTTGTTCCTATCCAGATACTGGGCTGAACACTGACAAAACAAGCCAGCCAGTTTGAACTAAGATCTCATTTGATTGTTTTCCCCCCACTAAATTAGCACATTTCTCAGGCATCATTCCGAACAATGGTTCTCAATCCTGGCTGCAATTAGAATCATCTGGGGACCTTTAAAAAAAAAAAATCAATGCCCAGGCCCCACTCCAAATCAATTAAAATAGATTTTCTGGAGGTGGGCCTGAGGCATGGGAATTTTTATAAAGCTTCCCTGGTTTTAGCAATGTGCAGCCATGGATGCGAATCACTGTTTTAAACACGATCAAAATTAATGAGTATGAGTTTTGCTTGCACAATGACTATTAATTTAATATTTGTATAAAACTTAACGTAGTCATACTTCAAGTCAAATAAAGCCGACAGGAAGCTATATCTATATAGTGAAAAATAGTCATGTTCCAATGCCACTTAGATTAGCCAGATCTTTGGAGGTCATAAAACAATAACATAAACAAATCTGGCCAAAAAAACGTTTTAGCAACCAGTTTCTTATCTGGCACGTTTCTAGTAGCCCGGGGCTGTGTGACTGTTCGAGGTGTCAACATTCACTCTTCATCCTCTCCATTGAGGGAGCCTGGTTGGAAGCCAAGGGTCTAACTGCACTACTGGGGGGTGGGGACAACTGAGATCAGACCCAGGACACAGCCTCCTCACACCAACATTGGGACCACTGAAGACTGTGGCATCTTCTTCTTGAGAATTCCATGACCACCCGAAGCATCCACCTCAAGGATGTTTTCTCCACTCCACCACATCCACCCTTCCCCCCCGACCCCCAACACACACACCCTGGGCCAATCCTGAAGGCAGCTCTGTGTACCAGACGTGACCACACTCCAGAAAAGACACCTTGGCTGCTACAGGCCTGCAGCTTCCCTGCTGAGGCAGAGCCTGCTTCCCTGAAATTGGTTTGCCAAATTCACGTGTCCCCAAATGGTCCTTCTCACAGAGAGGTCTGATCTGCAAGCCTTATAACATCTTCATTGCTTTAAAGAATGGAAGAAATGTCTGTTTCTAATTACAACATTTACAGCTCCCTTTTCTCTCCTACGGAAGACAGACCAAGCTTCTTTTTGAAAACTTGCAAATATTTCACATTTGTTTGGCGAGCAGATTTCTTTCCAGGTTTTTGGAAAGCTGGTCACTGACACATGGCTGCTGAGTGATATTGTCGCTGAGTGCAAACATCACTTGTTCCCAGCATAGCCAAACCTGCTTTTAGGCCATGCCAGGAGGAGGGAGGGGTGAAACTGTTGTGGAACCGCCCCAGGGCTGCTGAGAGCGGTACTTCTGTCTGCAGAAACCTCAGAGAGAAGAACTGAACAAGGTGTATGATGGTCTGTCTTGAACCCTGCCCCTACCCCACCCTGACCCTGTCCTAGACACCAGTTGATTCTAGTTCAGGCCTCTATTTAGCATGAGACTACAGAAAAACCTAGTGTCCTTTTTGGGAGTAAAAATGGAATGGCATAGATCCTGGGATATCAGGCCTCTGGTCTGTCCATTCTGAGCCTGGTCCCAGTTACCACTGGGCTCCATTAACCTGCTAGATCCTTTTCTATAAAGGGTACAGATAGAGCAAGATCCAGCCTGGGGTAACTGGCTGCTGAAGCCAGGTGCTTCAGGATCCTACTCCTGAGTATAATAATCACCTTGGACCCCAGGTCAGCTCTTCATCTGTGCATATTCATGATGGTCAAGTGTCATAGGGGATTGCAAGACTATTTAATGTAGACACTAGAATGTTAGCACTAGAAGGAACCTCTTACATTACAGAGGGGTCTGTAAGACTCAGCTAAGAGAAGTGACCTTCTCAAGGTCACACACTAATTAATGCCAGAGGTAGGAGGAGAACCCAGAAATCCCAACTCCCACACAATGCTCTTTCTATCACCCTTTGCTTTCAGATTTTAATGAGAACCAGACTATGTGTATACGTTGATGAGCATATTCTTTTCCCAGAAGAGAAGACTGCTTGGGGAAATAACATGATTAATAGAATGTTACTCGGAGTTTCAGAGGGCCAGTCCAGGGTTTGTGCTGGAGAGAAATGGGTGAATCCAGGAGTCAGGGGTGCAAGAAGCCACACTGTGAAATCCGTGCAGAGAGACACTCACTCCCCCACGTTGGGTGCAGGGAAACTTTCTGTAGCTCTACGGACAGTCAGTAAAGAACCAGGAAAGAAGCAGCGCTCCAAGAGGAACCTAAATCCCTGAGTTAGAAAAGGAATTATTCTGAGAAAGAAGAGAGAAACCAACAGAGGGAAAAGTTAATCCCTTTTTAACTGCTCTTTGTTTCCGCACACAAGCTGAAGCAAGTAGGAGGAATTTCCAGCTCAGAACCCCCAGTCAGAAAAGTCTGGTCAGTTTATTTAACCTACAGCCAGTCCAAGAGAGGAGACAGGCAGGGACTTAAAGGGACACTGCCATTTTATGGGGGGGAAAACCCGGCTGCTGGAATGAAACTGTCTGTTCTCAGCTAAGCCCAGTGCCACAGTCAGGAGGGCAAGGATTCCCTTGATGCCAGGCATGGGGGGAGGCAGGGGCAAGTTCCCAGGGGCTACTGGCAGGATATGGCTGCTCTCTCCCCAACTCTCTGGAAAAATACAAGCAAGGAAATTTGAACTTGGTTCTTGAATAGGCGCATTTTGTGTATGAGTGTAACGTGAGCACCCAGCAACCCCCAGGGCTTCATCTCTGGTGACTTACCCCTCAGTGGCTCTGGAGACTGCCAAAAAGGGCTGGTCGCTCAGAGCTCAGGCCTGGTTGTCCTCTAGTTCCAATCAAAGGAAGACATGGAAGGTGATGAGAATGTGTCTGAGGGGCTGGAGGTCAGTCCTGGGGTGCAGCCTCCCCTCCTCACGGGAACCAGAGTCATGTTTGCTGGGATCCCTAAAGAAATCCTGGTAACAGAGAAAATGAGCTAAGAAGAAGGAGATTTCTAAGAAAATGGTGACGTTTATGTCAAATCAGGAGTGAGCTGGAGGGCATTAAAGTGAAGCCCCAAGGAGCTGCTCAGGGACTAAACAGTGGGTTCACACGGCCCAGACTCTGGGAGGCCATTTTTCCCCACAGGGGTGCAGGCTGACTGTCCTGGGACAGCCTCTCTGAGGTCCCTTCCCCCTCCTCACAGGGCAGGCTTCAGGCTGGCAGCTGCACTGTAGAAAACCAAGTCTCTACTTGCATCCTCAGTTCTGGCCACTGTGCTAGGGAAAGCTCTTCCCCCAACTGTTCATTCCCAGATCTGAAAAACAGAGCTGCAGAGTCAGCGTTGCCCACCCAAGGGCTCTGACAAAGGATGGGCACAGTTCTAAAGATGTACACAGAGAGAGGACTAAGGGGTAAAAAGAAAATTCCACCTGTCTTCAGGGCGACCACTACCCCCCATTGCCTGGGCAGCAGCGGGAGGTACCAGTTTTGTTCCAAACGAATCCTGGGCTGGAGAGCACTGCTGGCCTCAAAGCTATAAAGTTGCACCCCAAGGACATCCCAAGGCCCTTTGGTGACAGACCTCCTTAATCAGCGTGGGTGTAACTCATGTCCACCCTGTGCCCAGCTCTGGGTGGCACGGGAGACAGCGGGGAGGAAGACGGACACATCCCCAAACTCATTGAGGTTACATTCTAGTCAGAAAAACAACAAGCCAAAGATGATGTGAGGGAGCTAAGGGAGGAGCATCTAAGTAGGCTGGAGGGTCGGGGAAGGCCTCCCAAGGGAAGTGACATAAATCCGAGATCTGGGGATCAAGAGGAATTAGACAAATGGGGTGGCAGGGACTGTGAATTGTCTCTCAGTAGCCACCTCCTCTTCTTCCATAATCGCAGAATTTTCTGTTGAGTCTGTGACTTCCCAGAAAACAACTACAGTTCCCAGCCCCTCTTACAGCCAGATGTGACTAGATTCTGGCCCGTGGGAATAGGTGACTACCTTCTGGCCCGTGGGAAATGAAAAGAGGTGGAGTGTAAACTCCTGGATTTGGGGAAGGGAGCTGACCCTCCTCTTGCCCCTTTGCCCCTTCTACCAGCTGCAACGTGGCAGTGGTGGGGAGCCTTCTCAGAGTAAGTCAAGGAAGGTGACACCCCTGGTGACCAGATAGAAGCTGCCTGGGCCTCTGATGAGCTCTCAGACCAGAGAGGCCACAGCCGCTTGGAGTTTTATATGAGAGAGAAATAGACTCCTACCTCGTTTAAGCCACAGTTATTCTGGTCCCTCTGTTAGAACGACCAAAGTAATATCCTAACTAGTACACAGTGTGGGGGAGCAGCAAGGTGTTTCTGCTTCTATTCATCTGATCTTCCCAGGAACCCAGTAAGTAGGGGATTATTATCAACATTTTGATGTTACAGAATCTGAGGCTGAGAGAGAGAACTGTCTTGTCCAAGGTCACACGGTGGTAGAGCCAAGGACCCAAAGCTCAGGTCTTCATCCCTCCAAGTCCAGGGAACGTGCGCTAGGCCACACTGCGTCCCTCTCTCTAGAATGGGTTTCTGTGCTTCCTCCCTTTGTGAGGTGAGTCGTCACCAAACCAATTACACTCCATCCTCATCCCCCTCCCCTAGGCCAGTCCAGACATAGTTCATGGTCTTCACAGCACAGGCCCTGCCCCGCCGCTGCAATAGGTTTAAGTGCCTACCTACATGACATGGGGATTTGGGGTCAGGGATATGACCCTTGTCACTTTTCTCAGGGGAGCTCTTAAATTTTATTCTAAAAGGGAGTACTTGGAAGTATCCCCTCTCCCCCAGCTTAACCTGCTTTCCCTGTGCTAAGGACCCAGGAGACTTGAAGACACCAACGCTTGGAGAGCCCAGGGGACCCTCTGCTCCTTCATGAGGGCAAGTTGCTTCTCTCCTTATTATGACAGTCTAGACTTCTTAGCCGGAGTAGCCCAGCTCCTCGGGCGCTCCTTGGGACACTGTGTAAGAACAATTCTGTTATTTAGTCTTTTGTTAGTCCTTTGACTGATGGCATGGGAAATCATGGGCTAAGCCATGTTCACACAAACCCTCAGCCGCTGTTCTCCTACTGAGGAGCTCCTTAGGTTATGAATCACCTCCGGGGTACAGCATCTGAATAACTCAGATTTCAAAATACTGATTTTTATTCCTCACAGCCAGGAGGCAGCTTTACACAGGCATGTGGCTTGATTGGGCCATCGTGTACCTCAGATGCCTGTAACTTGCAAAGATTTCATGACTGAAGCAGCCGGGGAGGCAAGGATGCAGCTTCCTGGGAAGCCTGCTGCTTAATGTTGGACCTGGGGGTGGGATGCGCGGGTACAGGTCAGGCCCCGGGCATCATCTCAAATAAGCAAAAACCACGTCACTCAGGCAGGCCTCGTCTGGATGCCTTCCTCTTTTCTTTCATGAAGCTCCCTTCATGTCCCTTTGTTGTTACCCACAAAGGACATCTGAAAATCAGGCTCCTCTCTCAGTACTGCTGTTTTCCTCTAATTGCTTTCCTCATGCATTGCTGTATTAGCTTTGAGACAGGAGGCTGCTCTAAATTGGTAATAACTCTGAGGATTCTTTAAAATGTTTTGGAAATCTTTACGAAAGATTATTGAGGCTCTCAGATAACCCCTCCCTCTCCCCACCCCACACCCTCTCCCTGGGTGCTTGGCACACTCGCACTCTTTCATCCTCTTTCTGTGTCGCCTGGAGGCTCCTGGGTCTGTATCATGGCCAGCTCCCTTCCTTGAGCTCCTGACCCACATGTCCATCTTTCTCGAGGATCAGCCTAGACGGCCCCCAAGCCCTCAGAGTCGCCATTGAACTCATTGTCTTCACTCGCAAGCCTGCTCTTTCGCCTGTTCTCCCCGCTGGGTGATGGTGTTTCCACCCCCCCAGTAACCCAAGTCTGAAGCTTGAGAGCCGGTGTGCACGGTGGGTCACTGTGTTCTGGCAGCTACCCTTTAATGTCTTTGATGTCTGTTCTTCTTTCCATCTGCTTTCCAAGTAAGTTCCAAATAGTCTCCTAACTGATCTCTCTTATAGCATTCTTGTTCCTCCAATCCGTTCTCTACACTGCCGTAAGAATAATCTTCTACTATGCAAGTCTGATCATCGTGGGATTTTAGGATTCTTTCAATGGCTCCCTCTTGCCCTCAGGGTCAAATCTCAATTCCTTGGCAGGGCCTTGTCTCCATCTCTATTTCTTCCTCCCACTCCCCCAACATGATGCTCCCAAACTGCTGAGTTCTCACACCTCTGGACTTCTGCCTGCGCATCCCTCTGCCTAGGACTGCCTTCCTCCCTCTCCCCACCTGGACAGTTTCCTCAGCCCTCAGTTCAGGCATCTCCACTTTCAGGAAGCCTTCCTGACCCCCCGGCCCGTCACAGCAGCCTCTGCACATTGTCAGAGCACTCATCACCAGCTAGTCTGGGAGATCTGAAAGGTAGGAATTATGTGTTGTTTGCCTTGTCCTAGCGTCTGGCAGTGTATCAAACTCAGAGGAGGTGCTCATTAAATGTTTGTTGCAAAAATGAGACTTTGGGGAGCCCTAGGATGACATGGTTGCTTTCTCCCAAGATTTCTGTCACTGCTACTTCACCAATTTTTTGTGTTCGTGAAACTTAAGGTAACACCAGTTTAGGCCAATAAAAGCAGTTTCCTTAATTTTTTTTTCCTCTGGGAATATTAGTATATTAATTCATTTAGCCATCCATTAATCAGTCACTTCATTGAACAAATATGAAACGCCTCCCCTATGCCAGCCCCTGTGTTAAGTGTAAGGGATACAAAGCTAAGTGACACATAGTACAGTTTCTGTCCTCAAAGAGCTAACAATCCAGTGGTGAAGACAGACGTGCAGACATATCATGACAACATGATATGTGATCAACATGTGATCAACGTTACAGTGGAAGAAGGAGGTGGGAACGATGAATGCTGGGTTAGAACCTCTCCTTTGAGGTTCTCCTAACCCACATCCTTTCTCTGTCCCTGGATTATAATTGCTTATTGTTCTGTTCCGCCTCCCACTAGACTAAGAGGTCATTGAGGGCAGAGACTATGGGATTCATCTTTGTATTCATTCATTCAGCAAATATTTATTGAATGCCTACTGTATGTAAGGCCCTTTTAGGTGGTGTGGAGACAGCACATAATAACACAGACTAAGCTCTCTGCCCTCACAGAGTTTACAGTATGCCTAACACAGTGCTTGGTACGTACATAGTCTCTGGAAGAATATTTGTTAAATGAATAGAGGGGAGACTCCGAGGGATGCGAGCATTTTTGTCAAACTTCTGGAGGGTGGCCATGGGAAGAGAAACACACTTGTTCAAGGATGTCTGAAAGGGCAGGGCTAGGACCAATGCAGGTACATTGCATGGGAGCTGGTTTGGGAAAATTAGAAAGAATTTTCTGTTAGTAAAAGCTGTTCCATGGTATGATGGAGTGATGGTAAATGAATGACACAGAAGCTCGTAGAAGGGATTCCTACAGTGGGCTCAAGAAGCTTAAGCCAAATGACCTTGAGGTCCTTTCCAAACCTGATATTTCATCATTTGGACACACTGAAGTTTGTCCAAAATGTTCAGCCATCAACATGTGTGGCAAATTGGCCATTGGCTTGTGGGCATTTTCTCCAGAAAGGAAAATAAGCAAACACTAGCACCATGACAGTTTCACAGAGACTAACCTGGAAATTTTGGATGTATGGGGACTTCTCTGTCTCACCTGGCACCTGAATCACAGCTTCTCACCAGCTCTGACCCTCGGGAGGAAATCAAGGAGCAAGAGGCTGAGCTGGTTGGTGTTCGCAAAAGGAGAGAAATTCACAGTCCTCCTGGACTGAGTTACAATGCATTTGATGAAATATTATTTACCTATTATAAAGAATAAAGTATATATACATACATATATATATATGTGTATATATATATATATATATATATATAAGATGTATCAAGTTAAAAGAGAGCAAATTAGATAGTACCATATATGGTATGATCACTTCTGCAAACTTTTTAGAAAGAATACATATAAATATGCATAATTTTTCTGGATGGAATGATAAGAAACAATAGTAGTTGTTTACCTTTGGGAAGTAGTTATTTACTGTGGACAGTGTGAATGGGAGAAGGTGACTTTCAATTTTCATTTTGTATGTTTCTATATTGCTTCTGTTTTCTAACATCCCATCTTTTAATGCCAACAGATTTTACCTAGATCATAGGATTAGGCTAATTTTTTTGCTTCTACTTCATAGTTTTCTATTAGAAAATTAAAATTTAACAATATTTTTCATTCCCTAGAACCTAGAGAAAAGGGGGCAGGGACCAACCTGGCCACCCGCAAGACAGAGTTTACTGCCTCCAATTCTAAACATGAGAAACTAGAGGCAGGGAAGCAGAGGGCTGGGAGAAGGGAGAGACTCTTGCTTGAGATCATTCTCTACAAAGATGTCTGAGCTGTGAGCAGAGGCCACGCCTCCTGGGTTCCTGCATGACTCCTCAACTACACCAAAAAGGGGAGAAGAAGAAGCGGGGGTGGGGAAGGGAGTTAACACTTGCAGAAGGCCTTCTGGGCACAGGCAGTTTACACGTTCACCAGACAACTTCTGTCCTGAGGAAGCCTTTAAACAGCAAGACCCATCTCACCCTGCACTTTCCTGAATTAAAAATCTTAAAGCTGGCACAGAAGTTTATTTTCTGGACCCAGAAAAAAGCATGATAAAAATGGTACCCACACCAACTCTCTTACCATGTATCCTGGGATTCTCATTTTGCCTAGGGATCCTGTCTATTACAGAGACTTGTTTGTGAACACAATGCTGGTGTCTAGAAGAGACCTTTTCTATAGTGTTGAGGAAGGCATGCCCTGGGCAAGGAAGGGGTTAACCTTGGAGTCGGGGCCTGGTGCCAGCCAAGAGGTTCAGAGCAGTGTTTATGGGCACCCTGACATTCTGGTTCTACCTTTTGAGCCTGAGAAGCAGGTCTTCTCTCAGACTTCCCGGCTCAGTTCTTCTCTGCATCCCTAGATCTTAATCTCTGTGTTCCTCCCTTTGGACTGGTAACCTGAACTGGGTTCTCAATTGCTTGTGGGGGACTTCAGGGACAGCAGTTGGGGTTTGGAATAGCCACCGTGGGGAATGGGATCCAAGACCGACTGATAAGCCTCATTATTCTTCTGGCTCTCTCAGGATCTCCAGTTTTTCTGGGACTGATGGGTCATGCAGGATAGATTTCACAAGGGGAGTTCACACCTCACCCATTCCCCGTGAACAGAGAGGGCTTGCCAGATGAGTGGGCCAAAGCGAGCCCATTTCCCAGTGGGATGTCATCTCCCTGTTTGGTGTCCTCTCCCAGGTGGGCAGGGTCTAAGACAGCACCCCAAATTGGTTGTATCTCCCCTATCTTGCATACCCGTACTGATCAAGGGGGGGCGGTGGCTGTGTTGCCTATTGCATTTCAGTTAAGGTGATGACTTTGATTGGAATCTCAGGTGGGAAAGTTCAAGGGATAGAAGATGAAAAGGCATCCTGTGAGCAAAGTCCTTCTGCCCGGGAGAGGCGTGAACCTTTATCCAGGTGCCAGCCATTTCATCCCACTGAAGATGGGAGGTTGATGTCATTTCATTCGCAGGTAAGAGCAGGGAGCGGTGTGTAGCAGGGCTCTGTGATTTTCCAGTGACTCAGCGTGTGACCTTTTAGGAGAGATCTCAGAGAAAGAGAAGGTACAGAACATGAGCTTGCTTTTCCAGGGCTCAAGTGGTGTTTGCTGCTGCCACTAGTTTTAGAAATCAGGTGTAGAGAGTTGGATTAACCTGACTCCTTTTTTCATGGAACCATGGAACCAGCGGAGATCATTGGTCTCTGCAAGACCCCTCTCTTGAATTTATTTACTGCCTTATTCCTTTTACTCCCCATCCCACAGTTCCATACCCCTCTCTCACCCACGGTGATTCTTATGTGTTTAGGATGTATCCTTTCGTTTGCTTTCATACAAACGCCATTTCCTTGCAGTATTTATTTATTTTTATTTATTGAAGTATAGTTATTTACAATATTGTTAGTTTCTGGTGTACAGCAAAATGATTGTTACACACACACACACACACACACACACACACACATATTCTTTTTCAGATTCTTTTCCATTATAGTTTATTACAAGGTACTGAATATAGTTCCCTGTGCTTTCAGGTTTTTTTTTTTTTTTTTTTTTTTTGCGGTACGCGGGCCTCTCACTGTCACTGTCGTGGCCTCTCCCGTTGCGCAGCACAGGCTCCGGATGCGCAGGCTCAGCGGCCATGGCTCACGGGCCCAGCCACTCCGCGGCATGCGGGATCCTCCCGGACCGGGGCACGAACCCGCGTCCCCTGCATCGGCAGGCGGACTCTCAGCCACTGCTCCACCAGGGAAGCCCCAGTATTTTTAATTTATGTGAACGTTCCATCTCATCACGTTTCTTTCCTTTCTTCCTCCCCCGCCCCCTCCCCATCTTTTCATCGTTCTTAAGATCCATCCATGTTGCTATGTGTACATCTGATCATTTGCTACAATCCTGCTACACAGAATTCCCGAGTGTGCATTCACTATATTTTATTTTTCAATCTTAGTGATGGAAACTCAGGTAGCCCCCCACTTCCACCGCAAATAACCGTGCAGAAAACATTTGCATACACGTCTCCTTATGGAATTGTATAAGAATTTCTTGGGATGTATACCTAGTGGAGGAATCGCTAGTATGCGACACTGAATTTGACTCATAATGCCGGAACGTTCCCAAGAATGTTTGCTGATGCACTTTTCTGATGTTTGTCTTCTCACCAGCAGTCCATAAGAGCTGTCATGTCCCATAATCCTGCCAATACTTGGCACTACACTTCCTTCTATATTTTGCTAATATAAAAGGCATACAGTGAGAGCTCTTTGATGTTTTAATTTGCATTTTTCATATTACTAATGCTTTTGAGTCTTCCTTCATATCTGCCATAGTGGCTACATAGTGTACTGTTCAGATTCCTGCTCTAAGACCGAGGTCCTTGTTAACCCAGCTACCAGTAGTGCTGGTTGCTGATGGCTCATAGATGAGACCCTCCCCAGCAATTATCCTCAGCCAGAGGAAGCTGCTTCACCCAGGGTTATGAACTCTTCTTGGGGGTGGCATCCATCCAATGACTAGTCATTGCAGGGAAATAAAGCCTGGTCCCCTTGCTGAATTCAGGACCTCTCTGAAGAGACACCCCAGTTCCCACATTCCCCCATTGGGTCAGCCTAAGCTGCAACTTTATCACAGTTCAGATTCTGGCTCCACCCAATGCTGCTTTCCTCACTCCCTCACCACTCCCCAAAAACCCTGCTCAAAACCCTCCATCTCAGAATCTGCTTCCCAGGAAAACTGACCTACACCAAGTTCTTTGGAGTTTCATCTTCTGTACAGTGTCAGTTTATATCAGTTCCCCATTTTCTATTGCAGTCATAAATGTTCAAGATCCTTGCATATTCTTCGTATAAATTCCCCATTGGTTTTAGATGTTACAGATATCTATTTTTTAATCAGCCTATTAACTTTGTTCATGGGATATTTTGCTGACTAGAAATCTTTAATTTTGATGTAATCAAATTCATAAAATTTTGCCTATGGTCTATGCTTTTGAAATTTCATTTTAAAAGAGCTTTCCTGAATCACAAAGATATTTTCCTGAACTTAATCCTACAAATTTTGTTTCTACTACTTTTCTTTAATCTTTTACACTTAGGTCTTTTAACGACCCAGAGCCCTCTTTTGTATGTGGTATTAAGTAGGGACTCAGTTTTATTTTTCTCCATATAGTAAGCCAGTTCCCCATGCCATTTACTAAACGATCTATCCTTCCCCCAATTTGTGGTAGCACATTGGTCCTATATTAAGTTCAGACATACACATGACTCTGTGTCTGAGCTCTCTATTCTGTTTTGTTGGCCTCTTTGTACATTTTCTTAATTTCTCTTTTTATTGTGATGGCTTTATAATATGTCTTAATATCAGAGAGGGTAAGAGCCCTCTTCACTCTCCTTTTTAAAAGTTGGCTTAGCTGTTGTTCTCTGCTGTGTCTAACTGAAGTGTTAACACATACCTGCATAATTTTTAGAATAAGTTTAGTTTCCGTGCTTTGGACTTTATATGTTGGATTTGTTTGAATTAGAAGCCCTAGTTCATCTGGCAGCAAGGGGTCTGATAGCCAGCGTGCCGGGACGATGATTTGCGTCATCGGCGGTGCACACACAGAAGCACAGGGTAGAAACTTTAGGAAGGAGTCAAGCCAAGAGATACTATCTGGCCTGCACTGGATACTAGAAAGCCCTGACAGTTCTCTGCAAAGTGGAATCCAATCTGATCCAAGAGAAACATTCAAAGGCTCAGAGATCTTAATGAGCCTGGGAACCTAATCAGAGGCAGTAATGAATGATATTAACAATACTGTCCCGCCAAAGAGAAAACCCTATCTGGATGCCGGGTTGCTTGGCCTGTGTTCCTGAGCATTGCAAGGGCCTGTCAAAAGGTTAATTCATTGCCACCTTCTCTGTCTGCTGCTCCTGCAGCTTTTCAAACCCACTGTTCCCAAAACCTCAGCTTTGAGCATTTTTGTTTTGTGATAACGCGGAGCCTGTGAGCAAGCCATAGTTATTCATCCGTGGTGTGAAGACGACGCGTGCTCCAGCTCTGGAGGTGCTTGCAGGTTCAGACACGTCAGAGCTGAGGAGGAATGAAACGACACTGCCGAAACCTTGAAAACCAAGTTCAAGGAGAGGGCAAGACTTTCCAAATGTAGAATCTGCTCTTAGATGGAGCTGAGGCTCCGCCGGGGCACGGGTTATGCTGTGAACTTCCGTTTTCTCTTTACTAAGGACTGTAAGGCCGAGAGAATCACCTCTGTTTGGTCCAGTCTGCACACCTGCCCTCACATGGACCCAGTTCTGCTGACTTCTGCTGGGTATCTGCACCTTTCCTTTCTCCCTCATGCTATTTTCATCCTCTGCTGCTGTATGAGGCTCATGCCCCTTCCTGTTTTCCAAGCTCTTACTTCTAAGTTCAAAGTCTTTGAGAACAGACATCTTCAATTGATTTGTATAGATTGTGTTTCTTCCCTCAGTGGCTCTACAAAATTCTGGTTGTTGGCGTCACATGTTTACCTCAAGAGTGGCCAACGAATCGGATTGCTTGGCCCCTTGGCTCTCTCTGTCTAACCTGAGTGTGTGTCCCTGTCCTGGACCCGTGCTGGATCCCACACTGTGATAGGGGGTGGCCTATATCATCTGCTCCCTTTGGAGAAGGGTCAGATCCTGATTGGGGCCCAAGAGGCCTAGAAAGGGCCCTCATTTGACCTTTGTGCTTTGCTGAAACCCAGAAGGCCAGAGTTCAATGTCCTTGTTACTTTGCTCCTCTGTAGCTAGGGAACAGGACCACTCTGGGAAGAAGGGCTTAACCTCTCCTCTTCCTTTTCCCCTCTTTCTTTTGCTCTGGGTATATGATGGGAGCTCAGGGAAGTCCATTAACTAGCCTCCTATGTCCTTTAAGTCTTCTTTAAATATAACAGTCAGTGTTTGGAACCTCTACTAGCTGCTTCAAAGACCAGCCACTGCGTTTTAAACAAAGACAGCTTGGCTAAAGGTCTTTTAGTGGACTTTTGGGGTCCTTACTCTGAGGGGTATAGGAGGGCTTTATCCAGCGTTAGCCTGCCTGGAGTGGTAGGAGGTAGGACAGGGACTGGGGGTGGCTTTTTCTTTCAGAATCAGTGAAGAAAGGAAGGAGGCTGTGCCACGTTTTAAGATTCTAAGTGTGGTTGTCTAGGAAGCATCTGTTCAGAAGCCTTGAGACCCAGTCCATAGATAGGTAAATATTCACAGAAGGAGAGACCTCAGTGGTAGGGATCAAGTTGTTGACTATCCCAGTGGAAAATTAGATCATCCATTCTGCACCACCACCCTCTTACCCCATCAATTCCAGACTTTCAGGAAGAAGGGAGTATAGCCCAGCCCATGGTCAGGCCACTGGACAGGATGCTGTGCTGACTGTGCTGTCATGCTGTGTTCACACTATCTGCTCTGGTGTCAGTCATATGCTGACCAGTTCTAGTAGGATGGCAATGACCTTTTTTAGGGCTGTCGAGGATCCTGGAATGTCCCTGTACCTCTTAAAGCCTCTGTTTGTCCATGTGTCTAATTAAGACTAGAGAATCCATAGCCCAGCTCTAAAGAGCTAAGAGTTCACCAAACACTTAGGTAGAGATGTTTCTTAAAAAAAAGAGCAGTTGCATCCCACAAACTGGCTTTCCTATATTTGGTTTCTCCCAGGGATATTAAATATAACTTTTCACATGTTGTAGGCTTCAGAGCAGACCATGTGGTTGACAGACTTCTTGGTGTGGGCTCAAAACTTGGCCTACCAGTCCCTGAGGGGACCTCTGAATGTTAGGCTGTATGAAACCACTCTGAAAAAAGTTGCATGTGTGTGAGGAAGGATGGGCAAAAGCAGAGGTGGCCCGAGGAGCTGGCTCACTGTTTGTGCTCCCTGGGCCACCCCTTTCTCCTTGGAACTTCTGAGAAGCTCTGTTTGGTCATCATCATCTTGGCCAAATCAAACACAACCAGGAAGAGCTGTTTCTCAGGAACGACTCTTGGGAGTCACGCCTTCTTGTGAGCCACAGGGACCCAGGGTGAGGAGAAGCCCGTGTGGAAAGGTTCTTACGCTCCTTTATGATTCAGGACCTCTGATTTTTGCTGGTGAAAGTAGGAAAAAGTGTCCTCAGGACAAGAAATCAAAGATAATGCACAGAAGGAGTGCAGATAGTAAACTGTCGACAAAAAGATGCACATCCTGGCTAAAAAAGAGAAGGAAATGCAAAGCTGGAAGCAGGTTTTGGGCTCCACCACACATTTGTTAAACTGGGGTGCACCCTAACTCTGAATTTTCAGTCCAGGCCAGCCCACCACGTATCCAGGGACAAGGGGCTGTAACAAATAACTCTCATTCACTTCGCCCTACTTGGAGCATTTGTCACAGCTTCTACCCAGTTCTGCTTCTTGGCTTTATCTCACAGGTCCTCCTCCCTTGATTCGTATCCTATAATCCTGACTGTTTAGCTTCCCCCATTTGACATGGCAAAAATGAATATAAATGACAAAACTCAATGATAGCCCAGTTCTGTGCTAGGAGAAATGGCACATTTAAATGAAGGTGAAGGCCCTGCAAACTGATTGCACCTTTCTAGATAGTAATCTGCCAATAGCAAGAGCTGAGTCCTTGCCACGATCCAGCCATTCTGTCCAGGGAAGCATCCTCCAAATAAATAAACCCAAAGGGATAAAAGAACTATTCATACAGAAATAACCATACTGGTGGTGTTAATACTAATGAATTAGAAATCATACAATATTCAACCTGAGGCAAATTGGAAAGCAAATTATGATGCACCCATATAACAGACACAGTACTACAATTATAATCGACAAACATGAGGCCTCCGTTGACACAAAAAAACCTGAATATGAAATAATATTAGAGAAAAAACACCCTGAGAAGTGTATCCTTACAGTGATTGCACAGTGTGCAACCTGACAAGCATCAGAAGGGAATTAATAGGAACATAGGTATTTAATACACAATGGAGTTTTCCTGTGGAAAAGTTGTGTAAGTGCGTAAGAAAAGTGTTTCCTAAATAAAATAGAAAGGTGGGAGGACAAGGCATTCTCCTCTGGTGGGTGTTCCTGTGCTGGCTTGGGTAAGGGGCTCGGCTCCTTTTTCTTTAAGTTTTGTTTCTGTCCTGTGGATGTTCTCAGCTCTAGGAGAGGACAGGAGGAGGCTTTCTAAGATCTCTCATCTTGGCAGCACTGCCCTCCACCCTAGGCTTCTGCCGCCCAACAGTTTGGTCTGTAGAGAATCCTTGGCTTCCTTTCATTTCTCCTCACTCATTTTTCAAAAAGCAACCAATGAGCAATGGATAGTTGAGACAGCACCAGTCTAGAGGTCAGAGGGCCATGGTTCTAGCCCTGGCTTTGCCACCATCTTGCTGGGTTGCCTTGGACAAGTCACTTCCAGACTTGGGCAAGTCTGGGCCTCAGTTTCCTCATCTGTCAAATGGCAGTGTTGGACCAGGTGATTTCTAAAGTCCTGACATTTCTATTGCTCGATCTTTATTGACCCAGGATGAGGAAAGGAGTCTTGAAATGGAATTCTCGTCACTCTGAGGCTGCGAATGAACTCTGCCATCCACAGCCAGCTACCTGCATGCCCTGGAGGCCGGCGTAGCACTATGACCGGATCCTTCTCACTGCAGGTGCAAGGGCTCACCAAGGGTTGATGAGAAGAAAGAAAGAAGTCTGCATGTTTTAGGCCTTTATCATTGGACACTTAAGTACAGTTCAATGTTTCTTGAGAGAGATAAGAGCCAGAAAGTTCCAGCAGGAAGCAGGTCTCCTTTAGAAGAGTGGGCTAATCTTGCTTGACCTTGACTTCCCAGAATGAGACCCTCTGAACAGCTTTGAAACAGCTTCTAGGATGGCAATGACCAGGCTCCTGTGTCGAAACAACTCCTCGCGCTGCGACTGCCCAGAGAACCAAGCAAGTGGAGCAGGGCTGGCGTCACAGAAGCTTCAGCCAACTGGAGAAAGAGCATCTGAAGCAAGTCAGAGTTCCTTCAGATGTGCTGTGATCGAGAAGAAAAAGATTGGTGAGAGAAAAATGGGAACCGAGTAAGGAAAATTAGCTGGCTGTGGTGTACGGAAGGGGCCCTTAAATCTACTTCAGCATCTAAGTCTAATGAGTGCATCTCTCTTTGTGCAGTGAGGAGTGAATAGTGAGGGGAGGACAAAGGGATGGGAAGAGGGGAAAGCTTTTGTCTGTTTTTGGCAGAGAGAATGAAAGGGCCCTTGACTGCTTCAGTGGCCATGCTGCAACAAAAGAGTAGGTGATGCTCTTCTCACTAAGAACAGGGGCACGGGAAGGACAGGAGGGTCCTGTCTGCAGCAGAGGTCTTGGAGGAGCCCTGAACATGCAGACTTTATGTGGAGCTGTATGAATTAGTTTGCACCGAGTAACAAATCATCCCCAACCTCAGTGGCTTAAAGCAACAACCGCTTACTGAAATGACGGCTCTGTGGGCTGGCTGGGCCGTTCTTTGGTCTGGGCCAGCTTGGCTGAGCTCCGCCGGGCTGCGCACCTGCCATCAGCGGGCAAATCGGCTGGCAGTTGAATGACTGAGGGTGGCATCAGTCACAGGTCTGGTGGCCAGTAGGCTGTTAGTAAGAGTTATGTGACCCGGCCACACGCCTCTCCTCATCCTGTGGGCTAACACGGGTTTGTTTATGGGGCAGCGGATTTCCAGGAGCTGCGTGAGAGGCAGCGGCAAAGCCCCTTGAGGCCTAGGCTGAAAGCTGCACATCTTCACTTCCAATGCATTCTGTTGATCAAAGGCCAGCTAGAGTGACCAACTGTCCTAGTTTGCCCAGCGCTGAGGGGTTTCCCAGGACACAGGACTTTCAGTATAAAAATTGGGAGAGTTCTGAACAAACCAGGACAGTTGGTCACTCTAATGGCCAGCCCAGGTGCAAAGAATGGGGAACTTGACCTTTCTCCAAAGAAGATATAAAATGACCAATAAACACACGAAAAGATGTGCAACATCACTAATAATTAGGAAAATGCAAATCAAAGCCACAGTGAGATGCCACTTCATACTCATTAGGAAGGCTGTTATCCAAAAAACAGAAAATAACAAGTGTTAGAGAATGTGGAGGAATTGGAACATTTGTGTATTGCTGGTGGGAATGTAAAATGGTGCAGCCACTGTGGGAAACATTATGGCGATTCCTCAAAAAAGTAAACACAAAATTACTGTATGATCCAGCAATTCCAGTTCTGGGTATATACCCAAAAGAATTGAAAGCAGGGACTTCAACAGATATTTGTACACCCCTGTACATAGCAGCATTATTCACAATAGCCAAAAGGTGAAAGTGTCTAATGGTTAATCCAAGTGTGAATGGATAAACAAAATGTGGTTTCTGTGTACAATGGAATTATTATTCAGTCTTATAAAGGAAGGAAATCCTGTCACATGCTACAACATGGATGAACCTGGAAGACATTTTGGTAATTGAAATAAGCTAATCAAAAAGAAAAATACTGGGGCTTCCCTGTTGGCGCAGTGGTTGAGAGTCCGCCTGCCGATGCAGGGGACACGGGTTCGTGCCCTGGTCCGGGAAGATCCCACATGCCGCGGAGCGGCTGGGCCCGTGAGCCATGGCCGCTGAGCCTGCGGGTCCGGAGCCTGTGCTCCGCAACGGGAGAGGCCACAACAGTGAGAGGCCCGCGTACGGCAAAAAAAAGAAAACTACTGTGTGAGTCCACGTATATGGACTTCTTAGAGTAGTCAAATTAATAGAGACAGAAAGTAGAATGGTGGTTTCCAGGAGCTGGAGAGAGGAGGGACTGGGGAGTTAGTGTCTGACGGGTGCAGTGTTTCAGCTGGGGAAGATGAAAACGTTCTGGAGATGGATGGTGGTGATGGCTGCACAACAGTGTGAATGTACTTAATGCCACAGAACTGTACATTTTTAAATGGTTAAAACGGTAAGCTTTCTGTTTATGTGTATCTTACCACCATAAACAAAGGAGTGGGGAACTTGGCTCCCCTATTAGCGAGAGGAGCTACAAACTAATGTGGCCGTTTTGCCATCTGCTGTACGGGTGGACAGGCATTTAACTGAACAAGGCCAAGCTGTTGCAGTAGAACATGGTTTTGGAGAAACTGCGCTGGGAGAGCGAGCGGGATCCACATATTGACTCTTGGTACGCTTACCTTTGGGAGCCAGTTGCAGCTTATGGTTATTCATCTGGGTAGGAAACAAGAGAGGCTAAAAGGAGGCTCATGTTGATGAGCGAATGAGGTGATAAGGATGTATGGTAAGACTTTGGAACCGGCCAGACAAGTAAAATAAAATAAAACGGAGTCAGAGCCCTAAAGAAATTACTAACGTGTGCCGAGGGCTCCAAGCCGCCCTTTCCCGCCTCCTTTCTGCCCCTGGCTGCGCACAGAGCAGGCAGTCAGTAACCAAATGCCTCAGTCACCCAAGGAGCTGGGTGCACAGGGCCTGGCTCGTGCACAGCCTTCCCCTCCTAGACCCTCTCTGTTTGGTGCTCACGGGAGTCTGTGTTTATTGGAGACTCTGATTTGCCTGTTTCTTTAGTCCAGCGTTGCGAGGAGCAGGCAGCAGGGAGGGATGAGTGAGGAAAGGCATCAGTGTGTGAGTGTGGCCAGGTGGGGTGAAGGCAGACAGGGACTGAAGGAAGCTATGAAGCAGATGACCAGGAGGAACAGCCAGACTCCCAGGATGCTGTGGCCAGGAAGGACTTGGAGAGCATCTGGTCCACTCTTCCCATCAGAGGATGAGGAAAGTGAGTCCAGAAAGCCTCGGGCACTTGTTCAGGACCGGTCACTGGGGGAAGCAGGAAGTGGCAGAGCTGGTACTTGGGACAGTTTTCTCATTTCTAAGCTGGAGCTCTGTCTTCTGCATCCAGCAGCTTCCGATTTCCCGTGGAACCCTCTCCACACTAGTTGCTGGAAGTGGACGTGGTAAAGCCCCAGTGCAGTGTGCCTCCTTTCCCCCACATTTCATCTACTCCTCAGGGGCACCATGCCCTCAGCACGTAGGCGTGCATCTTCTAGCTCCTCCAGCCCTGGAAAGGCTGGTACAGAGGGTGTACTGTCATCAGCTACTTAGTTAAGGGGTTCTACTGTATTTTTCAGTCATTTTCCCCACTCAGGCTCATGGGGAGAAGTTATTTTTGGGTGTTATGGGAAGTACAGTACAGACCAATCCTTTCTTCTTAACTCAGTGACTAAAATTTAGCCTGCTCTGGGTTTGTGGCTTAATGCTTAAAGGTCAACAGTGAGTGGGCATAGCTCATCTCAGAAAGCTGAAGTGCTGGGGGATGGAGTCGGGCTGAACCCTCTTCTTCTTTGTGTGGAGAGGAGAACTTCTGGGAAGAACCCAATTGAGAAGAAGCTGGTGAATGGATTTATTGATCCAATTGCCTTTCCCACCTGGGAAGGCTTCAATAACTGGGAAAAGCTAGTGAGAAGCACACAGCTCTCTGCACTGTCCAGGACTCAGTGTGCTGCTCTAGGAATCCTAAGATGCGAATCTACATATTGATTAAGGGCGTGCTATGGACAAGTTACTGGGGAACCTTTCAAGAGGAGGCAGGTACAATGCCTGCCCTCAGGGAGCTCACAGTCTGGTCACAGGGGAATAAGGCATGGACTCACTAAGGCAAGTGGAGAAGGTAAGGGCTCAGGAGGCACTAAGTGCCTGGTGTCTGACACCCACGTAGCAGAGGTTGGAACCAGAGAGCAAACAGAATCTGAAAATGCCACCCTTTCCCCCATGCTTGCCTGTCAGGACAGGTGCCAGAGAAAGGATCCAAAGCTGCCTTGAGAGGTCAGGGTAGGTCAAGCGGGAAGGGACAAGACAAAAGCTGGGAGATGAAGCAGTGAACTAATAGTTAGAGAGGGGGGGAGAGGGCAGAAGCAGAAAAGGAAGCCAAGAATGAAGTGGGGTGGGACCCTCTATTAGTTAGGATGCAGGTGTAGCTACGTGGGACAGAGACCCAGAGGAACTGTGGTTTAAACAAGACAGAAGTGTGTTTCGCGAGTAAAGTCTGAGCTAGTAAAATGGTTCTGCGCAGTGAATCATCAGAGGCTTAGGCTCCGTTTCTTTTCTTGCTCCATCAGGTCATCTCTACGTTGTTGTTCTCATTTGCATGGCCCAACGAGGCTCACCACCACCTCCACACTCCACCCTATGGAAAGGGGGGAGGAGCCTCCTTCCCTTTAAAGGCAGAGAGATTGCTCTTGCCATTTGCACTCCCATCCCATTGGCCAGAACTTGGTCACGTGGCAATGCCCAGCTACAAATGAGAATGGGGATCATTGTCTTTATTCTGGGTGCCCATGTGCTCTGCTAAAATGTCTTCTGCCATGGAAGAAGGAAGAGTAGGTATTGGGGGACACCAAGCAGTCTCTGCCACAGGCATACACTAGATGCAAACAAGGCAAAATAGGGTCCATGTAATGCCAGTACAGATACCAAGCACAGCAGCTCCTCTGTGAAACCTGCCAGGATGTGTCCCCTTGGATACTGAGAAGAGAGAAGCACAGAGAAGAGTGAGATTACAATCCTTGGAAGAACTAAGGAAATCTTCACGTAAGTGTGCATTTGAGTGGAGTCCCATCTATTTGACAATAGATGGAGAGGAAGGACATACCAAGAAGACATGTCAATCATGTGGCGAGAGCGGCAGGAATGGAATCCAAGTTAACAGGAGCCACTGACGATGTTTGAACAGGGGGAGAGATGGGGATATGTTTCCGCTGGCCTCTCAGGGGCCAAAGCAACAATGCTTGATGCCAAGACAGGCAAAGGAAGAGAACACAGGATAGCCTGAAGTTTTGGGGCATAGGGCTCTAGACTGTGTTTATACCACCCCAAAAAGAATTGGACCTCACTGAATTTACATAAGCAGGTACTCTGTCCCACCCTGCCCTAAAGAGCCTGGAAGCCTTGCCTTTTCTTCTCATTTTGTTAGGGGTAGGACGGCCCCGCCCTCTAATGTCCCGCAGAGGCATCCTCCCTATCTCCCTGAGCTGCGGGCACGGATGCTTGACACTAAGCCTTACCCCGATGCTCTGGTTCCCAGTCGGTGTCTCTGTGGGGATGGGGAATGAGGATGGGAGCCGGGCTGGCATCATTCTGCATACGTAATAGAGCCAGAAGACTTGTGAAACCCAGGAGGTTCTGCTAGGACGTTCTGCAGTAAATACGTGTCATAAAAATAAACCTATCCTGCTATTCAACAGCAATGAGCAATACCCTTAGGGTTGCCAACGCTGGAAGTACTGACATCTCTGGGCACAGTGCGGCAGGATGAAGGCCAATCCATGACAGCATGCTCGAATGCACACATCCTCCCGCTCCCGGCCACCCACATCCCACCACAGACTCAGACCTCCTTCAAGTTGTCAAGTGAACTGCAGCCAGGTATAGAGAAATGTAAAGTCCTACTTTTGAGTCAAAACAAGACAATAATTGCCAGTGTCAGGGGTAGGGATCTTGACTGTAGCTGGTGTAACAAAAAGATTGAAGGGTTATTGTGGACTCTACATTTAACATGAGCCAATGGTATGCAGGTGGCATAGAGATGCTAATGTAGTCCTTAACAGCTTTGGAGCCAATGGAGTGTCCAGAACAAAGGAGGCTGTTAATCCTGTTTCAGATCAGAGTAACATATGAGTTACAATCAGAGAAAAGGTTCCAGAATGGTATGAGAACTTGAAACATGGAGTTAAGTTAAGAGAACAGAAACTCTGCAGCCTAGAGGAGACTCAGGTGAACATAACGACCAGCTTCATGTCCCTGAAGGGTTGTCATGGGGATAAGGAAACAGCTTCTTCTGTGTGGGCTCCAAGGAGAAGTTATAGCCTGGCCCATTTGTTTCAGAATAGAACTGGAATTGTCTGAAAATGGAATGCTCTCCCCCATGAAACAGTGAATTCTCCATTGCTGGGGTTTGGAAAAGGCTGGTAAGTCTGTACGTGGGCTGCTGTGGCAGAAATTCATCCATTGGGTAAAGACAGGACTAGAGGACCTCTTGAGTTTCTTCCATCTTTCAGGTCTTATGATTCTGTGTGCTTTGTTTTTAATTAAAATTTTTATTTGGACATAATTGTAGACGCATATGCTGTTATAAGATACAATACAGAGAGATCCGGTGCGCCCTTTACCCAGTTTCTCTCAATGGTAAGACTTACAAGACTCTAGTACAATCTCACAATCAGGATATTGACTATTCCAACAAAGTCTGTCCTTCCTGTGCCTCAGAAGCCCCTGCCCTTGAGGAGCTACCAGCATAAAGGAGAATAAGAGACGTGCAGAATCAAAGATAGTGCAATTTTGGTTACAAGATAACCAACAGAGTGGGACCAACCAAATGCCATGGATGACCAGAAGACGAAGAGATCACATCTGCCTAGGGATAGCAGGAGAGGCTTCCCAGGGGAGACGGCATGGAATCAGGCCTTGAAGGAAGACTAGGAACTCGACAGAGGTGGGAGAGTTGGTGGTGGTACAGTGGTTAGTTAGCACTGCCTTCCAGACAGAGGTGGGTATTCTTAGTTAAGGACCTGTGTCCATCCAGGGGCTCATTAAGAACTAGAAGATACGTCTGCTTGTGAATGACTTTCTCTTGTTACAGATCTACTATATGATCTGAAATTGCCAAAGATGTGAATATAGGTGCTCAAAGAACCACTGGCATCCTCTGGGTTGGCTTCATCCAGTTCCTAACACCTGCCCAGGACCTCATGTATCACAGGTGCTTAGCATCTGTTGAATAAATGCCTGAGTGAAGATATGAATGAATAGACCTCTGCCCCTGTTGTCCGAGTTCTGCTTTTCTTCCTTCATAGAAGAGGAGCTTGTGATAGCATGGAAGGCAATGGCATTGGTTTAATTTGGGTGATTGCCTAAAACCCACGTGGTTTTCTAGTGTTGTAGGTAGGAGAGCATGAGATGCTGCTTAAGGCTGAGGTCACAGGTGCCCCACAAACCCCCTGGAGGCCAGTTAATTTTTTTCTCCTCTGTGGCTACAGGCTCTACACTGCATCCAAGGTGTCCCACTGTTGGGACAAAATCCACAGTTGGTTATCTTTTCCTTAAACATTTTGATAAGCCTGCAGAGCAAGATTCTGGACCTAGTTACCTTTGCTTCTGCTTAACCTTCCTCACCTCTGGGTTTGTGATGTAAGAAAGGAATGTGTTTCCTAGAAGCGAAGTATGGCAGAGCTTGGGGGTTGGGGGAGAGAGGACTTCGCAATTTAGAAATCAGCTGACCTTACCCCTTATTTTAAGACTAGACAGTGGAAGTCAGGAGGGGGCATGTCCTGCCCAGTGTCATCTCGTGAGCCACTGGGAACAGGGATCAGAGCTCCGGCTTCTTGGCTTCTCTTATGATGTTCGCTCCAAGGCATCCAGCTGTTTCCTCCTCAGACAAAGCCAGCACCTCTCGAGCCTCCTACTTGTGGCCATGTGCCAAGAGTCTCTAATGCTTATGACAACACGGCATAAGAATTAGGTGTACTTGGTTTTCCTTATGCACAGAAGCATAAAAGAGATCAAAGCATTTACAGTTTGATGATGTTCCCAAATGCAAGTTCAAATTGCTGAATGAAACAGCCAGCAGTTTTTCAGAGGGCTTTCCAGAGTAATTACTCAAGATGGAATTAAGCCAAACTACCTTTGGCTCCTTTTCATCCCCTCTCACTGCCTGGAAAGAGGAGGAGGGGGGAACCAACAAAGAAAATCTTGAGAGACTATTGCTAATTACAGATTTTTACCTGCCTGATGTTCTTTTGCTTTGCACATTAATTAAATCAAGACCAGGTGTCTCGCAGATGGGTTAGCTTCTGGCTCTTGGAAGAGATTAACAGATCCTAGCAAATGGGTAAGGGGAAAGCTCTCAAGTTTTATGGGTCATTGATGCTGCTTCTCTCAGCAGAAATCAAGATTGAGAGAGAAAGAAGTGGCCTAGTTCCTTAGGAAGCCTCAGTGGCTGCTCACATGTTAACCATCTCCAGAGCCCTGAGAGCAGGCAGATCCCCTCTGCCAGCAGATCTGGCCAAGCCATCAGATCTGAAAGAAGTCAGACCTCAAATTCTCATGCTACGGGAAATTGGTTCGGGACTGGAGGTGTGCGACCTGGGACCAGAGGCTGCTGACAGGGCCCTGTGCGGCGATCAGGAGTCAGCCATCTGATGGGAGCTGCTCTCCTGCCCCCAATCTTCCCCTGCTGACACTAACTCTCCCCACTGCTGTCAAAACAGAAAAAGGACGTGGCGGGGGGCGGGGGGGCGCGAAGTGAGAGTAGCAGCGACATACATACACTATATAAAATATAAAATAGTTGGCTGGTGGGAAGCGGCAGCATAGCACAGGGAGATCAGCTCGGTGCTTTGTGACCACCTAGAGGGGTGGGAGGGAGATGCAAGAGGGAGGGGATATGGGGACATGTGCATGCATATGGCTGATTTGCTTTGTTGTACAATAGAAACTAACACAGTATTGTGAAGCAATTATACGCCAATAAAATTCTATTAAAAAAAAAACTGAGAAAAAGGAGATGACCAAACCAGATTTTTGTTTTTACAGTGTAATTTTTTTATTTTTATTTATTTATTTTTTTTAACTTCTTTATCTCCTCCCTCTTGCGTCTCCCTCTCACCCTCCCTATCCCACCCCTCTAGGTGGTCACAAAGCACCGAGCTGATCTCCCTGTGCTATATGGCTACTTCCCACTAGCTAGCTATTTTACATTTGGTAGTATATATAAGTCCATACTACTCTCTCACTTCGTCCCAGCTTACCCTTCCCACTTCCCGTGTCCTCAAGTCCATTCTCTACATCTGTGTCTCTATTCCTGTCTTGCCCCTAGGTTCTTCAGAACCACTTTTTTTTTTTTAGATTCCATATATATGTGTTAGCATACAGTATTTGTTTTTCTCTTTCTGACTTACTTCACTCTGTATGACAGACTCTAGATCCGTCCATCTCACTACAAATAACTCAATTTCATTTCTTTTTATGGCTAAGTAATATTCCATTGTATATATGTGCCACATCTTCTTTATCCATTCATCTGTTGATGGACACTTAGGTTGCTTCCATGTCCTGGCTACTGTAAATAGAGCTGCAATGAACACTGTGGAACATGACTCTTTTTGAATTATGGTTTTTTCAGGGTATATGCCCAGTAGTGGGATTGCTGGGTTGTATGGTAGTTCTATTTTTAGTTTTCTAAGGAACCTCCATACTGTTCTCCATAGTGGCTGTATCAATTTACATTCCCACCAACAGTGCAAGAGGGTTCCCTTTTCTCCACACCCTTTCCAGCATTTATTGTTTGTAGATTTTTTTGATAATGGCCATTCTGACCGGTGTGAGGTGATACCTCATTGTAGTTTTGATATGCATTTCTCTAATGATTAGTGATGTTGAGCATCCTTTCATGTGTTTGTTGGCAATCTGTATATCTTCTTTGAAATGTCTGTTTAGGTCTTCTGCCCATTTTTGGATTGGGTAGTTTGTTTTTTTGATATTGAGCTGCATGAGCTGCTTGTAAATTTTGGAGATTAATCCTTTGTCTGTTGCTTCATTTGCAAATATTTTCTCCCATTCTGAGGGTTGTCTTTTCGTCTTATTTATGGTTTCCTTTGCTGTGCAAAAGCTTTTAAGTTTCATAAGATCCCATTTGTTTATTTTTGTTTTTATTTCCATTTCTCTAGGAGGCGTGTCAAAAAGGATCTTGCTGTGATTCATGTCATAGAGTGTTCTGCCTATGTTTTCCTCTAAGAGTTTGATAGTGTCTGGCCTTACACTTAGGTCTTTAATCCATTTTGAGTTTATTTTTGTGTATGGTGTTAGGGAGTGTCCTAGTTTCATTCTTTTACATGTAACTGTCCAGTTTTCCCAGCACCACTTATTGAAGAGGCTGTCTTTTCTCCACTGTATATTCTTACCTCCTTTATCAAAGATAAGGTGACCATATGTGCGTGGGTTTATCTCTGGGCTTTCTATCCTGTTCCATTGATCTATAGTTCTGTTTTTGTGCCAGTACCATACTGTCTTGATTACTATAGCTTTGTAGTATAGTCTGAAGTCAGGGAGCCTGATTCCTCCAGCTCCGTTTTTCGTTCTCAAGATTGCTTTGGCCATTCGGGGTCTTTTGTGTTTCCATACAAATTGTGAAATTTTTTGACAAAACCGGGTTTTAAACAGTGCTCTGACACAGCTCATAACACAGCTCTGCTCCTAAAGGCCAGGGCCCTTGTCTGACCCCTTGTAAGAGCAACTTTGGCTTAAAACACAGAGTGACACCCCACCCCCCTTGTATGGAGGCTCAGGGTACCCAACACCATTGGCAAGGCCAGGTCAGGTTTTCTTCTGGAGGACCCAGGATCTGGGCTGAGGCCAGGATGAAGCAGGGAGGTGGGGAGGCAGGGCAAAGGGAAACAAAGGTCACTTATTACTGACAAAGAACTCATTTGTCCCAGCGTGTAAAGCCCCGAGCTTTCACACAGTCCTGAGCCATTCACTGGAGCCCTGAGCTCATACTAACCAACTAATCAGCTCCAAATGCTTCTCAGAAGTCCACCTTCCATGGTGCCAATTTCTGATTCATTGCCACGGGGACGGATTTCTGGGTGAGACAAATGATGAGCAACCAAGAGCCGGGCAGGGTCCCCCAAGCTTGCCCACACACTGTTGCAGGCAGACGTGCCTACTTTGTCTCTGACAGTGACAGAACATGAGCACACTTTAGTTTGTGCAACTTGTATCCCTTCCTGAAGAACCCTGGGACTTGTCCACCCTCCCCCATAGTGAGTTAAATCAAAGTGTCCTGGCTTCAGAGGCCTGGTGGAAATGACTAAGCTGTATTTTGCAGCCCATGGTCATGGCAGGTCATTCCCATCCCAGAAACTGACAAAGCATGTAAGGTAATGATTTAGTCTGTCCATTCTTTGATTTTTCTGCCCACTCTCTTCCCCCCATTCCCCAGAGGTCTCTTGGCCCCGTGACACTTTCATCAGCAACTTTCCGGTGCCTTCTAAAGGAGAGGGACTCATGGCCTGGCTTACCTCCTCAAATCGGACCAGGGAAGGAGCTTACCTGGAGAGGAGGTGGAGCAGGGCTAGGTGAGGCAGGGTAGCACCTGTGGCACACATGGATGGAGGCACTCTCAGGTGCCTACCTGCACTTACATGGCGTTGAGTGAGCGCCTCCCTAAACTGTGCATCCTCGGTGCCTCACTTGCCTCACCCTAGTCCTAGCCTTGGTGTGGAGGATATTTCTTTTCTTTTTTTAATTAACTGATTAATTAATTAATTTATTTATTTATTTTTGGCTGTGTTGGGTCTTTGTTGTTGTGCGTGGGCTTTCTCTAGTTGCATTGAGCGGGGGCTACTCTTCATTGCTTTGCGCAGGCTTCTCATTGCAGTGGCTTCTCTTATGGCGGAGCAGGGGCTCTAGGCGTGTGGGCTTCAGTAGTTGTGGCTCGTGGGCTCTAGAGTGCAGGCTCAGTAGTTGTGGCGCACAGGCTTAGTTGCTCCATGGCATGTGGGATCTTCCCGACCAGGGCTCGAGCCCATGTCCCCTGCATTGGCAAGTGGATTCTTAACCACTGTACCACCAGGGAGGTCCCATGGAGGATATTTCTAACTCTGAAGGAAGCACCTCCCTGGTCACAAGCCCAGGATGCTTTTTTTAAATTAAAATACAGTTGATTTACAATATTGTGTTAGTTTCAGGTGCACAGCACAGTGATTCAGTTATATATATATATATTCTTTTTCAGATTCTTTTCCCTTATAGTTTATTACAAAATATTGGGTATAGTTCCCTGTGCTATATAGTAGATCCTTGTTATTTATCTATTTTATATATAGTAGTGTGTGTATGTTAAACCCAAGCTCCTAATTTATCCCTTTCCGCCACTCTCCCCTTTGGTAACCATAGTTTGTTTTCTATGTCTGTGGGTCTATTTCTGTTTAGTAAATTAAGTTCATTTGTATCTTTTTTTTAAGATTCCACATATAAGCAATATCATATATTTGTCTTTGTCTGGCTTACTTCACTTAGTATGATAATCTCTAGGTCCATCCATGTTGCTGCAAATGGCATTATTTCATTCTTTTCTATGACCGAGTAATATTCCATTGTAGATATGTACCACATCTTCTTTATCCATTCATCTGTCCATGGGCATTTAGGTTGCTTCCATGTCTTGGCTATTGTAAATAGTGCTGCTGTGAACACTGGGATGCATGTATCTTTTCAAATTAGAGTTTTCTCCAGAAATATGCCCAGGAGTGAGATTGCTGGGTCATATGGCAACTCTATTTTAGTTTTTTAAGGAACCTGCATACTGTTCTCCATAGTGGCTGCACCAATTTACATTCCCACCAACAGTGCAAGAGGGTTCCCTTTCCTCCACACCCTCTCCAGCATTTATTATTCGTAGACTTTTTGATGATGGCAGTTCTGACCACGGAAGATGATACCTCATTGTAGTTTTGATTTGCATTTCTCTAATAATTAGCAATGTTGAGCATCTTTTCCTGTGCCTGTTGGTCATCTGTATGTCTTCTTTGGAGAAATGTCTATTTAGGTCTTCTGCCCATTTTTTGATGTGTGTTGTTGTTGTTTTTTGTTTTGTTTTGTTTTTTTTTGATATTGAGCTGTATGAGCTGTTTGTATATTTTGGAAAATAATCCCTTGTCGGTCACATCGTTTGCAAATATTTTCTCCCATTCTGTAAGTTGTCTTTCGTGTTGTTTATGGTTTCCTTTGCTGTGCAAAAGCTTTCCAGGATGCTTTTTTTAAAAATTTATTTATTTGTGGCTGTGTTGGGTCTTCGTTGCTGCGCGTGGGCTTTCCCTAGTTGTGGTGAGCAGGGGCTATTCTTCATTGCGGTGTGCGGGCGTCTCACGGCGGTGGCTTCTCTTGTTTTGGATCACCGGCTCTAGGTGTGCAGGCTTCAGTAGTTGTGGCACACGGGTTCAGTAGTTGTGCCTCACAGGCTGTAGAGCGCAGGCTCAGTAGTTATGGCGCACGGGCTTAGTTGCTCCGCGGCATGTGGGATCTTCCAGGACCAGGGCTCGAACCTGTGTCCCCTGCATTGGCAGGCAGATTCTTAACCACTGCACCACCAGAGAAGCCCCTCCAGGATGGTTTTTTAAAAACTATCAGTGCTTCATCCCAGACCAATTAAATCAGAACCTTTGGGTATGGACCCTGGGCTCACTCATCGCAGGTGAGTCTGCCGTGCAGCCATGGTGGAGAGTTGCTGGTCTGAGGGCTCACCTGGGCCACAGGTAATGGATGGATGTTCTGCTGATGTCTGCTGCAATTTGGCCAGTTGTCCCTGCGATGACTTGGCTCCCTCAGGACTTTCTCTGGGTCCCACAAGGCCCAAGGCCCTGTGGGACATCCAGGTTCTGATCTCGGCTACAGTGCCAAGCACCTCCACAACCAGCTCTGCAGTCAGACTTTCAACTAAGTTCCTTAACAGCCTCTAGGAGCCACAGAGATTCCCACGCTGTGCTGCGTCTTCTTTGATGTGGCCACAGACACCTGCATGTTCCCTGGTGCAGGGAATGTGTTTGGTCGTCCCTGCAGACTCTGAAAAGAAGACAAAGTATTCTCCTCAACTTAGCAAACATGTCTCCCCAAAGGGAGTTGGAGACACATGCCTGTCTGACCCCCCTCTGTCTTCCTTTTCCCATGATCTGTTGGAAATAGAGGGATAAGCTCCCCCCTTCCTCTTCCTGCCTTGGAGGGACGGATAAATTTTATGATGGGATCCTCCAGGCCTTTAGAAAATCCTCTCTCCCTAGCACTTGACTTTCAAGCCTATTGTCATTCGTGCAACTCATGGAAATCTGATTTGACAGTGAAACCTCAGCAAAGGCAGAGACTGCCCTTCCCTGAAGCACTGACACTCCCTGCTACACAGAATGGGAGGCCCCAGAGCAAAAAGATGTATAGGTTACAGAAACACTTCTAAAAATATTTCAAAATAACATGATCTCCACATTTCTGTGCCAAGATTCAGCATTTTACACAGAGCCTTGGGATGCACAGGCCTCTTCCTGGATCTCCTGTCACCCCTGTCGGAGCATTTGAGGAGGCAGATAGAAGGGGGGCATTTTCATTCCCATCTCATATTTGCACAAGGAGACAGGGGAGAGACTTCAGTGAACACTGGGGCCCTCAGAGGGCAGGGGTGGAGTAGAGGGGCCAGAAGGAGAGAAACGAGAGCTCTGAAGTGGGTCTTGAGTTTCTGTTAATGTACTGAAATTCTTGGGATTCTTAAACCTCTGAGTAGGTCTAATATATTTTATTGAGAAAAGTGAAGTCTTTGACTCGACTGTGAAAACTGGGAAATGCGAAAGCCATCTCTACGTAAACCTGGGTGTACAGTCTGGACCGCCTCCATGGGTGTAGGTTTACCTGACTTTCCCTCACTCCCACCCCTCCCACATGTCTGTCTCCATGTCAGTCCCCCTGCAAACACTCCTGTCGCAGGTCATTGCAGGCTCACCTCTCTCTCTCCAAACGCCTCATCCTGCCTCTCACTGCTCTTTCCTGCCCCACTCTGCTCCCCTGCCCTCCTGTGCATGGCCAGGCAGGGCTACATGCCAGCCCCCAGGCCCCACTTCTGTAGCTGCATAAATACCACTAAGCCCTCTAGGCTTCTAGGAGCTGGGCCTGCCTCCCACAGGAGATTAAGAGCCCACAGTGAGTCAGCAGCCCAGCTGGGCCCCAAGCCCCAAACTCCTGGCTGAGCCTCTATCAGCCGGGGCATTCCCTGTCCCCTCCTAGGGACCCCCTTCTCCTCATTTCCCCCAGGCCATAGGTAGACATCTGCCCCTACGTTGGGCTGTCAGAGTCCCACGGTATCTCCTTCCCTACCCTGTCCCAGCTCTGGAGCTGTCCTGCCTAATGCTCTTGGCCATGGCGGTTGGCCGTGTCTATATGGCAGAGAAGCCTGTGTCTTGGTGGTGACAGTGGCATTCTGGAAGACAGAGGCTGTGGGGTGTGCATACCTCGTCTCCTTGGCTGTGACCCTATGGGTTCTAGTAGGGAGAGCTGAACGGCTGCCAGGACACCCACAGGCCTTCGGTGCCCACACACTCCGTGAATCACAGCTACTGTACGCTGCCCTGAGTCACCACCAGGAACCTGGGGAGGCAATATCAGCCTGTTTTTAAAAGATCTGCTCGCGTACTCAGGCTCTTACAAAAGGCTTGATAATTATTGCCAGGAATAGGTATTGGTTCAGGGTCTCCGGGGCTGACGTAGGCAGCTCCTTTGATAAGGGGCCAGGACACCACATGCGCAGCCTGATCGCCGAGGGGCTGGATTTCCGTGAGGGCGGCACCCCCAGCTGCCACGGTGGGGAGTATCATGGACCCCGCCTTTGCTTCTTGAGGGGACGGATGGGAGCTGCAGGAGAAGCCCTAGCACCAACTTCGAAGAACAGAGATTGCGTCTCTGTGCCAACTATTCTCTGAGTCACTTAATGTCATTCCCATTCACGGGAAGAGAGAAGTCTGGTGCATACGACTAACCAGTTTGACTTTCCAGCTTCTTGGCAATCCAGGAATTTTTAGGCCTCCGTAAATAAGTCTCCAAAGCTCTCCCTCTTCTGGTGGGGAATGCCCTCTTCACAACCTTCTAGTCATTCAACGAGCCTTTTGGGGACCTCGGAGCTACCACACTCCTTAGAGATCATCTCCTCCCATTTGCTTACTGATGAGCAAATCAAGACTCAGAGTAGGGACAGGACTTGTCCAGGTCACAGAGATAAAAACCAGGTGGCCAGACCTGGAGTTAGCCCTGTGGAGATCACGATGGATAAGACACAGCCTCTGCCCTCGAGGAGTCCCAGATTATCAGGGGAAGCAGTCATTTGTTCAGAGAGCAATGATACAAGGTAGTATGTAGTTAGATCCATAAAAAGTTGACATGAAGTATCATGGGAGAGCGAAGATGCGAGATCACTCCTGCATAAGGAATAGTATATCATAAGGAATAGTATTAGAGTAGATCTTCCAGAGATGGGTTGTATTTGGACACTCAGGGATAGGAGAAGGGGGATAAGGGTAGGCAAATGAAGGAACTAGCTTGAGATGAGTTGTGGAAATGGGATGCCCAAGGAACGTAAGCCAGTTTGGCTGTTGTACCAGATGCTAAAACCAAACAGTGGGGTGTGGGGAGGGGAGTAGGTTGGGGGAGGGTCAGATGATAGGAAGTCTGGAATGTGGGATTTGAACTTATTATCATTGTTATCATCGCATAGCACCAGGTAGCAATGTGCCCAGCATTTTACTGAGCAATATTAATCACGTAAGGCAGTGTACTTTCTAGGAACTTGGAATTCAAGACAGAGAATGAAATTAGGGACATATATTGAAGGCATAGATTAAACATATACATAAATCAAAAACTATTTAACACATAAGTATTTAAGTGCAAGTAAAGGAGTAAGTGCATTTAATGAACCGGTGAGGGAAGAAGGAGTCTGGGGACTTGTTCCTGCAAGGTCTCCCTCTGTCCTCAGCCTCCCCTGTGCTCTGCAGCTCTGGGAAAGGCCTAGAAGAGCTGACATCAGTCCTCATATTAGACGTTGGCTTTGTGTGGCTTTGTGTTCCAGATGGCTGATTTCTTACATGGAACTGTTACTTGAGTTTCCACTCATTCTCATTGATTGATCCAGTTCTCTTCTACATCCCAGTCCTGAGCTCATAGCACCCAGGAGACACAGCTTGGAGAAGGCAGGGGGTAGGCATGAGGGCCACTGAGTATGGTGGTTCATGTTAACCACTGCACAAGAGAGAGTAAGTGGGAGCTAAAATCCAGAACTCCTCCTCTTGTCAAGTCAAAAGACTGTGGGTTGCTGTCTTCCTGCAACAGGGAGTGCCTTTTTCTTATCCACACAAATGTGTTTTATGGGCTTGTGGCTCTGACAGGGTTATGGCCAAACAGCTTCTCTATATAATCCTCTCCAGCCTTACCCTCCCTGCCTGCCCCTCGCTCCATGGCCCCCCACCTTCCACCTGGGACATGGAAACACTTCCAGCCTGATGCCCTGGGCCAGGTGCCAGCATGGCGATGACTCTCAGCCACCCAACTCTCCCACTGGACCCCTGGCTCCTTTTCTGTCCTGTGAGGCCGGAGATCTGAGAAAGGGCAGAAGAAAATCTTTGCTCAAATATGCCAACGACTGAGAAGTATCCACGCACATGCTCTAAGGCCCCACTGAGTCGAGGCCTGTCCTCAGACTGTTAAACAGATCCCTGGCTATCCCGGTGCACTTGGCAAACACGGCACTCGACACTTCATACACTGTAAGAGTTGGAAGCACCTCAGGGTCCCTAGTCAGCAGAAATCACTCCCCACCCACCCCACGACCCCCTACACACACCATCCCCGACAGAGGCCACCCAGCCTTTCTCTGTCTGAGCATTTAAAATGACTTAGAGCTCACCAGCCCCAGATGGCCCCTCCCATTGTGAGTGAACTCTGGCTGTATTAGCAGTCTCCTCTTTTTGTTCTGCTGCATTTCGACCCCTGTAACTTCCACTGTTAGTTCTGGTTCTCTCCTTCGTTGCCATACAGATTTGTAGGTAAGAAGAAAAGAAAGAGAAAAAATGACACCCCTCCACAAAACAAACAAAAAGTTCTCTTTTACCCCCTCACTCATATGTCTCTGCACCAGGAAGTCAAACCTCCTGAGAAATAGCCCTCAATACTCCCAGCCAAAACTTTGCCCATTGTCCATGTAATGTGCCATTCTTTGTCCTGTTCCTATTCTTGTCTCCACACTCCTGGGCTGGTTTCCTGATTATAGGCTGGCAAAAGTCACTTGGACCTCATCCCCCTTAAGTACGGGTTCCTGACTTCCCACCCACCCCTTTGATTCTGCTCCTCCAGGCAGCTTATGGTATATACTTTACCTAGATCAGCACCAGGGCCTCCATGAGCAGTTGCGCAGGTTGTGCACTGCTCAGCTGCACATCAGCCTCTAGACTCTATTCTCTTAAGTCCTTGCTAAGTTCACGGAGTCCCTTTTGAGGGGGCAAGATATAGGCAGGAGAAAATGAGAACTTCTTCTCTGGGATCCCTTGGCCCTCCAACTACCCACCTACTTTTCTCAAATGGATTGTGAGCTCCCAGAGGGCAGAATACACCTCTTATTTTTCTCTGGGTCCTGAACAGCAAAGTCCAACTCAGAGCCCTAGCCAGGTTAGAGGTTCAGGAAGTGTTACTTGAATGGATGAATGAATGAGTGAGTGATAAAAGAGTAGGATTTGATTGCTAAAGGGTGAGAGGGGAGCAGTTGAACAGTAGAGAGGGATGGGAGGGTCACTGACACACATGTGCATGGCCTCACCTCTCTGTGTTTTAGAGATTCTCAGGGGCCTCACTTTTCCCCTGGCAACTACTCAGATAGCTTGTCATTAGAAATGAACATCATGGTGGCCCACTCACTGTTCCCCCAAGTCATTCTCCTGTGTCTGACTTCTTTGCAGACTCCCTATTTCTGGCCCCACATGACCAGTCTGCATTTCTTTCCAAGCTGCATTCCTGATTTTCCACTGCGTCTTTAACAAAGCAAGACACTTGGAAGGCCAGTCATGCAGCAATGATGATGGGGGCCCAAAATAGGATGTTGGCAGGAGAGGAGAGGAGGAAACAGGAACAAAAAGTAGTTTGAAAGGTGAATTAAAAGAACTTGATCTGGGTTAAGTGGTCGGTAGAGACCCAACGTGGCAAGGGGAGAGAAGAATCAAAGAGAAGTCCTCCAAGGGAGGATGGAGGTCCCGTGGATGAAACATGGATGTCCAGAGGACAGGCTGACTGGAGCTGATAATGAGTGACTTTGGTTTTGTGCATTTTTGAGGTGCCAACTAGACATCAAGTTGGAATTGTAGAACTGGTATTGGAGATACGGGACCCAATTTGATAAGACAACTGTAATAGTACCATAGAAATCTGAAATGACGGTGAGCAAGCGAGGGTGCGAAAGTCCTTCCCAAGGTGAGTTGCTACCTCAAGATAAAGGCCTAGCTGCGCCTGCCTCAGAGTTGTGAAGAGGCAGAAAGAAAGAAAGAAAGAGAACCTAGTGTGGCCTAGGAATTGTGCCGGTGCTCCACGCAAGCCACATACCCACCCTCACTAGACATCTAGACCAGAGCTGTCCAATAGCACTTTCTGTGATGATGAAAACATCCTCTGTGCCAATACTGTGGCTACTAGCCCCATGTGACTATTGAGCACCTGAAATGTGGCTAGTGCAACTGGGAAACTGATATGTAACTTTATTTAAATTTAATTAATTTAAATATAAGTGTAAATAGCCACACAAGGCCAGTAGCTACCATTTTGGACAGGACAGATCTATTCCAACCTCTTCAATTCACATGTGAGGAAACCAACAAAGTGACTTTCTCAGCAAAATTCTTTTCCCTAAAATATGAACTGATTTTCGTGCAACCCTTTGCCATTTTCATGTAACTCTTTTTGTGTAATTGAGGCCAGGTGTGCTTAATAGAAATCCTGACGTGGCTAGAATTTAAGGCCTGAATAACAAGAAAGATCTTTTGAAGAATGGAGGTTTTTGCTAAACTTTTACATTGGTTTTCAATGTTGGGGTCAACTGGATTATTTTGTAGTAACTCGAATGCTCATTAATACTAATTCTGATGAAATTGATAACCTTGATTGAGCACTGACTATAGGCTAGTAACTTGTATTAGTTCTCTATTGCTGTGTAACAAAATACCCCCAAACTCAGCAGCTTAAAACAAAGAACATTTATTATGTCATTTATTAATTTCCAAGGGTCAATAATCAATGAGCGACTTGGCTGCATGGTCCTGGCTCAGGGTCTGAGGTTGCAGTGAACATGTCAGCTGGAGCTGCTGTCTCTGAAGGCTTGCCTGGGGCTGGAGGATCTAGTCCTAAAATGGCTTACGCACATGGTTGTTGGCAGCAGGTCTCAGTTCCTTACCTTGTGGACCTCTCCATAGCGCTGCTCACAACATGTGATCTTCCCTCAGGAATAAGTGACCCAGAAGGAGCATGACCAAGTAGGGAACCTGAATGCCCTTTTGTGACCCTGCCTTAGAAGTGACACACCATTACATCTGCGGTATTCTGCTGGTCACACAGACAGACCACTTCTAATGCTCTAAAGGAGGAGATTACATATGGTATCAGCATCAGGAGGCAGAGATTATTAGGCGCATCTTGGAGACAGGCCATCTCAGTGCTTCACACATACCATCTTGCTTCAGCCTCATAAAACGAGCAGGTGGAGGCCATTATTTATCCCCTTTTACAGATGAGGTGATTAAGACCCAGAGAGGTTAAGTGACCTCCCAAGTCTCTCAGGTGACAAGTAGCAGAGCCATGTCTCTCCAGGTCTTCTTGGCAAAGGCTGTCAGACCTCCACGGTTGCACTGCCAACCACAACATGCTCCAACAGACATTCTTCTTGATCCAGCCCTTTGGCTCAAGGCATTTTGCAGCTGCTAAATCTTTGTGAGAAATTTAACACTGACTTGTTAAAAACATTTTTTTGAAACTAGGAATAGAAAAATACTTCCTCAACACAATCAAATGCAACTCATGCTACTCATGACTGTAGCAAACATAATATTTAACTGTAAAGCATTAGACATAATCTCATTAAAATCAACAATGAAGATACAGAGATAAGAAGTAGAATTCTTGGAAAGGAGAGAAAATTATCATCAGAAACTCCCAGAGAATCAGCTGGAAACACTTACCAGTATTAATGAGATTTCAGCAAAGGGGTGGATCTGGAGCTACACACCTCAGAGCAGTAGCTTTCTTACAGTTCAGCAGTAACCAGCAACAAGGTACAACATATCTCCTTCATCCCCCAGTCCCCTTGTGTCACCCTGGAGCCAGTGGCCTGTGCTCATTCTGTGGCCAAGGATTTGTGCCTTTTTTCTAGCCCACGTGCAGGGCAGGGTGCCTGAATGTTTGGAGGGGGGGCGGGGAGGGCTGCGAGTCAGACAGCTGCAAAAGGAGCCTTCAGGCTGGAAGTTTTCTGCATGGGTCTAGGACTGTCTAACACCCTGGGGAATGAAAGGCAGGACCTCTCCTGCCACTTTGGCTTTTCCTCTGCAGAGAAAAATAAAGGACAGGAGATAGGATGCTGGCAGGGGCTGGACAGTGTCTCACCATGAAAGCGGCCAGAATGGAGAGCACCCCTGCTTTTTGAATCCTGACGATCCAGGTTGGGTCATGGCTTGGGCACTATTCATTTGAAGCAGCTATGCACCTCTCCAATCCCCACTTTCTTTACCTGTGGAGCAAAAAGGGGATTGCCTACCTCCTAAGGATTGTGGGGGAGAATGCAATATGATAATGAACAGGAAAGTACTTTACCAACTAAAGTACAATGGAAACAGAAAGTAAGACTGCTAGTATTGATGAGGGCTCCGAGCTGGCCTGCTGACAGAGCCGCGTGCTGTGCCAGCTCCCTGGCTGGTCCCAAGGTCCCCAAGGTACATCTGACCCAGCTATAACACTACACCGAGGTCCCATACAGGCCTCCTGCTTGGTAAACTGACGACACTGGCTGCTTCAAATGCCCTAAGAACAGGCACAGGAATGCAATCATCTTGTACGTTTACCTGGGCCCAGTTTCCTAATCCATAGATGGGCTTTGATTTCTCTGATAAGTTTGTTTGTATTGCAACTTCTACTTTGAGGACCCCGGGTCAAAGGGTATCACCTTCCTTTCTAACAGGGAGATGGTAGTACATCTCCTGGAGCCTCGGGACAATGCCTCATGCCCCCATCCACGTTTGGGTCTGGCCCACAAGAGAGCCAGTCACCCGAAGTAGGGTCCCAGGGACAAAGACAAGCTCCCAAAGAGCCTGTGAGGCCAGGAGAGCAAGGGTGGAGGAAGAGAAGCCTCCGTGGTCCTCAGAGCACAAGGGGAACAGGCAGGGGTTAGGGGGACACAGGACAGGTCGGGGAGTGAGAACTTGGAAGGAGCGAGGGAGAGGCTCTGGGAACAGGGGCCCCAAAATGATCTCTTAGCATTTCAGATGTTTGAGAGTGATTCCCCTGCCCAGGGTCCCTGCCTTTGGGACCTCCAGGAGGTTCCATGCTGAAAGCAGCCAGGATTTCCTAGGTGAAGCACGTTGCCCCGCTTGTGTTGGGAAATGGGGAAATTCTGCAACAGCTGACTTCAATTACTAAGTCCTCTCTGCTTAAGAGATGCCATTCCCCCAGCAGACTGGAAAATGTTTAAATCTACCGGGACACATGCATGCCCGAGGGGGAGGGGTTTGCTTAGGAAGTGGACTGGCTGCTTCCCCCATTCCTGAGATGACAGCAGAGGCCCGCACCCAGAGCCAGGGCCCGCAGGCCCGGCCGGCTGCTGCAGGCTGCAGCCCCAGTGGCCCTGCAGGCTCCTGACTGATGGATGCCCAGCTGTGCAGGAGGCCACTCCTCTCCCTCAGCTCAGTCAGCCCTGGCTGCCTGGGGCTGCAGGTCTATGTCATAGTCCCGGGGGGAGCCGTGGGGAGAGCCTACCCTGAGCTCCTAGGCCTTGCCTGTGGCCACCAGCCCGTGGAGTGAAGGGCTGGCAGCTGTAAACCGCAGCCAAAGGCCAGCTGTCCCTGTATGTCTGCCCAGGCCGCTTCTGAAGCGTATCCTCTGAACATGACATGACACTCAGCTGGCTGCTGAGAACTAAGAAACCACTTCAGTACGAGGACTCCTGGGTGCAAAGTGCACACATCTCCCCAGGGAGCCCCGCTGGTCCTGCTTACCCCCAAGTCTGGCTTCTCTCTCCAGCCTCATCTCCCTCAAAACCGAGTTTCTCTCCCTCTCCCTCTGAAGGTCTCTTTTTCTGTGTCTGTAGCTGCCTCTCTACAGTTCTGTCTCTCTCCGCCCCTCTGCATATGTCTAGGTGTCTCTGTGTGTGTCTGTTTCTCCCTGTCTCTCTGTGCCTCTCTGTCTCTGTCCCTGTCTCTCTCTCTCTGCCTCTCCTATCTCTTTGTCCCTCTGTCTCTCTCTGTGCCTCCCTTTCAGTCTTTGTCTCTTTCATCCTCAGTCTCTCTTGGCCTCTCTCTGATCAGCTCTTGCTGTCTCTGTCTCTCTCTCATCTTTGAATAAAGCTGCCCAGACTGTACCTCCAGCAGGACCGAGGGCCTCCCAGAGGCTCCACAGAACAGAGCAAGGTGGACACTGGGCCAGGCCCATGTGTCAGGTGGGCACAACGGTTTTGCTGGAACTTGCCCTCTGGCCACGTGAAGACTGTCTCTGGCACCAGGGCATTCTGGGCATGCACAGCAGGCTCTGAGGCATTCACTTATAGCTGATGTACTTTGCTTATTCAGCAGAAACTAACACACCATTTGTAAAGCAATTATACTCCAATAAAGGTGTTAAAAAAAGAAATGCTAACAACAACAAGAAAAATAAGCAACAGTGTTGGGCGGCTCCACTCATCCTGGGAGACACAGAGGAAAGGGGATTACATGCTGTGTCCGCGAATCCGTGAAGCTCTGTGTCTCCCTCCCAGGGAGCCAGTGTTCTCATTCTCTGTATTCTTTGGTCCTTCCAAGTGGCAGGAAAGACCTTTAGAAACCAGTGTCTGAACAAAATGCCAGCTGGAAAACCACAGGTTTCTGCTTTTTCTAAGTGAGCTGGAGGGAGTGGGGCTGGGGCTGAGGGATAGGTAAAGAATTACTGAAGATATAATAGGTACAGCAATGCAGAGCCCCATAACTTGAAAGGCTTGAAAGGGCAGCTGAGTCCAGGGCTTCTGACTGTACACACCTGTGGCCAGTTCATCCCCTACTCCCCGCCGCGACCACCACCACAAAAAGATTGCCACCCAGCAACCAATATATGAATCAGAGTAATAATAAGGGCCATTTCTCTTGGGTCAGGGGTACTATCAGCCACTCTTTGTATATTATAATATCTTGGTCAATCCTACCAAAAATCCTAGGTAAGTAGTCCTCTCTCCATTATACAGATGGAGAAACTGAGGCTCAGAGAGGTTAAGCAACTTGCCTAAAGTTATACAGCTAGTGAGTAGAAGAGCTGAGATTAGAATCTAGGACCATCAGATTCCAGGCTGCATGCTTGCCCCATTGTCACCCTGCAGAAAAATTTTTAGTCACGTGGAAATGGTTCTTTTCATACCTGAGTGTCCTTTCTGTGAGTGGATCAGAATATATTGATAGGAATATTTGGAGACAATGAAGCACCTGGTCAAGCTCACCTCTCCTCCCTGCCTTCCAGGCAGCATGTGGATTCTCAGCATGTCCGGGAGCAGTGCTGTTCCGATCAGTCTAGGTAGCAAAGGCCCACAGTGATGTCTGTGGAGCTTCAGGAAACACTCCATTTGCTGCATCTTACCAGTGGTCAAAACAAAAACAAAAACCAGATATTAAAAGCTTAAGAAAAAGGTATGGAAGAAAAATTTGCGATTGATAAAATTCTAGTATTTTTTTCTTTTCTTTGAATTGGGATAAAACTGACATCATTCTCATTATTGTGGCAGGATACTTTGTTCACTAGATTTGACCCGAAGGTCTAAGAAGGGAAGGAAGGGCTCCCGGGGGACCTTCTCCCAAATGTAGCTGCTCCTCTGATCAGCAGTGATTAGGAGGAGTGCGTGTGCCTTACACTTCTCAGGTCAGAGAGAACTTCAGAAACAAAAAGTTTAAAAAAAAAAGACATTTGGTCCATCTATCTGTAGACTCTTCCTTCCTTCTTTCAGTGGAGAGAAGAGTCCCATTCATAGCCATTGTTTCTGCGAACAAGAGGGGAGAAAAGGGTGGCTTGAAAGGCAGCCAGGCAGCGCAACACGCCACACCCACTCGGGGATGTTTAAACCTGCTGAGGCTCTTGGAGTTGATCTCTCCCTGCAATGACCTCACGGGGACAAGCTGTGTATGTCTGGTGCCAGGATAAGGCTGTGGCTTCGCCCACAGAAAAAGTTCATGAGGTTTAAAAGAATTCATTAATAATACAATAGTGACCCAGAGAATATACACCCAAAGTGGATTTGGGCCCAGTTGCTAATTTGGCAGTCTTCATTTGACATAAACTTGATTCCATTCCATTCCACAAATATTCCCTTAGTTCCTGTTGTGTGCCAGTGCTGAACTAGACACAGAGCTCTGACCCAGAAGAGCTTATTCACTCTAGGAAGGGAGATCAAATAGGTACTCAAAGAGGGAGGGGCGTTCAACAGTCAACAAATGTTTTTTGAGGGCCTACTAGGTGCCAGGCATTCAGAATGAGGGATTCCTTAAAAAAGCTTTTTGGAAGAAGTCTGATGGCAAATTTGACTCCCTTTTTTGATCAAACAAACCACACTCAATTTAATTTCACGAGCAAGTCCCTATTATTTAGAGACTTTAAAAAATAATGTTAATGCTTTTTCATTTTAATTTTTAATGTGTTTCCTGCTAGGCTTTAAGCTTCATGGTGGCTGGGCTGGAGATGTGCCTTGTGCACGGTTTGTCTCCAATGCTGAGATGGTGTCTGGTCTAGTGAGTAGTCTAGGAAAGCATGAACCTGGGGAAGCTCCTGGCCTGCAGGGGTGGTTGTGAGATGGAGAAGGGATGAGGAACAGGAGGCCTGCTCACAAATTATCCTACAAGACAGAGCGACATAAGTTTTCTTTCTTTTTTTTTTTTTTTTGCGGTACATGGGCCTCTCACTGCCGCGGCCTCTCCCGTTGCGGAGCACAGGCTCCGGACGCGCAGGCTCAGCGGCCATGGCTCACGGGCCCAGCCGCTCCGCGGCATGTGGGATCTTCCTGGACCGGGGCACGAACCCATGTCCCCTGCATCGGCAGGCGGACTCTCAACCACTGCGCCACCAGGGAAGGCCGCGACATAAGTTTTCTAAAAGAAATAGCAAAATCTCTCTCTCTCTCTCTCTCTCTCTCTCTCTTTCTCTCACACCCACACCCACACACACACACACCCACACACACACCCACACACACACACACACACACAGAGTCAATTAAGGGCATAGGATGAATTGTGGGCTTCATACTCCCATGGCTCACTGAACTGGCCATCGTTTTCATAGCTTTGAACAATCAAATTGCAGATACCTTGAGTGGCTCTCTCAACACCCACTTCAACCTCTTTTCTTCTTGCCATCTCTACCATAGAGTCAGAAAAGCTAAAATACTTAACTTCCCAGCCTCCTCGGCAGCTAAGCATGGCCACGTGAGATGGTCATCCCTAGCCGAATGAGATGAGGCCAGTGAGATGTTGGCAGAAGTCCCTGGGAGGACTTCCCTTTGAGAATATAAAGGCAAACATCACAAGGAGAAAGTGTTTGCCTTGGTGTCCTTCACGTAGCCCCACTTCCTGCCTGGAATGAGGACTGGAGGTACAGCAGCCATTCTGCAACCATGAGGACAAAAACAAGTCAGGCAGGGAGGTGGTAGGAACCTGGGTTCTGAGAGGTCCCTGAAGCAGTGCCACTCCTGCCCTGGACTGCTCACCGCTGGGCTCCTCTGACAGGAGGGAGAGATCCCCTCCTTTTTCTTGCCATCTCTACCACAGAGTCTGGAAAGCTAAAATAATTATTCAAGCCACTCTAGTTGGTTTCTTTTACTTGTGCCTGAGCACAAGCCTAATAATATGTATAAAACAACCACTACTGACCACTTTCCACATTGCTGGAGGCTTTGCGTTCATCAATCACCATGCTGAGAGGCACAGAGAGCTAGCAGTTGCGGAGCATTCACTTTGTGCCAGAAACTTCTCCGAGTTATTTAGGTGTATCTCCTCTCCACTCCTCACTTATTATCAGTCCCAAACTACAGATGAAGAAGCAGGTTTGGAGAGGCTATGTAGCTTGCACACGTAAAGGGCAGAGCTGCTAGCTGAGCTCTTCGCCGCTCACCTATGACGTCTCCTCTCTGTCTCTTTAATAAAGTCATTCTCAAGGAGTGGCCCCCAGACCTGCAGCATTGGCATCCCCTGGGAACTTGTTAGACATGCAAATTCCCTGTCCCCACCCCAGACCTACAGAATCAGAATCTAGGATGTGGGACCAGCACTCTGTGTTTCAACAAGCCCTAAAGGGGATTCCAGTGTGTGTTAAAGCTTGCGAAGCCCTCTTTGGAATATGTGAGGAGCCTCCATTGTCCTCTCCTGGACATTCCTTATTGCAGCTCCCGTCGGGCTCCTCCTTGGGTTCGAAATCTTGGAGTCCTTTTTTGATCCTAGATCCTGGTTGATCTCTGCAGCTGCCTTAGTGCAGGAAGAAAAGGGATTCTTTGCTGTTTTGGCCCCAAGTCCAGCTTTGGGCCTCAGATCCACAGCCACCTAGATGCAGTGGTGTTCCAGGAACGCTGTCAGGAATGAGCCTTTCTAACCCAAGTAGCCCCCCCAGCCCACCCCAGGCTGGATCGGCTCGTTTGCTGCTCCATGTTCTCCAGTCTCTTTTTCATACATGCCAAAGCACCTCCAAGAGTCCACCTTGGGAAACCCCACCTGGAGCTCCCACTTCCCTCCCAGCTCGATCTTTGGCCCAGGTGGCCTCTGGAGTTAGGGCCAGGAGCCAAAGAGGTGCTTCTAATTTCCAGGGTTTGTGAGTTTATTCACAGACTCAGAGCTAGAAGGGGACTTGGGGACCATCCAGTTCAATCCCCTGATTTTATCAAAAAACAGAGGCTGAGGGAAGAGAAGTGATAGGTCCATGTTTATCAGAGAGATGGTAGAAAGATGGGGTAAAGCCCAATGGAGTAGACGTGGTAGATGCATGTCCCGAGTCTGCAGTGCGTGATGCTGCCTCTCTGACACCCAAGAGCAACTTCATGTTACCAGCTCAAGACACATGCCTACTGACTGAGGTACAGACAGGCCCCAGATGCTTCAGCTCCTGTTGGACAATGTTCATGTCAAACTCTGGGCTAACCCACACTTACTGATGCTCCTCTTGAGGATGGAGAGAAATCTCAGACCAGCAGAGTAGAAAAGAGAGGAGAGGACAGGGCTACTGACCTGGGGGAAGAGACCAAAAGATTTTCTGCTTGCAATGATTTCCTTTGAATGTATCCCAGGTTTGAGCTGTCCCTGCGGAATATTAAGGGGATATTTATGATACTGATGGGGTTAGGAAGAGAAAACTGGGGACCATCAGTAAAGGGACCTTTAAGGGAGGGTGAGAATGACTGTGTTTTTCTCCAAGGCCACTTGGAAGATAAATTCGGGCCCTTCCACAACAGCTACTGCCATGTTCCCTTAGCACAAGTTTTCATTTCTCAAGGCAACAAAGGCAAGGGACAACATACCTCCAAGGTGAGTTCCAGAAGAGAGCCTCCTTGTGCTCTGGAGGATGGCTCAACAGGGGCCAAGTTAATTTACTTAAATTATACCATACTCAGGTGCTCAGCATAATTTTAAAGTGATAACGAACATACGAACTCTTGTTTCTGGGTAGTTTATCTAGTGACATCTCTTGGCATTCACAGGCAGCCAATTTCTTCCGGAGGAATTTCCACTAATCTCTTCTCCAGGAATAGACCTTGGCTCCCAAGGCAGTGTCAGTGAGCTCAAGGCATAGCTTGACTTGAGCCCTAGCATTGCCAAAGCAAAATGCCCTGGCCGTAGACAAGTGGACAGAGATTTATAGAGCCTTTTTTGAGGTCCCCAAAGCCAGGATGGCTGCAGCGGTCTGTGAGCTTTGGAGTCTTTCCTGCTTCTGGGATGTGGGGAGTAGAGGTTTGAGGGGGAAGGAGGTGACAGTAGGGAGAGCAGCTCAAGTACATATGATCAGCCTTAGCCACTCTCTGACCTACTTCTCCTTCCTCATCTACCATTTCTGTGGCAGCTTTCCCACCTCATCTGCACTTCATCTTTATGCCAAACAGATTTAACTTATTTGGGGTGAAATATTGTTGGTTTCCAGACTCTGATTCTCCCTGGGAATGATCTTCAACCAAATAGAAAATATAATTTGTAAAATACCCCATTCAGATTTGCTTCAAAATAATATGGAAGGGGAAAGCAGTGGGGTTACAGATGAAACAGGATTGCCTCTGAGTTGATCATTGTTAAAGCTGGGTGATGGCATTATTCACAATAGCCAACAGGTGAAAACAACCCTAGTGTCCATCAACAGAGGAATAGACAAACAAAATGTGGTATATACGTACAAATGGACTATTATTTAACTTTGAAAAGGAAGGCAATCCTGACACATGCTACAACGTGGATGAACTTTGAAGACATTATTCACCCACAGAAGTTGAGATATATATATATATTTTTTGTTTTGTTTTGTTTGTTTTTACAGATATGCAAGGATCCAACAATTATAGCACTCTCTGAAGAAAATAGTTTCAAAAAGACTCTGACCAGGCTTCCCTGGTGGCGCAGTGGTTGAGAGTCCGCCTGCCGATGCAGGGGACACAGGTTCGTGCCCCGGTCCGGGAAGATCCCACATGCCGCGGAGCGGCTGGGCCCGTGAGCCATGGCCGCCGAGCCTGCGCGTCCGGAGCCTGTGCTCCGCAACGGGAGAGGCCACAACAGTGAGAGGCCCGCGTACCACAAAAAAAAAAAAAAAGACTCTGACCAAAATCAAATGGGTTAGAGAAGAGAGGAAACAGGGGTGAGCAATAAATCATGTTTCCTTATATATACATATACACACATGTATATATACATGCTTACCTATATATATACACACACACATTTGTATATATGTATACATGTGCATAGATTTATACACATATATATAGTTCAGTATAAATGGATAGTGATAGACTGGAAATGTGTAATGCTGAATAAGAATTCTTAAAATAGAGGTGAAATACTGCAAAGGATATTCTAATGAGATCTAGAAAGAAAAGTACCATGCTACTTCAGCAAAACCTAGGTGTTGGGGGCAGGGCATACAGAGTGAAAGCATCCAAAAGGCTCTTGGGATAAGGAGAAGAAAATGGGGGAAGTAGAAGTATTCTCAATAGCTCAATGGCATAAATCTTAGAAAGTCAAAGCAGAGAGTTGGCTCCCATGCTCCAGCTCATTTTTCACGAAGCTCCCCAAATGCTAAACAGATTTCCTGTACCCTCGGTGACAAGAACCTCCGCTCTGGCCAAAATCCTGCCCCATTTTCCCACCCCAGTAATATGCATGGCCTCACAACCATCTCCTGCAGGGGCAGCCAGCAAGCATCCCAGGCTGTCTCATGCTCTGTAACAGAATGCCTGGAGCCCACCTCTTTCCTAGTCTCCTTTTTCTAGGAGGGGGCCATGACTTGCTCCCAGGAACCCAGGCAGGGGCTGTTTCCCATCACTTCTTGCAATGAGGTATTTCATGGGGCCTGAGAGAGGAAATCAGGTCTCTGCTCCCCCTGGGATTAGTGCCATTCTCTGGTCTGTTCTCCCAGAAGGCCCTTTCTCTAGGTCTGACATAACTTTCTCCTCCAAGACAGGATCAGCGAGAATCCATTTGTGTATAGAAAGACGAGAAGATACTTTTGACGTATTGTAATGTGAAAGAAGCAGGCTGCAAAATAATTTATATAATATACCTCTATTGTAAAAAAAAAAATCCCACAAAACTATATTACACCTTCATTGCATAGATATATAAATGGGGAGGGAACTGGGATTGGAGGTAAGCAAAGGGAAGTTTAGTTTTATCTATATTATTTGAGTGTTTTACCGTAGGAATGTAATCATGAATCACATGTGTGTAATTTAAATATATACTTAACCCATAACAAGAAGAAAGACCTTCATGCTTTGAAGGGCAGATACGTCCATTAATCCATTCATAAATGCCCACTGTAGGTCAGTAGCTGCTGGGGAGAAGAAATGACTCATGCGTAGCTGAGTCCTGGAGGCATTCTCTGTCTGGTAGAGGAGATAAGATGTGTAAACCAGTAAGTGAAATAGGAAGACGCCCAGTGGAGAACCGTATGTGCAAGAGCAGATGAGGAGAGAATTTGGGAGGAGATGAGGGGAGAATTTGGGAGGAGTTGAGCGATAACAGTAAGCAGTTGAGTTTGACTAGCCTGAGGGGGGAGGGGAAGTAAGGGAGAATAGTAAATGATACAGCTAGAAAGGGAAACCAAGGCAAAAGCGTTCATTTATTTATCTAATGCTTCCTGAGTGCCAACGAATTTCACTGCCTAATGGTGGGAGAGGGGAGAGGTTGTCTGGGGCAAACAATAAATACATTTTGCTGTGTACCTGAAAATAACACAACTTTGTTAATCAACTATGCTCCAATATCAAATAAAAATTAAAAGAAAAAAAAAAGACCTTGGGAAGGCCAGCTGGCTGGCGATAGCAGATTCAGGAGTCCTTGTTTCTGGGTGGAGGACAAAGCATGGGAAGGATCCGTCAAGGAGAGCATTTGGTGTGGGACCAGGAAAGGAGAGGGTCATTATGGAATCTCTTGGGATCTCAGCAAAACAGGGAAAGATCTAGGGAAAGATGCCAGGACTTCAGTTACCCAGGAAGGTTACAAAGGAGCCAACAGAGGAATTGGGTTCTGGCATTTCCACCTCAAACTCGGGCTCCTACCCTCCAAGGGTGGTGGCCCATCTGACTCTGTGTGTGCATCTGGCACTGGCCGCACAGAGCTGCAGCTGGGAGCTGACCGGGTGAGGCAGAGACAAGAAGAGAGGGCCTCGCTTACAGCATGGAGGAGGGAGGGGTATAAACTGGACATTCAGGATATAAGAACTGCTAAATAGTGAAAGGAGTAACCACATCCTCTGATTAGGGGTCATGTCCAAGGTGACGGTGCTCTGCATCTCGCCTTCATGGTGTTCTCCACTGGCTCCTCCCCTACGGCTAGCTTGGGAGCCCACTCTCCCCAGGCCTCAGAGAGGAGACAAGGAGCACACACGTCCTCCCGCCTGTATGTGGGTTCAGGACTTTATCTTAGTGGGCTGCTGGTGAGTGGTGAGTGGCAGGCATGTTTTACAACCCCAGATTAAACGCTCCTTCCATATGAGTTTATGTTTATGTCTTTCAGATTTCATCTTTCTATGAATAAAATGCAAGCTCAGTTTGACAGTCAAGGCTACCGTAACCTGGTTCCATAATACTTAGCTGTGGCTGGTGTCTTCAATACGTGCTACCCTTCTCCATCCTGCTCCCTGCCCCAGGGGCTATCCTACAGTAGCCTCTGGCGTCTGTTGGATTCAGCTGTTGGGGAGCTCCAGAGGGATACCTGAGTGGTGTGGGCGGGTGATGACAGTGTATTTATTCTTCTGGGTCTAAGTGTGATGCTGGCTTTATGAGACTGAAGCTTGCAATTTTATTGGTCCACAAAAACCAAAAATATCACCAAATGCAGAAAAATAGCAATATTGTTCTGTTTTCAGCAGCATACTCTTTGCCTCTTCATCTGACAACTTTGTAATCAATTTTTCTAGAGAAAGAATGGAAATATAATCCATTCTTTCCCCTAGTGGGTTTGATTGGAATTGGATTCTTTTTATATTGGTAACGTAGAACAATTTCAATTTCACAACTCATCATTTGTAATGTCATGTCAAATTCTGAGATTGCTGTCCCATTTGGGAAGACCTCTATCATTTTCTTCCATATATAACTAAGACTTAGAGCATTTCAAATTTTCTTGTTCAGGAATTAATCTTAAATACTCTTTGAATTGCTCAGACCTATAAACCAGCTTGCCTTTGGGCCCCATTATAGTGGTGGCATACCATGAGTTTTATGTTATCTTTTATAGAGGGTGCTGTGTGGTTTTGCCCAGATTCCCTCATGGGGTCAGTGCAGCCATCCCTCAGCTGCTGGAATATAGGATCTGCTGGGGCCACATTCTGGTCGGCTTTTCCCAGTCCTGCCATCCTCATTTCCTTACAAGTAGAACTCCTGAGAGCTCTCCACGGTAAAAAAAGTTACATGCGACTTTTCATTTCATAGGCCATTTCTAGGGAACCCCATCTAGGACATATTCATAGATGTCAGGATCTTGTATCAAAGCAGTAAGAAATGTAAATCTTCTGCCAATGAGTTCATATGCTTTACTCCTCCATCAATAAGATTATCGAATAATCCAAGGTCCTTTAATTCTATTTGCATTTTCTTTCTTCGTCTTAATAAGTTGCTAATTTTGATATGATGTGAAATTTTTTTATGCCTAGGCTATAAACACAGGAATCTGAGAACTAATATGTGAAATTCCATTTAAAAAGAAATAGTATGGTGTGTTTATAGTTGCAGGTGCTGCGTTATACTACTGACAATGAGAACTGAATTCTAGACTTAAAATTTTATGTCTGATGATGGGCCACAGACCAGCCCTGGTTCCTCACACAAACCTCTGTTCTCTTCACTACCCACATACATCCATGCTGGGCACCAAAGGACACATTCTTATTACAACTGACCTCTCTGTACCTTCAAGTCATGACATCAGATGAGTTGGCGGTAAGAGTATTCCTGGAAGCCATTCCTTCATGAGGACAGCTAGCGGTGAATTAAATATATACAGAGTGACTGTGAGCAACTTAAATATATCACACCAAACCCAAACTCATCTTCTCCTTAACCAGATCCTAAAAATGCCCATGACGCCTCCAAAGCCACCCAACATAGGATGTGTGTGGCAGAGGGAAACTAGGATCAAAAATATCTTACTTTTACAAAATTTACCCCCCCAAATTTACAAAAACATAGAACATATGAACTTTGCTAGGGTTCCTTCCCAGGCCTGGGAAGGGGCCTGTGCAACTCTGAACCCTACAGCTTGAACTTGACCAGTTTCATTGTAAATCCGCCTCTGCCTGGACCTCTCCCCGCAAGGTTGCCTGGAACTGGCTGCATCTTTGACTGAGGCCTCTGTTCTTCTAAGGCAGCTGTTGTATTGCACGCTCTCTCTCTGTTCTAGTCACAGTCTCTCTGTGCCTAGAGGTGTAATGCCTTGGCTCTTACTGAGCCTGGTTTACTGGGCTATTCTTTATGGCTCTCCTACACCCACACGTTTGCAAATAAACCCTTTTCAAATGATCCCATCTTGGGTGTGCCCTCTGTTTCCTGTTGGGACCCTAACTAGTCATCACTCCCTCCTCCCCAACAAGACTTCTGTTCCCCTCCAGTTGCCCCCTGACTCCCCCTTCCTCACCCACCCCGATCATTCATTCTCCCAGGCCTTGGCTTCTACCATCCCCCTGCCTAAATGTTCTCAGCAAATCTTGCCCTTTCTTCCAGGCCCAGCTCCACCCTACCCTCCTCCCCAGTCAGAGTAGTGTTCAGGAAGCGCTGCAGGGTGAATGGATGTTTGGATATTATCTGAGAAGTGTCTGCTTTGCAGAAGCTCCCAGGAAAGGGGAGGGGTTCCTGAAGATACTGATTTTACAATTAACCCTCGGAGAAGGAGGCTGTTTAGAACACCTTTCCTGGAGACTAGACTCGCTGTTTATTGCACCACTTAGGGAGACCCTGGCAAAGTGAGGAAGGTTTCTTCCATCCCCCAGGTGAGCGTGGCAGGATTCCCTGTATCTGTGAGTATGTGAGTGATTAAAAGAGAAGCTGGCCAACTTCCCTACACAAATCATTTCCAGCCACAGTGCCCGAGGGATTCTGCTGGAATGCAGGGCAGGAACACAAATGGATTCTCGCTGATCCTGTCTTGGAGGAGAAAGTTATGTCAGACCTAGAGAAAGGGCCTTCTGGGAAAACAGACCAGAGAATGGCACTAATCCCAGGGGGAGCAGAGACCTGATTTCCTCTCTCAGGCCCCATGAAATACCTCGTTGCAAGAAGTGATGGGAAACAGCCCCTGCCTGGGTTCCTGGGAGCAAGTCATGGCCCCCTCCTAGAAAAAGGAGACTGGGAAAGAGGTGGGCTCCAGGCATTCTGTTACAGAGCATGAGACAGCCTGGGATGCTTGCTGGCTGCCCCTGCAGGAGATGGTTGTGAGGCCACGCATATTACTGGGGTGGGAAAATGGGGCAGGATTTTGGCCAGAGAGGAGGTTCTTGTCACCGAGGGTACAGGAAATCTGTTTAGCATTTGGGGAGCTTCGTGAAAAATGAGCTGGAGCATGGGAGCCAGCTCTCTGCTTTGACTTTCTAAGACTTATGCCGGAAAAAAATGTAGGGGCTTTCAAGCCAGAAAAGTACCAGATGTTTGGGGAATTGCTTTCTCTGGCTGATTTGAAATTAGGACATGTTTTTATCTCCTTCATAAAATTAGAAAGGTATGCCTGTCTAAATGGAAGTAGTGATTGATGACCTCTTGACTCTCCACATGTGAGTGGGCAGGATGGGGGCGTGGGAGTTGGTGTGGTTAATAGTCCATGGAACATATTATTCAGCATCAGTGGAAAGAGCACTGACCACAGGCAGTGTCTGTGACCTAGGCCAAGTCCCACCACTAAGTGTTGTGACCTTGGGCGAGTCAATTTCCTATTCTGAACCTCAGTGTTCTCGTCTATACAATGAGTTAATTGGATGAAATGATCTTTACTGTCTCTTCTAATTGTAAAAATTCTATGGTTCTCTTAAAACCAGCCACAGGCCATTGAGATTGTAAAACTGTTTTCTAGTCCTCTGATTAGGTGAGTTTATTCTCCTGTGAGCAGCACAGTAATGAAGCCAGGATCACAGTCCTCGGGCTCTCATCTTGACTCTGCCTCTTCCCATCTGTGTGAGCTTGGAGAAGTCAACCTCTCTCTCTGAGCCTCAGTCACTGCCCCAGGGCTCACAAGGTCAGATCTGGTTTCTCATTCCCCAGAGAGAAGATTTATGGTACAAAACCAAAACTGTCCTGGGTCTCGCTGTGTTGGTTCCAGCTGGGGAGACACATATTTCTGAGCCTTCTCAAATAAACATTAGTCTGTCATATATCCTGCCTTAAGATCCACCTCAAAATGTAATCCCCTGGGACTTAAATGGAGCACAAATACACAGAAGATGAAAGTACCTTGGATGTCCCTCATTTAGGCTCCCATTACCTTCCAAAGCTGAGTCTCATCCCCGACACTGCTCTCCTTAGGTGGCTCAAATTGCCAGGACACTCATGGGGCCATTTGCAGGAGGAGAAGACCCATATCCTTCTGGCAGTTTTCCATGACCCTGAATCCTGGAATCAAAAACATTGCCCCATTGGGATTCAGTCCCTCAGAATGCTTCCAGCTCACCCTGACTGCTAATTTATTGGTGACAGCACTTCCTTAAACGCAGGAGCTGGAAAGAAGTGATGCTTTCACAAGGAAACAGGTAGAACAGGTAAGGCCTAAAGGCCTTGTCTCATAGCACTAGTTTTGGATCAGGCAAGCCCAGATTTTATTCTCAGTGGATTACTGTCTAGCTGTGTTATCTTAGGTAAGTTACTTAACCTCCCTGAACCTCAGTGTCCTCCTCTGTGAATACCTACGTTCCAGCATGGCCATGAGGTTTAGAGATACTATACATAGAATAGTCCCTGTGCAGTGGCTCACGTGTATCTGGAGCTCAATACATTTTAGTTCCTTCTCCTTCTCCTTCCTTTCATGAAATATGAGAAAGTGAAAAGTTGACGACTGTTAGCTTAATAGCATCGTGGGCTCATCATATCAGGCCTGTACCCAGCTCTCCAGCCTATCTTTTCCCCAAGCTTTCATCTTCTCTGAACTGGTCACACAGAACTACCCACCCATCTCAACACACATCCTTGTGCCCTCCCGAGTCTTCACTTGCCTAAGTATTTGTCATTCTTCAAGGTCTGGTTCAAATTCCAGGTTATGCAGGAAGCATTCCCTGACTTCTAACTAGAAATCAACACTGCCTCCTCTGAATTACTGCAGTGCTTTTGCTATCCACTCATCATTTTTCCCTTCTACGATAAAGATGTAAAAATATTGCCCCCTCCCCCCTCAACCAGCAGACCATGAATGATAAGTACTGTACATGTATCATCTCAGAAACCCTCACGAGAGTGATCTGCACGAAGCTGAAACCCAGAAAACAGTCTTGATTGAATAAATGAATAGAGATGTCTTTATTTGAGGTAGAAGACGAGATAAGATAACCGGTAGCTCTTTAGAAAAGGAAATAGAGGAGAAAGGGAAAGTAATGCTATTTGCAAACCTATTGTGTGAGATGAATATTGCAATCCCAGTTTACAGCGGTAGAAAATGAAGCTGCTGGAAGCTAAGTAATAATGTTATATAACCATGAACATGCACAATTATGTGCTGAGTACTGTACAGTGCTTCACATGCATCATTTCATTTAATACACCCAACAACACTTATGAAGTAGTATTATTCCCATTTTGCAGATGAGGAAGCTGAGGCCCAAAGAAGTTAAGATAACCCAAGTTTACAAAGCTCCTCTAGTAGAGGGGAGTGCTGTAAGTTTATACACTGTACCTCAAATGTGCATACCTGGTGGGGTCCTTTATTGTCCATAACTGATGATTTTGACCTCTAGAGCCCCAAATCTCACTGAGGAGCGGGAAAACAGTATCAAAATTTGTCAAGTCAAAGATCTCAGGGTGGTTTTTTTGAGGAAGAATGGGAGTAAAAGAGATTTTTTTTTTTGAGATGTTATTTTTTTGTGTTTATTTTTTCCCAGTTTTCTCAGTTTCTTTTGAACAAGTATTTAAATAATTCAAGGCTCAAACTTCTTCCCAGGCTATCTCTCTCTCTCCAGGCTATTGCTCTTCCCCTCTGCCCCTTGAGAAGGCTGGTCCTTGTTCGCTTCTGTAGGTTCTCACCACCCTAAGTCCCTACTATGCCTGCTCACAGGGCCCTATTCACACCTGCAGCCAAAGTCCATGCCGCACAAGCACGTGGCCTGTTCTCTGGCCCGGCTGACGCGATGGACTTCCCCTCCCTCTCTCCTCCCTGCTGCTGGCTCAGCGGCACCCCGGCTCTCACCAATACAGCAGTCCCTTGCGGTGTGGGCGCTCCTCCTCACAGACTCTGCTTTGGGTCACTTCCCCCTGTGGCGGGCCTGCTGGCCTCAGCTCTTGGTGACCTTTTGCATTCCCCACTGGGGGCCCCCGGGAGCTTCTGGCTCAGGCTGGGAAGCACCAAGCTGGGGGGCAGTCCTGCCTCAGGCCTGCGCTGTGAGCTGACCCCTGGTCAGTGTGGGATCCTCTAAGGCAGTCTCCTCCCAGAGTCTCTTAGGCAGGAAGAGGAGCACAGCCTTTTGCTCTGGAATCTTCCTCAACTGAACTGACGGTTTCTAATCCTCACCTTCTGGGCACTTCTTCCTTTCCTTTCTGCCTCCCACTCCTTGCCTCCTTGTTCCTTTCCCTCCAACTGTTTGACAGGCATGGTGCCTATGTCGCATCCTCCTCCTTCTTGCGGTGCCGTCCATCTTATTCTCTTTCTTAGAGCCATAAAGGCAGAATGACTGCAAGAAGAATACATAAGGAAGGTATTTTGAAAAGTGTTACCGTCGTTCCACTTGTAGTACTAGAAATTAAATCCAAAAGTGTCCAACTCTAAAGCTTAGCTCTTAACTACCATGTTATAGACCCCAGTACTACAAAACTAGAGTAAGGGATTGAACCCAGGTCTAATCCAACCTCAAAATCCAAGCTTTTCCATTAAGCCATTTTTCTTTTTCGTTCCACCAACAGAAAGCACCCCCAGACCCTGTCCCCTCCAGACATATCCTGGGGCCTCCTTTCTGTGCCAGAGCAGGTGCAAAGCCCCAGAGCCCTCACTTCAGCGCCAGGGCCTCCTTCCTCCCTCCCGAGCAGAGTCCAGGGCATCTCCAGTGTTGACTCAACGGTGCGTTAGGAGCAGAAATGGCAAAGACCTGTCTTGCGAAGCACCTGTGCATTTGCTTGCTTGCTTCCGATCACTTAAGGCAGGGCTGAGCGGCCCTTTAATAGGTTTGTTTTTGTGTTTGGTTTATTCCTCCGACAGAGTGAGTGGATTTCACTTAGCTGTGTAAAGGAGGAAAGGCAGTGTGTGAGCCACGCGGTGCAGCGGACGTCAGCTCGAGCTGAAGGATACTGAAGTTTCCCACTGGCCTCAGAAAGCCTCTTGAGAAACTTACTCTTCTGGTTTGGTGCAAGATTTGTTTTATTTTGTTTTCCCCTCAGCCAGATATTCGGAATCTGTTTCACTCACCTGGAAAGTTGCATCATCTTGACAAGCACAAGGCAATCAAGAGATTCCCAGCTGCTCCTGTTGCTATTGTGTATTCGCAGGCAGAGAGAGGGGACAATTGGCCTCTCAGAAGTGCGTTTGCTGGTAAGTAGACATGGGGAGCTGAGGCAGTTTCTCAGGTCATTCTGATAAACATGAACGATATTTGCCCCAAATATATTGGGCCATAATTTTCAGCTAGAGGCAAAAGTGAGGTATCTCCTGGATTACGTTAGTTCTTTACTACAGGTATGGAAAAACCCAGTCTAAGGATTTAATTTAGCAACCTCTTATTGAGTTTCTGATGCACAAGAGAAAGGGTCTGGGTAGATCAGCATTTTGATTACAAAGACAGGTAAGACATGGCCTTGAACCTTGTGGTTTCTGGCTGGTGGGGGTGGCTAGGGATGAAGCATACAGTGCCTGCTCCCCTTAGGAGAATCCTCTGTGTCTTAACCCCGCCCTGACCCTATTGCTTCACAGCCTGATTTCTGGAAAGGTTGGTTCACATGCACTGCCTCTAGGTCTCCTCCTGCTTCTGCTCCCTGCCGTCCTCTGACCCTGCTTTAGCTACCACACTGACAAGCACATTTTAGTCTTTATCTTACTAGGGTTGCTGTATTTAGCAAATAAAAGTAGAGGATTTACTTATACTAAAAAAACTTTGTTTCAATCTGAAATACCAATTTAATTGGGCACTCTTTTTTTTATTATTAGTTTTGGCTTTATTTACTGGCATGGTTGATCATATAGGGCACTCTGTATTTTATCTGGCAACACCAACTCTTACATGGCTTGTCTGCCAGCTCTAACCTAGAGACTGTTCCTTCCTTCTTGAAGTGATCTCCTCCTTTAACAGATGCAACATTGACTGACATCATCACTCTCTTCGAGTCTTCTTCCCCTTGGACCACCCCTCAGCCTCTTAATCGCTGAGCATCCCCAGAGTTGCAGCCTCTGTTCTCTCTCCCTCATTCTTCCCAGAACACTTTCAGCAGAGTCATGGCCTCAGCCCCATGGTTCAGCATGGATGAGTCTACTTCTAGCCTAGAGACCACACTTGCTACACTCACCTCAAGTCTCTGTACCTCGTGGTCTCTTGGGCAACTCCAAGATGTATCACAGGTTCCCCAAACTCAGCATGTTGCAAATTTTACTCATGTGTCCTTCTCCATTCCTTCTCCACCCAGTCTCAGTGAATTTACGCAATCATCCAACCCACCTGCAAGTCAGAAGACCTGCAATCACTCTCAATTCTGTCCTCTCCCTCCCTTCACATCCAATTTGTCTCTATGAAGTGTGGATTCTATCTTCTAAACATCTCCCATTTGTCCTCTGCTCCCCCTCTGCCATTGGCCTATTACAGACCTTCATCATCTCTCACCTAGATCATTGCAGGAGCCTCCTAATTGGTTTCTCTGCCTCCCTTCCACCTCCCTCCCATCTATCTTCCACACTGCCCCCCGAAGGAGTTTGCCAAAATTTGCATTATGCCCTTCACTTGCTTCACTGGTTCTTTATCAACCACTGGGTAACTTGTCATGTGGGACTCTTCACCACCTAGTAAATGCCCACCTCTCCAAGCTCATCAGCTGACACAGAACAACCCCAGTCGTGCTGAAAATATGCCCTCTTCTCCAAGCACACAGTATGGTCTCAGAGTCTGATTTCACAAGTCATTATTTCTGCAGCGCACTCTTACTCACACTTGAAACCACAGAGAACTACTCATCCTCCCAGCCTCAAGTCAAGCTTTCCACCTTACAGAAGCCTTCCTACATTCTCTAAGAAGACGTTGCTGAGGAGGGGTCGGGTGCTGCCTGCTCTATGTTCCTCTAGCTGCTAGAGTCTAGCACTTTGTACTAACCTCTGTTAGAAGGCTCTCTAGACAGATGATGTGTTTGCAAATCTTGTATGTCCTGTAATTGATCATTGCACCAGACCCTGAACTCCTTGAATACAAGGACCATATCTTTTGCTTAGTTTTATTGATACTTAGAACTTTAAAAATATCTGTAAGAATATAGAAACTAATACAACCAACACCTGTGTTCCAATTTTCCAGAGTTGACCACTATAGTATTGTTTTATTTGCTTCCAATATTATTCCTTTGACCCTTCTCTCACCCCTCAGAGGCAAAATTGGAGGTCCCCAAGTAGGGATCCCTGAGCAAGTGTTTGAGAAGTGCTGGGATGGGGTGGCAGGTAATCTGGGAGGAGCAGGACATCAGTGATCAGTTAAGTCATTCTTGTAATGGGCTTTGAAACAGCAGAAATCCACCTTTTTCTTAAAAACACCGTTTACCCAGAGACTGAAGGCCCACTTGAGCTGTATACTGGTGGCAAACTGAAAACGTTAAAGAAAATCTTACTTTATGTGGTTTTGGCTTTAAAAAAAGATTTTGAAGAATGTGGCAACACTTAAAGCCCTGGTGAAGCTTATTTTGAGTTTGTTTTGGTGCTAGTTCAAAGAACTCTGTCAACCAGCTGAGAAGACTATGTATCGAAATATTAATTGTATCTTTGGGTGGAGAAATTGGAACCAATCTTCTTTTCTGTTTGCCAATCTGCATTTTTTTTAGAGCAATGAAGAAAAGGGAAACTGCTTTAAAACTATATCCAAGGAAAATTGGGCTTCCCAGGTGGCGCAGTGGTTGAGAGTCCGCCTGCGGATGCAGGGGACACGGGTTCGTGCCCCGGTCCGGGAAGATCCCACATGCCGCGGAGCGGCTGCGCCCGTGAGCCATGGCCGCTGAGCCTGCGCGTCCGGAGCCTGTGCTCCGCAACGGGAGAGGCCACAACAGTGAGAGGCCCGCGTACCGCAAAAACTATATCCAAGGAAGTTTAAACAGTTTGAGAAAGTTTTCATGAGACGTATAGGATTTGAAGAGCTAGAGATTATATGTTGATAGCCTAGAATCTGAAGCTTGAACTTTAATGAGATTTCTCCCTGTCAGGATTATGGATTGACTGTACCACCCAGGGAACAAACAGCTGACCTCAAATCACATGCCAATATATTCACAATTAAACAATCATTCAAGAAGCTATAAAGCACACAAAATGCATAGTGGCTACAAATAGTCAACAAATGAAGCTTCTGTGTTTTCTTGCCTGAGAACAAGGGGCCTGTTCTTTTAGTATTTATAGCGAATAGTGAGACTCTGTGGAAAAAAATACAGCAGTTGGTAAATGTTCTAAGGGAGGCATAGCAAACGTCAGAGAAGCTGGGTGCTCCTGACTTCACCTGTGGTTGGCTAAGGATGAAGGATGAGGAGGTGGCCAGTGGGCCTCTAGATTACCAATTCAACACAGAAAGTGACCATTCTGAAATCTCAGCTTTTTCCTTCTTAATTTTTTCCTTTCTGGATTTTAAAACAGGAGAAGTATTTAGTAATGAGAAAGTGATTTATTGAGAGTTTTCCCACATATACTACTCAAATGAGGTGGTGCTTTCTCCCCTAAAGATGACGTCTCTGTTCCAGGACAGATTACAATTGATAAAAAGTCTAGAAAGCCTTGCAAAATTTGGAAGCATTTGGAAAACGGGACAGTTTTCTGCACGGATTCAGTCCTAGACATTTGGCATAGAAAGGGCAACAAAGCAAAGTGCCTGGTTTGGTTTCTTTTAATTAGACCCTCACGTGGGTTTGGTTGGTTTTAGTTTCCCTTGCTTCTCGAGGGAGAGAGTTGTGCTAATGCTTGCTATTTGCACATCCGAAGGGTGGAGGTGGTTTTTGGCAACCTCTGCACTCACCAGTCCTGAAATACCTTTTTAGCATGGGGTCAGACAGCCACATGTCCCTGAGGACCCCTTGCCAGTATGCTACAGGGTGCAACCAAATCCTGTAGTGTGAACTGGAAGGATTGGTGGTGGCAATGGTGTCTGATGGTCTGTGAACTGAGGGTGGCAGGTCAGCCTGCCAGGCTCCATTCCAACAAATGCCCTTTAGAGAGCTGACCTTCTGTTTGCTGGGCCTTTCTTTACTAGATACCATGTGGAATTCTGGTAATAATTCTGGAAATAATTGAAGGCGTTCACTTATTCAGTATGTCAGTCAGTCAGCAAACCTTTCTTAGGCACCTATGATGTGTAACATACTAATAGATGCAAAGAATGCCACAAGAATAGAAAGTTAGACCTGCGAGAGTAATTTATAATTTACCATGTTCATCTATGTTATGTCAAAGAAGATAAAACAGAGACGGTCCTTGCACTCGAAAAGTTTATAATCTAGTAGGGGAGAGGAAGCATGTACAGAGTACAATTTAGTGCATGTCACAAGAAAAATCAAGTTCCTGACCGGGGAATGAACAGATATCCTGGAATCACAAGCTAGTACTTTCACGTTTCAGAGAGTTTGAAAGGGGAGAGACCACATCCAGGTTTGGGCCAGGGCTGTGTCTACACAGGACCTACATGGTGGGATTTGGATGTGTAAGTGTGCAGCAGAGTGGCTATACTTCTGTCGCCTTGAAAATATTTTAAAATGTGCTCCCTTGGTTTTGAGGCTCGACATCTTTTTCAGGGAACTGTGCATACCAACCATTGGGTTGCCTTTGCAGCACCTGTACTTTGAAATTTAACAGCATTTTTGGAGCCTAAAAGATAATCAAATCATGACTGACAATTCACATAGAGTTAAACTTAACGATAGAACGTCTAAGTCGCACACGTGGGCCATTTTCTAAAGCCACACAATTTAAGGGCTAATGTTTTTTCAAGTTGTGGGGGAATAATTTGCAGACTTCCGTGGCTTAGATCGTTAACTTGGTCCTAAAATTTATAACTCTTTAATACAATCTCACAAAGATTCATCACCCTGCCTAGGGAACAAGGCCTCTCCTGGCTGAAAGATAGTTATTCAGTAAACACTTTTTGTTTCAACTCTTTATTCTGAAAATTGTTCTGATATGGTGTCGAAAGATTGTTTACTTTGATGATGAATGTTAATTTTTTCTTAGGTGATTCAATATCTTGTGGCCTCTCAGCTTTCTCATTCTGAATGCCAGTTGCCATTGAACAAGACTGTAGATACAGAAAACATAGTGTTTTAGATGAATGTGTACTGACACGGGAAGATTCCTTTGAAAAAAAAGTTACAAAATCCCCTCTGATAAAAGTGTGTTTGTTGCTCTTCTTTCTTCTGAAAAGAGAATAAAATGAGAACATTCGAAAAATAATAGCTCACTGGGGATTCTGATTAGTCTATTTTACATTTATGACTTTACATGTAATCTACAGCATTCCTCTGGTTTTCATGACTCTCATGTCGTAATTGTGTCTAAGAAGCTAAAAACATGCCTTACAAAGTGTTCCATATTCCTACACCAAGAAAAATGACAGGATTTGCCAAGTTCTGAGCCTGACACAGCCTTCTTTCCCCAACTGATAGAAACAAAAATATACTTCTTAAGAATGCATACAATAATCTGAAGTCTTAGTTTGATTAAATAAAAAAATATAAATTAGTCATATTTATTTCCAGAGGATTTTCTTAGGCTTTTACAGTGCCCAAATAAACTATCACCACCTGAAGTCAAAAGCCATGTAGAATGAATTTTGTTCCAATGGTCCAAAACATTTCTTTTAATCTCTCATACACCCCTGTAATGAGGCAAACATGAAGATGAGAAGCAAACTTGTCTACTGACAAATATAGAAAATGTTTTGCGTACCGAATGAGTGTGTCCATGTTTTTGTTTCCATCTGGATCCTTTTCAGTGTGATTACTTATTTTTAGGTTGGCATTTTAGAAGGAAGATGAAATGGCTTCAGGAAATGATGTGAAAGGTTAAGAAGATGGATGAGAAATGTAAGTCCAGAGCTGTCACGAGGGAAAATGTAGCCCCACGGTATTATGTTCAGTGTATTTCTTAATAAAACAAGCTATCCATATTTCTGCTAAATCCATATCCTTGAGCCCTGTAAACTTGAGTAGCTATGCCATAGTGTAAAGGATTGTAAGAGAAAATGTGGAATTTGAAGTCACATAAGTATAGGGGGAGGCAGTATAAGCAAATAATGAAGTGCAAACAGGCCCCAAACAGCCTGACCCTTTTAAAAACACAAAACCTTGGAATCCAGGGGGAGAAGGATGTATGAACTAGAACAAGGGGACAATTTGGTTATATGACATTGAACCCAGACAATCTACAAAAGCTGAATTACAGAATCTTCATGATAATGTTGAGAAAAGAACCCTGAGAATCTGAATAAATATGAACTATTTTCCTAACATTTTGAGGAGTTCAAGATATTCTAGGCAGCTTCATATCCTGGTAACTCCTTTATGAAATAAGTCACAATGAAGTCATCAGTTCTGGCTGTGTCTGTAACTCTGTCATCAGGTGGGCCCCAGGACAGATGAGGGCAAGGAATGCCCCCACCCCAGCCCCTGCTTAGACATCCATGCTTGTCTCTGATCGTGTCAGTCCTGCGCCATCTGACTCCTAATTATAGGTTCCCCTTGGGATTCACTCCGGACTTCTGAACTGGGTTTGGAATTCGTTCATCTTTGGCTGAATCTGAGCTCTCTGTCAAGACCTCAGTTCATATTCATCCTTAAAGTCTTCCACTACAGACTGATTCAGTGACTGTTTCAGACCCTCCCATTCCCAGCCTGGCTCTAGCCTATTTAGATGCAGCCTCATCTATACAGGGCACCCTGACCCCTGATGAAAGGGAAGTCCATCAGGAGTTATGATTTTCACGTTCTAAGGATGAGGAGGTCCACACAGTGGACCTTATCCTTCCTTGTCCACACTCCTCCCCATATGTGGAATGGGTCCTGTACACTGGTCTGTCATTAACTAACACGACCTTTCTGAACTGACACAAAAGAGAAGATGGTTCAAGTTCTACCGGAGGTCTCTTCCCTCTCCTTACCTTTCTTTTTCCCTCCCTCCCTATCTTCCTTCCTTCCAAAAGCCTTTTCTGGGCTTCTCCTATGAGCCAAGCCCTGGACTAGGTGCTAGAATCATAAAGACACTGGCCCCGCCCTCTATAAACTCACATTCTTGTGCCTCCTGCTTTGAAGAAATAAGACCAATCAAGACTACTTGTTCATAGGCTTGTTCAACATTTTGGGGGTTTTGCCTCTGTTTAAAATGAGGAGGAATAGGAATTCCTTTGTTCTTTGTCTCATACTGGCTACTTAATTAAAGGCATTTAGGTAGAGCTTTGGGGGGCAAGTATGTCTTAGAGAGCATTCACCTTACCAGCCCAAACTGCCATCTCCTGAAGAGGTTTTTTTTTATTGTCCATTATGCGTGTTTGTAAACTTTTTATTTTGAAATCATTATAGATCACAGGAAGTTGCAAAAATAGCTCATAGAGTTATGAGCTATTAACATCTCCCAATAGTGACATCTTATATGACTTTGGTACAATATCAAAACCAAGAAATTGATGTTAGGTAGACTACAGACCTCATTCAGTTTTCACATGCACTCATCTGTTGTGTATGAATGTGTGTGTGTATTTCTATGCAATTTGACCACACATAAATTATGTAACCACCAGAACAATCAGGATACAGAACAGTTCCATCACCACAAAGGCGCTCCCTTAAGCAACCTCTTAGGGTCACACCTCCTTGACCCATCCCTGGCCCTGGGTAACCACGAATCTGCTCTGCATCTCTATAGTTCTGTAATTTGAGGATGATTATAAGTGGAATCATACAGTGTGTAACCTTTGCAGATTGCCTTTCATCACTAAGATAATAGACTTCAGATCCTCCAAGCTGTTACATGTATCAATAATTTGTTCCTTTTTATTGCTGAGTAGTACGCCATTGTATGAATGTACCAGAATTTGTTTAGCCATTCACCCATTAAAGAATATTTGTATTGTTTCCAGTTTTTTTTTGTTTGTTTTTACTAATATGAATAAAGCTTCTGTGAACACTCCTACAGTTTTTTTGTGTAAACATAAGTTTTCATTTTTCTGGCCTAAATGCCCAAGAGTGAAATTGCTGGGTATGGTAACTGCAGGTTTACTTTTAAGAGAAATTCCTTGTTTGTTAGCTTTAAAGGAAAAAGAAAAAGCTTTACTGAAGTATAATCAACGTACAATAAGCTGCATGTATTGAAATTGTGCGATTTTATGTTTTCACAAAAGTATATAACCTGAGGGAGCTTCCATGGTGGCACAGTGGTTGAGAATCTGCCTGCCAGTGCAGGGGACACGGGTTTGATCCCTGGTCTGGGAGGATCCCACATGCCACGGAGCAGCTAAGCCCGTGCGCCACAACTGCTAAGCCTGCACTCTAGAGCCTGCAAGCCACAACTACTGAGCCCGCGTGCCACAACTACTGAAGCCCACGTGCCTAGAGCCTGTGCTCCGCAACAAGAGTAGCCACCGCAATGAGAAGCCTGTGCACCGCAACTAAGAGTAGCCCCCACTTGCCTCAACTAGAGAAAGCCTGCACACAGCAACGAGGACCCAACGCAGCCATATATAAATAAGTAAGTAAGTAAGTAAATAAATAAATAAGAAGTGTATAACCTAAAACCATCACCACAATAAATGCATCCTTTACCCCCCAAAAGTTTCCTCATGGCCCCTGTAATCCCTTTCTCCTGCCCTACATGCCCCCTCAACCCATCCCAAGGTAACCACTGATCAGCTATCCATCATGATAGATCAGTTTTCATTTTCTAGACTTTTATATAAATGAGATCATGCTCTTTTCAGGAGGTGTCTGGCTTCCTTTGCTCAGCATAATTATTTTGATATTCATGCATGTGTATCAATAATTAATTCCTTTTTATTGCCAAGTAGTATTCCAGTCCATGGATATACCTCAATTTGTTTATCCATTCCTCTGTTGATGAAAATTTGGGTGGTTTACAGTTTTGGACATTACAAGCAAAACTGTTATGAACATTGATGTGAAAAGTCTATTTATAGACGTATGTTTTATTTCTCTAGTGTAAATGCCTAACAGTTGGATTATGTGGTAGATGTGCATTTAACTTCGTAGGAAGCTGCCAAACCATTTTTCAAAGTCACGGTATCATTTTCACTTGCCCCTAGAAGTGTATGAGAGCTCCACTTGTTCTATTGATATATCTTTGTCAATACTTGGTCTAGTCAGTCTTTTTAATTGTAGACATCTAGGTAGGTGTGGTATTTCATTGTGGTTTTAATTTCCATTTCCCTAATGACTACTGATTTTGAGCATCTTTTCATGTGCTTACTTGCCATCTGTAGATCTTCTTTGGTGAAGTGTCTATTCCGGTATTTGCCCTTTTTAAATTGAGATGTTTGTTTTCTCATTATTAAGTTTTAAGAGTTTCCCAAGCCTCCCTCCAAAAAAAGTTCTCCCCTACTCTGGTTTTATTTTATATTTTAATTCACAAATTAAGCTTCTGTTACTTTAAAGCAAAATAGCCCTAACTAATTTGACCCCACTTTGTGAAGTGAAGAGAAATAGAGTTGTAGGAACCCAGGAAGTGAGGTGGCAACAGATCTTGGCAAAAGATGAGGTCAACAAAATGTCTTCCTTGAAGAGAAACTACCTGAGGGAACGTTTTAGCCCTGCCTACTCCACCTGCATTCTTGATCCCCTTTTTCGTTTTAGTCTTAGAATTATTCTTGTCGTATCCAGCCTCAGATCCTCGGGCTTCTTTTTCCTCATTCTCTATACTATTTGTCAAACACCTGCCTGGTGCCTGACCCTGTGCTAAGGCACTATCTCTTACTACTGCTTCTCCAAGGTCTAATACAGTATCTCACACTATGGGGACTCAGCAAATGTTGTTTGGATAGAAGGAAGGATAAATGGATGGATGAATGGATGTTTTAATTTTATTATGCAGGTCAGTGTTTTTCCAGTTCTTTGGAGCTCTAGGGCTCAGCAGAAGGGCCTCAGGTTTCCCACGTGGGATCTAAGGGCAGGACTCTGGTGGCACCGCCTCTGCCAGCCCCGCCCCTCTTCAACCAGATCAGTTCCACTTTTATCTGTGTTATGTAGTTGGGGTCCACTTGAGATTTTATTTTTATGGGAATTCCCTGATGGTCCAGTAGTTAGGACTCCACGCTTCCACTGCAGGGGGCCCGGGTTCCATCCCTGGTTGGGGTCCTGCAAGTCACGTGTGCAGCCAAAATAAAAAAAGATTTTGTTTTTTTGAAGGTATGCTTCTGCTAAAAAGAAAAAGTTTTAAAACTACTGATATAGATACTGATTTGCTGTTGTAATTTCTTGGAAAAGGAAAAAGAGAAATGAATCTTAGTCCAATTTATACTCCACTAGGTATAAGTCATTCAATGATTTTCAGACTAGGCTCTCCAAAGTTGAAAATGAAGGCTACAATATAGAGTGATGCAAGGGCTAATTAGTGACTGAAGGTGAGTTAGATGTCCCAGGATCATCATAGGACATCAGTGGACTCCCTGCTAATAAATGCCAATAAGTTTATGAGGAACGCACTACTGACTCCTCCCAATCCACTGCACAATGCCTTTTATACTCTGGGAGGAACTAACAAATTGGTAGTGGTAGCAAATATCTTTTAGTCTTACATAAAAAAATTTACAAAGGGATGGAGGCAGGTTAAAGAACTCTGAGAGTCTATCAGTGTCGTGTGTGCATCAGAATTTCTTGAGGCAGAGAATCTAAGCTTGTTTTCTAAACACCTGAACGGAAAATGTCAGAGGTCAGTAAGAACGTTAACAATGGCTCTTAGACTTCTGAGCGAATAGGACTCTGGCCAAGTCACTTAAATTTGTCTGAGCATCAGTTTTCTCATCTGTAACCTGGTGATAGTAGTACCTGTCCCAGTTGCCAGGAAAGGATGTTGTGTAAGTTATGGAGGATAACAGAAGTGAAAGTGCTTTGTGAACCTCAGTGTGCTATGTAAATGAAAGGCGCTATTGCCGTTGTTTCTGCGTGGGCAGAATCTTGTTCTGGATCTTTCTCTGACAGAAGCCAGTGTCGCTCCTCCTTTAATGCTCAAAGATTTAATGGAAGATGAATATCTCGTGGAGAGAAATGGAAGATATAGAGAACCAAAATGGAGCTTTGTGAAGTTGAAAAATACAATATCTGAAATGATTATGATTTCATTGGATTAATAGCAGATTACATGCTGCAGAATAAAGGGCCCGTAAACTTAGAAACATAACGATGCAAGATTTCCAAACTGAAGCACATTTCCAAACTGAAGAGAGAAAAAAAGGCAGGGGAAAAACTGAACCAGGTCTTAGTGATCTGTCAGATAATATCAAACTGTTAAACCTTCTTGTAATTAGAGTCCCAGAAGGGAAGGCAGAAAATCATTGAAGAAATAATGGCCAAATATACCTCAAATTTGACAAAAACTATAAGCCCACAGATATACGAAGCTCAACAAACCACAAGACAGAACAAACACAAATTAAACTACATTAGACCATATTGTGATCAAATTTCTGAAAACCGGTGATAGTCTACCAGAGGAGCCCTTTAATTATGTTTTTTAATCAGCCAGCATCTGAGAAGGCTATTTTCACTCTTACCTTGTTCTGCACCAGCCCCTTCCACGTACCTTCCTCCCCAGGATAAAACAAAAGAACATTATCACCTAGGTCCTCATCACTAGTAATACCAGTTGTTATGTATCAGGCAATTAGCATGTGCCAGGCACTCACATTACCTCGTCTAATCTTGACAATAATCTAGTGAGGTGGGAGCTGTTCATGTCCATTTTATAAATGAAGAAACAAAAGCAGAGAGAGGTTAACTTGTTCAGATCACATAACTTGTGCTGTGGAGCCAAGGTTCAAATCCAAGCAGGCTGACCCCGGAGCCCACCATGCTCAATACCACACTGTACCACCATAATGAAGGGCATCACCCAATCCTAGGGAAGGAAGAAATACTATTTGTATTTCTGTACTATGTATCAGCCACAAAATGTCTTCTTATTAAATCACAGCTTTCAGCGACCTTCCCCAAACCATTACCACCTTTCCAGTTTGGGGGGGAAAAAAAAAAGTCTTAGAAAAGTCCATACTATGTTTACTCATTGTGATCAGATCTCAAGGACTGGAAAGAAATCATTTGTAATTGGAACAGCAATGAACTTGGAACCAGAAGACACAGATTATCAGTTCTGTGACCTCAGGCAAGTTATGTCTCTGGGCCTCAATTTCTTTTTTAAAATTTATTAATTTAATTTTTTTGCTAAATTTATTTTATTTCTTTAAAATCTTCATTTCCTTAAACATGTTAATCAACTTTTTGTTGTTTAGTTGTAACTTACGTCTGAACATCTCCTTCTGCCGTCTGTTTCTGCTGGGTCTTTCTCATGGTGCCTTTCTTTCTTTCTTTCTTTTTAATTTCTTCATGTGTAATCCAGGGAAAATGATAACTAATTATAAAGACTGTAACTGGAAGTGGTATATAAACTGAAAAGTAGTATATACAAACTTGAAGGGACTTTTCATGTTTATTTAGAAGGGCCATTTTAAAATGGAATTGATATCACTTATATTAATTGAAAATTTAAGCAGCAAGATCTGATCGTTCATTTTGTTTCTTGTGACTGATGACTTATGCAACACTTTCACTTCTGAATAAGAATTTTGATATAGAGATTTGTTTTCTTTAGGAGTAAAGTTTAAAGATACCATAGGATCTTCAAGCTGGGGCCCTTGCCCTGCTGACACAGGGTACTGGCAATAGAGGCTGATGTAACATAAAAAGAAGCCTTTAGAAGCTTGTGCATGTGCTGTAACACTATGCATCAAACCTTAAATTAAAAATGTATGCTCCTTAACCTAGCAATTCCACTTCTAGGAATTCATCGTATGAATGAATATTTATTCATCTAGCATTGTTATTAATAATGGAAAATTGGAAGCAACGCTTTAAATAAGCATGTCATTTGAAAAAAAATCCTCCAGGGATAATAAAAGCCATTTTGGAAAAGTGTGGCTTATTATTAATGTGGGGAAAAGAAGTATAAAAAAGCAAAGTTTAAAAAGGAGGCTACAAAAACAATTACCGTGTAATCCAGCAATTCCACATCTGGATATATACCCCGCAAAACTGAAAGCAGAATCTTGAAGAGATATTTGTACACCCACGTTCACAGCAGCTTTACTCACAACAGCCAAAAAGTAGAAGCCACCCAAGTGTCCACTGGCAGATGAATAGATAAATAAAATGTGGTATATGCATACAATGAAATATTATTCAACCTTAAAAAGGAAGGCAATCCTGACGTATGCTACAATATAAATGAACCTGAGAACATTACGCTAAATGAAATAAGCCAGTCACAAAAAGACAAATACTGTATGATTCCATTTACAAGAGGCACTTAAGGTAGTCAAATTCATAGAGACAGAGAGTAGAATGATGGTTGCCAAGAGCTGGGGGGAGGAGGGATGGAAGAGTTGTCGTTCATTGGGCATAGAGTTTCAGTTTTGCAAGAGAAAAAGGATTCTGGAGATTGGACTATACACTTTAAAATGATTAAGACGGTAATTTTAATGTTATATGTACTTTACCATAATTAAATTTTTTTCAAAGGCAAGGAGGAATTAATAAGGCATATGGAAAGAAAGTTTCAGGCAAAAAAACAAAACAACAAGCACAGGAAAGCATGGTATATTCTGGGAACTACATGTGATTCCATATAGCTGGATGGACCAGACAATACAGGACCTCATACACGATGTTTAAGAATTTGGACTTTATCTAGAAAAGCAATATTGAGTTGATTTGCTTAAGACTGCTTATTGAGTTGAGGGCAGAATATTGACAGTATCACTCAGATCTCCTGATTTCCTGGTGAGAGGATGTATGTTTGTGTAGACATATGATGTATGTTTAGTGATCATCTTAAACCAGTAAACATCTTTATAAAAGGCTAATACTGCAATGTCTAATGTTTAACCCATTAATTGAATTGTACCACCCATTTTCCAAGAAGTACATCACTCATACAGATCCTTAATTTTCTGTCATTATCGTTAAGCCCCTTTGAAGCTGAAAAATAAATGTAAATTCCCTTTAAATAAAGAGGCTACAAAACAACATGTAGGATACTATTTCTGTGAGAAAAATATATATGCATGGAAAAGACTGGAAATATCTAGAGCAAATGTTAGTAGTTATCTTTGGGGTGTGCAATTTGGGTTAATTTTTGTCTTTTTCCTGGTACTTTTCTGTTTTCTAATGTTTCTTAGTGAGCACATAAACTAGAAGAAAATGTTAATGGAGAAAAAGTAATTCTAAGGTTCACTCCATCCGATGGCAAATTTTTCAAGAATACTTTGGTAACCGTGTCAGTCTATTCTTCCGAGTCCAGAAGTTAATAATCCCTCTGCAGGTCAGCTTGGATCTGCAGAAAGAGCAGGACTGTGAGAGAGCAGTTGCTCACCGAGGAAGATCAGGCCCTCAGAGCCCCCTTCTCTCCCTTCCTCCCATCCTCCCTGTGCCTTCCACCCCTTTCAGTCTGCTTCTCAATTAGGCTGTCTTCCTAGAACACCCACTTGATGGGATCTCTTCCCAAATACTAGCCTGATAGCAGGGTGCTTATGTACCCTGGGAGCAAAGGATGTTGGGAACTCCAAGGTATCTCACCAGTGGGACCATGTTATAGACCTGAATTCAGCTCAGAATTCCCTGCCTTACGAAATGAGGTCATTTTCGAGAAGTTCAAGGGGAAAGCAAAGAAAAGGGAGGGATATAAGATTGACAGAGAAATGTCAGAAGATGTGAGAAGCTCATGGGGGAGGAAGGAGGAAAGGGTGAAGGCCAAATCCCAGCCCTCTGTGCAGGAGGACATAGTACACGCTTCAGCAGCAACTTCAGTGAGGTGCTGAATACAGCTTCTGACTGTGCAGGTCATCACCCGACCACTTGTGCCTAAAGAGACTCAGACTTCTCTTCTCAGAAAACAGAGGAATCTAAATCTGTGATAATAGGAAGGACCCTCCCTGTACCTAGCTTGCCTCTGAATTTCCCATGCCTTGTTGCTGACTTTCATCCTCCTCTTTCCATCCTGGAAACTACCGCCACCTTTCTTCCTTCAGCTAATTTATCCTTCAGGGCTCAGCACAGGGTTTGCTTTCTTACTACATATCACAGTATACCTAAGGTATCTATATTGACTTCTTTCATTTAACCAAAAGTTCCTTGAGGGTAAGAACTCCGTCATTTTCATCTGTGTGGTCACAGTGCCTGGTACATAATAGGCACGATTAAATATTGCTTGAACTGAATTGACCTATTGAAGAATTAAGGCTTTCTTGTTGCTAAGGCTTTCACATTTCCTACTTGAAGGTGAGCAACCTTTTCACTGACAACTGAGTTTGATGCATTGACCAAGCTCTAGGACCTCCTGAGATCCAGCCTCCTTCTAGAGCCACCAAAGGCACTATCCACTGGCACCATCCCCAAGAGCATCCTGTACCAGGTTCCTTGGACAGGAGGGGCAGAAGGACCAATGCAGTTCCCTTGCTACCAGCACTAGCTCAGGGCTGGCTGAAGTCTTAAAATAAACCCCCCTGACCTCATCACTTCTTCAGAAACCTATCTTTCACATTTAAGAAGACCATAGTTATAAATTTTGAAGCAGTCTCCTCCTTGAGTATAGAAGATTCTGGGGTAAGAGCTTTCTCTGAAGAGGAGTTTCCCTTGCTCACTCCTGCACCATCTTCTCTCCATGACCAAATTTAAACGGCATTCAACAGGATTCTGTGCTCAGAACCCAGATCAAACAAACAGCACAATTTTGCTGACTAGCCAACTGGTTTGGCTTTGGAGAATAGCTCTACTCACCTCCAGTAACCTGTGTTCCTCAAGCAACACCAGCCGAAAAGAGGACATGTCAGTAAGCTGACCTCAGAGCCAGCCTGCACTGAGCTTGACCTTAACCTGATCTGAACCTCCTGGTACTTTGGACCAGAAGAGCACCAGTCACACCCAAGTTTCCAGTATAAGGTCACAATGTAAAGAAGGGAATCAAAAGCACTGATCCAAAAAGATCTTCCTCAATGCTGTATTGTTTGAGTTTTTATTCTCTCCTGATTTGTTCACAATTAACTTGCAAAGCTAAGTGTGAACAGACAGCTTCATGAACAAGACATAATGAAGCCTAGGGACCAATTATAAGAGTTGTATGCTCTTGCAGCATTTCCTTGGAAGATTCTTCAAATTAAGCCACTAGCTGCATTTCTTTCTGGCCTGATGTAGAGTCACCAAACTTTAGAACAAGATTGATTCACTAAACAAACTTTGCCTTTCTTTTTCTGGTGCTTCATTTAACTAGTTTATGCCTCAGAGTAAAGCTATTATAATGACATTATCCTTCTAATGAGCATCGGTGCAATGCTTTCCTGATGGCAATACCCAGAATTATGCAGTGTTTAAAAGCCACCACAACTTTAGGGAATACTCACTAATTTTTCTATTGCAAATACCGTAGTCATCAAAATGAATGAGTTCAATTCTTTTAGTGTTTTTTCAAACTTTTAATTCTTTTAATAAATCATGGCTTCCCAAAGGAATAAGCATAGTTCATTAGCAGTGCTAATGAAAATGTCATCTTCAGGAAAACTTACCAGAATATCATTCCCTGAAGTAAAATGTTTTCAGATGCTCTGTTTCCCAACTTTACTAAAGAAAAACTTTGTAGTCTGGTTTAGTAAATTGAACATAATTGAGAGCAAGAGAGGAACAATTATCCTTAGACAAGTAATTATTTATATAATTAAAAAAAACCCAACTCTAATAATAGTGTTACAAATCTTCAGGGGAAATAAGAGATTTTTTAAAAATAAGAAGACTGGCATGAGAAACATTATTATTAATTCCTTTTATGCTATTATGTTAATTGCTGAGGCCTTCTCTCCATTCATGTTTAACCAAGGAACTTTGAGAAGTTTGAAATAAATAGTTTCAGATTCAAAGTTCCAACTCCTAAAGGCTTCAGCTCAGTAGTTTCCTTCTTAAACAAGTTTAAGTTTGTCCTAGGGAAATACAGTTTATTTTAGTGGCTGGCTTATACTAGCATAATACATATTAGTTGAGGCTAATAAATGAAGCTTCCAGTGAAGCAGCAGACTGAACAGTTATTCTGATATCATTTTTGCTCCTTGTAGGAACGTTTTCTTGTCATTGTGGAAATAAACGATGAACACCTGAATAAGAACAGTGGCTATTTATTCAAAGCTTACTATAGTGTGGGATCAGCTACCATCTCTTGTGTCCGGCAGAGACTCAAAGGCAGACAGGGGAGTGAGAAAGCTTATAGTTTTTTTTTTAAAAGAAAAGGCATCAGGTATGCTCTGATTGGAGGTTGTTGACACAGGAAAGTTGGAGGTGGGATAACCAGCAGGACATTTGGGGAGCATATTTGGTTTTCTCTGGTTAGTCCTGAGTTAGAAGCAAGGGCAAAACATAGGGAAGCTGGCAGTCATTCACAGAGTCCTGATCATTCTGCGCCAGTTGCTACAGAGGTTGTGGTTGGCTCCCTGGGCTGGTCGCTGCAGAGGTTGTGGATCAGAGATCTATTGTCCTGTGGAGTCTAGCCGACACCTGTGTATATGTTCAGTCTCTCATCATATATAGCAGTCAGTTTCTTGAGTTGCTTTCTCACCTCCTTCCACTTTGAAAAATCAAAAGGTAGTGACCCACAAAGTGATTTACCAAGCTGTTAAAATCCACTCTTAAAGAGTGAGTCAGAGCAGGGGGCCAAAGATGGGAATGCATACTTTTACTTTTAAGTATACATGCTTCTACTGTTTGCAGTTTTCTTTTTTAACCATAAACAGATCTTAGCTACATAGTTTTTTAAATTGTGTATTTGTTTAAAAATACATCCTTAAAGAAAGCATCAGGGCTTCCCTGGTGGCGCAGTGATTGAGAGTCCACCTGCCGATGTAGGGGACACGGGTTCGTGCCCCGGTCCGGGAAGATCCCACATGCCGCGGAGTGGCTGGGCCCGTGAGCCATGGCCGCTGAGCCTGCGGGTCCGGAGCCTGTGCTCCGCAATGGGAGAGGCCACAACAGTGAGAGGCCCGCGTACTGAAAAAAAAAAAAAAGCATCAGAATATAAGTTAAGGCATACTAAAATTTTATTTTATTTTTCTACTTTTATTTTAACATCTTTATTGGAGTATAATTGCTTTAAGGCATACTAAAATTTTAATACTAGATGCTAATAAAGAGTGATTTTTTTCTTAGAGTGTTTATGATTTAGGTGGGGGAGACATGACATTTCACTTTCAAAGGGTCTTCTATTTGTTTCTAGAAATCTTAGAGACTCACGCACATATCAAGTTGGAAAGGTTCTGAGAAGTATGTAAAACTGTCTACAAATAGAACCACATCTGAACCTTTCTGGAAAAAATATGACACCCCTTAGAAAAGGAGATTCTGCAGTCTTGTCATTCTGGCCCTGTAATGTCCACTTCCTTCAGCCGTCTCAGTCTCCAGGAGGGATGGTTCCTGCAGCAGCAACTGGAATTATCAGATTCTTTCCATTTACATTTAGCAATGGAATGCCGCTTAAGGAGTCAATGTGCATGGAAGTCACTGTGCATCACCTAACTTCTCTTTATATAAATTTTATAAGATACTTTCAATATACTTTTTTTTTTTTTTTTTTTCTTTTTTGCTGCACCGCGCAGCTTGTAGGATCTTAGTTCCCCGACCAGGGATTGAACTTGGGCCCTCGGCAGTGAGAGCGTGGAGTCCTAACCACTGGACTGCCGGGGAATTCCCTATATAAATTTTAAAATAATCTTTATCCCTAGTCAAATTTTTCGTGCAAATAGTTTTTAAAGGTCAAAGAGTGCTAAAAGTCCTATAGTAATAATAAAAGAATACAAGGTCCTTGCCCTCTACCCACCTCTCCAATGTGCCCATCCCACTCTGGAGAAAAATCTTCAATTCTTTTAGCTGTTTCTTCTGGAATTTACTTCCATATTATTAAATAATATAGAAGATTGATACTTTTATTCAGCAGTTGAAATTATCAATTGACTTTCTGTTACCTGTGTATGATTTATCTGAAACCGTTAATTTATTGATTCTCATCCTGCTTTTACAATTGTATCTCTCTTTTTTGTTGTTAAATTATTTTTCATTACTATATTATGTTTTCATTACTAGGACTACAAAAATATTGTACTTTTGAGCCAAATAGTATATAGTGATATTTTCTTTCTTACACAATTTATTTTCCTGGAGTTAACAGATGTTTTTCATTTGTTTAGATTTCTTTCAACATCTTCTTAAGTTTTCCCACCCCCTCCAACAGCTCTGAGAAACGCTCCTTGATCAAATTTTCCATGTGATCAAAACTATCAACTAGTTTACCAATTCCATGTCTGTCTTGGAAACATTGATCCTAAAGTCCTCCCACCTTCCAATCTGTACTGCTTCCTCTCAAAGTCCTGCTCCACAGCTGTAGTACTGAAATGGTCTTAAACCAGCATCCTGGAATTCCCTTCACCTATTCCAAGTTGGATCCTGTTTCTTGGATCCCACATTTCCTATTTTGGTTTATGCTCTTGTTTTGCTGAAATACATCCATCTAGAAGCCTCCTGAAAAAGCATGCATGGGAGATAATTTTTTTGAGAGAGTGAAAAAAAATTTTTTTTAATTGTACCCAGATTGGCAATCTGTTTAGCATATGATCCTGGGAAAAGCAATTTTTCCTTAGAATTTTAAATACATTGTTTAACTATCTTCTAACTGCCAAAGTTATTGAGAATTCTGATGCCATTCTGATTTCCAGTTCTTAGTATATGGACTGTTTTTTCTTTCTGGAAGCATTGAGAATCTACACTGCATTTTTATTGTTCTAAAATATCACAATGATGTATTTTGGTGTGGGTCTTTTTACATCCATTAAGCTTGATGGTCAGTGGGCCTTTTTTGATTTGTAGACTCTTGTCTTTCAGTTCTGATAAATTTCTTGCATTATTTATTTATTCACTTCCTCCCCTTATTTTGTTAATTTCTAGTATTATTTACTTAGTTTTCTCCCTTGATCTCTCTTCCAGAATATTTACTATTTGATAATCTTTGTTTACCAAACCTCTCATTTTCCTATATTTTCTTTCTCATTGCTCTCTTTTTCTTCCTTCCTTCCTTTTCTTCCTTCCTTTCTTTCTTCCTTTCTCTCTCTCTCTCTCTCTCTCTCACTCTCTCTCTCTCTCTCTCTCTTTCTCTTTTTCCCTCCTTCCCTCCCTCCCTCCCTCTCTTTTTCTTTCTGGAAATTTCCTTGACCTTATCTTCCAAACTTTTGTTGAGTTTTATGTTTTGTTTTCAATTTTTTTTTTTTTTTCGGTACACGGGCCTCTTACTGTTGTGGCCTCTCCCGTTGCGGAGCACAGTCTCCAGACGCGCAGGCTCAGCAGCCATGGCTCACGGGCCAGCTGCTTCGCGGCATGTGGGATCTTCCCGAACCGGGGCACGAACCCGTGTCCCCTGCATCGGCAGGCGGACTCTCAACCACTGTGCCACCAGGGAAGCCCCCTCATTGTGTTTTTTTTTTTTTTTTTAATTTATTTATTTATTTATTTATGGCTGTGTTGGGTCTTTGTTGCTGTGCACGGGCTTTCTCTAGTTGCGGTGAGCGGGGGCTACTCTTCATTGCAGTGTGCCGACTTCTCACTGCGGTGGCTTCTCTTGTTGCGGAGCACAGGCTCTAGGAGTGTGGGCTTCAGTAGCTGTGGCACACAGGCTCAGTAGTTGTGGCGCACGGGCTTAGTTGCTCCGTGGCATGTGGGATCTTCCCGGACCAGGGCTCGAACCCGCGTCCCCTGCATTGCCAGGCGGATTCTTAACCACTGCGCCACCAGGGAAGCCCCCTCATTGTGGTTTTGATTTGCATTTTCCTAATGGCTCAGACTAACTTTTGTTGTGAACCTCCCAACTATATCTATTGGTCTTTTTTCCTCAGGCAGTTCCATTTTTGTTTGTTTGTTTTGTTTTGTTTTGTCTGGAGTCTATGTGCCCAGCTATGGCTCCTGGATCTAGGAGGAGGAAGTGGGCTGGTGAGGGAGAATCACTGGGTTCAGTGTGCAAATTTTCTTTTAGTCTCCTATTTTTACTGCTGTAACTCACCACCACCTTCTGTGTCTAGTGTCCCCAAATCTAAAATCTCTCTTTTTACCCGGTAAATAAAACTCTTGTCTTTTGGAGTAGTAAGGGAAGGTGGTTACATGTCTGAGTGTGTCGGAACCTAGCATCTAACTTCTCCTTATGCAGGTATATAACCATTCTCCTTTTTCAGCTTCCCCCACAACCCTGCCCCACCATGCCTAGCTGTACCTCATCTTCACTGGTATCTGGAGCCTCTATTTCCTAAGCTCTTTTAGGGTTCTTCAAGACAAGTGTACCTGCTTTTTTTTAGATATAAAATTTTAATTGAGAAATATTTCAAAAATACAGACAATAAGTGGAACAGTCCTGTTACGTTAATCAATATGTTAATACGTCTCTCTCTCTCTCTCTCTCTCTCTCTCTCTCTCACACACACACACACACACACACACACACACACACACATTTTTCCCTACTTGGTTTTTTAATTTTTATTTATTTTTTACTCCCTCAACCCCTATCCCAGGCACTTGAATTTGACCAATTCTCTAACTACTTTTTTGAGGTTACTAAGCACTCTTATTTTCATTGAGGATGAAGAAACGAGTTCGTTTTTGTTCTAATATTTTGGGAGTGATTTTCTGAGAGAAAAGAGAATAGAGATATAGCTTTATTCTGCTCCCCTGAATCCAGGCTTCTCTAAATTACTATGGTAGCATTTCTTATCAAATATCTGCTCCTTCCTTTTCTTTAAAGACTTTAATCACCTTCATTAGCAATTGATAATGTCCCCTCCTTTTAATTTTTGTTTTTGTAAGTATTATTTTGTTGTCCTCCACCCACTTTGGGCTTGGCTTTATTTATTCACAAACTAATTTGCAATTTGAAATGATTTCCAACTTGTGGAATTTTTGCAGAGTTTTTAAAAAGCATATCTGGAAGTTTCCTGAACTGTAGCCCAATTTATTAATAATAGGTAATTAATCTCAGTTGATAAAAAACTATCTTTTGGAAGAAATTAATCTAACATAAAGGAAAGTTAAATAGAAAGTAAGATTTAAATGATTCTTTGTTGTTACTGTTCTGGTGAGCTTAAAATAAAAGGAAATAATAAAAGAATATGGGGTTATACAACATGAGGAACAGGAAAATTACAGCTCTAGCCAGTGTCATTTCCCAAAAATGAAAGACTGGCACAGAAAGCTTCTGGAATACTGTGGCAGTTTTTTGTGCTAAAGGAGATTGGTCACTGGGACTCAATCCATGTCCAATTATGAAGAATCTTTTGGATTCTTTTGCTTATCAGAATTCTATTAGCCAAGCAACATCTCAGAAATGGAATACAAATGATTTCCTAAAATTCTAGTAGTGTTTCTTCAAATTCCAACTAAGTTTCCTATGAAAGGATAATCTGACCAGGGGGCCCTACCCAGAGCCTTCTTTGAATAGACACTGGTAATCCTTTTGGCAGGAAGTGGGGTGAGGAGGCTGTCTCAAAGAGATTTGAGTATAATCCTAAGGATTTCAATATGGGATCCTAGAGTTTCTGTCAATACCCCAAGTTCTTCACAGGCAGAAAGGCAAATCTGGTTAAACTTAGAAATGTATTTTTAGAAAATATTACTAGTTCCCACTCCCTCTCCCCGCCCAGAGGAAGACTGATTATTCCTGAAATGCCAGTAGCATTCTGCTATCAGGGAAAAGCCTTTTGATAATTGTGTGCTGATACTGTCTGGGAGCATTTCTGTCTGTGAAATGAGAGGATGGCCCTAGATGATGTCTAAGGGCCCTTCCAGGCCAGATGTCCCATACATTTATGAAACCTTTCATTAATCCTCAAGGGTATTTGTCAGGGTAAAGGAAGGAAAGAAGGAAGCTACAGAGTGTTTTAGATAAACAACTTTGCATTTAAAAAAAACTTATTTAGTCATAACATATAATTAGGGTGTGGATATTTATTCCTTTGTGGTCAGAGGCGACATTCCTATTTCCATTAAAACTATCTCCACTTTCAGTGCCTAATTGTCATGGAGGTGGGCAACTGTCCACATTTTAAAGTGAATTGATTTCAACTTGTACCTTCTGTTCTGGTAAGAGTTATCTTTGCAGAAGAAAGTCAGTCTCAGTACCACTAAAAATGGGTAGAATGGATTCTTGATGTAGATAAAATGGTACTAATACCACAGCAGGGACAGAAGTTTCAAGCGCTTAGAACTCTCATCGCAAAGGTCACTTAGTCCAATCCTCTGTCCTGGGTATCTACCTCTCTCTGACAAGGAAGCATTGTTGGATTCTTTCAGACTCTTCTTGATGGGAAACTCCTACCACCTTGGGGCAGGTCTTTGGAATTTTGGACAGTTATGACAAATTACATTAAAGAAGAACTTCTTGTGGCCCTGTAACTTTCATCCATTAGTTTTAGTACTGTCCCCTGGCTACACAGAATAAGCTTGTTTGAAGATTAAAGTCAAGCTCCCTAAAGCCCTCTCGTTTCTGAAAAAACTGACCCTAGATTCTACAGTTGTTCCCCTTGGGGTAAGGTTTCACATCCCTGATTGCTCTGGTTACTCTTTTCTTTCCAGATGCTGGTTGTCTAGACCCCTCTTAAAGTGTGCTGCCAGGAAATGCCTGCTGAGCTTTTCCTGGAGGTCTAAACCAGCATGGTCACTTTTACCATTCTCAACATTGTTCCTCTTCTTGTAGCCTAAGCTGGCCTAAGTGTTTTGACAGCATCAAGTCCTTTCCTTTTATTGATTTCCGTGGCACCGGCAGCACACTACCACTTGCTGGAGTGAGAGCAAAAGACGCAGTAGAGTCTGGCAGGACCTGAGTACTTTTACAGAAGATGGGCTGGGGACCTGGATAGGGGAGAGGACAAAGATAGAGATGTGGAGCTACAAGGGTGGCTTGGGTAGAAGGATTATTGGGAAGGGGAAGTTTAAAACTGAGAAACAATTTTTTTGAGAATCAAATCTCTGACATCTCAATAGAAGAATGGGGGATTTGAGCCTTTCCCTGTATCCTTTGACTCCCTAAGGCTTTGAAGCTATTCGAAAGGAAAGTTAACTTGGAGCTGGAAAGTTTATATTGCTACATACATTTTTTTCATTATTATTATTATTTTTTTAATGAGGAGGTTGGAAAAGTAATCAGATCCTGTATCGGGTCTTAGTTGATGGCAGCTGCTACCTGCATAAAGTAAGGAGAACTTCAAGGAAATAAAAGTTGTTTGGAAAAATCCAGATGTCATTGCTTTGTATGTTGTGATGATGTGGTAGCCAGCCTCTAATGATTCTTACCTCCTGGTATTCATACCCTTGAGGCTGATCTAAGTAACAAATAGGAGCTTGTGGAAATGATGGAATGTTACTTCTGAGATTAGGTCAGGAAAGATGTTGTGGCTGTTGCCTTGCTCTCTCGGAACACTTGCTCTGGAGGAAATCATCTACCATGTCATGAAGCCAGTGGAGCAGCCCTATAGATAGAGTTTCTTGGTGAGAAACTGAGGCCTCCTGCCGACAATCAGAGGCCTTGTGAGGGAGCCATATCGGAAGAGCCTCCTTTAATCCCAGTTAAGCCTTCAGATGATTGCAGCCCTGGTAGACATCTTGAGTACAATCTCTTGAGATTACAAGCCAGAACCATCTAGCTAAGGTCCTCCTGAATTTCTGATGCACAGAAAATGTGAGATAATATTTATTGCTGTTTTAGTTACTATGCTACTGAGTTTTAAGCTACTAAGCTTTGAGGAATTTGTTATGCAGCTATAGGTAAATAATACAGATGGATAGAAGGGAGGAACGAAGAGTAAAGGCCTCTCATTCAAGGCCTGGACTTGTCCTGGCCCCCAAGGGTGGAACAGCTACTAGCTTCATTCATTCATGTCCATTTTGGACACTGCTGACCACATAGGGCTAGAAGATGACAAGAAGGAAGGGCTTCGTGCCCTCTTATCTCTTCTTCTTCCTCCCCCTCTTTTTTGTTTTTAGGAGAGGACTAGGAAGACATTGAGAACTCACACAAATTTTGGTTTTGACTTTTCAGTGGTCCCTGAGAAAACCTGTGTTGGTCTTTATCCATTTGTTACTAGGCTGCGGGTCCTTGAGAGCAGGGCTTAGATCTTTATTTCTATCCCCGTTGCCTGGCAAGTGAACATACATGAACAATAGTTGAAATTAAGGGGGTAGGTGAAATCCCTCCCTCCTTCTGAATTCTGCAGAGATTCCATTCTTAGAATGGTCCCTTAAGTGGAACCATTTCATTCACAGTTCATCAATGAAGTCTTAATAATAATAGCATGCATGCCATCAAGCCATTTTCACTATTTTAAAAGTCCTTCTATTTCAGCTCCTTGGTTTTGAGCTTCCTTTCACTTTTCCATCCCATTTCTTCTCTGAAATGCTGCTTTAACTGTTACTCAAGCTCCCATGAGGCAGGAGAGCATAAAGAGATTTGCTACCAATATACCAGCAACATACTACGGTCAAGTTGTCCAAAATCACAGTGTTAGGAACCTTGGACTGGGGCTATGAGAGTTAATTCTGGGCTGCTGTCACTGATTAGCCTATGTGTCCTTGGGCAAGTTGCTTCCCCTCTCTGCTCATCAGTTTATCTTAAACTGAGACAGTAGGTCTAGATGAACTCTTAAATCGCTGGGTTCTCTTAACAAGTTAGGATTCAAAGGTGCAATCGAAAAGTGAAACCCGCATACCTCTGAGCAACTGTTATGATTACAGTACAAGGTTCCCCGGACTTGCCTTCATTAGCCCAAGGATACTGCCTCGGTGAAAGGCTATCTGATTTACTGGCAAGAGCCTTCCAGTGTTGAAAGACATGATCACCGTGGTTCCAGTTTTGTCACTAACTCTGGGTGATCTTAGGCAAATCCTCTCTGGACCTCAGAGCAGTGAGGTCCCTGCTACACAGAAGAGGCTCGAAGACCTGGGAGTGACTTGGAGAGCTTTTCCCGATTCTCTTTCTACAACCTGGGAGGCTCAGCCCCAGAGCGGGGTCCAGGCCGGCCCGTAGTCCCGCTTCCAGTTGCAAACGAAACTTAAACTAGCCGCGGCAGCTGACTTGCGGCGTGGGAGGCGGTAGCTACAGGTGAGTTCTTAAAGGAGCAGCCAGAGCTTGGGTAATACCTGGAGCTGTTGACTGGGCGGGGGTTGCAGGCAAGGGGGAATGAATGAGTGAGTAAAAGAGGGAACCAACTTTCTCTTCCCATCCTCAAATGCATTCATACTTGGAATTAATCACTTAGACTTAAAAAATTCTCTAGTGAAACCCTCAAACTCTTATCAAATTAACTCATCTCCCTATGTTACCTACCCTTCTTTAATTCAATCCCCCCAAAACTTTTTACTGAGGAGCTAATAGTAACTTTTAAAATATTAGTACAAAGTGTAAGAGTGCAGAGACGGCACCCCTCCCCCCACCCGCCCAAACGCCTCCCTTTTCCCTCCTCCCAGGCTCCGCCCTTTCCCGCCCCCTATTTTGGGTGGTGCTGATGATTCCTCCCGGAGAACGCTTTCCCAGGTTGGGGATCCACCCTCGGGGGCGCCAGGCACGTGTTTAGTGAGGTTAAAGGGTGTCTCGGAATGTGTGTCCTGGATCTGGCGTAGGTGAAGTCACGTCTCTCTTCCGACACCCTCACCCTTCCCGGCCTGGTGCGTTACTCCCTCAGAATCGCGGGACACACCGGTGGGCTAGGGCGAGGTAAACGCGGGCTCTTCCAGGGCCCCCCCGGGCCACCTGTAGAGTCTGTGTGTCAACTCCTTTGTCCTCAGAGTCACTTCGGTGGCCGCCCCTTTAAGTGAGGAAGTGCACTTAGATGCTCCCCAGGTCCCCTTTTGCTTTCCCCAGCTCCCTCCTGGCCTTCCTCCCCCCCAACCAAAGGTAGCAGCGCTGGGAGCCCGGGGCTCGGCGCAAGCCGCCTCCTCACTTCCCATTGGCTGCGAGCGCCGGGAAAGCGGTCACGTGGGAGCGCGGCAGTCCAGATCCAGGGCCGCCATCTTGGCGGAAAGTTTGGGGGGAGAGCGGTTGGGGGCGCGGAAGGAGGCGAGGTTCTGGGGGTGGGGCGGCTAAGAGCGGAGAGGGCGAGCGGGCTAGCGGGCAGCGGCGAATGTAGAGGCGGCGGCGGCGGCGGCCGAGGAGGAGGAAGAGGCAACGGGGGTGCGGCCGCTGAGGGGAGCTCCTCCCCCGTTCCCTCACCCCCCTCTGCTCAGCTCCGCGAGCCCCGGGCGGGGCGGGGGGACGTGGAGCGGGGCAGGGCTGGGGAGCCGCCCCGAGACCGCCCGGGGCGCACCCCAGCTCAGAGCGCACGGCACTCGTTGGAACTTTGTGGCCGCGCCGCAGGTGTGGGGGCCCGCGGAGGTGTGCATGTGGGGCGCGAGGGCGTCGCGGAGAGCGGCCGCTGCCCTGTCCGGCCCTCGCTGGAGTAGCTCGGAGGAAGCGAGCAAGGAGACAGGCAAGCGAGAGGAGGGGGCCCGAGCAGGGCGGGGTGATCAGTCCAGCTGATCCCTTCTCCCAGTGCGCTACAGCCTCTGCTGGCTTGGGGGCCAAGGGTCGGAGAGCCTCTGCAGCCCCCCAGTAGTAGGTGGGGGGTATGTATACTTATGCCGGGGGAGGCTGGCCCCATGTCCAGGCATTTAGTGCCCTTTGGAGAGGGGGCAGCTTTCGAGGAGAATTTGGCATCTTGCTTCTGTTTGCTCTTAACATTTGCAGGGCAACCCAACCTTAGGTAAAAGCTTTCTGGATTGACACTGCTGGATTGTGCGGCTCTTCCTTTCACTTGGGAAAACTTTGCCAGGGGGGCTTTTCAAATAGGGCTAGGAGTTTTTCGATTTGAGAGTTAGGGGGAAATGCTAGTTTAACCTCGATTCTATTCTAAATTTAGTTTCCTTTATGTTTTGTGTTCTTAAAGGTGTGTGCCCTCTTCCTGATTCTGGAGAAAAATGCCGGTCCGGAAGCAAGGTGAGAATTTATGTCGGAACTCTTCTGTGGGTGTCTCTTGCTTTTCTGTATGTCTGTTTTGTGATTGCTATGTTTTAAAGATGTTTGTGTAACTCTGATGAGACAGCACAGCCCTAACCTTACTACTTAGGGAATCTAAGCCTCATATCATTCAGACGATGGAAACACCTAAATGTTTGTCAAGCTTTTTTCCTTGACATCTCTCTGGTGACTGGAGAGGCAATTAACATTTTCCCTCTGAAATGTCTTTTTAAAAATTCTGTATTGGTATTTTAATATTTCATTTTATCATTCTTACCAAACACTTTTGTGAGCGAATGTGGGATACTGGCTAAGAACTAGTAGTTTTGAAGCACGTAATATTTGAATTATAATGACAAATTGTAGATATTCTGCTTTTGTAATGTCAGATCAGCTGAAACAGTGTTACTAATACTTTGATCAGATGATCACTAGTACACATTTATTACAAACTGCTCACCTTCCTTTATTGTAACATGTTGAACATTTTTTGGATCATTCTAGGGAATATATATATGTGTACATGAACATAGTGGCATGGATCGACTTGGAGGATGTTGGGAATTGTTTAGGTGCCTTGCAGAATCATTTGCTGCATAGCTAATTTGTGATACTTTCTTGTAAATATATAATTTTTAAAAAACTTTTTATTCTTTTGGCTGTTTGGGTCTTCATTCCTGTGGGCGGGCTTTCTCTAGTTGCAGAGACGGGGGCTGCTCATTGCGGTGGCTTCTCTTGTTGAGTTGCATGGGCTCTAGGCGTGCAGGCTTCAGTAGTTGTGGCACGCAGGCTCACTGGTTGTGGCTTGTGGGCTCTAGAGCGCAGGCTCAGTAGTTGTGGTGCACGGACTTAGTTGCACTGCAGCATGTGGGATCTTCCCGGACCAGGTATCGAACCCGTGTCCCCTGCATTGGCAGGTGGATTCTTAACCACTGTGCCGCCAGGGAAGTCCCTAATCAGACTCTTTTTTCTTTTCAGATACCCAGAGAGCATTGCACCTTTTGGAAGGTTATCGTTCGAAACTAAGCCAAACAGAAGACAGACAGCTCAGAAGTTCCATAGAACGGGTTATTAACATATTTCAGAGCAACCTCTTTCAGGCTTTAATAGGTGGGAATTAAAACTTTATTTGTGACCATTATGTGTCAGATAGGCGTAATGCTGCTCTAAATTCATTTATTTTAAACTTCAGAGAGTGATATACTTGGTTCTCTGTGAGGCATTCAATAACTTGAACATCCAGTGAGTGGTGTATTTTGATACTTAGGCCAATATTCTTTCCAAAAGTATCTAATAACCAAAAAAACTTTCAGTATGATTATTTCAGTGGTCTTTGATAACAGAGTTTAACATCCTAACATTAAAAGATGAAGAAGTTGCAAAAATGTTTCAGGATCCAAAAAGTAATGACTGAATAACTGTTAGCTTGTTTCTGTATTTGACTTGCTATTTCTCTGGAATCCCTGAAAATGTTTGAGGATTTCTGCTATGTTTAAGAACATTCATTCCCTTAATATAGACCTCTGTTTAAACTTGGCATTTGTGAAGTCAGAATTTTAGACCTGGAAAATGATTTTACAGATGATCTTGTCTAATCTTATTTTACAGACAAGAATATTGAAACAATTTTATTCTTAACTGTAACTTAAATTTGATGTGGTGCATTGTTTTAAAGGAGAATTGAACACATACATAGTCAAGAGTGCTGAATTCTACTCCTGACAGTGCCATTGATTGAATGATATGGTACAAGTCATTTAATCTTTTCTAAGTCACTATTAGCTGTAGCATGTGGGTGCAATGGAACAGTGGTTTTTAAGCCTTTTTCTAAAAACTAGCTAGGCCCCTTTTTAATGCAAAATCTTATATTTTGTACATAATCCCCAATATATAAAACAGGATGCTCTGTCTCTGGCCCTCTTCTCTAGGTATCTTGAAAAGTATACAAACCAGTGAACTAGAAAAATTGTCCCTTTCAATTCTAAGAATAAAATGTGTTTTTATTTGTCATTGGCTATATAACGTATTAAAGTAAGATATATATTTCATTGTATTACAACTTTTTCCTCAGTAACTTCAAAGTAGTTACAGCCTTATATCTATCTATTGATGGAGTAACTTTTGATGTGGCTTGAGGGCTACTTTCAAGTTAATGTATCCTGTCAAATAACTAATTGGTAAATTGATACTATACTAAATTAGTTTTAGAATTAAAGAAGATTTTGAAGAAGATCACTCAATACGTCTGAATAATTTTTTTAAATTTAGCATTATTATAGACTTTTGAAAATATATACAACAAAAGAGAGAACAGTATAATGAACTAGTATGCATCTGTCACCCATCTTCAAAGATTACCAGCATTTTGCCTTTTTTGTTTAAACTGATGGACATTTTTTACATTTGGATTTCTAAGCTCTGAGGTTTAAGGTCCAAATGGATGATCAAATTGGATTCCTCTGAAAAAACAAAAAAAGAAGGGAAAAATCAGTTTTAGTTGTTTGGTTTTCTAAATCACCATTAAACCTAGGAGTGTTTTATTTAGTAGGGTCACTGTTTAGAGAAAAATAGTATGACTTCTATGTCTTCTTGTACATTTGGACATAGATGGAGTCCTCTGTGTGGAATCTGCGACTTAAGAAAATTAAATGGTTAGTGAAGTAACCAAACAGAACCTACACTTAGATTTCTCCATAGATTGGAGGTAGATTTACTATGTTTAAGGTTTTTTTTTTAATGTATTCTGCCTCGCCTATTTTGAATGTATTTATTCTTATGCATAATTGAATTCTGATAGAGTTAATTTTCTAATTGTGAGTTATATTTGTGAATCTTCTTTGTCCTGTATAAGTTTATTGGTTGTGAATTTACTTTGATATTTAGATTTGCTTATATTTTAAGATTTTATAGAATGTGGGATCAGATTTTGGTGTAAGAAAAGTAATAATTAGGAATTTTGAAATGGGTAAATTTAGTAGAGATTTTTTGTGTTTCCATACTGTAGTTGAATTAATTGTTGACACTGCTAAATTAATAAATGCATTTTTTGGTGCATGCTTAAGTTGGGTTAATGTATTAATCTTTATTCCTTTTTTTGAAAATTTTTAGGTCAGTAAGATTTTTTTTGCTTTGCAGCTGTACCATTGGTTTTGAAACAGTGTGGTAATGTACTTTAATCCTGTAAATTACCCTAAGCTAAACTAGAGTCCACTGTGTTCATAGTGTGTACTGAAAAATTCTGTGTTAACTGTTTTCCTTTAGTAGGTAGCACTCTATTCTGTAAGGTGATACCTGTGGACCATTGGATTAAAGGAGACATGGGGTCTTGACCTCTAATTGTTTGAAAGTCCTATGGTGCTTAGGTTTTTGACTTCTAGAGTTTGGAAATCATTTCCTTAGGCTATAGTGAATTATCTAGTTACTTCTTTGGACTTGCACTCTGCAGCGGTTATTTATTGATTGATTTCTTGAATTGGTAGTTTGTATCGGCTGTTTTCATGCATTAAAAAAAACTTAGTGTGAGGCCCTGGGGGTTTGGTGTTATAGAAGTGTTGATTTTTCCCCCCCTCCCTCTGTAGTTGATATATTATTAAGATTAGGTTTCTGGTACCTTTGGGTTATTCAGAGGAACAGCATGCACATATTGCACTACATCTGTTCTAAGATACCAGTTTTTAAAAATTTTGGTATCTCTGAATTTGGGGTGCATTTTTTAACGGATATATATTGGCATTGGTTTTACATTCTTAGTGGCATGTGAAATAATGGTGCATTTTACAGTTGATATCCTCCATATCAATATCCTCAATTCAGTGAAATATGGCAATCATTGTTCTTGCCCTGATGCTTGGTAGCATCCTTGAAGGATGGCTTGAAGATTTAAAAATTATTGAAAACAGAAAAGTTTTTATTAACTTCTGAGTTTCAGCTAAGTTGTTTCTTTAAAGGTGAATATTTAAATTATAGCTTAAAAAAAAGTCCATGAACTATACATTTGTTTAAAATTTATTCCCAAAACATCTGGTGATTATTTTTGTATAAATGGGAGATAAAGTCTGCCTAATTTTAATCCCTGATTTAGGTGAGCAGGTTGAAAACTAAATATATTTGATTTTTGTATTCTCATTTTGTGTACTTATATTTGAAAATTTTGTGAGTAAAATAGACTGGATATGGTTTGATAACAGTCAAAGCTCTGCTCTCCAGGTCCATAGTGGTTTGAGGTCATTTCTGATTCTTGCGTTTGTCTGGGATCTGAGAGGACCTCAGTAGTCCTCAAAGATTTCGTACCAGTCTAGACCCTTGGGTTTACTTACGGAATAAGAGAATTCATCTACTTTCCTTGTGCACAGGAGCAAAACCTGGTCTCAAGAACAGGCTGGCTTTAGAGACTTAGTGAGTGAGTCATTTGATTTGTATTTTGTCTGCGATAAATAGCAAGCTTATTTTAATGCACTATTTTATTTCTGCAGATATTCAGAATGAAGGTGATTATGTAATAAAACTGTCCATTTCTGAGATTTTTTTAGCATCTAATTCATTTATTGCTGCTTTATTAACTAACAGTTTCACTTGCCCTTGTAAACATGGTGAAGGACATTTTAAGTTTGGAGATACTGAGTATCAAGTGTGACTTTTTTATTTTAATTGTAAAAAAACATAAAATCTATCATCTTAACCATTTTTAAATGTACCAGTCAGTAGTGTTAAGTACAGTCATATTGTTGTGAAACAATTCAGAACTTTTTCATCTTGCAAAACTGAAACTCGATACCTATGAAACAACAACTCCCCTTTTCCTCCTCCCTCCAGCCCTTGGTAACCACCATTCCACTTTCTGTATCTATGATTTTGACTACTGTAAATACCTCATATAAGGGAAATCATAAAGTATTTGTCTTTTTGTGACTGGTTTATTTACTTAGCATAATGTCCTCAAGGTTCATTCATGTTGTAGCATGTGATAGGACTCCCTTGCTTATTAAGGCTGAGTTATATTCTTGTGTGTTGGGGTATATGTATATAAATGTGTGTGTGTGTCAAAGTTTTGTTTATCCATTCCTCCATTGATAGACATTTGCGTTCTACGTCTTGACTATTGTGAACAGTGTGGCTCTGAATGTGAGTGTGCAAGTGTCTCTGAGAACCTGCTTTCAGTTCCTTTGAATGTACACCCAGAAGTGGGATTGTGGGATCATATGACAGTTACATGTAAAATGTTTAAAGAACCACCATAATGTTTTCTGTAGAGATTGCACCATTTTATAATCCCACCAATGGTGCAGAAGGGTTCTAATTTCTCCACAGCCTTGTCAACACCTGTTATTTTCAGTTTTTTTGATAGTAGCCATACTAATGGATGTGAGAGTATGACTCCTTTTTAAGTATGTAAGAAGTAATAATGGCTAACATTTATTGAACACTTTCTCTGTGCTAATAAAAGTATCTCGTTTAGTCATCATAATCCTGTGAGGCATATATTCACTTATGAGGTGATTATACTATTTTATAGATTAGAAAAAAGAGGAAATGAGAGATTATGCAGCTTGCCCAAGGACTCTCACATAGTAAATTGTGGAGCCAGAAATTGGACTCAACTAATCTGAGTCCAGAGCCTCTTTTCACCTTCAACCATTAGGGTGTTCTTTATCATAAGTTGAGTATTTTAATATGAATAGCCTATGACTGTTAGTCATATAGTATTTAAAGCATTGGAATAATTTATTTTGGACACTGGCCTGACATTTTTTTCTCTTTCTAGTGTGTGAAACAATAAATTGTAAGACAATCAAATTATAATACATACTTTAAAATTTATGTACTTTCTCTTTGGGAATCGAAATGGCTTTTTATTTTATTTTATTTTTTGCGGTACGCGGGCCTCTCACTGTTGTGGCCTCTCCTTTTGCGGAGCACAGGCTCTGGACACGCAGGCTCAGTGGCCATGGCTCACGGGCCCAGCCCTCCGCGGCATGTGGGATCTTGCCGGACTGGGGCATGAACCCGTGTCCCCTGCATCGGCAGGCGGACTCTCAACCACTGCACCACCAGGGAAGCCCCCGAAATGGCTTTTTAAATGTACGTTGGTTTAGACAAAAGCCTGAGTAGGTTTGACTATTGTGTATTTTAATTTATAAGAACATTGTTCTTAAATAGAGTGATAAAGAACACTGACAATATGTTTAACATAGATCTTGATCTGTAGGTTCAGTGTCTTTTTTTTTTCCTTGCGGTACACGGGCCTATCACTGTGGTGGCCTCTCCCGCTGCGGAGCACAGGCTCCGGGCGCGCAGGCTCAGTGGCCATGGCTCACGGGCCCAGCCGCTCCGCGGCATGTGGGATCTTCCCGGACCAGGGCATGAACCCGTGTCCCCTGCATCGGCAGGTGGACTCTCAACCGCCGCGCCACCAGGGAAGCCCGGTCAGTGTTTTTAAAACGTGGTTTTTAAAATAGTTTTTACTTTGAAGGAGAATGTTTATAATGATGGAATTTACACACTTTGAAAGGTATTTACATAGTTATCGAGGTTTACAAACTTCCAGCTATAATGGTAAAATGTCAAAGTTCCTTAGCTTTTTTGTTTATTATTGGTCCCAGTGATGTTATTTTTTAGTCTGTTGGTAACTTTGTGCACCTGCGTGTGTGTGTGTGTGTGTGTGTGTGTGTGTGTGTGTGTAACTTTGTAGGCTAGGTTTGAGAAAGGAAAGCATTTATAACAGGATATGGATCAGACTGTTGACTAAAAATTATGGAATTTGAGGAAAATTTTATTAACTTTTCTGTTGGTGGTTTTGATTGAATTGGATTGTTATTTATTTGTTAATGGTTTTACTTACTCCTGCTTTGAAGCAGTGCTTTGATTATGCTGAATCTGGTTGAATTCTCTTTAGAACCTTGCAATCACAGAGCTGTAAAAGCATCTGTAAATATTCTAGTCTAAACTATTTCATCTATGTAGGGATAAATTTTTTCCTACTAAAATTTTCCTTTTCAAATTATTTTTCCAGTACGCTATCCAGGTACTGCATTTAGTTGTTATGTCTCTTTACTCTCCTTTAATCTGGGCACATTTCCACAACCTTTGCTTTTTATGACATTGACGTATTTGAAGAATACAGTTCCCCTCTGCTCTTATTTTTTTATATATAATGTTTCTCATTTTAGGTTTGTCTGATATTTGCTTGTGATTAGACTCAGGTTATGTATTCTGTATGGTTCTGTACATCCAGAGGTACATGATGTCTTCTGCCCTTCATTGGTAATGTTAATTTTAATCACCCAGTTAAGGTGTTGTCTGATTTCTCTGTAGTTACTTTTTTCCCCTTTGCAACTTATAAGCAATATGTGGGGGAGACACTAACACCTTGCATGTACCCTGTTCTTTAGCAAAATTTCCATCTAGACTTAGCATCCATCGATGATGCTTGCCTGAATCCGTTTTTACTATGTTGAAAATGACAGTTGAATGATTATATATATATTTTTAACAGCAGCACTTTTCTACAGTTACCAGCTAACACTTGGCATTTTACTGTAATTAAGAGCACTCCTCTCCCATTTATCTATCTAGCTACTTACCTAGCTAGCTACCTAGCTATCATATTTCTTTCAGTGGTGGATAATTTATTACCATCCTTAATGATTTTGGTGTTCAGATTGTCTCAGATTTGCCTAGTAGGAGGCTTCTCAAGCTTGCTCTTATGACATGCCCTCATTTTTTTTTTTTTAGCACTTTCTTACTTTTTGGCATAACAAGATGTTCCAGGTTCATCTTGTACATATCCTGCCCCAGCCTTAGGATCAACCATTTCTTTGAGAAGCTCTGTTTCCTTTTGATACATACCTTGTTTTAAGGAATACCGTGTGGCTGTTAGTCATATAGTATTTAAAGTGTTGGAATAATTTATTTTGGATACTGGCTTGACATTTTTTCTCTTTCTAGTATGTGAAACAACAAATTATAATACATACTTTAAAATTTTATATATTTTTCTCTTTGGGAGTCAAAATGGCTTTTTAAATCCATGTTGGTTTAGATGAAAGCAGCGTATCTGTGCCTCAGTAGGTTTGACTATTGTGTATTTTAGTTTATAAAAACATTGTACTTTTAGTTAATTAACTGATAAAATTTTTCCCTCTGAAATGGCACAGTTATATTTCATTGTTTTTTAGTTTTCTAGTTGCCTTCTCTCTAACCCTCCAAAATGGAATTTATAAACATTTAAGGTCAGATACATGTACTTTATATAAAATATTATAAGCAAGAAAATTATCACACCAACACCTGCTACTTCTTCCATAGGGTGAATATCCTTCTCGAATGCTATTCTTATGTATGTATACACACTTTCATTTTACAAAACAAACTCCCTACACAAAACATAGTATAATTGTTTCTACAATTCAGTGGGAATTGATACTTAAAATCAGTGTATAAAGTGAAAAATATCAAATTAAAATTATCCTTAAAAATCCTTCAGGAGTTTAACACTGTCTCTCATTAACTACAATACAGTTGTTTTTCCCTGTAGTGGAAAGAAATCATTGATTTCAGCCAAGAAAAATCTTTTTTTGGCTGCCGTCAGGTCTTCATTGCGGCAGGCGTGATCTTTCGTTTGTGGTGTGCGGGCTTCTCTCTAGTTGAGGCACATGTGCTCCATAATTGTGGTGCGCGGGCTTAGTTGCCCCGCCGCCATGTGGGTTCTTAGCTCCCCGACCAGGGATCCATCCCACGTCCCCTGCATGGGAAGGTGAATTCTTAACCACTGGACCACCAGGGAAGTCCTGAAATCATTGTTTCTTCAGTTGATCAACAGATGAAGTAGTTGGCTTGTGTTTAAGTGACCTCTTGTATTAAAAGCACATAATTCTAGAATCACATTCAGCACAGTGAGATATAGAGAGATGCTATGAAAATGGAGACTACCTGAGGGAACAGTCTCCTCCCTTCTCATTTTTTATTTGCTGACATTTACTTACTAGGTGGACTGATAGGTAGAATTGCCCTTTTTTTGGTGGAAAGAGGTGCTATGGTTGAATTTGCTTAAGTGTATACAGTGTGACTTCTCTGTGCTATACATTTTAACTATTTTTATCCCACAAAATTTATCATTATGTACCTTTCCGTATCAATGGATTTGTACCATTTAAAGACTGTATTTCACTGTATAAATTTATTGTAGTTTTATTAATGATTTCCTAGGAGCATTTAGGTATATAATTTTTCTGAATTATAAACAACATTGCATTTGTATATGCCTCTTTGTTCTGCATCCTTGATGATGTCCTTTGGGTAAGTTCCTAGAATTGAATTGCTTAGTAAAAGGGGATGTGCAATTTAAAAAGGCTTTTGATGTAGTTTTTAAAATTACTGTCAGAAATGTTATATCAATTTAATTTTTTAGATATTATGTGGAAGAATGACTAATTTACTATACCTTAAGCTATGGAGTATTATCTATCTTTTTAATATTTTCTATTCTGGTATGTGGAATACACCTTCAGTCATTTTGATGTTTTATTATGTATTTCTTTGAATAAATAAATAGCCAACGATGTAAGAATTTTCTTACATTGTTGTTTATTTTAATTTCTATGAATTATTTGTTCATGTCATTTGCCCCTCCAACCACTTTTTGTTTGTTTGTTTTATGAGTTTAATAACAAAAACAAATTAATAAAATACATAAAAATGAAACACTAATATCAATAATCACCATTTATATAAGTGTTATAGTTAGAAAAACATGAGGAATTTGTCAAATATTTTAATCCTCACTTTTTTTTTTCATTTTTTTCTTAGAGGTATAAAATCTACATTAGAGAAACCAATTCTGTCTGCCTTGCAAGTTGCAAATAGCTTCCATTGTTTGTCATTTGTTTTTAAAATTTAATTAAAAAAACACATATATGGTTAGATTTATCAATTTTGTTGTGCTTTTACCCTTGGTATTATGCTTAGAAAGCCTTTCCTATCCCTGAGATTATAAAAAATCTTTACTATATTCAAATTCTGTCATGGCTTCTTTTTTTAACATTTAAATCCTTAATACATTTGGAAATTATTTTGAAATACAGTATGCGATTGCTTGTTTCTGTAATATAAATTCATTATTATGCTCCCTTAAACATTTAAAAAAATTATTAGACTTTTAACTTTTTCAGCAGTTTCAGGTTTACAGAAAATTGAGTGGAAAGCAGAGAGTTCCCATATCCTTACCACCCCACACTCCTGTTTCTCCTCTTATTGATGTCTTCATTAGTGTGGTATATTTGTTAGTTGATAAGCCAGTATTAATATATTGTTATTAACTAAAGTCTATAGTTTACTAGGGTTCACTCTTTGCATTATACATCGATAAACTTGACATATACATTTGTTGCTTTGACAAATGTATCCACTATTACAGTATCATACAGAATAGTTACACTCTCCTAAAAATCTGTGTTCCACATAATCATCCCTTCCCTCCCTACCCCCAAACCCCTGGCAACCACTGATCTTTCTGCTGTCTCTTGCTCCACCTGTTCATCTCTTTCTCCCTCCTCCCGATTCCCTGGCAACCAGTGATCTTTTTATTGTCTCTGTAGTTTTGCCTTTTCCAGAATGTTATATAGTTGGAATCACAAGTGTGTGCCCTTTCAGATTGTTTCTTTCACTTAGCAATATGCATTTAAGGTTTCTCCATGTCTTTTCATGACTTGATAGCTCATATCTGTTTCAATTTAAGTTTTTAAAGACTTTATTTTTTAGAACAGTTATAGATTCACAGCAAAATTGAGAGGAAGGTACAGAGATTTCCCATATACCCCCTGTCCCCACACATACATAGACTGTCTTATTAGCATCTCCACCAGATTGGTGCATTTGTCACAATTGATGAACCTACATGAGCACATCATTATCACCCAAAGTCTATAGTTTTACCTTAGTATTCACCCTTGGGGTTGTACATTCTATAGGTTTGGACAAATGTATCATGACATATGTCTACCATTATAGATTTATATTTGTATATATCCACCACACTATACAGAATAGTTTTACTGCCCTAAAAATCCTTTGTACTCTACCTATTCATGTCTCTTCTACCTCCAGCCCCTGGCAATCACTAATCTTTTTACTGTCTCCATAGTTCTGCCTTTTCCAGAATGTCATATACTTGGAATCACACAGCATGTAGCCTTTTCATGTTGGCCTCTTTCACTTAGTAATATGCATTTCAGGTTCCTCCACATATTTTTATGGCTTCATAGTTTTTGTTTTTTGTTTAATTTTTGTTTTTGAGTGTGAATAATATTCTGTTGTCTGGATGTACTGCAGTTTATTCATTCACCTATCGAATATCTGGGTTGCTTCCAACTTTTGGCATTTATGAATAAAGCTGCTGTAAACATCTGTGTGCAGGTTTTTGTGTGGACATAAGTTTTCAACTCATTTGGGTAAATACTGAGGAACATGACTGCTGGATTGTATGATGAGTATGTTTAGTTTTGTAAAAAACCACCAAATAGCTTTCCAAAGTGGCTGTATCATTTTGCATCCCCACCAGCGGTGAATGAGAGTTCCCATTGTTTCATATTTTTGCCAGCATTTGTTGTTGTCAGTTCTGTATTTTGGCCTTTCTAATAGATGTGTAGTGGGATCTTTTTGTTTTAATGTGCATTTCCCTGATGATATATGGTGGAGCATCTTTCCATATGCTTATTGGCTGTCTGTATATCTTCTTTGCTGAGGTGTCTGTTAAGGTCTTAATATTTTTTCCATTAACTAAAATATTACTCATAGATTAGAGATATTACCTATATTATATTAAATTATTACACATTCTTGAGCCTGTGTTTAGACTTCCTATTCTGATCCTGAGTTAGTACTGCCTTATTTCTTTAGTTTGAGAAATGTTTTATGGTTTGTGAGTTTCTCTGTTTAGGATGATGTAAGTTATCACTAAAAGCTAGAAAACTTTTTCTCAACTTCCTTTGAGGGAATTTCTGGAATTCTGTACTTCCCTTACTCCTAGTGTTTGCAAACTTTGAATTTTAGCAAGAAAATAATAAAGAAATTTTTACTTAGATTTGGAGACTTACGAAATACATGTAATCTTAGGGATTTCCAAATAAAAAATTTTTTGTAATAGGAATGATTCTTCTCAGTTCTGTTGGCCTAATTAGTTGTGTTTAAGTTTAATTTTTGAGAATTTTTCTATTGTACGTGTTATAGCTTTGTGACCTTATAATTTAGATCTTTGTTCAGGAACTGCACTTGTGGGGACCCAATTTAGTCCAAAACAGTGAAAGCACTTGCAGACTATAAATGGAAAATGAGGAATAGACTGTGATAATACTGATCTGTAGGCTTGACAAAATTAATATTTTCAACTGGGAGTCAACTAAAGGGTAGTTTCCCTCTAACGCATGTTTTAACATTCCTGCATTTTCTTGTTTTCTCTTCTTGCTTGCTTTAGTGCATCATTATTTTCAAAGTAAATAACTTTTTTCAAGGTGATAAAAATGTATCAGACATTTAAATTATATGTCTGGTATATATCTGGGTGAGCTGTATGTATTTTTGGATGAGTATGGGATCACTCTTGTCTATTTCATGGCAGTCATTTTAACTGCATTCTCTCATTTTCTTTACACTTTGATTTACTATGATTTAAAATATAGCTGTCAAACTTGTATAGAATTCTGCCTTTTTAGGTGCTTTAAATTGGAAAACTTTAGGTGTTGTATAATTTTTTTCCTCAGTTATCTCAATCTCCCAAAGACATTATGGTTGTATCTCATATTTTAATTCTCTTATTTCTCTTCCAGAAGGTATTCACTCCATTAATATATATATTTTAAAATTAATTAATTTATTTTTGGCTGCGTTGGGTCTTTGTTGCTGCTCATGGGCTTTTCTCTAGTTGCAGCGAGTGGGGGCTACTCTTCGTTGTGGTACGCAGGCTTTTCATTGCAGTGGCTTCTCTTGTTGCAGAGCCACAGGCTCTAGGTATGCGGGCTTCAGTAGTTGTGGCACGTGGGCTCAGTAGTTGTGGCTCGTGGGTTCTAGAGCACAGGCTCAGTAGTTGTGGCTCACGGGCTTCTCCGCGGCATGTGGGATCTTCCTGGACCAGGGATCAAACCCGTGTCCCCTGCATTGGCAGGTGGATTCTTGACCACTGTGCCACCGGGAAGTCCCTCGCTCCATTAATATTTATTGGCTGAATGTCTTAAGTGTTCAGAGTAAGCTCATTAATTTAATTCTTTATTTTCATGAAGTTGGTCTTTTGAGAATAACTTGGATTTTCAGACATTGGCATGTTGAACAGACTTTTAGGAAGTAGGAGAGATTGGGATTATACTAGAATTTACCATGTTTGTTTTTGTCTTATATTTGTGTAGTAACTTCTGTTTTACTTTAGACTAGATATCTTATGGTACTCCATGTTATACTCCTGAGTTTAGAAAACTAAAGAAAATGTAGAAGATAACATTTTGAATTCTAGAATGTTACTTTGTAGAAATGCTAATCTTGTCATAATGATAATCTAACCTTTCTTCCTAAATCTTTATAGTTATGAACAGTTATAATAATTCACTTCTGACATATAAAATGTTGATTAACTGTAAAGAACAGGGACTGCATGGGAAATATAAAATATTAATACTTGGGACTACTAAGAAAAGCTCAATCTCTGTGTGCAGTTTTTCCAGAGGGTGCCTTTTTTGATTGGGTGCACCTTTGAAAAAGCTTCACTGATACAACTGAAGGAATTGTAATTGAGAAATAGTTTCTGAAGGAGTGTTATTATGTTGCTCACCTCCATTGTCTCGGAACACCCTAAAGATGAAGAAATGTGGTGGACAAATGAAATAAAGTGTATAAACTTTGGAATGTTAGTCGAGGTGGAATATGGGTTAAGATTAAAGATGTGTGTGTGTGTATATAAGTATATTTTTTTAAGGAAAGTGATAACTACTGTGACAGACTGTCATCAGAAATGTCACCACACTGTACATATGTTAATAAATATTTCAGTACTTTTGTTTATGGTTTTAGTTAGCCAAGTATGGTAACTAATCTCTTTTTAAGTTGGGTCTTATCTGGCAATATCAATTATCTTGACCCTAGTAAGAAACAGATATCTAAATAGCTAAAATATTATAAAACCACATATTGTATCCCATGCACTTTACTCATTTAAACTCACCTAGACTCTCAATTCAGCTCATTTTTAAAATTGTGATAAAATATGTATAGCATAAAATTTACCATTTTTAAAATAAGTGTGCAGTTCAGTGGCATTAAGTACATTCACATTCAGTAGCTATCACCACTATTCATCTCTGGAACTTTTTCACCATCTCAAATTGAATTTCTTTACCCATTAAACAGTAACTCCCCATTCTCTTCTTATCCCAGTCCCTGGGAATAACTTCTCTTTCTGTCTATGAATTTGACTATGCTAGGTACCTCATATAAGTGGAATCATACAATATTTGTCTTTTTGTGTTTGGCTTACTCCACTTAGCATCGTGTCTTCAAGATTCATCCATCCATGTTGTAGATTGTATCAGAATTTCATTGCTTTTAAAGGCTGAATAATAGTACATTGTTTGTATATAACACATTTTGTTTATTAATCATTCATCTGTTGTTGAACATTTGGGTTGTTTTCACCTTTTGGATATTGTGAATAATGCTGCTATGAACATGGGTATATAAATATCTATTTGAGTCCTTTCAATTCTTTTGGGAATATACCCAGAAGTGGAATTGCTGGATCAAATGGTGAGTCTGTGTTTTAATATTTTGAGAAACCACCATACTGTTTTCAACGTGGCTGCATCATTTTATATTCCTACCAGCAATGCACGAGGGTTTAATTTCTCCATATTCTTATTGACACTTGTTATTTACTGTTTTGTTGATAATAACCATCCTAGTGGGTGTTTACTCAGCTTGTTTTTTCTTAAATGTGATATAGTTAATAATGTGGATATTTGGTTCTCTAGTCCATAGGAGCTCATATACAGCAAATTAGAAAGGACTGTTTGATAGATTAATGTAAGACCTAGAAATGAGGTATTTCAATTAATAGTAGCAAGTTGCAAGTGAACTTTTGAAAAATTCATAATAAAGTGTAGGGAACACTTTATTCCTTGACCATACTAGATAGTAAAGTGTTACTCTGAATTATATTAGTCTAGATCTCTGTTGTCCTCTACCATAGTAGGTACCTAAATTAATTAAACCTAAATAAAATAATAAATTCAGTTCCTCAGTCACACTAGTCACATTTTAAATGCTCAAGAGGCATATATAGCTAGTGGCTACCGTATTGGACAGTATAGCTATAGAACATTTATCACTGCAGATAGTTATTTTGGACAGCACTGGCCTAAAATTTTAAGAGATGTTATTAAAGGACAATATATCAGTATTTCTGCTAATTATAGAATGAAAGGTCACATAGAAATTTAAGATTTGAAACTTGACTTACAGTATTGGATAATATAATAAAAATTTTATGTAGTGATGTGGGCTATTTATATTGAGACTGGTAACTAACCGATTGATCAACACTGATTTAGTGCTCTTGGGAGGCATAATACTGTACTAGGAGCTCTGTTTTTTGTTTGTTTGATTTGGGGGGTAGGAGATCTCTATAGACAGGTATGTAGATAGATCTACAAATATTTATCTCCTACATATATAAAAAATATATCTCTTACATATATAGAAATACATGTCCTGCTACATAAATATATACATACTCTCACACACATATATATCTTCTAGAAAAAAACTTTTTCCCCTAATATTTTCTGGAAGATAGTCTGTATTTAAGTTTCCCTGTTCTTGTCACAATGTCTTTTATAGTTCGTCCCCCCTCACCAGCCTTCCCCAAACAAACACACACACACACACACACACCAGTTAAGGCTCTGACATTGCAGTTAGTTGGTGTGTCTTTTTTGTTTCCTTTATACAGAAATTCTTACTTTCAAACAATTTATTTTCCCTTTCGTGACATTGCTTTCTAAAGATACCAGGCCATTTGTCTTGTAGAATGTCTCCCTCTGAATCAGTTTTGATTTCTTTTCTGGTGTCATTTAACTTGTTCTTCTGTCCCCTGTATTCCCTCTGAACTAGAAGTTGGTTCTAAAGACTTGATTTAGGTTCAGATTAAACAATTTTTGTTTGGTAAGAACCATTTGTAGCTAATGCTCTGAATTTGAGTTTTTAATTTTTTCCATGATGGTTATGGGAACAGTTTTATATAGTGATTCATGGTTTATAAAATGCTTTCACATACAATTTTCTGCAGCAATATTAACATCCTGTGAAGTAGGCCGATATTATTCTCACTGTCAGACCTGAGTTTTTATTAGCCTTTTATCTAGAAAGTTCTACAATTCCACTGGTTATCAAAACTAAAAAGGGAGTTACTTTGTCTCTAGTATCTTATGATTTTTTTTTTTTTCTTTGCGGTACGCGGGCCTCTCACTGTTGTGGCCTCTCCCATTGCGGAGCACAGGCTCCATACGCGCAGGCTCAGCGGCCATGGCTCACGGGCCCAGCCACTCCAGGGCATGTGGGATCTTCCCGGACCGGGGCACGAACCCGTGTCCCCTGAATCAGCAGGTGGACTCTCAACCACTGCGACACTAGGGAAGCCCTGATGTTGTTTTTTAAGGGAGATACTAATCTTTTAATCATATTGAGAAAACAAGAAATAAAAGTTATTCTTTCTAAATATTATTTACAGTTATTTTATTTGATTCTATACAAGATAATACCCCATCTTTACTGCTAAATAATAATTTCCCTCCTTTAAAAAAAATCAACTCAAAATTATACCAGGAGGTGGATAAAAAACTAGTAGTGGGGTAGTTAAACATGATATAACTACCACTCAGAGCTTCTGAGCAGCATGAATAACCAGTGTTAATATACTAAGTTCATGTAATTCCAGCTGATAGCAGAGTAACTTGATCTTCCAGATTATCCTGTGTTGCTATAAGTACATTTATCATTTCTTTCAGAGTTTTGTCATACTTTTAACTGATTATTTCTAAAATAACAAAATATTTTAACTTACTATTTCAAATATTCAAATTCGAGGCTATCTAAAAAATACTTCCTAGTTCTTTGATTTTATTTTAATGTATTATTCTTCTTTTGTTTTACTTTGGTTACAAGGGCAGTTGAAACCACTTGAGGGGTTTACATTCCCAGCCTGGATATTGGTGATACAAAAACATAAAATATCAGTGATGACTTATGTCTGCAGAATTCACAATAATAGTATTAACTGCTGTCTGTTAGGAGCCGAGTGTGTGCCCGTGTGCACTTTACATGTATTGCGCTGAATACTTGAAACAATTCACAGTGATAAGAAGCAAGTTATCAGAGATTAAGTAACTTGCCTATACATGTAGCTAATTGATGATGGAATAGGGATTTGAACTCAGCACTGACTTCGAAGTATAAAAAGCCTATGACTTTTACACTGTGCCCTGCAGGTTCTGATATGTGACATAATAAAATGAGAAAATATTCACTGTATAAGTACATTATAAGATTGGATTTATTTTACTAATCTAGAGTAAAAATTTTGCTTTTGAGTTATGTTGTTTCAGCAATACATAGTTTAATTAGAAAATTTAAATACTTTTGAATTTTTCTTTTCCTTTCCTCACATCTAGATATTCAAGAATTTTATGAAGTGACCTTACTGGATAATCCAAAATGTATAGATCGTTCAAAGCAGTCTGAACCAATACAGCCTGTGAATACTTGGGAAATTTCCAGCCTTCCAAGCACTACTGTGACTTCAGAAACACTACCAAGTAGCCTTAGCCCTAGTGTAGAGGTAAGATAAAAAAACTTTTCTTTAAGCTGTTTTTCAGTGATCAGTTAATTGGGGCTCCTAAGTTTTCTCATTTTATTAAAATGGATATTTTGTGGAAGTATCATTTATAATAGAAAAAAAAGGATGGGATTAAAAATACTTTTGAAAGGATAAGCTCAGAATTTCTGGTACCCCTGTCTTAAAATGTTGTGAATGGTTCAAGGTCTGAAATACTTGACTATTAAAGTACTACTTTAGTCTTACTTAGTATTATCAATGCTTCAGGCTTATTAATATTACTTAAAGTATATTACTTTATTAAAAATTACTTTGCATGCTAGACCTTAGTGAGACCCCATCTGTGTAATAATTAGATGGAAACTACTTTGAAAAGATGGTTTTGCTCTGGTATTTTTTCTCAGAAAGCAGTTGCTACACAGATTCTCTGTTTATTGGCTTGAAGGATTGCATTGTTAAATCTCACTAGAGACTGATCAAGAAATCTTAAGGACAGCATTGGTTTCTCTATTTTTTTTGTAGCTAATTATTTCTTTGAGTTTTCATAACTGTTTTAGTAATGTTCTTTTTTTGTTGTGATCTACTGTTGCTGGTAGATATGACATAACAGAGATATGAAGCGTTTTGTAATGAGGATTCTGTCTGAGGAACATGAGTCATTTGAAGGTGGTTGTCTGACTGACTTTGATACTAGTATCTTACTGCTGGAGAAGTGCCTGGAAAATTGAATCAGGGAAAAGTAGTGGTAGGCAGCAACCAGACAACCCTTTGGTAATGAAACAGATTCTCAGTTTTCTCGTATATTAAATAATGTAGAACTATAGAATTTTAGAGCAGGAAGAATCAGAGAACATCTGATCCCTCCCCTTCATCTTGAAGATGAGGAAACTGAGATCCAGAAGAAAAGGAATGACTTGACCCAGCTTATTTGGCTAATTTGGGCAAGTTTACCTTTGGATTTTAGGCATCTTAATACCCATTTCACAGTTCTCTTTACTAATCATAGTATGTCCTTGTATTTTTCTCTTTGGTTAGAGAATGTAGTGTTGTATTGCCTATGTATCTTTATTTTTCTCTTCTCTTATTTTCATCATCATTTTCTCTTAGATAGTTTCAGTTTCCATTCCCTTTAATTGATATATCATTTGTACTTATGTTAGTCCATTTCAGATAGATTTTTAAAATGTTAATCAGTAATACAGTTTCTATTTCACATTTACTGTGGTCCTAGGTTAAAAAATTTTAAGAAACATGTTAAATTTTAAGGGAATTGGCTTCTTATTTAATAACTTAATTATTTTTCTATTGTCAGCTATGATTATAAAGCATAGAGTTCTTGAAGTTGATTTGTCTGTTTTTATAGGTGATTGTTTAGATAATGACCTGATCATTGTAACCAGTAAATGTTCTTTAAGGTTAAATAAGTGGACAGTTCTGCAAGCTGCAAGTTAATTTCCATATAGATTTCAGTCTGAAAGATCAACTGTGCATTGAATTCCGTTAAGAATGGTATTGGAAACATTTCAACTTTTATAAAATTATGAGGCACTGGTACCTAGAATGCTTTTTGCATTGCTGGTTTCTGCATGTCCTGAAAGGTATATTATGGACATAATAAAGGTATCTAAAATTAAGAGGAGAATAAGGCCTTTCAGACTGAAATATCAGATCTTATTAATTAGGAATGTGGAGGAGAAGGGAGTATGGTTACAAAATGTTGTTTAGGGCTTGTTGCATGGAAGATCCTGTAGTAATGTTTGAAATCTGTACCCATTCATGGGTAGACTTAGTAAAGGGAACATGGGGATATATCCATCAAGTCCTAGATTCTTAAAAAGAGAAATATCTGTGAGCTAAGGTCAGTTAAGGGGAAGTACTGTTTTTCAGAGAGGACAGGATACCCTGAAGATGATAGTCTGAAAATGCAAATAGTTTTGAAACACACTGGTGGATGACAGTCATAAGACTTAAAAAAAAAGCTTGGAATATTTGGAGATTTGATTTCTTTTGAGGGAAAGAAGGAAAGTATGTTCCCCTATTACCCATTCATTTATGCTTCATTTGGACAGAAAACTTGGCTAAGTGACCTTTAACTTGATCTCTCATTTCAATTCCTACTTTAAACTCTTAGGGGCACAGTGTTTGGGACTGAAAAGAGAGTTGGATAATTTAATTCACCTCAAGTGTTTTACAGTTGAAGAGAATCCACTGACTCAAAACAAATGCAAAAAAAGTTTTTATTGGACTATAACTTGAAAAAAATTAAAATCATGAAAATATTTTGTCTTGTACAAAAAATTAGATTATTATTACACTGTGCACTCATTTTTGGATTAAAAAGTAAGGTAATCTTTTTCTGACAAAATTGCATGCAACATGATCTTGTCTCTTTCACTTTATGTTCACTTTTGCAGGACTATCTTAAAGAGAGTTGTTGTTGCAGAAATTATTTGAGATTGATCAATTTCCACCAGGGCTTGCCTCTCTTATTCTCTTAAAGTAAAAAATCTTTGTCTTGTAAAGCATCTATCCACTTTTCTTTCTTGTCTTTTTTTTATTTTAATAGTTGGTAACTGATCTAACTCTTGCCAGATTCCCATTTGTCAGTTAATATGTGGCCTTGTGACTGTGTTTCTTCTATTTCTTCTGATGTAGTAAAATGAAAATTAATACTTTTTTTTTTTTTTTTTTTGTGGTACGCGGGCCTCTCACTGTTGTGGGCTCTCCCATTGCGGAGCACAGGCTCCGGACGTGCAGGCTCAGCGGCCATGGCTCACGGGCCCAGCCGCTCCGCGGCATGTGGGATCTTCCCAGACCAGGGCACGAACCCGTGTCCCCTGCATCGGCAGGTGGACTCTCAACCACTGCGCCAGCAGGGAAGCCCAATACCATTTATTTTTAAAGTGACATAATTAGTATTCCATTTAGTTATAACTTTTTTTGGTTTTGGTATGTCTTTTACTTTGAACATATGTCTAGTGAGATGTTTGCATATGTTTGCTTAATATTAATGATTGTGGGTAATGGGGATTTTGTTTTTTTTAGTACTTTTCTGTTACTTTTTAAAAATAATGAGCATGTGTCATTTTTATAAAAACAAATCTATTCTAAAATAAGAACAATTACTTTTAGAGATTGTAAAGAAGAATATATGAAAGGAAGCAAAATGCAAGAGTAGGAGAAATTGTTTGATTTAAGGAGAAATTCCAACAAAGAAGGATGCACTATTCTATCTTAGTTCTTTGGGGCTGCTATAACAGAATACCATAGACTAAGTGGCTTATAAACAACACAGATTTATTCCTCATGGTTCTGGAGGCTGGGAAGTCTAAGATCAGGTCACTAATAGATTCACTGTCTAGTGAGATCTCACTTCCTGGTTCATTGATGGCCATCTTCTTGCTATGTCCTTATCATTGAGGAAGGTGTGAGGAAGCTTTCTGGGATCTCTTTTATAAAGGCATTAATGCCATTCACAAAAGCTCCACTCTCAAGACCTAATCACTTCCCAAAGGCCCCATTTGTTAATACTGGGTTGGCCAAAAAGTTCACTCAGTTTTGTCTGTAAGATGGCTCTATTAGTGCTTAGTTGCCTTTAACTTCATTAGAAAAAAATTTTGTTAGATTGTATTGTGACAGCTGTCATATCAGCATACATTTTAAAAAAAAACTTATCAGAATTGGTGAATTTTTGTGTAGCCATTTTAATATCGAAGATGGAAGAAAAAAGCAACATTTTTGGCATATTATGCTTTATTATTTCAAGAAAGGTAAAAACACAACTGAAACACAAAAAAAGATTTGTGCAGTGTATGGAGAAGGTGCTGTGACTAATTGAATGTGTCAAAAGTAATTTGCAAAGTTCTGTGCTAGAGATTTCTCGCTGGACAGTTTCCACAGTTGGGTAGACTAGTTGAAGTTGATAGCCATCAAATTGAGAGATTAAGTGAGAACAATCAACATTATACCACGTGGGAGATAGCTGACATACTCGAAATATCCAAATGAAGCATTGAAAATCATTTGCACCAGCTTGGTTATGTTCATTGCTTTGATGTTTGGGTTGCACGTAAGTTAAGTGAAAAAAACCTTCTTAACAGTGTTCCTGCATGTGATTCTCTATTTAAACGTAATGAAATGTTCCATTTTTAAAACAAATTGTGACGGGCAATGAAAAGTGGATACTGTACAATAATGTGGAATGGAAGAGATGGTGGGGCAAGCAAAATGAACCACCACCAACCACACCAAAGCCGGTCTTCATGCAAAGGAGGTGTCGTATATATGGTGGGATTGGAAGGGAGTCCTCTATTATGAGGTCCTTCTGGAAAACCAAACGTTTAATTCCAACAAGTACTGCTCCCAGTTAGACTAACTGAAAGCAGCACTCGATGAAAAGCTTCCGGAATTAGTCAACAGAAAACGCATAATCTTCCATCAGGGTGATCGCATGTTTCTTTGATGACCAGGCAAAAATTGTTACAGCTTGGCTGGGAAGATCTGATTCATCTGCCATATTCACCAGGCATTGCACCTTAGGATTTCCATTTATTTCAGTCTTTACAAAATTCTCTTAATGGAAAAAATTTCAGTTCCCTGGAAGACTGTAAAAGGCACCTGGAAGAGTTCTTTGCTCAAAAAGATAAAATGTTTTGGGAAGATGGAATTATGTAGTTGCCTGAAAAATGGCAGAAGGTAGTGGAACAAAACAGTGAGTACATTGTTCAATAAAATTCTTGGTGAAAATGAAAAATATGTCTTTCATTTTTACTTAAAACCGAAGGAACTTTTTGGCCACTCCAGTACCGTCACGTTGGGGGTTAGAATTTCAACCTGTGAATTTGGAGGGGGACACAAACATTTAGTCTGTGGCAGTCCTATTCCTGATGATACAGTACGTTTCAAATGGATCAAAAGGTTAAAAAAAAAAATGAAACCATAAAAATAAACTTTTCAGTCTTTTTTGGATAGAGGGAAAGCTTTTCTAAGCACAACAAAGAAAACCTTGAAAAATTCGAAGAAAAGGTTAAGAATACTGACTGTAGAATTTCTTTGTGGATTTTACAAAGTTTGTTTGAACTTTGATTATAGAATTTCTGTATCTTAAAAGATACAATGAGCAAATAAGAAATGTTACACTGGGAAAAAATTTTGTCACATTTATGAAAAGGAACTAATTTCTAACCCTTTAAACTCAAGAAACCTCTTACCGATCAATAAGAAGGAAAAAGCCAAATTCAATAGGGAAGTGACCAAAGGACATGAACGGACAGTTTGGAGAAAAAGAGATACAAATGGGCCAATAAGCCTATGAAGAGATGTTCAATGTAACTTTAAAAAATGCAAATTAAATTGACAGAATATTTTTAACTAACTTGATTGTCAAAGATTAATTAAACGTGACGAAGCAGAAACTCTTACTCTGTTGGTAGGAGAATACAGTGGTGCAGCAATTTTGAAAGACAGCCTGACAGTATATATTCATATCCTTTGATCCAGTATATGTCACAGATGTACTCTCAAAAATTATTAATATATATTAAAAAATATATGCCTGCTCATTGCAGTATTATTTGTAATATTAATAAAAACCAAAACAATCTAAATGATTATCAGTAAGAAACTGGATAAACATAATATCATACAGCCACTTAATGTAATATAAAATAGCAGGCATAAAAATATAGTCTCTGTATCTACTATATGTTATTAAATGATTGAAAGCAGGTTGCAGATCAGAAGATACAGTATGATTCTGTGAAAAAAGAAAGTATTAACTTAGGTAGGTTAAGAAGAATACCCACTTTCAGTAACGTACTCTCGTTTTCAGTTGTCCCTGCTATCTCTAGGTCTCCTGTATCAGATGGGGACTGATGGAACTCCTTCTGAGTTCATCTTTACGGGAGGGAAATTATCTGACTCAGTGGTATAGGGAGGATATCTCTTTTCCCCTTCTCTTTGACCTTGTATTTAATGCTTTAAAGTAATCCATCTGCTTTAATTTAAGTAGAGTTAGGAGACAGAGTTGAAGTGTATATTCAGCCTGCACGGTTTAATCTGAAGTCCTCTAAATACTAACTTTAAAAAATTTATTGAAGTTCTTTGTAATATTCATATATAAAGGTCCACAAATTATAAATGTACAGCTTGATGAATTACTGCATTGTGAATACATCAGGCCATGGGAAAAAAATGAAATGACTGCTAACGGATTCTGTAATTAAATAGTGATGATCGTTGCACAGCTCTGCGAATATACTAAAAACCAGTGAATAGTACACCTTATAATTTGGTGAATTTTATGGTATGTCCGTTAAATCTCAATTAAAAAAAAAAGTACCAGTACCCCCAAAATCTCCCTTGTACCTTTCCTATTCACTACCTAATCCCTTTTCCTCGAAGGACCATCCTGATTTCTAACACCATTGTGTTGGTGTTTTTTGCCTCTTTTAAAACTATATTAACACATTTATACAGTATGTACTCTAGCTTCTTGTGTCTAGCTTTTTTCTTACATTTGTGAATTTCTTCCATGATTTGAAGTTTTTTCATTATTACTGCTGTATAATATTCCATTGTATGATACACCACACTATATTTATCCATTCTGTTGATGGTGGATATTTTACTTGTTTCCAGTTTGGGGTTAGTGCTGCTTTTTGAATATTCTTTTACAGTTATTTCTGCCATAGTATAATGTTTAAGTTCTTAAAAATCATCATACTATGCAAAGGTGTGCAGTGAAACCCACAGGGCTTATGTCTTGAGAAAATAGGGGACTCGAAACTTAAAACTTGGTGAGTGCCACATTTAAAAAAGGTAAGAACCTAATAAAAATGGCAGCACAGTTTCACACATGATAAGTGACTAAGAAATGCATAATATTACAATAAATATGACATTTTACCTTGAAAAAAGTCTTGTTTGCTATGGGAGTGTGTGTTCGGGTTGCAACTTGTGAGTTACTGTGAAGTGCTGGCAGGGAGAATTATCTGAAAGTGGATGAAAAGTTGTAACACCAGATATGGATGAGTGTGACTCGTAACACTCAAACTAAAGCCTTGAAATATGTGCATTTTATGTATTCCTATGTGGCTCGTTTCTTCGGGGTTCAGTTTTCTGCCCTTACCTAGTGTTTCTCATAGATATGATTGAGCATAAGCAAACATGAAAATTGTGCTTTGTTCATACTGTTTCCCAATATATCAGTTGTGTTGGAACAAATTTGCATTTTCAGAACAACATTATAGCAGAACTGAGTGTGTATGTTTTTTGGGCACCTGTGTATGCATTTCTGTTGGGTATATACCCAATTATGAAAATGATACATTTAGTTTTAGAACACAATGGAAACTGTTTTGCAGAGTGATTATGCCTGTTTTTATAATTACCATCAGTATGTGCAAGTTTCATTTGTTTCGCATAATTGTCAACACTTGTTATTGTCAGTCTTTTTATTAATAATTTCAACCATTCCATTAGGTGTGTACTGGTACTTCATATTGTTGTATTTGTACTTTCCTTATCATTAACAAGATTAACAATTAACAAACACCATTTCATGTATTTATTGTTCATTTTGCTATCTTTTTGAAGTGTCCAAGTTTTTAACACTTTTTGTTGCTTTACATCTTCTGTCTTATTGATTTGTAGGAGGTCTCTATCTGGATATGATTCTTTTGTCAGGTATATGTGTAATGTATATTTTTTCCCACTCTGAAGCATGCTTTTCTTAGTGAAATCTTTTAATGATCAAGATTTCTTAAACTTAATATAGTCCAATTTGTGTTTAATGCTTTTTGTGCCTACTGGAGTGTTTTCCAACTCCTAGGTGATAAAGATACTCTACTATATTATTTGTCAGAAGCTTTTATTTTGCTTTTCACGTTTACATCTAATTTGTGCTTCAGTTTGCAAAATTTCACATGAATCAGCATTCCAATGTGTCTCCATTCTTGCCACTCTAGTCTAAACCACCCTGATTTTTTGCCTAGATTTTTGGCCTGTCTGCATTCACACTTTACCCTTTTGGATTTATGGCCAGTTTGCTTCCAAGATTATCTTTATAAAATGCAAATTATGTTATTACCTTTCATTGGTTTTCCATTTCTCTCAGAGTGAAGTAGGAAATCCCTCATGAGACTCAGAAATCCTGAGTTATTTGGCCACTGCCTGTTTCTCCACTCATCTTTTAGAGTGCTTTCCTTCTTTGGTCACTGGATCCTCTTAGCTTGGGGTCCCCACATAATGTTCCCTCTGCGAGAAGATTCTTATTTCTTTTGCCAACTCCTGCTCATTTTTAGCATTTTATTTTAAATGTCAAATACTGAGCACCTATTGTATATCATGCATTTATCTAGTGTGCTAGAAGGTGATAAGTGATGTGAGAGGAAAAAAGGTAGAGCAGATTAAGGGGAGCAGGGATGCCAGATGGGGGGTGTGCTTTTCAGTTTTAAGTAGGGTATTTATGATGGGCCTTGTTGAAGTGATACTTGTACAAAGAATTGGAAGTTGATACAGTTATTTGGGGGATAACCACTGCAAAGACTAAGGCAAGAAGAAGGCTAGAATATATGAGAAATAGCAAGATGGCCAGTATGGCTAGAGCAGAGTGAGAAAGGGAGAGAGTAATGGGAGATGAGGTCAGAGGGTAAGACAGGGGCAGATCATGTGAAGCTTTTGCAGTTTTGGAGCAGAGGAGTGACATCATTTAACCTAACCTTTAAAAGGATCATTCAGGCTATTTTGTTGAAAATATACTGTAGTAAGGGTAGAAGCAGGAGACCTGTTAGGAATCTGTTTAAGTAGTCCAGTTAAGGATGGATATAGGCTTGAACCAAAGTGTGATAATGGAGGTGCTAAACGGCTGAATTATGCGATATTTTGAGTGTAGATCTCAAGGATTCGAGGACAGTTTGGAAATGGGTTGTAAGAGTCAGAGATCACTACAAGAGAGTCAAGGATCACTACAAGGTCACTTCCTGATAGAAGGCTTCTTTTACCTCTCAGATTGCCAGAGCTCCTATTATAGCACTTTCTACCTCTACTTGATAGTATTCATTACTGTCGTAATTAAATGCTCCAATGTACATTATTTTGTGTGTATTTTAGTCTCTCTACCTGAGTGTAAGTACCTGAAGTTACTGAAATATATTAGTATTTGCACGTAGTAGTTGTTCAGTAAATGTTTTTTGAATGAAGTGAGAACTGTGGTTCTTTCCATATTATAGTTAAGTAATAGGCTAAAGGTGATTATATTTTTTTCTTTTTATCATAAAACATTTCCAAGTACAGTAAAATTGAAAGAATAGACCAACAAACATCCATATAGAGTCAACAGTTACTAATATTTTTTAGTATTTGCCTTTTCTCTATATGTGTATTTGGGGAAACTATTTGAAAATCAGGCGCAGACATCATGCACTTAAACTGTAAAAACTTTATCACATATCTCCTATGAGTAAGAATAGTCAGATATTCTCCTGTGTAACCTTAGAACTATTATCACACCTAAGAAAGTTAATAATTATTAAATTTTCTCTCCAATCCATACAGTCATTTCTGATCTATCTTTTAGGACTTTTAAAAGTCAGAATCCAGTTAAGATTCATGTACTGCATTTGAACATTAAGTCTCTGCTATTATCTGGATTTCCCTATTAACAGAACTTGAGGCAGAGGGCTAATGTGCTATTATGTACTTTATTTGGGGAGTTCATTCACTGCTAGGAAGCACAAGTGAGGGAAAAGTTGAATAAGCTGGAAATAAGGGAAAACGAATACAGGAATGCTTCCTGCCACTAAGTGTGACTGATTGCTGGATCCTGGGTATTGCATCCATGAGAAGCCATATATACTGCATCCAAGGAGGGAAAGGGCAAGAATTTATCTACTGGCTTCTCGTGAACAAGAATTCCCCTGCACTTCAGGGTTGTGGATTTGTGGGTGCAGGGCATATGGTATTTGGTTTTGTGCTTTGCAGGAAAGCCCCAAATGAGGAGGTGAGAGGATGAGATGTGGGCAGCAGGCCAGAGGCACAAGGTGTTGCTAGGGCTGCTCAGGGTGGAAAGCAAATGTGAAGATCTGGGAGCAGGCATTGGAATGAGTCGGGAGGGCACATATCAAATCTGGTTCATTGTCTTTACTCTCTTACAATCTAGAGGAATGGCCTCCCCATCTTTTTTTTCCCCCTCTTTAAATGACTGACTTTTTGTAGAGACCATGCCAGTTGTCTTATAGAATAACACCCATTGTGTATTTGTTTAGTAGTCTGTTCATGTTGTTTAAGTCATTCCACTAAGTCTTATATTTCTGATAACAGGAAGTTAGATGTCAAGGTTGATAAGACTCATTTTTGGTAAGCAGACTTCATAGTGATATATGGCACTTCATGTTGCATCGCAGCAGGAAGCACACAATATCAAGTTGTTGTGCTTTTGATGATAAGTATGATTACTTAAAGGTGGTGACCTCCAAGTCCTCCTTGTATAGTTATGTTTTTCTCTTTGTAGTTATTAAGAATCTATGGGGGTAGTACTTTAGCACCTTGTATTGAATGAATATTTTACCTGATTCACCGATTAATGATCCTTGCCTGAATCACATTCCATTAGAGGTTTCAAAATGTTGCTTTTCCCTTCTAATTTTATCATTCTATTTGTATTTATTAGTTGGTATTCTTCTGTAAAAAGTACTTATCTCCATCAGCTAGGGATGAAACTTTGTTTCTCCTAGAAAGATAGGGTAAAGCTTATATTTTCTGTTTGCACGATGATCCCCTGCAAAAGTGACTGATAAGTTTTCGTGCTCTTTAAAAAAAAAATGTCACTATGGACTGAAGGATTTTATTTAGTGTTTACAATCCATTTCAGTTATTATTCTTTGGATACTCAGATTACTCCAAATTTGGGGGATCTCTTGAAGAGATCCCTCCATGTCCTCTTGACATGAGGTCATTAGTCTTTCAGCATGTCCTTGCATGCTGGCACAGTTTTCCCAAGTTCATTTTGAAGTTTCACTGCCCCAGAACTAGAATCAGCCAGGAATAATGGCTTATTGTATTAATTTTTAAAACTGATACATTATATTCTTCCTTTCTTAAAAAATGTTCACGTGTTCCGTAGGAAAGGATTATAAGAATAATTTTATTATTTTCAAATTGCATAGTTTTAAAGGGCACCTTCACACACATTATTTTATTTTGAGATGTTATAGGACCATGGATTCTTGGTATAGTCTCCTAATATATATGAGGTAAGCCGGATTTTGGTCTTTAGTACTTAGAGCTGATACTAACTTTAGAATTCAGCAAACTGTAGTTCAGGGATGTTGTGACTGCCCAAACTTACGTTATTATCATGTAGAAAACCTGAGATTAGAACTCAAAACTTCAGGCTTCAAAGGCAGATGTTTCTGTCTTAACTTTATTTAATAACTTTCTTGGTAATTGGATTTGTTACCTAGACAAATGAAAATGCCACAATAAAGTTAATAAAATAAGAGAAAGAGCTAGTAATTTTAATAGAGATAGAAACATAACAGGCAAGTTTGTAGGAAAAAAATAGGAGATATTTAACATAAGAAAGTGAAATCCCTCTCTGCAACAGTGGCTGCTGAAAATGGTTTGGTATATATATTCCAATTGGAATGTCTGTGCTTTACCTATCCTGCATGGCCCAGCTCAGAAACCTTCCATGTGAGGTCTTCACTCATCTTTTCTCCGAAATGAATCCCTTCTGAATGCCTATAGCACTTTGTACTTTTCTTATAGGACTTATATTTTACTGTTATTTTGGACCTTTTTTCAATTTCTCTCTTGTAAAAAATTTGTTATTTTGAAAAAAATGTTTATCTACAGAAAACTTACAAGAATAGTAAAATTGCCATTTTGTCACATTTTCTTGCTCTCTGTACACATACACACACACTTTTTAATTTTATTCTTGTTGACCCATTTGAGAGCAAATTGCAGACATCATGATTTTACCCTTAAATGCTTCAGCACGTATCTCCTATGAACGAGGATATTTTCATTAAAATATTTATTTTATTTTATATGAACATTTCTAAAAACATCTAGTATACAATTATCAGACTGAGAAAATTTAAAATTGATACAATGCTATTATCTACACAGTGCTATTATCAGTCCATGTTCAAATTCAGTACTTTTGGTACCATCTATCTTATAATTGTATATCCCTAATGCAGACCTCCACTTCAGTTCTTACTATGGACTTTAGAAGACAGCTGACCAAATTTTATAGCACAGCTTCATAATTTTTCACAGTTTTGAATTGCAGTTGACAGTCCTTTATATTGGTGGTCAGTTCTTTTTCCTGTTTCCTTTATCAGTGTTCTCAAGGTTTTCATCCTTCTCCCTAATGTTTATTTCTCTAACAGAATGTCTCTATCTCTCAGATAATACATCCCAGAGACACTAGTTTGAACTCCCTCTCTGTACCACCAGATTTACAGTGCTGTCTCATTTAATTCCAGTTTTTAAGTGGTGTATTACGAAGAAAATAAAATGTACAAAATTTGAAATAATGCACAACCCTTATGCAAAAACCCTGTAATTGAAAAATTTCATCAAGACCAAAACTGACAAGTCTGTGTACTAAGTGAGTTGTACATTAAATGTTTCTGCAAGTGATTTTGATGACTACTATGCTGTTATTTTACATTCACTATTATGTAATTTTTATATTTTTATGTTATATCTCTGACAGTCTTATTGCAGTGTTTAAATGGTAGTTGCCAGTTCTAGAACTGAAGGACATACCCCTAAATCAATAACTTTGAAATGGAAGTGAAATACAATAAAATGTTATGAGAAAAGTGAAACAACTACCATATTATGCCAAGCTGTTAATCTAGGAGAAAACTTGGCAAAATGTTATAGTTACTAAGAAAATAAAAATCTCTGTTAAAGCTTAAGTATGCCACAGTGGTTATAGATTTATGTGCTGCAAGAAGGCATCCCGATTAGAAGGCATCTTAACTTACGAGTTTTGATTATAAGGCATTTTCAGTAACTCATTTAAATAATTTTGATTGTTATATATCCATATCTGCATCTGTTACTATCTTCAGTACTAGAGCATTGATGTCTTCTCATATGCTCTTAAACCCTCCCCTTTCTGTTTCTTCAGATGTGAAAAATATGGGGATCTTGAGTTGGAATAGAATGCATATATAATTTTTCCCAGTAAAATGTATGGAAATTAAAAAAAAATACCCTCCCTCTTTGTTTGGATTACCAAAGTAATACATACTTACTGCAAAAATTCCTAACTTTTTAGAAAAATATGTTTTCAATTATGTGAAAGTCACTGTTTCAAATAAATATTAACAGCTTCTGTTGTGCTCTTGATCCTTTTATCTTTGGAATCTCATTCTCTGCACTCCTCATGTAATAGCTATAACCTCTTCCTCTCTCTTGGACCTTTGTTCCCTTCTTCCCTTTATCCTATAAATATGTTCAAAGATTCCATTAAAAGAAAACCAGACAAACAGGAAAAAGTTCTTCTCAGTAGGACCTCTATAGTATTCCTTCTCTTCCTAACTAAGCTTCTTGAAAAAAGTAGTTTACATTTATTCTGTCCTTCCCTCTCATTCCCAATATAATGTAACCTGGCTTCTGATGCTTCTTTTCCACAGGAGTTGCTCTTTTTCAGTTATTTACTTAAAAAGAAAAAAACTCTCTGATTACAAAGATAATTCAGGCATATCTTAAAACATACATATACAGAGAAATGTACATTGTTGAAAATTAGTCTTTTTTTAAATATTCTTTCACTGAGACAACCACCATTAACCATTTGGTATGTGTTTATTCAGTTAATCCTATATGTTAATGAATATATTGTTTAGCTCATATATATATTTAAAATGAAAGCCATATATGTATCATTCTGTAATTTTCTTTCCATGTCTGTATTTAGGTCTGTTGCATTATATTGTATAATGTAGGGCGGATTGTTTAATTTCTCTTCTTTTAGTTTCATCATCTGTAAAGTGGAAATGAAAACAGAACTCACTTCCTTTGGTGCCTTTAAGTATGAAATGGGATAATTTATATAAAACTTACATCAGAGTCTGACACACATATTAAGTGCTCAGTAAATGGTAGATTTATAAAATAATCTTTTTATTTATGTTAAAATGTTGCATACTCAGTAATTTATCAATGTAGCAAAGGATAAAGAACATAAATCCCTTTTCCATGTCATTTTAGCCCTTTACCTTCCCTGATTTTTCTTCATGTCATTTGCTACAGTCTGCTTTCTGTTTTTGCAGTTTTTTTGTCTTCTTGGCAACTGTCTTGTTGGATTGTCTTCTTTTTGTGCAAGCATTATTAGAAAAAAAAGATCTTTGTTATACAGAAACCAAAGAGAATATTTTGACTCTCCATGTACCTATTACCTAGCTTAAGGTAACTTAAAATGTTACATAGTTGAAGATCCTTTATTTTCCACCCTGATTTCCTTCTCTGCCTCATCCCCCAGAATTAACCACTGTCCTGAGTTTGGTGCTTATCATTCCCATATACTTTACGTTGTTACAATTTTCTTCATGCCTTTGGGATTTGTTGAGTTTCTTGGATCTGTGGGTTTATAATTTTCACCAAATATGGAAATTTTTTTCTCCATTATTTCAGTAATATTTTTTATGTTCCCTCTCCTTTGTTTTAGGGACTCTAAATACATGTTTATTGGGTTGATTGAATTTGTCCCATAGCTCACTGATGTGATTCATTTTTTTTCTTTCTTTCTCTATGTGTTATATTTTGGACAGTTTCTGTGTTGATTCAGTTCATTAATTTTCTGAAGTATTGAATCTACTGTTAATCTCATTTAATCAGTTTTTCTTTTCAGACATTTAAATTTTTATCTCTAGAAGTTTGATTTGGTTCCTTTTTTATTTTCTGTCTCATTAACATGCTCATGCTTTTCTCTGTTTTCATGGATATATGGGATAAATTTATAACAATTTTTAAAATGTCCTTGGGTACTACTTCTATCATCTGTCATTTTGGGGTGGGTTTTTTTGTTTGTTTTTATTGAAGTATAGTTGATTTACAGTATTGTGTTTCAGGTGTACAGCATAGTGATTCAGTTTTTTTGCAGATTATATTTTATTATAGGTTATTATAAAATATTGGGTATAATGTCCTGTGCTATACAGATAAATTCTTGTTGCTTATCTATTTTATGTTTAGTAGTTTGTATCTGTTAATCCCATACCCCTAATTTGTCCCTCCCCACTGCCTCCCCCTTTGGTAACCATAAGTTTGTTTTCTATGTCTGTGGGTCTGTTTCTGTGGTTCTGGGTTTTTTTATTGATTGTTTTTTCTCTTCTCTGGGTTATATGTACCTCTTTTTTAAATACCTGGAAGTTTTTTAGTTAGATTTGGCAGACATTATGAATTTTACCTTTTCAGGTCCTAAATATTTTTCTATTGCTTTAAATATTCTTTTTTTTAAATTTTTTTATTTTTTAAAATGTATTTATTTATGGCTGTGTTGGGTCTTCGTTTCTGTGTGAGGGCTTTCTCTAGTTGTGGCAAGTGGGGGCCACTCTTCATCGCGGTGTGCGGGCCTCTCACTATTGTGGCCTCTCTTGCTGCGGAGCACAGTTTCCAGACACGCAGGCTCAGTAATTGTGGCTCATGGGCCTAGTTGCTCTGCGGCATGTGGGATCTTCCCAGACCAGGGCTCGAACCCATGTCCCCTGCATTGGTAGGCAGATTCTCAACCACTGCGCCACCAGGGAAGCCTTGCTTTAAATATTCTTGAGGTTTGTTTTGGGATGCAGTTAACTTACTTGGAAACAGCGTGATCCTTTTGAAACTTGCTTTTAAAAAGCTTTTTTTTAGTGGGACCAAGCAGCCTTCAGTATAGGGTTAATTTTGTCCCAGTACTCTTCTGGGTACTCCACCCAGAGCCTGTATATTATGAGTTTTTCCATTATTCTTGGTCCTGTGTGAGTTCTGGGAATTGTTCTACCTGCTTCTTTCTAGGGTTCTTTCCCCAGCCTCAAGTTTCCTTATATGCATGACTGATCAGAACTAATGAAGACTCTGAGCTCCATGAGCTATTAGTATATTTTGGAGATTAATCCTTTGTCAGTTGCTTCGTTTGCAAGTATTTTTTCCTATTCTGAGGGAACAACCCAATCAAAAAATGGGTAGAAGACCTAAATAGACATTTCTCCAAAGAAGATACTCGATGGCCAACAAACACATGAAAAAATGCTCAACATCACTAATTATTAGAGAAATGCAAATTAAAACTACAATAAGATATCACCTCACACCAGTCAGAATGGCCGTCATCACAAAATCTACAAACATTAAATGCTGGAGAGGGTGTGGTGAAAAGGAAACCCTCTTGCACTGTTGGTGGGAATGTAAATTGATACAGCCACTATGGAGAACAGTATGGAGGTTCCTTAAAAAACTAAAAATAGAACTACCATATGACCCAGCAATCCCACTACTGGGCATATACCCAGGTAAAACCATAATATAAAAAGACACATGCACCCCAATGTTCATTGCAGCACTGTTTACAGTAGCCAGGACATGGCAACAATCTAAATGTCAATCAACAGAGGAATGGATAAATAAGATGTGGTACCTATATACAATGGAATATTACTCAGCCATAAAAAGGAATGAAATTGGGTCACTTGTAGAGGCATGGATGGTCCTAGAGACTGTCATACAGAATGAAGTAAGTCAGAAAGAGAAAAACAAGTATCGTATATTAACACATATATGTGGAATCTGAAAAAAATGGTATAGACAGTCTTATTTACAAAGCAGAAATAGAGACACAGACTAGAGAACAAACGTATGGATACCAAGGGGGAAGGGGGTGGGGGTGGGATGAATTGGGAGATTGGGGTTGACATATATACACTATTGATACTATGTATAAAATAGATAACTAATGAGAACCTACTGTATAGCACAGAGAACTCTACTCAGTGCTCTGTGGTGACCTAAGTGGGAAGGGAATCCAAAAAAGAGAGGATATATGTATATGTATAGCTGATTCACTTTGCTGGACAGTAGAAACTAACACAACATTGTAAAGCAACTATACTGCAATAAAAATTAAAAAAAAAAAGAAATAATGAAGACTGAAGAGGAATTCTGCAGATCTGTGGAGCTCTCACTATGCACCTCTCCTCTCTGGTACTCTTACCTGTGAATTTTACACACCTTGGCCTTCCTGAATTCTCAACTCTGTCTCCTTATCTTAGATTGCTGGACTTTGTTTAGTTTCCCCCTCCCTCTGCTGCAGCGTGGAAAGTTTTTCCAGGCAGTTTCCTGGGCATTTATGGGACTTTGTCCAACATCTGAAAATCATTGTTTCTTATTTGTCCTATTTTTTTAGTTGTTTTAAAGTGGGAGAGTTAGTCTGTTCCCTATTATTCTATCATGGTTGGAAACAATTGCCTGTATATAGAAAGCCATAGGTATTCTAAAATACTGTTAAATATCTTATGTGCCTGAATATTAGGTGAGATGTCGCCATCCCAAAAGGCTTATATTTGAGACCTCTAAACTTGCTCATATTACAGAGTAATTTATAAGTTATTTTGCACAGCAAATGACTATTTGAGAAGAATACATTGACTTGTTATGTCCTTAATCAGTGCCAGGTTGGATGTTTATAAAAGATGCAATGAGTGTAGAATTTAAGGCAGATTAAATAATCATTCCTGAGTATGGCCTTAAAAACTATAGGCACTGGATTAAAAAGTATACTAAAGAGTAACATAGTAAGTGATTATGTTGTAGAGATTATAATATATACTGAGGAAACCAATGGGAAAAATTGTCTGTTATGTGAATAGGTACTAGCAGTGATTTGGGATAAAGTGTCAGGTGATATTTTATTTTATTTTATTTATTTTTGGGGTGTGTGTGAAAATATTTTTATTTATTTTTTATACAGCAGGTTCTTATTAGTTATCTGTTGTATCCATATTAGTGTATATATGTCAATCCCAATCTCCCAATTCATCCTACCCCTCTTTTCCCCCTTTGGTGTCCATATGTTTGTTCTCTACGTCTGTGTCTCTATTTCTGCCTTGCAAACCGGTACATCTGTACCATTTTTCTAGATTCCACATATATGCGTTAATATAGGATATTTGTTTTTCTCTTTCTGACTTACTTCACTCTGTATGACAGTCTCTAGATCCATCCACATCTCTACAAATGACCTAGTTCCATTCCTTTTTATGGCTGAGTAATATTCCATTGTATATATGTACCACATCTTCTTTATCCATTCACCTGTCAATGGGCATTTAGGTTGCTTCCATGACCTGGCTATTGTAAATAGTGCTGCAATGAACATGGGGGTGCATATGTCTTTTTAAATTATGGTTTTCCCTGGGTATATGCCCAATAGTGTGATTGCTGGGTCATATGATAATTCTATTTTTATTTTTTTAAGGAACTTCCATACTGTTCTCCATAGTGGTTGTATCAATTTACATTCCCACCAGCAGTGCAGGAGGGTTCCCTGTTCTCCTTCTCCAGCATTTGTTGTTTGTAGATTTTGTGATGATGGTCATTCTGACTGGTGTGAGGTGATACCTCATTGTAGTTTTGATTTGCATTTCTCTAATAATTAGTGATGTTGAGCAGCTTTTCATGTACTTCTTGGCCATCTTTGGAGATGTCTTCTTTGGAGAAATGTCTGTTAAGGTCTTGTGCCCATTTTTTGGTTGGGTTATTTGTTTTTTTAATACTGAGCTGCATGAGCTGTTTATATATTTTGGAGATTAATCCTTTGTCCGTTGAGTCACTTGCAAATATTTTCTCCCATTCTGAGGGTTGTCTTTTCCTCTTGTTTATGGTTTCCTTTGCTGTGCAAAAGCTTTTAAGTTTCATTATGTACCATTTGTTTATTTTTGTTTTTATTTCCATTACTCTAGGAGGTGAGTCAGAAAAGATCTTGCTGTGATTTATGTCAAAGAGTGTTCTTTTTATGTTCTCCTCTAAGAGTTTTATAGTGTCCCGTCTTACATTTAGGTCTTTAATCCATTTTGAGTTTATTTTTGTGTATGGTGTTAGGGAGTGTTCTAATTTCATTCTTTTATGTGTAGCTGTCCAGTTTTCCCAGCACCACTTATTGAAGACCCTGTCTTTTTTCCATTGTATATCCTTGCCTCCTTTGTCATAGATTAGTTGACCATAGGTGTGTGGGTTTATCTCTGGGCCTTCTGTCCTGTTCCATTGACCTATATTTCTGTTTTTGTGCCAATACCATATTGTCTTGATTACTGTAGCTTTGTAGTATAGTCTAAAGTCATGGAGTCTGATTCCTCCAGCTCTGTTTTTTCCCCTCAAGATTGCTTTGGCTAGTCGGGGTCTTTTGTGTCTCCATACAAATTTTAAGATTTCTTGTTCTAGTTCTGTAAAAAATGCCATTGGTAATTTGATAGGGATTGAATTAAATCTGTAGATTGCTTTGGGTAGTGTAGTTCATTCATTTTCACAATATTGATTCTTCCAATCCAAGAACATGGTATATCTCTCCATCTGTTTGTGTCATCTTTGATTTCTTTCATCAGCGTCTTGTAGTTTTCTGAGTACAGAAACTTTGAGTACAAAAACCTACCTTTCTTTCCTTAGGTAGGTTTATTCCTAGGTATTTTTTTCTTTTTTTTGCAATGGTGAATTGGATTGTTTCCTTAATTTCTCTTTCTGATCTTTTGTTTTTAGTGTATAGGAATGCAAGAGATTTCTGTGCATTAATTTCATATCCTGCAACTTTACCAGATTCATTGATTAGCTATAGTAGTTTTCTGGTGGCATCTTTAGGATTATCTATGTATAGTGTCATGTTATTTGCAAACAATGACAGTTATTTCTTCTTTTCCAATTTGTATTCCTTTTATTTCTTTTTCTTCTCTGATTGTTGTGGCTAGGACTTCCAAAACTATGTTGAATAATATTGGCAAGAGTGGACATCCTGGTCTTTTTCCTGATCTTAGAAGAAATGCTTTCAGTTTTTCACCTTTGGAAATGATATTTCCTGTGGGTTTGTCATATATGGTCTTTATTATGTTGAGGTAGGTTCCCTCTGTGCCTATTAGAGTATTTATCATAAATGGGTGTTAAATTTTGTCAAAAGCTATTTTTCTGCATATATTGAGATGATCATATGGTTTTTATTCTTAAATTTGTTAATATGGTGTATCACATTGATTGATTTGCGTATATTGAAGAATCCTTGCATCCCTGGGATAAATCTCACTTGATCATGGTGAATGATTCTTTTAATGTGTTGTTGGATTCTGTTTTCTAGTATTTTGATGAAAGCCTAAGAGACCTCTGGGACAACATTAAATGTACCAACATTCGCATTATAGGGGTCCCAGAAGGAGAAGAGAGAGAGAAAGGACTCAGGTGATATTTTAATAGATGGATTAAAAAAAGTACAGCATCTAAACAACTTAGATGGAAATGAAAATGATGTTTGAGATACGAGTTAATTCAAAAAGTGGCTGTAGTTATAATGACGACCCTAACGTTTAAGGTGAATGTGAAGTTTGACTATAATTGTTTTCTGAATGTGAGTAGAATAAAGTAATATTTTAGATATATTATTTTAATAATATGTTGTTAAATATATGTTGAGTCTGCTTAAAGTAGATATTTGATTATTTCATCTGTATTCACCTAAGAATATAACTACTTAAAAGTTAAACAGCTTCAACTCTGTTAATGGGCTGAAACACTATTTCTGACTCTTGCTATAGTGATTTTCAATCTCCAGTGTTATGAGGTCTGCCAAACTTAGGAATGCCTTCTCTCTCTACGGTAGACTATTTTAGATAATAAAAATTACACATAAACACAGAACACTAAGGGAGAAACCAACTATAGGAGTGAGGTATAAGAAGAAAATGGGAACAGTTCACTTGTTTGAATTTGAGGCAGTTTATAATACCTGTAGACTATGAGGAAACCTTGTGGACAGAAATTGCAGGTAATGCTCTTCCTTATTACACATTTTTACAGGGGAGCATGGCTGCAAGGTTATGAGACTGAAAGCCAGTTGTAGCCCTATGCCTTGTCCTGTCAGCCTGTCTAGCTCTATTTTCAGTGATTTTTGAGGAAAAGACATGAATTCACAAAGTTAGGCTACTTCTGGGTTAAAAATGAAGTCTTCTTGAAGAGTTTGAAATGGTACATAGTTACAGTTATCTTTTTGTGGTGGTGTTCTTTTTTTTTAAGGGATTAAGTGAAATAGATTTAATAGGGCACTAAAGTTAAAATCTGACTTAATTGGTAAAATGTTATTATTACCATTTTTTAATAAAGGGAGAAAAGGTAAGTTTTAGAGATAATATTTTAAATTATTGCATTTTGTTCTTCTCTCTCCCCTTCTCAAAAATACCACATGGAATATTCCATTCATTACTGTCTGAGAAAGTCATTACTTTGCAAGCTGCAGTTGCTGAAATGGTTTAGTGGAAGAACTGTTTGCTTGCATTTTTTTTTTTTTTTAGTGATTTTTTTTTCTTTTGGTAGTTATTTTTTGAATATCCAAACTGTAGCAAACAAGGAGGAGTTTTAAATTTATATCGGGGAAACCTCTTTGTGGAACATTTCATTAGATGCCTCCCTGTCAACCTCATATCTTTAAAAGAGGGATTAATGAAACAGCATCTGAAGCAGCAGTGAACTCTTGCGGAATAAACCCTGACCTCTTCCACAGTGTTTTGTGGGATAATTTCAAGTTCTTCAGATACAGATTACATAAAGAAGATTGTAGGGCACGTGACACATTCTGGTTTCCTGTATTTCAGGTAGTAGAAAAATTGCTACCTCTAAGAATGGATCCTGGAGAGATCTTGTCACAGTTATAACTTTTCATCAGTGGTTTTATCTCACAACTTTATTTTTACTTTTTGTTCATATAGGCAACTTAAAATAGTTTGCAGTAAACTGCTTTATGTATTAAATATTGTAATGGTAGAGTAATGGATTGCCTGTGCATTGTAACCACAAAGGTAAGATATAGTATGCTTTCTACCTTTGTTAGTGACAGTGTGAGAGACCTTTTTGTTTATAATATATTTAAAAAATAAAGTGTAACCATTGTTATATATTTGAAAATAGATATTTGAATCCATTTGATGCTTAGTTTATATCCTTTAGGAAAGGTAATATTCTGAAATGTGTTTCAGATAGCTAAAAATAGTATATTGAATGGATATTTTTTTTCCCTGAGATTTACAGGAAGCATTTCTCCCAACAGCAAAGGTTTATAGGACCCTGATTATATTTAAATCTTCTAAATATATTCTCAAAGTTCTCCCCCTCTACTTTATTTTCTGTCCCCATATGTCATGCTGGTTGAAAGTATAACTCATTTTGAGAACATTTTCTGGACTCTCCCATGTATTTATTGCAAATATAGTTAATTTTTGTTTTAAGAAGAATAGTGAAGTTCTGATTGTGTTGCCTTTGGAAAGATGTTGATTGGATTTAAAATGGTTAAACTTGTGCAAGAACTCCTTAAAGTTATTTGTTTTAAAGTCTGTTATGCTCATCTTCAAAGTGCAACATGCTTCACTTAAGCTCTGAGTTTGGTTTCTTTTATTCCTGAGCACAAGTTTGTGGACATTGTGTGATTGTGTAAGAGTCAAGATGCTTACACTTAAAATTTATATATTGGTTTGTAAAATATGGAATAATTTATTTTGGGGGTTTTATTTCTATAAACTTATGACACAGTGTTAGACAAAATTGTTGAGATTTTTAAATTATGTTCAGTAATAAAAGAATCAGTAAATTTGTGAATTCTGAAAGTAGTTTATTTTTATGTAGTGAATTATTTTTCACAAAAGGAAAAGCAAGAAAATTGATCTAAATTAGTTTTGTTTGCTTTTTGTTTAAAATTATAATTCAGACAGTAAGAGTTTTCATCAGATACTAACATACCCATTATCTGGTCCCATTCTATTTATCAGGGATGTCTTCCATGTACCTCTGTGTAAAACTGTCTTATCAAAATATTCTTACAGAATGTTTAAAGGGCAGTAAGCCTGGGACACAGGTTTAGTCTAGTTAGTTTGGTTTGGGTTTTTTTTTTCCCTTCACTAAGTTCTTTTCATGGTTGTCGGTGGTTGGTTCTCTCTGTGATTTACCTTTTATCACTTCATTCACTTTAATTTTTATTTCTAATATTATAGCAAGGTTATTTGAAATGATCTATCTTCTCTCTCCCCTGTCCTTTTTGATACATTAAAATATTTTGTATTTGATCCTTTTTAAGCAAAAGAGAGCTACCATTGTTAAAAAAATTTGTATGGAATCAATATCTAAAGTTTTAATAAGTTTTTATTATGTAACTGTTAAAGCAAAAATAGAAAAGATGTAGGTTGGAAATTAGGAAGCCTAAAATATTATTTGTAGCTACTTTTGAAAGAGCTAAATTAAAATGATTTCTTTTATTAGAAATAAACCCTTTGAACGTATTTAACCAATAGCTATAGCAGGAAGAGCAAAAATCTTAATTTTCTTTTCGACTGAAGTGCTGCAGTGTTTTCTCCCCCTTGAGTCTTTTCTCGCTTTTCTGATCTTTAGAGAGCTTTATGGTTTTTTATATATTTTTAAAGTCTGACAATATAGTTGATGTAATTCTATCATGTTAATACTAAAACACCTTTCCAAGTGAATTTTTTTTCATCATCCGCCTCCCCTTTCTCCCACTTGTGTAGGCATGGTGAGCTAGGTAGGCATGTTGCATCACTGCTACCATGGATACCCTTAAGAACAGGCATGTGGGTTGAGTTAAAGCAATGATGATTAGTTTTCTGGGCTCCCCCCCCCCCATAACTATATGTTCTTCACAATGAAGACTGTTACTTTAAAATGTTTGCAAATGACTGGGTTGTGAGATGTGATGACTAAATCATCATTGTTGCTGAACAGCCAAATTTTGGCCTCCATTTACAGTAGTATTAATGCAGTCATAAATAGCTCTAGTTCCTTTTCTGATTAATACATTTTAAACACATGTAATGTTTGTTTTGCCTCTTAGTAGGAAATGAAAATGTATTTCCTCTTCAGTCTGAATTTTTAAAAATACTTGTTCTGAATTTACGTATTTTGCAGGGGAAAAGATCCTAGTGAGCATTTCTCTTGTGCAGTATTTCTTTATTGTTAGTATACATACATAGATCTTTATGTAATTTAATCAGCTTGGATACAATATTTTATTTTGTGCTTTTCCACATAATGTCTAAGAGATATTTGTTTTTGTGTTTGTAAATCCTTCTGTTCTTAATTAGCTCCTTTGTAAATGTATGTCAGTTGAGGTGGAATTAATATTGTTAGAGGGCCAGGAAGAGATGTGTAGTTTTGTCAGACTCATTATCACTATGGGAAAATTAACTCCAAGTATACGAAGTCCAACAAGAGTGATTTGGGAGTATTGTATACGGTGTGTTTTCTTTTTTTAGTGGTAAGCGCTGTGCAGCTTCAGCTAAAGGCATTCATATTCTTTAGTATAGAGGTTTCCCATCTGTCTGTTAACTTCTGAGAAAAGGGAGTTGCATAACTTCCGTATCAGAATTTCTTGCAGTAGAATCATGTCTTTCTCCATCTTTTGTTATACTATTTGTTGATCAAGTAGAAAAGGGATATTTTCTCTCTCTCTCTCTATTCATTTTAGGGTCATTTAGCAGAAGTTTAGGTGGCAGGAGAAAGACCTGAAAAGAAAAAAAGTTTCTCGTGTGTTCTTGATTAAGCTTATTAGGTGGAAAGGAGTGTTCATATGTCAGGAGATTCTCTTGCACTCAGTACCAGTTGTTATTATTTTTGTTATTCAACTTGTTTGGCGAAACTTGGAGTCCATATTAAATTCTGTTAGGGCAATATTTGAAGTCTGTGCAGTCTTGGGAAGTCTCTTCCAATTAAGGGACTGCCAATACAAATGTATTAGGAGCTGCAGACCAGGTTTTCATTGTTTTTATTAACAGGTCTTTTTTTTCCCCCCCAGCTCTTGTGAGGTGGTTCCTTGTTCTTTGAGATCTTCATGCATAATGATTTCCTTTGTTTGCAAGTCCTTGCCCCCAAATCTTATTAACCCTTCAGATTCCAGTTTATAGATTATTTCCTCAGGGAAGCCTTCCTTGAGGCCCAAGATTAAATAAGGTTCTTTTATTGATAACTTCTGTAAGTATACTTTACTTTCCTTTTAGCACACAGTGTATCATGTATTTGTGTGATTCTTTATTAGTGTATGTTTCTTCCACTGAACTATAAACTTTATAAAATAAGACTTTTATTCTCATGGTATTCCCGAGGCCTGACCAAGTGTCTGAGTATCTACATATAGTGGATACTCAGTAAATAATTGTTGAATGAATGAGGCTTTGGCACAGATGTTCCAAACTTGTGGATTAAAAAAATAAATGAATATTTTTACTTTGTAATGCATTTACGCCCTCTTTTGAATATGGTTGTATGTTGACATCCTGGAAAATTGTCACTAAAATTTATTTATCTTTCTATATTTATTATGAATTCAAAAGGATCCAGAAAATGGCCCATCTTCCCAGTGTTTTCCACCTCTTTCTTAGTTTATGGTGGGGATGGACCACATCATCTTTTTTTTTTTAACATCTTTATTGGAGTATAATTGCTTTGCAATGGTGTGTTAGTTTCTGCTTTATATCAGAGTGAATCAGCTATACACACACATCTATCCCCATATCTCCTCCCTCTTGTGTCTCCCTCCCACCCTCCCTATCCCACCCCTCTAGGTGGTCACAAAGCACCGAGCTGATCTCCCTGTGCTATGGTGGCTGCTTCCCACTAGCTATCTATTTTACATTTGGTAGTGTATATATTGGACCACATCATCTTGTCTTGATACTTACTTGTCTACTATTCACTTAAGTATTTGACTTTTTTTGAATGGTTGTATATATAATTTTTTTTCTTGCTTGTACTTAATTTGGGAGAGTCAGATCCTTTTTCATTTTACAGGGCTTACTTCCATCTCTAGACTGCAAAATGTTGACTAACAAGTTAAGTACTGTCCAGTAGAACTTGATGCAGTGATGGAAATGTTGTGTATCTGTGCTGTCCTATCCACTGACACATAAAACATGGCCTGTTTGACAGAGGAACTAAATTTTAATTAATTTAAGTAGACTTAGATTATTGATTGTAGCAACCATTTCCATACACCAGCCAACCATTCACGTATTTATTCTTGAATTTTTTATACATTTTTTTGAGTGGGTAATAAACTTACATATTATTCAAAATAAACTCAGGAATCAAAAATCACTTTAAAAAATTATATAGTTATGTCGCACTTCTGTCCCTTCTCACCCTGGTCCCCATAGGGAACTATTTTTATTTGTTTCTATATTTTTTCCAGTGTTTATGCATATACAGGAATTAAGAATGTTTTATTTCTCCCTTTCCCTATACAACAGATAATGTGTTTTATATTTATATAATCTTTTGTCCCTTGCTGGTTTTACTTATAATATCCTGAAGGGCTCTCCATTTTAGTATACATAACTTTTTCTCATTCATTTTTCAGAAGTATAATGTTCAGTTGTGTGATAACAGTTTCCTTAACCAAACATGGTCTTTTAAATAAATGACCTGTAACAGCTGGTTCTAATTGGAGAAAGATGAAAGTTGGATACGTACCTAGTACTGAATATCATGAAAAATTCCGAATTTTCAAAAGTTATAAATATATTTTTGCTAAGCACTAAAGTTCTTTCTAACCTCTTATTATAAACAATTTTTTTCAGTGAAAAAACTTTGTATGTGTGTCATTTTATATTTGTGCATGTATATCTGTATCATGTAGGATTGCTGGTTTAGAGAGTAAATGTGCTGTAATTTAGGTATCTATTGCCAGATTCTCCTCCACTGGAGTTGTGTCATTTTGCATTCCCACCAGCAGTGTATGAGAGTGATTGTTTCCCTGAAACTTTGTCGACAGAATGTATTTTCAAATTTTTGTATTTTTGCCAATTTCCTGGGTGAGAAATGGTATATAAATGTAGTTTTAATTTGCATTTCTCATATATTTAAACAAGGTTTATTATATTTCATACTTTTTCCCTTCTGAGTTGGTCTTTTTCTTCTCAGTTTCTAGGAGCTCTTTATATAATAACAGGGAGCTTAGCCTTTGTCTGTGATGAGTTGCAGATTTTTTCCCCACACTTTGTCATGGTGTTATTATTAGTTCTCCCCTCCCTTCCCCTCCCCTCCCCTCCCCTCCCCTCTTCTCTCTCTTCTGAATTTTGAGGTCATAGCAAGACCTTCCACATTCATATTCCAGAGTTACAAGGAATTCCACCCAGGTGTTATAAAAAATTCACCCAAGTATTCTTTTGGTACTTTATATAAGATTTCATTTTTAAGTCTTAGGACCATTTAAAGATTATCTTGATCTGTAGTGTTAGTTGTGGAACTGGTGTAATATTTTTCCACATGGCTACCCATTTGTTCCAGCGTCATTTATTTAAAAGTTCATATTTACCCCCACTTGACTGAGATGCCACTTTTTTTTTTTGTGGTACGCGGGCCTCTCACCGCTGTGGCCTCTCCTGCTGCGGAGCAACAGGCTCCGGACGCGCAGGCTCAGCAGACATGGCTCACGGGCGCAGCCGCTCCGCGGCATGTGGGATCCTCCCGGACCGGGGCACGAACCTGTGTCCCCTGCATCGGCAGGCGGACTCCCAACCACCACGCCACCAGGGAAGCCCGAGATGCCACTTTTTGACATATGTATTTAGGTCTGTTCTGGACATCGAATTCTGTTTCATTGGTTTGTCCATTTAAGAACCAACTTGATGGCGTTTTACTTACTGAAGCTTTTTAGTATGCCTTAACATCTAATATAATTATTGTTTCTCTTTGCTTCTCTGTTTTTGAGTTTTTTATTGAAAAAAGGATGATTCTTTCTTGTTTGTTTATCCATATAGATTTTACAATCAACTTATCTAGTCTGAGAAAGTGTTTCAGTATTGGGAACAACCTCTAAATAAGTACAGTCAGCCCTCTGTAGTCTCATGTGCTGTATCTGTGAATACAGAGGAATGACTGTACTACATCATTTTATATAAGGGACTTGAGCGTCTGTGGATTTTGGTATCTGTGGGGATCCTGGAACCAGTCCCCTCACCGGATACCAAGGGACGACTGAATAGAACTTAAGGAAAGTTTTTTTGCCCAGTAAGGAGAGGCAGGAGCGTTTGGTAAAATTTTCTCTTACATACCTTCCCAACTAATAGTATAAACTGCCAACAAAAGGGTAGACAATAGTCTTTTTGATTCCCTAGCCTGGGGAACAGGATTTTAAATTCATCTCTTAACAGTTCTTACCAGTTGATTTTTGTTTAATCAAAGACACATTTTACCTGTTTATTGCCAAAGTTTACCAGTTGCCTTTTGACTAAGTGAAATAGGTTTATTTTCGGTCTATGTTGGATGCCTAGAGGGCTGTGTTGAGAATTCTAACAGATTGAAGGAAAAGTGCTGTCGTCAGTTCATAGGCTTTGCCATGGCTGAGGGATTGGAGAAGGGTGAGGGCCTTGGTAGAGCAGTGGGATCATTTGTATTTAATGTTTTGAAAATCCTTACACATTATCACCTTGTAGCATTTTAAATGACTCTACTGTTTGGATGTTTTATAACTAAGTCAGCATTTGGATTATTTCTGTTTTTTTCTCTGAAAATGATGTACTTGATGCTTAGTCTCTGAGCATAACCATTATTCTTTAGGTGAGGAATTTCAGTATAGAAGGTATGAACATTTTTAAAAAATTTAATTATTTATTTATGGCTGTGTTGCGTCTTTGTTGCTGCGCGCGGGCCTTCTCTAGTTGCGGCGGGCGGGAGTCAGTCTTCGCTGTGGTGCGCGGGCTTCTCTTTGTCGTGGCTTCTCTTGTTGCGGAGCACAGGCTCTAGGCGTGTGAGATTCAGCAGTTGTGGGTTGCGGGCTCTAGAGCACAGGCTCAGTAGTTGTGGCGCATGGGCTTAGCTGCTCTGCAGCCCGTGGGATCTTCCCAGGCCAGGGCTTGAACGCATGTCCCTTGCATTGGCAGACGCACTCTCAACCACTGCGCCACCAGGGAAGCCCGATATGAACATTTTTAATGTTTTGATAAATATTGCCACAATTTCTAAACTTTAATTACCTTCAGATTATTTTTCCAGTTAAAGTACCCTATTTTATATTAAGTGTGTTTTCACTGAACTGGTCCTGCGTTTTACATGTGGAAAGATTCATTATAGCTTCTGATCTTATCCATAATGATTGAGTTTCTCGACTGTTTCACTTTTTGTTAACTTTTAATATCCAGTCAGTGTTCATCCGGGGTTTACCTTATTTGGGACCTACTGCATTGGAAAAATAGAGGTTGCTTCAAGTACTATCTATTTCTGCTTATCCTTTTACAATTGGACTTTCAAATGGATGAGGATAACTAAGGCTTCTGTTTCTCTTATTTTGTCAGTCTCTCACTTTTTAAAATTCCTTATAGTCTACATTCTGCAGCAGTCACTCAACTGAAATTGTGCATTAGTCTGGACAGAATAAAGAATAATTGTTAAGAGCTCAAGCTCTGGAGACCTTTGAGGTTCTAGTCTCAACCCTTGATTCCTGGACAAGTCATTTATTCCTTCTGTGTTTTGTTTCCTCATCTCTAAAATAGGGGAAATAATGGCACCTACTTTACATGGTTATTAAAGATTAATTGAGCTAATAATTACACACTGTCAAGTGTGTGAAATGATGACTACCACATAGAAAGACTTTAATAATAATGTTAGCAGATATTTTTAATAATTTTTATTAAATAGTAATAAAATATATAGCCTTCTGGTTGGACAGAACAATCTTTTCTGAATCATTCTCTCTGCCTTTACACTGTTGGTGTTCCCTCTTTTATAATTCTTGTTCCCTGCCTTTTATGACTAGTGTACTGGTTCTCTTTCTTTATTAAGGGTGGTGGATGGTTTAGGTACAGCTATATATTAAGGCAAACTGGCATTAGGAATAAAAGGAAAATGAAAAAGGATGAGATTTAAAGATACTTTTACACATGCCTGGTTCTGCTTTATCTATGTCTTCTTTTGCTGCTTTTATTTTGGATTTTAGAGTTATGCTAATGCCTGTCTTTGGAGACAGCTCCCTGAATCTCTGATTGCCAAAAGTTTATGACTATATATCCTTCTTTTGGTGATTGGTATGTAACCATCTTATATGGATAAAGAAAAAGGATTGTCCATATGTGGGAAAAGATACTTACTTGTGATTCCAGTGGATACTCAACAACTATTCAAGTAGATAACTGATAATGGTAGGTAATAAATCACCAGAGAAATGTTGAATTGTTTTGGCTTATCAGTTTGAGAATTATGAATAGAAATGTCTTTGATTTAAATGTTTGTATTTATACGTCAGGACGCTTTTAGTTGTGCTGGGTTGTATTAAAATTGTATATTAGCCAGCAGCTTTGAAAGGCGTGTGAGACCTTTTTAAAGAAAATCCTAGTACAGAGATTTCAGGTTTTTTAGATTTTAGGAAGTTGAATTTTAATAATACATAGAAATGCTGCCCTCTACTGTTGCCTAGTTGTTTTACTGCCATGTAAAAATGTTCAGTAACCTCTACTAGGATAACTTTTTTTAAAGTATTAGATTGGAGTATACTATTAGATTGGAGTATAACTATATAAAATATTATTCTGATAACATAATTGTTAAATTATTTTTATTACTCCGTGCTAACTCCCATTAAATATGTTCATTGTCATCATTTTTTGGCTTTTAGAAAAACTTGGATCTTGGAACAAAAGTCTTAGCTTCTTATTTTACATGGTGAACTTTAGGTGGTCACTTGATTGATTCTGTATGGTTGTGAGATTCAGAGCTTGTATTGATAGCTTATAAGCAAACTAAAAAGTTCTACAGGTAAAGGTATTTTTCTAAAGTAAAAATTGTTTTAATATCTTATGTAATTGATTTGAAATTCTAATCACTATTAAATAGGGATGTCAGATCTTCATATGTTTACTAAAAGGAAGCCCTGCCTAAACAGTGGTGATGTTGACCAAAATTTTAACCTCTGGATTTCAGGTTTTTCACTGTAAAATGAAAGGATTAGAAGAGATAATTTTTAAGATTACCTTCAGCTTTGTTTTACTGAGTACCTATTGTATATGAAGTAATCTACTGTATATAAGATAGAAATGGAAAAACAAAGATGGTTAGTATAGTTCTTGCTCTAGATCGGGTCAGCCAATTAGCCAAATCAGACCGTGGTCATTTACTTAATGTCATGGCTGCTTTCATGCTACAGTGGCAGAGTTTGAGCAGTTGCAGCAGAGACCATATGATCTGCAAAGCTGAAAATTTACTGTCTGGCCCTTTATAGAGAATGTTTTCTGACCCTTGCCCCAGATGAACTTGGGGTCTGATGTTGAAGATAAGTATCTAAAAAGATAATTCAGAATGGGCATTTATAAAGGACGTACAAACAAAATGCCAGGAGTAGTTTAAATAAAGTTAACATGCAATAAAGGAAAATATGCTTTCATCATCAACACTGTTCTTCCCAGTTCAGTAGTGTGCTAACATCTAGTAATTCCCAGAGATTCCTGTTTGTCAGACATTAGCAAGTATCCTGCTTCACAACCTCATTATCATCATTACCATTATGACTTTCTTTTTGTAAAATGCACAAATCTATGTAGGCACTTCAGTGTCTTTTTATAACTGTGACCACTACCTATGTAAAAATATAAAACATTTTCAGTACCCCAGAATACTCCCTTTTGTTCTTCCTAAAACATTTTGGCCTCCCCAGGAGTAATCATTTTTCTGACCTATATCACTGTAGATTAGCTTTGAACTTCTTACAAATGTAGTCATATAGTGTATATGGTCATTTCCAGTTTCTTTTACTCAGCATGTGTGTCTCTGTGTGTGTCAGTAGTTTGTCCCTTTTTATTGATGTGTAGTATTCCATTGTATGACTACACCACAACTTTATTCTGCTGTTGTTGGAATTTGGGTTGTTTCCAGTTTGGGGCTGTTAAGACTAAAGCTGCTTTGAACATTTTTGTGGAAGTCTTTTGTGGACATAAGCATTTATTACTCTTGGGCATATATACCTGGGAGTTAGAGTTTTAAATTCATCTTGTAGAGTCCTTACCAGAAAGTGTTTGTTTAATAGGACAAGGTGGGAGGGTGGAATCAAAGACACATTTTCACCTACTTACTAAGTTTGACTTGTCCACCTCTCCATTACAAAGTGACACCTTTACATTTCTTCATGAACCCTGTGACTAAGGCAACCTACCTTTTGACTAAATCAAATAGGTTTTCTTTTTCTGATGCCAACTTTGGTTGACGTTGGGTGTTTAGAGGTCTTTGCTAAGAAGTCTAATAGCAGGTTGAAGGAAAGAGTGCTGTCGTCATTTAGTAGTCTTTGTCGTGACTGAGAGATTGGAGAAAGTTGGAGGACCTGGCAGAACAGTGGGATCATTTGTATTTAATATATTTTGTATATTTAAAGTTGCCATTTTAAACTCCTTTTCTTCTAGTTCTGACATCTGTGTCTTCTGTGGTTCTGCTATGGGTCTACTTTTGATTGTTGTTCTCTTACTGTTCATGTTTTTCTGATTCTTTCCATATCTTGAAAGTTTTTTGTTGTGTGCTTTAAGTAATGTGTGAAAGAACTATTGAGACTGAACCAATGTTCTTTTCCTTGTAAGAAGCTAGAATGAAACTAATCAATTAGGAGTTGTTTGTTTAGAGCTAGGTTGCTACATTAGTTACTTTCAGCTCACTTCAATTTTCAAATATCATAAGGATGAGATCAGTTCTGTGCCTTTCCCTTTCCACCAGTAGGACTTTAAGACCTAAGAACTGTGACACTGTAGAAATGTTTCACTGCTTTTCCAGCCCAATTCTCAGCCTCCTACACTTCAGTACTCTCAGTAAATGTCCCATGAGGGTGATCCAGTGTGTGGGGACAACAAGCTCTCCATTTTAGGTTCCTCCACATTCCAACTTGACATGCCAACCCACATGTGATTAAAAACTCCACTGCTGGGCTTCCCTGGTGGCGCAGTGGTTGAGAGTCCGCCTGCCGATGCAGGGGACACGGGTTCGTGCCCCGGTCCGGGAAGATCCCACATGCTGCGGAGCGGCTGGGCCCGTGAGCCATGGCCGCTGAGCCTGCACGTCCGGAGCCTGTGCTCTGCAACGGGAGAGGCCACAGCAGTGAGAGGCCCGCGTACCGCAAAAAACAAACAAACAAACAAACAAAAAACTCCACTGCTTACCCCAGCAGAGTTCCTTAACCTAGATCATGCCCAGTCCTTTGCCCACCTGGGTCAAAACTTGCTAAGTACTCCGTTTAGGTAAGTGTCTGCCTTCTCTAGAAAAGGTTCATCTCTTTGGAATTTGGATTCCTGAGATTAATTTGTGTTCAGAAATTTCCGTTTTTTAAAATGAAGCTTTTTGTGATAACTGTAGATTCATGTATGTATGTAAAAAATAGTATAGAGATCTCATGTGCCCTTTACCCAATTTCCTTCAAAGGTAACTGTAGTACAGTGTCACTAACCAGGATATTAACATTAATATAGTCAAGATCCAGAACATTTCCATCACCACAGAGATCCATTATACTGCTTTTTTCTAGCGACACCTACTTTCCTTCCACCCCATCACCCTCTTAATTCATAGGAACTTCTAATCAATATTCCATTTCTGTAATTTTGTCATTTATTTTATATAAATGGAATCATAAGTATGTAACCTTTTGGGATTGGCTTTTTTTTTTTTAAACTCTAATTTTCTGGAGATTCATCCAAAAAATGATTGTTGTTTATATTAGTAATTTGGTTTTTTGCTGTTGCTGGGTACTATTCCCATGATATGGCTGTACGACTGATAACCATTCACCTGTTGAAGGACATCTGAGTTTTCCAGTTTTTGACTATTACAAGTAAAGCTGCTATTAAACATTTGTGTACAGTTTTTGTGTGAACATAAGTATTCATTTCTCTGGGATAAATCACCCAGGAGTGCAAATTGCTGGGTCATATGGTTGTTGCATATTTATTTTTTTAAGAAACTGCTAAACTGCTTTCCACAATGGTTGTACCATTTTTACATCCTCATCAGCAATGTGTGATTGATCCAATTTCTTTGCATCTTTGACAACATTTGGTGTTGTCACTAATTTTTATTTTAGCCCTTTTCATAGGTATGTAGTGATATCTCATTGCGGTTTTAATTTACATTTTCCTAATGGCTAATGATGTTGAATATCTTTTAATGTCCTTATTTGCCATCTGTATATCCTTCTTGTATACCTGTTCATGTCTTTTGCCCATATTCTAATTGACTTTTGTTGTTGTTGAATTTTGAGAGTTCTTTACATAATCTAGTATACTAGTCCTTTGTCAGATATGTCATGTGCAGATATTTTCTTTCAGTCTGTAGCTTGTCTTTTCATCCTCTTATTAGGGTCTTTCATGGAGCAAAGGTTTTTAATTTTGATGAAGTCCAGTCTATTAATATATACTTTCATGAGTCATGCTTTTTGTGGCAAATCTTTTGACAGTCATGTGTTTGTTGCTAGTGTATAAAAATACGGTTTACTTTTGTATTTTTATCTTGTACCCTGTGACCTTGCTGAACTCACTTATTAGTTGTAGGAGTTTCTTTGTAGGTTCCTTGAGATTTTTTAATGTAGATTGTCTGAAAATTGGGAGTTTTTTATTTCTTACTTTCTAATCTCTATGCTTTTATTTCCTTTCATTTGCCTTATTGCACTGGCTAGAACTTGCAGCATCTTCAAGATAGAACCATAACCCTTCTTCTTATCAACACTGTTGGCATCCTTCTGTAATTCATTGTAATTTCTTACTTGGACCCAAGTTCCTAGTAGTTGATCTCTCTTTCCTCTGTTGCCTAGATATATAACGTAGTCTCCACATAAACCAGAATGGGAAAAAAATATCTAAATCAGAGTCTCATCTCTTCCTTGTTTAAAATTCTCTGAATGGCTCACAGTTCCAGTTAGAATAAAATCCAGTTAGAATACGCTCATTCTGGAATATTAGATCCTACCTCAGCTGGACTCTGAGCTACTCTTCTCCTGGTTGATTTAAGCTACTCTTCTCCTGGTTGAGTCTTCTCTAGTTATACTAGCCTTCTTTCAGATCCTAAAATTCCAATACTTTTGGATCAGGTACTCCTACTGCCTGAAAGCCCCTCTTCTTGATTTTTACATATCAACCTTCTTCAAATCTTTTAGGGTTCAGCCTAAATGACACATCTCAAAGAGGCCTTCTCTGACTAACTTAAATCTTCCCTGTTCCCCCTTGACCACACACTGTTTCCTTTTCAGTGCTTATCACTCTGTAATTGTTTACTTTGTTTAGTTTACAAATCTATGTGGAAAATAAAATTACTCAATGAATTAGAAATTTTGTGATATGTAAATAAAAACCTAATATTTATAATTTTGGCAGCCTGATATTTTAAAAATATAATTTGGGGATCAGACACATGGCTTTGAATGCCCCATTTGATGGGCACATTTAGAAAATTAACATTTAATGTAATTATCAATATAGTTGGGTTTAAATCTGTCATCTTGTTGTTTGTTTAATATTTGTCCCATCTGTTCTTTGTTTTTTCCTTTTACTACCTTGCTTTGTAGTAATTGGGTATCTTTTATGATTCCATTTTATCTTCAGCTATTGGTTTATTACAATAGCTATACCTCTTTGCTTTATTGTTTTAGTTGTTGTTCCAGGCCCCAGAGTCTAAGATACACAATATATGCATCTTTAAGTTATCATAGTTTACCTTCAAATATTATAGCACTTGACATACAATGTTAAAATCTTGCAACAATGCACTTCCATTTCCTCCTGCTTTCATTTGTGCTGCTGTTATCATACATCTTCTACATGTATCGTAAACCCTATAAGCTATTTATTTTTTCTTTAAACAGAAAATTATCTTTTTCTTTTCAGATTAATAGACTTAATATTTTAGAGCAGTTTACTGTTTACAGAAAAATTGAGAAAATGCAGAGTTCCAGTTAATGAGCCAATATTGATACAATATTAACTAATGTCCATTGTTTGCATTAGGGTTCACTGTGTATGCTGTATATTCTGTGGGTTTTGAAAATATATAATGACGTGTATCTACCATTACATTATCATACAGAATAGTTTTATTTCCTTAAAAATCCCCAATGCTCCACCTGTTCATCTCCCCTTCCCCCCTGTGCACCCCTGGCAACTACCGATCTTTTTCCGCCTCCATAGTTTTGCCTTTTCCAGAATGTCATATAGTTGGTATATAGTGGTATATAGCCTTTTAAGTTTGGTTTCTTTCACATTATAACATGCATTTAAGGTTTCTCCATGTCTTTTCATGCTTGGCACATGATGGCACATTCTTTTTATCACTGAATAAGATTGTTTTCGCTAAAGAGTGTCCATACTTTTTCATGGGCAGCTAGGTCTTTTGCAAATAAGGTTGATAACTTTCAAGGCTTCTTTTTAGGCTTTTTTTTTTTTTTTTTCCGGTACGTCGGCCTCTCACTGTTGTGGCCTCTCCTGCTGCGGAGCACAGGCTCCGGACCCGCAGGCTCAGCGGCCATGGCTCACGGGCCCAGCCGCTTCACGGCATGTGGGATCTTCCCAGACCAGAGCACGAACCCGTGTTCCCTGCATCGGCAGGCGGACTCTCAACCACTGCGCCACCAGGGAAGCCCTAGGCTTTTTTTAAGTTGGGTCTCCACTAGCCTCTTCTTAGGTTTACTACTAAGACTTGACTGTCTAGGAGTGTATACTGATTACTCCAGGTGTTCATTGAGGTCTCTCTTCTCTGACTATATAGATCTAAACACCTCCCTGACAGTTCTTGGCCTTGTGGAGTTTCACGTTATCAAGTAAATTAACATTCAGACCAGAATCTCAAGGGCACTCCCTCTACAGATTTCTGGAGCTCTTTCTCTGCTTAGCTTCCTCCTTTCTGATAATCTGTTTTGCAAATACCAACTGCTTTAGACTCCCTGAAAACCAGTGTTGATGTCTTCAACCAGTCTTGATCTCTTCAGTTCCGTGAGATGGCTGTGTTTGCTTGAATTTCCCCATTGTGTGCCAGGTTCTCAAATTTGCCTCCAGGCAGAAAGCCAGAAAGATGGTATTGTTCATCTCATTTGTTTTCTTTCTCTCAGGTATCACAATCCTGTACTGCTTGTTGTTCCAGTGTCTGTAAACTGTTACTGCATGTATTTTTTTCCCTAGTTTTCCAGTTTTTTAAAGCAGAAGAGTAAGTTCTGTAACAGTTACTCCTTTGTGGCCTGACACAGTTTTTCCGATTTTATTTATTTAGATCCTATTTCACTTATAGATTTAAGATGGCCTACTCTGGAATATGAACTTATTTTTCAATAGTTGCCTTTAAAAAAAAATAACATTCTTGCTCTTTGGCAGTAAAGGAGATATAAAAGTAATGTATTTTCATTGAAAACTACAGAAATAGATAACAATGTACATAAGCCTTATCTGTAAATTCAGGCTCCGTATCTACCGCTGTTAACATTTTGGTATGTTCTACTAATTTTTCTAGGTGCATATGTAACTTATTATAAACATAATTGAGGGGCATGCGCACATAAACACATAATCCTCTTTGCTACTCCAATTTCAGTTTTTTTCCTTTTAGAAAATACAGGTTGGAATAGCTTTCTGTGGCATTACATTTTCTTTAAAAGTGTATGTGTCTATTTGTGTGTGTTGTAATGGCAGTTAAAGATTTTTATCACAATAATGTATTATCATTTATTCAGACAACATGAGATTGATTATGATTAAACATTTATTTTTTCCAAATGTAAGATCTTTAGTCAGTAAAGACTGTACTCCTAATTTTGTCTTCTGTACTTTTTGGGGGATATTTTGTCCTTGTTTCATCCATTTCATCCTCTCTGAGGAAAGTATTCTCTGTTGAAATTTTGGACTCGGTTCACTTTGAGAACTGTGCTTTTCTTTTATTAATTGGATCACCTGTATTTGTAAGCCTATCTGTATATTAGAATCGCATAGAGAGCTTGTTAAAAATAAAGATTCTTAGGCTTGAATTAGACTGAATACCTGGGAATCTTATTCAGGTAGGTCACCATTAGGGAACCACTATTCAAAACATGATCTCTGGTACTCTAGGATTACTTAAAGATCTGTGCGTTGATTGGTTCAGGAGGATGTACAAGAACATATGATGGAACTCATTGACCCTCAGCCAGAGCCTCTCTGCTTTTATTTATTTATTTATTTCGTGGGGGGGGCACCCAACTAAGATATGGTTTCAGAGAAGTTTTATGGGAAAGGAAATGTGTTTACCACAGTAATAGCTTATCAGAGCTCTGCCTCTGATGTGTGATGGGTTTATCTCTTCAAATATAAAGAAGTCGCTGCATAAGAGTTATGGCTTGTTAAAGCTTATAAAAACTATTTAAATGGTTATATAAATATGATGTTTCCCAAATATCATACTCTTAAGTTATAATTTTTACTTTATGGTTGAGTATATTGAACAAATTTTTAATAAATTATTTTAATCCAATACTTAAAATCTTTGAATAGAAGTTAAAAAATCATAGTTGCTACCTATACATGGTAGTTTTTCCATTCTGTGAATATGGAATGTTTCTCTATTTATTTAAATCTTCTTTAGTTTACATTAATAATGTTTTGTAATTGTCAGTGTATGAGTATTGTACTTTTATTAAATTTTTTTCTGAATATTTAGTGCTTTTTTATGTTAATGTGAAAGGAATTATGTTCTTAATTTCATTTTCAGATTGTTCACGGTATATAAAGTTACATTAATTTTCGTATATTGCTGATGTATTCTACATCCTTACTGAACTTTATTAGTTCTAATAGGTTTTGTGGGGGGGGATGGGGGGGACTCCTTAGGATTTTCTACATATAGAATCATGGCATTTGCAAATAAAGCAGTTTTACTTCTTCCTTTCCAATCTGGATACCTTTTGTTTCTTGCCTGATTGCACTGGCTGGAAACTCCAATACAGTTTTGATTAGGAGTGACTAAATTGTACGTTTTTTCCTTGTTTTAAGGATCTTAAGGAGAAAACATTCAGTCTTTCACCATTAAGTATGATGTTAGATGTAGGTTTTCTATAGGCACCCTTTATCAGGTTGAGGAATTTTCTTTATTTTCCAAGTTTGTTGAGAGAATTTTTATTGTGAATGGATGTTGGAGTTTGTCACATGCTTTTTATATGTCTATTGAGACACTTCTTAAAAAGATGTTTAATTTGACACAAAGGTTTTCATGTTGTTGTTGTTTTTTAACATAGGTGGTGATTTTAGTATCATTGGTGCATTGCGTATCATTTGGATTTAAATGAGAACCATGAAAGATGATTTGCTGTCATTCATTCAACAAATATTCATGAAATGCCTGCAATTTGTGTTTCTAACAAATGCACTAGATTCTGATGAACACTAAAGATATAGATTTACTAGGTTAGAGTTTCAGATGCATGATAACAAAGTTTTGCTTATTCTATGAGTTTAATTTTTTTTTTTTTTTTTTTTTTTGCGGTACGCGGGCCTCTCACTGTTGTGGCCTGTCCCGTTGCGGAGCACAGGCTCTGGATGCGCAGACTCAGCAGCCATGGCTCATGGGCCCAGCCGCTCCGCGGCATGTGGGATCTTCCCAGACCGGGGCACGAACCCATGTCCCCTGCATCGGCAGGTGGACTCTCAACCACTGCGCCACCAGGGAAGCCCTAAATTTTTAAAAGCAGTTTTTAAACATCTAAATATATAGCTATAGAACCTAAGTAATAATGAGCCCAGTTCTAACTTTTCCTAAAATAATAGCTTTTTTGTTGGTGTTATTACCATGAGCAGTATCATTTTAGCAGGGCTACATTTCTTTCTTGTATTCATATTGGGGTGATTGAGATGGTGCTAGATTTCCTTTTAGAACCGCTTTATAGGTAATAGCCATATGACGAAGCAAATCACACTAATTTGTTGATGCTCCTGTAGTTGGACTATCGTAGTCTCTATTTTGGGCATATACAGTGAGGTTTCATGGTACAGTGTGCAGCATACAGATTTGCCCCATTATTTGAAATTGTATATAGTCACAGTTGAATTTGGTTTTTTGTTTTTCTGCCTTTTTTTTTTTGATTGGCTCTGTCCAACTGTGAAAGCTGAAATTCTATAGTTAATTGAAATCAGTCAAGGTAGTATAATTTGATTAATAATGAATATAGATTTGATTTAACATTAGCTTTAATTTTAATTATTCAATATCTTATTTGACAGAGTAGCATTTTAGTATTCTTAATTACAGCAAAATGTAATCAATTTTTTCTTCCAGTTTTATTGAGATGTAATTGACATGCAGCACTATATAAGTTAAGGTGTATAGCATAGTGATTTGACTTACATGCATCATGAAATGATTATCACAGTAAGGTTAGTGAACATCCATCATGTTGTATAGTTACAAAATAAAAGAGAAAAATGTTTTCTGTGAGGTAAGAACTCTTAGGATTTACTCTCTTAACAACTTTCATATATTATATACAGCACTGTTAATTATATTAATCATTTTGTACATTACATCCCTAGTACTTATTTATCCTTTAACTGGAAGTATGTTCCTTTTGACCGCGTTCCACTAATTCCCCCTCCCTCCTCCCCCCCTCTGGTAACCACAAATATGATCTTTTTCTATGAGTTTGTTTGTTTTGAAGTGTAATTGATCTGCAACCCTATGTTAGTTCTTGGTATACAACATAGTGATTTGATATTTCTATATGTTACAAAATGATCTCCACAATAAGTCTCATCATCATCTGTCACCATACAAAGACAGTACATTATTATTGACTATATTCCCCACTGTGTACATTTCATCCCCGTGTCTCATTTATTTTGTAACTGAAAATTTGTACCTCTTAATCTCCCTTACCTATTTCACTCATTCCCCCCTGCAGCCTCCCCCTGGCAACCACTTGTTTGTTCTCTGTATCGATGAGTCTGTTTCTATTATGTTTGTTCATTTGTTTTTTACATTTCACATATAAATGAAATTGTATGGTATTTGTCTTTCTCTGTCTGCCTTATATCACCTAACATAATCCCCTCTAGTTCTATCCATCTTGTTTCAAATGGCAAGATTTCATTCTTTTTTTATGGCTGAGTAATATTCCATCTATCTCCCTCTCCCTCCCTCTCTTTCCCTCTCTCTCTCTCTCTCTCTCTCTCTCTCTCACACACACACACACACACACACACACACCCCTACCTACCTTTATCCATTCATCTGTCAGTGGGCACTTAAGTGACTTCCATATCTTGGCTATTGTGAATAATGCTGTGATGATGAATGTAGCAGCACATATATCTTTTCAAATTAGTGTTTTTGTTTTCTTTGGAAGAATACCCAGAAATGGAATTGCTGGATTGTATGGTAGCTGTGTTTTTAATTTTTTGAGACATCTCCATACTGTTTTCTGGAGTGGCTGCACCAATTTACATCCCCACCAGCAGTGTATGAGGGTTCTCTTTTCTTTGCATCCTTGACAACACTTGTTCGTTGTCTTTTTAATAATAGCTATTTTTACAGGTGTGAGGTAATAACTCATTGTGGTTTTGATTTACATTTCCCTGTTGTAGAGAATCTTTCCATGTATTTGTTGGCCATCTGTGTGTCTTCCCTTGAAAAATGTCTCTTCCAGTTCTCTACCCTTTTTTAATCAGGTTGCTTGTTTTTTTGAAGTTGAGTTATATGAATTTTTTGTGTATTTTGGATATTAACCCATTATTGAATATATCATTTGCAAATATCTTCTCCCATTCAGTAGATGGCCTTTTTGTTTTGTTGCTGGTTTCCTTTGCTCTGCAAAAGCTTTTTAGTTTGGTGTAGTCCCATTTGTTTATTTTTGCTTCTGTTTCCCTTGCTTGAGGAGACATATCCAAAAAAAATATTGCTGAGACTGACGTCAGAGAGTGTACTGCCTATGGTTTCTTCTAGGGCCTTCATGGTTTCAGGTCTTAATGTCTAAGTCGTCAATCCATTTTGGGTTTATTTTGTATAAGGTGTGAGAATGTAGACCAGTTTGATTCTTTTGTGAGTAGCGTCTAGTTTTCCCAACACCAGTTATTGAAAAGGGTGTCTTCCCCACTGTATATTCTTGCCTACTTTGTCATAGTTGTATTGACCATATAAGTGTGGGATAATTTCTGGGCTCTCTATTCTGTTTCATTGATTGTTGTGTCTGTTTTTGTGCCAGTACCATACTGTTTTGATTACTGTAGCTTTGTCATATAGTTTGAAATCAGGGAGTGTAACGTCTCCACATTTGTCCTTTGTTCTTAAGATGGCTTTGGTTATTTGGGTCTTTTATATTTCTATAAAAATTTTCAAATTATTCTAGTTCTTTGAAAAATGGCATTTTGATAGGGATTGCACTGAATTTGTAGATTGCCTTGGGAAGTATGGTCCTTTTAACAATATTAATTCTTCAGGCCATGAGCATGGTATATCTTTCCATCTCTTTGTGACATCTTCAGTTTCTTTCATCAGTGTGTTACAGTTTTCCAAGTACAGGTCTTTTGCATCCTTAGTTAGATTTATTACTAGATATTTTATTCTTTTTGATGTGATTGTAAGCTGGATTGTTTTCTTAATTTCTGTTTCTGATAGTTCATTGTTATATAGAAACACAACAGATGTCTGTGTATTAATTTTGTATCCTCAAACTTTACCAAATTCATTGATGAGCTCTAGTAGTTTTTTGGTGGTGTATATAATACCATGTCATCTGCAAACAGTTACAGTTTTACTTCTTCCTTTCCAATTTGGACAATTTTACTTCTTCCTTTCCACTTTGGATTCCTTTTATTTCTTTTTTATTGTCTGATTGCTATGGCTTAGGTAAAAGTGGCAAGAGTGGGCATTTTTGTCTTGTTCCCAATCTTAGAGGAAAAGCTTTTTGCCATTGATTATGATGTTACATGTGGGCTTGTCATATATAGCCTTTATCATGTTGTGATGGTTACCTCTGTACTCACTTTGTTGAGAGTTTTTGTCATAAATGGATGTTGAATTTTGTCAGAAGCATTCTCTGTATCTATTGAGATGATCATATGAATTTATTCTTCAGTTTGTTAATGTGGTGTATCACATTGACTGATTTGCAGATATTGAACTGTACTTGCCTTTCTGGGATAAGTCTCACTTGATCATATATGATTCTTTTAATGTATGTTGAATTCAGTTAACATTTTGTTGAGGGTTTTGTATCTATGTTCATCAGTGATATTGGCCTGTAATTTTCTTTTTTTGTTGTGTCTTTGCCTGGTTTTGGTGTTAAGGTGGTGCTGGCCACGTAGAATGAGTTCAGAAGCATTTCTTTGTCTTCAATTTTTTGGAATAGTTTGAGAAGGATAGGCATTAATTCCTCTGTAAATATTTGGGAGAATTCATGTGTGAGCTCTCTGGTCCTGTACTTTTGTTTGTTGGGTTTTTTTAAGTTACTGATTCAGTTTCATTACTGGTAATTATTCTGTTCATATAATCTTTTTTTTTCCTCATTCAGTCTTGGAGATTGTTCATTTCTGTGAATTTATCATTTCTTCTAGGTTGTCCATTTTGTTGACATATAAAATATGCCAATATAGTAGTCTCTTATGATCCTTTATATTTCTGTGGTGTTGACTGTAACTTTTCATTTCTGATTTTATTTATTTGGATCCTCTCTTGATGAATCTGGCTTAAGTTTTATCTATTTTGTTTATTTTTCAAAGAGCCAGCTTTTAGTTTCTTTATCTTCTCTTTTTTTTTTTTTTTTTAGTGTCTACTTCATTTATTTCTGCTGTAATCTTTATTATTTCTTTCCTTCTACTAATTGTGGTCTTTTTTTTTTTTTTTTTTTTTACATGTAAGAATAGGTTGTTTGAGGTTTTCTTGTTTCCTGAGGTAGGCTTGTATCACTATAAACTTCCCTCTTAGAACTGCTTTTGTTGTGTCCCATAGATTTTGGATTGTTGTGTTCCTATTTTCATTTGTCTCCAGGATTTTTATTTCCTCTTTGATTTCTTCAGTGACCAGTTGGTTGTTTAGTAGCTTTTTTTTTTTTTTTTTGCAGTACACGGGCCTCTCACTGCTGTGGCCTCTCCCGCTGCAGCGCACAGGCTCCGGATGCGCAGGCTCAGCGGCCATGGCTCACGGGCCCAGCCGCTCTGCGGCATGTGGGATCCTCCCGGACCGGGGCATGAACCCGCGTCCCCCGCATTGGCAGGCGGACTCTCAACCACTGCGCCACCAGGGAAGCCCTAGTAGCATATTTTTAGCTTCCACATGTTAGTGTGTTTTGCAGTTCTTTTTCTTATAGTTGATTTCTAATCTCATAGCACTGTGGCTGGAAAAGATCCTTGGTATTATTTCAGTCTTCTTAAGTTTATTGAGACTTGTTTTGTGGCCTGGCATGTGATCTATGCTGAAGAATGTTCCAAGGATGTGTATTCTGCTGCTTTGGGGTTGAATGTTCTTTATATGTCTATTAAGTTCACCTGATTTAATGTGTGAAGGCCAGTCAGTGTTGTCTTATTGATTTTCTGTCTGGATGATCTGTCCATTGATGTAAGTGGGGTGGTAAAAACCCCTACTACTATTGTGTTACTGTCAATTTCTTTCTTTATGTTTGTTAATACTTGCTTTCTGTATTTAGGTGCTCCTTTATTATGTGCATGTATGTTACAATTGTTATATCTTCTTGTGGGAAGATTATCATTACCTAATGCTCTTTTTTTTCTCTTCTTAATTCTCTTCTTTGTCTCTTGTTACAATCTTTGTTTTAAAGTCCATTTTGTTTAATATAAGTATTGCTGTTCCAGCTTTCTTTTCATTTCCATTTGCATGGAATTCCCTTTTCCATTTCTTCACTTTCCATCTGTGTGTGTCTTTAGATCTGAAGTGAACCTCTTGTGGGAAGCATATATATTGGTCTTGTTTTTGTATCCTTTCAGCCACTCTGTCTTATGATTGGAGCATTTAGTCCATTTACATTTAAGGTAATTATTGATAGGTATGTACTTATTGTCATTTTGTTAATTGGGGGTTGTTTTGCACTTTGTTCCTTTGTTCTTTTCCTTTCTTCCCTTGTGATTTGATCACTATCTTTAGTGTTATGTTTGGATTTCTTTCTCTCTTGTGTGTGGGCACTACTACAGATTTTTGGTTTGTGGTTACTGTGAGGTTTATATATACAGTTTCTTAAGATGATGGTCACTTAAGTTCGAATGCATTTTAACAGCCCTGCATTTTTACTCCTTCCCACCCACATTTAATGTTTTTGACATATTTTACATCTCTTTGTTTTGTGTATCCCTTAACTACTTATTGTGGATATAGATGATTTTAAGTGGTTAATCTACTACCTTTACTGTATGCTTGCCTTTACCAATGAGATTTTTCCTTTCGTAGGTTTCATATTTCTAGTTGTGGCTTTTTCTTTTCCACTTAGAGAAGTCCCTTTAACATTTCTTTTAAAGCTGGTTTAGTGGTACTGAGCTCTTTTAGCTTATCCTTGTCTGTAAAACTCTCTCTTTCAAACCTAAATAATAGCGTTGCTGAGTAGAGTATTGTTGATTGTAGGTGTTTTCCTTTCATCATTTATAATATATCATGCCACTCCCTTATGGCCTGCAGAGTTTCTGTTGAAAAGTTGGCTGACAGCCTTATGGAAATTCTTTTGAATGTAACTAGTTACTTTTCCCTTGATGCTTTCAATATTCTCTCTTTATCTTTAATTTTTGCCATTGTAATTACAGTGTGCTTTGCTGTGGACCTCTTTGGGTTGATCTTGTTTGGGACTTTCTGTGCTTCCTAGACCTAGATGTCTGTTTCCTTTCACGGGTTAGGGAATTTTTCAGCTATTATCTTTTCAAATAAGTTCTCCGCCCTTTTCTTACTCTCTTCTCTTCTGGAACCCCTGTAATTTGAATGTTTGCTTGAAATTTTCCCAAGGTCTCTTAAACTGTCCTCCTTTTTAAAAATTCTTCCTTTTTTCTGTTTGGCGTGGGTGATTTCCATTTCACTGTCTTACATTGTCACTGATCTGTTCCTCTGTATCATCTAATCTACTGTTGATTCCTTCCAGTGTATTTTCTATTTCAGTTATTATATTCTTCAGCTCTGGTGGTTCTTTGTATTTTCTAACTCTTGTTAAACTTCTCACTGTGTTCATCCATTCTTCTGAGTTTGTTGAGATCTTCATGATCACTCTTTGAACTCTTTATTGGATAGATTGCTTATCTCTTCTTTGCTTAGTTCCTCTAGGGTTTTATCGTGTTCCCTCATTTGGAACATATTCTTTTGTCACTACACTTTGCTTAATTCTCCATGTTTACTTGTATGTATTAGGTAGGTTCATTACCAGGCCCTACCTCATGCAGGACCTGGGCAAGGCTGAGTACTGATGCAGTAGCTACACTGCCAGGGAGTGCTGTTTCTGGTCAGCTGGTGAGTGTTGGCAGCTCCCATGGCAGCTGGCTGAGGGTACCTGGATCCCTATGCTGTTGCTGGCCCACTTGTGGGCAGGGCTGGTGCCTTGAAAGTCCTGGAGCTACTCCCAGCCTGCTGGTGGGTGGTGCTGGTTCTTGAGTGACTTGCTGGGGGGCCTGAGTGAGCCTGGGGCTGGGGCCAGCCCACAGATTGTCAAAGCTGGTTCCCAGCACCAATAGTTAGAGGGAGGACTTCAGAATGGTGCTTGCCAGCATCAGTGTCCTAGTGGTAGAACCAGCTCCCAAAATGGCTGCCACCAGTGTCCCCATGGGGAGTCCCTCCTGCCTCTCTGGGAGGCTTCTGCAAGATCAGTAAGTGGGCCTGACCCAGGTTCCTCTCAAATGACTGCTTCTGTGCTGGGTCACAAAGCATTGAGATTTTGTGTGTGCCTTTGAAGAGCAGAGTCTGTTTCCTACAGCCCTCCTGCTCTTCCATACACAAGCCCCACTGGCCTTCAAAGCTAGACATTCTGGGAACTCATCTTCCCAGCGCAGATTCCTGAGACTTTGGATCCTGATGCAGGGCTTTGCTTCTTGGGAAGAACCTCTGTAGTTGTGATTATCCTCCTGTTTGTGAGTTGCCTACCCAGAGGTGTGGAACTTGACTATATTGCATTTCCACCCCTCTTACCCATCTTGTGCTTCTTTCTTTATATCTTTAGTTGTGGAAGGTCTTTTCTGCTAGCCTTCGGGTCATTCTCACCAATAGTTTCTCTGTAAATAATTGTGATTTTGGTGTGCACATGCGGGGAGATGAGCTTAGGATCTTTCTACTCCACCATCGTGGCCACCTATTTAATCAGTTTTATGGTACCTTTGCTCAGTCAGCTTTTTAAGTCTACTTAAAACAGAAATGTGCATGTTATCTTGGGCTACTCTTTGCTGGAAAAGTTGATAGCAAATTCATAGGTATATGATGTTATTGCTGTATTCTTACTGTTTAAAAAAGAAAGCAAATAAGCAAAACCCTAACTAATTCTTCATTCATGTGACTTAAGAATAGTGTTTCTCTAACTCCATTAACCATTTGAATTCCATATGGCCTTCTTGCAGTGTTGTGATCTAACTGCATTTTCTTCATTGTAAGAATTATTAGGAACTTCTGTTTGGTGTAGTTTCTAATGTTGAAATGATCAGTAAATGTTAGTTCTTCATTGAATCATTACCATGGAAACTCGGATGTTACATCAGTTAGTTATAATCTATAACTTATTTACCTAAATTTACCATTAAAATTATTAAATTAATTACTATTATAAAGCAACTGGAAGAGTCCTGGCAAATAGTGCTGTATGTTTTTTTTTTATATAACTTTATTAATTAATTAATTTTATTTTTGCTGTGTTGGGTCTTTGTTTCTGTGCGAGGGCTTTCCCTAGTTGCGGCAAGCGGGGGGCCACTCTTCATCACGGTGTGTGGGCCTCTCACTATTGCGGCCTCTCGTATCGCAGAGCACAGGCTCCAGACGCGCAGGCTCAGTAGTTGTGGCTCACGGGCCTAGTTGCTCCGTGGCATGTGGGATCCTCCCAGACCAGGGCTCGAACCTGTGTCCCCTGCATTAGCAGGCAGATTCTCAACTACTGTGCCACCAGGGAAGCCCCGAGTGCTGTATCTTATTAGCAGATATTACTTAGCAGTCTTATTGTTTTTTTTTGGCAAGTGTGAAAACTAAATTCAGATATTCTTTAAGATTTAAATTTCTGGTCTTTAGGTGTAACATCTCTTTGCAGGAATTATAATTGTTTTATTTAAAAAAATAGAAGGTACTAAGTTCTCAGTACTGAATTCAGATATCTATTGATAGCTCTGTTGTAATGTTTTCAACGTGAGTGGATTAGGGGACTGGGACATGTCAGTTTCATCAAGGGGTCTGAAAAAAAATGCAAAACCCTACTCATTTTTAAGGGCTGCTGGTCTCCAAATTTAGCTTCTTCTTAAGGACTTAAGAAGAAAAATTTGTTAGCTCACCCTAGCTGTATGATACTAACTTAATAAAAACTTCAGCATTTTTTAGTAACCACAGTTTATGTATGATGGATCATTTTTATTACTAAGTAATTTTTCCACAGTATTAAACCCTGATCTCTTGTTAATGTGATAGGTTTAAAAGTTTGGTTGGATATTCCTCTTGTATTTTAACCCCTCACCCCTTTTTATAAGATTTTAAGTGGAAGTGAAATCTTATACATGGAACTGTAATACAGGTAGTATTCATTACCACATATTTGCTTATAAGTTCAGATTTATAAAACATTTGCTTATTTTATTATAAATGTGAACAGTAAGCAGTTTGGTTTTTTTTTTTTGCGGTATGCGGGCCTCTCACTGTTGTGGCCTCTCTCGTTGCGGAGCGCAGGCTCCGGACGCACAAGCTCAGCGGCCATGGCTCACGGGCCCAGCCACTCCATGGCACGTAGGATCTTCCCAGACCGGGGCACGAACCTGTGTCCCCTGCATCGGCAGGCGGACTCTCAACCACTGCGCCACCAGGGAAGCTCGAGCAGTTTTGATAATATAAAACATTTCAATATTATTAGACTCAACATATTTTTTTTCTAATTTTGTTGTACAGTATTGAGAAAATGCTACCTTACACAGATAAGTAATCGATAACAGTGTTTTGAAGCTTGCCTTATAATATTAATTTGTCATTCTAGCAGCTAGAAAGAGTAGTAAGGACTTTGAATTTCAAAGTTGACTCACTAAATATCCATTATTTACATTTCCTGATTGTTGGAAAGGGCTTTGGAGTCAAACATGATTCTCTTTTCTGCTAGCTATATGACAAGTTGGATTAATTTTTTAACTTCTCCAAGCCTTGGGTTCCTCATTTACCACATAGACATTGTAATTTTTTACCTCATGAAGTTTTTGGATTAAATAAGCTAAATACTTGTGTTAAAGTATGCTTTTCAAAAAAGGGAAGTTACTACTAAGCAAACAGAGAATGAACACGTATCACAGTTTTAATTCCACTTATTAAATGCGGGAACCAGTAAGATGGTAATCCAGTCTAGAGTGCATTTGTGAATCTAGCTATTTATAGGCAGTGTTAACACAGGATTGCTGAGTTAGATAGAAACTGGTTAATATCCAACAAGACCATAAACTTAATCTTTGTAGTCACCTTTTCAACTGGGCAGAAATTATTTACTTCTCTACTGGATAAAAATTTATAGGTAAACCTATAACTTCACTAAATCTGGGATTTTTTAATCAATAGCAAGTAGTGAGTTGAAGTACATTCCGCTAAATCAGGATTTTTTTAACCTCAGCATTATTGACATTTAGGGCTAGATAATTCTTTGTGGTGGGGTGTTGTCTTGTGCATCGTAGGACTTTTAGTAGCATCCCTGACTCCTCCTTACTAGATGTCTGTAGACCCTCCCTCCTCCAGTGTAGCAACAAAAATGTCTCCAAGACATTGTCAGATGTTCCCTGGGGGGCAAAATTGTGTCTGGTTGAGAACCATCGCCCTAGATAATCTTAAGTGGCCTTTGTACCCATATAACCTTGTAAGAATATGCTGCCTAATTTTCCCCTTTTTTCTAAGTTTTTGGTAATTTTTCTTACACTAATTTTTTTTTTTTTTTTTCGGTACGCGGGCCTCTCACTGTTGTGGCCTCTGCCGTTGTGGAGCACAGCTCTCCGGATGCGCAGGCTCAGCGGCCATGGCTCACGGACCCAGCCACTCCACGGCATGTGGGATCTTCCCAGACTGGGGCACGAACCCGTGTCCCCTGCATCGGCAGGCAGACTCTCAACCACTGCGCCACCAGGGAAGCCCTCTTACACTAATATTTCTTACACATGTAAAGCACTTTGCCCAATGCCTGACAAGTAGTAGATAATTATTAAATAATAACTGCTATTACTAACAATGATGCCACTATTATTGTTATTATTACTAATATCTTGTTCCTTAAGCAGTTTGAAAATCAATATTTGTAGAATGTATTTCTGATACTGATTTATTAAACAGTGTCATTAAAAGCAAACAAACAAAAAAATCCCAAGATACTTCAGTGCTTATCTGTCGGATTCACTCACTTTCAAAACAGTCAGAATTACGTTTTGCATGTAAAGACCCAAATTCATATTCCTCACATTCTCTCTGCAGTTTTAAGTGTCATAAATTTTAATCAAAAATATATTACTTGGGCTTCCCTGGTGGCGCAGTGGTTGAGAGTCTACTTGCCGATGCAGGAGACGCGGGTTCGTGCCCCGGTCCGGGAAGATCCCACATGCCGCGGAGCGGCTGGGCCCGTGAGCCATGGCCGCTGAGCCTGCGCGTCCGGGGTCTGTGCTCCGCAACGGGAGAGGCCACAACAGTGAGAGGCCCGCATACAGCAAAAAAAAAAAAAGCCAAAGCATAGAAAATAATCTTTGGAAGAGTGAATAAATCAGTGATCTATCTATCAGTGAAATAAATTGCTTGACTTTTTGCTTTTAAACCTTCTACATGGTTTGGATATACATCAAAATTGGTTCAATTACATTTCCCAAAAATTTAAGTTATTTTGATGTATTAAAAATATTTACATCTCACTGAACTTTTTCAATGTCAGAGTTTAATTCTGTTCCTATTCTCTTTAATTTTACCAGATAATTGCCTTTTTTTTTTATTGAATGGTGTAGCGAGGAATCAAGGCACAAAATATGTGATTGAGGCACTCTTTTTACATTAAACTATATTGTAAATTAGCGTAGAATGTTTAGTGTTGTTGTAAGAATGCATCATACCCAATATGTTCTGGGCTCATCTGTCGAACTACGTAATGAGTCCCTTGCTGCAACCTCTTGCCTCTCCCCCAAAGTAGCCAGCATATATTTTTCAGCATAGTGGTTCTACACCTGTTGTATCTCATTCTCATGGAGGAGGTAGCAATGCTTATACATTGCAGCGGGTGGAGCTTCTGGGATGAATCCAATCCTGGATTAAATTTTAAAGATATTAGAAGGCTTTGGGCTCTTACAAAGTGGTGCTGAATGAGTAGTTTCATTCTGGAAATTTGAAAGTTTTATTATATAGGAAAAAGAAACAACATCTTAATTCCATTCGTATTATGCCAACCTGATCTCTGCTGTGGGGGTGGAAATAGCCGAAGAATGCAACATTCTCATATAAATTTTTTAAAAGAGTGCTTTGGGTCTGTATTACATGTTCAAGACAGTCAGCAAGCAACATGTACCAAGGCATTTTTCTGGAATTTCAGCCTTGGATCGATTGAAGTGCTCAGGGTCTGAAAAAATGTCTCCTGGCATTAAAAACTTGGATTGCTTTTCTCCGATGTCATGCCACTGTAAAGTAGCATGCACCAACAGCACAGTATCCTTACTGTTTGGGTGTAAGGTGGGTTTGAATACTTCTAAAAAAGCTTAGTTTTAAAATCCAGTAGTATTTCAGCAAAGAAATAATTATAATTCAGATTAGATAGTTCAATTGACTTTAATTCATGGTATATAATTCCCTGTCCTTTTTGTGTATCTGATACAAGTAAAGAATTGGTTTGTGTACAGTGAAAGTATAATGGAAAAATTGTTTTTTGACAGTTTTCATACAGGCTGTATGTAAAGTGTTGTCATTATCCATTAATGAAGATTAATTATTGACTTGTTTTTTATGTTTTGCTACTGTGGAAAATTAAATATACAGGAAACAACGTTGATGTGGAGGACTGGAAATGCCTTCTAGTATCATTTGTTGGAAGAAATTATTGGTGGCAGGTTTTGTGTTTAACGTCACAGGCTTTGTAATTTTGGTACTAAATCAAATGTTGGTTGGTATTAAGACTGTGTAGGGGGGAAAAAAGCTTTTAAACAATACAAACAACAAAAGAAACATGACCCTACCCGTACCCTATTAACATAACCAGTGGTTATGTTAATTTGTGATATGATGTATATATAGAAAGAAAGTAAATGTAAAGTTTGCCTTAAAGATTAATGGTTTCTTTATATTAAATGGCATAAGGAACCGATGTATTTTTACCGATTTCTGTAATAAGAAAATAGCGTATGATTTAAAACCAAGTTGAAAGCAGGAAGAGCTTTCTAATGAATATAGTATTTGAGGAATAATTACTTATTCTGAAGTATGGTTTTTGAATGAAACCTTTTTCTTAGTTTTTGTAGGACTGAAACTTCCCAACTGATGATGTGAAGAGGTGTCCAAGTTGCTAATTGACTAAAAAAATTATACTAAGAATGTTTTTTATCCATTTATTTGAGAATATATTGCTTTTCTGGTCCCCTAAGGCTTTTATTTCTCCCCACTTTAAACTCTTTGCAATGTCAGAGAAATCTTATTTTCCTAATGATATTTCAGAAATTTTCAGAAACATTTAACATGGAAAGATTGTGCAAGAAAGATATGCTGCTTATGGGAACAGGTTTTTAAAGAGTTTAAGATTTGTATTGGTCATTAAACTGAACCAGTGTGAAATTCATATGCATGGTTTAAATAGCTCAGGCTACATTTTTGTTTTTCCCTGAGTGTCAAGCCTGCTTTTTTCACACGGTATGCGCAACAGGATGTCTTAGGAGAAGGGTTTTGAATTTTTTAAATAATATTTTTACAAAGTCAACCATACTAAAATTTTTCCTTCTTTTGTATTTAGGCAAATTAAATACCTTATGAGGTATTATAAGATGTTTTAAGAATGCTGTCCTTATCACAGAATCAGTTTTAAGAAGTTGGTATACCATTGCTCATAATTAGTTTAATAATGTCTGTGAACTTCACCTCTACCCCCAGCACCCCCACCACCCCTTAAACCACTTTCATCCTGTGGTTCACAGAATACCACTTGAGGTTCTTGTTTGCCCCCTGGTGGGAAAATTGAGAAAATGTTTTATTGAGAATGTCTTGCTGTGCTCATACTTGGCGATTTAAGATAGTTAAAAGGACATCTAATTCATTATACTTATCTACTTAGGAAATCATTAGATAATTTAATTTGTATAGTAAAAAAGAATGTTTTTTCTTTGCTTAAACTTTTGTGGGTAGAATTTTTCAAGCCTTTTTTCGAAATTGTTTGAATTATACAGCAGATAGCATTGATAAAAGACTGTACAGGTTGCCCCCACTATCCAAAAGTAGAGCGTTCCTATGAAACCCTTCTGAAAGCCAAAGGAAGCAATTACCTTAGGACATATCTTACTAAATGGATGTAGGAAATAAATTGAGATAAAGCACAGATACTCACAGACACAGTTCAAAGCTGTGGCAGCTTGACTTGTAGTTCCCAGGGAAGGAGCTTGGCGGTGCCGCTCTCCCTGCTTGCGAGATGCAAAACAAGTGATGAACACTATTTTTGCTTTTTGCCTTTGTTCATAAAAACCAAAATCTTCTTCGGATTTCTTTCAGTTAGGGAAAACAGGTAATAATGTAGGTCTTCATAAAAGCGAAGGGGCCTAAAGTGAACTTCGAAAAATGGAGGAATACCTGAGTACAGAAATAAAGTTTTTAAGACTGCAAGTGTCCTAGCTGCATGTTTCATTAATGTATTTTTATATATTCAGAATTCATCATTTAAAGCATTGTATCTAAATACAACTAAATTTGGATTTAAAATTTTAATATGCAATCAAAGCAGAGCACTTTTGGGGAGGACAGGGGAAAATACTAATAAAAGGTGAAATTACCCTGCAACTTTTGGTTAATACATATTAAAAATAGCTTGCAGTGATAAGGATAAACAGACCTTCCTTTCCAGTGCATAAGCATAATACCAGTACTGTACGTGAGCATGAGCTTTATTTTCTAATACTGCTAGTACTTTTAATATCAATTATTGTTTGCTTACTTAGTTTATAGGTAAATAGCAAGTAAGCTACACATGTAAATTCGAAATCATATTTTAAAATAAACTTAGTATTTTCATTTATGGCTGTGAACTTTTGAAAAGTAATAAAAGCCCCACCTTTTTTGTTGGAAATGAAATATTTTTTTAAAAGTCAGATTTCTGTGTGATGGGAGCGTACCTCTGACTGTATGAGTCTTTATGAGACAACCACCCAAGACAATTACAGTAATTGGTTATCATGAGGAAGGAGTCAACTGTTAAAGCGTCTGTGTGTGGGTAGTTAGGTTGGTAGGTAGGTAGGTGGAGTAGTATCACCAAAAGGTAAGTTACTTTCTAATGTCAGTCTCCAGAAAGAGGCTTGGTTATCTTTCATCTCTAGTATTAGAACTCAGAGTAAAGACCCTGGAGAATGTAGAGCAAATGCAGAGAGTACTCAGATTCCTAATCTAGGTTACAAAGCTGTCTAGGGTACATTTCCTTAGGGCTGGTTGTTAACAGACTGAGCAGATTTATTGTGCCAGGGTGTGCCCACTCTAGATTAGAATTAGCTGTTTCAAAATAGTAGATGCAATAAGACCAGAGCCTAAGATTCCTTGGGAGGAAATTAGCTGTGTTAATAAGATCAAAACTTGTATTTTGTAAAGGAGAAATTACCTTTTTTTTACTCTTCTGTAATACAAGAGTAGAAGCTCTTATAAGTTCTTGCTTTTACCAGCTGTCCCTAAGGGAAGCCATTATAAAGCTTTTTGTAATAGAACATTAAATTGTATTTGGTGGCAGCAGTTATTAAAGTGAGAGAATCCCAGAGAGAACTCAACACAGCCAGTAAAAAGTCAGGAATGTTCTTGTCAGTGTCTTATCACAGGAAGATATCCCAAGATGCTAAGCTTTGGTGGTTCTATTTTATCAGAAGAGATGCAGTTCCCTTACAGCTATGGTTCTTGGCCTAGAATACAGGTAGCTTCAGGAACAAACATGATGTGTTAATGGAGATCAAAAAGTATATATATAATCAGTTTTTCTTGAATGTATTTTTAAATAAAAAGAGACTTTAAAATATTTTCATATTGAAACTTGTGATAAATTGTTTGAGTAGGTTAATGGATAATTTATATGGATAATTTGTATAGGTGTAATTGTATATGTGGAGTTCACATAACATAAAAGGTAAGGCTTTTAAGAAATATTGTATGTATAGCTAGGATTCCTTGCTATATCTCCTCCTATCCTTGAAGTGATGATTTGTTTTTTGTTTTTTTTTTTTTTTGCTGTTAGAAGACATTTGGTGGTAAAGTTTGAGAAGCACTGTCTTTCTGTTATATAATTGCCTTCCCCTTCTCACCACCTCCCACCGCACCCTTCCCTGGAGGGAAGAAGTCTTACAGCATAGATTTGACCAGTGTGGCCCATTTACTTCACTTAGTTCACTCATGCTTAAAGATTGTGTTTGCACATAATTAAATACTAAGCTGAAAATGGCTTGAAACAAGTGGACCTTTATTTTTTTCATAATTATAATCAGCTTGGAAGTATGCAGCTGCTACAGCTGCTGACATCTCGGCCTTTGCCTCATTGAAAAGGTGACTGTTGGATCTGTAGCCCCTAAAAAGAGAAAGAAGTAGAAAGGGGGAAACAGGGTGGTTTATAAAGCTAGAAGGCATCTGCTTATATTTCCCTGATTAGAACTGTGTCGTACAGACTGTCAAATGTCATAGTAGTAAGGGAAAGTAGGAAACCTAGTATTTAGCTTTATAGCCTCTATATTAGAGAAAAGCAAAGAAAACATTGTAGTATTAGGTGAAGTAACCTAAGAGTCTGACTTAATGTATAAGTGGAGTACTTTTTTTCCTGAAATGTGAGTGATTGCAGACATGCTAGTAGATGTTGCTGATCAAGTGGTATGTCCATTTAGTGAAAATAAAGTAGAAAAGTCCAATTGGAGCTCTCTTCACTTCTTTCACTTCTTTGCCACAACCTTCAGAAGCAAAAGCAAACTTGCAAAAACCTACCTTTGGATTCGTTCTGTAGATGCTGAAGTATAAGGAGCATGCCCCTTTAGCCTTAGGTTATGGTATATAGTAGCTAAGGCTTCCTTCAAACCAGTTTACTAAACATTAATAGGTGACTTAAAATATCCTTATTTAAGAATACAGTTTCAAAATAGATTACAAATTGAGAAATACTTAAGGGATAATGACTAATAGCAGACCATTCATTCTAATTGGATAAGAATAATTTTTTTTTTTTTTTTTTTTTTGCTGTACTTGGGCCTCTCACTGTTGTGGCCTCTCCTGTTGCGGAGCACAGGCTCCGGACGCGCAGGCTCAGCGGCCATGGCTCACGGGCCCAGCCACTCGGCGGCATGTGGGATCTTCCTGGACAGGGGCAGGAACCTGTGTCCACTGCATCGGCAGGCGGACTCTCAACCCCTGCACCACCAGGGAAGCCCAAAGAATAATTTTTAACAGTAATGTTAAATGCCTTATGTTAAAGCACAAGCTTCCTCTAATATCTTCTCTTTTTTCTAAGATTGAATATACATTTTTCTTGGCTTTGTTGCCAAACTTTGACATTAAACCAATATCTTTAGTGTACTGTTCTGTTTTGGAATCCTTTTTTTTTTGGCCTTGCCATGCTGCTTGTGGGATCTTAGTTCCCCCACCAGGGATCGAACCCAGGCCCTCAGCAGTGAGAGCATAGAGTGCTAACCACTGGACCACCAGGAAATTCCCTGGAATCCTTTTTTATTGACTGCATGGTTTCTTCAAGGGAGAAAAGGTATTCTTCGGTAACTCCAGACTTAAGTTAATTCCTCAGTCTTTCAGTATGCTGTATTAAATTCCTTCCGTAAAGTGAATGTTTAAAGTAAATAATTATTTCATGTACCAGTAAATAGTTTCTAGTAACAGTTTGTTGATAGCACTGGGCCCATAATAAGTCTACAACTAGAAATAGTTGCTTATTTGTTTTCCCTCATATCCATTTAGAACTATGGTGCTGTATTAATAATTAGCCTTTTAATTTCTTTATTTGAAAATCTATTACTTTTGAATGTAGTTTTTCTTATGTTCCTTTAAGAATGTATTGTTTATATATAGATGAAATTTTATTTTACACAATTGTTAGGAATGGAAAACTTGACAAGTTTTGAAAGAATATTTCACTTTAAGACAAACGCCACTTGTTTGATTATATAACATTGAAACAGTGGAATTATTTCAGGAAGTTAGAAGAGGATATATGTCTTTTATAATTTTTACAAAGAAAATCAGTCATTAATTGAAAATCATAGTCATTAATTGATTGACTCATTTATTGATTCATGCATTCTCTCCTCATTTCATTCAGTAATTATTTATTGAGCATCTGTGTCTGGGGATATAGCAGTGAACAGAGGAAATCCTGCTCTAATTTAGAAATTCTGTCAACAAGCATGTTGGAGTAAAAACTCAGAGTAGGAAAATCTGCAGTGTGCATAATTAGTGATTGCTTTTTAAGCTCTATATTAGTTTGCTAGGGCTGTCATAACAAAATATCAGAGACTGAATGGCTTAAACAACAAAGTTTTATTTTCTCTCTCTTTTGGAAGCTGAAGTCCAAGATGCTGGCAGAGTTGATTTTTCTTAGATCTCTCTCCTTTGCTTGCAGACGGCAGTCCTCATGCTGCCTTTTCTCATCCTATTTCCTTTGTGCACAGGCGCCCCCTGGTGTGTCTCTCAGTGTTCACATTTCTTCTTATTAAGGACCAGTCGGATTGGATTATTATACCCTAATGACTTCGTTTTAACATAATCATTTCGTTAAAAGCTGTATCTCGAAATACAGTCCGATTCTGAGGTATTGGGACTCTAGGGCTTCAACAGACGAATTTGGGGGGATCAGTTCAACCCAAAACAAGGATCTTATTAATTAAGGAAGAATTAGGACTTCAAAGTTCCACAAACATGTGAGGGAAGTTTTGAATGTGAGACATTTATGATATATCACATTCTTGGAAAACATTTTACTATAAAGTTTACTGAGCATTCATAAAGCTGGTTTGAACATGTTCTATCAGTGGTGATTGCCAAATGAATAAGTAAGGGTGCTCTGATTTTAAAATATTTATTTTAAAAATTACTTGAATTTTTCAGATTAAGAAAGTCAGTGCAGCCTCTGCTTCTCAATTTGGCCACCCTATTCCTATTTGCTACTACCAAAGAAGAAATTTCTTGAGCTTATATTTGGGAGTGGAAGGTAGGAAAGAAGACAAAGAATGTTTTGGTAATCTGAGTTTTAATTTCAAAACAGTATTATCTCTATATATGTGTACCTATGTGTGTTTGATGGCTACCTATGTTTGGGGGAACCTATTTATAATTTATATTGTAAGGATTTCAAGTTTGTAAACAATCAAAAAGTACTGATTTTTGGAATACAACTTATTTATCAATTGGGAACTGTCTATAATAACATATTGGGCAGCAGCAGAAGTTGTAGTTCCTGATTTGTCCTGCAGAAGTAGAAAGTAATGATAACTTCTGTTTGACAGTTATGTTTTGAGGAGTGAAGCAAATTGTCTATGTTTTTCTGGACTTAAGGTCCAAGAGTGGGTTTGTTCTGATAGTATAGCTGTGGGGTTTTTTTGTTTAAAGGAAAAACAAATCTATGTTAAACTATCCTTGGCATTTGCTGGAATTAAAATACATGTAAAGGAAATCTTACCCTGAATTTCATAGCCATTAAGAAATGTGGTGCACCAGACCAGTGGGAGCTCCTGGCAGAATTTTTAAAGGGATCCTCAGTTGGTTTTAGAGGGGAAAAAAGCAATTCAAGTTTGACAAATTTCACAAATTTTTAATTGAAGTATAAAAATTGAAGTATAGTTGATTCACAATATTATGTTAGTTTTGGGTATACAACGTATGTCAATATTTTTTATAGATTATACTCAGTTTAAAGTTGTTATAAAGTATTGGCTAATTCCCTGTACTGTACTATATATCCTTGTAGCTTATTTTATACTTAGTAGTTTGTACCTCAAATGTAAAGTAAGTTATGATTCTTGTAAATTCCATTATGTTCTTTTCATTATTCTCGTGAAGGTAGGTGTCTGCTATACAGACTGCCTTGATCATTTCTCTTAGCTAGCAATCAGTTAACCCTCAGTGTACCTGGAAAATTATTCATCATTCTTTGTGAGCCTTTTATTTTTTATTGCTATTCTTTTTATTTTTTGAATATTTTAAGTCATTTTATAAATAATTTAAGAGGAATAATGAAAAACTTCATTTGAAATTTTAATTAGAATCTAAACATGACAAACCCAGTTTTTAAAATTAGCTTTACTAAGATATAATTGACATACAATAAACTGTACATATTAAAAGGGTACAGTTTTATGAGTTTTGACATATGTATACACCTTTGAAACCATCCCTACAATTAAGATAGTGAACATATCCATCACTCCCATGAGCTTCCTTCTTTCAATCCCTTTTTCTTGTCCTCCCAGACTATTGCTGGTTTTATTTCTGTCATTATAGATTAGTTTGAATTTTCTAGAGTTTTATATAAATGAAATAATAAAATACATTCGATTTTTTAACCTGGCTTCTTTCAGATTAATTATTTTGAGTTTCACTGACATCATTCCATTTATCAGTAATTCCTTCTTTTTAGTTGCTGAGTAGTATTCCATTATATGTATATAACACATTTGGTTTTGAAGATATTTATACCCAAAATGTGCAATGTCCTTTGAATATAACTAACCACTCATCAACTAACATATATGTGCATGTAATATATATCCATTTGGTACATACTGATTCAAAATATCAAATAATTTCTGGTTTTTCACTTGACATCAAAGTATGATACTTTTATAAGTTTTGATAGCTCATAATTTTGTAGTAAAGAGGACATTCATTTGTCTTTGATCCATAATTGCAAAGCATTTCATTTTTAGATTATCAACATCAATTAGTATGATCGACTCAGTGAATTTTTTCATTTTTGCATCATCTCTTTCCTTCCATTCACCTTTGTATATACACAGCTAGCTTGAACAGTTGTCTACTTATGAACTACGTGAAGAAAATTATGGTGCTTAAATATAAAATTTAAGAGTGTGCTGTCACACTTTCTTTTAGGATAGTGGTATGGTCCAAGTTATTGTCACAAAATGTTGCATAATAAAGTCCTTGACTAAGTGGATGAAAATGCTGTATTTCCTTTTTATCCTTAGTTTTTCACTCTTCTGTTCTTGAATTTGAGAAAATTTATTTAGAGTATTGTCATCTGAAGACTTGTAGTCTCAGATTTCACATATATAACCAAATTCACCATCATCATTAATGTACAGTGCTCTATTTTCATTCATTAATTCATTTCATTCTTCTGATCAGCTAGTAATTGGAAAATGTCTTTGTCAGTTTTCTTCTCTTTCCCATTGATGGTGTGCAGAAAAGAATTAACATAACCTAAGTTGCTATCCTTGACAAGGTCTGCTTGCAAGGTTGGGTCCTTGGCTGGTGTCTGGGAACTTAGATTTCAAGAGGATGCCCACCACTAACTGATAAAAGTTACTGTGCCTAAACTGTTTGTGCAAACAGTATGATTTATGCTGAATAACACTTCCTTCTACAAAGGTGATGTCTGAAGGATGATGCAATAGTGATGACTTATTTCAAGATAGAATGACTTTTATTCTATATATAAAAAGTAAATTTCCTCTTTGTTAAATGGAAGACCTTACGAAAGAACAAAAATTATGGGAAAGCAATCCTTTTTATTTTATATTGGAGTATAGTTGATTAAAAATGTGGTGTTAGTTTCATGTGTACAGCAGAGTGACTCAGTTTTCCATATACATTTATCTATTCATTTTCAAGTTCTTTTCCTACTTAGGTTATTACAAAGTATTGAACAGAGTTCCCTGTGTTATACAGTAGGTCCTTGTTGGCTATCTATTTTAAATATAACAGTGTGTATATGTCAATCCCAAACTCCCAGTCTATCCCTCCCCACCACCCTTCTCCCCTGGTAACCATAAATTCGTTCTCTAAGTCTGTGAGTCTGTTTCTGTTTTTGTAAGTAAGTTCATTTGTATCATGCAATCCTTACAAATAGTTAGAATTGCTTAAAACACACACACACACACACACAAACACACACACAAACTAGAACTGGGTTCATTAAATCCTGATGGTCTACAAAAGGTTTAATAAAGTGTAGTTTCTTAGTCAGTTGCATGCTATTTAAAATTTGCGTTTATTAAATATTGAGTAAATACAAACTAGTATGTAAGAAACATGTTAGATATAAAGAATCTCTACATAACACTAAGAATAATCAAAGAATATTTCCTAGTCCTTTAGAAGCACCCCATTTGCCCACCTCAGATCCAGTCTCATTCCTTTCATATTCAATAATCATAATTCTGTATTTAGAATTCCTTATTTTTCTTTATAATTTTTAAACAATTGTTTTGCACAGTTTTGGACTACTGGGTGATGGTGTGACTGTTCATTTTTTTGCCTACTTTTCTTTCTGTTGGATTGTTTTTCTTTTCCTTACTGGTTTGTAGGAGGTTTGTAAAATATATTCGGAATTTGAATTTGTTGTTGGTTGTAAGGGTTAGAAATACCTTCTCCCATTCTATGGCTTATGGTGTTTTTTTGTCCAGCTCTTTTTTGATATCTTTTGATCATTAGAATCACATAATTTTAGTGTCAAGCTACCAGTCTTTTCTGTTAAGGTTTATACATTTCATGTCTTGTTTTGAATTTTCTTCCAGAGCCAGAAGTCATAAAGGTAACATCTCATATTATATTCTAAAAGTTCTATGGTTTTGACTTTCTCATCTGCCTGAAATTACCTTTTGTTTTGGTATGAGATATAGGAGTCCCATTTCATTTTTTTCTAATGGCTATCAAGTTTTCCCAGTCTCATTTATTGACAGATTCTTTTCCATTCTCCCAGTGATCTGTATTGTGTCATAAATTCCCATATATGAGTCTGTTTCTAGATTCTTTCTTTTGTTCCACGCATAGGGTTTATCTAACCCTATGCCAATACTCATTACCTTTTTTTTTTTTTTTTGCGGTACGCGGGCCTCTCACTGTTGTGGCCTCTCCCGTTGCGGAGCACAGACTCCGGACGCGCAGGCTCAGCGGCCATGGCTCACGGGCCTAGCCGCTCCGCGGCATGTGGGTTCTTCCCGGACTGGGGCACGAACCCCTGTCCCCTGCATCGGCAGGCAGACTCTCAGCCACTGCGCCACCAGGGAAGCCCAATACTCATTATCTTAATCACTACCCGTTTAAAATTATAAATGTTCTAATTGTTTACTTATATATTATTTTGTATTTTCTATACAAACAGTAATATCATTTGTGAATACTGACAGCTTAGCTGCTATCATAAAAAATGAATTCCTGGGTCAAGAGTTATGTGTGTTTTATATTTTGATAGATAGTGTTAAATTGCTGGCAAGAAAAAGCTGTTCTCATTTACATTTCCACTTATATGTTAAGAGTTTCTATTTTTTCCACACCTTCATCAACACTAGGTATCATTAGGCATTTATGTTTTTGTTGATCTGCCCAGATAAGTGTATTTCTTTATGAATGGAAGGGTGAACATCTTTTCATATTTTTTTTCTTTATTTTTTTGGGCTGTGTTGGGTCTTAGTTGAGGCACGCAGGATCTTTTGTTGCAGTGTGTGGGGCTTCTCTCTAGTTGTGACGTGCAGGTTTTTTCTCTCTCTAGTTGGGGCGCACAGGCTCCAGGGTGCGTGGGCTCTGTAGTTGTGGTGTGCGGGCTCCAGAGTGCATGGGCTCTGTAGTTTGCATCACGCGGGCTCTCTTGTTGAACACCATGAACTCAGTACTTGTGGCGCTCAGGCTTAGTTACCCCACGGCATGTGGGATCTTAGTTCCCCAACCAAGGATCAAACCCGCATCCTCTGCATTAGAAGGCGGATTGTTTACCACTGGACCACCAGGGAAGTCCCTACATCTTTTCATATTGTTTATTGGCTGTTTGTAATTCCTTTTTAAATGAATTGCTGGTTTATGCCTCTTACTAATTTTTTAAATGGAGTAATAAGACTTTATTATACATTAGAAAACTGGCTTTTTTGTAGTATAATTCTACCCCAGCCCCACAACCAGTCAGAATGTTAAGTTAGTGATATAGATGTTTTAAACTTTGTGTATTCAGATTTATTAGTTTTTTTGTTTGTTTCTAGATGTCGTTTCTTACTTAGACTTTGCCATTCCAAGAGTGCAAACAAATTTACCATTTTTAAAAAAAATTTTTATTTTATTTTATCTTTTTAACATCTTTATTGGGGTATAATTGCTTTGCAATAGTGTGTTAGTTTCTGCTTTATAACAAAGTGAATCAGTTATACATATACATATGTTCCCACATCTCTTCCCTCTTGCGTCTCCCTCCCTCCCACCCTCCCTATCCCACCCCTCCAGGCAGTCACAAAGCACCGAGCTGATCTCCCTGTGCTATGCGGCTGTTTCCCACTAGCTATCTACCTTACGTTTGGTAGTGTATATATGTCCATGCCTCTCTCTCGCTTTGTCACAGCTCACCCTTCCCCCTCCCCATATCCTCAAGTCCATTCTCTAGTAGGTCTGTGTCTTTATTCCTGTCTTACCCCTAGGTTCTTCATGACATTTTTTTTTCTTAAATTCCATATATATGTGTTAGCATACGGTATTTGTCTTTCTCTTTCTGACTTACTTCACTCTGTATGACAGACTCTAGATCTATCCACCTCATTACAAATAGCTCAATTTCGTTTCTTTTTATGGCTGAGTAATATTCCATTGTATATATGTGCCACATCTTCTTTATCCATTCGTCTGATGATGGACACTTAGGTTGTTTCATCTCCGGGCTATTGTAAATAGAGCTGCAATGAACATTTTGGTACATGACTCTTTGGATTATGGTTTTCTCAGGGTATATGCCCAGTAGTGGGATTGCTGGGTCATATGGTAGTTCTATTTGTAGTTTTTTAAGGAACCTCCATACTGTTCTCCGTAGTGGCTGTACCAATTCACATTCCCACCAGCAGTGGAAGAGTGTTCCCTTTTCTCCACACCCTCTCCAGCATTTATTGTTTCTAGAGTTTTTGATGATGGCCATTCTGACTGGTGTGAGATGATATCTCATTGTAGTTTTGATTTGCATTTCTCTAATTATTAACGATGTTGAGCATTCTTTCATGTGTTTGTTGGCAGTCTGTATGCTTTTTTTGGAGAAATATCTATTTAGGTCTTCTGCCCATTTTTGGATTGGGTTGTTTGTTTTTTTGTTACTGAGCTGCATGAGCTGCTTATAAATTTTGGAGATTAATCCTTTGTCCGTTGCTTCATTTGCAAATATTTTCTCCCGTTCTGAGGGTTGTCTTTTGGTCTTGTTTATGGTCTCCTTTGCTGTGCAAAAGCTTTGAAGTTTCATTAGGTCCCATTTGTTTATTTTTGTTTTTATTTCCATTTCTCTAAGAGGTGGGTCAAAAAGGATCTTGCTGTGATTTATGTCATAGAGTGTTCTGCCTATGTTTTCCTCTAAGAGTTTGATAGTTTCTGGCCTTACATTTAGGTCTTTAATCCATTTTGAGCTTATTTTTGTGTATGGTGTTAGGGAGTGATCTAATCTCATACTTTTACATGTACCTGTCCAGTTTTCCCAGAACCACTTATTGAAGAGGCTGTCCTTTCTCTCCTTTCTCCACTGTACATTCCTGCCTCCTTTATCAAAGATAAGGTGACTATATGTGCCTGGGTTTATCTCTGGGCTTTCTGTCCTTGTCCATTGATCTATATTTCTGTTTTTGTGCCAGTACCATACTGTCTTGATTACTTTAGCTTTGTAGTATTGTCTGAAGTCAAGAAGCCTGATTCCTCCAGCTCCGTTTTTCGTTCTCAAGATTGCTTTGGCTTTTTGGGGTCTTTTGTGTTTCCATACAAATTGTGAAATTTTTTGTTCTAGTTCTGTGAAAAATGCCAGTGGTAGTTTGTTAGGGATTGCATTGAATCTGTAGATTGCTTTGGGCAGTAGAGTCATTTTCACAATGTTGATTCTTCCAATCCAGCAACATGGTATATCTCTCCATCTATTTGTATCATGTTTAATTTCTTTCATCAGTGTCTTATAATTTTCTGCATACAGGTCTTTTGTCTCCTTAGGTAGGTTTATTCCTAGATATTTTATTCTTTTTGTTGCAGTGGTAAATGGGAGTGTTTTCTTGATTTCACTTTCAGATTTTTCATCATTAGTGTATAGGAATGCCAGAGATTTCTGTGCATTAATTTTGTATCCTGCTACTTTACCAAATTCATTGATTAGCTCTAGTAGTTTTCTGGTAGCATCTTTAGGATTCTCTATGTATAGTATCATGTCATCTGCAAAGAGTGACAGCTTTACTTTTTCTTTTCCGATTTGGATTCCTTTTATTTCCTTTTCTTCTCTGATTGCTGTGGCTAAAACTTCCAAAACTATGTTGAATAAGAGTGGTGAGAGTGGGCAACCTTGTCTTGTTCCTAACCTTAGTGGAAAGGCTTTCAGTTTTTCACCATTGAGGACGATGTTGGCTGTGGGTTTGTCATATATGGCCTTTATTATGTTGAGGAAAGTTCCCTCTATGCCTACTTTCTGGAGGGTTTTTATCATAAATGGGTGTTGAATTTTGTCAAAAGCTTTTTCTGCATCTATTGAGATGACCATATGGTTTTTCTCCTTCAATTTGTTATTATGGTATATCACATTGATTGATTTGCGTATATTGAAGAATCCTTGCGTCCCTGGGATAAATCCCACTTGATCATGGTGTGTGATCCTTTTAATGTGTTGTTGGATTCTGTTTGCTAGTATTTTGTTGAGGATTTTTGCATCTATATTCATCAGTGATATTGGTCTGTAATTTTCTTTTCTTGTAGTAACTTTGTTTGGTTTTGGTATCAGGGTGATGGTGGCCTCATAGAATGAGTTTGGGAGTGTTCCTTCCTTCACAGTTTTTCGGAAGAGTTTGAGAAGGATAGGTGTTAGCTCTTCTCTAAATGTTTGATAGAATTCACCTGTGAAGCCATCTGGTCCTGGACTTTTGTTTGCTGGAAGATTTTTAATCACAGTTTCAATTTTATTACTTGTGATTGGTCTGTTCATATTTTCTATTTCTTCCTGGTTCAGTCTTGGAAGGTAATACTTTTCGAAGAATTTGTTCATTTTTTCCACGTTGTCCATTTTATTGACATAGAGTTGCTTGTAGTAATCTCTTAGAATGCTTTGTATTTCTGCGGTGTCTGTTGTAATTTCTCCCTTTTCATTTTTATTGATTTGAATCCTCTCCCTCTTTTTCTTGATGAGTCTGGCTAATGGTTTATCAATTTTGTTTATGTTTTCAAAGAACCACCTTTTAGTTTTATTGATCTTTGCTATTGTCTTCTTTGTTTCTATTTCATTTACTTCTGCTCTGATCTTTATGAAATCTTTTCTTCTGCTAACTTTGGGTTTTGTTTGTTCTTCTTTCTCTAGTTCCTTTAGGTGTAAGGTTAGATTATTTGAGATTTTTCTTGTTTCTTGAGGTAGGCTTGTATAGCTATAAACTTCCCTCTTAGAACTGCTTTTGCTGCATCCCATAGTTTTGGATCGTCGTGTTTTCATTGTCATTTGTCTCTAGGTATTTTTTGATTTCCTCTTTGATTTCTTCAGTGATATCTTGGTTATTTAGTAATTTATTGTTTAGCCTCCATGTGTTTGTGTTTTTTATGTTTTTTTCCCTGTAATTGATTTCTAATCTCATAGTGTTGTGGTCAGAAAAGATGCTTGATATGATTTCAGTTTTCTTAAATTTACTGAGGCTTGATTTGTGACCCAAGATGTGATCTATCCTGGAGAATGTTCCGTGTGAACTTTAGAAGAAAGTGTAATCTGCTGTTTTTGGTTGGAATGTCCTATAAATATCAATTAAATCTATCTGGTCTTTTGTGTCATTTAAAGCTTCTGTTTCCTTATTAATTTTCTGTTTGGATGATCTGTCCATTGGTGTAAGTGAGGTGTTAAAGCCCCCCACTATTACTGTGTTACTGTTGATTTCCTCTTTTACAGCTGTTAGCAGTTGCTTTATGTATTGAGGTGCATCTGTGTTGGGTGCATATATATTTATAATTGTTATATCTTCTTGTTGGATTGATCCTTTGATCATTATGTAGTGTCCTTCCTTGTCTCTTGTAACATTCTTTAAAGTCTATTTTATCTGATATGAGTATTGCTACTTCAGCTTTCTTTTGATTTCCATTTGCATGGAATATCTTTTTCCATGCCCTCACTTTCCGTCTGTATGTGTCCCTAGGTCTGAAGTGGGTCTCTTGTAGACAGCATATATGTGGGTCTTGTTTTTGTATCCATTCAGCAAGCCTGTGTCTTTTGGTTGGAGCATTTAACCCATTCATGTTTAAGGTAATTACCAATATGTATGTTCCTATTACCATTTTCTTAATTGTTTTGCATTTGTTTGTAGATTCTTTTCTTCTCTTGTGTTTCCCCACTTAGAGAAGTTCCTTTAACATTTGTTGTAGAGCTGGTTTGGTGGTGCTGAATTCTCTTAGCTTTTGCTTGTCTGTAAAGCCTTTGATTCTCCATTGAATCTGAATGAGATCCTTGCTGGGTAGAGTCATCTTGGTTGTAGGTTCTTCCCTTTCATCACTTTAAGTATATCATGCCACTCCCTTCTGGCTTGTAGAGTTTCTGCTGAGAAATCTGCTTTTAACCTTATGGGAGTTCCCTTGTATGTTGTCATTTCTCCCTTGCTGCTTTCAATAGTTTTTCTTTTTCTTTAATTTTTGCCAATTTGATTACTGTGTGTCTCAGCGTGTTTCTCCTTGGGTTTATCCTGTATGGGACTCTCTGCACTTCCTGGACTTGGGTGGCTATTTCCTTTCCCATGTTAGGGAAGTTTTTGACTATAATCTTTTCAAATATTTTCTCTGGTCCTTTCTGTCTCTTTTCTCCTTCTGGGACCCCTATAATGTAAATGTTGTTGCATTTAATGTCCCAGAGGTCTTCATTTCTTTTCATTCTTTTTTCTTTATTCTCTTCCATGGCAGTGAATTTCACCATTCTGTGTTCCAGGTCACTTATCCGTTCTTCTGCCTCAGTTATTCTGCTATTGATTCCTTCTAGTGTAGTTTTCATTTCAGTTATTGTATTGTTCATCTCTGTTTGTTTGTTCTTTAATTCTTCTAGGTCTTTGTTAAACATTTCTTGCATCTTCTCGGTCTTTGCCTCCATTCTTTTTCCGAGGTCCTGGATCATCTTCACTATCGTTATTCTGAATTCTTTTTCTGGAAGGTTTCCTATCTCCACTTCATTTAGTTGTTTTTCTGGGGTTTTATCTTGTTCCTTCATCTGGTACATAGCCCTCTGCCTTTTCATCTTGTCTGTGTTTCTGTGAATGTGTTTTTTGTTCCACAGGCTGCAGAATTGTTGTTTTTCTTGCTTCTGCTCTCTGCCCACTGGTGGATGAGGCTATCTAAGAGGCTTGTGCAAATTTTCCACTCCAAAAGTATTCTTTGTGCTCCTTTGCATTCCATCCAACTTTCCATTCCCTACCAGATAACCACTGATCTGCCTTTTGTTGCAATAAATAATTTTACATTTTCAATAATTTTATATAAATGAATTCATATAGTAAGTACTGTTTTGTTTCTGGCTTCTTTAACTCAGCATAAGGCTTTTGAGAGTCATTTAGGTTGTTGCTTGTGTCAGTAGTTTGCTTCTTTTTTTGCAGAGGTATATTCTATACAGATGGATATATTTAACCTTATTCATATCTTTTGATGGACATTTGGGTTAACAGTTTCTGGCTATTTTGAATAAAGATTCTATGAACCTTCATGTACAAGTTTTTTTGTGGACAGCAGTTTTTGTTTCTTTTGGATATGTAACAGTTGTTTTCATATCCTAGGTATGAGAATGGTTATTTTCATATCCTAGCAGTATATGAGTATCCCACTTTCTCTACGTTCTCACCAACACTTGACTTTTCTAAAAAAGTTTTAGCCCTTTTGGTGGCTATGCAGTAGTATCTCATTTTGGTTTTATTTTACATTTCCTTATGACTTGTGATGTTGCCCATCCTTTCATGTTTGACATTAGTAGCTCTTCTTTTGGAAAGTGTTACATGTTCAGTTGTATCCGCTCAAAAAAACAGATATGTTAGAGTCCTAACCCCTAGTACCTCAGAATGTGACCTTATTTGGAGATGGAGTCTCTACAGATATAATTAATTTGAAATGAGGTCATTATAGTGGGCATTAATCCACTATGGCTGGTGTGCTTATAACAAGGGAAAAATTTGGACAAAGAGACAGGCAAGAATGCCATGTGAAGATAAAGGCAGAGATCTGGGTGCTGCATCCACAGCCATGGAATGCCAAAGAGTGCCAGCAAGCCACCAGGAGAGAGGCATGGAATAGATTCTTCCTCACAGTCCTAAGAAGGAACCAGCTCTGCTAATATCTTGATCTCAGACTTGTAGTCTCCAGAACTGTGAGGTAATGAATTTCAGTTGTTTAAGCTGTTTAAGCCACCCAGTTTTTGGTACTTTGTTACAGTAGCCTTAGGAAACTAATACATGAAGTGTTATATAAATTTATTCCCCAGTTTATAAAACTGGATTGTTTGTCTTCCTGTTACTGAGTTGTAAAAGGCCTTTATATATTCAGATATGAGTCCTTTGTCAGATTTATTTATTGCAAATATTTTCTCTCATTTTGTAATTTGCCTTTTACTTTCCTTAGTGGTGATTTTAAAGAGCAAAATTTTTAATAAAGCCTAGGTTGTGAAATGTTTTTATTATTGTTTTGTGTGTTCTGTATAGTAAATCTTTTCCTACCCAAAGTTGGCAATTTTTTTTCTTATATTTTCTTCTAGAAATTTTATAGTTTTAGATTTTACTTTTAGGTCTGTGATTCATTTTGAATCAGTTTTGCATGTGAGGTAAGGTAAGGGTCAATGTTAATGTCTTTATGAATATCCAGTAGTTAACAGCATTATTTGTTGAAAAGCCTTTTTCCCTCCCTCACTGAATTTGTATTGCACTTTGTCAAGAAACAATTAACCATATATGTGTACATTTATTTTTGAACTCTTTTGTCTGTTCCATTGATAAGTCTGTCCACCTTTTGACCAATACCACACTGTGTTGACATCAAGTAGTGTAAGCCTTTCAACAACATTCTTTTTAAAAATTTGATTTAGCTAATCTAGGTCATTTGCATTTTTAACAGTTTGCAATCAGTTTATCAGTTTCTACAAAAGGTGTGTTGGAGGGACTTCCCTGGTAGTGCAGTGGTTAAGAATCTGCCTACCAATGCAGGGGACACGGGTTTAATTCCTGGTCCGGGAAGATCTCATATGCCGTGGAGCAACTAAGGCCGTGCGCCACAAGTACTGAGCCCACGCGAGCCACAACTACTGAAGCCCGTGTGCCTAGAGCCCATGCTCTGCAACAAGAGAAGCCACTGCAATGAGAAGCCTACGCACTACAACAAAGAGTAGCCCCCCCTCGCTGCAGCTAGAGAAAGCCCGCGTGCAGCAACGAAGACCCAACGCAGCCAAAAATAAATAAAATTTTTTTAAAAAAGTGTGTTGGAATTATTATTGGGATTGCATTGAATCTATAAATCATTGGAAGAAAACAAACATCTTAAGAATATTGAGTCTTCCAACCCACATACATATTATGTCTCTCTTCAGGTTTTAATTTCTTTTAGCAATGTTCTGTAATTCGCAGTGAAGACGTCTTGCATATCATTCACTACAGTTTAGTCCTAAATATTTTATCTTTTTTGGAGTTGGTGTAAATGGAATTTTTTGAAAGTTTTGGTTTCCAATTATTTGCTTTTGCTAGGAAAAAAATACAGTTTGATTGCTTAATGTAGTATCCTGCAACCTTATTAAATTTAACTATTAGTTTTAGTAGTTTTGTAAATTCTTTGTAAATTTTCAGTATAAACAATCATGTCATTTGTAAATAGAGACAATTTTGCTTCTTCCTTACTGGCTCTTAAGCTTTTTATTTCTTTTACTTGCCCTCTAACCATGGTTAGGACATTCAACATCATGTTAAATAGAAATAAGAAGCATGAGAATCCTTTGTTTTGTTCCCCATCTTAATGAGGATAATGTTCAGCATTTCATCGTTAGACGGGTTAGCGGTGGGGTTTTGTATATGACCTTTACTGGATTCAGATTTTTCTGGACTTTTAGTTTGCTGAGAATTTTATCATGAATTTGGCTTAAATTGAGTCATATGTTTTCCATATGTTGAAATGATCATGTAGGTTTTCTCCTTTATTATGTTAATATGGAAAATTACACTTTTTTTTTAGATGTTAAATAAACCTTGTCTTGTGATAAATATTATTAGTCATGATGTGTTATTGTTTGGATTATCATTTTCATGGTGAATTTGCTACATTTTAAAAAGGATTTCTTGCATGTGTTCGTGAGGGACATTGGTTCATCATTTTCTTCTGTAATGTCTTTGTCAGGGTTTAATATTAAGGCTGTGCTGGTCTTATAGTTGGGAAATGTTTCTGTTTTCTAAAAGAATTTGTGTAAAAATGTCATCTCTGTTTTAAATGTTTGGTAGAATTCCCATCTGGGACTTCTCTGTAGAAGAATTTTGATAACAAATTCAGTTTTTTAAAATAGATATGGGGCCCTTCAGACCTGTTTTCATGTTGTGTCAAGATATTGTGTGTGGAAAATAGTATTTTTCAAGGAATTTCTTGATTTCATCTAACGTGTTGAATTATTTGACCTCAAGTTGTTCGTAATTATTTTCTTGTCTTTTTAAAGTTTGTAGTTTTTTTTTTTGTAGTGATAACTTCTCTTTCATTCTTGATATTGGTGATTGCATTCTCTTTTTCCTCTACCAGTCTAGAAAAAGGGTTTATTCAGTTTGTTAACATTTGACTTTGTTAATATTCTCAATTGTCTGTTTTCAACTTCATTGATTTCTGTCCTTTATTATTTTCTTCTTTCTCTTATTTTTGGTTTATTTTAGTCTTCTTTTTGTAGCCTCTTGAGGTGAATCCTTAGGTCACTGATTTTAAACTTCCTTCTCTAGTATAAGCATTTGAAGCTACAAATTTATTTCTAAGTGCTTGTAAAGTTCAGGAACAGATCACAAGACCACTTTTACTTTTGACACCAGTTGCAGGTGTAGGGGTTCCCAAAACCACTCTTAGTTTCAGTAATTCAGTAGAAGACTCAAAGATTTCACTGAAAGCAGTTGCAGGTTTAGGGGTTCCCGGAACCACTCTTTGGTTCAGTAATTCAATAGAAGACTCAAAGAACTCATTGAAAGCTGTTATATTCATGGTTATGGTTTATTATAGTGAAGGATGGAAATTAAAATCAGCAAAGGGAGAGTTACATGGGGTAGAGTCTGAGAGAGTTACAAATGAGGAGTTTCCAGGTGTTCTCCCTGTGGAGTCATGGACGACTTTAACTTTTCTGGCAGCAATGTGTGATAATACACACTGAATATTTCTAACCAGAGAAACTCACCCAAGCCTTGGTGTCCAGAGTTTTTACTGGGACCCAGTCACATCTATATGGGTGCCTGCTCATGATGCTGACCTATCTCCAGCCCATCTTAGAGGCTAAGCTGATAATATGTGATCCAAACTCTCCACCATAAATTACATGGTTATACTACCTGGTGTGTCACAAAGCCCCCAGATTGGCAAAGACATTCATATCAGGTAGGACATTCCAAGGGTTTAGAGATTACCTTCCAGGAGCTGAGGACAAAGGCCAAACCTCTCTTTGGGCAAAGTTAAATTCTTTACTACACAGTACTGCTTTAGCTTCATTCTACAAATTTTAAAACTTTTATTTTCATTATCATTCAGTTTCAGAATATTTCTGATTTCCTTATTGAGTTCATTTTTGATGCATGAGTTTTAGGAGTATGTTGTTTATTATTCAGATTTAAGAGTTTTAGCTAGATGTCTTATTGTTTGTTCCCAAGTTAGTTCTGTAGTGGTCAGAGAATAAATTCTTTATGATTTTAGTCCTTTTAAATTTGTGACTTGTTTTATGATCTAACACATGTCCTATCTAGGCAAACATATCATGTACAACAAAAAGAATATATTTTCTTCAGTTGTTGAGCATAGCGAGCTATAAATATCAGTTAGATCAAGATGGTTGATAGTTTAGATTGTCTGTTTACTGACATTTGTATAGTTCTATCAATTCATGATAAAGGAGTTTAAATCTCTTACCAAGATTGTGGAATTGTCTGTTTCTCCCTTTAATTATTTTGTTTTTGCTTGTGTATGTTAAGGCTCTGTGATTAGGTGCACACATTTATGGTTGTTTTATCTCCTGGTGAATTAAATTTTTATCATTTTGAAATCTCTTTTTCTTTAGGTAATGCTCTTTTTCTCGAAGTCTGTTTTATCAGATATAAGTGTAGCCACTCCAGTTTTCTTATGCTTACAATTTATAGGATATATCTTTTTTCATTCATATACTTTCACCCTATCTCTGTCTTTATGTATAAAGTACATCTCTTGCCTTTTTATCCATTCTGATAAACTCTACTTAGTGTTTAGGTCTATTTACATTTACTATAATTATCAATAAGATTAGATTAACATCTGCTTTTTATTTTTTATTAAAAAATTTTTTTTCATCTTTATACCCTCTCTCTTAGGCTTCTTTGTTCTCCTTGTCTCCTTTTGGGTTATTTGAATATTTTTAAGTACTCCCTTTTAATTTAACTACTGTTGGCGTCTTAGCTTTCTTTGCCAAGAACATGGTATACCTTTGTATTTGGTGAAGTTGGACATTTGGATACTTTAGATTTATTAATTCCTAGGCATACCTTTTTTGCTTCTGTTGTAAATGTAGTCTTTTATTTCATTATAGCATTTGATTGATTGCTTTTAGTTTAAATCCGGGGTCAGCAAATGTTCCTGTAAAGAATCACATAGAATTTGCCTTGGCACTTCAGGGCCTTTTGTGTGGTTCCATATAAATTTTAGGATTATGTATTCTAGTTCTGTTGGTATTTTGATAGGGATTGTATTGACTCCGTAGAATGCTTTGGATGGTGTGGACATTTTAACAATATTTTTCTGATTCAAGAACATGGAATATCTTTCTGTTTCTTTGTATCATCTTCAGTTTCCTTCATCAGTATTTTACAGTTTTCACAGTATAGGTCTTTCATCTCCTTGGTTAAGTTTATTCCTAGGTATTTTATTTTATTTTTTTGATGCAATTTCAAGTGGTATTGTTTTCTTTCTCTTTCTGATAGTTCATTATTAGTGTATAGAAAAGCAACAGACTTCTGTGTATTAATCTTGTATTCCTGCAAATTTACTTAATTCATTTATCCTAATAGTTTTTGCATGGAAACTTTAGGGTTTTCTGTATATAGTTTCATGCCATCTGCAGATAGTGACAGTTTTAGTTCTTCCCTTTCTATTTGGATGCCTGGTATTTCTTTTTCTTGTCTGGTTGCTGTGGCTAGGACTTCCAGTACTGTGTTAAATAGCAGTGATGAGAGTGGACATTCTTGTCTTGTTCCTGATTTTAGAGGAAAGGCTTTCAGCTTTTCACTGTTGAGTATGATTTTAGCTGTGGGTTTATCATAAATGGCCTTTAATATGTTGAGATATATTCTCTCTATATCCACTTTGTTGGGAGTTTTTATCATAAATGGACGTTGAATTTTGTCAGATGCTTTCTCTGTGATTATTGAGATGATCATGTGATTTTTTAATTTATCCTTCCTTTTGTTAATGTGGTGTATCACACTGATTCATTTGCGAATATTGAACCACCCTTGCATCCCTGGAATAAATTCCACTTGATCATGCTGTATGATTCGTTTTATATATTGTTGAAATTGGTTTGCTAATATTTTGTTAAGGATTTTTGCACCTATATTTATCAGAGATAATTGCCCTTCCCTTCTGGCCTGAGAGGTTTCTGCAGAAAAATCAGCTGATAGCCTGATTCTTTGTTTTTTTATGCTGCGTTTAGAATTCTCTCTTTAATTTTTGCCAATTTAATTATGATATGTCTTGACGTGAGTTTGTTTGGGTTCATCTTTTCAGGACCCTCTGTACTCCTCATACCTGGATATCTGTTTCCTTCTTCAGGTTTGGGAAATTTTCTGTCATAATTTCATCAAATACGTTTTCGACCCCCTTCTCTCCCGCTTCTCCTTCTGTGCCTTCTGTAATGTGAATGTTGGTACACTTGGTGTTGTCCTAGAGATCCCTTAAACAGTTCTCATTTTTTTTGTTTTTCTTTTTGCTGTTCTGATTGGGTGATTTCCATTATTCTGTCATCCAGATCACTTACCTGTTTTCCTGTATCGCCTAGTCTGCTGTTAATTCCTTCTAGTGTGTTTTTGTTTCAGTTATTCTTCAGTCTGACTGGTTCTTTTTTATATTTTCTAGATTAAAGACAGTAGAAGGCTTTATACTAAGGATACAAGCCTTAAAAACATTAAAAAGATGGGGAAATGTATTTAGAATGCTCTTATTACAATCATTTTAAAATGCTCTTATTACAGTCATTTTAAAATCCCCCTCCTCCTTTATCCCTACTCTCTCATTCCCATTTTGTAATTATTTTCTAGTTTAGGTATTAGATAAGTTATGCTTGGACCACAGTAGGAGGCTTAGTTTTATGCATTCTAACTATTAACAGTGTTTATATGAAATTTTATGTTAAAATTATTTTGAAAATATGTTGAGATCAACCTTTAGGTAGTAAGAAATACAAATGAATGTTGCTGTGCAATGTAATAGAGGGCCTGGAAAGCTACTTGGAAATGCTTTCTCAAATAATAATTGTAACCAAAGAAATCCCTTTTTTAAATCACTAATAAGTAATAGAATTTTCCTTTTGGTAACTGTATTTTGTTTTATTAGGCTTTCTTAAAGGTGCCAAGTACAAGGGAACTCAGAAAATTAAGAGTTTCTACTGGCTAGAGATGAAACAATTTCAAGGACATTTTTAGTGGATGTAAAGCAATCATATATGTGTAGTCCATCATTTTATAATAATTTTTAAATTAAAGTATTCACATACCATAACACTTAACCTTTTAAAGCTGTACAGTTCTGTATACAAGGCTGTGCAACCATCACCACTAATTAATTCCAGAACATTTTTGTCACACCCCAAAGAAGCTCCATACCCACAGCACTTGATTCCCATTTTCCCTCTACCCCATCCTTGGAAAACACTAATCTACCTTCTGGTTCTGTGAATTTGCCTATTCTGAACATATGTTCATATAAATGGAATTATACAGTATGTGGCCTTTTGCATCTGGCTTCTTTCACTTAGCATAATGTAATCAAAGCTCCATGTTGTAGGATGTATAAATACTTAATTCCTTTTTTATATTTGAATAATATTTCAGTATATGAATATACCACATTTTGTTTATTCATTCATAAATTGATATACATTTGGATTGTTTCCACTTTGGGGCTGTTATGAAGTGTGATGCTATGAACATTTGTGTACAGGTTTTTGTGTGGATGCATGTTTTCAGTTCTGTTGGATATATACCTAGGAGTGGAATTGCTCAGTCATATGGTAACTCTTTTTACCTTTTGAGGAACTGCCAAACTGCTTTCTAGGGTGCCTGTACCATTTTACATTCCTTCCAGCACTGTTTGAGGATTCCTATATCTTTACATCCTTACCAACATATGTTTTGCCCGTCTTTTTGATTATAGCCATCCTGGTAGCTGTGAAGTAATATCTCATTGTGGTTTTGATTTGCATTTTTGCAATGACTAATGATGTTGAACATCTTTTCATGTGCTTATTGGCCAATTGTGTATCGTCTTTGGAGAAATGTCTGTGTAAATCCTTTGCCCATTTTAAAATTGGGTTGTCTTTTTATTGTTGAGTTGAAAGACTTTCTTATGTATTCTGGGTATTTATCAGATACTTACCTTATGTACTGTTTGTGAATAGCCTTATCAAATATATAATTTGCAAATATTTTCTCCCATTCTGTGGGTTATCTTTTTGCCTTTTTGATAATGTCCTTTGATGATCAAAATTTTTTTCATTTGTATGAAGGCAGATTTATGTTTTTTCCCCCCCACTTTGGTTGCTTATTGGCTAATACAAGGTCAAAAGATTTGCACTTATGTTTTCTTCTAAGATGTTTATAGTTTTAGCTCTTATATTTAGGTGTTGATCCATTTTGAGAAAAGAGGTCTAATTTAACTCCTTTGCATCCAGATGTTTGAGCATCATTTGTTGAAAAGATGTTCTTTTCTCATTAAGTTCTGTTGGCACTCATGTTGAAAATCAGTTGACCATAATCTAAGGATACATTTTTGGACTCTTAATTCTATTATTATATTGCTCTGTGTCTATCCTTATGCCAGTATGACAATCTTGATTCATGTAGCTTTGAAGGAAGTTTTGAAATCGGGAAGTGTGAGTCCTCCATTTTCTTCTTCTGTTTCAAAACTGTTTCGACTATTCTGGGTCCTTTCCAGCTCTTTATGAGTATTAGGGTCAGCTTGTCAATTTCTGAAGAAAGCCAGATGGCATTTTGATCGGAATTGCATTGATTGATATATAAAAACCTCCTAATTGCTTTAGGAGGATGATAGGGAACCAGTTTTTTATCTGTCTTGAAAACTAGTAGATAAAATGACATGTTATTCATGTGTGAATCATACCAATAGGTAACCAAATAGTAAGTGAAGAGACTTGCTCTTTTTATACATATATCTTTTAATAAATAAAAAGGAATAATAGAATTAGATTGTCATCACTTTGCAACCATCATTGAATGAATTGATTCAGGCATTGAGTATCAAGAGCTCCTAACATCACAAAAAGATGTAACCAAGACATTATGTGCTTCTTGATAGAAGAACATAGTACCATCTATAGTCTTGCCAAAGGATTGAACGTGAGACTGATCAAGCTATTACATTTAGCTGCCAATTTGCAGGAAGTACAGAAGCCAAGGGAGCACACTGAATGGTCCCATGAATATGAAGTGATTATACTGGGGACCCTACAGGTTAAATGCCTTGAGTTTCTCAGTAATTATAAGGAGTAAAAAGGGATCAGGGGGCAACATACATTAAAGATACATAAAAGACATAAAATTTTTAGTGATTTCTTTCTTTACTTTTCAGAATGAACCATTTCTTGTTTTAAATCTTTTCATACCCCCCAAATTGCATATGGATATGCTTCATGGATACGCTTCACATACACATATTGCATGTGCATATAATGTTAATTCATACGTACACATATATAAATACACTATTGCTTTGTTTTAAAATGTTCAAGTTGTGTGTGTTAGCTTTGAAACATGCTTTCCTCATTCAGTAATTGTGTCTTCATCTTTTTCTGTTAGAATAAGTAGCTTTTTACCCAATTTAACTTCCACATAACATTTCCTAGGATGACTGTACCATAATTTTTTAAAAAAATCTATTGAAAGGCAGCTTGTTTCCAGTTTTTCTTTATTCCAGACTGTACTATAGGGAATATCCTTCCACATGTATCTCTCTTTAAAGTACATACTAAGTTGTGGAGTATCCTTAAAGTTTGAAAACATGGTATCAAGTTTCCTTCCTTATAGTGTATCTACTACTAAGGTATAAGAATACTTAAATTTTGCTTTCACTCAATTGAGCATATAACCTGTTAAGTTTTGTAAGTATGTCTATGTTAGTTTCAGCCTTACTCAGGATAAAGTTAGTGAATTCTTTTCATTGGTTTTGAAAATAATTGAAGTCTACATGTAAAACCAGGTTTCTTATATCATGTTAAATTAACTGATGTTGATGTGGGCCTGATTGTTGTTTTCCATGTAATTGTACCATTTCACAGAAGGATGTTGTTTAAAAAGTGATGCTGGAAGTTGTGTAATAACTTTCAGCAAATTCATAGCTAAGTTTTTAAAAATATATTTTACAATGTACATGTTTGTCTATATACAACAAATATTTATGCTCCTCACTGATGCTATATCTTCTAAGATTAATTCCTAGAGGTGGAATTACTGGAGGAATAGAAACATTTTCAGGACTTTTGAAACATTTCGCCAGACTGCCCACCAGAAAAAGACCTCTGCCAGGAATGTGATGATTTATGCCCATTTCTCTGAATGTTGGCACTGTAATTCTTACTTACTAAAAAAGTTGAGCATGTTTTTCCTATAAGTTTACTGACCCATTTGTATGCCTTTTATGAGTATCCCTTTATTAATCTTTACTGACTCTTTTTTTCAATGATTTCTAAAAGCCAGCTTATAGTGGCTAATAATCGTGTTTATTGTTAGAAACATTTGTTTTCTATTGTACCTTTTTTGTGTCTTTTCATTATATGTGTGTTTAATTTGGGGGGGGGGTGTAGTATCTAAGTTTGTTTTGTTTTTGTGTATGTGCATACACATTCCCAGCCTGATTTGAGAAACATGCACTTTTATTTTCTCCCAGTTCCTATAATTAGGATTTCCTTTACTTTTGTGTATGGTGTGAGGTAGATTTGGTTTTCTACGTGCGTGAGCATGCAAGAGAGAGAGAAAGAAACAAGTATTCTTTTATAGGTAAAAGAAAAATACTGTTATCTAGTAATTAATTTTCAATTAGAATTTGAAAAGGCTGACTTTTTTTTTTGGTACAAGTTAATTGAATAAGAAGACCAGACTTAATTAGCTGAACAACTTTGGCTTTTTATGTTGACTTCACTTAAACAGCTGTATCTTTAGAGACACAGTGTTCAGCTAACATTGGGTAAAAAATGGACAAATCAGTATTCAGGTTTGTTTTTCACCTAGCTTTGAAGTCTTATTTGTATTTATTTTTTTATTGTGGTAAAAATACACATAACATAAAATTTACCACCTTAACCATTTTTGAGTTTGCAGTTCAGTGGTATTAAATGCATCCACATTGTTGAGCAGCCATTACCACCATCCGTCCCCATAACGTTTAGTGTAGTAAAACTGAAATTCTGTGCCTATTGAACAGTAACTCAGAATTCTCTCCTCCCACCAGCCCATGATAGCCACCATTCTACTTTCTGTCTTTATGATTTTGACTACTCTAAGTACCTCATGTAAGTTCAATCATACAGTATTTGTCTTTTTGAGACTGGTTTACTTCACTTAGCGTACTGTCTGCAAGGTTCATCCATGTTGTAACATATAGCAGAATTTCCTTCCTTAAAGGCTGAATAATATTCCATTTTGTGTGTGTGTGTGTGTGTGTGTGTATACACACATATATATACACCTCATTTTGCTTATCTATCTATCCATTCATAGATACTTGGGTTTCTTCCATGTTTTACCTACTGTGAATAATGCTACTATGAACACTGGTGTACAAATATTTCTTCAAGACCCTGCTTTCAGTTCTTTTGGGTATATGTCCAGAAGTGGAATTCTTGAATCATATGGTAATTGTATTTTCAATTTTTGAGGAACCACCATACCATTTTCTGCAATGGCTGGACTATTTTACATTCCCACCAATAGTGCACAAGCGTTCCAATTTCTCTACATCCTTACCAACACTTGTTTTCTGCTTTTTTTTTTTAACCAGTCTTTCTTTTCTTTAATAATTTTTTTATTGAAGTATAGTTGATTTACAGTGTTGTGTTAATTACTGCTATACAGCAAAGCAATTTAGTTATAAGTATATATGTATACATTCTTTTTTATTTATATTCTTTTCCATTATGGTTTATCATAGGATATTGAATATAGTTCTCTGTGTTATACAGTAGGTCCTTGGCTTTTTTTAATAGTAGCCATTCCAGTGGTTGTGAGGTGGTACCTCGAGTTTTGATTTGCATTTCTGTAATGATTAGTGATGTTGAGCATCTTTTCATGTGCTTACTGGCTATTTGTATATATTCTTTGGAGTTCTTTGCCCATTTTTGAATTGAGTTGTTTAGTTTTTTGTTGAATTTTAGGAATTTTCTGTATATTCTGGGTATTAATCCCTTATCAGATATGTGATTTGTAAATATTTTCTCCCATTCTGTGGGTTGCCTTTTTACTCTGTGATTAGAGTCATTTGATGCACAAAATTTTTCAATTTTTATGAAGTCAAATTTGTTCCTTCTTTTGTTACTTCTGCCTTTGGTGTCATATCCAAAAACTCATAGCCAAACGCAATGTCTTAAAGCTTTTCCTCTAAGAGTTTTATTGTTTTAGGTCTTACATTTAAGTCCTTGATCCACCTTGAGTTAATTTTCGTATATGGTATTAGGTAAGGGTCCAACTTCATTCTTTTATGTGTGGATATCCAGTTTTTGCAGCACGATTTGTTGTAAAAGCTGTCTTTCCCTATTGAATGGTCTTGGCACCCTTGTGAAAAATAATTTTTGTATGTGAGGGTTTATTTCTGGACTCTCTCTTTCATTCTATTGGTCTGTATGTCTGTCTTTATGCGAGTACCAAACTGTTTTGATTACTGTAGCTTTGTAGTAAGTTTTGAAATGAGAAAGAGTGAGTCCTTCAGCTTTGTTCTTTTTTTTCATGGTGATTTTGACTATTTGAATCCCTTGAGATCCAAATGAATTTTAGGATGGGTTTTTCTGTTTTGCAAAAAATGTCATTGGGATTTTGATAGGAATCGGATTAAATCTGTAAATTGCTTTAAGTAGTATTGACATCTTACCAATATTAAATCTTCAACCTATGAACATGGGATGTGTTTCCATTTATTTCTGTTGTCTTTAACTTTTTTTTTCAGCAGGTCTTTTCATTGCACAAGTCTTTCACCTTAATTATTGCACAAGTCTTTGTAGTTTTCATTGCACAAGTCTTTCACCTTATTTTTTTTGATGCTGTTGTAAATGGAACTGTTTTTGTAATTTTCAGGTTGTGTATAAAATGCACCTGTTTGTGTATAGAAATGCAACTGATTTTTGTGTGTCAGCTTTTGTAGGATACAAAGCAGTATATCATACTGCTTTGCTACATTCAGTAGTTCTAACAGCTTTTTTGCTGAGTGTTTATTGATATAAGACAGAGATAATATTACTTCCTTTCTAAGTGGATACCTTTTATTGTTTCTTCTTGCCTAATTGTTCTGGCTACGACTTCTGGTACCATGCTGAACAGAGGTGGTAAAACTGATCCAAATTAAACACAGTTTACATCCAAATTTTCCCCTGAAGTTGCAAGCCTCAAACAGACTCCAGAGTTCCAAAATTACATCAGACAGATTATGCCTCTGTAATTATTGTTTAGGTGGGGCAACAGATTCCTGGTGTTTCCTACTCTGCCATCTTTCCAGAGTCTGACTTATTTTTAATAATCAGATAAGTTTATTAAAATATTGGCATGACTTTAAAATGGAGAACCATTTCTCTCAGACTTTATGTATTAAACTGTAAAAGACACTTTTCATTTAGTTAAATATTATGATTTGGGTAGTTATGAAAATCATGATTTGGATTGAACACATGTTGCTTTTCAGAGCTTCCTCATATTTAATAATTTGCTGTACGTTACAGAAATACCGGTATCAGGATGAAGATACACCTCCTCAAGAGCACATTTCCCCACAAATCACTAATGAGGTGATAGGTCCGGAATTGGTTCATGTCTCAGAGAAGAACCTGTCAGAAATTGAAAATGTCCATGGATTTGTTTCTCACTCTCATATTTCACCAATAAAGGTAAGATAGTAACTTTATTTTGTTGCTATGAATTATTTATTACTTTTGTTACTAATGTAGCTCATGCTTAGAGAGAACTATTTTTTCATGTAGGATTTTCCCCCCTTGATGTTTCTGGTTTTGTAATTATAAGGAATTTCATAGTATTTGTTAGCATTCTAAAAACATTTTTAAAAATATATATTATAAATGAATTTTATTCAGTGATAACGATCTTTAAGCCTAAAAGTTCTCATGAAGGAAGTAACTATTATATTTCAAATACCCACATCAAAATATCTTTAAACTTTAAAAAAATATATTAGTAAGTACAGAAAAAGAGCATTAACAGTATCTTTGAAGTCCAGTGTGTGACTTTACCTGACCCCATCACCTTGTCTCTCCCCTCAGAAATAACCACAGTCCTGGTTTCACATATTTAGATTTCTAAACAATATATTGTTTCTTTTGCCTGTTTTGGTTTTTATATAATTGGCATTATACTGTGTCTACTCTCAACTTGCAGTTTTTGGTCAACATTATATGCCTGAGATTCATTATCTTCACTGCTCTAGAGTTTTCTATTTTATGAATATACTATAATTTACCTTACTTTTGATGGATGTTAAGTTATTTTTGGATTATTACTAGTATTAAAAATGCTGTTAAAATCGTAGGTTATGTATACACATCTTTGTGGATAACACCAGATTATTTTCAAAAGGTTCTATAATTTACATTTTCAGCAGCAGTATGTAACAGTTTTAATTGATCTATATTCTCATCAATATTTGGTATTGTTATTTTTGCCATTGTTTTGGGTTTGAAGTAGTATCTTACTGTGATTTTAATGTGCATTTCACTGTTCGATAATATTGATCATTCAGGTTTCCTATTCTGTGACATACCCTCTCAAGATTTTTTTTCATTTTTGTAATGGGTTGTTCTTTTTACTGATTTGTGCAAGTTCTTTATATATTCCGGATACTAATCCTTTGTTAGTTGTATGTATCGTGTATAAGGATCATTTCTTACTTGTAAACCTTGAAGTGGGTTTTGTAATTCTCTTTGAGGGATGATTTCATATTACTGGTTAATTGTAATGGATTATATAGTACCAGTCAGATTTCAGTTAATAGTTTTTCTAGGTATTTGCCCATTTCATACTTACTTCGAAATATTCTCAACATCCTATTATTTTATGTTTAGGTGTAGCCCCTTTTTCATTCCTAGTATTGTTTATTTGTGCTTTTTATCCTCTTGATCCTTCTTGCCAAAGGATGATCAATTTCAAAGAACCATGTCTTTTAATAGAGAACAGACTGGTGGTTACCAAGGGCGAGGGGGTTGACGGAGGGATGGAATGGGAGTTTGGGATTAGCAGATGTAAACTTTTATATATAGAATGGATAAACAACAAGGTCCCACTGTATAGCACAGAGAACTATATATCCTATGGTAAACCATAATGGAAAAGAGTATTAAAAATGTATATATATATAACTGAATCACTCTGCTGTACAGCAGTATTTAACACAACATTGTAAATCAACTATACTTAAGTAAATAAGAAAAAAAATGTCTAAAAAAACCCTCTCCTGTGCCCCTCCCCCATGTGCTGTCACCTCCATCCCCTCTCATACACACATAAACATGAATATATACACGTTTATGCAATATGTAAATGTGTGGATAGCCTACATATCCATCAAAGATTGCGTTTGGCCAAGGCAATCTGATCTTACTTTGGGACGCTAAATGAGAGATACACATGGGAAAAATAATCAGTTGTCTATTAGTGACAGAGACAGTTTTCATTTTATCTTTTCCCCTTTCTCCTCTTATCATTATTATTTTATTTTCTTCTGCTTTCTTTGAGTTTATTCTGTTTGGGATTTTTCCCCTAGTTTCTCAGGTTGGTTACTTAACTGCATTATCAGCCTTTTCTAACGGTATTTGAATTTGTAAATTTTCCTTTAAATACACTTTAGCTGTAACCCACAGGTTTAATATGAAATGTTTATCATAATTCAAACTTTTTTTCTTACTTTCATTATTATTTTTTTCTTTGCCCCATGAGTTATTTAAAAGTATGTTTCTTAATTTTAAACATACGAGACATTTATTCCAACATGTCTTCTTTTAGATTTTATTTTCTCATCTCATTTTTCCTTCTTCTTAGCTTGGAAGCTGTTCTGTTTCTCTTCCTTTAATGGTTATCCTAGAAATTTTTTTTATTTTAGAAATTCTAATATACATATTTCACTTACAAAAATTTAGACTCAATATATATCTTTTACCCTCATTTTGAACAACATAAGAACCTTAGAACACTTGAATTCTAAGCACTCCCTCCTGCTTTATATGCTGTTCTTATCAGTCTATGCCTATTTTCTCTTGACTGAATTAATAAAGCCTATTTCTTACTTCAGTCGAAAAACCTTCCCGGGTATGTATAATTCTTTTGTTTCTGATATTTTGAATTTTTGATGTTTATGATTGTTACAAATTATCCAAAGCCAATTTGCACACACCCAACTCCTCAGTCTTTTGGTGGTTGTTTGGTAGTTCTGTGTGTATGCAGATTCTGACACAGGCAGACATTTAAACAGACAGTGAGCCACATAACATATTGTATATAGCCTCTTTAAATGTGATGAAGCCTCACCTTTTTTTTGTTGCATAAAATGCTCACTCTAGGCAAATAAAACAATATTCCAGAGACCAAGATTTTGTTACCCAGAATTTCCAGACATCTTAGGTATTAAACCTTAAGGTGCCATCTCTAAGGGTATAAGCCTCTTCAGAGTCTTTCTTTCCCTTATGCAAGGGTGGATTGTGTCTAATTTAGCCAATCCATATAACTGAAATACAATGGATTTCACCAATGAAAGCCCACTTCATTCATTATGATAATTGGCAAACTTTTGGTGTTGATCAAAGATTAACATAACAAAAATCTTATAGCAGCCATTTACTTTATAATTAAATGTTAGCTGACCAGTCTAGGAATGTTAATTCCTGATTAGGACAACTGACTGTCCATAGTAATGGTTCTCAGTTGTGGTGGGATATCGGAACCACCTAAAAAGCTTTTAAAATTTATATCTGAGTGCCATCTCAGAGATTGTGATTTAATTGGTCTGGGGTATAGTCTGGCTTTGGAGAGTTTTACAGGTTCTCCAGGTGTTTCTAGGGGATAGCCACTGTTGAGAAGTAATGCACTAGAACCTAGCTTAATTGAACCACCATACACATATTTCTTTACTGTCTGTCTTGAAGTATTTTAAAGTAAATTTCTGACATTTCTTTATTTAATCCTCACTCTGCAGTGAGACTTAAGTGTTTCTAGTTATTGAGTGAGAAAGCATTATTACTTTTTGAAGATTCTCACTTGCTTCCTTAATTTGACTCTTTTTCCCTTGATTTTCTTACCATAAGAGAATTAAGTGAATTTTGCCTGATTCTTTTGGTATCTGCTTTAAAAATGCTCTTGTCCTTTGCATACAGTTAATTATTACATGTTAAAGGATTATGTCTCCCATAGCATTTTTCCCCCCGAGGGCTTTTAAAAGACAAATTTGACGGAGGCTTATTTAAAGGAGTATGTTATTGAGATTAAAATATCCTTTTACTAACAGTTATAAAACACATCTTTTTCAGTTTATCTTTTCTGCAATTGACATACATCTTATAGTTGCTGGTGTTATACTATTGCCTTAGTGCAGTGGCAGTTTGAGTATTTGTATGCAAATCTTTGACAAATTTTGGTTAAGATCAAGAAAGTACTAGCCTCAAAGCATCTTAGTATACTGTGGTAATAATTCAGCTGGTCTCAGTGAAAAACAGCTGGATCTATCCATCCTTACATGGCATTCTCTTGCTCCTTTTCATTTTGTTTTCTTTTATTAGATATTAACAGCATCAGTCTCTGAAACAGTTATAAATATAAGTTTCTGATGCAAATAGGTAGAGCAGTTGGGTATCATCATCGTATTCCCCCTTTGGCTTGCTGGCTCTCTGATTAGGATTTTCATTTCCAGTAGAAGAAATTATCTACTCCTTCATCTGTTTCTAAATCATACTTTACATCTTACTTTTTTAAATGTTGAGTTTTTTCCTATTATAAACTTGTTTTACACATTTTCCCATGTTAAATTTTTTTAAAACTTGATACGTAACATTACATAGTATATTAGTACCTTAACTTGCTGAACACTTCTGGTCTTCGCTATTTGTTATTTCCATTTTTACTAGGTTTTGTAAAGAAGGCTGCAGTGAATCATCTTGGGGCATAAAAAGTATGTTTAGTTGTTTTCTTAGGATGGATTTCCAGAAGTCAAATTACTGGGTCAGAAATCTTGATAGGCTGGACTTTTGACAAACTATATTCTGATACAATTGTAATTTAAGAATTATTAAAGCTGCCCCATTTGGGGTATTTCTTCCTGCTTCTCCTATCTCATGCATAGATTAAAATTTGAGGAGTGAGCATAGGATTGGGGTAGTGTAATAGCAGAATGGTTAGGATTACTTTAACTTTCTGCTAGAGAACCAAATTTTTAAAAAATAACTTTGTTTTGACATAAGGCAAGTTTTAATGTTTTTAAAATTTTTTCAAATAACTGCAAATGTTTTAGGAAGCTCAACAATGGAATATATGTTATTTAAAATATAAATAAGATTAGCAGTCCTTTTTTAGAAACAAAAAAGCTAATATAAGGAACTTTTCCACTTTTATAGTATTGTGGTTTGGAATGAAGCAAATAACTGTTGTACTATACATAGAACTCAGTATATGAATTATTATTTTTGTAATTTGAAAAATTATCTTTGAATAGTAGCAGTTTGCTGAGTAGAATGTAAATTAGGCACTGCTTTGTTCTTCACAGTTCTTATAAAAGCTAATAGAAAAATAAGATTAATAGATGATTGCTTGAAAAATCAACATAATATTAGTTTTGTTTATCAAATAACATGCATTTAGCATTTATTAAACATCTATGTTAGTAAGTTTGTTAGGCTTCAGTGACTGGTATTTTTTATGGAGAGATAGTTATAACACGGTATGATGTAACATGAAAAAATAAAGAGAAGTTAAATTCTTGAAGTATTGTAAAAAACCAAAGTTGATATTTGGACAAGGTGTTGAAGGATGTATACAATATGCTAATTCAGAGGAGAAGGCAGTTACTGGAGAAAATAAGTACAGTAGGAGAGTGATAGTCTGAAGAGACTAAAAATGCAGAAAAGTTCATTATATTGTAGTTGATGTTTAGGATGGTTGTTAGGAAATGAGGACAAGGTGTGAAGGACCTTGATCCTGAGCTGATGAGTGGGCCTATGAAGGGTTTGCCACCATGAAACATGCTGTGAAATAATCTGTCAGGATCTTGTAGTGCTAGTGCTGATTCTCATTACTGAAGTAATGAATGAAATAAAATAGTGATTGAAAGTTACTTTATTCAGGCCTTAGCATAAAACGTAAAAGTAACTATGATTTGGACTTCCCTGGCATCCAGTGGTTAAGACTCTGTGCTTCCACTGCAGGGGGCACGGGTTTGATCCCTGGTCAGGGATCTAAGATTCTGTATGCCACGTGGCACAGCCAAAAAAAAAATAGTTTTTTAAAAAAGTAATTATGATTTAAGACTCTAAAAGGGAAAGTTTCTTGCCAGTGCTAGACAGTTTCAAGAAAGAAATTGGTGATATAATGGTGAAAAACTGTAATGTGGAAGAAAAGGACAGACACAGTGGGTAAATTCTTGTGGTATATGAAAATCTTTAAAAGTAAGCTTCAATTTTAAACAGTTCTAAATATAGTAGTATGGTACTAATAAGAACAGTGTCAAGATTCCTAAAACTGAAAATGATCTAAGAATTAGGAAAAATGGTCAGAACAGTAAATTGAACAAGTAAACAAAACCTCAGCCTTTTTCAAAATAGATTTAAATCTAGATGAAATGACAAGGGTGACATGGCTTAGTGCGGGATATTGCAATGGTCATTGAATAAAAGAGTTCATATTTTGCTTTTGTCTTCAATGACGGAAAATTATGTTTAATATGTGCAAAGTAAGTGTAGTTACAAGGGGCTTGAAATTGAAGACAGAACAGGGTATGTGAACAGATAATTATTATAAATAAGTGTATCTTCTAGCCTGGACACATTTTATCCACTAGTACTGAGAATACTATCAAATGAAATCACCAGCAGCAATCGGTAGTTTTTCAAATATTGTGAGAAATGGAGGTAGCAGAAGAATGGCTATAAGCAAACATATGCCTGTTGAACTAAATGCTGCAGGAAGAGAATCTTTCCTATTTTGAGTGCATACTGAGTGCTTTGTTGAAGTCAACTTTGTTTTTACAACTCTGGAATATATTAAAATACTTTTGAATTTTATCTTTTTTGGATGACCCTGGAGTACTAAGTTGAGCACACAGTTTGCATACAATTTGACCACTAGATGGCGCTCATACAGAAGCGATTTGTATATGTATGATCACTTTTTTCTAGATAAATAACAAATCTGTGTTATCAATCTTCTTAGTCTTGTCTTAGTACAGCTGCATGTTTTGAAATTTAATAGGCCGTATTATAAAGATAAAAAGGTAAGGAAAATGCTTGTTGCATTTACAGTACATTGGCTTTGTGGTTACTTAGTAATTTTTTTCCTAATATTTTAGAGTTTCAATATTGTTTTTCCTCTCATCCTTCAACCTTTTAAAAATTTTCACTAAAATTACTTAATCATTGCCTTTGTTACTATACCTGAAGACTTCTGGGTTTATTTGCAAGTTTGGAAAAGGGTACAAATAATTGAGGGCCTATCCTATATAAATTTTTGAACTGTCTTTACTTCCATTTAATGTTATAAAATAAACATTTCTAACAGTCATAAATTTTTCATAATCATATTTAAAGTATGTAATCACTAAATGGATGTACTTAGTTTACTTATGCTTTCTCTTACTGTTTAGAGTTCTGCTATAGATAATATTATTATCATTCTGTGAAAAAGAAAAACTGTACAGAAAAAAGAATGTTAGGTGCAGAGTATTGCTCAGTGGTAGAGTAATTGTCTGCAGAAAAAAAAAGTCCATTCTTTATATATCATATTAAAATCTTAATAGTGTTCTTTTTGATGATTTAAACGTTGTGTAGTATTTTTTAAAATTCACTATTTTAAATAGACTTTCCAGGTTCTATAATGAATTTAAATTTTGGTTTAACGGAATAGAGCTTATATTTCCAATATGTGACACGGGTATGGTTATTCTAAAGCAGAGATCAGTGAGGAGTTGGTTGCCTCTGCTTCCCAATCAAATCATATGAAACCAATTGTGATTTAGGTACATATATGGTTTTGTATGTGTGTATTGACTGTTGTGCAGTCGATGAGGTGATCCTAGATTTCCGTAGCTCAGGTAATGGGACATTTTCATAAAAAAGCCTTTCTCAAAACTCAAAGTTGTTTTCTTGATGTCAGTCGATTTGAATAGGAAATTTATATATTGAGAAGTATTTCTTCTCTGTACTCGGGATATATGGGATGGAGCGTTCATCAACTTTCGATTGTTCCCAAGCTCTTTGGCTCTCTAGCATAAGAAATCATTGTATACGAATGCCTTACTGTTCCATCTGTGTTGGTACTGTTTGCAACTTGAGTAGGATATTTGCATTCAACATTCATTTTCAGTATCCTTATCCACGACTTCCCTGGTGGTCCAGTGGTTAAGAATCTGCCTTCCAGTGCAGGGGACGTGGGTTTGATCCCTGATTGGGGAACTAAGGTCCCACATGCCACAGGGCGACTAAGCCTGTGCACCACAACTACTGAGCCCATGCCCTCTGGAGCCCTCACGCGCTGGAGCCTGCATGCCGCAATTAGAGAGAAGCCTGCGCACTGCAACAAAGACCCAGTGCAGCCAAAATTTTTTAAATATCCTCATCCTTACAAATCCAGAGTAACAGAATCTGTATAAATTCTAAGGTTCCCCCTCCCACCCTGGCTTTCCATCATATACAGATCAAGACACATATGTCGGGGTCAAACCAATTACTAGAGCATTTGTATAAACCACACTAATCAGTTCTTTATTAAGTATCTGGTCCATAGTAAAATTTATTTTTAGGAGGTTTTATTTTTTTTCTTTTAGAGAGGATTCTTAGTTCTCTGTCTACCCTTAGTGTTTTCCTCTAGTCCCCTACCCCCAAATAGATAAGATCAATCTGTGTAGGGCCATAAAGCTGCCAGCTACTGTCTGTACAGTTCTTGGGAAGAAGCAAACTTTGCTATAATCTGTCACAAAACATCTTACTTCCAGAAGTCCCACATGACTCTCAACCCTTCTTGGGCATGTGTTTGTATCTTAGAGACGGAATCATAGAGACAGTGTTCGCATCTTTTCTTGCCAAATCAGGATTTGCAGTAGTCCTAGAGGTTGTAGTTTGCCAATGCTACTTTCCAATAGACTGCATTTAGTTGGTGCTGGTAAGCAAAAGCAAGCAAGATTTTGTTGGTCCTCATTCATGGCTGAGGTTGGGGATTATGATGTACTTATATCAACTTAAAAATTGAATTACTCAACTATTAGTAAGTTATCAAGTAGCATTTTTATTCATATATTGTTTTTAATGGCGAAATGTTGTTTTATATACTAATGTAGCATAGTATTAAGAGGACAGACTTAGGAATCTGTGGTTCTCAAACTTGAGGGTGCTTAAGAGTCTCTTAGGGGGGCTTTTCAAAAATGAAAATTCCCAGATCTCCCTAACCCCTAAAAATTCTAATGGGAAGGGGATATCAGTCTGTATTTTTTTTAACCAGCACCCGAGGTGATTCTGAGGTGGACTAGTGTGTTGAGAAACACAGACCTAGATATTAGATGTTAGAAAGTATCTATTTAGCAATCAAACAGTACTATTTTTTGAACCAGAGTATTATTTTATGTCATGTTGGATAAAATATGTTTTACTGGCTATAAAACAAAAAATTTATGTTTAATTCTTTTGCATTTTTACAAATTCATAACTTGGTAATCTTAATGTTTATAACATATGAGAGAGATAATGCTGATAATAGCACTTTTTTATCACAAAAGTCCCAGAAGCCAAATACTTATTTAGCTAATTATTCTGTTTCTGTCTTCAGACTCAGTTAATCAAAAAAACCAATATGTTAAATAAAATTATCAAGTTACATTCCAAATGGATTTCTCTCTGTCATTAGATCCTCAGAGTTTAATGTAGATAGTACCTTTTAAAACCTTAGTGCTATTTAATGTAAGTGCCTTCCTGATGTAGAAATTTATATGTGAATAGAAAGATTTCTTTAGTAAAATTGTTTTAAACAATCAGAACTGTTGGCAGAGAGAATCCTCTTGTATTTTTAAATTCAGTTCATATTTATAATTTATTTAAGCAGCGAAGATGCCATTGGATTTTACTTCAGACTGTGATTGAAACTTGGTAATCCAGGGTTTCTCCACCCAGTGCATTAAATCAGGCAGCCCCAAAGGGTCTTGGTAGTCCAGTGTTTATAACATCCTTCTTTACCTGCTAATCGACCTCACTTCCTGGATTTCAGTCCGTCTAGTTATCAGCTAACAAAAGAACAGCTTTTCCTGCAGACGCTGGTGAAAAAATAATCATGAGAAAGAAAACCACCTTATGTCGTCTTTTTTGTCTAGAAATATAAACTCAGCCATCATACAGCTAACAGGTACAGAGGGAAGATACAAGCTCTTTCATGGGAAGAAATTACAGAGAAAATGAGCATCATTTCTCAAGGTTTTTATTTTCCCTGATCTACAAGTGATGCTGCTGTAATTCTAGCTGCAGTTTTTACCGATCATTCACCACTCAGCAGCTGGTAGAGAAGTAAGACTGCTTGGCAACCACCTGCAGGGCTGCAGAGATGAATTACATTTTCGGGAACAACACACTTCTGTACTCTCGCGCCAGTCGAGGAGGCAATACTAGCTCTAGCCATGGCTCAGTAGGCCCAAAGCAGAAACACTGGGCGAAAAAGGGCTCATCAGATGAACTGCAAGCTGAGCCAGAACCTTCACGCTGGCAGCAGATAGTTGCATTTTTCACTCGAAGACACAGCTTTATTGACTGCATCTCGGTAGCCACCAGCTCCACCCAGGTAACATACCACTTGTTGAAATTATTTTCGGTTCATGTTGCTTTGCAAAAATATATTAGTATAGATTTCTTATTATTAAAACACAGTCTTATGCCCTGAAACCTTGGATATGCAGAAATGTATGTTTTCAGTCCATCTATGCAGGTCTTTAGCGTGAAAGGGGAAACAAAAATATTTTCCCTTTGCTCTTATGTAATGCCAAACAAAACAGTCTCAGATTCTGTTGAATGACTTCTCTAAAAATATAAAGCCATTCATACATAAATTAAAATGTAAATTAATAATGCTTGTCTCCTTATTTTCAGATTGTGTTAAACGCTATAAAGTATGATGTTTGAGCAAAGAAAATACCTGTTTGTATAGCTTTTATATGTCATTAGATAACCTCAGGAGGTTGTTATAGTAAAGAAACAGAAGATAATTTGAAATATTTTTATTTTCTAGTGTTTTGAGTATAGATTAAACTGAATACAGTTGGCTATTGTATATACTAATATCTTAAAATTATTACATTATGGTTTATTCAAGGGATTTAATGAATCCTTCCATTTCTATAAATATATTATCTAGGGTTAATTGGAAAGCAGTAAACTTGTGTAATTACATGATTATAGGAATATTTTATCAAATATTCAATTGACAGTGTAAAGAGCTGAGCAAATACTAAAAGTCCTCAAATTTTAAAAAAAAATCACATAAAACCACTTCTTTTTGAGGAGTGAGTATTAAAAATATAAGGAAAATATAAAGTTAATCATAATTTGAGTGAAATACCTATTATTTGGTATTAAAGGAGGGTTGGGGGAATATTTTCATTTTAAAACATATTTTTAATAGATATTCAACTTCAGTAAAAATGAAAGCATAAAAATTAGTCTAATTTAAAAAACAAGGTGAGAATGCTTTTGTCCTTTAAATTTAAATATATACACATACCTTAGGACCTTTTAAAAATAAATCCCTTTAAAACCATCTTTTTTTTTTTTTTTTTTTTTTTAGTAATTAGAAGCAGCACAGTAAGTATAAAGTAACTGTCAACAGCTTCTTCTTGTTTTTGGTTACTAGAATTTTCTTTCAATAGTTTTTATTTTTAAGTAATGTCATATTTCTTAAGTAAAAATATTCTTGTTTTTTCTTAGATGTTTGAGAGGAATGGAATTACTGGGCTAGGGAGAGTCATTAATAGTTTTTATGTAGGCAGTGAGATTACTTATAATCAAAACTTACTCAGAGGCAACGATTGATTTAACTCTTAGATTGAATACTGCCCCAAGAATTTAACTAACTTGATTTTGACTACAATTACATATACCAAAAAGGGACACAGAGACTAAAGCTTAGCATTGTTATTCATTCTATGTTAGTATTAAGTGATACTTTTCCATTGTCAATAAGAAAGATCTGTTAAAAACTTCAAATACACACAACTATATGTATATACACAAACACAACCAATGATATATAATTCATCTTGTAAAAGGCATACAAATGAAAGACAAGCAAAATAGTTTACATATAAAACTACTGAAACTATGGAATTACATTATAGTTACTTAGGAGTTGGGCCAAAAAGTTGCTATTGTATTGCACTAAAATAGCCACAATTTTAATAAAAACTCTATTTGCAATTGATCCTACAAAGCCATTTAAAATTTTATCTTCCTCCGGTTTGGTTCAGATCACTTGTGTATACTGAAAAATTACTATTTTTCATTCTTTCAGCCCTCTTTCTGTTACTTATTTTGTCTTTTTCATTATCTTTGTATTTCATATCTATAAATGTAGACTTGAGGTCAGAGTTTTAGCTTATATTTCCCCAGCTCTGGAGAACCAACATCATTTTGCATTCTATGTTATTTTTCTCACTAATGAGTTGGATATTTTATATATCCAAGTCTTTTGTTGTAACTCACTGGAATTCATTTTACAGGATCAAATATAATAGGACTGAGAAAGAATGTTAGGCGTATTTAAATTTTAGTTGATGCTAGGATACATTTTTCTGTTTCATTTACTGACTCATGGCTAGCAGTTTTATTTTGTAACATAAGAGGATTTTTATATTGTTAAAAACAAAGTAGATTAATGAAATTTTAGTTTATTGAGCATATGCTATATACCTATGAATATATATGTATGATAGTGTTTTGTTCTGTCAATAATAAATGGCAAAAGTGATTACCAGGTCTCCTGTTTCACTATTGTCAGAAATATTCTTTTCTAAGATTGGATAGCAAGATTAACTTTGAATCTAATTCCTTATAACTATGATGCATGGTACTTTTAGCAGTTTGGAGAGTTGTTATTAAATGCAGTTTTAGTAATTTGAAAGTCATTATATGATTTCATATCCCACCAAATAGCCTCTATAAATAAAAAATAAAATGTACTTTACAGATTCACTTAAATTGCTCATCTGTTTAAGATATTTGTGTTCACAACTAAGATTTTGTGTCAGATTCTACTGTAATATGTGGAACTTAGTAGGAAGTCATTAATATTTTTAAATGTTAGGGAAGCCAAGTGGTTATAAATTTCTGCAGGACCCCAGCTTCTAGGATGGGACTTGCCATGTAGTTGGTGCTCAGTAAATGTTTATGGAATTGATTGATTAATTACCATTTCAGTCACCTGAAACCTTGTTAGCTCATGGCCTTCCGAAATAATGGCACCTAACCTGAAACCTCTTGGGTACCTATATTTATTGGATTCACTCTATTGCCGTCATACGTGCCTTTGATTCTTCACAGTAGCCCATCTCTTCCTCCACTTCCCTTTTCTTCCCCTCCATTCTTCAGATTTTCTTCAAGCTGCACAAACTCCCCATGTACCTGATTTCCTCACCCCTTTGAATCTTTACCCATGATGATAACCATACAGCTTAAAGACTATGTCTAATTTTTGTCATTTGGCTGTATCCCAAAAGTTTACAATGTGAGGTTTTATTGTTTGTTTGTTTTTAGTGTTAAACTAAGATGAGTTTCTTGTGAATTATTTTACTTTGGTGTAAGGTTTTCTATTTTGAGCTTCATACTACTTATGTTCTTAATTTTGAATAGTCATTATAACATAGAAAACGTGGGCTACTCATTGTCAAGCCCTCCTCAGTTCCTCACTTCAGCCTTCTTCCTGTTCTTGTATTTATGATCCTTTGATGCCAATCTGCCCTGTCCTGTTTAGTGATGCAGCTCTGTTAAATCCAAGACCAATTTTTATATTCAACAGGGCTTTAAAAAAACTCTAGCACAATACTTCTAGACTTTGCTACTTGATTATCTCCTAAGTAAAAGCTTTTATCTACTTGGTGATGTCAATGTTTATTAACGAAAATAGTAGTCATATATAAACTTTGAACAGCTGTAATGTGGTAGGTCACTTCGGATGTATATTTGGCAATTGTTCCCATGTTTTGGATTACTTCAAAATCCCTATTGTGGGTCATTATAAATATTCAAATAGAATTTCCACCCTCCCCCAGATAATTGACATGCCAAATTAAGCTGAAAACAGCAAAATTCTCTTCCTAGGAGTGAATGGAACAGGCATAATGACTTATAATTGAAGCAGAACAATAAAATTTTAACAAGAGTGAATATTAGCCACATGAATTGAATAATATGCTTTTTAGAGGAAGAAACTCTGTCCTAAATTAAAATACAGGAAAACGCTGTTCAGATAGATGCCCACTGTTCAGATACCAGAAAAATAAATAGGCTAATTTGTATGAAAAGAATATGATTTGTCCTAAACAGGTACATTCTGGAGTAGAAAGGATTTAATTTTTAGAGCTATGCATTGGTTATATTGTCCCCAAATGAAGATAATAGCATCAACTTCATTGAGTTAATTGTATTAAATGATTAAATGCATGTAACACTTAGAAGAGTGCCTGGAAGCTATTATTATTATTGTTATTTTATTTTTATATTGCTTAATTTTAATAGTCTTCAACAAATTCAAATTAGATAATTAGGAATTACAGTATCTAGGATGGTGCAGTTCATTCAGACATTCAGTAAATAGTGTTGACTGAATAAGTTCCTGTGAGTGCAGGCTGTACAGTTTTTAAAGAACCACATATCTCAACACCTTCAATTGCAGGATATAAAGGAGGGACCCCAAAGAGCACTTCAAATTCTTGGTGAGACACCAATTTCCTGACCTTGCTTTCCCGCCCAACACCCCTTCTGCAAATGCTAAACCAATCACAAGCAGACAACTAAATTTAACTGATTATCCACCTTTTACCAAGCATACCATCAGGACATCTTAATCACTAAAAAAAGTTGAAGCCTTGGGGCTTCCCAGGTGGCGCAGTGGTTGAGAGTCCGCCTGCCGATGCAGGGGACACGGGTTCGTGCCCCAGTCTGGGAAGATCCCACATGCCACGGAACAGCTGGGCCCATGAGCCATGGCCGCTGAGCCTGCGCGTCCGGAGCCTGTGCTCCGCAACGGGAGAGGCCACAGCAGTGAGAGGCCCGCGTACCGCAAAAAAAAAAAAAAAAAGAAAAGTTGAAGCCTTTCAGATCACCTTCACTTAATTTCCTTATCTCTGTTTGACTCTGGTATATCTCCAGTATGTTTTAAACTCCCATTTATCTGTGACCTCCCAATTTCTTTCACTCTGCCCTTTGGAACTCCCAGTTCGTGATCAGCAAAATTTCCTTTTTCCTCAAACTCTTCTGTGATGGTTCATCTCACCTTTTTTTCTCTCATAGAAAACTGGTGTTCCCCCGAGAGTACTGTTTTTTCTTTACCCCTCACAAAAAGTGGAATTTTTATCTGTCACGTCCCATGTACCTTGGGACCAACAAGTGGAGTTGATGTCTTCCTTGCTTATCATTGGTATTTATGGATGATTGTACCTCCTCCCTTTTAAAAATGTATATATCATCAGACAGTATTTCCTACTTCCCCTCCTTGTCTAGTCATCTGCATCTTTCACAATCACTCCTACTCATTGATGATTTGAACTGTCTTTTCTCTGTCCACTATTCATGTAATCATTCTTAGTGATTTTCAGTATCCTGGTATGATCCTTCCAAAATCTTGACTTCTCAGTTCTTTGATATCCTTGCCTCTAGGAGTCTTTATTTTTTCTTTCACTTGAGTGACCTGCTGAAATGGTTATATTCAAGACCTCATTACCATTGACTGAACCACTTACAAAATCTCAGCTGCAAGCATTTCAAACTGACTAGCACTTCCTTTCTTTTCAGCTCACCTCCCCTACAACAATTTTTTTTTTACCCTTTAAAGACTTCCAGCCCAACTTTTTATTATCTATCATTTCTTTCATGCTCTCACTTCCCTCCTTGCTTTGCTCACATTCCTTGGTCCATGACTATAAACACTGCCTTTCATAATCTTAACTCTCTTGCTCCTCTGTCACTTCATTGGTAAGATCTAACCTTGGTTAATTGCAACTCTGCCTCCTCCACATCAGCTCCAAAGCTGCCCATTAAACTTCCAATACCTGTTTCCTGGCCCTCATTCTCAATTGATGGTCTTATTCTGTATTCCATCCTGTTAAAATAAATGATCCACTTGTGTTCTTAAATCTCACCCTTCACTTCTGTACTAGATCTTCATTTTTGACTGTTCAGGGACTTGTGAAATTCTCTCTCCTCTTCATTGCATTGTCCGTCTTTCCCTCCATACTGGATTATTCCGATCAGCGTACATACCCGCTAAAATACCTTTCATTAAAACAACCAGCCAGAACCCCTCTAGGAGTAGACTGTCAGATCCAGTGATCAGTTCTCAATCTTTATTTTACTCGACCCCACAACAGCTTTTTACACAACTAACTGCTCTCTCCTTTAAATTCTCCTTTGACTCTTGAACACCATTCTCCTGATACTCTCCCTACCTCAGTTTCCTTTGCAGTATCCTCCTCCTCTTCTTACCACTAATAGTTAGAGTAACTCAGGGCATTAGTCCTTGAACTTCTCTCTTTTTATACTCATATTTCAGATGATCTCATCCAGGTGCCTTTAAATACATCAGTACTCATATCTTCAGTCCAGAGCTATTCCCCATACACTAGACTTGTGTGTCTGGCTTTCCTACTCAGTATCTCCACTTGGATTAAGTATCTGAAAGTTAACATGTCAAAAACAGAGTTTCTAATTTTATTGTTCTCTCCCATCTTCATTCAGTGTACCAGTCACTGAGATGTTGAATATGAAAACCCTTGGAATAATCTTCTGTTCTTTTTCCCTTTGCTCCACATGCAACTTAATAGCAAATTCTGAGGGCTCTGTGTTTAGAATATATTATGATCTAACCACTTTTCACCACTTCTACAACTACTAATTCAAATTATTTAATTTGTTGCCTGAACTATAGCAGTAGATATCTATCTGGTCTCCCTAGCTCCATTCTTTACTCTCACCAGTCTGTTCTTCACCCAGCAGCCAGAGTCATCCTTACGGAATGTCAGTTCTTGTCAGTACCTTGCTTTTTACTCTCCCGTGGCTTCCAATTCGATATATAATAAAATTCTAAATCCTTCTTTACCATAGTCCAAAAGGCCCTTTATTATCTAGCCCCTGGCAGTATCTCTAATCCCATTTCCTACTGCTCCCTCAATTACTTTGTTCCAGCTGTATTGGCCTTGTTCCTGTTCCTCAAATATATCAAGCATGTGGCCACCTCAGAACCTTAATCTTGCTGTTTCCTCTGCCTGGAACATTCTTTCCTCAGATATTCTCATAGTTCATTTCCTCACTTCCTTCAGATTTCTGCTCATCTGTTACCTTCTCAGAGGGTCTTCCTAGATTCTTGTCTAAGGTAGCAGGCACTTCTTCACTCCAAATGTCCCTGACTTCTTACCTTTTTAAATATTTTTCTTCATAGCACTTAATGCTACTTGATTCTTTATTATTATATATTTTTAATCTGTCTGAATTCTCTCTTAGACCTTCTGTGAAACATATCACACTTCAGTGTTATACTGATCCTCTAGCTGATGATTCTCTTGTTATTTACCCTTATGGAAAGAAATACCCTTGAGGAGGTGAGACAGGGAGAGAAGAGGAGAAAAAACATTCGGTTTCCTTATAACTAGGATGAGTATATAATTCATCGACCAAACTTGGAGTACTTTTATGGAAAGAGGGAACTTCCCAGGCAAACAGAGGCATGTGGTGTCATCATCTATAACCATTTATCTTCTGACAGTTCTACCAGGCAGCAGGTCTAAATATTCACACCAAGACATTTCCACATTGGACCAACACGGATTGGCCTAATCTTATCTATGTATGTTTCAAACATTTGGTCTCATGCCTAATAATAGTTGTGTTTTGAAGTGATAGATCAAATATATATATATATATTTTTTTCTTCATCTCTAAGGAATAAAATTGCTTATATTCAGTAGTATAATGCCTTTGTATTAAACTAAAATATATAGAGAGTAAGTAGATAATCCTCTTAAACGACTTTGGAAATGCCAAGTCTGATAGTAGAATAGTTTCCAGGAGAATGGGTAGAAATAGTCTCTTTGAGTATTGATTAACCAAGCAATCAAAGTTAGGATAAAAATTCTGTTATACTTGGTTGTGAAATGCTGTCTCTTGGCAAAGTTTAATTTCCTACTCAAAAGGCCAGTAATTTTGTAAAATTAATAACATTACTCAGATTTGGAAATTAATTGTTTCCCTTTTTACCCAAAGAATATCTACTCAAAAATATGTTTAAATGGTGTTTGAGACCCAGTCATTTATATAGTTGGACACTTTAGAAAAGCATAAAGATGAAGATTAAACAAAAAGTTTACAATGGTTGTATTCGCTTTTAAAAAATACCAGATTGGGGCTTCCCTGGTGGCGCAACGGTTGAGCATCTGCCTGCCAATGCAGGGGACACGGGTTCGAGCCCTGGTCTGGGAAGATCCCACATGCCACGGAGCAACTTGGGCCCGTGAGCCACAACTACTGAGCCTGCGCGTCTGGAGCCTGTGCTCTGCAACAAGAGAGGCCGCAACAGTGAAAGGCCCGCGCACCGCGGTGAAAAGTGGCCCCCACTCGCCGCAACTAGAGAAAGCCCTCGCACAGAAACAAAGACCCAACACAGGCAAAAAAATTAATTAAAAAAAAAACAGATTGACCATACAATCCATCAGTTGCATTCCTTAGTTTTTACCCAGATGAGTTGAACATTTATGTCCACATGAAAACCTGCACACAGATGTTTATAGCAGCTTTATTCATGATTGCCAAAACTTGGATGCAACCAAGATGACCTTCAGTAGGTAAATGGATAAATAAACTGTGGTACAGCCAGATAATGAAATGTTATTAATCATTAAAAACAAATGGAAAGATGTGGAGGAACTTTAAATGCATATTTCTAAGTGAAAGACACCAATCTGAAAAGGCTACATACTGTATGCTTCCAACTATATGACATTCTGGAAAAGGCAAAACTATGGAGACAGTAAAAAGATTAGTGGTTGCCAATGGTTAGGAAAGAGGGAGAGATGAATAGATAGAGCACAGAGGATTTTTAGGCCAGTGAAACTATTAGGTAGGGTACTATAATGGTGGATACATGACATTATATATAAATTTGTTCAAACCCATAGAATGTACAACACCAAGAATGAACCCTAGCGTAAACCATGAACTTTGGATAATAATGGTGTGTCAGTGTAGGTTCATCAGCTGTACAATGTACAGCTCAGGTGGGGAGTATTGATAGTGGGAGGCAGTGCATGTGTGTGGGCAGAGGTTATATGGGAACTCTGTACCTTCGGCTCTAAAAAATAAAGTCTGTTAAAATAGCAACATTGGTATCTTAAGGTGGATTAGATTGGCTATAGTTTGAAGAACTAAGTAAGTGAAATTTGTTATATAAGCTCTTTATAATTAGGAAGTGTGTTGCATTCATCTTTGTAGTTTCTATAGAGTGTCATGATTGTTAGATTGTCCTTTTGTCAAGGACAAATAGGTAAAAAGAAATTTCACAAGCTGCAATTTATGTATTTTAGTATGTATATTATATATGTGTATATGTGTATTTTATATATATATATATATATATATATATATATATATATATATAGTTTTAGAGTTAACTTTTAAAATAATGTGTTAATAACAGTGCTGAAGAATGACTGACCCATATGCTTTGAGGTCAGAATAGGATATTCAGCCTGCACAACATTTTTTCCCTTTGCTTATTTCAAGCAGTGTTTGTTTTCCTGAGAATTGTACTCCATACCTCTTATCACAGCTGCATTTCAGTAATCAGTTGGGTAATGATTTGTTTAATATCAGCTGCTAAACCATAAGCTTCACAAGAGCTGGTAGTACAGATGTATGTTTTCTTCTCTTATATCCCCAGAGCCTAGCATAGTGAACGCCCGTGTTGACTGTTTGTTGAATGAATAAACAAATGTTAATATGTGTCTGTTTTCATTTAATCTGATGATGGCTACAGGGAAATTTGGAACTTCTAAATATGGTTTGGCCACTGTAAATTTCCCAAGCCATTTTTATATAGAACTATGGCTTTAAAATTAGCAAGTCTCCATTACAGGATTTTATAAAATCATGTATATTTCTAAAGTAATTCAAAGCCCTCTGTGAAAAAACTGAAGCGTATATCTTCTTAACATATGAAGAACTTAAATTCTTATTGTCAAAATTTGACTTAGTATCGTTTTCTTCAAAGAGCTCTCACTGCGTTATTCTTTGTACTTCCTGGCACTGTTATTTAGATAACTTTTTCAATCCTCCATTTTCATATCAAAATTTAGAATTTTGATAAAGCTAAAAATAGTTGTGCAGACCATGTGGAGAACAGTAGCCTACAATTATCACCTTATTTTACAGACTTTAAATAAACTAACTGATGTGGCAATTTTACAGGCATATGCAAATCAATCAACAAAGACTGGACCTATTTTGTGCAAGTTTAAAGCAACTGGTGTCACATCTGGAAGCAGTGGAATTTTAGGAGAATCCTAAATACAACTTCTGCCCCTAGATAAATTTATTTAAAAGATGTTTTCCCCCTCACCTCTTAACAGGAGCCCTGCCTATTCATTCTTTATCCATTAGTAAACCCCAATTTAGTCCTGTTTCTGAACAGTATTTTCAGTATTTTTGAAATCTGATCTGTGACTATTGACTCAGCCAGCTGTGGAGTGTGAAGAAATTATTATTATGACAAAATGGGACCAGCTGATTGCCTTACAGAATTTTTGTTGGTCCTGAGGAAAATAACTGGAGATTATAATCTGCAATTTGAATCAAAACATATCCCAGCGTAATTTTTCTGTATTTAACTCTGACTAATCTTGGTAGAACCATCTAATATATCAAAGCGTTATAAATTTGAAAAATAATCAGTTTGTAAGTATTTTGAAAGATAAAGAATGGGATTTCCCTGGTGGTGCAGTGGTTAAGAATCCGCCTGCCAGTGCAGGGGACACGGGTTCGAGCCCTGGTCTGGGAAGATCCCACATGCCGCAGAGCAACTAAGCCCGTGTGCCACAACTACTGAGCCTGCACTCTAGAGCCTGTGAGCCACAACTACTGGAGCCCGTGAGCCACAACTACTGAAGCCCGTGTGCCTAGAGCCCGTGCTTCGCAACAAGAGAAGCCACTAAAATGAGAAGCCCACGCACCGCAATGAAGAGTAGCTCCCACTCGCCACAACCAGGGAAAGCCCGTGTGCAGCAATGAAGACCCAATGCAGCCAGAAATTAATTAATTAATTTTAAGAAAAAGAGAAAGATGAATACCAACCTTAGGAATTAATTGTTTCAGCTATACTAAATGCCGTAGCAGAATTTTGGAGAGGGGAAATAGAGCAAAAATCGTATCATTCTAATCATTTTTTCCAAACTGAAAGGCTACATACAGTATAGATCCTAAATTCTTTCAGTTATAAGAACACAGCTTTACTGTATAGGCCTTTTTTGTAAAAATATTTTAAAGAACTCTAGATGAAACTTGAAATATTCATATCTATTTATTGTTTTTTTAATTCTCTCATTCCCTTTTTTGGGGGAGGAGTTGCTTGTTTTTATTATCATAGGTTAAGCACTACAAGAGAATTAAACCAACTATAGTTAGTAAAAACTAATGTAGGTGTCTCGAAGTTATATTCTGTTCTTTTCATGACCTAATCAAACTTTTTTCTTTTTTTGAACTATTTTGAAGAGACAGTGTTGTATAGTAGTTGAGAATGCTGTCTTTAGAGGATGATGGCCTGGGTTTAAATTTCTATTGTATTTATTAGCTGTAGCACCTTGGACAAATAACCTAAATTCTGAGTCTCTTTCTCCCACCTGCAGAAAACAGGGATTAAGATCTAGTGAAAATTAATGGGACAAACATGCGAAGCCCTTATTATAATATCTGACATCAGTAAAGTACCTATCATCATCATCATTCATCTTTATCACCACTTTCACAACCACCATCATTATTCGTCCCACAGAATATTCTGGCCTTTTAAAAAGTGAGGAATCTGGAGATACGGAGAAGCAACCTCATTACAGAATGATGAAGAATTATGTTTTAACAAGAGGATTGGTAACCTTGACTGGGTCCAGCCAGGAAAAGAGAAACCACAGTAATTATTTTAACAAGGAAAATGTAATATGGTGGGGGGGGTCAGTGTTAAAAAGGAAACTGAAGAGGAAACATGGAACACCAAGGTAAACAGAGAAGCAGCTAACCTCTGAGGAGGGACCTAGGGACCAAGTTAAGGTTAGTAGAACCCAGAAGTTTGGAGGAAGGGCACCACAGGTTTTAAATATGAGCTGTCAGTGATATTTACTTTCTAATACAGCTTAAAAAGGAAAGAGGTAAAAATCTTTGGGGCAAGTGTTCTTCACCAAGACATGTTTATTTTCAGTTGGGATGTTATTAGGCAATTAGCTGTTGCTAGATAGAGAACAACATGAAACTGGCAATTTTTTGGCATTTTTTTATTTTGAAACTTCTAAGGTTATCAAATGGTAGAACATCTTGAACACTTTCTGATTGGTAGTGACCGCCCAACCACACAGAATCTTTTAGCAATATCTGCTATGTGTATAGCATGGGGAGGGAGGATGTACACAATCCATTCCGAGTCACTTTATCACTTTAGAGTGCTGATGAACTCAATCTCTTTTGGCAATCACATGGTTTCATTCGTCCAACAAATGTATTAAATACTTACTGTGTGCTAGATACTATTCTAGGCACTGGGCATATAGGAGTAAATAAAACAAGAATCCACGCTCTTCTAGAGCTTATATTAAAGGGGGGGAAGACAGATGGCAAATGTAATTAAAATACGTAGTATGCTGGAGGAAAGGTAAAAAGAGAAGGCGACAGGAATGTGTATGTTTGTGTGTGTGTGGTGGGGGCGGGGTGGGGTTAGTAGAATAAGAGTGTCTTCAGCTGGAGGGCGATATTTGAGCAACGGCATAAGAGAAGTTATGGAGTTGAGCCATATGGATATCTGGGGCAAGAGCATTCTATGCAGAGGAAGAGTGAATAAAAACTCTGAGGCCAGAGCATGTTTAGAGTGTTTGGAGCACAGAGAGGTCAATATGGCCGAAACGCTGAGTGGGAGGAGAATAGTAGAAGACGACTTCAGAAAGGTAACAGCGGCCTGAATCACTAGGAACTTGTACAAGAATGAATAGAATAGGGTAAATATATTATTACTAGGAAGATTTAAGGGCCCGTTTTAGGTTAGTCATTATGGATTCCACGGTTGCGTATGTTTCTGTAGCCATAGTCTGATAAGATTGGGGGGTGGGGAGCAGGCAGCATATTGCAGTTGGTAGTTTCATACCTATTTGTTAATTATGTAACCACATCTTTGAATCCAATTTTTGGATCTCTGTCTACTTGAAATTTTTAATGATTGTTGGCTCATCCTTCTACCAATACAAAGTAATCAGCTGAATGCTGATAGAACACCATCTTTTTATAATGAAGGGATGACATACCTTAACTATCATGCATCTTGCAAGCAGAAATAGATCCGTAAACTAGATGTTCTGTGTGTGTGAACTAACAAATTTGTACCCATGCTTCTATACTAGGATTGTTAATCACTACATCTATTTCCCTACCCCCCCTTTGTTATTTTAAAATCAAAAATTTATATTTAATCCCTTAGTATTTGTTAAAAAATGTATCTGGTTTCGTTGCTATTTGCTTCTGAGATAATTATGACACAGGTATCATATACAGCTGGTTCAAATAACATGGAGTTTATATGGAAGGTACTTATTTGGAGTAACTGTGGCAAAAAGAGCATTTGAATCAAATAAGAACCAGATCTAAGCAATGAAAAACACCTTTATTCTGAAGATACTGGACCCCTGTTAAGTACAGTGATTCCCAAACAGTTTTGATAAATCTGCTGTGCTGTATTTTATCCTTCTATAAACATACAAAAGGCTTGAAGTTTTTTCCCCTGGTTTCTCTTTTCCTCTTAGATAGCTTCTTTGACATTTATTCAGAGAAACATGTCTCATTACCACATAGTAGATATTGAAGCAAAGGAACTTGGATTAAGAATATTAAACTGTGCCATACAAAAACAAAATAAAATCCTTATTGACCAACAGTGGCATAGGGGTAATTTTTTTTCCTTGTTATCTAAGATATTGATAACAAAAGAGTTGCTATTTCATATATTTCATTTTCCGTAAACGTGGTATAAATTTATTTTGACCTTATTGAATCTTTGTGTGTATTCTAAGCTCAGTTTACCCCATTCATGTGACATGTTAATGTAAGGTGTAAACAATTATTAATTACTTGGTAGTATGGTATTAGTTATCTTTCTTCAGAGTTTGATCTTATGCTATGATGACCATTTTAATAAGCAAGAAAATAAGTGAGAGGGACTTCTCCGGTGGTCCAGTGGTTAAGGCTCCGCCTTCCAGCGTAGGGGGTGCGGGTTTGATCCCTGGTCAGGGAACTAAGGTCCCACATGCCATGGGGTGCAGCCAAAAATTAAAAAGAAAATAAGTGAAAAAGAGTTTAAAAATATGTTCAGAAAGCCTTGTAAATCTATTGTGATTGGGTCTAACTATGATGTAAAAGATACTTTTTAGTGGCCATTGTTGGTGTTATTCTTAATAGTCCTTCCTCCCAACTTCCCATCAGTCACTAGATATACCAATTCAAAATCTATCTTTATTTGACTACTCATGTCCATTTTCACCATCACCATCATTTGGTTACAGCCACTGATAACCTCAGCTGGATTATTATAGCAGCCTCCTAATTGTTCCTTCTGTCTCTTCCTGTATCAGTCAGGAGTCAGATGCACATATAAAAAAAACACTTTAACTATTTTAAGCAAATAGAGATTTATTAAAGGTAACGGTGCTCAATTTATATATTGTTTTTCATTTATTGTTGAATTAATGGAAGTGAAAGAGGGAGGTACATAGTCATAAATGTAGATGTGCAGTACACATTAAGCATGTGGCTATACCTAACGAGGTTTCAGACCACTTTGTATCAAAATTTTTTTAAAAGCTGCTTTCATAATTTTAAGATCTTAAATGAAATTTAAAATGTAAAGCTGTGAATAAATAACAAGAATCTCTAAAAATTAGTTAAAACATTTTTCAGAAAGCTGTCATTTCGATACTGGCATTAAAAAGGTACTTTAAAAATATGTACAATCCAGTTACTTTCCTGGAATTTACAATTTTCTGCAGTGTTCTTTGAGACAGTGTTAATATTATAGCCTCTGTTGTCATGGAAACAAGTCTCTGAAGGCAGCCTCCGAGGCTAATGATTCCGTGGTGTTGCTATGGATAGAAACAACTGAGCCCGTTGTTAGTCACATGGTCAAGATTAAAAAAAAAAAAACAACTAAAACTCGTTGGAGCTGATCTTATTGAGTGATATATACAAATGGAGCAGGAGAAGGATGATGGCATAAAAGTCATATTGTCTAATAAAATATGTATGTAAGATTTTTCAAGTTTAAAATGCTTATGGTGAATTCCTTCTTTTCTGTAATAACCCACATATAATGGTTACTGTATATTGCTGCCTCATTATTTATATTAGAGTCTTAAGTTTGCCATTTTCCAATTTAGAATCTTGTTATACAACTCCCCAGAATTTTACCATGCTCTCAATCCTGCACTGAAAATAGCCTCTTGTCTCTTCATATGTATTATCATATCTAACATCTGTGCTGTTCCTCATCACTCAACGTTCATTTGATTAGATATTATTTGTTTAGCGTGGTATTTTTGTTTCATATGAACTAAATGACTTGTTGTTCTGTAATTCTGTGTTACCTGAACTGGTTATTGGCTGTGGCTAGGAAATTGTGTGTGTTGGTACCCATTTGGTTTTGAAGACTTTCTCAGCAGTATTTGCCTTTCTTAAGGAAGAAGCAGGGGCATATGTTCTTTTTCATAGTACTTGCTCAGTGCCCTGTAGAGAGTGGGGTGGATTCAGATGGTGTACATTTTTTTAGGATTTTTAAAAAATGGTATTCAGATCCTTTAGATTATCGTATCGAAAGGAAATAGATTTAGAATAGGCTCTGAGCCAGTATTACAGTGAGGTTTAAATGTAATATTAAAGAATTTATAGTTTATCATAAAGGGTTTTGGAGAGCAACTGCCTAATGGAGGAAATTTTTGTGCTTGGCCTTGAAATTTGATATAAGCATACAGCTTTGTCTTTTTTATGTTAAAATGGATTATTAATTAGCTAATAGCTGACCCTATTAAAGAGGCATAAAGAAACTTTTATAGGTGTTAGATATGTCTCCTACTTTGACTGTGGTGATTGTGTCACAGGTGTATGCATATGTCCAAACTCATCAAATTGTATACATTAAATATGTGCAGTTTTTGTATATCAGTTATACTTTAACACAGCTGTTTAAAAAAATTAAATAAAAAATGATAAACTTTAGACTTTCTTGCCTTTGATATTTTGGATGACTACAGCCAGTTATTTTGTAGTTTGTCACTCAATTTGGGTTTGTCTGATGTTTAATGTTCAAGTTATGCATCTTTGATAAGAATGTCACAGAAGCGATGTATTCTTATTACATCCCATCAGGTAGCATATGATTTTGATTTGTCCTGGTGAGTGATGTTAACTTTAAGATAGTGTCTGCTACATTTCTGCACTGTAATTAATAAATCTTTGTAGGGGAGATATGTGTGTGTATGTGTGTGTGTGTCTCACATTCAAACTTTCTTCCACTAGAATGAAATGGAGGGTTCATTCAGCAGCAGTGGAAGTTTTAACATTTGTTGATGTTTCTTGAATGAATTATTACTATGGTGGTTGCCAAATGATGATTTTGTAACTCCATCATTCCTTCTACATTTCTTAATGGGCATTCTGCTGTAAGGAAATGCTCTCTCTTCTCTCTGTTCATTTAATTTTTATGTAATTATATCAGTGTAGACTCCTGGAGTCCTGTTTAATTCAGTGGGATTTATGTCATCATTATTGTTATTTATTTTGAGTCTCAAATTATTCTCAGTCTGACTGATAAGAGCCCTTCAAGCTGACTGCCAGTGTCCTTTGTCATGCCCTCGTTATTCTTCGAGCACCTCCTTATTTTCTGGAACAGCAGAATATTCTAGGCTTATATTGTACTTGCTGGACTCTAGCACTGGAATCAGCCATTTCTCCAAAGATTCCTCTTTTGTTGTTTTTTTTTTGAATCAAAGAATGGGTATTTATAAACCAGGATCTGAATGCCAAGTATTTTCATGCTCTTGAGGTGTTACTGCTCCCAGGTCTTCTCTGTAGACAGAGCTAGGGTATATATGTACATATAAACACATGCATTTATTTCTGTATATATATATATATTGAAAACCATGCAGTCATACAGGTACCTCCAAATCTAGTCTAAAACCATAGATTTCAGGCTAATTTTCTCCCTTTCCATATTTGTGACTCTGTTCTCTGACGTGAGGAACCTTGCTTCCTTTATCCTTGGATCAAAAATCCCCTGTATATAAGCAATCTCCTGTCACTGTCGATGCTCTAGGTAGACATCCTTCCCACCCAGCTCAAGATCCAAGAGATATCCCCACCTTGTTCCACTGGGGTCCCTGTACTTCTTGCCAGACTACTACTACTGCCACATAGATACTCCATCACACTTGGGATCCAGCAAAACACATCAGGCTGCTGCCACTACTTGCCCACATGGGATACCCTCCTCATCCTGCTCAGACTCCGCAACACCCTGCTCCAGACTGCTGCCACCCTTCCACTCCCTGTGCGCAGAGGCTCTCCTCACCCTGCTCGATTTCAACAACCTGTACTTTCCTATTCGAGAAGTCTTTGCCTACACCAAGATCCTGATATTCTATCAATACTATCTTTTAGAAACCTAATTTTTGTACATCTCTTAATTATGTCAGTAAGCCATCTGGAATTAATTTTAAGTATGGTGTAAGGGAGTGAAGAGGGTTCATTTCATTTTCCATATGTATATCCAGTTGATTTAGCAGCAGTTTTCTAAAATTATTGAAATACAGTTGTTGTACAGTATTATGTTAGTTTTGGGTGTACTAAATGATTTGATATTTACGTACATCGTGAAATGATCACCACAGTAAGTCTAGTAACCATCTCTCCCCATACAAAGTTATTATAATATTATTGACCTTATTTCCTGTGCTGTATATTACATCCCTGTGACTTATATAACTAGAGGTTTATACCTTTTAATTCCCTTCACCTCTTTCGTCCACTCTACCCCCGCCCCACTGCTTCCCTCCCTTTTGACAACCACACATTTGTTCTCTGTATCTATGAGTCTCTTTTCATTTTGTTTTGTTTGTTTTGTTTTGTAGTGAGATCATGTGGTATTTGTCTTTCTCTGAATTATTTCACTTAACATAAATTCTTTTAAAACTATCTTTTTCTCTTTGTCATAAATTAGGAGTTAGAATCTCTGGGTTTTTCAAACATTTTTAAAAAATTGTAAGTATTCCATTGAAAATTAGTTAGCATTTAAATTATTTGTTTTAAGCTCATACTATGGAATTTGAATTTTCTTTTTCTATAGGAGCAATGTATAATTGGTGACTGGAGTCCCAAGTAAGACCCACAGAGGCTTTATTCCTAATGTCCTTTTTTTAAAAAATTGTGGTAAAATATACATAACAAAATTTTACCATTTTAACCTTTCTTAGTGTACAATTAATTCAGTGTCATTAAATACATTCACAGTGTTGTGCAGCCATCACCGTTGTCCATCTCCATAATTTTTTCCGTCATCCCAAACAGGGAACTGGTTTAGACTGGGAACATTAAAAAGAAAGAAAAAAAGAAACAAAATTTAATGGCTTAAAATCTCTTTCTACAGGATATAAGAAATCCAGGTAACAATAATCTAGCATATCTTTTCCTAATTCCTTACAGGTTACCTTTTGTGAGCCTAGCTCAGTTGTAAAATGAAGGGTTAAAATTGATCCCTAGCTTCTTCAATTCTAATAGTCTTGTAAAATCATTGAAATTTGTTAACACCTTTTAGAACAATTAATGGGAAACGCATTTTCAGTTTATTTTCTAGAGAATGAGATGGTAAAAGATCATAATAATTGTTTTTCTCTTAATATGAATAGATCTTCCATCCCTCACCCAGCATTATAGCATCACTGTGTATTCATTGTTGACAACTGGAAAAGTAGAATTCGAAATAAAGAGGCAGGGGAGGAAAAACCATTCATAGTTCTGCCCTCAGAGGTTTACTTTTCAAACATTTCTTTGCATTTTTTGAATAAAAGCTTTATCTTCCCTTTTTTACTTAATGTCATGTCATAGGCAATATCCTTTATGACTTACAGGTGTTCTTACAGATTCTTGTTAACCGATGCATAATATTTAATCTTATAAAATTGTCATTATTTGCTCAGCCCTTCCAACACCTTATATTTAGGATATCCTACATTTCCCCAAGTATAAACAATGCTCAAAAGAATATAGTGAGGGGGCTTCCCTGGTAGCGCAGTGGTTGAGAGTCCGCCTGCCAATGCAGGTGGCACAGGTTTGTGCCACGGTCTGGGGGGATCCCACATGCCGCGGAGCGGCTTGGCCTGTGAGCCATGGCTGCTGAGCCTGCGCGTCCGGAGCCTGTGCTCCGCAATGGGAGAGGCCACAACAGTGAGAGGCCCACATACCGCAAAAAAAAAAAAAAGAAAGAAAGAAAGAAAAAAACAAAGAATATAGTGACTGTTAAGACATTTGCTTTTTGAATTATTCCCTTAGGATAGATTTCCACAAATACTAAGTCAAAGAGTTGGAACATTTTTAAAGCTACAGATAATTACTTAGATTGCTTTTTGTAAAGTTTGTATGAAGTTATATATCCAGCAGCACTGTGAAAGGACATGTTTCCATGCATTAAAATTTTTTTGAGTTTTTTAATTGTGGTAAAATACATTTGCCATTTTAACCAGTTTTAACTGCACAATTCTGTGGCATTAATTACATTCCCAGTGTTGCCCAACCATCACCACTATCTACTATTTCCAAAACCTTTTCATTATCTCAAACTTACTTTGTAACCCTTAAGCAGTAAACTCCTTATGCTCCTCTCTCCCTGGCCCCTGGTAACTTCTAGTCTATTTTTATGAATTTACCTATTCTAAATATTTCATATAAGTGGAATCACACAATATTGACCTTTTGTGTCTGGTTAATTTCACTTAGTATAATGTTTTCAAGATTCATCCATGTGTAGCATGTATCAGAATTTCATCCCTTTTTATGTCTGAATTAATATCCATTGTATAAATATACCACATCTTGTAGCTATTTATCTGTTGATGGACACTTGGATTGTTTTTACCTTTTGGCTGTTGTGAATAATGCATCATTGAACACTGGGGAAAAGTATTCAAGTCCCTCTTTTTAGTTCTTTTGAGTATTTACCTAGGAGTAGAATTGCTGGGTCATATGGTAATCCTAGGGTTAGTTTTTTGAAGAACTGCCAAACCAAATTGTTTTCCACAGTGACTGCACCATTTTGCATTCCCACCAGCAGTTTTTGAGGATTCCAGTTTCTGCACATCCTTGCCAACACTTGTTACTTTCTGTTTTTGTTTTCACTTTTTTATTACAGCATCCTAGTAGGTATGAAGTGATATATCATTGTAACTTTGATTTACATTTCCCTAATGAATGATGATGCTGAGTATACTTTCATGTGCTTATTGGTCATTTGTGTATCTTCTTTGGAGAAATGTCTGTTCAAGTCCTTTGCCTAATTTTTAATTGTCTTTCTGTGGTGAGTTGTAGGAGTTCTTTATATATTCTTCATGTTAAACTATCATCAGATGTATGATTTACAAGATTTTCTCCCATTCCATGCGTTGTCTTTCCCCTTTCTTGATAATGCCATTTGGTGCACAAAAGGTTTTAATTCTGATAAAGTCTAATTGATTTTTTTTTTTACTTATGCTTTTGATATCATATTTAAGAATCCATTGTCAAATCCAAGGTCATGAAGATTTATCCCTATGTTTTCTTCTAAAAGTTTTATGGTTTTAATGCTTACATTTAGGTCATTGATTAATTTCCAGTTAGTTTTTATATAGGATGTGTGGTAGTGGTTTAACTTTATTCTTTTGCATGTTGCTATCTGGTTGTCCCAGCACCATTATTGAAGAGATGCCATACATTTTTGATAAATCTTGATTCATTTGATTGACAGCAAAAGGTCAACATTATAATTTTATTTTGTATTTATCAATGAGGAAAAGCATAGTTTCAAGTTTGGCAATTGGTTCTTCCTGTTTTAAGTGTCTTCTAATGTACATTGTTTTCTTATAGATTTGATTTTAATGTTTTTCTTATATATGTAGTATATGTCATTGGTATAGCAAATATTTATTAATTAATCCAGTTTATAGAGATTGGGACTCGTTACAAGACACCTCTTTTGTGTTCCAGTTACACCTTTTTTTAAAATAGTAATTAAGCTTGATTGAGTATAAATATCAAAACTTCTTAGTTTAAATTATGTCACTAGAGTTCCCACTTAATGACTTTACAGGCAGGTTTAAGACAGGTTATTACAGTTCTTGACAGTAGAGGTTAACAGCACAGATTCCTTAAAATGATATAAATTCAGTTTTTAAGTCCTTTGAATCTTCTGTTTGTGGATTTATAGGCCCCAATTGCCTACCTCATGGGCTAAGGAAATTACTTTTGATTCTTTGAATGCAAGGAGGAAAGTAGTCAAATATATACTGAATGCTACAAAAATATTTTGTAGTCTGTCTGTGAAGTGAGTGTCTTGCCTCCCGGTGGAGGAGTATTGTTAAATCATTATCTTTTATTATTTTCATTTAAACATCTAAAGAGTAGTCACTCGTTTTAACTACAGAGTTATTAAAATTATTATTGGTGGTATAATTGAGCGTTTTCTCATTTAAGTTGAAGTAATATATTATTTTACCTATTTCAGTTATTTCTGAAAACTATAATTTATCTTTATGACAAAACTTTCTATTATGTTTCCTTTTTATTTGATATTTTTCCTGATTTTTTGTCGTTGATGATTTTTAGCCAACAGAAGCTGTACCTCCCTCTTCTCCCACTGTCCCTGTGATCCCTGTCCTGCCAGTCCCTGCTGAGAATACTGTCATCCTACCCACCATACCACAGGTTTTTATTAGTTTTCTTTTTTCTTTATAAAAATTTCATTTGTTTTTAATGTTTCATTTGTATTCTTTTCAAATCATTTTAACTATTTCTTTGTTAGATTTGGTAATTCACGTTGGGCTTCAAACGGTATTTTTAGGGAGTTAAATATCTGGGATTTAATATAAAATGGGTTAATATTTGCCATTTTATTAGGTTATCTGTGAAATAAGATACATTCTAAACTTCATCATATTGAACTGCCTTAGATTTGTTATCATGCCTTTTATATTTGTAAATCTGTTCGAAACAGTTTTTTAATTTATTTGCTTTGGGAAATTTTGTTTATTTTCTAAAGATAATAAAAATAATTGTCCTCCTGATCTTGTACTGGATGTGTCATTTTATATATAGCATTTTGTTTTCTAGTATATATTTATCTTTGGAAATACTCATCTTTCTGTCACTTGGTAGGGTAACATACTTCACATTTATTATTTAAAAACAATAGCTAATGTATATAAAGTGGGGAACTCTTCGTGGTATCTTTGCAACTTTTCTGTAAATCTAAAACTATTCTAAAATCATAAGTTCATTTTTTTAAAGTTAATGTATAACAGTCAAAAAATAAAATGAAACAATAGCCAAATGTCAGGGAATCTGAACATTTTTAGCTTTCAGAGCTTTACTTAATAGTTCCAAGGGATGGTTTATTAAGACATTAACTACCCAACCAACAGAGTCATCCAAAGTTAAAATAATGATAGTATTATTATGTATAATAATAGTGATCTTTGGTGTGAAAGATCTCAACCTCATTTAAAGTGTAAATAAATGCATCTTTAGGTATTTTTATTATTATTGATCTATAGCATAAAATCTAGTAAAAATGGTGTTTTTGCTGTGAAAACACAGTGTCAAAGTAAGTCCTATTGTGGGAAGAAATGGGTTATCAGCTGTGATTGTTCACATCTCAGTGCCCTTCCCCTCTCCTAAAAATGAAAATCAGTAAGAACATTATACAAAATAGGATTCTAGGGGAAATTATAGGTATTACACTAAAACTTCAGTCCATGTTATTATGTTACTGCTTCTATATAATCTCTGACCCTTTATGAAAATCATTAAAAGTCAAATCATTGTAAAACTACCAAGAATTGAATAGATAAGTCCAGCTGGATATTTCCTCTGTATTGCAGAGAAGAAATTGAATTTATAAATATAATTCTACATAAGCAGCCAAAGCGTTATTGTAATAATGTAACACCTTTCCAAGTAACTAGGATTTAGTAGTACAATATTTTTTGAAGTAGGACGTTTGAAAGTTTATTTTACTCTTGTCACCTCAATTTGTCTTTTGATGTTAAAATAGTTTTCTAGAATCCTTTGAAATTTTGTAGCAGTTTCTGTTCTTATATTCAATAGGGAACCAGTCCTTCCAGTTCAGAGTTCTCTGACTTATTTACTCCAGTGTCCCTAACTTAGCATCACACTACACTTGGAAATTGTTGAGACATTGCATAGCCATGTAGTTATAAATAAAGGACTTAGAGTCAGATTGATCTGGTGTAGAATTCCAGTCCTACCACTTAACTGGCTGTGTAACTGAGCAGTTTACTTAACACTGATCTTCTCTTTACTCATCTGTAACACTGAAGATGATAGTACTTACTTGAAATGTTTTACAGTGATTGAAAGAATAAGAGTGTGTGTGTGCAGCTGGCACATGATCTTGGCTATTTGTGTTATTAGTGTTGTTTCATATTTCCTTGAGACAGTAAACCAAGGAACAAGTTAAAAAAACAAATGAACAGAAGAGGCTTATTTATACTACCTAGCTTCATTTTAGGTTTTAAATATACTTACAAAAGTCCAAAAGTAGAGTAGTTTAACCATTGATGTTGTTTATGTGAGAAGGCTGTGGGTGTGCCTCATTTTCCAGAATAAGTAAGTGTGTGCCTGAGTAATTGAGTATAACGTGCATTATAAAATTAATAAAAGTGATTAAAATATTTGTCCCCAATTGAATTTTGAAATCCACACCTAATACACAACCTGATTTTAACATTTTAAATAGATATTTTTCTTCTAAAGATCTACTTTATATTTTAGATGCATCAGGATGTAATAGAAATAGAAACAGAAGATATAAGATTTAGATTCTAGTCCTACTTTGTGACTCAAACAAGTTACTTAACCTCTGTGAATTTCTACTCCCATCATCTATTCAAAAGGGTGGCTGACGCCTCCCTGACTACTTCAAAGTGAGTTTGAGGACAGATAGCTAGGTAGATGATAATTTTTTTTAATATGTCTTTGATTATTTGTAGAACTTTAAACTTTCACAGTACTTTTATATTGATCATGTCATTTAAATTTTATGAAAACCCTCTGCAGTAGGAATTATCATGCTTATTACTCAGAGTGGTACAGAAAAGGATACATTGAATGACTTTTTGAAGTTGCAGAGAGAACCTGGACTTTATGGTGACACCTGACCCTACCACTTCCTGGCCTCACCCTTGCCTGGTTGTGTGATGGTGGGGACATTACTCAGTTTCTCATAGCCTCAGTTTCTCCGCATAGAAACTGAGCACATAGTAGTTGTATAACAGATGCTGGCTCTTCCTGCTGGAGATAAAATCATATAATCTCTATGATACTGGCCTATTAAATATACACCCAGAATAAATACTCTGCTTTAAAACCAGATTCTTTAGACCTCCTTTTTTACCAGTTGTGAGGAGCTATCGGGTAATTAAAGTGTTGTTGAAAATGCTTTAGAGCTAATTTTGTGTGTTTGTATGAAAGTCTCTGTTCACACGCAAACAGGTGCTTTGGAGGGATTGGTTTTTGTTCAATTATTTGTTATTGTTCCAATCATGTAGATACTAAGATGAATGTAACATTGTTCTTGTCCTCTAGGAGCCTACTTTCTGTTTATGCAAATCATAACTTAACAAATAACTCCCACATGACATGAGAGTAGTTAACGTTAGAGGTATAACCAGTATAGAACATCCTGTTGCTTCTGGATAATTCAGGTTCCACAGAACATCTGAATGTTGACTCTTAAATGATTTGATCATTAGTATAATCTAAAGCATGGTTTGATCCATTTTCATTTTACTAGTAATCTTAAATAGAATAGTATACTTGGATTGCCTTGATGAGCCTTTTTAAGCCACACAGTAATATCTGACTGCAGTGCCACTGTTCTATTTGTGTTTTGGGTTTTTTTGTTGGTTTTATGTTGGTTTGTTTGTTTTTATATTATTTTCAAATCATTTCAGACTTACAGAAAGTTGCAAGAATTGTACAAAGAAATTCCATATACTTTGACCCACATCTCCCAATTGTTAATATTTTTACCTGCCACATCTGCTTTATCATTTCTGTTCTTCTGTAATTGAGTATAATATTATTTTTTGTAAACCAGTTAAAAGGAATTTTATTCATGCCCCTCTTACCGCTAAATATTAATACTTTACAATACTAAATATTTTTCCAAAGAACAAAAATATTACCATAGTGCAGTGAGCTAAACCAGAAAATTAACATTAATATAATACTACCCACTGTAATTCTGTTTTGCCAGTTGCCCTAGTAATGTTTTTTTATATGAAAAACAAAAAGGTACTTTGGCCCATCCAAGACCACAGTTAGTTTTCATGAGTCTACTTTAATCTGAAGTAGCTACACAATCTGTCTTTCATGTGTGTGACCTTTTACAAGGGAACAGGCTAGTCGTTTTATAGAATATCCCGCAATTTGTGTTTTATGCATTTTAATAATTAGATTGAGGTCATATATTTGTTTTCCATTTTTTTAATTGTGATCAAATACACATAATGTAAAATTTACCACCTTAACTTTTTAAGTTTACAGTTCAGTGGTATTAAGTACATTCATATTGTTGTGCAAACATCACCATCATCCATCTGCAGAACTTGTTTCATCTTGCAAAACTGAAACACTATACCTATTAAACACTTAATTCCCCATTCCTCCCCCCCCAGGCCCTGGCAACTACCATTCTACTTTCTGTGTCTATGGTTTTGACTCAAGTACCTCATGGAAGTGAAATCATAACAGTATTTGTCTTTTTGTGGCTAGCTGATTTCACTTAGTATAATGTCCTTAAGGTTAACTGTGTTGTAGCATATGTAGCATCAGAATTTCCCTTCTTTTGAAAGCTAAATAATATCCCATTTTATGTATATATGAGACTTTGCTTATCCATTCATCTGTCAATGAACAACTTGAGTTGCTTCCACATTTTAGCTCTTGTGAATAATGCTGCTGTGAACATAGGTGTACAGACACCTCTTCAAGACCCTGCTTTCAATTCTTTTGAGTGTATACCTGAAAGTGGAATAACTAGATCACTTTGTAACTTAATTTTTAATTTTTAGGGGAACCATCATACTATTTTCCACAGTGTTATATCATTGTATATTCCCACCAGTGGAACACGATGGTTCCAATTTCTCCACATCCTCACCAACACTCCTTATATTCTCTTTTCATGATAGTAGCCAGCCTGATGGGTATGAGGTGGTATCTCATTGTAGTTTTGATTTGCAGCTCCCAAATGATTAGTGATGTTGAACATCTTTTCATATGTTTATTGGCCATTTGCATATCTTCTATGGAGAAATGTCTATTGAAGTCCTTTACCCATTTTTGAATTGCATTGCAGTTTTTTTAATTGAGAGTTTTAGGAGTTCTTTATATATTCTGGATATTAGTTCCTTATCAGATATATGATTTGCAAATATTTTCTCCCATTTTGTGGATTTCCTTTTTAATTTGTGGATGGTGTCATTTAATGCACAGAACTTTTAATTTTTAGGAAGTCCAAATTGTCTACATTTTCTTCTGTTGCCTGTGCATTTGGTGTTATATCCATTGAATCACTACCAAATGTAGTGTCCTGAAGCTTTTACCCTGTGTTTTCTTATAGTTTTATAGTTTTTTAGGTCTTTGATTTAGGTCATGGGTCCATTTTAAATTAATTTTTGTATATGATGTTAGGTAAGGGTCCAAATTCAGTCTTTTGCATTTGGATATCCAGTTTTCCCAGCACCATTTGTTAAAAAGACTATCTTGTCCCCATTGAATGGTCTTAGCACCCTTGTTGAAAACAATTTGACTATATATGTGAGGGTTTATTTCTGCAGTCTGTTCAATTCCATCGGTGTATGTCTGTCTTTATGCCAGTACCAAACTTTTGAGTACTATAGCTTTGTAGTAAGTTTTGAAATGAGAAAGTATGAGTCCTCCAGCTTTGTCCTTTTCAGAATTATTTTGTCTATTCAGATCCCTTGAGATTCCATATGAATTTTAGGTTGGATTTTTCTATTTCTGCAGAAAACATTGGAATTTTGATTGGGATTGGATGAAATCTGTAAATTGCTTTGGGTAATATTGACATCTTAACAGTATTAAGAGGTCATGAACAGGGAATATGTTTCCATTTATTTCTGTTGTCTTTAATTTCTTTCAGCAACGTTATAGTTTTCATTGCACAAATCTTTCACCTCATTGGCTAAGTTCATTCCAAATTATTTTATTCTTTTTGATGCTGTTATAAATGGAATTGTTTTTGTAATTTTCTTTCCAGATTGTGTATAGGAATGCAACTGATTTTTGTGTGTAGACCATATCCCGCTACTTTGCTAAGTTTATTAGTTCGAACAGGTTTTTGTGTGGTTTCTTTAGGGTTTTCTACATGTATGATCATATTATCTGAAGACATAATTTTCCTTCTTTCTCATTTGAATGTCATTTATTTTTCTTATTTGTCTAATTGACTGATTTTTAATACTGTGTTGGATAGAAGTGGTGAAAGTGGGCCAGCTTGACTTGTTCCTGATCTTAGAGGGAAAGCTTTCAGTCTTTCACCATGAAAGTATGATGTGTGCTGTAGGTTTTTCATATACGACCTTTATTATGCTGTGGTGGTTTCCTTATATTCTTAGTTTGTTAAACTTTTATATCATGAAGGAATGTTGCATACTGTCAGATACTTCCTGCATTGATTGAGATGATCGTGTTGTTTTTTTCCTTCATTCTGTTGATGTGGTGTATTACATTGATCAGTTTTCATATGTTGAATCATCCTTGCATTCCAGGAAAAAATCCCACTTGGTCATGGTATATAATCTTCTTAATATGTTGCTGAATTCAGTTTTTGTTGAGAATTTTGGATCAATATTCATAAGGGATATTTGTCTGCAGTTTTCTTATAGTGTCCTTGCCTTTGACCTTAGTATCAGGGTAATGCTGGCTCATAGGATGAGTTAGGGAATGTACCTTCCTCTTCAATTTTTGGGCAGTTTGAGAAAAATTGATGTTAGTTCTTCAGATGTTTGGTAGAATTCACCAGGAAAGCAATCAGATTTCAAGGGCTTTTATTTGTCAGGAGATTTTTGATTACTGATTCAATCTCCTTATTAATTATAAAGTCTATTTAAATTTTCTCTTCATGATTCAGCCTTGGTAGGAGTTTGTCCATTTTGTGTAGGTTATCCAATTTGTTGGCTTACATTTGCTCATAACACTCTTATAGTCCTTTTTATTTCTGTAGAATTAGTAATAATGTTCCCACTTTCATTTCTGATTTTAGTAATTTAGTCTTCTCTCTTTTTTCCTTAGTCCATCTAACTAAAAGTTTGTCAGTTTGTTGATCTTTTCAAAAAAACAACTGTTGGTCTTTTTTCTCTATTATTTTTCTGTTCTCTATTGTACTTATCTCTGCTCTAATTTTTATTATTTCCTTCCTTGTACTAACTTTGGGTTTAGTTTGTTCTTTTTCTAGTTCCTTGATTTGTAAAGTTCGGTTTGTTGACTTGAGGTCTTTCTTGTTTTTTAAGATAAACGTGTAGTTGTAAACTTCCCCCTTATCACTGCTTTTGCTGTCTCATAAGCTTTGGTATGTTGTATTTGCATTTTCATTCATCTCTTTAAGTCTTTTCCAGTTTGCTTTTCTACTTCTTTGATTCAGTGGTTAAGAGTATGTTGTTTAATTTCCACAGCTTGGTGAATTTTCTAGTTTGCTTCTATTATTGCTTACTATCTTCATCCATTTTGGCCATAAAAGATACTTTGTATGATGACTTTCTAAATCTACTGAGACTTAATTTGTGGCCTAATATATGGTATATTCTGGAAAATGACCCAAGTGCACTTGAGAAGAATGTATCCTGTTGTTGGACAGAATGTTCTAAATATGTCTGTTAGGTCAGGATGCTTTATTGTGTCGTTTAAGTCGTCTTTTTCCATACTTATCTTTTGTCTGGTTATTTTACACATTATTTTGAGTGGGCATTGAAATCTCCAACTATTATTGTAGAACTGTCTACTCTCTTTAATTCTGTCATTTTTTTGTTTCATAGATTCTGATGGTCTGTCATTAGGTACATAAATGTTAGTAATTGTTACATCTTCTTGCTGTTTTGAACCTTATATTAATATATAATGTCCTTTGTCTCTTGTAACTTTTTAAAATTTAAATTCTATTTTGTCTAATGTTAGTATAGTCACTCCTACTATCTTTTGGTTACTATTTGCATGGAATATCTTTTTCCACCTTTTCACTTTCAATCTGTTTGTGTCTTTGGATCTCAACCGAGTCTCTTGTAGACAACATAGAGTTGGGTTATGTGTTTTTATCCATTCTGCTGGTTTTGTTTTTGTTAATTGGAGAGTTTAATCAATTTACATTTAAAGTAATTACTGATAAGGAGAGACTTCTGTCATTTTGCTATTTGTTTTCTGTATTCATTATAGGTTTTTTGTACCTTATTTCCTGCATTAGTGTCTTATTTTTTGTTTGGTTGATTTTTTGGTAGTGAAATGTTTAAATTCCTTTCCCATTTCCTTTTGTGTGTATTCTTTAGCTATTTCCTCTGTGGTTACCATGGGGATTACATTTAACATCCCAAAGTTATAACACTCTAATTTGAATTTAAACCAGCTTAACTTCAATAATATAAAAAAACTCTGCTCCTTTTAACAGTTCCATCCTCACCTGTTTCAGTTGTTGATATCACAGAATTACAACTTTATACATTGTATGTACAAAAACAACAATTTTTAAATGCATTCATCTTTTAAATTATGTAGAAAACAAATGTAGAATCTCAAAGCAAAGCTACTATGATACTAGCTTCTGGACTAGTAATTGATTTTAGTTATTTACTAATGTTGACTTCACTTCTGTACTAATAAGTAGCTTTTAGACTAATTTTTTAAATATAATTTAAAAAGTATTAGTCTCTTAAATCATGTAGGTAACAAAAAGTGATGTTACAAAATGCTATTAAAATAATAAGAGTTTTTTTGTATTTATCCTTACCAAGGTCTTTATTTCTCCAAACACCTCAAGTTGCTGTCCTGTGTCCTTTCATTTCAACCTGCAGGATTCCCTTTAGCATTTCTTTCAGGGCCAGTCTATTGGTAATGATCTCCTTCAGCTTTTGTTTATCTGAGAATGTCTTAATTTCTCCCTCATATTTGAAGGATAGTTTTGCCAGATACAAGGTTCTTGGTTGGCAGTGTTTTTCTGTTAGCACTTTGAATATACCAACCCACTGCTTCCTGACCTCCAGAATTCTGATGAAAAATCTATTAATATTATTGAGAATTCCTTGTATATTGAGTCACTTTTTTATGCTGCTTTCAAAATTCTCCCTGTCATTGTCTTTTCAGGAGTTTGATTATAATGTGTCTGAGTGTGAATCTCTTTGAGTTAATCCTACCTTGAGTTTGTTGAGCTTCTTGGATGTTTATATTCGTGTCTTTCATCAAATTTGGGAATATTTTAGCCATTATTTCTTCAGATATTTTCTCTGCCCCTTGATCTCTCTCTTCTTTTTCTTGGACTCCCACAATGTGTGTGTTGGTCCACTTAATGATGGCCCACAAGTCTCTTAGACTCTGGTCACTTTTCTTCAGTCTCTCTGTTTTCAGACTTAATAATTTACGTTGTCCTATCTTCAAGTTTTCTGATTCTTCTGCGTGTTCCAGTCTGCTCTAGTGAATTTTTCATTTCAGTTATTGTACTTTTCAGCTTCAGAATTTCCTTTTGGTTTCTCTTTAGGTTTTCTATCTCTTATCTCCATTTTGTTCATACATCATTTTCTTGACTTTGTCTACCGTGTCTTTTAGTTCTTTGGATATCTTTAAGGTGGTTCTTTTAAATCCTTTGTCTAATAGGTATGCCGCCAGCTCTTTTTCAGAGGCAGTTTCTTTTTTCTTCTCTCTCTCTCCTTTGAATGGACCATATGTTCCTGTTTCTTTGCATGCCTTGTGATTTTTTTGTTGTTGAAAATTGGACGTTTGAATCTTATGATTTCTCTGGAAACCTGATTCTCCCCTTTCCTAGGGTTTGCTGGGTGTTTTGTTTTTTTGATTTCTGTGGGCTATCTCTGTGCTAAAAATCAGCCTATGGTATAACTTTCAGATCTTCGCAGATTTTTTCTATGCCTGTACCTTCCCCAGGTATACGCAGTGATTTTCTAATTTCCCTCATATATGTGGTTGCTTTTGAATATTCTAATCTTCAATGTCTGGCTTTTCCCCTTTTCAGAAGGGGAAAAAGAGGAAAATGAAATGGTGGGAGGAGACACTTGCCCTTTAAATCTCTTGGGAGTCACTTCAGCCAGAGAGGGAGAGATTTATATCAATTGGAGGAGGTTCAGCAACAATGGCCACTGCCTCTTTGCACCTTCATGATCAGAAACAGCAGTAAGAGCACAGATTCCCTATGTTTGGAGAACAGGGTGTTTTTTGCTGCCCACCCCCATCCCCACTCCACCCCGGTTTGTGCCAGCTGCTCTAGGAACACTTAAGAGGGGTGGGAGTTGGGTAGCTGCTACTGTGCTAAGAACTGAAATTTACTGGATTAACCACAGTTTGCCATCTAATACTTCCCCTGGGAGTTGTAAGCCTTCAATAGACTAGAATTCCAAAATAGTTACATCACACTGGCAGTTGCGTTTTTGCCAGTGCAGTTGTTATCTAGGTGGAGAGACAAAATTGTGGGACTTCTTGTGTTGCCATCTTCCCAGAATTCACCCTATTTGTTTTTACAATCACTTTAACTTACAGTGATCACTGAAGTGACAGCACTTAACTTTTAATGCAGTGTGTCTCAAATTAGAATCCAAGATGTATTCTCTGGGGTTTGGGAGTTCTGTGTTTGAAAAACATTTGTTTATAATTTAGTAGGGGAGAAAGAGACACTAAGCCAATAATACAATGAAACTTTGATACATGCTAAGAAGGAGAAATATAGTATACAGCATAAAAGCATTTTCTAAACTCCTAATTTTGGCCTGTTTTTAAATAACTGGATCTTAGAATTATTTTAACACAGAATTTTTAAGCTGTAATATTATGCTCTGAAATTGTGTAAGGATGCTGCAGTGTGTTAACAGCAGTAGACCCTATGAGGCCCTTTAATAATGAAATAAAATAGTAAAAGTTGGATGAGCAAAATTACGGTTCTTAAGTCTTGTTATTAATTCATGGGTCATATTCTTTAGGGGTTTGTTAAGTTTCTCTTTCTGGTATATCCCTGCCCCCTTACTAATCACCCCCCATTTCTAAGTGAATATAGGACTTCATTATTGTCTAAGTTGAAACATACACAATGGTATATATTATTAGTAAATAATAATGGATTAGCAATAGGTTTCTGTGGTTTACAACACATTTTTTTTTATATTACTTCACTAGGTCCTCACACAGTCCTCTTGAGTAAAGGTATATCGCTTTACAGGTGTAAAAAAATAAGTTTCAATAATACTTGTGATTTATCTGTATATTCAAAGTCGTTGAATGGTAGAGTGAGGGTAGAGAGAGATCTAGAACCATATCTTTTGATAAGTGTCACTTAAAGGTGAGGTGCAGGGAAGGGTTTTTTCCCCTTCATTTGAAATAACTTTCACATAGATTATTTGAATAATCTAACTTTCACATAGATTATGCTGTTGTTTGATTTCCTCCCTAAGCAAAGCTGATAATTCCCTGTTACCTATTCTGCTATCCCCTGTCCTAGATACAGATCCTGAGGTCTTAAACTATCCAGATTTGCTACTGTTTTTTATTTTAGTGCTCTCTACTTTAGCTATCTGAAAGTAGCAAATTCCATGGCCAAATTTTTCTCTATCTCTTGCTTCAGAAGTACCTGTTCTGGCTTTGGCGCTAGGTTATTATGTCTTTCTGAGTTGTATATCGTACCCTCCAAGCCCATTGTGCTACCTCATTCCCACCACTTCCAAATTTGAGAGGAATGGAGTACTACTTTGTCAGATACCATTTCTGTATTCTGTAATATAAGAATTTAGAAAATCTCAAGTTAGTAAGGGTAAATTTTAAGGTAATGTTTTAATTCTCTACCTGCTAACACAGTCTTAAATATTTTTATCATTATTTTAGGCGGCTAAAACTTGAGGCCGTCAAATCATGCCTCTTGAGCGTCATTTACGTAGGCTCTTATTTTAGACTATATTTTGTGATATGTCTTTTGCAAATTGCTAGGTTGTCTTGTCTTGACATTAGTTTTGAATGAAATTCTTGCTTAATCCTCATTGTGAACATTCCCAGGTTTTGTTCAGTTTCAAGTCCTTTATTCCCACACTTTCCCTTCAGGTGTGATCATTCACTCATATTAATTCTAAGATACATCTACAAATAAACATTATGCATATATTAATTATCTAATCATATTCATTAAGTCAAAATTACAAATTATTTTTACTAGTCTGTATTATTCTTTATTCAGAACTGAACTTTAAAATTGAAATTAATTTTATGATGGGAATGCTAATATCTTAATAGCAACTCTAACCTATAATATTTTACAACTATATTAGTTATTAACCTCTTACAAACTGAGTACTTGACTCAATATAATTGTTTTGCTGTATATTATGAAAAACTTCAAAAATGCTCAGACATAAAGGGAGTAGTACAGTGAACTCCCATGTATACTCATCACCCAACTACAACAGTCCTCAGTTCATGTACTCTTATATGATCCATAGCCCCTCCTTCTCCTGATCTCTCATTGTCATTATTTTATTTTGAAGTAAATTTAACGCTTCATATAGTTTGGTTTGTATGTATTTCAATATCAGTTAGACTTTTTATATGACTAGAATGAAAAGATAAATTATCTACAGTGATGATGAGTTGGTGATCATGAACAGCTAGTGTTGTGATAATTTTTGTATAAGTTAGATTTTGGTAATAAACAACTTTTTCCACTATATTTTTGGTAATAAATGAGCAGAGAGAACCAAATGGTTTTCTTGCCATAATTTTTGAAGAATGTAACTTCTTTTATAACTTTAAATAGCCTTGTTCTTTCTTGTCCTCCTCTGTAATTTCGTAAGCAAAAAAAGGTGAAGTACCATTAATTTTTTAATGAATTAAAATATCAATTTGAGAAGTCTCAGTAGTCATTGGGAAATGAATAATTTCAAATGTTCATAAAATCTCAAATGTCTGTTAATTGACTTGCTTTGCTTAAATATCATTCTCACAAATAGTATTTTTACCTATTAGGTTTGCTTTTCACTGAATCATTCGAAAACAGACTATTATAGTCAAAGGTAGGACTACACATAAAGTAGTTAGTATCATGTTTATATTTAATAAAGTATTCCCTACTCATTTTGTTTGTTTGTTTTTTTCAGGGTACTTTTTATTGTTTCAGGTGTACAGCGAAGTGATTCAGTTATATACATTTTTTCAGATTATTTTCCATTATAGGTTATTACAAGATATTGAATATAGTTCCCTGTGCTGTACAGTAAATCCTTGTCCCTACTCATTTTTAACTTGCTGCTTTATGTAGCTGAGACGCATACTGTACAATTGTTTAAGCATGCAGTGGTGTTGTCTTTAAGCATTTTATCGTATGATCATCCAGATCTAGTACTTCGCTGAAAATAATGTAAAACATTTGAACTCTGAATATTCATTCACCTTTTAGAAAAGCCCATACACTTGGAAGAAAACGGTTATTTTGTGTATTACGTTTCTTTCATACAACCTTTTTGTGTAATTCTTTAATTAGAGTAGAAGAACTGTTAATATTTAAACACATCTCTTAAAATTTATTTAAAGGATAGTCATCTTTTTGATTCTCTGAAGATGTCATTTGACTTGGTAATTTTATACTCTTAAATATGCAGAAGAAAGATAATTTTAAGAGGAATCACATCAGTTTTCTAGTATATTCTGGTCTGTTTTTCATTTGGTATTAATTGCATTTTATTCTTTAAATTTTATTGCACCTACATAATAAACACTTTTCAACTTAAGCAGAAAGCCAAGCTTTTTTCATTCCAAACTTAATTAGACCTATGTTATTATTCTACTTGGCTTTTTTGTTTTTGTTTTTTTGTGGGTTTTTTGACCACTAGTTATTCTGTGAGTGGTCTAGAATAACACATGGAAAGCAGTAATTGCAGTTGATAACAATTGAGGGCTTTTACGTTGAGTGTATTTCCAGTATTCTAAAAGTTTGCGATTGATTTCTTTGTATGGCTTTTTTTTTTTTAATTCCAGTATTTAAACACAGTTCAGTGTGGGACCGAATTTTTTTTCTGGGTGATAAAATGATTGGAATCTTCATGGGATCCTTGAGACTAGAAAAGCAAATGATTTCTAACCAATTTGGGAAGAGTTGTTTGTTACGCTAGAGAATATTTGTGGATTTTTTGAGAAGGCTGGTGATTCTTTGCAAATCTTAAGAAAATTGTGTCTGTTTTAGCAGAAATAAGAACTTATTTCTCAAAAGCAAATATAACAACTGCCTATACCTAAATCTTTCCATTGGTGCTAGAAACTGGATACATAGTTTAACGTATGAAAAGTTCATATAAAATTATACTTAAAGAAATAGGAAATCTTTTATATGCTTCTAACATTTGTGAACATTATTATGTAATGTGTCAATTTTCCTGTTAAGCCTAATACATTTACAATTCTTTCTCTAAGGCAAATCCTCCTCCAGTACTGGTCAACACAGATAGCTTGGAAACATCAACTTATGTAAGTTCCATTCATTGCCATATTTAAATAATTCTGTTTTCCCTTTTGTAGGTTTTGATATACAAAACTCACAGCATTATTTTCTCTAATACATTGTACTTACAGTGTTCTGTTACTAAGCTGTAATTGTTAAAGTAAATGAAGCAGTACCATCCTTTTTTGGTTGTTCTTTTTCTATACTCTTGCAAAGCAGAAATGTTGAAATGAGAAATTTTATTTTTAAATTAAAATGAATAACTTTCGCTATCTGACCAATGGTCATTTACACAATGCCATATATTCAAAGAGTCATTTTTGAAGTCTAATTGAGTGACTAGATTTTTAGTGACCGGGTTTATAGGTATTCACATATTAAAATAATTAGTTATAACTTTATAACTTTAAATTGATTAGTGCTTCTCTCTAAACTTCTTTTGTTAAAAAGCCTTTTTTCTCCTAAAGATAAATAGCCAGAACAGCAGAATCTAACATTTTTCACCCCAACTAAAATATCTTCAGAGATGTTTAAGTAGAAGTTGTGCTCGCACATTTTAAAAACAGCAAATGGTGCATAATTTAATAGATTGTAAAAATCTTTTTCTCCCATTTTTTAACTATAGTTGATTTCAGTCTATACTTTAAAACATTATATTTGGCTTTATCTTCTGTTTATATGGGTATATCAAATTTGGGGGAATTTTTGAAAACTTCAAATAATAATACAAACCAAAAATACTCTTTTCAGTCAATGTCACCTTTCACATGGATAAAGAATACTTAAGCAGAATTTTGTTTGTACTTTTGTCAATATTTTCTTCTTCACATTTCTTTCTCCCTCACTTGTTCTTTTTGTTGACTTATGTTTTGCTTAAGGACAGAATCAGTGATTAATTATTTTTATTTTAAAACCCTTTCAACTGAAAGGTTAATATGTAAGAACTAACAGAGAAAATGATATCAACAAAGAAAATAAATACACATGCATTTTAGGGGAAATGTCAACAAATTAAAAGCAGGATTAGCATACAAGCAGCAAACTTAGAGTAAAAGTTGTATTAATTTTAAGTTTGTATGACATATTATTCAAAAAATACTTTTCCTGCTAAAGCAGGGTATGTTGGGAGTCTTGAAAACCATTCACTACCCACGGTGAGAAATTTGCTAGAAGGATTCACAAGACTCAGCATGTTGTACTTATGGCTAAGATTTATTACAGCTATGTGATAAGTCAGGATCTACAGTCAGATTATAAGGCTGTGTGCCTAGAAGAGTCCATGTTTAGATTTCCTTCTACTTTCTTCCTCCCCAGAGGGGTCCACAGAGCACTCTTTTCACCTAGCAGTGAAAATGTAGCAACACGTATGCAGTTTTTCTGCCCAGGGAAGCCCATTATGGACACAGCACAAAGTTATTTATTGGTGATGATCACATAGGCACCCTTTGTCCAGCGCATACCAAATTTCCAAGCTCCCAGAAGGAAAACAGGCGTTCAGCATAAAATGCATTGTCTTTGCAAAGTCTAGCCACAGTAAGCAACCCTTTCATTTAGGGAATGGTGGGAACACACCCAAAATCAATTTCTCAAATACCTGCTAAGAGCCTTCTAGTGATAACACCCTTGGGCGTGCTTTATTAAACCTTTTCTGTACATAAGGATATGAGATAAATTCCAATTCTTTAAGCAAGATTTTTCAGAGTGTGGTACTTTATCATACTTGAAGAACACTGTGTAAAATGTTTAATAACTATTCTTTGTAGGTTTTTAATTTAATCCTGAAATTTAAAATATATTCCAGAATGGTTTTTAAACTTATTTGTTATTCCTTTGTTAAGTCCTGATCGTTTAATACCAACTATGTATTGATGAATAAAAATAAGAAGACTTGCAACTATTGCTTTATAACACTTTTTTTTCCTGATTGTTGTCACCATGCTTTCTAAAATTAAGTAATTTATATATATATATATAATATATATATCCTTCTGTAAACATTCTGTGCATGTACAAGCATATATGTGTTGTTTTCAAACTTTTACCATATAAAAATCAATGCCCCACTGATAATTTTTGTATAGATATTTTTGTGTTTATATGCAATTATATAATCAGAGTATATTTATATATTGATAGATTGCTCAAAGGGTGTGTCAATTTTTAGATTTGATCATTATTGCCAAATTGTACTTCACAGAGTTATATCAATTTATACTTCAACAAAAATTACTACTGTTTTTACCCCATACCGTCACTAGCATGGTGTGTTAATAAACTTTTTGATCTTTTGTTAGCATAATGTTTAAAATGTATTAACTCATTGTTTCAACTTGAATTTATGTTATATCTCACCTTTTTCAACTTTTTCACCTTAAAAAATTTTACGTTGAGACACGTAACACAAAATCTACCTTTTTAAGGTATACGATTCAGTGGTTTTAGTCTATTCACAATGTTGTGCCGTCACCACCACTTTCAAATTCCAGAACATTTTCATCACCTTGTAAGGAAACCCTGTACCTGTTAGCAATCACTCCCCATTCTGCCCTTACCTCAGCCCCTGGCAACCACTGATCTATTTTCTGTCACTATGGCTTTGTCTTTTCTGGACTGTTCATATACATAGAATCATACAATATGTGGCCTTTTGTATCTGGCTGCTTTCACTTAGCATAATGTTTTCAAGGTTCATCTGTGTTGTAGCATGTGTCAGAATGTCATTCCTTTTTATGGCTGAATTATTTTTCATTTTATATACACACACACACACACACACCACGTTTTGTTTATTCATCCTTCTCTTGATGGACTCTTGGGTTGTTTCCACCTTTTGCCTGTTGTGAATAATGCTGTGGTAAACATTGGCACACAAGTATCTGGGGATTATTGTCATTTTATCAACATTATGTCTCTCAGTCCATGAACACAGACTGTCTTTCCATTCACTTACATCTTTCATTTTGTTACCAATGTTTTATAATTTTCAGTGTACATGTCTTCCACTTCTTTTGTTAAATTTATTCCTGTGTATTTTTATTCTTTTAATGCTATTATAAATGAAATTGTTTTCTTAATTTCATTTATGGATTTTTCATTGCTAACATGGGAATATAATGGATTTGGGGGTATTGATCTTCTACCTGCAATGTTACTGAACTCATTTATGGTTTTTTCATGTAGATTCCTTTGGACTTTCTATATAAGATCATGTCATCTACAGAGATAGTTTTACTTCTTCCTTTCCAATGAAGATGCCTTTTATTTATTTTTCTTGCCTAATTGCCATGGCTAGAACCTCCCTTAAAATGTTTTATAGAAGTGGCAGAGCAAACATTCTTGTTTTGTTCCTGATCCTTGGGAGAAAGCTTTCAGTCTTTTACCATTAAGTATGATGTATTATACTCAGTTTTAAGTATTAATTGATATTAATACTTAAAAGGAGGAGAGAAAAAAGAGAATATGTACGTGTGGTTTGGAGGGATGGAGTTAGACTTAATGATTCATCTAGAGCTGCATCTTCCAAAATAGTAAGCCACTGGCCATGTGTTGGTATTTAATTTATATTGATCAAAATTCAATAATATTTAAAATATAGTTTCTCTGTCTCAGTAGTCACATTTCAAGCACTTAGTAACCATGTGTGGGTAAGTAACTCCTGTATTGGAAAAGGCAGATTATTTTACACTTCCATCATCACAGAAACTTCTTTTGGACAGTGTTGATATAGCAAAGTTAAAAACTCAAAATAACAAAGTAAAATTTTAAATAAAAGTAATTTGGGGGGATTTCCCTGCAGATAATAAAACACTGTTTAATTAAAGCAGCATAGTTCTTGTCCCAAACCATATTAGATCAGTGGCGTACAACTCATCTTTGCTATATGTTATATAATCTGATTTTTTTTCCTGGTCAGGTTTATTATACAGTAGTTGTTCTTAGTTATGACTTTATGGGACTTTTTCCCCATTAATATTAAGATTTTTTTTAATATTTAGAAATTTACCAATTCTTAAGTGTCTTTGGAATTTCTTCCTTTTACCCAAATTATTGCCATAACTTCTTTATCAATTTACTTTTCTCCAGTTTCTCTCCATTTCTGTTACATACTGCCACAATTCTTTTTCTGGAAAATCTATTAAACCTACTTGATGCTCCAGAACTTTCAAGAATATTTCTCATTCATCAGGGAAGCAGTCAAGACCTTTCACAATCAGGCTCCAATCCACTTCTAGTTTCTTCTCCAGCTTTCCCCCCCACCCCTGATACACAATCCCATTTTGTTAATAGGACTAAATTCAAAACCTAGGAAGTACTAAAATGACAGTTCTCAAGAAGTATTCTAAATCTATTCTTTTCTATTTTTAAGGGGGAAAAATATTTTGTCAGTAAAATACTACGTTGTCTAAAGATTGACCTCTCTTCTCTCATTTTATACACAGCTTACCTCTCACGTTATCCTGTTAATTGAGAGTGATAAACCCATTAGCCAAGCATTTCTTTCCTGTTGGAAGCCACATTTTGTAAAGCTATTATAAAAAGAAAACCAAGCAAATCAACCATTTTGTAGTTTTGCTGGAAACCATATAGCTTTTGAAAATATTACACCAACATTATATTTTTGTACATTTACTGTTAATAAAGTGGTACTTGTAGAGTAATTGTGCTTTTGATAATGTGTTCTTGGCATTTAGAAGCCCAGTTTGAATGTGTTTAATGATGTTATTGAATTGTCTCTATACATGAAATTATCAGACAGTTTCAAGTTATTAAGCATATAGGAATAAAGTCATCTGGGGTTCATATGGCCTTCTCACTTTTCACCTTTGTTAAATTACTCTGTGCTACCAGGAATCCTCACCAGATATCAATACATCATGACATGGCATTAAGTGAAATGTCAAGGATGTTTACTAAGTACCTACCTTTTTTTTTTTTTTTTTTAATACAGCAGGTTCTTATTAGTCATCAGTTTGTATACACATCAGTGTATACATGTCAATTCCAATCTCCCAATTCATCACAACACCACCCCCAGCCCCCCGCAGCTTTCCCTCCTTGGTGTCCACTCGTTTGTTCTCTACATCTGTGTCTCAGTTTCTGCTCTGAAAACTGGTTCATCTGTACCATTTTTCGAGGCTCCACATATGTGCGTTAATATACGATATTTATTTTTCTCTTTCTGACTTACTTCACTCTGTATGACAGTCTATAGATCCATCCACGTCTCAACAAATGACCCAATTTCATTCCTTTTTATGGCTGAGTAATGTTCCATTGTATATATGTGCCACATCTTCCTTATCCATTCGTCTGTTGATGGGCATTTAGGTTGCTTCCATGACCTGGCTGTTGTAAAGAGTGCTGCAGTGAACATTGGGCTGCGTGTGTCTTTTTAAATTGTGGTTTTCTCTGGGTATATGCCCAGTAGTGGGATTGCTGGATCATATGATAATTCTATTTTTAGTTTTTTAAGGAACTTCCATACTGTTCTCCATGGTGGCTGTATCAGCTTACATTCCCACCAAGAGTGCAAGAGGGTTCCCTTTTCTCCACACCTTTTCCAGCATTTGTTGCTTGTAGATTTTCTGATGAAGCGCTCTAACTGGTGTGAGCTGATACCTCATTGTAGTTTCGATTTGCATTTCTCTAATAATTAGTGATGTTGAGCAGCTTTTCATGTGCTTCTTGGCCATCTGTATGTCTTCTTTGGAGAAATGTCTATTTAGGTCTTCTGCCCATTTTTGGATTGGGTTGTTTGTTTTTTAATATCGAGCTGCATGAGCTGTTTATATATTTTGGAGATTAATCCTTTCTCCATTGATTCATTTGCAAATATTTTTTCCCATTCTGAGGGTTGTCTTTTCATCTTGTTTATGGTTTCCTTTGCCGTGCAAAACTTTTAAGTTTCATTAGGTCCCATTTCTTTATTTTTGTTTTTATTTCTATTACTCTAGGAGGTGGATCAAAAAATTCTTGCTGTGATTTATGTCAGAGAGTGTTCTTCCTATGTTTTCCTCTAAGACTTTTATAGTGTCTGGTCTTACCTTTAGGTCTCTTATCCATTTTGAGTTTATTTTTGTGAATGGTGTTACAGAGTGTTCTAATTTCATTCTTTTACATGTAGCTGTCCAGTTTTCCCAGCACCACTTATTGAAGAGACTGTCTTTTCTCCATTGTATATCCTTGCCCTGTCATAGATTAGTTGACCATAGGTGCGTGGGTTTACCTCTGGACTTTCTATCATGTTCCATTGATCTGTGTTTCTGTTTTTGTGCCAGTACCATATTGTCTTGATTACTGTAGCTTTGTAGTATAGTCTGAAGTCAGGGAGTCTGATTCCTGCAGCTACGTTTTTTTCCCTCAAGATTCCTTTGGCTATTCAGGGTCTTTTGTGTCTCCATACACATTTTAAGATTTTTTTGTTCTAGTTCCATTAAAATTGCCATTGGTAATTTGATAGGGATTGCATTGAATCTGTAGATTGCTTTGGGTAGTGTAGTCATTTTCACAGTATTGATTCTTCCAATCCAAGAACCTGCTATATCTCTCCATCTGTTGGTGTCATCTTTAATTTCTTTCATCAGTGTCTTATAGTTTTCTGCATACAGGTCTTTTGTCTCCCTACGAAGGTTTATTCCTAGGTATTTTATTCTTTTTGTTGCAATGGTAAATGGGAGTGTTTCCTTAATTTCTCTTTTGGGTATTTCATCATTAGTGTATAGGAATGCAAGAGATTTCGGTGCATTAATTTTGTATCCTGCAACTTCACCAAAGTCATTGATTAGCTCTAGTAGTTTTCTGGTGGCATCTTTAGGATTCTCTATGTATAGTATCATGTCATCTGCAAACAGTGACAGTTTTACTTCTTTTCCAATTTGTATTCCTTTTATTTCTTTTTCTTCTCTGATTGCTGTGGCTAGGACTTCCAAAACTATGTTGAGTAATAGCGGTGAGAGTGGACATCCTTGTGTTGTTCCTGATCTTAGAGGAAATGCTTTCAGTTTTTCACCATTGAGAATGATGTTTGCTGTGGGTTTGTCATATATGGTCTTTATTATGTTCAGGTATGTTCCCTCTATGCCCACTTTCTGGAGAGTTTTCATCATAAATGGGTGTTGAATTTTGTCAAAAGCTTTCTCTGCATCTATTGAGATGATCATATGGTTTTTCTTCTTCAATTTGTTAATATGGTGTATCAGATCGATTGATTTACGTATACTGAGGAATCCTTGCATCCCTGGGATAAATCCCACCTGATCATGGTCTATGATCCTCTTAATGTGTCATTGGATTCTGTTTGCTAGTATTTTGTTGAGGATTTTTGCATCTATATTCATGAGTGATATTGGTCTGTAATTTTCCTTTTTTGTAATATCTTTGTCTGGTTTGGTATCAGGGTGATGGTGGCCTCACAGAATGAGTTTGGGAGTGTTCCTTCCTCCATTTTTTTGGAAGAGTTTGAGAAGGATGGGTGTTAGCTCTTCTGTAAATGTTTGATAGAATTCACCTGTGAAGCCATCCGGTCCTGGACTTTTGTTTGTTGGAAGGTTTTTAATCACAGTTTCAATTTCAGTGCTTGTGATTGGTCTGTTCATATTTTCTGTTTCTTCCTGGTTCAGTCTTGGAAGGTTATACCTTTCTAAGAATTTGTCCATTTCTTCCAGGTTGTCCATTTTGTTGGCATAGAGTTGCTTGTAGTAGTCTCTTAGGATGCTTTGTATTTCTGTGGTGTCTGTGGTAACTTCTTTTTCAATTCTAATTTTATTGATATGAGTCCTCTCCCTCTTTTTCTTGATGAGTCTGGCTAATGGTTTATCAATTTAGTTTATCTTCTCAAAGAACCAGCTTTTAGTTTTATTGATCTTTGCTATTGTCTTCTTTGTTTCTATTTCATTTACTTCTGCTCTGATCTTTATGATTTCTTTCCTTCTGCTAACTTTGGGTTTTGTTTGTTCTTTCTCTAGTTCCTTTAGGTGTAAGGTTAGATTATTTATTTGAGATTTTTCTTGTTTCTTGAGGTAGGCTTGTATAGCTATAAACTTCCCTCTTAGAACTGCTTTTGCTGTATCCCATAGGTTTTGGATCGTCATGTTTTCATTGTCATTGTCTCTAGGTATTTTTTGATTTCCTCTTTGATTTCTTCAGTGATCTCTTGGTTATTTAGTAATGTAGTTTTTAGCCTCCATGTGTTTTTGTTTTTTTACATTTTTTTCCCCTGTAATTCATTTCTAATCTCATAGCGTTGTCATCAGAAAAGATGCTTGATATGATTTCAATTTTCTTAAATTTACTGAGGCTTGATTTGTGACCCAAGAGGTGATCTATCCTGGAGAATGTTCCGTGCGCACTTGAGAAGAAAGTGTAATCTGCTGTTTTTGGATGCAGTGTCCTATAAATATCAATTAAATCTATCTGATTTATTGTGTCATTTAAAGCTTCTCTTTCCTTATTTATTTTGATTTTGGATGATCTGTCCATTGGTGTAAGTGAGGTGTTAAAGTCCCCCACTATTATTGTGTACTGTTGATTTCCTCTTTTACAGCTGTTAGCAGTTGCCTTATGTATTGAGGTGCTCCTATGTTGGATGCATATATATTTATAATTGTTATATCTTCTTCTTGGATTGATCACTTGATCGTTATGTAGTGTCCTTCCTTGTCTCTTGTAACACTCTTTATTTTAAAGTCTATTTTATCTGATTTGAGTATTGCTACTCCAGCTTTCTTTTGATTTCCATTTGCATGGAATATCTTTTTCCATGCCCTCACTTTCAGTCTGTATGTGTTCCTAGGTCTGAAGTGGGTCTTTTGTACACAGCATATATATGGGTCTTGTTTTTGTATCCATTCAGCAAGCCTGTGTCTTTTGGTTGGAGCAATTTATCCATTCACATTTAAGGTAGTTATCAATATGCATGTTCCTGTGACCATTTTCTTAATTGTTTTGGGTTTGTTTTTGTAGGTCCTTTTCTTCTCTTGTGTTAGACTTAGAGAAGTTCCTTTAGCATTTGTTGTAGAGGTGGTTTGGTGGTGCTGAATTCTCTTAGCTTTTGCTTGTATGTTAAGCTTTTGATTTCTCCATTGAATCTGAATGAGGTTCTTGCCAGGTAGAGTAATCTTGGTTGTAGGTTCTTCCCTTTCATCACTTTAAGTATATCATGCCACTCCCTTCTGGCTTGTAGAGTTTCTGCTGAGAAATCAGCTGTTAACCTTATGGGAGTTCTCTTGTATGTTATTTGTCATTTTTCCCTTGCTGCTTTCAATAATTTTTCTTTGTCTTTAATTTTTGTCAGTTTGATTACTGTGTGTCTTGGCGTGTTTCTCCTTGGGTTTATCCTGTGTGGGACTCGCTGTGCTTCCTGGACTTGGGTGGCTATTTCCTTTCCCATGTTAGGGAAGTTTTCGACTATAATCTCTTCAAATATTTTCTCGGTTCCTTTCTCTCTCTCTTCTCCTTCTGGGACCCCTGTAATGCGAATGTTGTTGCGTTTAATGTTGTCCCAGAGGTCTCTTAGGCTATCTTCATTTCTTTTTATCCTTTTTTCTTTGTTCTGCCGCAGTGAATTCCACCATTCTGTCTTCCAGTTCACTTATCCATTCTTCTGCCTCACTTATTCTGCTACTGATTCCTTCTAGTGTAGTTTTCGTTTCAGTTACTGTATTGTTCATCTCTGTTTGTTCTTTAATTCTTCTAGGTCTTTGTTAAACATTTCTTGCATCTTCTCGATCTTTGCCTCCATTGTTTTTCCGAGGTCCTGGATCATCTTCACTGTCATTATTATGAATTCTTTTTCTGGAAGGTTGCATATCTCCACTTCATTTAGTTGTTTTTCTGGGGTTTTATCTTGTTCCTTCATCTGGTACATAGCCCTCTGCCTTTTCATCCTGTCTGTCTTTCTGTGAATATGGTTTCTGTTCCACAGGCTGCAGGATCATAGTTCTTCTTGCTTCTGCTGTCTGTCCTCTGGTGGATGAGGCTATCTGAGAAGCTTGTGCAGGTTTCCTGATGGGAGGGACTGGTGGTGGGTCGAGCTTGGAGTACCTACCTTTTGAGAAGGCTTAATGGTGAAAATCTCAAATACCTTAAATCAGAAGTCCATAAGCTCACAGCACAAAAATTTATACTATATTACATATTAACACCAAAAGGACTGTATAAGTATACTGACTTGGAAATGTTTTGTAGAATAAAATTTCAGGCTATTTAGGAAATGAACAAATGGACAAAAATAGAGCCCAATGTAGCAGTTTGGGGATTTGGCCAAAGCCATATGCCAAGGAAAATTTATTAACTTTAATGGGTGTTTCTAAAAATAGAAAAAGTAATAAGCATAAATGAATTGCGCATTCAACTCAAGAAGCTTTAAAAAGGGCCTAAGGAAAGAGTAAAGAATTGATAAAAAATAAAAGCAGAATGTAATAGCATAGAATGTAATAAATCAGTGATGTTAAAAGTACTTCTTTGATAAAGACTGATAGACCTTTAGCAAGTCTGAGCATGAAAAAATATAGATGATACAAATAACCTTTAGAATAAGAAGAGTGGTATAGCTGCAGATACAGATTTTATTTTTACTCATAAAAAAGAACTTCCAGGGCTTCCCTGGTGCTGCAGTGGTTGAGGGTCCACCTGCTGATGCGGGGGATGCGGATTCGTGCTCCGGTCCAGGAGGATCCCACATGCCGCGGAGCGGCTGGGCCCGTGGGCCATGGCCACTGGGCCTGCGTGTCCGGAGCCTGTGCTCCGCAACGGGAGAGGCCACAACAGTGAGAGGCCCACGTATGCAAAAAAAAAAAAAAAAAAAAAAAAAAAACTTCCAGTCAAGTTGGCAGGATATGCATATGTATAACCCTCCTCCTGCACTCCATAGGCATATAAATCATAGATTTATATATATATACATATATATTGTGTGTATGTATATATGTATGTGTATATGTGTGTGTATACACACATATGTATAACATAATTTCAAAAACAAGAAGAAAATATCTTCAGTTGAAAAAGAAGATGAAACAAAGTAGCATTTGGGTTTGTATCCATTAGAACCATAAGAATTAAGAACCCAAAAAAGTAGTAGAGATGAGTTTCAAAAATCCTCAGGAAAAAAACCCCTAGCTCCTGCATTGGACCTGAATTAGGGGTTGCTTCTTATAGTATGGTGAAGAAAACAGACTACCTTACATGGATTTCATTATTCTGTTGTTTCATTATTTTATTGCTGTATAACAAACCACCCTGAAACTTTGTGGCTTTAAAAATAATTCATTATTTCTCATGATTTTCTGGGTTAACTGGATAGTTCTGTTTTACACGGTCTTGGCTGGGGCACTGGAGAAGACTGGAAGATCCAAAATAGCCTCATTGACCATGGCTGGCAGTTAGTGCTAGTTGCCGGTTAGAGGTGCAGCTGGGGCTTTTGGCCAGGGGTCTTGATGCGCCTTCATTTCAATCTCTTCATAGGATCTTTGAGCTTCCTCACATTATAGCTTCTGGATTCTAAGAATGTGCATTCTAAGACAAAGGCAAACACTACAAGGCATCACATGACCTAGATTCAAAAACCACAAAGCATTTGTGCCACATTCTTTTTAACAGAGGTCATCTAGAGCCTGCCTAGATCCAAGGGAAGGGGAAGTAGATAACATCTCTTGGTGGTAGGATGGTTCAATCATATTGCAGAAGAGCACTTGGGATGGAAGGATGGGATGCACCTAGAGATGAAGTTTATCACAATCCCTGTTTGACTTATTAGTTTGGGTATTTTGCCCAGCTTCGTGTCACCAGAAATGTTAAAGCAATGATTTGAATCCCAGTTAATGTGATTCCAAGCACTATTCAGCCTTCACCAGTGGCCTTTGCTATGGGAATTACTTCTTCCAGGAGGAGACATGGAATAAATTAGAAGGAATGAGAGAAAGTGCTTGGTCTGTATGGTGTAAGCAAGATTGTGAATGGTGAATCAAAGTTGGACATGAAATATGTAACTGAAATTTGACAGAGGAAGCAATAAAGTAACAGATGTGGAGGGAGGAAATTGCAGGATATGTAAAGGAAGGAGCAAGTCATTCAAGTGTGATGGTATATAAGGCTCATGAACAGGTGAGAAACATGTTAGAATGAAGTTGAGTGATAGATTGGGGTCAGTTCATACAGAGCCTTGTATGAGAGTTTTTGAGAATTTTGGAGCAAGTATGTTATACATGGGCTCCATAAAGATCCATCTGTGTAACTAAAACACATTAGAATGATTTGAGCAATGGAGAACAGTAATCTAAGAGATTGGGTAGATTACACTTGCAGTAGTCCAGATGAGTTAACAAAGCAAGGTACCTTTTGAAGCAAGGTAATAGCAATGAAAATGAAGGGGTGATGGTTTTAGGAAGAAATGAAATATTTAAGTCAGTAAGAATTGGCAGCTGATTAGATGTGTGGATCAAGGCAGAGAAGAGAGTCAAGAGTTCAGTAAGTATTAAAAGCTGAATGTACGCTTTCTGTATGTGAAAGTCACAATATCATGAGTGTCAACTCATTAATACATTTGTATTCTTCCATTCTTTGAAAATCTTCCCTAAAACTATTAAAATCAAGCTATATTATTTGATTACTATCACATTTAACAGGTTTTTATTAAGAAATCATGCAAAAATTATGTCTTGCCATTTTAAATTTCACACCCTAAATTTCTGTGCTACTTCTTTTTTTTCCCCCATTAGGTTAATGGCACTGATGCAGATTATGAATATGAAGAAATCACACTTGAAAGGGTAAAAACTATTAATTATCTTAAGTTTTTATGCATAAACCTGTTGCTTTAAATAACTCTTTAAATATACTGCTCTTTCATATAGGATCCAAGGAAGATCACATTTCAGAACCATATAATATTAGTTTCTTTAATGAGTCCACGTATAAAATTAGCCGTGGCATTTCAGAACCTGTTGCTTTTCTTTAATAACCTTTTTTTTTAAATAAACTTTTTATTTAACATAGTTTTAGATTTACAGAAAAGTAGTACAGAGAGTTTCCATTTACCCTGGACTCAGTTTCACCTATTATTAACATCTTTTCATTACTAGAATACATTTTTTTCAACTAATGAACCAATAGTGATATATTATTATTAACTAAAGTCTACTTTATTTGGATTTCCTTACTTTTTATGTTTTTCTCTTCCAGGATCACAACTGGAATACCACATTACATTTAGTTATGATGTCTCCTTGTGCTCCTCTAGACTGACAGTTTCTCAGATTTTTCTCAGTTTTTAATTTTATTATTTATCTTTCATATAGTAAAATATTTATTTTAAATAAGTATTTAATATCCTAGTAATATGGTCATTGTATCAGTTTTGTTTCCCAGCAAGATAAAAACCATAGATTTAATGGAAAAGACCTTATTGAAAACTTCTTATGCAATCCCCCAGTCAGAAAATAATTTAAGGATACAATTCAGATGTGTAAACTTTCTTGATGTATTTTCCCCTTAAGAATATCTGCATTTAATTGATACTGTATTTTAGCAGAGCCACCTTGTCTGACCAGCATTTCTGAGAAATGAAGTGCTCTGCATAAGTGAATTTTCTAAGTAACTGAATGTCTGTATATTTAAAATCCTAGGTAATTAGATTTGTTTATGTTTGAAGCCAGAATAAACTGAATAAAAATAGACTTCAGAGGGATAATAGATTTTTATTGCCTGTTTACCTGAATTTGGACCCACCTGTTCAAGTGACATGGATGACTGAGTCTTACAAGTAAATAGAGTATTAATGTATTGTACACATTTTAATGTGGCATTTTGTTGGTTTTTTCCCAACTTTATTGAGATTTCTTGACATATAGTCCTAACTCTTTATCTTATTCATCTTTTCATCTTTTCCCAGTACCTTTTAAATTCCTCTATTTAGTCAGAACTGTACATTGTATTTTTCATTGATTAAAGAGCTTATGTACCAGGAATTGGGGAGATGTTGTTAAAGTATAAAAACTTGCAACTAGAAGATGAATAAGTTCCAGAGATCTAATGCACAGGTAGTGAATATAATCAACAATACTGTATTATAATCTTCAGAATTGCTAAGAGACTAGATCTTAAATGTTCTCACCACAAAAAATAAATGGCAGTTATGTGACCTCATACAGGTGTTAGCTAAATAAAGCTAAGGTGGTAATCATATTGTACTATATAAATGTATCAAATCAATATGTTGTATACCTTAAACTTACACAAAGTTATTTGTAATTATATCTCAATTCTTTAAAAAACAAGTAAAAACGAGAACTCGAATACCTGAGTAACGTGGTAGCCCCATACAACCTATTGATACTATTATTGATACTCTAGTAACTCTTGAAGAGTTTAGACTGAAAAAATTTTTTTATTAAAATAGAATTTTAGGACATGTCATAGTCTAGTGAAATTCTAAGCTATTTAATACAAACAGTTTAGTAATAGATCCAGATATACCCACTTATTTGAGCTGCCTGAAAACCAAAGTTAGAACATTCTTGCAAAAATAAACGTTTAATACCTTTGCTTAGATCAGTTTTGCTTTTTGTAGCAGAACCCTTTCTTCAAAGAAAATATTATTCAGAAATCTAGTACATAAATAAAATAAGCAAGAAGTGTAATGCTACTTTGGCAAAATTGACTGCTGTCAAGAAAGTACACCAATGTTAAGTTCTCCAGTTGGACTTCAGTATTAAAAACTGCCTTTTGCTGGTCAGGTGTCTTGGTTAAACACATCAAGGATGATGGCTGTGTTACTTAGCTCATACAATTTGGTCATTTTAAAATAAGCTGATGGCAAAGTTAGCAGAAGAAAAGCACCACCCAGTACCTCTTTTTTAAAAATTCAGGATGAAATAATATATTGGTATTACCTACTCGGAAATAACAGCAACAGAAGGATCACTTCATTGTTTTTCTCTTGGGAGCAATTTGCCTTACCAAACATGAGCAAGATGCAGTCTAAAAGAAAGAGACCTAATAGTGACACCTCTCCAAGGACAAACTGCACATAATTTTGAAGAAGGAATCGTAGACCAGAGTCCAGAAGTACTCAGTACATCATCAGCCTCACATATTCAGCAGTAATACCTCTGAATTTATAGAGAAAAAAGAGCTTTCCTTATATTTCTTAATTTAAAATCATCATATTTCCTATACGTATGCCTTTATGTGTGTGTTCCTTATGTTAGTACAGTTTCTAGGTCCTATAATGACGGGAACCTATCAATAAAGATAATTATTATTCAGTGTCAATTTTTTTCCCCTCTATCCCCAGGGAAATTCAGGGCTTGGTTTCAGCATTGCAGGAGGTACAGACAACCCACACATTGGAGATGACTCAAGTATTTTCATTACCAAAATAATTGCAGGGGGAGCAGCTGCCCAAGATGGAAGATTGCGGTATGTTTTGCACTTTATGTTGTGATACCAAATCCTCTTTGTATCTTTTTCTTGAGGCAACTGTACAATGAATAAATACAAATGAACACTATCATAATAACTAACATAAGGTAGATGCTCAGATATCAAATGAATGAATGAGATAATTGTGCTTTAAGCATTTTCCCTCTTTTCAATTAGGAATTCAGTTTTATCTTAGAAGTTAAGCATTTTGAATAATAAATTTGACTGTTTAAATATTTCTGAGCAAATTTATAGAAATCATAGATTTCCCATTGTATGTTCAAATACATTCACAAAATGTGTTATTTTCTGAGTGGGAAACGTGTATACGCTTATTTAAGGTACAGGGAATCATATATATCTGAGTTGGTATCCCAGACCACAAAGAGTAGTAAAGATTATGCAGACTTTAAATAAATTAATCTATTTTCTAAATTGAATAAATGTAAGTAATATTGGTCTTTTGTTTAAATGTAAGGTTCCATTTCAGAAAATATCTTTAGCATACTTTGTTGTTTCTTTAGACCATAGATTGTGGCACTTTTCTTGTTGCCTTATTTGTTGCTTTTTATACATGGTGATGTGATGGTTTTCTAAAGTTTTAGGACTAAGGATTATATATGGTCTGTTAAAAACAGTATCTTATTTTAAGGCTGTTCATGCCTTATACAGCTTTTCAGTTTCTAAACTTCTCACTGGATATGATAAGTGGTATATTAATGAAATTAAATATGAAATCAATAATTTGACTTTCATGTAAATGTAAATATTTACTTCCTGCTTCCTGCTATTGGCCTTTTATTTGTGCTTCATGTGTGAAAATTAGTATGTTCCATTTGTTTCACTGGAGAACATACCTATAGTACTAACTCTGAGGTGTCACTGTCTTTGGATATAGAATTTATTTTCTCTAAAAAAGTTAATTAGATATAGAAGTTTATCATGATCACTTTAAATGTTTTAATTGTTTTGTTCCCCATCCCTGCCCAATTTGAGATGACCATCTTTTAATTTGTTTTCTTATTTTTTTTCTACATGAATACCATGCAGTTGAAACTGAGATTAGTTTATTTTTTGGTAAATCAATGAATTAATCTCAATTTTGCTGCTGTGACCTTAAGCTAGTTATTCAGTCTGAGCCTCAGATTTTTTATGTTTGAATCACTGCTCTGTTAGTCATTATCAGGGTGGCCTTGGGAAAGTTATTTAAACTTTGTACCTCAGTTTTTATATCTATAAAATGGGGATATAAATATGTATCTACCTTACAGATTGTTGTAAGGGTTAAAACACTAAAAGAAGTTCCTAGCATGTGGTTAGTGCTAAATAAATATTTGCTGTTTTTCTAAAATATCTTAATTTCTATACGTAATCATACAAATTACAGCTGTCAGGACTTCCCTGGTGGCACAGTGTTTAGGAATCTGCCTGCCAAAGCAGGGGACACGGGTTCGCTTCCTGGTCTGGGAAGATCCCACATGCTGCAGAGCAGCTAAGCCCATGTGCCACAACTACTGAGGCTGCGCTCTAGAGCCCGCGAGCCACAACTGCTAAGCCCATGCACAGCCACTACTAAAGCCTACGCCCTCTAAGGCCCGTGTTCCACAACTACTGAGCCCATGTGCTGCAACTACTGAAGCCCACGTGCCTAGAACCTGTGCTCCCCAACAAGAGACCGCCACTGCAATGAGCAGCCCATGCACCGCAACAAAGAGTAGCCCCCATTCGTCGCAACTAGAGAAAGCCCACGTGCAGCAACGAAGACCCAGACACAGCCCCCCCCAAAAAAAAAATTATAGCTGTCGTTATTATTTAATATTTTTGTATAATGATCTGTTATTTGCACTGTTTCCTTTGCTGGCCCTTGGGAAATGTTTGTATTTATATGAGTTTTTGATACATTGGAATTTAACATGCAGTTTCTTATAAATAATTCTAGTAAATAATTCTCTTGTCAAGAAAAGAAAATTGGCAAAGAGAAAAATTGATATTAAAATTTTAATATTTAATTTTTAATGGTTTTTTTCCTCAGGGTCAATGACTGTATATTGCGAGTAAATGAAGTAGACGTTCGTGATGTGACACATAGCAAAGCAGTTGAAGCATTGAAAGAAGCGGGATCTATTGTACGCTTGTACGTAAAAAGACGGAAACCAGTATCAGAAAAAATAATGGAAATAAAGCTCATTAAAGGTCCTAAAGGTATGAAATAAATCAAACAAAGACAAATTATTAAGTAAGAAATCTCTAAGTGAAATGTAACTATGAAGTTATTTATGACACACATTCTAAGATTAACAATGCTGGTAATCTACAGAACTTAGTGAATTTTTAGAATTTCTGTGTTATTTCTACTGATTTTTGTCTTAAGTAGAATACTATGCAAACATTTTGCAGTCATGTGTAGTGTTGATATTAACTTGTAATCGTTAATCTACTAAGTGCATAAGATGCAGATACACAGGCTAAAAGAAAAAAATAGTTATGAACATGTCATCAGGAGTTACATCTGCAATGAAGACTGTTAGGATGTGATCTGAATTTTGAAAACATGGATGGGATTGAGGATAAATGGAAATATTGATTCTAATTTGTGGCTTCATGGAAAAATGCATAGAGAGCTACAGGTTTGGCATCAAAGCTATGGGATTTATGAATTATTGAAGCTCCTTACTTAAAATTAATTCATAGAATATTGAAAAGAGAAGCAGCATCTGCATTTCTGAAGCTGTTGGTTCTGCCCACCACTAATTTTTTTTTCTCAGTTTTAATCTTGTGGAAGTGTTAAAAGTGTTAGTAAGAAGTGCAATTATGATGGAAACAAAAGTGAAGCAATTTTACACCATCTCTTTGAACTAATAAACAAATGCATTTTACAAAGACACTTTAAGAAGTAACCTGGTTGGGGGTGGGGGGGTCTTGCCTGGTGGTCCAGCAGCTAAAGACTCCACGCTCCCAATGCAGGGGGCCGGGTTTGATCCCTGGTCAGGGAACTAGATCCCATATGCCACAACTAAAGGAGCCTGCATGCCGCAGCTAAAAGATCCCGCACGGCACAACAGAGATCCTGTGTGTCACAACTAAGACCTGGCACAGCCAATTAAATAAATAAATAAATTTTTTTTTTTTTTTTTTTAAAGTAACCTGGGGGTAAAAAGGTTCTCATTTGTAACTATAGGAGCACCTATATATGTAATTGCCCCTGATTACAAAATACTTAGGATTTTTAAAATAGGTAAATAGATAATTTTCTGTTTTAAAAAACATTAGTTTGGTGAAGTTATCACCTAGTTTTCAGTCATTTGGACTTAAGTTTACATATATTGGTGAAATTCTAAAACTAGTGTTTTCCATACAGGTCTTGGGTTCAGCATTGCAGGAGGTGTTGGAAATCAACATATTCCTGGGGATAATAGCATCTATGTAACCAAAATAATTGAAGGAGGTGCAGCACATAAAGATGGTAAACTTCAGATTGGAGATAAACTTTTAGCAGTGAGTATAAGAAATCCATTGTTTTAAAAATCACTTTGATGTCTTTTTTTTCCTGACAGACTGAATTTCTACGTGCCAAAAATGTTTAAATGATATTTCCATGAGTGAATACTAGTCTTGCTTTAGTCAAAACCTGAAAAATGATTCTTTATTTGCCACTACCATTTCCTCTACTAGCTCCCCTCTCTTTTTCTTTCATTCTGTTTAGGGGCTTGGATGCACAGAATTGTTTAGTCATAATCCTTAGGTTCATAACATCATCATCCTTTGTTCATGTGTGACCTTGTTTTTCCCTTTCTTACTTTAATTAATTAATCAATTATTTTATTTATAATATAGTAAAAACTGCTAGTCATTACCCAACCCAAGAACTAGAATATCAACAACTTGTGTTCCTCATTCCTTTGTTTTTTAAAGATTGCTTTATCACATACATATTCCTAAATGTTTTGTTTAGTAGTGTGTGTTTTGAAAATTTTTAAAGGCTATTGTGCTGTATATAGTCTTTTTTAATACTTTTCTCACTCAATATTGTTTTACTGAGACTTATCCATATTGTTGCCTAGAGCTGAGATTTATTCATTTACCCTCTTCATAATATTCTATTCTGGGACTGTAGACTGTATCACAATTTATTTATCCAATCTTCATCAATAACTGTCTTAGTTCATGTTCCCTAGAAAAACAAAACCTGAAGAAAAGCTACTCTGCTAAGGTATTATTGGGAGGTATAACTTCAGAGAAGCTGGAGTGAGTGAAAATGAAAAGTGAGGCAGAGAATGAGGGAAAGCCAATACAATGTATTATGTTTCTGAACTGGCTATAAAATCATAAGAAAATGTAGCTGATTGCTTGTTATGTAGGACAGTCTCCCAGGCAGGCAATGTGGAACTGCTAAACCTTAGATCCAGCCATCCAGGGAAAAGAAAGGATTTTATCTGCTGACGCCTTTTAGTCTCTTGTCTCTTGTTAGTTAGAGTCTAACCCCATGGGGGTTAACTGTCCTAGATTTCTCGACTGTGTTACCCAGCCCCTCTGGACAAATGCTAAGGAAGCCAGTTCCCACACTCTGGCACAGCACTTCCCCGGAACCCAGAAGTCGTGAGAAGAGCTAGAGCCTCGTGGTCTAGACAGGTCAGATGTGGTCTTCTAATATGTTACAGCTCTCACTATGTGGAACACGTCAGCCAAACCCAAGCCCAGCCTTTACTCCAGAAGAGGTTGGAAGAGCTCATAATGTTAGGGGACAATATGAGAGTAGCAGTAGCTAGGACTCTCCCCTAACCAAGCAACCAAAGCCTAGTGGACACGTAGGCTCAAGTGAATCTGAAAAGGCATACAAACAAAGTCTGGTATAGTGGTGATTTGGTCTATCTCCTATTTATTTATTTGCCCTTTTTTAATAGTTATGCTAGGAAGAGCAACTAATTATTTTTGAGTTAATGACAGGGAGGAGGAAGGAACTGTCCTTCAACTGCTTCTCTCTAACTTATCCTCTCACAGCTATGACTTGCCACTCTTTCCCCCAAGCTACAACCAACACTCCCTCATCATTGCATACACCCCCCACCAACACACACCAGTTCCAAACAACCTTCTTTCTCCACTACGTTTCTCACTTTTATTTTTAATTTCTTACATACTGTGTCTTCTTTATCCTTCTTCCAAAATCAATTTTAGGGGTAGGGAGCCAGGAATTCATGCTGATTTACCGTTTAGTTGTTGCCATAATTCCACTGAAATTATTCAGTTCTTAATTTTCACCTTAATTGATGTATCAGGCATTTGACATACCTTCTTCCTTCTTAAAACACTCTTTCCAGTTCGCCTGATAGTCACCCTCTATCTTGCTATTCCTCTTAGCTCACCAGCCATTCCTTCTCGTTCTCCTTTTCGGTGCATCTTCTCCCTAACTTCTAAACATTGAAGTGATCCAGGACTCAATACTTGAACATATTCTCTTCTCTCTTTGATAGGTGGTCAAATAACTTACTGGGTCTTATTGTACATGATAGTAATAAGTATTGTTTTCTGAACTTCAGTCTCCTTCTCTATGTCTCAAGAGTCATCTCAAATATAATATACAGTTGGCTCTTTGTATCCGTGGGTTCCACGTCTGTGGATTCAACCAACTGAAGATCGAAAATATTTGGTGGAAAAAAATTCCAGAAAGTTCCCAAAAGGCAAAACTTGAATTTACATGACATTTATTTTATATTAGGTATTGTAAGTGATCTAAAGATGATTTAAAGTATAAGGTGAGGGTGTGCGTAGCTTATATGCAAATACTACGCCATTTTACTTAAGGAACATGAGAATCTGCAAATTTTTTTATCCTCGAGGAGGGTGATGGGGGGTAGTGGGGTTATAGAATCATTCCCCCACAGATACCGAAGTACAACTGTATCTAAAAATGAACTTTCAAATCACGGCAACCCACCCCACCTTGCCCCCCAAAATTCTGCTCTTTGCATAATTTTCACATCTCATTAAACGGGAACTTTATCCTTCTAATTTCCCCAAGTCTAAAACTTTAGGATCATTCTCTTTCTTTCCCACTCCACATTGAATCACCTCAGCAAATCTTGTCAGCTCTTTTATCAGTTATCTAATGCTGCATAAGAAAAAACAAAAATTAGTGGCTAAAATGACAACAATTATTTATTTGCTTACACTTCTGCAATTTGGATATGTTTGGCCAGGGTAGCCTGTCTTTATTCCATATAATGTCTACTAGGGTGGCTCAACTAGGGCCAGGGGTCCACCTCCAAGTTGGCTCACATATAGTGGACCGGTTGGTTTTGGCTGTCATCTAGGAACTCAACTGGGGCTGTTAGCCAGGTATTCAGTTCTCCAGTGGGCTGTCCACATGGCTAACTTGAGCTTCTCACAAAGTGGTGGCCAGGTTCCAAGAGGGACATGCCAGAGTGAGCTTTTCCAAGAAGACAGCTCTAATGTGTGGCATTTATTAATCCTCTCTTTGCATCACAGTTACTAATGTCTCATTTCAGGCCATCAGAAGAACAGTATACCACAGTTGTGTATTTCAAAATGCAGCAAGTCCTCACTGTACACAGTAGGGTGGGACCATAAAAATGACCATGCAGTTGAAATCCTGCGAAGCATTATTAGTAATCAGTGGTGAAAGTCAGGATTGTTCTGTGACCTTTAGAAGTTTTCGTCAAAACATTTAAAAGTCTCCTGCAGTCGATTATAAAGTCACGTATTAGGGAAATGGAAAATATACTAAAATGAACATTTGTTTAGTGCACTGTAATTTAAAACACTAGAAACATTTATAGTGTTTTATTTCTTTTTAAAAGAAAATGTTTACCAAAAAGAGGAGCAGTCTAAACCTAATGCTAGCAGAAGAGAAAGGATTAGAACAGAAATTAACAATATAGGAAATAGGACAACCATATTGTCTATGTTGGTAGAGAAGATCAACAAAACCAAAACTTGGGTCTTAGAAAAGATCAACAAAATTGACAAACCTTGGGCTTCCCTGGTGGTGCAGTGGTTGGGAGTCTGCCTGCCGATGCAGGGGATGCGGGTTCGTGCCCTGGTCCGGGAGGATCCCACATGCCGCGGAGCGGCTGGGCCCGTGAGCCATGGCCACTGAGCCTGCGCGTCCGGAGCCTGTGCTCTGCAGTGGGAGAGGCCACAACAGTGAGAGGCCTGTGTACAGCAAAAAAAAAAAAAAAAAAAAAATTGACAAACCTTTAGCTAGACTGACCAGGAAAAAAAAAAATGACTCAAATTTCTAAAAGTAGGAATGAAAGAGAGAACATAAGGGAATACTTTTATTTATGAATAACTCTATACCAACGCATGTAGGTAACTTAGATGAAATGGGCAAAGTCCTAGAAAGACACAAACTACCACTCCTATTCAACATTGTACCGAAGATTATACCCAGAGCAATAGGGGCGAAAAAAATGACATTCCAAGTGGGAAGGAAGAAGTAAAACTTCTGGGATTTTCTTTTAGGTGAATACTGTGTGTTTAGAAGAAGTTACTCATGAAGAAGCAGTAACTGCCTTAAAGAACACATCTGATTTTGTTTTTTTGAAAGTGGCAAAACCCACGAGTATGTATATGAATGATGGCTATGCACCACCTGATATCACCAACTGTAAGTCTGTTTGCTTAAATCTTGTTTCCTTAGATGTGATGTATTTTAATGAAGATTCCCAATATAAAGTTTAAACATTATACAAATATTTTTAAAAGAACTATAAAGCATTTTAACCTAATCATTTTAAAAACCAATTTTAAGTCAGAATCTTCATAATAATAAGTGGAGATGGCTTTTTCACCTTTTCATCTGTAATTTCATAGCAGTAATTACTTTTAACATTTAAGGCATTGATTCTCAAACTTTTATATAAGTAACAGTCACCAAAGGTATTTGCAAGTAATGTGGCTTCTTATTTTGTTCTAATAATTTTTGGATGGAGCACAGAAATATACTTTAGCAAGCAATTAATTCTTTTAACAAGCAGGGCAATTCTGATGCTTCTGATGCTGCTGGTTCATGGGCTGCACTTTGAGAAACAGTAACTTAAAATATTTGTAAAACCTGGGCTTTTCTATACTCTCAACTGTGTGAGCATAGATATTATCTTTGTACTTCAAACTCTTAGTGTATTACCTAACTCTGTTTGTGCACAGTACAATTGTATTGCCTAGAAATGAACTGTAATGAAAGTACTTATAATTTTAAGTTTCCTATTTGATTTTCTTTTTTAATGTACAAGCCGAGATGAGATTTAAATATATTCTTAATGTGTTCATGTTGTTTGAAAAATGAAAGTTTTATTTGTTTGGTATGTTGAGTCAATACTAGAATCATCCATGTGTAATAAAGATCATAAGTGTACTCTGTAATCTGCTTTTCCAAGTTTTCCTTTTTTAAATTGTAGAATTTTAAAGATATTTGTGATTTTGTGATTTTGTAAGTGGCAATGTTTCCAGTTTTAAAATGTCAAAAAGTTCATTACAATCATTAATCATTAGAAGCTAAATACAAATTATATTTTAAAGTGTATATATACTGTCCTCCAGTGATGCATCTTCATTATCTGCTCATTGATTCATTAATTACTCAAGTATAGCTGAATTATTCTCTTAATAGTATTCAGTCTTTTTAATGGACAGAAATGATGTCTTATACATCATTTGTGTCAGAAAAGAACTTTACTACTTGTTTAAAGTTCTTCCATATATTTGGTCTTTCACAGAAGCTTTATATAAGGACTTGATGTATTTTATTTGTTATTAGGAGATGCAAATTCAATGATGAGCTCTTTTATTCACCAATTTAAATATTATTTATTATGCTGCTTTATCTGTTCAAGACAGCTATGTCCCAGTTGTTCCACAGATTGAGAGTTGGCATCCTGATTATGGCCAAATATACAAATAGCCAGGCTGCTTCTTAAAAATGTGTTGAACTGGAAAAAATGTTACTTTTTATTGAATTATCTCTTTTTATATAAAATAATATGACATTTAAAAAATGGCAGAGCTAGTCCTAAAGAGTAGTAAATAATGATTGTTTTCCCTATAGGCATATGTAGAATATTTCGTCCCTTTTTTTCCATCTGTTATTAAACTAATAGAATATTGTGAAAAAGTTGAAGTTTACCATGCTAGTTCAACTTCTGTTCTGTTTCTCTTCTTATGAATTTTGTTGTACACTTAACAGTCCATGCTTATACTATAGACGCAATTCATAAGTAACTTATTATGTGTGTTTTAAAAAGCATTTGTATTTGAAAACTTTTTGCATAAATGATTTTTACCTGTCAGCTCTTGTGAAGCCTCTTGCCATCAGACTATTCAACTTACCTGCCTGTCCCTTATGTTGTTAGTCATGTAGTTTCCTCCTCATCAATCTGGCTTTAGTCACTGAAGATTTTAGTGTCAGGTCCATTGTCCTTTGATACACATTCACATTGTCATTCTTAGTGATGTCCAGGCAAAATGCACACTGATTCATTCAACAACCTGGCTTCTTTGTTGATCTCCTTCTTTCTAGCTCTCCTGCCCTCCACTCGAACTCAGATACTTGGTTCCAAGACAATAATTTAGATCTTATCATCGTCAATACCTTCACCACCTCCAAAATCTTGATTTAAATCATCCCATTCTCTGACTACATCCATCAGTTTATTTACTCCTGTTCTAACAATTCATTCTCATTTTGACCTTCAATCATTTGACACCATTACTTGGTTGTCCCCTTGTGTTTCTACTTGTCTGCTTTTTTTTAACTTAGCCTCCTTGGTTTGTCGTGATATTCACTTCATTGCATATATCTTCTACTTTCTTGCCCTCTCCATCTTCACTGGCAGAATCCCAACCCTGGTTCAACCTGCTGTCTTCATCCATTCCTGCTCCCTAAAAAGCAGAACATGCCTAGAGAAAAGCACAGAATTGTAGTTTAAGTTATGACCATAAATCTCAGATGGGGTCACACTCCTATAGCTGTAATCCACATATGGATAATAGACAAAATATGGTACCCAGGAATAGAAGGAGGTTTATTACTGAAAAAAAAAAAAAGTTCATCGGATCTGATAGAGAACATAGTTTCTTTGATGATATTAAAATTCTCATGCTTTTGCATTTATATATCTTTTCACTTTTATATTCTGTTCAGGTGGAAGGCCTTGTTAAACTTCTGATTTGGCCACTGCTCTCTTCCTGCTTTTACTTTAAGCTCTTCCACTTGGCTTCTTTCCTAAACTTTGGAGGGTTTGGGTCATTAATCTTGGTATCTAAGGACAATAATTTAGCCTCCCTTGTTTTGCAGTTCTCTGAGGAATCTTTTTACTTAGGATTTGGGGTATAGGAAATAGCACTGTTTTAACTAATCATTCTTTGGGCAGTCATTTCTTTGACAGGAGCATTAATTTTTAGTTCCTGCCATATGAGATACTATGCCTTACATGTGAGAATGACTCTTTCAGAAAAGGTCCATTGAATAAAGGCACAGTCTGGATATGGTAGGGAAAAGGTACATTTTCTGGCTTGAGCAGTTGACCGAATTTCTTGCCCAGTTGGGTTTTTTTGTTTGTTTGTTTCAGCCAAACTTGATAATGCAGCAAAGAAATTTGAGTAAAAAATCAGTAAACTCTAGACTTTAAATGGCCAGTGATTATAATGGTTCACGTGCATGTCTGTTGCTTTAGGGCAACATGCCGGTTCCCTTGAAAATCACAGATATTCTTACATATCACCCAAGAAAGACTTTGGACTTCAGAAGAGCCATTGGTAGAAAATCCTTTGGCTCAAATGCAGAAGAGTATCTTATATATGAATTGGATGGGAAGAAATTGCTATTGGAGACTGCAAACGTATAAAATCAAAGATGGCTCTGGACTTCTAAGCTCTATACTATTAATAGACATTGTAGACTTTTTCCTTTTTGTATGATTACAGAAAGAGATGTATAGATGCTATCTCCTTTTTTTTTGTTTGTTTTTTTGCTGTCTCCTTTTGATAGCACATAATTGTTTCCAGTACACCATACTTCCAGTCACTACCTACTGTCTTTCACTCAGGTTACTTCACTCATATATGTAACCTATCTGGCCACTGTAGTAATTTGAAGTAATGATCCTTGCACTTTTGTTTTCCCAGTGGGTGTTATAATGCTTTGTGCATAGAAGGCACTCGGTAATGTAGTGAAAGAAGAGATTCATGGTTAAATAATAAATATTACAGCTAGATTTTGAAATGCCTAGTAACTTTATCATAGTTAATACCTCAAGAAAGTTAAATATTGTTTCTATGTGTTACTGATAGTAATGCACATAATTCAGATGTGTTGTGCTTTTGGAAGTTACAACTGAAATGTGTTGCTTACCTGGGTCAGGAATAGCTTTATAATTTTCTGTTCTTAGCTCTCACTAGAATTACAGTCGATGAACTCTAATGATGTTTTAGGGGTTTTTTGGGGGTTTTTTTTTTGCGTTACGCGAGCCTCTCACTGTTGTGGCCTCTCCCGTTGCGGAGCACAGGCTCCGGACGCGCAGGCTCAGCGGCCATGGCTCACGGGCCTAGCCGCTCTGCGGCATGTGGGATCTTCCCGGACCGGGGCACAAACCCGTGTCCCCTACATCGGCAGGCGGACTCAACCACTGCGCCACCAGGGAAGCCCTATAATGATGTTTTTTATTATTGAAATGAACCGATAAATAATGTTTGCTTATTTTTTATTCCGGTTTTTTACCAGGTTTCCATTCTTTTATGGTGCATTAAAAAGAATAATTATAAATTGGGTTGGCAGATCTGAGCTGGTGTCAGGGCATGTCCTTCTTATTTTTAATAGGCTTTATATTTTAGAGCAATTTTAGGTACACAGAAATATTAAGCAAAGGTACAGAAATGTCCCACCTGCATAGCCTCTCCTATTACCAACATCTGCCAGAGTGGTACGTTTGTTACAATTGATGACCCTACATTGCCATATCACTACCCAAAGTCCATAGTATACAATAGGGTTCACTCTTGATGTTGTACATTCTGTGGGTTTGGACAAATGTATAATGACATGTACCCACTATCAGTATCATACAGAGTAGCTTCATTGCCCTAAAAATCCTGTGCGCTGCCTATTCATCCCTCCCTCCCCTCTAACCTCTGGCATCCACTGATCATTTTGCTGCCTCCATAGTTTTGCCTTTTCCAGATTGCCATGTAGTTGGAATCATACAGTATGTAGCCTTTTAAAATCTTAACTTTTTACACCTAAAACAACACAACATTGTAAATCAACTGTACTCCAATAAAAATTAAAAACAAAAAACAAATATGTCATGTTTTACTTTTCATAAAATACATTTTAGATAATTTGATTAACATTTCCAATTTACCTGAAACTCACAAAATGGCATTGAATATATCACATATGTCCAATTGAAATACCCAAATTACACCAAAAAGCCTCAAACTCCTTAAAAACAATTAAAGTAATTAATTAAGCCCTCTGCTGATTTTGTCAAATTTGAGATAACAATTCAGTAAATATTTTAAAATATAGCACAGGCTAAAGTTTTCCATAAACTTTTGAATTAAAGAAGGCCTAGATGTTTGAAAAAAACAAACAAACCTTCTTTCACGTAGTAATGTGCATGAGTTTTTAACTCCTTTGGGTAAATAACCAAGGAGTGCAATTGCTGGGTCGTATGGTATGAATATGTTTAGTTTTATAAGAAACAGCCAAATTGTCTTCCAAAGTGGCTGTACCATTTTGCTTTCCCACCAACAACGTATGAAAGTTCCTGTTACTCCACATCTTCACAAGCATTTTGTGTTATCAGTGCTGTGGTTTTTAGCTATTCTAATAGTTATTCAGCAGTATCACATTGATTTAATAAGCATTTCCTTGATGTCATATGATAAGGAGTATCTGTTCATATGCTTATTTGCCATCTGTATATCTTTTTTGGTGAGGTGTCTGTTAAGAGTCTTTGGCACATTTTTAAATTGGATTGTTTGTTGTCTTGTTGAGTTTAAGAGCTCTTTGCATGTTTTGGCTAAAGTTCATTATCACATATATTTTTTGCAGATATTTTTCTCTGTCTGTGGCTTGTCTTTTCATTCACTAGACAGTGTCTTTCACAGAGCAGAAATGTTTAATTTTAATGAGGTCTACCTTGTCAGTTTTCTTTCATGGATTGTGCCTTTGGTGTTGTATCTAAAACACCATTGCCAAACCCAAGGTAATCAAGATGTTCTCCTATGTTATCTTCTAGGATTTTTATAGTTTGGGGTTTTACTATGTCTGTGATCCATTTTGAGTTAATTTTCACATGGTTTATATCTAGATTCTTTTTTTTTTTTTTTTTTTGCATGTGGTTGTCCAGTTGTTCTAATAACATCTGTTGAAAAGACTGCCTTTGCTCCATTGTGTTTGCCTTTGCTCCTTTATCAATGATCAGTTGCCTATATATGAGTCTATTTCTGGATTCTCTGTTATATTCCATTGATCCAATATTTTCCTTTTCTTTTGCCAATATCACACTGTCTTGATTACTGTAGCTTTTTAGGAGGTCTTGAACTCAGGTAGTATCAGCCCTCCAACTTTGTTCTTCTGTTTCATTATTGGGTTGTCTATTCTAGGTGTTTTGCCTCTCCATATAAACTCTACAATCAGTTTGACAATATCCACAAAATAACTTACTGGTATTTTGATTGGGGTTGCATTGAATCTGTAGATCAAGTTGAGAAGAACTAATAACATCTTGACAGTATTGAGGCTTCCTATCCATGAACATAGGCTCTCTCTCAATTTATTTAGTTCTTCTTTGATATCTTTCATCAGAGTTTTGTAGTTTTGCTCACGTAGATCATTAGATTTATACCTAAGTATATCATTTTAGGGGATGCTAATGTAAATGGTAGTGTGTTTTTAATTTCAAATTTCACTTGTTCATTGCTGGTATACAGGAAAGCAGTCAACTTTATATATTAACCTTGTATAAAGGTTAATATATACAATATATATAATATATCTTTCAACCTTGCTATAATTGCTTACTAGTTCCATGAGTTTTTTTTTGTCAGTTCTTTCAGATTTTCTACATTGACAATCATGACATCTACAAAGACAGTTTTATTGCTTCTTTCTCAATCTGCATACCTTTTGTTTCCTTTTCTTATGTTAATGCATTAACTAAGACATCCTTCACTTGCTCCTAATTTTAGTGGTAAAGCTTCAAGCTCCTCACCATTAAGTATTATGTTAGCTGTAGGATTTTTGTAGAGTATTCTTTTTTTTTTTGGCGGTACGTGGGCCTCTCACTGTTGCGGCCTCTCCCATTGCACAGGCTCCGGACGCACAGGCTCAGCGGCCATGGCTCACGGGCCCAGCTGCTCCGCAGTGTGTGGGATCTTCCCGGACCAGGGCAAGACCCGTGTCCCCTGCATCTCTCAACCACTGCGCCACCAGGGAAGCCCGAGTATTCTTGATCAGGTTGACAATACTCCCCACTATTCCTAGTTAACTGAGAGATTTTCGTATAAATTGATATTTTGGATTTTATCAAATGCTTTTTCTTCATCTATTGATATGATTATGTAACTTTTCTTTAGCCTGTTGTTGTGATGGATCATATTGCTTTTTGAATGTTGAACCAGCCTTGCATACCTGGGATAAATCCCAGATGCTTGTGGTATATAATTCTTTTTATATATTGTTGGATTTGATTTGCTAATATCTTGTTGAAGATTTTTTCCATTTATGTTCATGAGCGATGTTGTTCTAGAGGGTTTTTTCTTATGATTTCTTTGTCTGGTTTTGTTAGGATAATGCTGGCCTCATAGAATGAGGAGGTATTCCCTTGGCTTCTGTCTGCTGGAAGAGGTTATAGAGAATTGGTGTAATTCCTTTCTTAAAAGCTTGGTAGAACTCACCACTGAAGGTTATCATTATGGATTCAATTTCTTTAATAGATATAGGCTTGTTCAGATTGCCTGTTTCTTTTTTGTGAGTTTTGGCAGATTGTGTCTTTCAAGGAATTGGTCCATTTCATCTAGGTTATCAAATCTGTGGGCATAAAGTTCTTCATAGTACTTACTATTCTTTTAATCTCCATGGAATCTGTAGTGATGTGCCCTCTTTCATTTCTGTCTTCTCTCTTTTTTTCTTAGTTAGCCTGGCTGGAGGCTTATTGATTTTATTGACCTTTTCAAAGAACCAACTTTTGGTTTTATTGATTTTTTTTAATCTGTTGATTTCCTGTTTTATTTATTTATTTATTTTTAATTTATTTATTTTATTTATTTATTTTTGGCTGCCATCGGGTCTTCCTTGCTGCATGCAGGCTTTCTCCAGTTGCAGCAAGCAGGGGCTACTCTTCGTTTCAGTGCGCGGGCTTCTCATTGAGGTGGCTTCTCTTGTCGCAGAGCTCAGGATCTAGGCGCGTGGGCTTCAGTAGTTGTGGCGCGCAGGCTCTAGAGCGCAGGCTCAGTAGGTGTGGTGCACGGGCTTCATTGTTCCACAGCATGTGGGATCTTCTTGGTCCAGGGCTCAAACCCATGTCCCCTGCATTGGCAGGTGGATTCTTAACCACTGCACCACTAGGGAGCCCAGATTTCCTATTTTTAATTTCATTGATTTCTGCTCTAATTTTTTATTATTTTTTTCCTTCTGTTTACTTTGAATTTAATTTACTCTTTTTCTAGTTTTATTAGGTGGAAGCTAAGATGATTCATTTTAGATCTTTCTTTTTTTTCTAATATATGCATTCAGCACTATAAATTTCCCTCTAAGCACTGCTTTTGCTGTATCCCACAGGTTTCTTTTTTTTTTTTTTTTGCGGTACGTGGGCCTCTCACTGTTGTGGCCTCTCCCGTTGTGGAGCACAGGCTCCGGACGTGCAGGCTCAGCAGCTATGGCTCATGGGCCCAGCCGCTCCGCGGCATGTGGGATGTTCCCGGACTGGGGCACGAACTCGTGTCCCCTGCATCGGCAGGGGGACTGTCAACCACTGCGCCACCAGGGAAGCCCCTATCCCACAGATTTTGATAGGTTGTGTTTTCATTTTCATTTAGTTCAAAACATTTTTAAAATTTCTCTGGAGATTTCTTCTTTGACCCAAGCGTTATTTAAGAGTGTGTTTGTGTTATTTAATCACCATGTATTGGGGGATTTTTAGCTATCATATTTTTATTGATTTCTAGTTTAATTTCACTGTGGTCTGAGAACGGACATTGTATGATTTCTATTTTTTTTTAATTTGTTAAGGTATGTTTCATAGCCCAGAACATGATCTATCTTGGTGAACGTTATGTGGGAGCTTAAGAAAAATATGTGTTCTGCTGTTGCTGGATGAAGTAGTCTATAGGTGTCCATCATATCCAGTTGATTAGTGATGTTACTGAGTTCAGCTATGTCCTTCCTGATTTTCTGCCTGCTATATTTGTTCATTTCTGATAAAGAGGTGTGGATTAATCTATTTCTCTTTTCAGTCTGTCTGTTTTGGCCTCACATAGTTTGACCCTTTGTTGTTAGGTGTTAAAGATTATCATGTCTTCTTGGAGAACTGACCACTCTATCATTAAGAAATGCCTTTCTTTAATCCAGATAATTTTCCTTACTTTGAAGTCTTCTCTGTCTGAAATTAATATATCTACTCCTGCTTTCTTTTGATTAGTGTTAGCATGGTATATCTTTCTCCATCCTTTTACTTTTAACATATAGGCCTTTATATTTAAATTGGCTTTCTTGTAGACAGTATATCTTGGGTCTTGGTTTTTTGACCCACTCTGACAGTATCTGTCTTGGAATTGGTGCATTTAGGCCATTGATGTTCTAAGTGATTATTGATATAGTTGGATTAATGTCTATGATATTTGCTACTCTTTTCTGTTTGTTACCCTGTTCTTTGCTCCTGTATTTGTCATCCATTTTTTTTCCTGCCTTTTATGGCTTTAATTAAGCATTTTGCGTGATTCTGTTTTCTCTCCTTTCTTAGTGTATTAGTTACATTCTTTTACTTTTTTTTAGTGGTTGCCCTAGAGTTTGCAATATACATGTATAGTAATCTAATTCCACTTTGAGGTAACACTACAGCTTTTTGGATAGTGTGAGTGCCTTATAATAACAAAATAATCCTAATTCCTCCCTCCCATCCCTTGTATCATTGCTGACATTCATTTCATTTATACATAAACATATATACAGACATAGTCGAATACAGTATTGCTATTGTTTTGAACAAAGTGTTATTTGTTAGCTCAATCAGGAATAAGAAAAATAAGAAAAATGAGTTTTATTTTACTTTTGCTTATTCCTTCATCAGTGCTTTTCCTTTCTTTCTGTGTAACTGAGTTTCTGACCTACTAACTTCCCTTCTCTCTAAAGGACTTCTTTTAACATTTCAAAAGGCAGATCTACTAGCAATAAATGTTCCCTCAATTTTTGTTTGTTTAAGGAAGTCTTTATTTCTTTTTCACTTTTGAAGGATAATTTCACAGGTGGGTTTTTTCTCTTAACACTCCACTGTCTTGCTTGAATGGTTTCTGAGAAGTCATATTTAATTCTTACCTTGCACCTCTATCAGTAAGGTGCAGTTTTTTCCCGTGACTTTTTTTAGGGCTTTTCTTCCCTTTTTTTTTATCCTGTAGTTTGAAAAGGATATGCCTAGGTGTAACTTTTCTTTGCATTTAACCTGCTTAGTGTTCTCTGAGCTTCCTAGATCTATGGTTTGGTGTCTGACATTAATTGTAGGAAATTCTCATCATTATTGTTTCAAAGATTTCTTCTATTCCTTTCTCTCCTTTTTCTGCTTTTGGTATTCCCATTACATATATGTTCCACCTTTTGTAGTTTTACCACTGTTCTTGGATATTCTGTTCTGGTTTTTTCCCCCCAGTCATTTTTTCTCTTTGCTTTTCAGTTTTAGAGGTTGCCATTGAGATATCCTCAAGCTCAGATTCTTTCCTCAACCATGTCCAGACTACTAGTAGCTCATCAAAAACATTCTTCATTTCTGTTACAGAGTTTTTGATCTCTAGTGTTTCTTTTTGTTTCTTCCTTAGAGTTTTCATCTCTCCACTTGTATTGCCCATCGTGTTCTTTATCCATTAGAGCCATTAGCACGTTAATCATTATTGTTTCAAATTCCTGGTCTGATAATTCCAACATCACTGACATATATGAGTCTGGCTCTTATGCTTGCTCTGTCTCTTCAAACTGTGTTTTTGCCTTTTGTGTGTCTTGTAATTTTTTCTTGATAGCCAGGCATGACGTACTGGATAAAAGGAACTGCTGTAAATAGGCCTTTAGTAATATGGTGATAAGGTGTTGGAGTGGAAAAGTGTTGAATAGGCCTGTGATTAAGTCTCAGTCCCTTAGTGACCTTGTGCCTCTGCAGTGCTCTTCACAGTGCTTCTCAGTATTCTCCCCAGTTCTGCTCCCTTAGGACAGGATGGCTAGAATTGGCTAGATTTGGTTATTTCCCTTCCCCCAGCTCTGTTGGGCTCTGACAAAACCCCAGCAGGTGAGGCTCTGGTTAAACAGTTTCTTCTGAGGACAGACTGTTAAGAAGAACAAAATGCTTGTAATATATTTCAAAATGGTTCCTTTTCCCCTCCTCCTGCCAGAAGCATGACAGAATTTTTCTCCAGTATTCACTGTGAGAACCTGTAGAGTTCTAGGAGGTAAAACTCACAAAAATGTGGGGCCCCTGATGATGGGGTCCCCCTGGAGTTTTTGACTCCCAAAGTCATCCATACTGAGCCCCCAACAATTTGTTAATTACAGTTCAGGTTACTCTACCCCAGCACTTGTTACCACAGAGATTTCTGCTCTAGTAAGTTGTGATTTTCTGTATTCACCTTTCAGTGTCCTTAATTTGGGGGACAGTGTTTTGCCCTATGACTTCTATCTTAAGCATCTAAAAAGGGTTGTTGATTTTTCAGTTTGTTCACCTTTTTAGTTGTTGTTAGGACAGAGTAATGACTCAAAGCTTCTTATATGCCAAGCTGGAAACGAGAAGTCCCTCAATTTATTCTAAAACTTTGTCAAGCATAGCTTTTTGCAAAGCTTTCGGTTTTCGTTATTCACAATCAGATTTTGAGTATACAGTTGATCATTGAACAACATGGGTTTGAACTATGTGGGTCCACTTATACGTGGATTTTTTCAGTACGTACTACAGATCTGCGGTTAGCTGAATCTGTGGATGCAGAACCATGGATATGGAGGCCCAACTATAAAGTTATATGTGCATTTTCAATTTTTTGGAGGGTCAGTGCTTCTAACCCCCATGTTGTTCGGGGATCAGCCGTATATACTTTCTAAAAACATTAGTCTGCAAAATAACTTCTTAGAAGAATAAGGTTATTGTACTTAAGACTGATTTGGTTCAGTCTTTCCTATGACAGTCTTTTGATTAATCTTGCCTGGATTTCATTGTGCAAATCAGTTACTGTAACTCCAGTTACTGTAAAACTAAACTCCTTTTTAGTTCTGTTTTCTCAGAGAAACCAAATGGAATAAGTTTGCTTTACTGATCTGAATTTCTAAGCTAGTTTTTACCTGGAAACTTGAGCTTCTCTAATTTTTTTACCTAGTAAATAAATTTTCTCTACCAAATTCTATTATATAAATGAGCGAATATGAATTATACATTAATTAACTTTGAAACTGATAATCCACAAATGTGGTACTAAATGGTATGTTTCCTTTTTCAAGTGTTTTTTTACTTACTTTATTTTGAAGCTTCTTCTCAGCCTGTTGATAACCATGTTAGCACATCTTCCTACTTGGGCCAGACACCAGCATCACCAGCCAGATATTCACCTGTTTCGAAAGCAGTGCTTGGAGATGATGAAATTACAAGGTAACGAACTGAATAGTCATCCTTCTTACATAAAGCCAACTATTAGATGGAGTTAGAGTTAGCCAACTAGGATAGTCACAATTTTCAGGACTAATTTTATTAACAGGTAATGAACCTAAACCTTATTTTTTTTTATTGGAGGGTTCATTGAAGGGCCATAAGTGTAAAAATATATTAGAGGGCTTCCCTGGTGGCGCAGTGGTTGAGAGTCCGCCTGCCGATGCAGGGGACACGGGTTCGTGCCCCGGTCTGGGAAGATCCCACATGCCGCAGAGTGGCTGGGCCCGTGAGCCATGGCCGCTGAGCCTGCGCGTCCGGAGCCTGTGCTCCGCAACGGGAGAGGCCACAACAGTGAGAGGCCCGTGTACCACAAAAATATATATATATATATATATTACAAATAAATCACTGCTTTTTTTTAGTGTTGCTACTTATTCTGACACCTAAAATTTACTTCCATCTAACATTACTAACATTACTCACTAACAGTTTTTTAGATTAACTGTCTTTTTTTTTTTTGCGGTACTCGGGCCTCTCACTGTTGTGGCCTCTCCCATTGCGGAGCATAGTCCAGATGCGCAGGCTCAGTGGCCATGGCTCACGGGCCCAGCCGCTCCGTGACATGTGGGATCCTCCCGGACTGGGGCACGAACCCGTGTCCCCTGCACCAGCAGGCAGACTCTCAACCACTGTGCCACGAGGGAAGCCCTAACTGTCTTTTTATTCCCCAAAAAACTCTTTTATCTAAGTGGGAAAAAAAGTGAAAAAATATTTTAGATCTTTTTCACATTATTCAACATAGTAATATGATAATATGTTTGAACAGTTTGCTTTATAGCTTTTGTAGAAGTAAATTATGTAGTAGTATTTCATATTATAGCATTTAATGTTAAAATGTATGACAATTCATGTCATTTTATGTTTTTATTAACTGTATTACTGTTAGCATTATTATTTTTGAACCTTTATAATTATAATTATTCTTTATTTGTTAGACTCCTGACTCTAAGCAGTGATCTCTTAAATGTCAGATAGGGGTGTTTGTCTTTGTCCTCTTCTTCAGGAGTTAGCAATATTGAGAACTTAATTTAATAGGTGCTCAGTAATTGTTTTAGGATGAAAATTACTGGAAAGAATAGTGTTTGTGATTATATGTTTGTGGTGTGAATTCTCAAGGCTGTTAATCTTTAGTCTGTGCTAGTATACTGACATATCATGGTCGTTTTATTGCTGCTGTTATTTTCTAATACTGCTTATTTATAGAAGTAAAGAGGAAGTAGTTAATGGCTTATCTAGTCTTTAATCAGCATATTTTTCAAATTAAAAATATGTCATATTAACATCTTGATTGCTGTTCCCCATCTTTTTTCACTACATATCTGTTGTCTAGAATATTTGTTGGACTCTGTAGTATTACACAACAGGCCTACCTGTTTTCTGTATTCTTCTGTAAAAATCAGGCAGTTGATTATTGAATATGTCTTCCTAAATGGTGAGTGTTTTATCACTCCCTTTTGATCATTATACTCCTTTGCCCAGATAATGAAGTACAGATATCTTTACTTCATATTAGAAGTTCTCCACAATTTAACCCTAAACAATTTTTCAGAGATTATATCGCATTACCAATAAAAAGAGAAAATAAAAGAAATCCCAACATACAAACAGTTAATAATTCTAAAGTTCATTTTTTAACAGCTTTATTGAGATATGATTTACAAACCATACAGTTTACCATTTAAAATGTACAACACAGTGATTTTTAGTATATTACATTATAAATTTTTTAAATTGTGGTAAAATATATATAACATAAAATTTGCTATTGTAACCATTTTCAAATTGCGATTCAGTGGCATTAATTGCATTTATGATGTTTATGACCAACACCACTATCTTTTTCCAAACCCTGTTCAGGACTTCTCTGCTGATCCAGTGATTAAGACTTCACGCTTCCCAGCTGCATAGCACAGGGAGATCAGCTCGGTGCTTTGTGACCACCTGGGAGGGTGGGAGGGAGACGCAGGAGGGAGGAGATATGGGAATATATGTATATCTGATTCACTTTGTTATAAAGCAGAAACTAACACACCATTATAAAGCAATTATACTCCATTAAAGTTTTTTTTTTTTTTTTTTTTTGCGGTATGTGGGCCTCTCACTGTTGTGACCTCTTCCGTTGCGGAGCACAGGCTCCGGACCCACAGGCTCAGTGGCCACGGCTCACGGGCCCAGCTGCTCCGTGGCATATGGGATCTTCCTGGACCCGGGCAGGAACCTGCGTCCCCTGCATCGGCAGGCGGACTCTCAACCACTGCGCCACCAGGGAAGCCCCTAAAGATGTTTTTTAAAAAAAAAAAAAGACTACGCTTCCAATGCAGGGGGCGTGGGTTTGATCCCTGGTCAGGGAACTAAGATCCCACATGCCGCATGGCGCAGCAAAAGAAAAGAAACAAACCCTTTTCATCACCTCAGACAAACTCTATAACCATTATGCAGTAATTCCACATTTCCCTGTTCTCCCAGCTCCTGGTAGCTTCTAATCTACATTTTTTCTCTCTGAATTTTCATATTCTAAATTGTTCATGTAGTGGAATCTTATAATACTTAACCTGTTGTATCTGGCTTCTTTCACATAGCATAATGATGTTTTCAAGATTCATACATGTTGTAGCATGTATCAGAACTTCATTTCTGGTTATGGCTGAATAACATTTCATTATATGTATGTACAACATTTTGTTTATCCATTCATCTGTTGATGGACACTTGGGTTGTTTCCACCTTTTGGGTATTGTGAATAATGCTGGGATAAACACTGGCATGCACATATCTGCTTGCATACCTGCTTTTAGTTCCTTTAGATACATACCTAGAAGTGGAATTACTGGGTCATATGGTAACTATGTTTAGGTTCATGAGGAACCACCTAACTGTTTTCTGTACCAGCCACCCCGTTTTACATTCCCACCATCAATATATGAGGATTCCAGTTTCTCCACATCTTCAGCAACATTTGTTTTTTCTCTTTTGTTTTGTTTTATAGCCATTGTTATAGGTGAGACGTATTTCATTGTGATGTTGATGCATTTCCCTAGTGCCTAATGATGTTGAGCATCTCTTCAAGTGCTTATGTTATTTGAAAATTCAATTTATTTTCCTCTGGAAATACTATTGGATTTCAGCAGGGTATTTTTTAATTATTATTTGCTAATGCAAAATTATAATTCATACATATATTTTAATGTATTATAGGAACCCTAAACCATGAGTCCACAATCTAACAAGGAAGTAAGACCAGTATAGTGAAACCTGTCTTGTGCCCCTGATCCTACCCTGCTTCTCCTACATTGCCCCACCAAGTTAACTCCTTTCCTGAATTTTGGATTTACTATTCCCTTTTTTCTTTCATATAGGTGTTTATGTATATATTTCCTAAACAACATATTGTTGAATTTTGCCATTTTTGACAAGAAAATACTCAGTATAATTTTGTTAATCCTGTAAGTGAACTGACAAAGCTGATTAATGATGAATACCTATGTATGACTAGAAAACACACCGCTTTAAGTTTTGAGCAGACAAATATTTAAGAAGATTAATTCCACATTATATGGAAGGATCCCTAAAATACAGTTTTTAGAAATATTTACTTCTGTTAAGCCGTTTGTTACCAAAAGCTTTCTGCAGTGTTTTAGAAAAAGCAAATTAAATTTTTAAAATATTTACCAAATATGATACATTCTAATCTCAAATGATATTCTGTGATTCATCATATCTAAAACAGTCAGCTCTTGGAATTTTCATGGTCTTACTGGAAGATGTAAATGGTTTTCACACAATTATGTATAAGTGGCAGCAAATGGGAAATGTTATTAGTGGTAAGATGTATTCTGATTTCAGAGATTTTAAATTGGGAGTTGGAGGGAACAAAAGAGATGCATCTTAGAATGGATGAAAAGCAGAGATAGGTAGATGAATTGGAGGGATGTGACTTAAGAAATAAAGATATTTAATTACTTTATATAGAAAGTCTAGAGATGGGCATTTCTAACATTTGTGTAGCAAAACTAGGTCCATGGTATCTCTGGGATTCTGCTGGTTATCTTCATGATTGTGATATGTCCAAATCAGTAACAGGATTTTATAGTTCATTCTTTCGTGTGGGAGTGATTTGGAATAAGGAGGGGAACAAATACGCTTTGTATGGGGACAGAATATGCTTTGTCCTTGTTAGAGTCTTTCTTTGGGAAGTGACAGTAAAATTTCCTGTTATTTCTTAGAGACCAGAATAGGGTCATAGCCTCACCTTAGCAAACAGGAGTGAAATTGCAGTGACTGGCATAAGTTATTCATGATTGATCCGTTTGAGAGTAGAAAGGGGGCCTTCCTACCTTCTCTAAGACAAAGGGATATCTGCCTTTTACAACATGTAAGAAGTAGAGACAGTGACTGCTTCTTAGGCAGCGAAGTGTGTGCAACATCAGCTTTTCATGAGTATTATTTTTTGAGTATGCTCTTTATATCATTATTTTTTAATTTCCACATTTTCTCCTTTTTATTTTAGTTTTATGTTTGTTTCTTAACAAGGATTTTTAGCTTCTATATAAAATTAGGATTTTTCCTTTTAATTTCTAGGCTTGGAAAGAATCTCTTTACCCCAGAGTTTAGAAAACTTTAAATTTCATCTGACTTTTTTTATAATATGGAAATATGATTTATCAGCAGGGAATTCTCATTGACAGAAAGTCAAGTTCTCTATATGTTTTAAGGTATTCAATATTTTTTTAATTTTCAGGGAACCTAGAAAAGTTGTTCTTCATCGTGGTTCAACAGGCCTTGGTTTCAACATTGTAGGAGGTGAAGATGGAGAAGGAATATTTATTTCCTTTATTTTGGCTGGCGGACCTGCTGATCTTAGTGGAGAGCTCAGGAAAGGAGATCGTATTATATCGGTAGGATATGTTAATCAAAATAATGTTTTTATTATTTTAACTATGACCTGTTAATTATTAAACCTTTTGTTTTTTATATTCTAAAGTTATGGGAGGTATTTTGGCTATCTTCTTCTAACATTTTACAACTTAATTGTAGAATTACAGTGTTGACCGGGAACATGTTCTGTATGATAGATTTTCTTTTGGTATTTGACTTACTTATAAGAGATCAGTCTTTATGAATGTGCTTGAAGGAAGTATGTATTCTCTATTTGTTGACTGCAAGGTTTTCTGTACGTCTGTTAACTCATCCTTGTTACTTGCATAGTTCATATCTTCTTTATACTTCAATCTGTTATCGCCTTATCTGTTTTTTTTTTTTGTTTTTTTTGTTTTTTTGTGGTACGCGGGCCTCTCACTGTTGTGGTCTCTCCTGTCGCGGAGCACAGGCTCCAGACGCGCAGGCTCAGCAGCCATGGCTCACGGGCCCAGCCGCTCCGCAGCATGTGGGATCTTCCCGGACCGGGGCACGAACCCGTGTCCCCTGCATCGGCAGGCGGACTCTCAACCACTGCGCCACCAGGGAAGCCCAACCTTATCTGTTATTAAAGGAGACCTTTTAAGTTTATCGGAATGGTGGGTTTAACAGTTTTTCCTGGCAGCAATTATTTTCCTTATATCTTTGAAACTATGTTACTATGTGCATCTAATTTTAGAATCAGCATTCCTTCCTGGTGAGTTGAAATTTTTTACCATTAGGTTATGATCCTCTTTACTTGTAATAATGGTTTTTACCCTAGAAGCTATAATGCCTGATATTACTGTGGCTATGCTGACTTTTTTGCTTGATATTTGCCTCATCTTTTCTCCATTTTTTACTTTCAGTTTGTGTCTGTGCTTATGTGGCTATTACCCATACAATTTTAGACTAAAACCTTATCAGTAATTCAGCTGTTCTCCCAAATGACTCAGATTTGGGGAAACCTTAATTATAATGGGGCTGTTTCTAGTATTTTACTTCTGTTTCATTTATATATCCCTCAGACTTAGTCATTTTTCTTTTTGTTTATGAACAGCTAATCCAAGTGTTCTACAATTTTTTGTTCATCATCCTTTCTTGTATCTTACTTCTTATGTGTTTCTCAGCAAGTCACTACCAGCATTGGGACTGGATTCATAGTATAGGACTATCTTGATCACTGTAGAAAATTTAGCTTTTCTAGCTCCCATCCTCATGCTAATAGAACTCCTTAGTTATTTCATAAAGCAAAAATGTCCCTCAAATATCCAAATGCACCTTAGTGGGAGCTCTTAGATTGTTCTTTTAGCAGTGATTTCTTGATAGTAATTACTCTTAGCGTTTACCTGGAACTGTTTTTAATTTGCCCTCACTTATAAATTTAGTCTAGAAGTGTATGTTGACAAGTGTTGTCTCTCAATACTATGAACATATTACTTTATACTATCTGTCTTCTTTCGTTGTTGTTTAACAAAAAAGATCACTCTTTGTTGTTTGTAGGTGATTTCTTTTTTTTTACTGATTGCTTTTAAGTCTCTTAGTCTTTGGTACACTGCAGTTTTACTAAAATGTGTCTGTGTCTAGCATTTTATTTATTCTATCTGGAATTCATTATGCTTGCTGAATCAGAGGAGTCCTGTCTCATCAATTCTGGAATCTTTTAAATTTTGCCTTTCCCACATTTTGTGTATTCTGTCCTTCTTGAACTCCTATGAGAGAGGACATTACCATTCTGTTCTCCATGTCTTTTAATCCCAATTTCATATTTATCAACTCTATCTCCTTGTACTTAATTTCAGTCAGATCTGTTTTCTAGCTCATAAATTTTCTTCATCTGTGTCTAATCTGCTCTTTAGGCTAAAACTAACTTTTTCATTTCAAAGTACCATTTTCTTTCTAGAAGTTCTTTCTAATTCTTTTTCAAATCTTCCTTGGTGGTTTTGCGGGAGTCTTGATTAAAGTTTCTTATGTTCTTTTAGGTTTTTCTTTTAAACCTATTTATCTTACACAGGCATACCTTGAAGATATTGCAGGTTCAGTTCCAGACCACCACCAAAACAGATATTACGATAAAGCAAGTCAAACAAATATTTTGGTTTCCCAGTACATGTAAAACTTATAATTATACTATATTGTAGTTTATTAGATTAGCATTATATCTTAAAAAACAATGTCCATACCTTAATTTTAAAAATACTTTATTGCTAAAAAATGCTAACCATCATCTGAGCCTACAGAAAGTCATACTCTTTTTGCTGGTGGAGAGTTTGAAATATTGCAAGAATTATTAAAATGTGACAGAGACACGAAGTGAGCAAATGCTGTTGGAAAAATGGCACCAATAGACTTGCTCAAAGCAGGGTTGCCACAAACCTTCAATTTGTAAAAAATGCAAAGTACAATAAAGTGAAGCACAGTAAAATGAGATAAGCTTGTATTCTATAAATAATAGTTCTGTTTTCTGAAGTTTGTAGGTATCTAATACATGTTGCTTTATGGTGACTTACAGTACATTGTTTTCCTATGTTCTGAATTTTTCATTGTGAACTTAATGTCAGTAGTACTTTATGTACTTCACATGTGGGTATTCAGTGCTGCCTGAATTGGGGAGTGGTATTCTTTGAAAAATATCTTAAGTCGATTGTGGTAGACTTGGGAGCATCATTCTTATCATCATTTTTCCATTGAGAAAACTGAAGTTTAAAGGGTGATTTGCTCATAGTAGCTAATAAAACCTAATAAGTGGTATAGGCAGGATTTACCTTAACCACTATATTATGCTACGTCATTTTGTTTTTAATTAAAAATTTAAGTAATGCTTTCTGAAATTTTGGGATCTGAGATATAGGGATAAAACCTATATCCTGGGTCAGCAATGCTATTCAGTATTGATAACTATTTTAAATCATTTTTTCAATATAAAGTAAAGAAAATCAGAAAGTACTCTTCAAACTGAAGATACATGTGGCTGGAACATGATAGGAAAAGCATTCCAAAAATTGGATCTTTTATTGCAGTTTTCAGATTGCAGTCCCTCTTGCCACCTGATCCTTCCCTGCATATACTTAGACATATCATCATATTCCTGCAGCCTACCTTTTTGAGGATTCTTTATAGTTCAAGATAGACTGAGTCTAAGACAGAAAGAAGGTGGCTAATCATTTACAAAAGTAGAGCTCTTTCTGGTTTTAGCTGTTCTGAGATATTGGTATAACTAACTGATATTTGAATGAAAGTCTTGGGAATTTGAGTCTTCAAATAAGCTATGGTACTTTGTTAAGGATTATAGTACTACAATTTTAGAAAATAAAGGAAATTATTAATATGCAGTGCAAGTAAATGAAAATTGTACCCATATGCTTCAGGCTACAGCAACTAAAATAGCATAGTACCACCCCAAAATAGTGATTATTGGAACAGAACTGTGAAGCAGAAATACACCTTAGTTACAGTGTTAGAATGTTGAGGGCCTTAAGAGACCATCACTCTTAACCATAACAACCCAAACCATCTGGATAAGTTTAGAAAAACTAAACTCATCAGAGAACTGAGGATTCAAAGTGACCTAAGTAAAGTAACTTCCAGATAGTAACTAGCCCTACATAGAAGAGAAGACACCCATGGCAGCTGCTCCTTGGAAGAGCGGTGGGAGAAAGAGAAGGGTTAGACGGGGATAGCGAGGAACCAACCAAACTTTACCCCAACATGTAATGGCCTCAGTGGACTGGTGAAACTGATAAAAAATTCTGGGAAGCCGCAGAGCAAGTCCTTACCTACCTGCCAACTCTTTTCCATGGGTCTTCACTAAGACCTCAGAGCTTGTAAACCGAAGGTTGTGAAACAACAGGGAATTAAGAAAAAGTTATTACTGAGTCATACAGAGCATCCCAAAATACAAGGCACCTGCCAGTAAATAGGGGACCTTGAGCAGAAGATCTGTGAAAACTAATCTCAGCAACTCCGTACTTTGAGCTGCTCAGGGATGAGAGTGGGGCAAGAAAGCTGAGAAAAAGCCCTCTGAGGCAGTGTGGACAGAGATACCTCCAAGAAATAGCAAGCCTGGGACAGGTCTAGAGAGCAAAGAAAACTTACCAGCAACCTCAGAAGCTGGCAGCAGGGTTATAAAGGTGTTTGTGTGTGTGTGTGTGTGTGTGTGTGTGTGTGTGTGTGTGTGTGTGTAATGAGATGAGATCTTTACACCAGTAAAGGGAATTTTACCAGTGCTCATAGCCTAAGCACCTCAGAAAGAAAAGTCTTAATTCTGCTCTCAAAACATTTGAAACTAAATTTAAAGCTACAACAAAATCCAGTAGCAGCTCAACTATAGATCATATAGATACAGCTGCCCCACTCTAGTGGCCTGGCACAAGGATTATTCCCAATTCTGGAATTAAATATTATTTATTTTTTATTTCAACCTCTACTGTTATTTTATCCAAAGTGTCTACTTTATAATTAAAAATTACAAAACATGCAAAAAAGAAAGAAAAGCTGGTTGTCAAGACAAAACAGTATAAGTAACTTGAGAAAAAGCTCAGATGTTGGATTTATCAAACAGGTATTTTAAAATAAGATAAAATGATGATGATAAAAATACTAAAGGATATAGGAGTAAAGGTAGACAATATGGATGATAAGATGGGAGAATTTCAGCAAAGATATAGAACATATGAAAAATGAGTCACATGGAATTGCTAGAAATTTTTTTTTTAACTATCACAAGTGAAAATTTTGTCTGAAAGGCATAACAGCACACTGGAATCTGAAGAGGGAAGAATCAGTGAATTTGAACATAGGTCAAAGAAAATTTCCAAACTGAAACGTAAATCAGGAGGGGTGGAGGGAAAATCAGGGAAAAAAAGTAGACCAGAGCATCCAAGGTCTATGGAAGTAAAGAGGAGATGTCAGACAATAAAGAGGAGACAGAATCTTTGAAGACATAATGACAAAGAACTTTCAAAAACTGATGAAAGATATCAACCCACAGATCTGTGAAGCATAGCTAAGCCAAGGCAGAATACATGCAAAGGAAACCAGACCTAGATACATTGTAAAGTGCTAGAAAGCTATGCTAAAGAGCACATGTTAAAAGTAAACATAGAAACACATTACATATATAGGAACAGTACAAATGACAGCTGGATTCTCACTGGAAATATTAGAAGACATAAAGGAATGGAACAGTATCTTTAAAGTGGTGAAAGAAAAAACCTTCAACCTAGAATCCTATATCTCCTGAAATTAGTCATCAGAAATGAAGTTGAAATAAAGACATTTTCAAACAGACAGTATATCTTAGAGAAGTTGTTCTTGACAGACCTACAAGATATACTAGAAGAAATTGTTCTGGTTAAAGAGAAATTATATCAGATGGAACCTAAATCTGCAGACAGGAAATAAGAATAACAGAAGGGGTAAATACCTGGATAAGTATAAAAGGTACATTTTTTAGGAAATAATTTTACATGTTTCATTATAAGATGATTGGCTCTTTAAAACAAAATAACTTCATCGTATTGTGTGAGTTATGGCATATGTAGAAGTAAGATATAAGGCCACCAAAGCACAAATAGAAAGGGGGAGGATGGTTCTTATACAGTTTGAGAAGTGGTGTAAAATTAATTGAAAGTAGCCTGTGATAATTTATACTTGCATGTTATAATCTCTAGAGGAAACACTAAAAATACTCCAAAAGGGTATAGTTTATGTAAGTCAATACAGGAAATAAAATGAAATATGAAAAAATACATGCTTCCTCCAAACAAAGGTAGGAAAGGAAGAAAAGACAAGGTAGAAAAAAGCAGTGCCAAGGTGTGAGGTTAAAATGCAACTATATTAATATCTACATTATAGTTAGCACTTTAAGATGCAGAAACTGTCAGCTTGGTTCAAAAAAACCAAGACCCAAATATAGACCCTTTGTCAGAAATTCACTTTAAATATAAAGATTCATATGTTGTAAGTAAAAGAGTAGAAGAAATTATGCTATATAAACAACATATGAAAGATGGTGTGACTATATTCATATGAGACAAAATAGACTTCAAGGCAAATGGTGTTATTACTGAGAGATTTTATATAATGAAAGCATCATTTCTTCAAGAAGACATAACAGCCCTCATTGTGCATGTACCTAGTAATCCTTTCAAAGCACATAAAGCAAAAATTCCCAGAATTAAGAGAGAAATGGACAAATCTACAGAGTTGGGGATTTAAACACCCTCTTCTATAACTGGTAGAATAAGTAGAGAAAAGAAGAAAATAACTTTAGCCTTACCACTCATCATCTATAAAAATTAACTTGAAATGGATTGTAGAACTAAACTTCTAGTAAAAACATACAAGAAAATCTTAGTGAACTTGGATTAGTCAAAGATTTCTTAAATGGTACCAAGGGACCAAGTCAGTCCAGTGGTGAAAGGAAAGTCTTTTTAATAAATGCTGAAACAGCTGGATATCTTTATGGAAAAATACAAATTTCAACTCAGTCTTACTCCAGATATAAAAATTAACTCTAGATGATTATAAATCTTATAAATCTAAGTGTGAAGCCCAGAGCCATAATCCTCCTGGAAGAAAACATAGAAGGATATCTTTGCAACCCTGAGGTAGGCGACAGTTTCTTGGACAAGATATGTTAAACACTAACCATAAAAAAATGTGCCATTAAGAAACCAAATAGGCAAGCTATACAATGGGAAAAAATATTCCCAGTACATATATCTCACAAAAAACTTATATCCAGAATATATAAACATCTCCCACAAAGCAGCAGTGAAAGGTGAGTAACTCAATTTAAAAATGAGGGGAGATTTCCCTGGTGGCGCAGTGGTTAAGAATCCACCTGCCAATGCAGGGGACACAGGTTCAATCCCTGGTCCGGGAAGATCCCACACGCCACGCCGCAAAGCAACTAAGCCCATGCACCACAACTACTGATCCTGTGCTGTGTAGCCTGCGAGCCACGACTACTGAGTCTGTGTGCCACAACTACTGAAGCCCACATGCCCTAGAGCCCACACACTGCAACTATGAAGCCCGTGCCCTCTAGGGCCCGCGTGTCGCAACTGCTGAGCCCACGTGCTGCAACTGCTGAAGCCCACACAGCTGGAGCCTGTGCTCTGCAACCAGAGAAGCCATCGCAGTAAGAAGACCGTGCACCACAACAAAGAGTAACCCCTACTCGCTGCAACTAGAGAAAACCCACGTGCAGCAATGAAAACCCAACGCAGCCAAAATAATAATACTAATAAATAAATGAGCAAAAGACTTAAACAGATATTTCACAAAACAAGGTGTATCAGTGGCTTATAAACACATGAAAATTTACTTAACATTAGGCATCAGGGCAATGCAAAAAACACAATGAATAAGCAAAACAGGGTTAGAGGAATTTTGGTGGGAGCAATGTCACTTTTTTACATCTTGATTGTGGCGGTGGCTATACAACATACACAGTTGTCAACACTCTTACCTGTAAACTAAAAATGATTACTCTATTGAATGTAAATTATGCCTAAGTAAAAACATTTTTAAAGCCATAGTGAAATACCATATCCTATCCAGTTGAATGGCTAAAGAAAAAATAATGATGACAACAAACATTAGAGAGGATGTGGAGCAGTTATAACTCTTATTCTTTACTGGTGGGCATGTAAAACTACACAACCACTACAAGAACTTTTGGGGAAGTTTTAAAGAAATTATACATACACCTAACCTTATCACCCAGATTTTATCCAAGAAATCTTATGTTTACACTATAACAGGAATGTTCATAATAGCCTATCCATAATAAAACTCAAACAGCATGGATGACATTAAAACACATCGTGTTGAGTAAAACAGAACACACCACAAAAATACATACTGTATGATTCTAATTATAATCATGTGCAGGCAACACTAACTTGTATTGATAAGTCAGAACGTGGTTGCCGCTAATTGTCCTATTATAAAAGAGGCATAATGGAGATTTCTGGGTTGGTTGATGGAAAAGGTATGTTTGGGGTTTTAGTTTCATGGGCATATACAGTTGTCAAAAATCCTTCCAACTGAACTGTTTAAATTTGTACATTTTATTGCTTGTAAGTTATACTGTAATTTAAGTTTTAAAAATAATTTACAGTATAAGGGCAAATTAGTGATAAGGAGTGAATTTTTAAAAAATAAATGTTGGAGAAATTAGCTAGTTGCTTAGTGGAATAAAATTAGCTTAGAGCCTCACTTCACACCTTGTGTCAAAATTAATTCTCAGTTGGCTTAGAGGTATGTGTGAAAAACTCAAAACAAAAATATATGTTTTTTAAATTGTCCACGTGGGACCTCTTTATGTGGGTTACTGTCACACTGCTAGAATATGTTACTCTGACGAACACAACGTGGTTCACCCAGAACTTTCCCAATTTTAGCACTGAAAGCCCCATGTCTGGAAACCCCTTTAGGCTGTTTTAAAACTGAAAGACCCAGACCCTCCCAACCAGTTGCTTGCCCTAATGTTACTGTAAGTTAAATTCAGCCTTCTGTTTGTCAGTATACATCCATTATCTTAAATATTTTAATGGTTACTAAGCTGCTCTAGGGAAATACACTGAGAAGCAATAGGAAAGACCTTAGGAACAAGAGAAAAACATGAGAAAAGATATTCTAAAATAAAACCCAGAAACACTTATTTAAGTACCTCTTTACACAAAATTTAGCTATTTTCAGTCTTCAGCTTGTATCAGGATAACCTCAAGGCGTTATTAAAAAACAGATTCCTAGATTCCATCCCCAAAGTTTCTGATTCAGTATGACTTGGATAGGATCTGAAAATTTATATTTCTTACAAGTTTCCATGAGATACTGATGTTGCTGCTCCTGGGACCAAACCTTGTGAACCACTGTTCTAAAGACATCCCTGTTATTGATGTTCTTAATGATAACCCACATTACTGAGAAAAGCATAAATATTTGGGAAGGCAGGGAAATAAATAATAATTTTTATAAAATATTCCCTTTGATATATTTAATTTTGTTGAAGAAAGAAGCTTTTTAAGTCAAGATTTATTATTGTACAGATGTTGGACAGTGCATTTTTCACTATGGTATAAATGGAAATATTACTGTTATTTCCAGTGATGACAAGCATAGGGCAGGATATAGTTGATATTCCCTGAAAATTTAGAAACATGGAAAGTGACCCAAGAGAGTTCAACAGAAATTCTCTCCTTCATAAAAACAGTGAGAAAAGTGGCCAAAATTGTTTTTAGAATAAACTTTTTCAGAACTCTGGAAATTAACCAAAGACTGACAGCCATTCAGGAAGTGTTTACTCAAAAAAAAAAAAAAATTGCTGAATCTCTGTAAGAATGAGCTTTGTAGAATTTTAATTTGCCTAAGTCCCATCCCTGGCTCTCTATCACCACATTAGCCTTGAAAAATAGCCCACCTTTTCAGTGAGAACCAGTGGCCCAACAGCCACTAGAGAGAGCAAAATGGTGGTAGAATGTTCAGAGCTTCTTTTCCAAAGAACTGTCATAATTTGACCTGTCTGGTGGGTTCTTGGAACATCCTATTTGAAAGGTTCCCTGTATTTGACCTGATTCAAAGCTCCACCAGTGCAAAAGCCTTTTCCCTTGGGGTAATTGCAAAAACAATTACAGGCATATTATGGCTGCCTGAGACATTGGTAACAGTTGGGGCAAACAGTAGACTAATCAAAAACTTAAAAGGAAAAGCTAGGGAGTGAACTCTCCATGGGACCTTTGAAAAGCTCTTATACTTTGGAATCTAGGAGGACACATGCATGGTCTTGGGTTGTGTGCCTGCTCAGGAAAGACCTGAAAAGGCCCTAAACTCTCACCTCTGGCTGACCATGAGACTCTGTGCAAGAAGGAAGTGAAGATTAAGGCAGAATCATCAGTTGCCTAGCTGATTGTTGAAGGCATTACCCAACATGTGCACATTTAATGAAGTCTCTGTCCAGTCATTAACTGACCACTCTGCTAATCAGGCAGACACTTCACTGGCACATACAACAAAGAATACAAGCCTTACAGAATTCAGAAAAGTCACCAAACAACTACTATAACAAACAGCAGTAATATCAAGCCCTGGGTAGGAGGACAGATCTTATACCCAGAATTGCTACTTTATATTATTTTAAATGTCCGGTTTTCAGTAAAAAATTGAGACATGCAGCAAAACAAGAAAATATACCCAGGGGAAAAGCAATCAGTAGAAACTGTAAGGAAGCCCAACACTATACTACTAGACAAAGATTTTAAATCAGATATTTTAAATATATTCTAAGAACTAAAGGAAACCATGTCTAAAGAATGTAAGGAAAGTATAGGAACAATAACGCACCAAGTAGAGTATGTCAATAAAGAGATTTCTTTTATGAAAAAGAAACAAACAAATTCTGGTGTTGAAGAGTACAATAACTGAAATGAAGGGAAAAAAAAATCCTCTAGACAAGTTCAACAGCAGATTTGACCTGGCAAAAGAAAAAAATCCACCAACTTGAAGATATGTCCGTTAAGACTACCCAGGCTGAAGAACAGAAAGAAAAAAGAATTAAGAAAAATTGTCAGAGGCTCAAAGACCTGTGGGGATACCATCAAGTGTACCAATGTATGTATAATGAAGTCAGAATGACAAGAGAGAGAGAAAGAGGCAGAAAGAATATTTGAATAAATAATGGCAAAAAACTTCCCAAATTTAATGTACACATCTGAGAAGCTCAGTGAACTACAAGTAGAATAAACTTGAAGAGATCCACACCACAGATAAATCATAATCAAATATCAAAAAACAAAGGGAGAATCCTGAAAGCAAAGAAAAATCACTGATTACAGGGAATCCTCAGTAAGATTAACAGTTGATTTCTTGTCAGAATCATGGAGGCCAGAAGGCAATTCTGAAAGAAAAAAGCCATTGTCCCAGGTTTCTATACCCAGTCAAACTATCCTTCAGAAACAAAGGACAGATCTGAGTCCCAGGTAAACAAAAGCTAAGGAAGTTATTAATCTCCTTAACTTCTCTTATAGACAGTAAACCTGCCCTACAAGGAGTACTAAAGAGCATCTCATCCCTCAGACCAGAAAGAAAGGACATTAGAGAGTAGCCCAAATCCATATGAAGAAGTAAAGAGCACTGTTAAAAGTAACTATATAGGTAAATGTAAAACAGCATAAGTGCATTTTTTGTTTGTAACTCTTTTTTTTCTCCTTTATAATTTAAACAACAACTAAATAAAGCAATAATTTTAAATCTGTGTTGATGGGCACACACATACTGTATAAAGATGTAATTTATATGACAGTAGTATCACAGGGAGTATAGAGGGCACAGAATTATAAGAGCAGAGTTTTTATATACTATTGAAACTAAGTTGGTGTTAATTCAGAGTAAATGGTTATAAAATGTTAATTATGATCTAGAGAAACCACTAAGCAAATAACTCAAAATATATATAATTTTTTAAAGGGTATTAAGATAGTACAGTGGAAAATACCTATTTTACAAAAGAAGTTAGTAATGGAGGAATAGAGGAACAAAAAAGACAAGGTGTGAAGAAAACAAATAGCAAAATGGATGGCATAAATCTTTTTTTTTCGATACATTACATTGAAGGTAAATGGGTTAAATACTCCAACTAAAAGACAGATATTGACAGGGTAGATTTAAAAAGATCAAATTATATACTTTCTACAACAGACACACTTTAGATTCAATCTTCGTTGAAAGTAAAAGGTTGAAAAAGATATGCTATGCAAACAGAAACCAAGAAACACATAAAATGGCTATACAAGTATCAAAGACTTTAGGAAAAAAATTATTTCTCAAAATCTAAGGACATTTTATAATATATGTGTTATATAGATTATGTGTGATATATAGTTATACATATTGTGTAATTGTTGATAAATTTCTAGAAAGACATAAACATTTGAAACTGACTCAAGAAGAAATGGAAACTATAACTGTAGACCTGTAACAATTAAGGAGATTGATAATCAAAACTTCCCACAAAGGAAAAAACCCAGGACCAGATGGCCTCACTAGTGCAATCTATAGAACGTTTAAAGAAGAATTAGCACCATTCACAAACTCTTCCCCCAAAAGGGAATAGGTGTGAAGAACACTTCCCAACTCATTCTACAAGGCCAATATTATTCTTATATCAAACCAAACAAAGACATCACAAGAAAACTACAATATCCCTTATGAATTTATATGTAAAAATCCTCAACAAAATAGCCATGTGGATTCAGCAGCATAAAAAAAGGATTGTACACCAGCATTAAAAAAGGATTATACCCCATAACCAAGTGGAATTTGTCCAAGGAATGCATAGTTGGTTCAACACAGGGATAACCAAAGTAAAACACCGTGTTAATAGAGTTAAGGATATAAGCCACATGACCATCTCAACAGAAAAAGCTCCTGTCAAAAACCAACAGCTTGCATCATAAAAGCACCAAACAAATTAGGAATAGTAGAGAACTTCCTCAACCTGATAAAAGATGTCTATGAAAAACTGATAACTTATGTCACACTAAATGCTGAAACACTGAAAGGTTTCCCTGTGAGATCAGAAACAAGACAGAGGTGTCCACTCATGCCACTTTTATTCAACATTGTGCTGGAGTTTCTAGATTGGGCAGTTAGGCAAGAAAAAGAAATAAAAGCTTTCTAGATTAAAAAGGAAGAAGGAAAATTATCTCTTATTTGCAGATGCCATGATCTTATATATAGAAAATCTTAGGAAATGCAAAAAAACTATCAGAGATAATAACCAAGCTCAGCAAGTTTGCAGGACAGAGAATCACTATACAAGAAACAGTTGTGTTTCTAATATACCAGAGTTGAACAACCTGAAAGTGAAATTAAGAAAATAATTTTATTTATAGTAGTATCAAAAAGAATAAATTTAACAAAGTGGATAAACAAAATATGGAATATCCATCCAATGGGGTATATGATTCAGCCATAATAAGTAACAAAGTACTAAAACAGGCTAAAACAAGGATGAACCATGAAAACAAGCTAAGTGAAGAAGGCAAACACAAATAGCCACATATTGTAATATTCCTTTTATATAAAATGTACAGAACAGACAAATCCTTAGAGTTAGAAAGAAGAATAGTGGTTGCCAGGGTCTAAGGGGAGAGGGAAGGGGGGAATGAATGCTAATGGGTAGTGGGTTTTTGGGGGGTGGGGGCTGATGAAAATGTTTTGGAATTAAAGCATGGTGATGGTTGCACATGCTTGTGAATGTACTGAAAAACACAAATTGTACACTTTAAAAGTTTGGATTTTATATAAATTGTGTCTCCATAAAAAAGTGACCCTAAATCTGTTTACATGATATGTTTCTCAGTACCAGGATTTCTTCTAAAATATCCTTGATAATGTATTCCATTAAAATGTTTGGCGTTATTTAGGAACATTTTTAATTTGTAGTCTTGTTAACAAATTATTCTCCTTTGAATCTATGTAGGTTGTTCTCAGATCTTTTCTGTAGTAAAGGGATCCAGTGCTTAGGAATAATTCATTAAAAATTGTGATCTTTTCTAAAATAATCTATGAAAGTTTGTCTACCTTTTATATTCTCTAATTTTTTCTGCTAGAAATTAGGATTTTCTTTATGTTCAATATAGAACTATTTATACATTGTGTTCAGTTATTCTCTAATAAGATATTAAGCTAGAGATATTCTCTAATAAAACCACATTATGTTACACCTGTTTAGATTAAGGTTTTTGGATCTTGATTTTCATTTAAGAGGTGTCTGTACATTTTAACTTAGTTACATAGTAATATCCTTTATAGATAATGTAAAACATCAGGTCTTTAAATGTTTTACATTAAACATTAAAAATGTTCTTTTATGTAAATTTTATGATCCCAGGAATTTCTGGGCTATAGTCAAATTTTCCAAAATTGGTATGTAATTTTTAACAGGTCTTAGATTAGACATCAATGAAGCAGGCTGTCATACTAAAATTGTGTGACAGTTCTTCTTTCCAAAAATATTCAGTAAAGGTCCCAAACATTGCTGTATTTTTTTTTTTTTTTTTTTTGCGCGGTATGCAGGCCTCTCACTGCTGTGGCCCCTCCCGTTGTGGAGCACAGGCTCAGTGGCCATGTCTCACGGGCCCAGCCGCTCCACGGCATGTGGGATCTTCCCAGACCGGGGCACAAACCCGTGTCCCCTGCATCGGCAGGCGGACTCTCAACCACTGTGCTACCAGGGAAGCCCCCATTGCTGTATTTTATTCATTCATGGTTCTTAGGGAAAAAAGCCAACTTAAATATTTAAAGTTAATTACATTTAAGTTTAATGCTCACATTAATGTCCTATTAAGTTTTTCTTGTAGTGGAAAAGGTTCAGTCTCTAAAGATAGTGTACCTTGCAGCGTACTAGGTGCTGGCAGCCTTTCAGAAATAAGAATGAAGTTGCCTATTCTTCTAGAGTGGGATTGATCACCTCATTAATTATTTTACCCAAGGAAGGTCCCTGTTTAAAAAAAAAGTCTTCTTGCTCATTTAATAACATTTACTGTGTTTAAATGTCAGTCCGTGAAATCTGAGCTATTTTAATACTTAAAGTAATTGCTTTCCTGTTACTCCAAAAGAATGGAAGCTTTAGTTTGGGAAAGGAAGGAAGAGAATTGAAACTGAGATGAGTAATAGTGAAAATGTGGCAGGAGTTGAAAGTATGCTGTAAACAAAATGAATTTCCCTCTCATTGCCTGAGTTACTGGTGAAATGAAATGTACAAAATGATGACACTTGCTGATTTTTCAAGTTGTCAAATTAAGGTACATTTCTCAAGAGATTGGTAGACAACCTTCTGGAACACTCAGGGGAAAGTGTTTTGCATTTGTTCACTTGACAAAGTGAAAAAATGAATATTTTAAGTGAATAAAATTGTTTTGATTGACTATACAATATATTTTTGTTCTACTGTATAACATTTTTAGTAAATCAGAACAAGAAAATATTTTAGTGATAAAGTAATTTCAAGTAATTTTTTTTAATCTATGCCTACTCAAAGAATAGGCTATTGTGATTTCTAATCAGTGTGATGATTTTCTTTCGAATTTAATATGTGGTTTGATTTACAGGTAAACAGTGTTGACCTCAGAACTGCCAGCCATGAGCAGGCAGCAGCTGCTTTAAAAAATGCTGGCCAAGCTGTCACAATTGTTGCACAATATCGACCTGAAGGTAATAAATTCTTGTTGTCTGTATTTATTTTTTATTTCAGTTTTTAGAAGTCTTCCTCTTAATAATGTTTAACTTCCCAAGCTTAACTTTCTTTTTATATTTTTGTCTGATTTATTAATGTTATTTGTTTAGTTTGAACTTAATTCACTCTCCAAAGAGTTTTTAATAGAATGTAGGAACTTGTATCTGCCAACTCTTTGAATATTTCTCTATTATTTGGATTAATTTTCAGGAGTTTATCTTTTTAAATGTGTCATCTCACCAAACACATACCTTTAAGTATACCTTTGACTAACTCAGTGGTTGAAAAGCAAAGATAGTAATTTTGCCAAAGAAAATTAGGTTATTTCAGTATTTTTTGACCTTTGAATTAGGTTATATTTATTAATAACAGGGTTTAAGATATGTTTCTAATAGCCTTTATTGTTACTTAAAGAGAAAGAATGTAAGTTTGAGATATGATACTTTTCTAAATAGTGAGGTATCATGGACTTGACCTTACCGAGTTCCTACTGGGAGAAGGTGATAATGGAAAGTTTGAGGACATATTAAACATACATAAAATTCTAGTTTACATCAACATAACCACTTCAGTAAAACCTAGGTGGAATTTAAAAAGCTTAAACACCCAAAAGAATACATAACACACTATTTAATGTTCATAAACAAGGTGAAGAAGGAAAGAATGATGTGAGTAAAGGAGCCAGGTGAATCATTCTATGATTTAGCAGCTGTTACATGTATTATTCTTTTCTTGGAGTGGAATTTATTTCTGTAACAAAACCTAATATGTGTTTTACCTGATCAAAGTAGTATGTTGGGCATTGCTTGCTATTTCATAATATTTCTTATAAACCTCAGCATTCTAGGTTCAGTAACTGAACAAGAATAAATTCATTTATGTAAGGGGTAAGTTCCAAATAAATCACATTAATAAGCAAATAGGGATTAATATATGAAGTCAGAATGCTAATTCATTAATTTTTGTGAGAAACAAAACTACCAGTGGGACTACACATGCTTTTATCTTCTGGCCAACACATTCTTGCCCAATAGGCATATTATACAGAAACAAAGTATAATCAGTGCTTGCTTAGTATTATAGAAAGCCTCTTATTTATATGTTTATGAGAAATATAGACTATTTAGGTATGATTAAGGGTAAGTCAATATCTGCTCCTTGACCTCCCCAGAAAACACACAAAAGCAACAAGGAAAATAAACACATATTTCTACCCATAAAGCTTCACTTCACATTAAGCAAAACTAAGAAGACAGGTGTAATACCTAGACAACAAAATACAGGCAAAGGCTGCTTAAGCAGGTTAAGATCTGGCAAAAGCTACATGTAAAGAAGGGAAGAGTAAAAGCATGGAATGTTGAGAATGCTCAGTGGTAGCAGAACATAGAATATGACAGAAAATTGTACTTCCTAAAGGTGGGGGGCTTGTTTTTGAAGTATAAAAACATTATCCCTTGTTTATGGCAGGCCACATAAAATTGTGAGTGAGCAAACTAGAGCGGAAGCCATCCTTGATGTGGTTTTGTTTAAAGGAAGTATTTGGTTAAAACAGTCTGTCAGATTATCTGATGCTATCAAGGCAGTCTTTTGGTTTTAAAGGCTGTAAAAATAACCTGTGCTTCCATCCCCACCCTGCACCCCAAACTTTCTGGTCCAGCCAACTCATTCAGTAATAAGCAATTTAAAAGGAGCTAGCCTGGCATTCATACAAAGATATTAATAAGGAGACATGGAAACAAAAAGCAAAGCTTAGCAAGAGATAAAAGTTGTCACAAACATGCATTTACACACACACAAAAAAAAATGGCACGTAGCAGATGAAACTTTGATTTTAATGTTCTTAAACAATTTATGCATTCACTTCTTTGAAAGAAGACCAGTAGATATGTAAAGAACTGTAGGAAGAGATGGCTTAACAACCAGAAGAGTTTAATTTTGAGCTAGCAGAACCCAGGAAAGAAGAAAGCAAACCAATTTCTTAAATTGGAACACAAAGTCAAAGAGACACTGCAGAACAATCAATAGGGGACATAAAGGATACAATAGGAAAAGTAAACAAAATGAAATAGAAACGAAGAGAATTTTTAAAGGTTAGAGAGAAAAGACAGGCAATTATATATATATATTATATATATATATATTATATATATATATATATATATATACTTTCATATATATATACACACACACAGGATATACTTAATTAGACTTTCTGGAAAAAGTAAATTTTTTTAAAAGAAAAGAATAAATGCTTGCAATTATAATTCATTCAAGAAAACTTTACTAGATTAAAAAGAAGTAACTTTACATTGAAAAGACACAGCATGATAAAAAATTAACTCAGAATGGTCAAAATTCAGACATATTCTGGTTAATTTTTATCAAGAAAGAATCTTCTGGAGTATTGGTTCAAGATGGCGGAGTAGAAGGACGTGTGCTCACCTCCTCTCGCAAGAGCACTGAAATCACAACTGCTGAACAACCATTCACGGGAAGACACTGGAACCCACCAAAAAAGATATCCCACATCCAAAGACAAAGGAGAAGCCTCAGTGAGATGGGAAGGGGGAGCACAATCATGATAAAATCAAATCTCATACCTGCCAGGTGGGGGAAGCACAAACTGGAGAACAATTAAACCACAGAAGTTCTCCCACTGGAATGAAGGTTCTGAGCCCCACATCAGCGTCCCAGCCTGGGGGTCCAGCAACAGGACTAGCAATCTCCAGGGATTCTGGCTTTGACAGGCAGCAGGATTTGAGTGCAGGACTTCCACGGGACTGGGCAAAACAGAGACTCCACTCTTGTAGAGCACACACAAAATCTTGTGCACACCAGGACCCAAGGGAAAGGAGCAGTGACCCCATAGGAGACTGAACCAAACCTACCTGCTAGTGTTGGAGGGTCTTCTGCAGGGGCAGGGGGCGACTAGGGCACTGGCAGCAGTAGTTCTGGTAAGTACTCATTGACGTGAGCCCTCCCTCAGGCCACCATTAGCCCCACCAAACAGCCTGTAGGCTCCAGTGCTGGGTTGCCTCAGGCCAAACAACCAACAGGGAGGGAATACAGCCCCACCCGTCAGCAGACAAGTGGATTAAAATTTTGCTGAGCAAGGCTTTGCCCACCAGAGCAAGACCCATTTCTACCCACCACCAGTCCCTCCCATCAGGAAGCTTGCACCGGCCTCTTAGCCTCATCCACCAGAGGGCAGACAGCAGAAGCAAGAAGAACTATAATCCTGCAGCCTGCAGAATGAAAACCACAATCCTAGAAAGTTAAACAAAATGAAAAGGCAGAGGATTATGTCGCAGGTGAAGGAACAAGATAAAATCCCAGAAAAACAACTAAATGAAGTGGAGATAGGCAACCTTCCAGAAAAAGAATTCAGAATAATGATAGTGAAGATGATCCAGAATGGAGGCAAAGATTAAGAAGATGAAAGAAATGTTTAACAAAGACCTAGAAGAACTAAAGAACAAACAAAAAAATGAACGATACAATAACTGAAATGAAAAATACACTAGAAGGAATCAATAGCAGAATAACTGAGGCAGAAGAACTGATAAGTGACCGGGAAGACAGAATTGTGGAAATCACTGCTGCAGAACAGAATAAGGAAAAAAGAATGGAAAAAAATGAAGACAGCCTAAGGACAACATTGAACACACCAACATTCGCATTATAGGGGTCCCAGAAAGAGAAAAGAGAGAGAAAGGACCTGAGAAAATATTTGAAGAAATAATAGCTGAAAACTTCCCTAACATGGGAAAGGAAACAGTCAACCAAGTCTAGGAAGCACAGAGAGTCCTAGGCAGGATAAACCCAAGGAGAAACACACCGAGACATGTAGTAATCAAATTGACAAAAAGTAAAGACAAAGAAAAATTATTTGAAAGCAACAGGGGAAAAATGACAACATACAAGGGAACTCCCATTAAGTTATCAGCTGATTTCTCAGCAGAAACTCCGCAAGCCAGAAGGGAGTGGCATGATATATTTAAAGTGATGAAAGGGAAGAACCTACAACCTACAACCAAGAATACTCTACAACCAAGAATACTGTACCCAGTTCTCATTCATATTTGACAGAGAAATCAAAAGCCTTACAGACAAGCCAAAGCTAAGAGAATTCAGCACCACCAGACCACTTTGCAACAAATGCTAAAGGAACTCCTCTAGGCAGGAAGGAGACTAGCAACTTTAAAAAAAAAAAAAAAAGCCTTGTACATATAGACTGTTATATCAAAACGTCATGGGAACAGCAAGCCCCAAAACTACAATAGATACACACACAAAAAAAGAAAAAGCAACTCAAACACAGCACTAAAGATGGTCACCAAACCACAAGAGAAGAGAACAAAAGAGGAAGGGAAGAAAAAAGACCCACAAAAACAAACCCAAAACAATTAAGAAAATGGCAGTAGAAATACACATATCAATAATTACCTTAAATGTAAATGTATTAAATGCGCCAACCAAAAGACATAGACTGGCTGAGTGGATACAAAAACAAGACCCATATATACACAGTCTGCGAGAGACCTACCTCAGACCTAGGGACACATACAGACTGAAAGTGAGGGGATGGAAGAAGGTACTCCATGCAACTGTAAATCAAAAGAAAGCTGGAGTAGCAATACTCACGTCAGACATAATAGACTTGAAAGACTGTTACAAGAGACAAGGACACTACATAACAATCAAGGCATCAATCCAAGAAGAAGATATAACAATTGTAAATATGTATACACCCAACATGGGATCACCTCGATATATAAGGCAAATACTAACAGCCATAAAGGGAAAAATTGACAGTAACACAATAATAGTGGGGGACTTTAACACCCCACTTTCATCAGTGGACATATCTAGACAGAAAATAAATAAGGAAACACAGGCCTTAAATGACACATGAGACCAGATGGACTTAATTGATATCTGTAGAGCATTCCATACAAAAGAACCAGAATACACATTCCTCTTAAGTGCACACAGAACATTCTCCAGGATTGCCCACATGCTAGGACACAAGGCGAGCCTCAGTAAATTTAAGAAAATTGAAATCTTATCAAACATCTTTTCCAATCACAATGCTATGAGATTAGAAATAAACTACAAAAAAAAACTATAAAAAACACAAACACGTGGAGGTTAAGCAATATGCTACTAAACCACCAGTGGATTGCTGAAGAAATCAAGAAAGAAAAAAATACCTAGAAACAAATGAAAATGAAAGCACAATGATAAAAAACCTGTGGGATGCAGCAAAAGCAGTTCTAAGATGGAAGTTTATAGCAATACAGTCTTACCTCAGGAAAGAAGAAAAATCTCAAGTAAACAACCTAACCTTACATCTGAAGGAACTAGAGAAAGAAGAACAAACAAAACCTAAAGTTAGTAGAAGGAAAGAAATCATAAAGATCGGAACAGAAATAAATGAAATAGAGACAAAACAATAGCAATGATCAGTGAAACTAAAAGCTGGTTCTTTGAAAAGATAAACAAAATTGATAAATCTTTAGCCAGACTCATCAAGAAAAAAAGGGAGAGGACGCAAATCAATAAAATTAGAAATGAAAAAGGAGAAGTTACAACTGACACCACAGGAATACAAAGCATCATAAGAGACTACTGCAGGCAACTATATGCCAATAAATGGACAACCTGGAAGAAATAGACAAATTCCTAGAAAAGTACAGTCTTCCAAGACTGAACCAGGAAGAAACAGAAAATATGAACAGACCAGTCACAAGCACTGAAATTGAAACTGTGATTTTAAAACTCCCAACAAACAAAAGTCCAGGACCTGGTGGCCTCACAGGCAAATTCTATCAACACTTAGATAAGAGCTAACACCTATCCTTCTGAAACTGTTTCACAAAATTGCAGAGGAAGGAACACTCCCAAACTCATTCTATGAGGCCACCATCACCCTGATACCAAAACCAGACAAAGATACCACAAAAGAAAATTACAGGCTGATGAACATAGATGCAGAAGTCCTCAACAGAACATTAGCAAACTGAATCCAACAATACATGAAAAGGATTATACACCATGATCAAGTGGGATTTATCCCAGGGATGCAAGGATTTTTCAGTATCTGCATATCAATCATTGTGATATACCACATCAACAAATTGAAGAATAAAAACCATATGATCATCTCAATAGATGGAGAAAAAGCTTTTGACAAAATTCAGCACCCGTTTATGATAAAAAAAAAAAAAGAACTCTCCAGAAAGTGGGCATAGAGTGAACATACGTCAACATAATAAAAGCCATATACGACAAACCTACAGCTAGTATCATACTCAATGGTGAAAAGCTGAAAACATTTCCTTTAAGATCAGGAACAAGACAAGGATGTCCACTCTTGCCACTTTTATTCAACGTAGTCTTGGAAGTCCTAGCTATGGCAATCAGAGAAGAAAAAGAAATAAAAAGAATCCAAACTGGAGAAGAAGTAAAACTGTCACTGTTTGCAGATGACATGATACTTTATGTAGAAGATCCTACAGATGCTACCAGAAGACTACTAGAGCTCATCAATGAATTTGGTGAAGTTGTAGGTTACAAAATTAATACAGAAATCTGTTGCATTTCTATACACTAACAATGGAAGATCAGAAAGAGAAATTCAAGAAACAATTCCATTTACCATCACGTCAAAAAGAATAAAATACCTACGAATAAACCTACCTAAGGAGACAAAAGACCTGTACTCCGAAAACTATAAGACACTGATGAAAGAAATAAAAGAATACTCAAACAGATGGCATGGATTGGAAGAATCAACACTGTCAAAATGGCTACTCTACCCAAGGCAATCTACAGGTTCAGTGCAATCCCTATCAAATTACCAATGGCATTTTTCACAGAACTAGAGTAAAAAATCTTAAAATTTGTATGGAGACACAAAAGACCCTGAATAGCCAAAGCAATCTTGAGAAAGAAAAATGGAGCTGGAGGAATCAGACTCCTTGACTTCAGACTGTACTACAAAACTACAGGCATCAAAACAGTATGCTACTGATACACAAATAGAAATATAGATCAGTGGAATAGGATAGAAAGCCCAGAAATAAACCCATGCATCTATGGTTAATTAACCTACAACAGAGGAGGCAAGACTACACAATGGTGGAAAGACAGTCTCTTCAACAAATGGTGCTGGGAAAACTGAACAGATACGTGTAAAAAAATGAAATTAGGTCATTCTTTAACACCATACACAAAAATAAGCTCAAAATGGATTAAAGACCTAAACGTGAGACTGGACCCTATAAAACTCCAGAGGAAAACATAGGCAGAACATGCTCTGACATAAATCGCAGCAATATCTTTTTTGAGCCATCTCCCAGAATAATGGAAATAAAAACGAAAATAAACAAATGGGACCTGATTAAACTCAAAATTCTTTGCACAGCAAAGGAAGCCATAAACAAAATGGAAAGACAACCCACAGATTTGGAGAAAATATTTGCAAATGATGTGACCAACAAGGGATTAGTCTCCAAAATTTACAAATAGCTCATGAGGCTTAATATCATCAAAACAAACAGCCCAATAAAAAAATGGGCAGAAGACCTAAATAGACATTTCTCCAGAGACATACAAATGGCCAAGAAGCACAGGAAAAGATGTTCAACATCACTAATTATTAGAGAAATGCAAATCAAAACTACAATGAGATATCACCTCATGGCAGTCAAAATGGCTATCAACAAAAAATCCACAAACAGTAAATGCTGGAGAGGGTATGGAGAGTTGGGAACCCTCCTACACTGTTGGTGGGAATGTAAATTGGTATAGCTATATGGAGAACGATATAGAGGTTCCTTAGAAAAGTAAAAATAGAGCTACCATATGACCCTACAGTCCCACTCCTGGGCATATATCCAGAGAAAAACATGGTCCGAAAGGGTACATGCACCCCAGTGTTCACTGCAGCACTGTTTACAGTAGCTAAGACATGGAAGCAACCTAAATGTCCATCAACAGAGGCTAAAGAAGATGTGGTACATATACATATGTATATGTGGTACATATATACAATGGAATATTACTCAGCTATTAAAAAGAATGAAATAGTGCCATTTGGAGCAACGTGGATGGATCTAGAGATTGTCATACTGAGTGAAGTAAGTCAGACAGAGAAAGAGAAGTATCGTATAATATCCCTTATATGTGGAATCTAAAAGAAATGATACAAATGAACTTATTTACAAAACAGAAACAGATTTCACAGACTTAGAGAATGAGCTTATGGTTACCTGGGGGAAAGAAGTAGGGGAAGGGATAGTTAGGGAGTTTGGGATCAACATGTACACACTGCTATATTTAAAATGGACAACCAACAAGGACCCTACTGTACAGCACAGGGAACTCTGCTCAATGTTATGTGGCAGCCTGGATGGGAGGGGAGTTTGCGGGAGAATGGATACATGTATATGTATGTCTGAGTCCCTTTGCTATGCACCTGAAACTATCACAACATTGTTAATTGTCTATATTCCAATATAAAATAGTTAAATTAGAAAAAAAAAGAAACTTCTGGAACCCCATAAAAATATTAAGTTATTAATAAGGAGGTAAAAATTGATTGATAAAAGGAAGAACTGCTCTAATGCTTGGTGAGCATAGATCTGAACAAGGATTGTTAATTTTACCACTTTTATGTTTAGTGACTCTTAACTAAGCCTAATGTACCCCTGTATGCAGTAGGTATACTTGCCACTGATGGTTGTCAAGGGTGGGCTACCCTTTTCCTAGGATAGTTATTGCGTGGACCTAGGAATCTCTCTTTCAGATTATCTTTTTCTGTGCTTGTACTCTATTTTTTTTCTTTTGCTCTTTTTTTGTGATTTCTGTACTTTTTTTCTGTATGAATCTTTCTGATTGATACTTTTTCTTTAGTTGTGTTCAAAACTTTTAAACTATTCTCATCTTGATGGAGCTACTTTTGTATCAAGGAGAACTTGCATTGTATGTTGATTATCCAGGTAGCTGCTATTTAGCAGACATCTTCTATGTTTCAAGGTTAGACCCTTATATTAATTAGTGTTGTGTATATATCTTTTTTTCCAAACACTCAACACCTGACTTTTTGTCCTGTTTGACTTCTCCAGGTGTATATCTCTTTAATGTTCAAAACTGACCATGACTGAAACAATTCTTTTACTCCCTCAGTAAATGGCACTTCCATTGATGGTTAAGCCAAAAGGCGAGGAGTCATCCTTGACTTCCCTCCCCTTTTCTCAACCTCTATGTCTCCGCCACTACCCTTACCAAACCCACTATCATATCTTACCTATTCTAATAGCCTCTAGCAAGTCTTCTTACTTCTTTCTTGACTTTCTCCAATCCATTCATCAGCCAAAATGATCTTTTTAAATACAAAGATTGGATTGTATCACTTTCTATTTAAAACACTTCCAATTATACTCTGAATAAAATCCAAAGCCTTTAATAGTGCCTGCAAGGCCCTGTGTGATCGAGCATAGCACAGTACATTTGGCTTCACTGCATGCCCTCTGTTCCTTCCTTTGCTCCTTCAGGTCTAACCACACAGGACTTCTTCTTTCAGACCCTTGATTACACCAGGTATTTTCCTAATTCTCTGTTCATTCTGTTTGTTCTTAGAATATTCTTTCCCCCTATTCTTTATATGATTGGCTCCTTCTCATAATTCCATTTGTCATAGCACTGTGACAATTTTTTTCTTTAAACAACTTAACACAGTTTATAATTGTATGTTTATTTAGGTGCCTGTTGGCTTTTTGTTTATTTAAGCCTTGCTCTAGAGGCTTATGAAACACATAGCTATATCCCTACATACAGGTGATGATATAGAGTCAAATAACAAAGCTAGTAATAGCTAGGCTTCAGTCCCAGGTCTGTTGCCTTCAAAATCTAGATACTTTTCACTGGGAATATTTTGATGAGTGTTTAGTCTGGCAGTATTGATTTATACTATAATCTTTTACCATAGCTATGGTGTCATTGCCTGATAAACACAAGGTAAGTACCAATAGAGCACAGAAAACAAACACTGCCTTAGGAATTCAAAAGGAGGTAAATCATATTGCCTGGTATGAGGAAAAAATGCCATAGAGTACAATTGGGGCTCAACTGGAAACCTGAAAAATGGGTAGTCTTTAGATGGGCAGAGAGAAGAAATGACATTCTATGAAGAATAACAGAAGACCAAAGATAAGAGAGTTAAAATTTAAAAGCATCTTTTGGGTACTTTAAAAACTTACCTGTCCTCCTTGCTGTATTGCTACTTACCTTATGTTTGTTTATTAGGTAGTGACTTGATGGCTTTATGTTTTGTTTTACAACTAACTATGTAGTTTTAACAAATGTACTTTGGTTGTACAGCACTTTTTCTAAAAAACATATTCCACGTCATCAGTGTGTAACTTCTGTGAGGGCCAAGGATATAAATTGAAGATAAGAGTCAGATTTTCTTTCTCAGTGAGGGGGCTATTTTACAAAGTACAAAAGGAGTCGCCTGATACTCTGATAATCAGTCATCTCCTTGCAGTTAGTATCTTCACTTTATTAATGACGAATCCATTGGGATTCTCTGCTTCATTGATAATCTGACATATATACATACATACAAACAGACAAAGAGTGAAGAGGAAAACTTCTTGGTAAGAGTAAGTTTTTATCTTTTAGGATCTATAGCTTGCCTGTTGGTCTCCCATGAAATACTGTTATGAGTTTTTCAGCCTGTATACTTTGAACTTTTATGACATAGGCTCTAAGTATGAAAAAATAATCTCCACAATACATTTAGAATGACTTTAACTCCTAGCTCCCCCAGTTTTGCTAACTCCAGAGACAAGCAACAGTTTGTTTTTAGAGCTTTACTACTAAGCATTCTGGGGAATTATAATCAGAAATCAAACATGGGCACTGGAAATACAATTCTAGTTTTTTCTCCATATCCAGAAGTTACAAAATTTGGACAGATAGTTCCTGGTCTATAGTTATAGACTCTGTGGGCTGGGTGATAGACTGTAATAGAAAAAAATGTGTGCCGGGCATCTAACCATATTTATTAGCTCTTTTAATTCCCATAAAGCCCTATAAAGTGGGCACTTTTACCATCATTTTACATTACAGTTGAGTAAAATAAGGCACAAAAAGGTTAAGTAACTTGCCAGTTACATAGCTGTTAAGTGATTAAGATTCATTCTAGCCCTTTGTAGAGGAGGAAAAACTTTTCCTCTACCCTTTTAGTTTCAGTAGCTGGGCCCTATGAATTAAACTGACAGAAGACAGATTAACAGAAGAAAATATTTTATTTTGCCTGCATACACAGAGCCAACAAAAGAAGGAGTTGGCTCATTAAATGATTAAAGTTAAAGGCTTATCTACCTAACATAGTATGGAAAAGGAAGTGGAGATAAAAAGCCTTCTGTGGGAAAAATAAATAGGTTTCTTAAGGAAAGAAAAGTACATTTTTAGGAGAAAGTTTGTGATAATGTTTGTCTCTACAGTATGAGTGGTCTTTCCATCTTCTTCAAGGCCATAAAGCTCCCCAAGAGAGGAGATTTACAATAGCCTCATTTCCCAGAAGTAGCTCCTTTTAGTCAGATAACAAAAGCTCTAAGAAGGCTTTTTTCTACATTTGTTGAACCTCAGATATCTTCAGCGTAAAATAATCTCTGTGACAACTCTGGGGTTCCAAGTGGTCCCCACACGTTGAACACCTCTCAACTATACATTAAAGCTACCTCCCTTCACAAACCCTAAACTCAAAAATGTTTTATCTCAGTGTTCCTCAGGTATACTATACCAACTTCCAGACCTTATTTTTTGGTTCAGAAAATATTAATTATATTGATATTATAAAGGAAAAAGAGCAAAGGGAAAGAATTAAACTTATATTAAATATATGTTCTGTTTCCCATTGGACATGTCTTAAACTTATGAGGTATTTTTATTTCGTTTTTGTAAGAAGAAAAAAAATCTTTGAGATTGGTGTTACTGTCCCTAATCTTCAAGTGACTGAAGTCTAGAAAAGCTGAGAGGTTTGGCGATAGACACTTTCCCGTGTTTCAAAGGTTTAATTTAAATCTGAGTTGCAGAGATCGAGTTTTAACCCATCTTCTCATTTTATTTTCATAATTACTTTTGGTAACAACCAAAGAGAGTCTGGAGACTGAATGGAGAGGTTGTATTGGATTAGTGGCATTTCTTTGGAAACATATGTCATCTCTTAAAGTGGTTTTCTGGAGCAGATTCCTAATTAATTTTTTTCAGTATCTTACTTTCCTTCCTATACCTTTCTACCCTTTCCTAACTACTTAAAACAACCAGCCTGACTTCTTACTCAGAAACTTTCCATTTTTCTTTTCTAGACCAGTCATAATATCCATTCTCTGATACTTGTTGCTCTCAGATGTTAACTGTGTATTTAATTAATATATTTCATTATAGAGTATAAATGAGTTTTATTCTTCATAGTTGGGATTGCGAGTTTCAAAGAAATTGGGAGAGGTAAAATTTCTCCCCACTCTTCTGCCCCCTGCTTTCCTCCATCTTTTCACTTGAAGTGTGGAGGTGCAAACTAAGATGAGAAGTTGAAAACGGAATAAAATGCAGAAAGTTCGCTATTAAACATTTTCTCTCCTCTTATAACCATACACATATTATTTAACTTACAGCCAGTAGTTCAGAGACTCCCTAATATATTTCATGACAGGAAATATAGTTTGGTTCAGGAATTTCTGAAATGCTTAGTGGAGATTATCTCTTAGGTAACATTTTAGTTCTCTCCAATGGTAGCTTTCCTGAAATTAGTTGTGGTGTAATTTCTAGAAGAGGGGTGCAAATGACTTAGCAGAAAAAAAGAAATGAGACTTCCTCCAAAATAAAATATAAGAAAGGGTACACAGGATGGGTGTAAGGTGGAAATTGTTAGAGCTGAAAGTATGAATTGATTGAAACAAAAGGAAAAGATGAGAATCTTAGCTAGGTGAATGAAATGGAAGGCTTAAAGGAAAAGTAACTTTGAGGAAAGTATTGAAGTATCTTTGGAACAGACGGACCGATGGTTATGAGGAATTATTAATAGTAAGTAAAGACCGTAAATATGAAAATCTGAACAGAGTGAACAAAATAAGAAAGGCACGTATTTAAGAAATTATCAGGAATTGAGTTTAGGTCTCCAATATCTTAAATGTTGACTGGGACTGTAACTGCTTTGTAGTAACTTAGTTCTTAGGAAAGAAATTTTTTGCCTCACTATAAAATAAGGTAATGTGATCTTTTTACAGAAAGTTTTTAAATTTCTAAAACGTAGAATATTTTAAATCACTAGGACTTTGGTTAATTCAGTTGGCAAGATGGCTGAAAACAACTAATAATGTTACGTGAAATATAATGAACGTCTTATTAAAAGCATCAAAGTGCTGCTAAGGCAGTAAGGAATTATCAAACAAAAAGTGAAGGGAAACTGGGAACTCAGAGAACTAAAGAATCACAGAAGTTACTTGAATAAGTGCAGTGATGTACTGGCTTACAAGGGTCAGTTAAACTTTCAGGAATTTTGCAAACTAGCTGTTAAACATGGTCATTATTTTTTTATATATAAATTTATTTATTTTTGGCTGTGTTGGGTCTTCGTTGCTGTGCGCAGGCTTCCTCTAGTTGCGGCAAGTGGGGGCTACTATTGCAGTGCGTGGGCTTCTCATTGCCCTGGCTTCTCTTGTTGCAGAGCATGGGCTCTAGGGTGCGGGCTTCAGTAGCTGTGGCACACGGGCTCAGTAGTTGTGGCTTTTGGGCTCTAGAGCACAGGTTCAGTAGTTGTGGTGCACTGGCCTAGTTGTTCCGTGGCATGTGGGATCTTCCTGGACCAGGGCTCAAACCTGTGTCCTCTGCATTGGCAGGCGCATTCTTAACCACTGCGCCACCAGGGAAGTCCCAACATGGTCATTATTAAAAATAAAATTAGACAGGCTCTTTGATAGGGCTAATGGTGGACTCTGGAGGGCTCTTGCCAAGGAGTACTTCCCAGAACTTCTGCCAGTGTTCTTGTCCCCGTGGTGAAACACAGCCAACCCCTGCCTCTGCAGGAGACCCTCCAGCACTAGCAGCCGTGTGGCTGACAGGGTCTTGGTGCTCCGGCTGGGTGTCAGGCCTGTGCCTCTGACCAGAGACCTCCCGGCTCCACATAATATCACATGGCGAAAGCTCTCCCAGACATCTCCATCTCAATGCCAAGACCCAGCTCCATTCAACACCCAGCAAGCTACAGTGCCAGACAACCTATGCCAAACAACTAGCAAGACAGGAACACAACCCCACCCATTAGCAGAGAGGCTGCCTAAAATCATAATAAGGTCACAGACACCCCAAAACACACCACCGGACGTGGTCCTGCCCACCAGAAAGACAAGATCCAGCCTCATCCACCAGAGGACAGGCACCAGTCCCCTCCACCAGAAGGCCTACGCAACTGAACCAACCTTAGCCACTGGGGGCAGACACCAAAAACAACGGGAACTACAAACCTGCAGCCTGTGAAAAGGAGACCCCAAACACAGTAAGTTAAGCAAAATGAGAAGACAGAGAAACACACAGCAGATGAAGGAGCAAGGTAAAAACCCACCAGACCAAACAAATGAAGAGGACATAGGCAGTCTACCTGAGAAAGAATTCAGAGTAATGATAGTAAAGATGATCCAAAATCTTGAAAATAGAATGGAGAAAATACAAGAAACATTTAACAAGGACCTAGAAGAACTAAAGAGCAAACAAACAATGATGAACAGCACAGTAAATGAAGTTAAAAATTCTCCAGAAAGAATCAATAGCAGAATAACTGAGGCAGAAGAACGGATAGATGACCTGGAAGATAAAATAGTGGAAATAACTACCACAGAGCAGAATAAAGAAGAATGAAAAGAATGGAGGACAGTCTCAGAAACCTCTGGGACAACATTAAACACACCAACGTTCGAATTATAGGGGTCCCAGAAAAAGAAGAGAAAGAGAAAGGGACTGAGAAAATATTTGAAGAGATTATAGTTGAAAACTTCCCTAATATGGGAAAGGAAATAGTCAAGGCCAGGAAGCACAGAGAGTCCCATACAGGATAAATCCAAGGAGAAATACGCCAAGACACATATTAATCAAACTATCAAAAATTAAATACAACGAAAAAATATTAAAAGCAGCAAGGGAAAAGCAACAGTTAACATACAAGGGAATCCCATAAGGTTAATAGCTGATCTTTTAGCAGAAACTGCAAGCCAGAAGTGAGTGGCAGGACATATTTAAAGTGATGAAAGGGAAAAACCTAACAACCAAGATTACTGTATCCAGCAAGGATCTCATTCAGATTTGATGGAGAAATTAAAACCTTTACAGACAAGCAAAAGCTAAGAGAATTCAGCACCACCAAACCAGCTTTACAACAAATGCTAAAGGAACTTCTCTAGGCAGGAAACACAAGAGAAGGAAAAGACCTACAATAATAAACCCAAAACAATTAAGAAAATGGCAATTAAGAACATACATATTGATAACTACCTTAAACGTAAATGGATTAAATGCTCCAACCAAAAGACATAGACTGGCTGAATGGATACAAAAACAAGACCCGTATATATGGTGTCTACGAGAAACCCACTTCAGACCTAGGGACACATTCAGACTGAAAGTGAGGGGATGGAAAAAGATACTCCATGCAAACGGAAATCAAAAGAAAGCTGGAGTAGCAGTTCTCATATCAGGCAAAATAGACTTTAAAATGAAGACTATTACAAGAGACAAAGAAGGACACTACATAATGATGAAGGGATCAATCCAAGAAAAAGATATAACAATTCTAAATATTTATGCACCCAGCATAGGAGCACCTCAATACGTAAGGCAAATGCTAACACCCATAAAAGGGGAAATCGACAGTAACACGATCACAGTAGGGGACTTTAACACCCCACTTTCACCAATGGACAGATCATCCAAAATGAAAATAAATAAGGAAACACAAGCTTTAAATGATACATTAAACAAGATGGACTTAATTGATACTTATAGGGCATTCCATCCAAAAACAACAGAATACACATTTTTCTCAAGTGCTCATGGAACATTCTCCAGGATAGATCATATCTTGGGTCACAAATCAAGCCTTGGTAAATTTAAGAAAATTGAAATCGTATCAAGTATCTTTTCCAACCACAACACTATGAGACTAGATGTCAATTACAGGAAAAAATCTGTAAAAATTACAAACATGTGGAGGCTAAACAATACACACTAAATAAGCAAGAGATCACTGAAGAAATCAAAGAGGAAATAAAAAAATACCTAGAAACAAATGACAATGAAAACACGACGACCCAAAACCTATTGGATGCAGCAAAAGCATTTCCAAGAGGGAAGTTTATAGCAATACAATCCTACCTCAAGAAACAAAAAACATCTCAAATACACAACCTACTCTTACACCTAAAGCAATTAGAGAAAGAAGAACAAAATAACCCCAAAGTTAGCAGGAGGAAGGAAATAATAAGATCAGATTAGAAAAAAATGAAAAAGAAATGAAGGAAACGATAGCAAAGATCAGTAAAACTAAAAGCTGGTTCTTTGAGAAGATAAACAAAACTGATAAACCATTAGCCACACTCATCAAGAAAACAAGGAAGGAGACTCAAATCAATAGAATTAGAAATGAAAAAGGAAAAGTAACTACTGACACTGCAGAAATACAAAGGATGATGAGAGATTACTACATGCAACTATATGCCAATAAAATGGCCAACCTGGAAGAAATGGACAAATTCTTAGAAAAGCACAACCTTCCAAGACTGAACGAGGAAGAAATAGAAAATATAAACAGACCAATCACAAGCACTGAAATTGAAACTGTGATTAAAAATCTTCCAACAAACAAAAGCCCAGGACCAGATGGCTTCACAGGCAAATTCTATCAAACATTTAGAGAAGAGCTAACACCTATCCTTCTCAAACTGTTCCAAAATATAGCAGAGGGGGAACACTCCCAAACTCATTATACGAGGCCACCATCACCCTGATGCCAAAACCAGACAAGGATGTCACAAAGAAAGAAAACCACAGGCCAATATCACTGATGAACACAGATGCAAAAATCCTCAACAAAATACTAGCAAACAGAATCCAACAGCACATTAAAAGGATCATACACCATGATCAAGTGGGGTTTATCCCAGGAATGCAAGGATTCTTCAATATATGCAAATCAATCAATGTGATAAACCGTATTAACAAATTGAAGGAGAAAACTCATATGATCCTGTCAATAGATGCAGAAAAAGCTTTCGACAATATTCAACACCCATTTATAATAAAGACCCTCCAGAAAGTAGGCATAGAAGGAACTTACCTCAACATAATGAAGGCCATGTATGACAAAACCACAGCCAGCATTGTTCTCAGTGGTGAAAAACTGAAAGCATTTCCACTAAGATCAGGAACAAGACAAAGTTGCCCACTTTCACCACTATTATTCAACATAGTTTTGGAAGTTTTAGCCACAGCAATCAGAAGAAAAAGAAAAGGAATCCAAATCGGAAAAGAAAAAGTAAAACTGTCACTGTGCAGATGACATGATACTATACATAGAGAATCCTAAAGATGCCACCAGAAAACTACTAGAGCTAATCATTGAATTTGGTAAAGTAGCAGGATACAAAATTAATGCAGAGAAATCTCTGGCATTCCTATACACTAACAATGAAAAATCTGAAAGAGAAGTTAAAGGTACACTCCCATTTACCACTGTAACAAAAAGAATAAAATGCCTAGGAATAAGCCTACCTAAGGAGACAAAAGACCTGTATGCAGAAAACTATAAGACACTGATGAAGGAAATTAAAGATGATACAAACAGATGGAGAGATATACCATGTTCTTGAATTGGAAGAATGAACATTGTGAAAATGGCTGTACTACCCAAAATGATCTACAGATTCAGTGCAATCCCTATCAAACTACCAATGGCATTTTTCACAGAACTAGAACAAAACATTTCATAATTTGTATGGAAACACAAAAGACCCCAAATAGCCAAAGCAATCTTGAGAAAGAAAAACAGAGTTGGAGGAATCAGGCTCCCTGACTTCAGACTACACTAAAAATCTACAGTAATCAAGACAGTATGGTACTGGCACAAAAACAGAAATATAGATCAGTGGAACAGGATAGAAAGCCCAGAGATAAATCCACACATATATGGTCACCTTGTCTTTGATATAGGAGGCAAAAATATACAGTAGAGAAAAGACAGCCTCTTTCCCAGTGCTGGAAAAACTGGACAGCTACATGTAAAAGAATGAAATTAGAACACACCCTAACACCATATACAAAAATAAATTCAAAATGGATTAAAGACCTAAATCTAAGGCCAGACACTATACAATTCTTAGAGGAAAACATAGGCAGAAGAACACTCTATGACGTAAATCACAGCAAGATCCTTTTTGACCCACCTCCTAGAGAAATGGAAGTAAAAGCAAAAATAAATGGAACCTAATGAAACTTAAAAGCTTTTGCACAGCAAAGGAAACCATAAACGAGATGAAAAGACAACCCTCAGAATGGGAGAAAATATTTGCAGATGAAGCAACTGACAGAGGATTAATCTCCAAAATTTACAAGCAGCTCAATATAAAAAGAGCAAACAACTCAATCCAAAAATGGACAGAAGACCTAAACAAACATTTCTCCAAAGAAGACATGCAGATTGCCAACAAACACATGAAAGGATGTTCAACATCACTAATCATTAGAGAAATGCAAATCAAAACTACAATGAGGTATCAGCTCACACCAGTCAGAATGGCCATCATCCAAAAATCTACAAACAGTAAATGCTGGAGAGGGTGTGGAGAAAATGGAACCCTCTTGCACTGTTGGTGGGAATGTAAATTGATACAGCCACTATGGAGAACAGTATGCAGGTTCCTTAAAAAACTAAAAATAGAACTACCATATGACCCAGCAATCCCACTACTGGGCACATACCCTGAGAAAACCATAATTCAAAAAGAGGCATGTACCACAATGTTCATTGCAGCTCTATTTATAATAGCCAGGACATGGAAGCAACCTTAGTGTCCATCGACAGATGAATGGATAAAAAAGGTGTGGCACATATATACAATGGAATATTACTCAGCCATAAAAGGAATGAAATTGAGTTATTTGTAGTGAGGTGGATGGACCTAGAGACTGTCATACAGAGTGAAGTAAGTCAGAAAGAGAAAAATACCATATGCTAACACATATATATGGAATCAAAAAAAAAAGGTTCTAAAGAACCTAGGGGCAGGACAGGAATAAAGACGCAGACGTAGAGAATGGATTTGAGGACGTGGGGAGAGGGAAGGGTAAGCTGGGATGAAGTGAAAGAGTGGTGTGGACATATATACACTACCAAATGTAAAATAGATCACTGGTGGGAAGCGCCTGCATAGCACGGGCAGATCAGCTTGGTGCTTTGTATCCACCTAGATGGGTGGGATAGGGAGGGTGGGAGGGAGACGCAAGAGGGAGGAGTTATGGGGACGTATGTATATATATAGCTGATTCAGTTTGTTATACAGCAGAAACTAACACACCACTGTAAAGCAATTATACTCCAATAAAGGTGTTTTAAAAATAAATAAAAATTCAAATCTAAAAAAAAAAAAGTTAAATTTAAAACTGAATTGCAAAAAAAAACCAAAAAAAAAAACTGAATTGCCCAGAACTCCCCACTCCTCACCCCCAGAAAAAAATTAAGGTAGCAAAACCAGATGAAAAGGTATCCCCATGAACCTCAATATAAAAGCAGGTATAAACAAGCTGTCAACAGCTGTAAGACCCCATGATATCAGCATCTGTACCCGGAGAATCAGTAGAAGAAGCCCAAAAGCCAATCTGTACTCATTTAAAAAACGAGGTGGATCTATTGAGAACTGCCTCTGAAACTATAAGGGTTTTTGCACAATCTACATGTGAGTGCAAGGGATCTGCAATAAGGTGTGAAGAAGCTGGAGCAGTCTGAGCCCCATGACCCAATTAACCAGCTACAGCTCCCTTTTAGTTCAAAGCCCCACACCAAGGAACAATTACTAGGAATAAAATCCAAACTGAGCAGGATAGGGATAATAGAGCCAAAGGATATAGAAGGTCCAGATGAGTGGGGGGAGAGAAAGCCCAGGAGATCTCACAGTATATGAGATATATCTTTGAACACTTGACAGAAACAGCAAAAGGGAGTTTTAGAGCTGTGGAGATAGAAAAGCCATCCTGATGCAATACTCTTACCTTAAAAAGTTTAGGAAAACTAATTTCTCATAAAAATGAACAACAGAAAAGGATCAAGATTGAATCCAATGGAAACCTATTTGGAAAATGAAAATAAGAATCAGAATAATGTCTCTACAATGAAAGTATGCCAGAAAGACATGCCCACAAAACAAATGAAAAGTATAACCTAATATTGCAAAACAAGTTAAAGGAAAATGAATATATGGAAGAACAACATAAATGAGTTAATAGAACTCAGGAAATTATTAGAGATAAAGAAAACTTTTATTTTAAAAATTAAGTTTAACTAGAAGGAGCACACAATAGTTATTTAAAGCAAGTAGGTAAAAAAGAGGAATTTTTAAAAATCAAAAATAAAGAGTTCTTTCCCTTCTGCATCCTGATCAATTTTGTATTAAAGCCATTAGGTGAAGCATAGCAAGGTAATTATGTGCATTGCAGGGCTGGGAAGGTGGGGGACATCTATGGTAAACCGTTAGGACTTAACCATGATGAGGGCTTCCACACAAGCAGCTGTCCTGGTGTGAGGAGTTGGAGCCTGAGCAGAGTGAGATGGTTACACATGGGACTGGTCAGAGCCCAGTCTGGAAAGTAGATGGTACTAGAAGCAGAAGGCTAGTTACATACAGAGAGATTGATCAAAGGAATATATATTTTAAGGGTAATGTTGTCTGTGATTTTCAGTGTTGGAGAAGAGCGTTATAAATATTGAAAGGGAGAAAACTAAATATAGACCATATATTATTAGATTAGAATTGGAGAAATTTTTATGAACATATTTTCAGTTTACATAATATAAACATATAGTTATAAATGTGTATCTATTTTACATATATATATGGAATTCCCTGGCTCTATCCACTGAGAAGGCCTGGGCTCAATGCCACCCCAGTAGCAATGAGCACACCTAAGCCTCAGATCTTAGCTTCTAAATACTATTCCCCATCTAAATTACCAAGGCTGTTTGGATAAATGGCCTGTTCCAGGAGTGGGGCAAGGAAATATTACAGATTACTCTGTAATATTTTATGCCAGAAAGCAAGGAAGTGCTCAAGGAATGATGGAGGCATGTCAAAGGGCACATAATCCAATTTGAAAGGGTTCCCACTGGCCAAATTGGGAACAATTTGAACATCAGATTGATGATAATAATACCTGATAGTAATCCACTGAATAAACTAAGGAATCATGGGTCTTTACTAATATAAATAAGTGAATTAATTGAAAGTTTGATGAGAATGGAGATGTGTACATGGTTTCAATAACTTGCTATTTGCAAATGGAAAAAGAGTAATTTTGCAATAGAGAAACCTGGCAGACACAACCTTCATCAAGTGCTGAAAGTTTATAGCATCAGTAATGGGACAAATCAGAAATGTATACCACCTGGTAGGGTGCATTGAAAAGAACATACATCTCTTCTGTGACATTCCTGCCAAAGTTGCAGGACTAAATGTGGGAACATCAGACAAATCTAAAGAAGACATTGTACAAAATAATTGTCCTCTAATTTTCAACGGTAGCAAGATTACAAAGTCAAGGAGAGACTGAGAAACTGCTCTGACTGGAGGAGACTTTAAAAATATGACAATTTTAATGTCTATATGCTCTGATATAACTCATGATTTCAAAATGGATCCTTTTGCTATTAAGGACATTATTGGAGAAACTTCAGTGGGATGTGAGCATTAGATGTAGTAATGTATTAACATTGCTTTCTTGATTTTGATGGTCTTGTGATTGTATAAGAAAGTATCTTTATTTGTAGGCATTACACACTGAGAATTCAAGAGTGACGTCAGAGTAGCATGTTACTCTCAAATGGTTCAGGAAAAAGTTTGTGATTGCTTCAATCTTTAAAAATATATTAATTTTTAAAAAAGAATAAGAAAGGGTTTGAGAGTGACAGATGTAGAAAGTAGGCAGAGAATATTCAACATGCATATAATAGTCTCATAGGAAAAAACCAAAACAGTACAACAAAACAAATAATAAAAATATATAAACAAGAAAACTTTTCTGAAATTAAAAATAATAATTTAAGCTACATATCGAAAGGACAATCCAGGTACCTAAGGTAATAACCATCACTGAGAAACATTCTAATAAAATTATTGGAATTAAGAGAAAAAATTTGGTGAAATTCCAGACCCCCAAAAAATGTTTTTTTAAAGAAAAGAAAATGAGGTTGTCATCAGAACTTCATCCTCCATCATTTATAAGAGACAATGGAGTCAACATATTTAAGAATCAAAGAAAGAAACTGTGAATCAAACAGACTTGAAATATAAAGACTGCAATCAAATGTATCAACAGAGAATTAGGATGTTATTGTTCACATAAACCCTTCCTGAGGAGAAAGAACAAACTTCAGATTTCAAAAATGGAAGAGATGCTGACATAAAGACTGGTGTTAGTAATTAAGGTAGTTATAAGGAAAAGAATGTATAATATGAAAAAACTGTATGCTATGACAGTTTGGAAAAAATGCAGTTATCAGAAAATGGGGGTAGAATTGTAGATAATGTGAAAATAGAAGGACTTGCCTGGTGGTTCAGTAGTTAAGAATCCAGCTGCCAATGCAGGGGACATGGGTTCAAGCCCTGGTTTGGGAGGATCCCACATACCGCAGAGCAACTAAGCCCATGCGCCACAACTACTGAGCCTGCACTCTAGAGCCTGCAGGCCACAACTGCTGAGCCCATGTGCTGCAACTACTGAAGCCCGTGCACCTAGAGCCCATGCTCTGCAACAAGAGAAGCCACTGCAATGAGAAACCCGCGCACTGCAACAAAGAGCAGCTCCCCCTCGCCGCAACTAGAGAAAGTCCGCAGGCAGCAACGAAGACCCAACGCAACAGGATAAAAAAAATTAGAATAAACTTTCTGATTGCTTTGAAGTTATTAATATAAAAGGATAATATTTCAAATTAGATCTGGGGAGATTGCTCATAGTAGGGGGCCAAAAGCCAAACCAAGAGTTATCATTAGAACAACAGAATAAAGCTTCCTAATTTTATATTTATATATTTACTTTTATAAATATTTAAATTTTATTTAAATATATTTTATTAAGTATATATAAATGTTTATAAGTGTTTTATAAACATTTATTAAAATACAAATTTTATATAAATATTTTATATATTCATATAATATGATCCCTTGTTTAGGAATCTAGTGTGCATGTGCGTGTGTGTATATATATATATATATATATATATATATATATATATATATATATATAAACTTAGGAAGGCTTGTCCTTGTGTGTGTGTGTGTGTATGTATATATGTGTATATATATATGAACAAATAGACTGCACAGTGAAACTGTGTTCCAGTTGCTATTACTTCATAACCACCCCTAAAGCTCAGTGGATTAAAACATCATTTTATGGATTCACTATGTTAGGAATTCCGCTGGAATTTTGGCTTGTATGGTTCTTGTGGCATAGACCGAGGTCACTTAATGAGATTCAGCTGATGGATGAGCTGCTTTGGAAGGTCCAAAATAGCTTCACTCCCCTTGTCTTGGGACTTTGTTGGCATCAGCTAGAAGTTTAGGCTCAGAGAACTATCACATGACCTCTGAAGAGTGGTGCTTTGAGAGTAGTTGAACTTCTTACATGGTGTCTGGCTTCCTCCAGATCAAGCAGCCCATAAGAACCAGGCAAATGTTCCATGGACTCTTCTGATGTAACCTAGAAAGTCACATATGATCGTTTCTACCACATCCACTTGCTTACAATTGAGTCATAAGACCAGCCCAAATTCAAGAAGGGGATTAGACTCCACCTCTTGTTCAGGGAATGGCAATTATATATTCCATCTTTGGAATATATAATCTGCCACAAGCTATGTGTATAAAAGTCATGTATATATATATATTCAGCATATGAACATAAAATATAAAACAGAATGAATAGAACTGGAGATCACACAACTTCAATTATATCAAAAGTTAATTCAGCTTAATTGTTACAAGAAAACAATTTTCAGATTTGCTAGTAAAGCAAACTCTAACCCTATATAGTATCTTGTTGTAACAAAGAGTTAGAGTTTAGAAATAAAAGAACCATATAGCTATAAAAAAAGAATGAGGGACGTCTGTATATACTGCTGTGGAGCATTCTTACTATTACTGCAATAAGACTACTTATTATTAAATAAAATAAGCACGGCTTCCCTGGTGGCGCAGTGGTTGAGAATCTGCCTGCTAATGCAGGGGACACGGGTTCAAGCCCTGGTCTGGGAGGATCCCACATGCCGTGGAGCAGCTAGGCCCGTCTGGAGCCTGTGCTCCGCAACAAGAGAGGCCGCAGTAGTGAGAGGCCCGCGCACCGCAATGAAGAGTGGCCCCTGCTTGCCACAACTAGAGATAGCCCTCACACAGAAACAAAGACCCAACACAGCCAAAAAAATTAATTAATTTTTAAAAAATTAAGCAATGTGGAGAAATGTGTATGTTACTGTTTATTAAACAAGGAGGAACAATACATATATGTGTATGTACATATACATATTAATTATAAAATATATATATAGTTTAAATATACATATATTAAAATAATATAGAATAAGTATAAACATATTTGTATGTTACATATATGTTTACTTATATTATTAAAAGTGGAAGTATAAACATTTCTTTAAATGTTTATAATGACCAGGACAGAGTAGGTTAGGGAGAGAGGGATATTCTTGTTTGATATCCTTGTTTTATAGATTTGACTTTGGAACTGTTTTACCTACCTATAAAAACAATGAAAAATGTAAAAAGCAACCCCTAAAAATTGAAGTTGAAAATTAAAATGAACAAATGAACCTGGCTGTATATCCAGTTGGCAGCCTTAACACCTAGGAAGGAACTATTCCCAGTGACTTTAAAACAGTATTCAACTGTATATTCCTAATAAGCCATACTCCAAAGATAAAAAGAACTAGCAAAGGTAATTAACTGTTTTTAGTAATCATGTCATGGTTGTAGTTTTGGTGTTATTTTAAGACTGTTGTGAATATAATATGGGTTAAAACAAGTAAGTCGTGATGGGTCATCTAATTCTGTTACCCCCAGTGTCTTGAGAACCAGGATTCTTCATATTGCAAGGAAGCATATAAAGTAAGAAGAGATTAAGTAAAAACCTAATGGCCCTAATTTTTAATTAGAAGAACCAGTATAAACTCAGGATTCACTTCATATTTTTAATCTTTATCTTCATCCATCGATCTGTCTGTATCTTAGCTGTGTCTACATAGACTAAAGATTTGCCATGAGTTGATAATTGTTGAATTGTCAGGGATTCATTTTTACTAATCAGTCTACTAATGTTTATACTTTAAATTTTCTATTATATTTTTAAAGGGCAATAAAAGAATATTTTATTACATATTATTGTGAGCATTTAAATATTTCTGAGTTTTTTGATGAATTGTTGCTTCAATTCCTTAATCTTGGTATCCAGAAAACAAGCTTGATGACTGTGGTGAAAGGAAGAGTAACTCAGCAATAATCATGCTTACTCTTACTCTGTCTTCTTAAAACTACACACGCTCCAGACAAGTTACTTGCTCTTGCTATAAGACTGGTTTTATAAAAAAAATCTAATGGAATCTGACTTGTCTGTTAGTTGTTTGTTGTAAATAGAGAAAAAGGTATAAGTGTGTATAACCGTGTAATTGCAGTATTTTTGAAAAAGTGCTTAAACTTTTTGTTATTAATAGGTTTGGTAGCTTTTAATGTATGATATAGTTTAAAATAGTCCATCTTCAAAATCATATTTGTTTTTGTATAAAAAGTATCTTAAATAAAATGTTTATTTCTTCAGATTGCTTTTGTGCATCTTATTTTAACATTTGAAAATTTATAAATTATATAATGAGTTGAAGTAAATTTAATTTCATTTATTAACTTATTAAGGCATATTTTTCACATATTATTGACCCTGCACAAGTTCTATAATTTGAAAATATAGGATTAGCTGATTTCTTCACAGAAAAAGTCAGTAAACAAAGCATCTAGTATAAATTATTTTAGGCTTTTTTAAGTATAAAAATTAGAATAAATCCTACTTTTTAAAATTTACAGTTAAATTCGACAGTAAAATTGATACTGCTATTTGATACATGGAAATTGTCCTTTATTAAATGTGATACGAACTTTAAAATAGCATACTGAAAATACTGTTTTCAACCAGTTCTAATTCCTGGTACACTTAGAGATTGTTAAGTTTTAAAATTTGCATCTTGGGCAAAATCTTGTATAGATTACTCTTTTAAGGTTCTGACCACATTTAATCAATTATAAGACAGCTTACATATTTAATACTTTATCTTCAAGTAACTTATTTTTTTAGAATATAAAATATGAATTTATTTCTCTTTTTTCTTCCATCAGAATACAGTCGTTTTGAAGCCAAAATACATGACTTACGGGAGCAGATGATGAATAGTAGCATTAGTTCAGGTTCAGGTTCTCTTCGAACTAGCCAGAAGCGATCCCTCTATGTCAGGTAAATTTTTTAAATTTCTGATTATTGCAGTCTTTATGCATGCATGCAGATTCTTTCAGGTTTTTCACCATGACTTAGTTTTACTGTAGAAAAGTGTATTGCAAACCAAGGAAATGTTTTTTTATGATTGATTTCCTGATAGTGTGTCTTTCAGGAGTTGGAGTATTATTATAATTTTATTAATGAAAGTTATATAACCTCTTGAATAATAATAGTATGATAAAGAAATATAAAATAAATACAAACCAGAAAATTTTTTAAGTTGATATTTTACTGGGTGACTAGTGTAGCTTGATATGTCATATCATCCAACACTTCTGTTTACCTGTATCTTTTTATAATAAAATATTCTTCATTTGAGTAACATTTAATTTCTATAGTAAGTTCCACCAGTTCTTCTGTTTTCATGGCAGTAATTTATCTCTGCCTACCTGGATAGTGTACACCTCTAACTTGTGAGCATTTCTGGGGTCTCGTGGAGTAAATCTTGTTTCAATATCCTTCTCTTCAGGCACCCTATTTAGAGCTTCCTCTACTCTGCTAAATTTACCATCATCCAAAACCATGTTAAACTCTCTTTTCTCCTTGTTGTCTTCTCTCTTTTGTGTTTGTTTTTGGTGGTGGTGGTGATGTTGTCGTCATTTTAGTGAGTTTCAGGATGGAAAGGAAATACAAGCATTACCTCAGAGATTTTGCAGGTTTAGTTCCAGACCACTGCAATACAGTGAATATCACAATAAAGCAAGTCACGAATTTTTTGGTTTCCCAGTGTATATAAAAGTTATGTTTACACTATATTGTAGTCAGTTAAATGTGCAATAGAATTATGTCTTTAAAAACAATACATACCTCAATTTAAAAATATTTTATTGCTAAAAATGCTAACCATCAATGAGCCTTACACAAGTCATAGTTTTTTTTTTGCTGGTGGATGGTCCTGCCTCCATATTGATGACTGCTGACTGATCAAGGTGGTGTTGCTGGAGGTTGGGGTGGCTGTGGCAGTTTCCTAAAAATAAGACACCAGTGAAGTTTGCAAACTGACTGACTCTCCCGTTCGTGAACAGTTTCTCTGGAGCATGCAATGCTATTTGACAGCATTTTACCCACAGTCAACTTCTTTCAAAATTGCACTCAGTTCTCTCAGATCCTGCCGCTGCTTTATCAACTAAGTTGATGTAATATTTCCATCCCTTGTTGACATTTCAGTAATCTTCACAGCATCTTCACCAAGAGTGGGTTCACATCTGTAGTTACTTCCTCCGCTGAGGTCTCAGACCCCTCAAAGTCATCAGTGAGGTTTGGAATCAACTTCTTGCAAACTCCTGTTAATATTGATATTTTGACCTCTTCCGTGAATCACCAATGCTCTTAATGGCATCTAGAATGGTGAATCCTTTATGGGAGGTTTTCAATTTACTTTGTCCAGATCCATCAGAGGAATCACTATCATAACTAGTAAGTCTTGAAAGTCAAAATTACTCCTTGATCCATGGGCTACAGAATGGAAGTTGTCTTAGCAGGCATGAAAACAGCATTAATCTAATTTTACACTTCCATCAAAGCTCTTGGGTGACCAGGTACCTTGTCAATGAGCAGTAATATTTTGAAAGAAAAAAAATTTTTTTTGAGCAGTAGGTCTCAACAGTGTGCTTAAAATATTCAGTAAACCATGTTGTAAACAAATGTGCTGTCATCCAGGCTTTGTTGTTTCATTTCTATAGCACAGGCAGAGTAGATTTAGCATAATTCTTAAGAACCATAGGATTTTCAGAATGGTAAATGAGCATTGGCTTAACTTAAACTCACCAGCTGCATTAGCCCCTAACAAGAGAGTCAGCCTGCCCTTTGAAGCTTGGAAGCCCGGCATTGACTTCTCTCTAGCTATGAAAGTTCTAGATGGCATCTTCTTCCAATATAAGGCTGTTTTGTCCACATCAAAAATCTGTTCTTTAGTGTAACCACCTTCATTACTTATTTAGATCTTCTGGATAACTTGTTGCAGCTTCTACATCAGCGCTTGCTGCTTTACCTTGCACTTCTATGTTACGGAGATGGCTTCTTTCCTGAAACCTTATGAACCAACCTCTGCTAGCTTTGAACTTTTCTGCAGCTTCCTCACCTCTCTCAGCCTTCATGGAATTGAAGAGAGTTTGGGCCTTACTCTGGATTACACTTTGGCTTAAAGGAATGTTGTGGCTGGTTTGATCTTCTATCCAGACCACTAAAACTTTATTAGTGTCAGCAGTAAGGCTGTTTCACTTTATTATTCCTGTGTTTACTCAAGTAGCACTTTCATTTTTTTTCTACTTAGCTAACCGTTTGATGGCAAGAAGCCTAGTTTTTGGCCTGTCTTGGCTTTCAACATGCCTTCCTCACTAAGCTTAACAATTTCTAGCTAATTTAAAGTGAGAGACCTGTGACTCTTCCTTTCATGTGAACATTTAGAGGCCATTGTAGGTCTATTAATTGGCCTAATTTCAATATTATTGTGTCTCAGGGAATAGGGAGTCCCAAGGAGATGGGAGGGAGATGGGGAAGGGTCAGTTGGTAGAGCAGTCAGAACACACACATTTATCAATTAAGTTACCATCGTATAAGAGCATGGTTCGTGATGCACCAAAATGATTACAATAGTAACATTAAAGATCACCATAATAAATATAATAATAATGAAAAAGTTTGAAATATTGGGAGAATTACCAAAATGTGACATAGAGACATGCAGAGAGCAAATGTCGGGAAAATGACACCAATAGACTTGGGATTACCACAGGGTTATGCCAACCCAACACAGGGTTGCCACAAAACCTTCAACTTGTAAAAAAAAAAAAAAACACAATATCTGGCAAGTGCAATAAGGTAAAGCACAATAAAATGAGGTATGCCTGTAGATACATGTAGCCAGTCTGCCATAGTTAACCAGAAGTCTTATGGTTCTTTTTAGTAAATGTATTTTTAATTTCAAAAGTAAAAATAAAGTTAAGGCTACAAAAGACTACATACAGTATGATACCTTTTTTATAAAGCTCTGAAATAGGTAAAATCATACATAATTACTTAGTCATCCATATGTGTGTGATAAAACCAAACCAACAAAAAAGGGTAAGGAGCAAGGAAATAATAAACACTATTCAGAATGGTGGTTACCTTCTAACAGTGCTTAACTCTTAATCTGAGGGAAACAGGATCAAGGGGAAAAATACATAGGTGAATGTAAGTTACTGATAAAAGTTTTGTGTATAGTCTTAGGTTGGAGAGTAGATTAACAGGTGTTCATTATATTCTTATGATTAATAGCTCAAGTAAGTATTCCATGAGTTCCTTTTTTTTATTAATCCGAGTACTAAAAGACAAAGTTTAAATGCTAACATAGGGAGTAGAGATTGTGAGTGATTTCTTTGTTGCTCATCGGTAATATAGTTGTGTTGATTTTGTAATTCAAAAGATTAATTTATGATAATAAAAACGTTGAGATGTAGTATTTTCCCTTTTCTGAATATCCTGTGGCATTTGTTCTACCTCTTAAGGTACTTTATTTGCTATTTTATATTCTGTTTATTTGTATCTTCATCATCTTTGTCATCTTTATCTTTGTCATATCTACTTAATTACCTTTTTAAATAAATATTTAGTAAATTACTAACTATATCAAACCTTTGTATTATTTGAAGTTAACTATACTTTTCCAGTAGAAAGACGTTTCCTTAGTATTCAGAATTTACTGAAGTAATGACTTCACATTTATATCATTTATAATCTTTATCTTACAGTTGTAGAATTCTTTCTTCAAATAAAATCCAATGTATTAGATATGTTTTAATATATGTTTAAGTAAGCCTTCCCACTTTTGATTCTCACCTACTTCCTTCACACTGTTAGCCACTGAAAAGACTTTGAAAGAACACATTTGAAAACCATTAACTAGTTCATTCATTTAGCCATCAAATAATTTCACCCCTCTTCAGTTTTACTTCAAGAGATAGTCTTAAGAGTTGGGTAGCATAAAAAGGAATATGATTTGTATCCTAATTTCCCATTGCCAAATTAGAACAAAAGAATGAATAAATTGTATTATAAATGTAATTCCTGGGATCCTTCCTGTACTCTTGTTAGAGGTTTTTTGAATATAAGAATTTAATTTGTCACCATTCTAAAGCAATTATACTCCAATAAAGATGTTAAAGAAAAAGAATTTAATTTGCTTAAATATTGTACACTAATTAAGTATCAGTACACTATTTTCTTGTTATCAAATTTTACAATATTCCTAACATTTTGCAATTACTATATTAAATTAATACAGTATTTTTTCCAAAATGGTTGGCAGCTGTTAAAGTCATCATATCGTCATCTGTAGTTAGTTTTCATCATTGTTATTGACTCTGAAAACCCTATTAATTATAGTTTTATGAATAAATGAAAGGAATAGTTAACTGGGAAAATAATCACTCTGTTGATCTAGTATTAAAGTCCACAAATGATGAATCAGATCAGTCAGGGAATTTGTTTACCCAAGTGTGTCTAGTCAAAATAAAGAGAAGTGTCTCTTTTAATATTTACTTTATTAATTTAGAACAACTGACCAGATTTGTCTTCATTTTAGAATTCAATACAGGTTGCCATTGGATTGTACTAAAAGTATATTTTTTTATTTCTCATACAGTATTGAGAGAAATAAGGTAGTATATCTATTAACATAACAAGTTAATTTTGCTATTTCTTTTTTAGTCTCATTGTCTTCTTGTATTGGGTTGGCCGAAAAGTTCTTTCGGGCTTTTCTGTAACATCTCACGGAAAAGCCCGAGCAAACTTTTTGGTCGACCCAATAATATAGCACAAAATTGAGCTTGGCATTATTCTGCCTACCATGGTACATTGTTTAATTATCTATCCAGATTATATATATATTTTTAGGATCCTGTTTATTTAATATTCATAATATCATTATAAGAAATAATTATGGACTTTTTTCTTCTTAATCTAGGGCCCTTTTTGATTATGACAAGACTAAAGACAGTGGCCTTCCTAGTCAGGGATTGAACTTCAAATTTGGAGATATCCTCCATGTTATTAATGCTTCTGATGACGAATGGTGGCAGGCCAGGCAGGTTACACCAGATGGTGAAAGTGATGAAGTTGGGGTGATTCCCAGTAAACGCAGGTAAATATAAGTCTGTTACAGTTTTACCACTTGAAAATTGGACAACATAAATAATTGCTGTTTCTTTAAATTTCTTTTACTGAAGTGGTGATTTTATGCTCAGTTTTATATATTGTGTTTCACAACCATTTAATTTTATTCACCTTATGTTGTAACCAATGACATAGTAAGAGAATATGATGCCCCCAAATAGAAATTTCTCTAAAACTCCTACTAGTTGCTAAAAACAAAATGAGTATATTTTAAGTCACTGTGCCATATATCTATACCAGTGGAGGGAGAGAGAATTAAAAGCCTCTGTAGTTTTCCCATGTAGATGGTGTTAAAACCTAAATTTTCAGGAGTTTTGATTGTGTGAATTGCCTCCTCCTCTAGACTTAAAAAATGAAAGCATTTTAAGTAAATGCAAAATTTTTAGAAATATGTAAGAATGTGTTTCACATCTCTGTTTTCTTGTTTAATTTAAAAGTATTCATGCATTCACTGCTCTTTCCTCTTTGCTTTTAACTATTTATTGTAGTGATTCACTCACTGGTACATACTTAACCATCTAGTGGCAAAAGTGGTTAAGTGCAGATTGTCTTTGAAAAGGGTGATCCCAACTTAGAACCCCCTCTAAGGTCAATGAAATGCTATTCAATGTCTACTTCTATGGGAAAGGTATTAAAACATCAGTTCATAATTTCCTCAAAAGAGCTTATTTATAAGATCTGATTCATCCAAATCATAGCCTAAAACTTAAAAGTTTTAAGATAGCCAGTAAAAATTGTCAGTGAAACATTAATGTTTATTATAGCCAGTTAATTCACTTCAAGTCAAGCTTATGACGTAATAAACTTGTTCTTTTCATATTAATAAGTTGGACTTATTTTGTTAAGAGTCTCTAAAATTGATACTTATGCCAAATCATATGCCTGTTTATAAACCTCTCTACCTTATATATATTTGTACACCTGTTTTTAGACGTTGAAGAGTAGAAATGTTAAAATATTGCCAAGGTTTGTAATTGTGGTTTTGGAATTTATGACTGTTGTTGGCTAGATCCATATTTTTAGCAAGATCCAACTATTTGGCTGGATCTTACACTTGGTGGCAACTCCTCTTTTAGCAATGCAGCCCTCAGCTGCATAACTTTTTTCCTGGAATAGAATGTAGTACACTTTAAATCCAGAAATGCTTCCACTGTGCCTTGTTGAGTCAATAGAAACCTCACATCTTAAATATCAAGGTCAGAGTTCCTAAAAATTGTCTTTATCCCTTGGAGTCTTATATCTTGCAAAGGTTTTACATGTGCTTGCAACAAATGAGAAATACAGCTGACTTTGGTAGAAAGAGATATTTTTCATTTTGTGTATAAAAATTCTATAAGGTTGGATTTTGAAGCCAGAAGTGATAAAAGAGATGAGATATACCTTGAGACCTCTACAGATCCCCAAATTCATGACTAATATTATAGAATATAATTTTCCTTCCATAAAATGCAGTATGAAATCACAACCAATTATGCCATTTCATTCTTCAGTGTATTCTAAACTTGTATTTTCTTAAATAGAATGATATCTTTCATTAAATAGAATGATATCTTTCTTAGACCTCTTAGACCTCTTTATGTCTAATAATAGCGCGAGGAATTGTAGTTCCTACAATCCTTAGCTTTCTTTTGGGAACCGTGTTGACAAATAAACACAATTGAAGTCACTCAGCTAGATAATGATTAGAAAACAAAACCATTTTGAGTTGTAAATGTTTACTCACTAAATGTTAGTTTTTCAGTGCCCTCAGTAAGTGCCTAGGCAGAATTATAAATTAATTATTCATATCATGGACCCTCGGGATTGCTCTGGAATTAGAAAAAGCAAGTTTTAAATCCATGACTGCTAGGGTTCTTCTGTACCCATGGTAAAACTGTATAGCTAGATAATAAAAAATGAAGATATGCATTTATTCATAGGCTGTTTTGGTACATTTTTCTGCTATATACTAATGTAATTGCTATGTTGAAATCAAGGGTTTGTAAAGCTTAATTTATATGAAATTTTGCACGATTCATATTGTAACAATCTACATGATTGCAGATTGTACATTTGTTGTAGTTTTGTTTGCTTGCTTATTTCAAAGGTAACATCTTTAACAAGGTTTAAAATTCAAAAGATTTAAAAGCTATACAGGCTGTCTCTTAACCCTGTTCCCCAAGCACCCATTTCACCTTCTTAGGGATAACTAAGGTTACCGGTTCTTCTATATCCTCCCAAAGATACTTTAAAACTCTATTTTGGGGACTTCCCTGGTGGTCCAGTGGCTAAGACTCTGCACTCCCAAAATACGGGGCCTGGGTTCGATCCCTGGTCAGGGAACTAGATCCCACGTGCCTCAACTAAGAGTTTGCATGCCGCAACTAAAGATCCTGCATGCTACAACTAAAAATCCCACATGCCGCAACTGAAGATTCTTCATGCCGCAACTAAAAGATTCTGCTTGCAACAACTAAAGATCCCACGTGCTGCAACTAAAAGATGTCGCAACAAAGATCCCGCATGCCGCAACTAAGACCCAGCACAGCCAAATAAATATTTTCTTAAAAAACCCTCTATTTCGTACACTATAATTGGTTACTTTATGTATTTACACAAATATATCATTGGAATTAAGCTTAATTTTTTTATTTCCCTCCTTTTTATTTTCAAAAATTTCAGAGCTATAGAAAAATAAGAGAAATGCAAGAATAGTACTTAGAACACCCACATATCATCCTTCACCTACTTTCATCAGTTAATATTTTACCCCATCTGCTTTCTCTCTAACACTGAGTTTTTAGCATATGTGTTCCATGCTAAGATAACATTTAAACAACAAAACAAATGGAAACCTGGAAAATTGCTAAACTCAGAAGTGGTGCTTCATAATTTCAGTGTAATTATGGAATAGAGTGCATATATAAGTACACATACTTGTACTGTATTTTGATATTTCACAAGTGGCTTTGTTTCATAATAAAATGAGCCCTGTATTTCATTTCTCAGAAATTCTTATAAATTATGGGATTCAAATGACTTCTGAAGGCTTTAGAATATAAAAATGCTCCATATTAAAGTCTCAGTTCTGATGATTCCTAGTTAGAACTTTAAATATGTTTATTATAACTAAAAAATAATCTGTACTTTGCCAGGGTTGAGAAGAAAGAACGAGCCAGATTAAAAACAGTGAAATTCAATTCTAAAGCAAGAGGAGATAAAGGGGTGAGTATGTGAAATCTATTATTTCTAGAAATTAATAATTGAAGGTAATAGGCCTTTTCATAATTCTTGTTTGAGGCACATGATTAAAATGAGAAGGATTTTGCCATAAGAATTAACTATCAACTGCTCTTGCCGTGGTGGCCTACAATAGTAGATATGCTAAAGTAAACAATTTATTAAATTAAAGCATCCATTTCACAGACTTTTCCAAATTATCAAAACTGTCGTTTGATATATTCTTAACAACACACTTTTGGTCGTTATTTTTATAAATGAAATGATTTCAGCCTTCACTCAGATGAACAATTAACTATAAACTTGTGTCACCAGTATTAGTCATGAAGCTAATAAATAATACATCTGAGAAAATAGGCCTTCCCAAAACTATTAATTAGTTCATAATGTAAGTTTACGGGTTTTTGCAAGTGAATTTATGGAAATTTTCTTATTTTTTCCCTGTTTATTGCTAATATTACTCATTAATAAAATCCATCTTTTAAATGTTTAAATCAGTATGAATTTTTATCTTAAGGGAATAAAGGGACAGTCAAGAGGAGGACTTTGTAGGTGGGCAAGAAATATATCAAAATTCTTTTATATATATTTTAGACGTATTTTTGTTTTCATTTACTTTGTCCTTCTTGAATCTAGTGGATGTCAATGGATGATATCACAGGCTTCACCCTATAGTATGTGTGTAATTAGTGCAATGGAATATTCTAGCAATAGGCCTGAAGAAAATGCTGAAACACATGTTGTGTTGAAATACTATTTATAGCAATGTTTTGTGTTTTGGGGATTTTTTATCTAAAAAATAAATAGATAAAAATTTTTTATCTAAAGCAACATCTTTTGATCAAATTTCAAATGAATATGGAAAGTTAACTCAGCAAAAAAATTAACCCTACTCTTTGTACATGTTTGATATCACTAAGCACTCAGACTTAAAAGTTTTAAAATTTTAAAGGAATATGATCCTTGATCAAAGAAATTAAAATCTGAGTAAATTATATATAATGCATTCAGTTATTTTACAAATGATAAATTCTTTTAAAATTTACTTGTACCTTTCAGAAAATACAAAATTATATAGTATAATCTGAAGCAATATTTAAAATAGAAAATCTTTGGAGGAAAAAATCCCAAGTAAATGCTCAGTATTTGAAATATATACAATGGTTTTTGTCCTTGTTTTATATATGTCTTTTAAAGTATTTTAGTAAAATACACTGTCAGTGTATTGTAAAAGAGGTTGCATGTTGTAACTTTTCTTTCAAACTGTAAGAAGTTAACTGAATTAACGACATTTTTAAATCTTAGTCTTGTTTGTTGACTATAACCAACTTTATACACAGTCACTGTGTTCTAACACAGCACCGAAAGTATGCATGATACTGAGTGGGGTAAAAATACGCTTGCCATTGATACAGAACTGCATTTCTCTCTGTAATACCATTTCCCGTTCTAAGCTCTTCTTTTCCTTTCCTTATATGGTGGGTTATGGACTTTGTTTCCAATACAGACTTTTTAAAAACATTTCAGTTTCTCATTAACATTTTTAACATTCATTTAGCTATTTTGAAATACTACATATGGAAATTAGATATTTGATATGTTTCATGAATTTGTAATATTTTATCAGTCCTCATATTTATTACACTTTCTCTTGCAATATAGCATTAATAACAATAAGTAATTAAACAGATTGTTTTGTATTGAAAATATAAAGAAACTAGAGTTAGTATGTTTTTTCAGTTTTGTGTTTTCCCTACACATTTTTGTCCTGTTTGCTTGTGCTATTTTTCACTTTTAATAAATTCTTCACCTGCAGGATGTTAGATGTAATACAGTTAATACATTTCTTAACTAACAAGCATTTCTTTCTGTCCTATATTATGATATCTTTACGATATCTCATTTTGGCTAACTGCAAAAGATATCAAAAATCAAAACATTTTAAACTTCATGTTTCTTTTGGTTGTTTGCTGTGAAACTGACTCTGACCACTATATATGCAGTAGCAGAGGTAAATAACCTTTTATTAAAAATGTATCAGTTTTATCAGTTAGCATAGAAATTATTACTAAATTCAAAATCAGTGATTGTCATGAACAAAAAGACTTAGTCCTTCCATAAATTAGATTACCATAAATTTTTCTCTATTGAAACTTGTTTTCTTCTCTTTCTCTTTTCTAAAATTTGGATTCAAGCAAAGACTTTTATTCAAGTAATGCTACTTGACAGTTTATAAAACAATTATAAGCTTAGATTTCTCCACAGTATTTTTTTTCTCAACTTAATTTTTAACTTCTGCTTAGGGTTATCTGAGCCTTCAGATTTTAAGATTGATATCAAGACAGTCAGCTTGTCTAATGACTATGAACTTATTAATTTTGAATTATTGATCTGAAAAAGATAAAAATGAAAGTTTTTGTAAAGAGTCTTACCAAAATAAATCTTTTCAAGTAATAGAATTTGAGCTAAAAGTCACTTTAATCCATTTCATCACCTTAATCACCTGGCATCACATGACTAAAAGTACCGGCACGCCAGAAAAAAGTACTGCCTGGTGTTGATATACTTCACAACATTGATAGCATCTTATGACACGGATAAACGCAAGAAAAATTAAAACAGAATTTCTATCCTTTATATTGTTCCCACTTCAAAAAATGATAAAAATTATAATTCCTATTGTCACTGGTAGGCAAGGCCATTTCCTTCAAGACATGGGTGCCTGTGACATTACAGAAGAAGCTGCTCTTCTTTAGCATCATCTTTCTGTGTGCTACCTGCTTTTAAAAGTGTGAATGCACAAATGGGACATTCAGGAAGAGAAAAAACTTGTCTCAGACATCTGTGCGACAAGGGACGTCAAATCAGCTGTCATAGCAATTATGTATAAACTACTAGATTTTTAATTGCCTCTTTGACATTATGAGCACCAAACTTTTTTTTTTTTTGCGGTATGCGGGCCTCTCGCTGTTGTGGCCTCTCCCGTTGCGGAGCACAGGCTCCGGACACGCAGGCTCAGCAGCCATGGCTCACAGGCCTAGCCGCTTCACGGCATGTGGGATCTTCCCAGATCTGGGCACGAACCCGTGTCCCCTGCATCAGCAGGCAGACTCTCAACCACTGCGCCACGAGGGAAGCCCGCACCAAACATTTTATTCCCTATTCAGGACATGGTGCTAATGAATTGAATTTGGTTCTATTTTATTTATATATACTTTAAAAATAGATAATATGGTAGAGCTTAAAGGCTAATAAATCAGTTATGATGTCATTTAAATTGGCCAGGAGAGTTGACTCTTCTTCCTTGGTTAGATAGCATTGATAATTCTTTTGCTGGACTCTGTGCTTGATGGACACGTCTTAGTTTTCTTCCCATTTTCTGATAAGCATTTAGTTATCCTAATTCTCTTCTTTTAAAAAAAAAAAAGATGGTTTTTAAATATTTAGCAACTTGCTCAGTTGTTTTGGTTCTCTTTTTTAGTAGTGGCTTTTTGTTAGTTTGTTGGAGCCACAAAAAAAGAGAGAGAGAAAGGGAAAAAATGTGCTAAAGCCAAAGGAAAATGAAGGAAAGGAAAATTTTAAATATCTGAACAGCTAAAGTAATAACTTTTGCTGTAGAGCACCTAATACTTGGAAATCTAGAAAAATATGGATGGATATGAACAGATGCAAGCTTGATTTGGACTATAGTAGTAGCTAATCTGATTTACTCTTCCCTTTTTTATCAAATAGCACTTCCTCCTTATTTTTACGTATCATTGAATTACACTCTTGAAATTTTTCTGTTTTCAGTTATAAAATATTAGAATTAGAGAAGTTAATACTAAATTAAAAATTCACTGTATATGTGATTAACGCAAAATTCATATACAAACTGCACACTGTGGTCACAAGAGTCAGCTTTCACAGAGCTACTAGGCTGGGCCTTTGTACACACAGACAGTAGACATCCCTTTGTTTTGCCCCTCCTTCTCTTCTTCAGCAGTCATTCAATGACAAGCGTAAAAAGAACCTCTTTTCCCGAAAATTCCCCTTCTACAAGAACAAGGACCAGAGTGAGCAGGAAACAAGTGATGCTGACCGTAAGTATGTGGATCCAGTGGTCAACTGAAGATAAATGTAGAGGGACCTACTGCCCTGCAGTTGGTTGTTACCATGGAGACAGTTTCAAGAGCTGCAACAGGTTACTACTTGTCTTAACTAGAGGCAATTTAACAGGCATAAATTAATTTGCGTACCAATCTTAACTTTTTCTAACACCTTAGGAATTCTTAATTTAAAGTAAATGGTATTTTTAGCTATGTTTAAAATAGAATTTTTTTATATAAAGGTTCTTATAAGAAACATTTACACTCTCAGAAGAATATTTTAGAGGAAAAACATGGGTACATGAGAAGCTACTTATTGATTTCTAGGTATAGCATTGCCAATCTTTGATAATGGATTACCTCAAATCATTACGTTTTATCCCATTTCTTCATTATATGTAGACAATCTGAATTTTACTTTTAAAATAGCAAGAAATAGTCAAAATTTTTGCTTCTCTACCCTAATCAGCTTCTTATATAAAACTTCCGTTCTTTTATTAGATTATATCTAGCTGCTAGCTTATTTTACACTTTCAGAAATATACAAAAATGCTCTGTAAGATACGTGCACCTGTAATGGTCTTGGAACTGTCTCTTATTGTAGCACCAATTTTATGCATTACTGACAACTATTTTCTTTGATTATCTTTTTATTGCTTGCTCTCTGGGAACTACTCTCTACAGGAGATCCCTGACGACATGGGATCAAAAGGCCTGAGTAAGTGATTAAAATACTCCCAAGTTATTTTTTAACCTCCATCTACAGACCTACCTTTTTCAGATACATTTTGAGATTCATGGTAGCGCCCTGCTGGCATGAGGAGGTGTATGATTTAGATTGCTTTTAGATTCTTCATGTTAATAATATGCTTGGGATTTTTATTTCTGTAATACACACCTTTTATTTTTCTCCATTTTTCACATGTCATTTGAAAAATTCTCTGCTCATAATTATATTTTCCTTTTTGTAATTTTTATGGCAATTACTTTCTCTAGGAATTTTTTAAATATGAAGAAAGACTTTTAATGTTTTTTAAAATACTGCTATCTGCCCTCATTATTAGAAGGTAGAATATAATCTTCCTTACAGTTTTATGTCCCCCCCCCTTTTTTTTTGTTAAAACAAGTTAAAATTGCTTTGAGCCTGTGTTAGAAAAGCATTGCTATAATGTGAAACTATAAAACACAATAGGTCTTAAATATTAAAGAAGAATTGTAGAACTCAAGTTCAAGTAGCAGTCTATGTAGTAGGTAAATTGTATATTTTTTTAAGGAAGTTGTAAGTTATGAAAAGAATTATAAGAAATATTATCCTTTGTTTTTTCTTTAACCAAGGTGTTGTCTCTGTTTGGGGGGAGTTCTTTTGTGTGTGTTGTTCCTGTTTAATTTTCTAGCTAGTACTTAATCTTCATATAAAGCTTGGTACAGAGTCTGATAATGTAGGAGTCATTTAATAAATGTTGGAATTAGTGAATGAAACAAGAAGTCATTTTAGCAAACAAAATTTTAAATGTGAATGTTTACAGATTGATTAAATGTGAAATTTTACCAAATATTACTAAGTTCTTTTAGGTGATGGTGACTCATAGAGGTAATCTTTTAGGCTAAAGTTTTTTTCTAAGTAGTTGTTTCCGTTTGCATTATTAAGCATCTTGAAAACTTATTTCTTCATAATTCATTGATCATTAAGGATATAGCCAATATCTTTTAACTTTCTAAGTTTACCTTAATAAACATTAAATTTCACAGATTTTTTTTCCTGATTAATGCTAACTTGACTTTTAACCTTAACTGTAGGTACTTGACTTTTATTTCAACTTTAACAATTAAAAGTTTATATTAGATTGAAAGCAGTATGCTTTATATGTAATTATTTCTATTACACACACTTTATTATTTATGCATTTGCCATTTTAGGATCTGGCAAGAGCCACAAATTTACTATCACTAGTGGCACCCTTTTTTAATCTCTTACCTTTGGGAAAAATTATCAGTGAAATCTTCAGAAACTGGAAAATATTTCCACAGATTCTTAATGCTATATAATTTATTTTGAGAATGATCATAAGGTGGTGTGGATCATCAAATGAACCCACATATTTTTGTTACCTGTTGAGTCATCAGAGAACTATGGAAAGCTCATGGAAAAAGGAACTAAATGAAGAATTTGGTTCCCACGTTGATATTTTTATAGTGGATAACTACACCTTGACCACATCGTACTTTCATCTCTCATTTTAATTGAGGTTTGAGACTTGGGAAGAGAAACAAATGAAAAATGATAACTGATTACCAATGTCGTTGATTTAATTTTCTGGTCAGTGACTTAAGATCCCTTGAATGGTAGGTTTCTGTGCTTCATCTCACAAGAACTGAAAGAATTTATTCACGTGGTAACTTGATCAGATCAGAAAGATTTTATTTAGAAAAGGTTGACGGAGACAGAAAAATATCAGTAAAATTCTAAACTGGATATGATGGAGGTTATCACATAAAACATTACTAGCAGCTGACAAGATGCTCATTATTATACAGTAGAAAATACTGGGAAGAAGAGTGGGTTAAGGGCATTATTTAAGATCTCAGTTATCTATATTCTAAAGTTCAGGATACAGGGAAAAAACTAAGCAAAATCCTGTGCGATTTTAATGTAAGAAGATAAATGTGACCTCATATTCATTAAACCTTGCTGGAACAGGACTCATGAAGGGACTGAAAACAGAAGGACAAATTATTCCAGATAAACCTGTTAAAGAGATGTGGAATAACACTGAATAACAAGAAAGATGTATACCTGCGTGTAATTTCACACAAGCTATGAAAAAGTAGGGTATTTAATTAAAGAGCAGAGAGGGAAACAAAAGTGACACCCTAGAATACTTTTCGTAGACAAGAATTCAATGATTCTACAAAGAAGAGGATCAAATAAATTATTGATGTATCCTGTTGACAGTAGATGAAACAATAATAGAAATTGCCTTTCCAAAACTAATTTTGACTAACAGAACTAATTAAAGTATGGTAGAAATCTGGGAGGATACAACTAAATTATCATACTTGTAAAAAGCTAGAAATAGAAATCTGTGTAGCTTTTATGCTTTTAGAAGGCAATTTTGAAAAAATTCAAGAGGAAAAAAGTGGGTAAGATTCCTTTAAAAGAGACTAAAAGTAAGTGTAGTTCAGGAGCAGTTATATAAGGTGCTCAGAAATGAAATTATACAGTTTCAGACAAGGTTTGTACCTTTTGTATGCAGTTTATTTTTATAGCTTTCCACTTTGTAGAACACCTCAGAAACTTCTACAGTTAGGCATATAGATTTCCTATTACATCTCTTCTTTTTCTATTTTAAAGACTTACTTGAGTAGAGTGGTACAGAGCTCTTAAGATGCCAAGAATTGTTTAAGACTGAGGATATGTCGTATTTAGGGAGAGCAAAGAGAAAACACATGATATAGTCTCAGGAAGAAATGTTTGACTAGAAAGGTGAGACTTGGTCAGAGAGAATTGAAATGGTTGTGATCATCAAACATATAAACAAAAATTAAAATTTTAAGAATCTGATTATACTATGTCAAAAGGGTAATATTCTTGCACATAAATTTCTAACAGACCAATAAGAAACAAACACTCCCCATTAGAAAACTGGACAAAGGATATAAGAAGAATGCTCAAAAGATAAGCAAATGAAATAAGCATATAAGAAATGTTTAACAGCCCTAATAATCAATAAACAAAATGACATGTTTTACCCATCACCTTAGCAGACTTTGCTTTTAAAGGCGAATCCAGTGATGGAGATGGTTCTTTGGAATGACTACTTTTAACATATTACTACTGGGAGTGTAAATTGGTACAGCCTTTTTGGAAAAGCATATCTTTTGATCTACTAATTCTTTTTCAAGGAATTTATCCATAGGATGTAATCAGAGGTGGAAACAAAGGTTTATACATCAGGATGTTTTGTTTAATATTATTTAGAAAGTAGAGCACCCCAAAATTCAAATAATCCTAAAATGCCTTATAGTTGGGAAGTGGTTAATGAAGTATGACTTACTATATAGTATGATATTTTATAGCCATTGAAAATCATATTAAAACATAATGGCCTGGAAAATGCTCACAATATAAATGAAAAAAGTAAACTATGAAACTGTACATATATCTCAGATTTGTAAATAAACACATATATTTAGGGCTATTTTTGAATAGTGTTGCTTTGAACATTTTTATACATATCTTTTGGTATGCATATATGCCTTTTATGTTGGGAAAATACCTAGGAAATGAATTGCTGGGTCACAGATATATAATATGTTAGGTATTAGTAGATAGTGCCAAGTAGTTTTCCAAAGTGGTTATACCAGTTTACCCCACCCCCACCCCCAAGTAGTATGTGAGTTCCAGTTGCTACATATCTTTCTCTTCGCTTGACATACCTGTTTTGTTTTTGTTTTTTCATTTTGGTCATTCTGGTGGATGATAGAGATATCTGTTGTGGTTTTAATTTGCGTTTCCCCGATAATAAGCTTGAACACTTTTTTATACTTGTTGGATATTTGAACATCTTCTTTGATGACATGCCTTGAAAAAGATTATTTTTAATTTTCAGGGAAAAAGCATTTTAACTTTCGAACAAGCTCCCAAACAATGGTAATGATGCCATTCCAAGGACAGTACTTTAAGTAGCAAGAGTTTATTGTAGAGGAGTTACTTAAAGGATACTTGAAAGAACTTGAAGAATTTGACTGCTTCGTAGCTCTTGGTAATCTTAGAGAACTCAAGATGAGTAGGGGAAATTCCCAGAAAAGAGATTGTAGTAACTTCAATTTTTTGTACATGTATAACATGTCAGACATATTCAATAGTAGAGGAATAATAAAATAAACCCCACAAGTATTCATTTATCCAACTTCTCTAATTGTCAAATCATGGTTAATTTTGTTTCTTCTATACTCCCACTTTCCACTCACTCGAGTGCAATAACATTTCTTTCTTTTGTATATTAGAGATTGCAGAGTGTAATACAAATCCTAGTATAAATTTAAGAATTTTTTTTTTCTATGTGGCATTCCTACTTCTGGGAATGAATTTTAAGGAAATAGGACAAAAGGTGAAAGCCATGTAAATGAACACGTTCATTAATAATTTGTTGATGTTTGTGGAAAACAATTTAAAGCAAACTAAAATACCTAAATAAGTAGTAAGGTAAATCATGATGTAACAGTCCAATAGAATATTATACCGCAATTTAAAATGATTGTTTTGACATCTGTGTGGTAACATGAGAGGAAATTTTTAAATATAAACTTTAGAAAACCACCATTTTATATGTGCTATCATACATTATTCAGTCTTATAATTTTTAATGTTCTTCCTGTATACATAATAATGATTAAGAAAGTTGTATCTTGTCTTTGTAGGTTAGAATAACAGACTTATTTTTCACTATGACAGTTTTTCAAGAACTGTACTACCATTTCAAGAACTGTCTACCATTCTCTAAACTTTTCAGTAGTGCTACTTGATTTTAGGAGACTGTGGGTGATATGGTACAGCAGATATCTCTCCTCAAGCTTTTTCCTTATCCGTTAATTTTTTTTTTTCCTTTGCCTGACATAAGAAATTTAGATTTACCTCTCTCCCATGGAAAATTTTGTTTTTTAGTTTTCATAGATAAAATTACCTTTTTTAATTCAAAGGAGACACGTATTGAGAGAGTGGAAGAGATTATATTTACATGAGAAAAGTGCTGGTTGTTTACTGAACAGTCAAGTTATGAAATGGGGGTCACTTTGAAGGAGGGGCCAGGCAGCAGATGAGTGTGTTTACTTTATCTTTTTTATTTTGCGAAGTAACCATGGTCAGTTTTATCAAAGCAGAGTTTCTCAGAAATATTAGTCTACTTTAAAATACAATCCCACCTTCTAGAATTCCGTTCCATTTGACTTTTTTTTGAGGCATCTGAATCTGTGATATCCAAAATGCTTTATCTGTATGATCTCAGACATGCATTTTCATTTCTCTTCAGGAACAAGAAAGAAGCTGAACTAAAGCAAGATTATTTATTTTTTAAGATATCACTTCATTGAAATGGGCATCTGTTTGCTCAGATATAACTTGTTTCCTTTGTTAGTCATTACTGTATCATAACCTAAATTAAATGGTGTCAATGACATTTTCATGACGACAGTTGGACTGATTTAGGATCACTTTGTTATATTCTACTTTGTTATATTCTATTATAATCTATTCATAATAAGATTTTGTTCATAAACTGTTGAACAGAAAATGAGACATTTTCCTTGATGGCAGATTTTTTTTCCTTGCTAATTCATATTCATTTACTTGAAATAACTAAACTTTTCAAAGAAAATCAGAAATGTTTTTAAAAACTCTTTGGGTATCTGTGGTTTATATCTCGACATTTTGTTAAGTCACCTTGTGTTTATTTTGATAATTTGCTTTTTTTAAACTCATGACACTGTGTTTTCTTTATTTTTTCCATTGTCCTGCAATTTCAGAACATGTAACTTCTAATGCCAGTGATAGCGAAAGTAGTTACCGTAAGTGTTTTAAGTTGTTTGTTCTTTTGTTATCTCAAGTAATATATCCTTTGAGGTTTTTTTCCCTTAGTGATGTATTCTGAAAACTAAAAATTAGGTGCTTAATATTTTAAAATCAGGTAGAGCCAAGTAAAATTCTTTACTTGATAAATAAAATCACGCTCTATGTACAGAAGTTAATTTCCAAGGTTTTCATAAAATACAAAAGTTCATTTTACAAAAGTGCTATTCGTGTACACAGTATGTGTATGTGTGTTTGTATCTTTTATAAGAAGTAAATACCTAGTTAAATGAGTAGTAAACTTGTATTTTGCCATTTTATTTAGTAATTCTGTGTCTAACTAATCATAAAAATATTTTTCAGTAATGCTAAATTATAATTAGCTTTATTTCCTTTTTTATTCTGTGTCACCAATACTGGTGTGGGTCAAGATACTATTTATCGCCAGCTTTTGGTGAACATAAGAAATGGCGAAGGGAAAATTTTCAACAGTTGCTTAAACAGTAATACTGATCTCTTTTTTGGTTCTTATGGTACTGTCTTGGTATTATATTATTAAGGGACCTATATAAGCGTGTGAACTTTTTAAACATATTTGGGCATGGGAGGAGGGGAGAGTACATGAATATTACCAGTTGTAGCACTTTAAAAATTAAAATTGCTTTTCTAACTTTTTTTTTTTTACTGCTGTCTAATATGAAAGTAATCTTGATTACAGATGAGTATGGCTGCTCAAAAGGTCCATCCTGTTAATATCAGTCTCTAATATTTTTCATATTGACAGTATATACTTTTAACCCTCATTCATTTGATTGGTTGTTATTTTTGCTGCATAATAGTTATTTAACGATTTTCTTTTTTGGTATGGGAATGGGAATGTGATTTGGGAATGTGATTTCTCGTATTTTAGCATTTTATTAACTTACAGTCAGAACTCACCAGAGAGTAGCTGAGTAGCTTTCTAGACTAAAAAGAGGTAATGAAAGTATATACTGTCTGTCTCACCATTTGCATGAATTATTAGGTGTGGAATATTCAAATTGCATGTTTCTGATAACATGTAAAACATGTTTTACATACAGTACTTTAAAAAGCAGCTTGTAAATATACATTTTTTATGTATTATAAATTTTAAAACAACAAAATACACTTTAAAGCTGGAAAGAATATTTATGTCAGTATATGAATTGAAAAGATTTACAGCTGCATACATGTAATATAAACCAATGACAAATTTAGTGAAAAGATTGTTATAGAATCATAATAATCAAGAAGAAAATCTTCAAATACATTCTGCAATATTGATTTCATTGAACCACTTGAATTTAACAGCTCTTCCTTGTTTGTTTTCTACACGTGTGTGTGTGTGTATGTGTGTGCTAAGAACTCCTGAAATTTTTAACTCTTTTAGTTATTTTCATTGAGTCGAGATATAATTCGTAGACTTTTCTATTTAGGATATTCATAAGCTCTAATCTTTTAATTTAATCCTAGAGAATTTAACTTCTGAAGTGCTTTTAAGATCAAAGCAAAATATATTTTTTCTCCTTTACTATCTATGTGATTCATTTTGTTGAAAAGGAAGGATTTAATTTTATCTAAAATTTTTTTAACTCAAAATGTTATTTTTTAAAAATTGAATAAATCAATTATTATAATAATGAATTTTTTTCATCAGTGAAATAGTGACACTAGTTTTACCTTTGCATTAAATTCTTTTGGTTAGAAAATAGTTGTAATTATAAAAATGTTCGTGCTATGTTAAATGTTATACCTGGTAGGACCAAAAAAAGCAGCATATTAATAACAGAAAATTACCTAATATGCATATATGTAGAACTCATTAAAGTATTAATTTTTAAAGAACTGTTTAATAGCTCTTAGATTCTAAATAAAAAATTAATAGCTTATACTTGACATCCCAAGTGAAGATTTTAATTTGGTCTATTGATAACCTGTAAAACCCAGAATAACAGAAAGGTAGTTATTAACTAGCACATTTATATTTTGTTTTTACATATACCAAACTTGATAATTTATCACTTTTTTCCTAAATCTTGCCATAATTAATTTATAAAGTACCCTTTTTTTTACCTCTTTGCTACTTTTCTTGGGAAAGTTCTAGTAATTTATATGTTATATTAAAGAATTAAATTAGTATAGCTTTCTTTATAGATTTTCTCATCTGTATTTTAACTTTCTAATAGGTGGTCAAGAAGAATATGTCTTATCTTATGAGCCAGTGAATCAACAAGAAGGTTTGTGAAGCCTGTTGATGTTTTACAATCTTATGGAAAAACGTAATTTGGAAAATAGATCTAACTCATACCTTAAAAAAAGTTTCATTAGAATTTTAGCCTTTTTTCTTACTATACATATATATATATATATATATATATATATTTACTATATGTATTTTATGAAACATGGTTTAGCCCATAGATTATTAAAATCTTATCATTTTATATTGGTGTTTTATTTCCTAAGCAACTTCTTTCCAGTGTTCATAATAGTATCACTATCCTTGTTCAAAATCTTGGAATCATCTTTGATCTTTCTATTCTTCATCTCCCTTGTCTAGTCAGTTTCTAGGCCCTATTTATTCTTATCATACCTTTCTTATTTATAACCTCCTTTCATCCCTCCTACCACAATGTTAGGTCTCATTTTCACTACCAATCTCCCTGCTTCCAACATGGTCCCTTACAGTCCAGCGTATACACTTTTATTAGATCATCTTTCTCGATGACTACTCTGATTATACCCAGTTTCTATTTTGCCCTTCTTTTATCTGCTTCCCTACAGTTTCTACTTGAAAAGGGATCAGTAAAACACTGTACTGTGTTTTCTCATTTGTAATGAGATGATGTTAGCAATGTATAGAAACATTATCTGCTAAAATGCTGAATATAACTTGGTTGAATTATCTAAGTGTATGACTTCCAACAGGAGATTGACTGAAGTGTAAGATTTTAATAAAGGTTTGTAAACTATCAAGTTAGGCATCATTGGTGGAGAAAGAATAAAAAATAAATTCTTCATAACAGTTAAGGATACTTTTGTTTTCTAGTGAAGTAAAATACACAGATGTTTGTTAAGTGTTTATTTCTTTTAACATGCAGTATATTTTTATAGTTAATTATACTCGACCAGTGATCATATTGGGACCTATGAAAGACAGGATAAATGATGACTTGATCTCAGAATTTCCTGACAAATTTGGATCATGTGTTCCTCGTGAGTAACCCACATAAAAATTCTTAATTTTGTTCTTAACATTTTGTCACTGTGTGTGGTCAAAGTAAACAGTACCATTTTTTAATGGTTTATACTTATTTTATCAGTTATTCATCCATATTATTGTCACTTTTCAAATTTAAATCAATCTCTGTTGTAGTGAACTTTACAAAACGATTCTTTAAGTAGAAAATGGCTTTGTTGTGCCTTTTAATATTAAACACTTCCTCAAGTTCTTTTCTATTAAAGATACAACTAGACCAAAACGAGATTATGAGGTAGATGGAAGAGATTATCATTTTGTGACTTCAAGAGAGCAAATGGAAAAAGATATCCAGGAACATAAATTCATTGAAGCTGGGCAGTATAACAACCATCTGTATGGAACAAGTGTTCAGTCTGTGCGAGAAGTAGCAGAAAAGGTAAGCATCAGAGTGATCCCAGAATAAAGTTTCTAATCAGATACGCTTTTTTTTTTTTCAGATATGCCTTTGACAGTATGAAAGAATGATGGATAGAAACTTTTAATTCATGTTTTTGAAAAAATATAGATACATGTTGCAGCATTGATTAATCTAAGCAATGTTATGAATTTATTCAACTAAATATTTACTTTTAGGTGACTTAGAAAAATATATATAAGATAAAGTAGAATAAGAAGAGCAACCGGCTTCCCTGGTGGCACAGTGGTTGGGAGTCCACCTGCCGATGCAGGGGACGCGGGTTTGTGCCCCGGTCTGGGAGGATCCCACATGCCGCGGAGCAGCTGGGCCCATGAGCCATGACCGCTGAGCCTGCGCGTCTGGAGCCTGTGCTCCGCAACGGGAGAGGCCGCAGCGGTGAGAGGCACGCGTACTGAAAAAAAAAAAAAAAGAAGAGCAACAAAGAAAATAAGAATAGAAATGATGACATGAATCTCTGCAGGAGGGGAGGTTATTATTTTGGGGTCCTGTACATTTGCTAGAGATAGACCTTGTGTTTAGCCCTAGCTTTCCAACAAGTACCATAATTAAGAAGCTAAGATCATCAATAAAAATGAACCAGATGTTCAAGATAAGTGTAAGTGGCTCCTGGTACTGAGACTAGGCAAAAATTTCTCCTGAATGGTCGTTTAATAAAAGACAGTGTGGAAAAATACTCAGTAACATTGTAACAGCAACAGATTTTTTGAAAGCAGTCTGATGATATATTGACATTGGGTTAAGGCAGTTTTATGGTAAAGCCAAAACAGTGTACTCCAGATTTGCTGCTATACTTAAATCAATCTTTGGGCCTAGAAAATAAACATCAACAAATTATTTTATACTTTCAAAACTATAGTAGTTTAAGACTTAGTCATGAAATACCTACAAAATATAAAGCAGTAATTCAACATCTCAGTTTTCCATCTGTAAGTGCTCCTTTCTTTAATAAGAGGTTTGGTTAATTGTGATTAGTTTTAAAAATCGAAAAAATGGACATGTTCAGTGATGGCAAGAATTTGGGAAAATAGAAAATCTTATTAGATGTTGCTAATGGGGGTAAAATTAATAGCACTTTATTTGAGAATGATTTGGCAATACCAAATAAATGTACATAACCTGTGACTCAGAAATTCTATTTCTTGGTATCTAAGTAGAGATTCACACATAAGGATTATGTATAATGATGTGCATAGTAGCACTTTATAGTAGTGAAGAATTGGACTCAGGAAAGGGGAATGGATAATTAACTGTTATTTATTCATGCAGTAGGATACAGAAGCTAGAGTGAATAAACTAAAATATCCACTAATTAGGTGTATCCACATTAATAAATCTCAAAATTATATGGTGAATGAATGAAGTTGCAAAGGATATATACAGGATGACACTATTCATATAAACTTTAATTAACATAAGGTAGTTCATTAATACATATTTCGTGTTTTCATAAACATAAAAACATGCATGGGTATCAAATAAGCTATGAGGATATGTAGTACAGCCCAGGGAATAATTATAAATAGAATATAACCTTTAAAAAGTGTGATCACTATGTTGTATACCAGAAACTTATATAATATTGTACATCAACTGTACCTCAATTTAAAAAAAAATATTTACTGGGAAAAAAAATGCATGGGAATGATACACATCTACTTCAGGTGTATATGTAGCTGCTATTCGGTGGTTTTCCTTTGAGAGAAAAGGAAGGAAACTGTAGCTTTAGCTTTACTTGTAATATTGTATTTCTTTTAAATTTTTTAAAAATTTAAAAAACACACCTCAGCCTGCCAAATAATATCCAAACTTCAGATTATTGATAAATAGAAAAGTAACACCATATCATAGCAAACTATTTCTTCTGCAAACCTTGTGGAGAAGAAAATATCAGGAGGTCCCACAAAGTAGAAATATTACAAATAACACTGTGATCACAATGCAGTAAAGCTATAAATTATTAGAAAATCAAAAACTGAAAGCCAGGCCAACTGGAAAATTTTTATTATTTATTCATATTAAAGTATAGTTGATGTACAATATTATATATGTTAGAGGTGTCCAATATAGTGATTCACAGTTTTTAAAGGTTGTACTCCATTTATAGTTATTATAAAATGTTGGCTATATCCCCCATTTTGTACAGAATATCCTTATAGCTTATTTTATACATAATAGTTTGTACTCTAAGTCCCCTACCCCTATATTGCCACTCCCCCTTTCCTCTCCCCACTGGTAACCACTAGTTTGTTCTCTGTATTTGTGAGTCTGCTTCTTTTTTCTTATATCCACTAGTTCGTTGTGTTTTTAGATTCCACATATAAGTGATGTCATACAGTATTTGTCTTTCTCTGTCTGACTTATTTCACTTAGCATAATACCCTCCAAATCCGTCCATGTTGCTGCACATGGCAAAATTTCATTCTTCTTATGTCTGAGTAGTAGTCCATTATGTATATATACCACATCTTCTTTATCCATTCATCTGTTGATGGACACTTAGGTTGCTTCCATATCTTGGCAATTGTAAATGATGCTGGTGTGAACATTGGGGTGCGTGTATCTTTTTGAATTAGTGTTTTTGTTTTTTCAGGTATATCCCAGGAGTGAAATTGTTGGGTCATATGGTAGTTCTATTTTTAGTTTTTTAAGAAACCTCCATACTGTTTTCCACAGTGACTGCACCAATTTACATTCCCACCAGCAGTGTACAAGGGTTCCTTTTTCTCCACATCCTTGCCAACATTTGTTATTTGTGCTCTGTTTGATGATAGCTATTCTGACAGATGTGAGGTGGTATCTCACTGTGGTTTGATTTTCATTTCCCTGATGATTAATGATGTTGAGCACCTTTTCATGTGCCTGCTGGCCATCTGCATCGCCTGTTTGGAAAAATGTCTATTCACTTCTGCCCACTTTTTAAACAGGTTATTTGTTTATTTGATGCTGAGTTGTATGAGCTGTATATATGTTGTATATTAATCCCTTATCAGTTCTACTATTTGCAAATATCTGCTCTCATTCAGTAGGTTTTCTTTTCATTTTGTCAATGATTTCCTTTGCTGTGCAAAAGCTTTTATGTTTAATTAGGTCCTGTTTGTTTATTTTTGCTTTTATTTCATTTGTGTTAGGAGACAGAGCCAAAAAAATATTGCCGTGATTTATTTCAAAAAGTGTTCTGCCTATGTTTTACTCTAGGAGTTTTATACTATCCGGTCTTACATTTGGGTCTTTAATCCATTTTGAGTTTACTTTTGTATGTAGTGTTAGAGAATGTTCTAATTTAATTGTTTTACATGTAGCTGTCCAGTGTTCCCAGCAGCACTTACTGAAGAGTGAAGTCTTTTCTCCATTGTTTATTCTTGCCTCCTTGTCATAGATTAGTTGACCATTAGTGCATGGGTTTATTTCTGGGCTTTCTATCCTGTTCCAGTGATGTCAGTTTTTGTGCCAGTACCATACTGTTTTGATTACTATACCTTTGTAGTATAGTCTGAAGTCAGCATGATTCCTACACATACATCCTTCTTTTTCAAGATTGTTGTGGCTATTTGGGGTCTTTCGTGTTTCCATAAAAATTTTAAATTTATTTGTTCTCGTTCTGTGAAAAATGCCATTGGTATTTTGATAGGGATTGCATTGAATCTGTAGATTACCTTGGGTAGTATGCCCATTTTAGCAATATGAATTCTTCCAATCCAAGAACATGATATATCTTTCCATGTATTTGCATCACCTTCAATTTCTTTCATCAGTGTCTTATAGTTTTCTGAGTACAGGTCTTCTACCTCCTCAGGTAGGTTTATTCCTACATATTTTATTCTTTTTGATGCAGTGGTAAATGGGATTGTTTCATTAATTTCTCTTTCTGATAGTTTGTTGTTAGTGTATAGAAATGCAACACACTTCCGTATGTTAATTTTGTATCCTGCAACTTTATACCAAATTTATTGATGAGCCCTAGTAGTTTTCTGGTGATGTGTTTAGGAGTCTGTGTATACAGTATCATGTCATCTGCAGACACTGACAGTTTTACTTCTTCAGTTCCAATTTGGATTCATTTTATTTCTTTTTCTTGTCTGGTTGCTGTAGCTAGGACTTCTACTACTAAATAAAAGTGGCAAGAGTGGATATCCTTGTCTTGTTCCTGATCTTAGAGGAAATGCTTCAGCTTTTCACCTTTGAGTATCATGTTAGCTGTGGGTTTGTTGTAAATGGACTTTATTATCTTGAGGTATGTTCCTTCTGTGCCCAATTTCTGGAGAGCTTTATCATAATGGGTGCTGAATTTTGTCAAAAGCTGTTTCTGCATCTATTGAGATGATAGTATGGTTTTTATTCTTCATTTTGTTAATGTGGTGTATCATATTGAGTGATTTGTGTATACTGAAAAATCCTTGCATCTGGGATAAATCCCACTTGATCGTGGTGTATGATCCTTTTAATGTACTGTTGGATATGGTTTGCTAAATTTCTGTTTAGGATTTTTGCGTGTATGTTCATCATTGATAATTCGCCTCTAGTTTTTTCTTTTCTTGTGATATCTTTGTCTGGTTTTGGTATCAGGGTAATGCCAGCCTCATAGAATGAGTTCAGAAGCATTCCTTCCTCTGCAGTCTTTTGGGATAGTTTGAGAAGGGTAGGTGTTAACTCTTCTCTAAATGTTTGATAGAATTCACTTGTGAAACCATGTGGTCCTGGGCTTTTGTTTGTTGGGCGGTTTTTAATTACTGATACAGTTTTCATTACTGGTAATGGGTCTACTCATATTTTCAATTTCTTGCTGTTTCACTCTTGGGAGAGTGTACCTTTCTAAGAATCTGTTTATTTCTTCTAGGTTGTCCATTTTATTGGCATATAGTTGTTTCTAGTAGTCTCTCATGATCCTTTGTATTTCTGTGGTGTCAGTTGTAACTTCTTTTTCATTTCTGATTTTATTGATTTGGACCCCCTCTCTTTTTTTTTTGATGAGTCTGGCTATAGGTTTATCAATTTTATTTATCTTTTCAAAGAACCAGCTTTTAGTTTCATTGATCTTTTCTATTGTTTTCTTCATCTCTATTTCATTTATTTCTGCTCTGATCTTTATGATTTCTTTCCTTCTACTAACTTGGAGGGGTTTTTTTCTTTTTCTAGTTCTTTTAGATGTAAGGTTAGGTTGTTTATTTGAGATTTTTCTTTTTTCCTGAGGTAAGCTGTATCTCTATAAACTTCCCTCTTAGAACTGCTTTTTGCTGTGTTCCATAGTTATTAGATCATCATGTTTTTGTTTTCATTTGTCTCTAGGTATTTTTTATTTGCTTGTTGATTGCTTCAGTGATCCATTGGTGGTTTAGTAGCTTATTATTTAGCCTTCACATATTTGTGTTTTTTGCAGTTTTTTTTCCTGTAGTTGATTTCTAGTCTCATAGCATTGTGGTCAGAAAAGATGCTTAATATGATTTCAGTTTTCATAAATTTACCAAGGCTTGTTTTGTGGCCTAGCATGTGATCTGTCCTGGAGAATGTTCCATGTGCACTTGAAAAGAATATGTATTCTGCTTTCAGATGTAATGCTCTTTATCAATTAAGTCCATCTGGTCTGTTGTGTCATTTAAGGCTAGTATTTCCTTATTGATTTTCCATCTGGACAATCTGCGCATTGGTGTAAGTGGGATGTTAAACTCCCCTACTACAACTGTGTTCTGTCAATTCCTCCTTTTATGTTTTTAAAATTTGCCTTATATATTTAAGTGTTCCTACGTTGGGTGCATATATATTTACATTTGTTACGTCTTCTTGGATTTATCCCTTGATCATTATGTAGTGTCCTTTTTTGTCTCTTGTCACAGTCTTTATTTTAAAGTCTATTTTATCTGATATAAGTATTGCTACTCTGGCTTTTTTTTATTTCCATTTGCATGGAATACCTTTTTCCATCCCCTCACTTTCAGTCTGTGTGTGTCTTTAGATCTGAAGTGAGTCTCTTGTAAGCAGCATATACACCAGTCTTATTTTTGTATCCTTGATTCCAGCGTTTAGTCCATTTACATTTAAGATAATTATCAGTATGTATGTTCTTCCTGCCATTTTGTTAATTGCTTTGCAGTTGTTTTTGCATGTCTTTTTTTCCCTTCTTTTGTTCTCTTGTGATTTAATGACTGCCTTTAGTGTTATGTTTGGATTCTTTTTTCTTTTTTGTGTGTATATCTATTACAGATTTTTGGTTTGTGATTACCATGAGGCTTTTATATAGCAGTCTGTATGTATACGTGATTGTTTTAAGTTGCTGATCTCTTCATTTCAAATGCATTTTAAAGACCTGCCATTTGTACTCTCTTCCCTTCACGATTACTGTTTATCTGATTGTTTTATATAACCCTTAACTGCTTATTGTGGATGTAGATGATTTTACTACTTTTCTCTTTTAACCTTCCTACTGCCTTTACTGTATATTTGCCTTTACCATTGAGTATTTTCATTTTGTAATGTTCTTGTTTCTTGTTGTGGCCTTTTCTTTTCCACCTAGAGAAGTTCCTTTAACATTAGCTGTAGAACTGATTTGGTGGTGCTGAACTCTTAGCTTTTGCTTGTCTGTAAAGCTTTTGATCTCCATCAAATCTAAATTAGAGCCTTACTGGGTAGAGTATTCTTGGTTGTAGGTTTTTCCCTTTCATCACTTTAAATATATCATGCCACTTCGTTCTGGGCTGCAGAATTTCTGATGAAAAATCAAAAATTTACGGGTGTTCCCTTGCATGTTATTTGTTGCTTTTCCCTTGCTGCTTTTAACATTTTCTATTTATCTTTAATTTTTGTCATTTTAATTACAATGTGTCTTGGTATGTTCCTCTTTGGATTAATTCTGTTTGGGACTCTGCACTACCTGGACTTGGGTGACTGTTCCCTTTCCCAGGTTAGGGAAGTTTTCAGCTGTTGTGTCTTCATTTATGTTCTCAGCCCCTTTCTCTCTCTCTTCTTCTGGGACCCATGTAATGCAAATATTGATGTGCTTGATGTTGTCCCAGAGGTCTGTTTAACTGTCCTCATTGGTTTTCATTCTTTTTTCTTTTTTCTCTTCAGTGGCAATAATTTCCACTACTCTGTCTTCCAGCTCACTAATCCATTCTTCTGTATCACTTAATTTATTATTGATTCCTTCTAGTGTACTTTTCATTTTAGTTATTGTATTCTTCATCTCTGTTTGGTTGTTCTTTATATTTTCTAACTCTTTGTTTAAAACTTCTAATTTGGAAATTCCCAGATGGTCCAGCAGTTAGCACTCCACACCACTGCAGAGGGCACAGGTTCAATCCCTGCTTGGGGAACTAAGATCCCACAAGCTGCACAGAGCAGCCAAAAAAAAAAAAAAAAACACTTCTACCTGCTCACTCTGTGCATCCATTCTTCTCCCAAGTTCTTTAATCATCTTTACAATCATTACCTTGAATTCTTTCTTGGGTTGATTGCCTATCTCCACTTCACTTAGTTCTTCTTCTGGGGTTTTATCTTGTTCCTTTGTCTGGAACATGTTTCTCTGCCACCTCATTTTATCTAAGTTGCTATTTGTATTTTTATGTGTCTGGTAGGTTGGTTACATTTCCCAGCCTTGGACAAGTGGCCTTCTGTAAGAGATGCCCTATGTGTCCCAGCAGCACACTCCCATCTCGTCACCCAAGATACATGTTTCAGGTGATCCCCCTATGAAGGGGGGTCATTCTGTTGTGAGAGGCTGACTATGTGGGCAGTGTGGTAGGCTTGGTTGGCCCCTAGCCCGGTTAGTTGCCAGGCCCTGCCTTGTACTGCTGGCCGCTGGCTGTTGGTTAGCATGGCCTGGTCACACAGTGGGTGACTGCAGAACCCCAGGATGCCTCAGGGCTTATGCGAGCTCACTGATGGGCAGAGTTAGGGCCCAAAAGACTGTGGGGTTGTTGTCCACCCACTGTTGGGTGAAGCCAGGTCCTGTGGGGTTAGTGCCAGACTACTAGCAGGCAAAGCCAGGTCCTGGAGTCTGGCTGCAGGGCCATGGGATCCCAGAGCTGGTGTCAGATCACTGGTGGCAGAGCGGTTCCTCATACAGTTGGTCACAGTGTCCGGGGAGTCCCAAAGCTTCTGTTGGCCTTCTGTGGGCAGGCTGGGTCCGCAGGCTGCAGGATTATGGTTTTCTTGCACCTGGTGTCTGCCTCCTGGTGGGTGAAGCTGGTCTAGAGGCTAGTTCAGGCTTCCTGGAAGGCAGAGCTGGTGCCTTTCCACTGGTAGTTGTAGCTGGGTCATGGCCCTCTCTTGGGCAGGGGCATGTCTAGAGGTGACTGTGGGTTCAGGAAGTCTTTAGGCAACCTGTCTGCTGATAGGTGGAGATGTATTCCCACCCAGTTAGCTGTTTGGCCTGAGGCATCACAGCACTGGCACCTACAGGCTGTTAGGTGGGGCCAGTTCTTGGCACTAATGAGCCATAAGGAGGATCCCACTATGACGACCACCCACACCAGTGTCCACGTGGTAGAAAACTCCCACGTGTGGCTGCCACCAGTGTCTGTGTCCCCAGGGTGAGTGGCAGCCACCCCACCTCTCCAGGAGATTCTCCAAGACCAGCAGGTAGGTCAGCCCACGCTCCCATCAGATTACTGCTTTTGCCCTGGGTGCTGGTGCATGTGAGATTCTGTGTGCACCCTTTAATAGTGAAGTCTCTATTTCCCCCAGTCCTTTGGGACTCACAAAATTGATCTCCAGTGGCCTTCAGAACCAAATGCTGTGGAGACTTGTCTTCCTGGTGCAGGGTCCCCAGGGGCTCAGAACTCTCATTCCTGTGGAAGAACCTCTGTAATATAATTATTCTCCAGTTAATGGGTCACCCATCCAGGGGTATGCAACTTGATTATATCACAAGTACACCCCTCCTACCTGTCTTGTTGTCATTCCTTCTCTATGTGTTTAGTTGTAGATCTTTCCTGGTAAGTTCTGATCTTTTTCATACATGGTCGTTCTGCAGGTAGTTGTGATTTTGGTGTGCTCATGAGAGGAGGTGAGCTCAGGGTCTTTCTACTCTGCCATCTTGGCCAGTCTCTCTCCCAGTTAGAAAATTTAAAGCCACCTCTTAACTCTTAAGTGAAGGAGAAAATACAAAATGAAATTACAGAATTTCTTAAAAATGAAAGTAGTACATATCAGAATCCATGGGATACATTTAAAACACTGATCAAAGGAAAATTCATAGCCTTAAGAACTTTTCCAAAGAAAAATGAGTGCGAATAGGGATTTCCCTGGTGGCACAGTGTTAAGAATCCGCCTGCCAATGCAGAGGATACAGGTTTGAGCTCTGGTTGGGGAAGATCCCACATGCTGCAGAACAACTAAGCCCATGCACCACAACTGCCAAGCCTGCGCACTGCAACCACTGAAGCCCACGTGCCTAGAGCCCGTGCTCTGCAACAAGAGAAGCCACCACAATGAGAAGCCCGCGTGCCGCAACGAAGAGTAGCCCCCACTCACCACAACTAGAGAAAGCCCACATGCAACAACGAAGACCCAACACAGCCAAAAATAAAATTAAATAAATAATTTTTTTTTTATGAATGAGAATAAATAAACCAAATCCCTAGTGTAAAGTACTAGAAAAAGATAAAGGAAGAACATGATATAAATAAAAGCAGAAATTATGTGGTAAGCAGAAGGAAGAAAATGAAGATCAGAGAGGAAACTAATAAGAAAACAAAAGCAATAGATAAAATCGATGAAACCAAAACTTGTCCTTTGAGAAGATCAAAGTTATTGATAAACCTTTAACCAGACTGGTCAAAAAAAAGGAGAGAAGACACAAATTACCAAAATCAGGAATGAGAGAAATAACAAAATCTACAAATATTTAAAGAAAAGTCAGAAATTAGTAACAACTTTATACCACTGAGTTCAACAATTTAGATGAAAAGGATAAATTCCTTGAAAGGAATAAACTACTTAAGCTCAAGAAGAAATAGATAATTTGAATAGCCCTACATCTGTTAAAGAAATTGATTTGTATTTAAAAATTTCCACAAAGAAAACTTTCTTTCCACAAAGAAAACTCCAGGCCCAGATGGCTTCACTAATAAATTTTACCAAACACTTAAGGAAGAAATAATACCCATTTTCTACCATAAAATCTAAAAAGAGGGAGTGCTTCCCAATTTATTCTGAGTCCAGCATTACCTAGATTTCAAAACCTGACTACACATTACCAAAAAAACTACAGACCAATTTCTGTGAACATAGATGCAGAATTTCTAAACAAAATTTTTACAAATTTGATCTAACAATATAAAAGAGATAATATAACCACCAAGTTAGGGTTTATCCAGTGAATTCCAGGTAAATTTTAACATGAGAAAGCAGTCAGTTTACCTCACCATATTAAACTAAAAAAGGAAAACCATATGATTATATCCATAGTTTAGCAGAAGCTTTGACAGAATCCAACATCCTTTTTTTTTTTTTTGGCTGCATTATGTGTTCGTTGCTGTGCGCGGGCTTTCTCTAGTTGCGGCAAGTGGGAGCTACTCTTCGTTGCAGTGCACAGGCTTCTCACTGCGGTGGCTTTTCTTGTTGCGGAGAGCGGGCTCTAGGCGTGCAGGCTTCAGTAGTTTCAGCACGCAGGCTCAGTAGTTGCAGGACATGGGCCCTGGAGCACGCAGGCTTCAGTAGTTGTGGCACACGGGCTTCAGTAGTTGTGGCTCACGGGCTCTAGAGCACAGGCTGAGTAGTTGTGATGCACAGGCTTAGTTGCTTCACAGCATATGGGATCTTCTGGACCATGGATCAAACCTGTGTCCCCTGCATTGGCAGGCAGATTCTTAACCACTGCACCACCAGAGAAGTCCCCCAACATCCATTCTTGATTAAACTCTCCGCAAACTGGGAATAGAAAAGAACTTTCTCAAACTGATAAATAATATTCTAAAAATCCTACACCTATCATCATACTTAATGATAAAAGAAGCTCAGTGTTTTCCCCCTAAAATCAGAAACATGTCAAGGATACCCACTCTCACCACTTGTTTTCAGCATTGTACTAGAGGTCCTAGCCAGTGCAGTAAGACAAGAGAGAGAAATCAAAGTCATCCAGATTGGAAAGGAAGAAGTAGAATTGTCCTTATTTGCAGACAACATGATTGTCTATGTAAAAAATCTGATAGAATCTACAAAAAGAAAAAAAAATGCTACTAGAACTAGTAAATAAGTTTAGCAAGATCAAAGGATACAGTATTGATCAATATACAAAAATCAATTGTATTTCTATATACTAGACCAAATTGAAATTTTAAAAAACATTATTTGTAGTAGCATTAAAAAAATATTAAATACTTAGAGATAAATCTGACCAAAAAAATTTGCAGATCAGTACACTAAAAACTACAAAGCATTGCTGAGAGAATTAAAGAAGACCTAAATAAATGGAGAGATGCACGACGCTCATGGATTGAAAGGCTCAGTGTTGTTTAGATATCAGTTTTGTTCACTTGCACTTTAGGCTCAGTACAACCCCAATCAAAAATCCCAGGAGCTCTTTTTGTGGAAATTGACATGATAATAATACTAAAGTTCATATGGAAATGCAAAAGATCTAAAATAGCCAAAACAACTTTGAAAAAGAACGAAGCTGAAGGACTCACACTACTTCATTTTGAAATTTATAAAAATACAGTTAATCAAGATGGTATGCATAAAGATATTGGCATGAAGATAGGTAGATCAGGGCTTCCCTGGTGGCACAGTGGTTGAGAGTCTGCCTGCCGATGCAGGGGACACTACTACTTCGTTGCGGTTCACAGGGTTCGTGCCCTGGTCCGGGAGGATCCCACATGCCGCGGAGTGGCTGGGCTCATGAGCCATGGCCGCTGAGCCTGCGCGTCCGGAGCCTCTGCTCCGCAGCGGGAGAGGCCACAATGGTGAGAGGCCCACGTACCGCAAAAAAAAAAAAAAAAAAAAAAAAGGTAGATCAGTGTAACATACTAGAGAATCCTTAAATGGACCCACATATATATGGACAGCTGTGGTCAAAGGTGCAAAGGCAATTCAGTGGAGAAAGGGATATTCTTTCAACAAATGGTGATGGAACAAGCCACGTTGACTAGCCACGCCTCATACCATACACAGAAATTAACTCAAAATAGATCCTAAATCTGAATCCTAGAACTATAAACATAGGAAAAATCTTCATGACTTTGGGTTTGGCAGTGATTCCTAAGATAATATACCAAAAGCACGATCTATAAAAGAAAAAAATGATAAATTGGACTTCATCAAGATTAAAACTTCTGCTCTTGGGGGAAAAAGAAAAAAGCACTGTTAGGTGAATAAAAAGACAAGCCATATACTAGGAGAAAATATTTTCACATCATATATTTCATAAAAGATTTGTATCTAGAATATGTAGAGAACTCTTTCATCACAATAATAAAGACAACCCTATTTTTAAATGAACAAAGGATTTGAAAAGACATTTCTCGAAGGAAGATATAAAAATGGCCAATAAACACGTGAAAAGATACTCAACACAGTCATTCATTAGGTAAATGCAGATTGAAACCTTAATGAAGAGCCACTACGTACCGATTGGAATGGCTAAGTTTTTTTAAACTGACCATTACCAAGTTTTGACAGAGATAGGAGGAAAGAAATCATATGTCCATACAGAGACTTAACATGAATATTTGTAACAGCTTTATTTATAATGGGCAAAAACTGGAAATAACCCAGATGTCCCTCATCTGGTGAATGGATAAACAAAGTGTGGTATATTCATGTAATGGACTACTACTCAGCAATAAAAAGTAATAAATTGTTGATGTTACACAACAACATGGATGAATCCCAAAGTAGTTATGCTAAGTGAAAGGAGCCAGACAGTAAACTACATACTGAATAACTGTACTTATATAAAGTTTTAGAAATTTCATACAAATCTATAGTAACAAAAAGCAGACTAGTGGTTGCTTGGAGAAGGACAGGAAGGAGAGGTTACAAAGAGGCATGAAACTGGGGAGTGACTGATACATTTATTATTTTGATTATGGTGATGATTTCAAGGTATATACACATTGTCAAAACTTAACCAAATTGTATACTTTCAATATCTGCAGTTTATTGTATATCAGTTATGCCTTAACTAAGCCTTTTTTTCTTTTAACTGACATTCCTCCTAGTGCTTTGGGGGAAAACAGAACTTGTATCTTTAACATTATATGCTTTCTGAACTACTTAAGATTTTTGTCACTTGCATACATATTCTTTATAATAAAAATAATAAAATGGATTTTTGTAAGAAATTAAGGTGGAGAATAGAAAAGCAGAAGATCTAGAAAGAAATAACACAATAGACAAACTACTAGCTAACCTGATTTTTTTTAAGGGGAAAATCACAAACACTAGACACAGGAAATGACAAGAGGGCATAACCATTGAAATATTATGAAATCATAAAAGACTGTATTGCATATCTTTATATAAATAAAATTTTAAACTTGGTTGAGATGGATAATTTCCTAGAAAAATACAGTTTACCAAAATTGACCTATTAGAGATGGAAAGATTTCTATAGAAGAAGAAATCTTTAGAAGAAATAGAGCAAGTTATCAAGAAACTACGCCACAAAAAACATCAGGCCCAGATGACTTCATGGGGGAATTCTAATAAATCTTGAAAGGTTAGATCATCCTAAAGCTCCATAAGTACTGTTCAAGAGCATTCTTTTTATGAAGCAAGTCTAATATTGATATCTAAACCTGATGAAGACAGTGAAAATTATAGATCAGTATCACTGATAAATATTAATACAAAAGTGTTAAATATTTTAATAAACAGAATCCAGTACCACATTGCAAAAATGATATACCATGACCAAATGGGATTAAAGGTATTTAAAGTCAGCTCAATATTAGGAAATCCATTAATGTAATCTACCACGTTAACAGATCTAAAGAGAAAAATCATATATTCACAGATGCCTGAAAAGCATTTGGTAAAATCCAGTACCTCTACTGGGAGGGGGAAATCTCAAAAATACAGAGATTGTTGTTATTTTTTTAAAGAGAAAAAAGAAAAAGATTGAGAGGGACAGATCGAAATCCTTAATGGGAGAAACATTGAGGCAGTGCCATTATGATAGGAGCAAGGCAAGGATGTCCATTATCTCTACTACTACTCAAGGTACTAGCCAATGCTATTATACAATACAAATCAATCAGAGGCATAAGAATTGGAAAAGAAATAAAACTATCTCTGTTTTCAGATAATATAGTAACCTAGAAACCGTACAAAATTTATTATAAAATTTATTTTGTAAAATATAAATTTATTATAAAATTAAAGACTTATAAAATCAAAGACAAAAAGCTAGAGTAAGGTAGCATATAAAATTAATATGCAGAAATTAATAGCTTTCTTTTACATGAACAGTAATCAGAAGATTATTATAGAGAAAACCCCATTTATAATGTAAGAAATAGCATGTAAAATACTTAGTAGATTTAATGAGAAATATGCAGACTTACATGAAGAAATCTGTAAAACACTCCTGAAAGACAGAATATTAGACTTGATCAAATGTAAAGACATCCCTTGTTCTTAGCTATGACAATTCAACATTGTAAAGCTGCCAGTTCTGTCTAAGCTGATTTATATATGAGCACAATCCCGGTAAAAATAACTACCAGCTTTTTTATGGGGTTAGACGAATTGAAGTTCATAAGAGAAGCCAGGACCACACAAAAAGAAAAGCTGCAAGAGATTCCAGCCCTACCAGATATTAAAGAATACTATTAAGACTTCTTAATTAAAACAGTGTGTTAATGACCCATGAATAGGACAAAAAGACGAGTAGAATAGAAAAGAGAATCCAGGAAGACCCAAATTCATATGAAAATATAGTATATGACAAAGGTGCAATCTCATATCACAGGGGCTTTTAATAATGGGCTTTTAAGTAAATAGTGCTGGAACAACTGGAGAAAAGGTAAATTAGAACCATACTTCTGGGGGACTTCCCTGATGGCACAGTGGGTAAGACTCCATGCTCCCAATGCAGGAGATCTGGGTTCAATCCCTGGTCAGGGAACTAGATCCCACATGCATGCCGCAACTAAGAGTTCGCATGCCACAACTAAGGAGCCCAGGTGCTGCACCTAAGACCCAGTGCAACCAAATAAATAAATAAAAGAACCATACTTCACACCATACACAAAAATTCACACCATACACAATTGACAGAAGAAAATATAACCTGGGCATAGGGAAGTTTTTTAAACCATGAATCAAAATTCAGATGCAGTAAAAGACTGACAACTTCTGAACACATGAAAACAAAAAGACTTTTGCTTGACAAAAAAACTTTTCCTAAAACTAAGAGAAAACACCATTACCAATGTCAAAAAAACAACTGACAAAAAATCTTCGAGAAAAGGGCTGATATTCCCGAATATTAAAAACTCTTAAAAATTGAGCGAATAGAGACCAGAATCTATTAGAAAATGGACAAAAGAAATAAATACACAATTCACACAAAAATAAGATATAAAAATGATAAACCTGAGATCAGTTACCTACGAGGGAGGAGTGGAAAGGATGGGAGATTGGGATTGAGGTAGAAGGGATGGAGGTGCAGCATTTCTCCAAGTATACCTTTTTGTATAATTTTGACTTTAGAACTGTGTTAACATTTTGTATATTAAAAAAACAAAAAGAGAAGATGAGGGGAAAGCAGAATGATATATAAGCAGACTAAACCTAGTCTAACTGTTTCAAATAGTTATTTTTAAATTAATTTTCAAATAACTTCATTGAAGAGAGGAAGGGAGGGGAGAAGTCTTAATCCCAATAATCCTTGAAGACAGGCTAAAGACAGAAAGCCTATGAACAAATATTGAACTCTAATTAGAGTGGTATGGGTTAATAGATCTGAAACTACTTTAAGGTATATTTTAGAGTTGAGCAAATAAATTAATATATTGACAATTGATGGGAGCTAGATTTCTCACTGTCAAAGAAGGGATTTTAGAAATATGGAAAGGGGAGAGGGTAGAATAAACTCTGTGGTAATTGGATTGGAATTAGAGATATGAATATAAACCCATGCATCTTAATACAGATATAGAAATATAAATGTGTATATATGTTTTCTTGCTCTGTCCACAAAGGAGGCCTAAAAATGATGACTCGTCAATAAACAATGAGAATATCTAGTGTCTAGATCTTGGCTTCTAAATACTATTCTCCATTAAAAAGGTCCAGAACTCATTAGAATAACGGCTGATTCCACTGGGAAAGTACAAGATGAGCCTAGAACATTTTGCTCTGTCAGAAAACTAAGGAAGTGCTTAAAGAATGATACAAATATGTCAAAAAGACACTGAAACCAACCTGTAAGGCCCCACAGTGGCCAAGTCTGGCATAATTGGAATATTAAAATAAATGATAATAACTGATTATAACAGAGAACAAGAATCCAAGAGTCCATAATGGTATAATGGTATAAATAAATATATGAATGAATAAATAAGTAGATAGAAGGGAAAGATTTACCTTACATTATTAGAATGTCTACTAATAAGGTTAGAAGGAATGATGGAATTAGGAGAGCTGTCTTGACAACCACCATGATAATAATTGTTTCAGGCAAGAATCATCAGTGTATGCTAAAATTAATGAGTGAATCAATACCTGATGAGAAACAGGATATTTACATAGTTTCAACATATCCTTGCCCCAAATACTTATCAGCTACAAAAGGAAAATAGTAATCTAAACCTGGCAGACAAAAACCTTTAAAAAGTGATCAAAATTAACATCACTAGTAGACATCTTATGCTTCCTGATATGATGGACTGAGAAGGATGCAACCTCACTTCTGTGGTATTCCTACCAAAAATGTGTATCCTGCCATCTGATGGGAAACTTCAGGCAAACCCAGGTTGAGGCATATTCTATGAAAAAAAATGTTCTGTACTCTTGAAAAATATCAAGATCATGAAAGACAAAGACTAAAGAACTGTGCCAGATTGACAGAGGCTAAAGAGACAGTACAACTAAATGCAATGTGTGGTCCTGGATTGGACCCTAGAGCAAGAATACTTTTTTTCCTTTTGCAGTAAAGGATACTAGATGACCAACTGAAATTATACTGTGGTTATTTAAGAGATGTCATTGTGTTTAGGAAATAAGGGGTAAAGAAGTTTTATGTTTGCAATTTACTGTTAAACTATTGTGTACATATATATACAGGGAGGTAAAATAAAGCAAACAAGATAGAATGTTAATGTTTCAATGTAAAGTTTTTTAAAATTTCTAAGCAATCAGGTAAAATAGTAATATCTACTAAAAGGAGGTGGTGGGTACATGTATATATGTTATTTACCTTCTATATGTTTGAAATATTCATAAAATATTAATTTTTTTATTTTAAATAGTCCTACTGAGTTGAAATTATCATTCATTCGGGTGGATTCAAGCCCTTAGATTACAAGGCGCATTATGGGGTAGACCTGACTTTAAAAGTTATAATAAAATCTGTTTGATAAATTAGAAGTACTACCCTATTTAACATGGAAATGCTCATCTTTACTAAAAATCTTAATGGCCTTTGGCAGTGAATTTAAGCATGTCAGGAAAGCGTCTTAAATTCAGAATTGGGGTTTCCAAATGCTTCAGTTTGTGATAAAGTTTTTACTGGTCACCAGTAAGATGAAAAATAGAACAGAGAGTGGTAGTGAGGTTTTATAAATTTAAATTTATTCAGTTTTAAAGATTCGCCTTTATTCTACACTTTTACATTCTTGTTTGATCATATATTCTTTTTTTGTTTGTTTTTTTGTTTGTTTTTTTGGTGTGTTTTTGCGGTACACGGGCCTCTCACTGTTGTGGCCTCTCCCGTTGCGGAGCACAGGCTCCGGACGCGCAGGCTCAGCGGCCATGGCTCACAGGCCCAGCCACTCCGCGGCATGTGGGATCTTCCCAGACCGGGGCACGAACCCTTGTCCCCTGCATGGGCAGGCGGACTCTCAACCACTGCGCCACCAGGGAAGCCCTGATCATATATTCTTTTATGAAATGATGGTTGTGGTAAGATGGTAGCTTAGGGTATTTTTTAGTGCCCTTTCTCAGCGAAGTAAAAGATAGGAACCCCATATTGGTTGCCGTTTTGAGAGATTACTGATCTGTGAAAGCTAGGAGTAAGGGAACTGTATTTTCATTCCTTTTTAAATGTAATATTTGAGAATGGAAAACCAGTTATCCATAGTCATTATTCATTGTCTTCATAACAGAAATGACAAGTTTGCTTAAAGTGAACAGGATCCAAACATCATAATTCAATTTTGTACTTGTAGGAAATGTACCTTTGATATAGTTGAAAATACTTGGTTCACTTGTTTTTCTTCCCTATTCCCTCTGTTTTAGGGCAAACACTGTATCCTCGATGTGTCTGGAAATGCCATAAAGAGATTACAGATTGCACAACTTTACCCAATCTCCATTTTTATTAAACCCAAATCCATGGAAAATATCATGTAAGTGTAAATGCCTAAGGCACAGCCTCTAAGTACAAATCCAGTCTCTGTTACTTATTAGATTGGGTAATTTACTTACCCTTCTTGCATCTCAATTCCTTTATCTGTAAAATGCAGGTAATAATAGTATATCCACTCAGAGGGTTGTTGTGAGGATTAAATAAGCACTCGATATTAACTATCATAATCATCAACGTTAATATACTAAAGTATAAAGTAACATATGTTAGAATTTTTAAGTTTAAATAGTCACATGTGTCCAGTACCTACTTAATTGGGCAGTGCAGCTCTGAGTAACCATTAAGAGAATAAAATAATGCATAAATATTTACCTGATAGAGGACAAAAAATAGAATTTAAATAAATATTAAAAGAAGAGAGGAATGAGCAAATAGAAACATAGTATAGGTGGGGCAAAAGGATACAGATAGTAAGATAGTATAAATTAACCCAAATGTTTCATTAATTAAATTCTAGACTAAATGGTCCAATTAAAATACAAAAATTGGCAGAATAGAGGAATGAGAAATAAATAACTATATGTTGCTTTTGTAGAAAAGGAAAAGAATCTTTACCTTCTATTCCTCCAGGTTCTCAGCTGGGCCTCTGTAACAAAAGACAGATGAACAAGAGAAAAGCATGCAAATTTATTTAAGTTTTACATGACATAGGACCCTTCATAAGAAAATGAAAACCCAAAGAAATGGTTAAACCTGAACATTTTTATACTAGGTTAGATGAGGGGAGAGTGATGGGAAAATGTGATAGGACCAGACGATATGACTTAAAGGTAGTAAACTAATGGAAACTTAGTAAGGCTTGTTCATTCAAATTCTTCTCAGCTTCCCTCCATCATCAGAGATAAGGATGGTCCTTTTCTTCAGGTATAGGGAGGTCACCTCTCACAGGAGGGTCTTACTGACCTGCTTCAGGGGAAGGTCAGAGAGTCCTTCCTGTACCTGTCATTTTTCAAATTCCTTCAAGCCAAGGTACCATATTTTGGGATAGTGTGCTATAAAACCCATCAATTATATGTTGCTTTCATAAGACATACCTTAATTATTAGTCTATGGAAGGGCTGAAAGAGAATAGAAAAAAGGGATATACCATACAAACAGTAAATAAATTCAGCTGGTTTATACTACTTTCAAAGTATACTCTAAGGTAAGAAGTATTACTAGAGATAAAGAGGAACATTCATAGAAGTTAAAGGTTCACTCCATTACGAAGATATATTTATACATTTGTTTTGCACTTTTAGTAGCACAGTCTCAAAATATCTAAAGCACAAATTAACAGCTATATAGGAAAAATAATAATTCTACAGTCATAGTGGGCGAACGTAACAAAAGAATCACAAAGTAATAGAATAAGAAAACAGACAAATAAAAAAATAAATAAGGATATACAACAACACAAATTAGAAACTTTACCTAACTGACATACATAGACCACTGCACTCAACATCTGCAAAAGTTACAGCTTGATTTCAAGTGCACTTAAAATAATTACCAAAACTAATTATATGCTAAGCCACAGATTTCAAATGATTAAAAACAAATATCTCTGAGCATGATGAAATTAGAGTAGAAATGAATAATTAAAAGATCACTGGAAAATCCCCAAATATTTGGAAATTCTGTGGATCAAAGAATAAGTCACTCCATAAGTTAATAAATGTTTTGAACTCAATGGTAACAAAATTGTCAAGTAAATAAATTTGGAGGATGTAGTAGCCTAGAAAACAAACATATGGTAGAGAGGATTAACAAATCAAAAATGTTTTCTTTGAAAAAACTATTAATAAGAAATATCAAGGAAAGAAAATTTTAAAGGCATAAATAACATCAAGAATGAAAATGGGAATATCACTAAACATCCAGTGGACATTAAAAATGTTAACACAGGCAACCCAGTAGAAAAATGAGCAAAGGACTTAGACACTTCACAAGAGGATCCAAATAGTTAATAAACATTTTAGATAATGCTTAATCATGGAAATGCAAGTTAAAACCACAAGGTCATATGTTATACTAAAATAGCTAAAATGAAAAAATACCAAATGTTGGCAAGGATGTGGAAAAACTGAAGCTCATAACACTGAAAGGAGTGTAAATTGGTACATCCACATTGGTAAACTTGTTTACAGTATCTCCTAAAGCTGAACATACACATAACTTAGGACTCAAAAGTCTCATTCCTAGATATATTCTCAACAGAAATTTTACGTATGTTTACCAAAGAAATGTACTAGATTAGTTGGAAATACTATACTAAATAACTAAGAACTTGAAACTATCCAAATACCCATCAAAGCCTACATAAATATGACATATTCACACAAAATGAAATATTCTACAGTAATGAAAATGAGCAATCTCCAACTACACACAAAAGTATAGATAGAAGAATCTCACAAACATAATTTGAGTAAAAAAAAATTCAGACCTAAAAGTATATATACTCCATGATCCCAAATTTAATCATTGCTTATAGAAATCAAATAGAGGTTACTCTTTGAGAGTAGGTTGGTGACTGGAGTGAAGACACCCAGATACTTAGGTGCTGATGTAATGTTCTCTATCTCAGTCTAGGTACCAGATATACAGGTAAGCGTAAGTTGCTGCAAACTCATCAAGATATATATTTATGATATTTCTGTTCTATGTTTGAAAGTTATGCTTTAAAAAAATCTGAAGAAATAGAAAAGGAAAAAAAGAAATAGAAAATCTAGACCTGTACTCCTAAAGAACTTGACTTTGTTATGAAAAGCCTTCCCACAAATAAAAGAGGCAAAAGGACTTACTGAATTCTATCAAAAGCTAAGAAATAATACCAGTCTTATAAAGATTCTTCAACTAATTTTATGGGCATTAATTTAATACCAAAACCTGTGAAAGATTTCACAGGAAATGAAAGTGACAAACCAGTCTTACCATGAATATAGATAAAGAAATCCTTACCAAAATATGAGCAATTTGAATCCAACAATTTTTTTAATAAGATAAAATACAACGGCCAAGTTGGGTTTATTTAAGGAATGCAAGGCTAGGTTAACATTTAAGATTAATCAGTGATAGAGCTAGAGAGAAGATGGAGTAGGAAGCACCAGGAATCTATCTCCCCACCTAGACAACAGTTGGACTTGCAGAATCTGTCTGATGTTGACCCTTGAACATCACAGGTTTGAACTGCATGGGTCTACTTAAACATGGATTTTTTTCAGTAGTAAATATTTCAGTACTACTCAATCTGCGGTTGATTGTGGATGCGGAACCATGGATACAGAGGAACCAAGCATATGGAGGGCCGACTGTTGAGTTATACATGGATTTTCAACTGCATGGAGGGATGGTTGGCACCCCTAACCCTGACATTGTTCAAGGGTCAACTGTATTTTGGAACTCAGGAATTCATTGAAGGCTTGCAGCTTCTAGGGGATGGTTTGAACTGTCAAATTTGATTTATTTCACCTCTTACCATGGTAGCAACTACCCATTTCCCCACCTTCAGCCCCCTAGCAGGTAGCCATGCACTCATTCCTTGAGCAGCTTACATAAAGTTTGTGGAGCCAAGGTGGGGAATAAGGACCTTGTCCTCCAAACACTGGGGAATCTGTGCTCAGATAGCTGATTCCTGCTTCTAATTGTGGAGGTGCAGACACAGAAGCAGGAAGCCATTGTTGCAAACCCCACTGCCACTGTTGCAGGGCCCCACCTCTCAGGCTGAAATGACTTCTAGAGAGTTAAGGGGCTGGTGCCTTTTTTCCCCCTCTTTCACGTTTTCTTTTTCCCATTTGGGAGTCAGACTAGGACGTTCACATATACAGGAGTATTCAGAAAGTCAACACACATGCCCAGGGAAAGGCACAGGCTCAGAAAAGATCTGAGAAGACCTTACGTGTATACCTCAGGCTAATCCCTGGCATGGAGACATCCTATAACAATTTAAAACAAACAAAAAACCCTAAAGGAAAGAGAATTTTACCTCTAGCATTATCACATTATAAGATTCCAATGTCCAGTATTCAACAGAAATTTATAAGGCATACAAAGAAAGAAGAAAGTATGACCCATTCAAAGGGAAAAAAATAAATCAATAGAAACTGTCCCTGAAAAAGACCTAATGGCAGATATACTAGACAAAGACTTTAAGACAGCTGTCTTAAAGTTTCTCAGCAAACTCAAAGAAGATGTGGGAAAAAGTCAAGGAAACAATGTGTGAACCAAATGGAAACATCAATAAAGAGGTAAGAAACCAAAAGGAAATTCTGGAGCTGAAAAGTACAAAAACTGAAATGAAAATTTTCATTCAAATTTTTGAATGGGCTTCCCTGGTGGCGCAGTGGTTGAGAGTCCGCCTGCCAGTGCGGGGGACACGGGTTCGTGCCCCGGCCCGGGAAGATCCCACGTGCCGCGGAGCGGCTGGGCCCGTGAGCCATGGCCGCTGAGCCTGAGCGTCCGGAGCCTGTGCTCTGCAAGGGGTGAGGCCACAGCAGTGAGAGGCCCGCGTACCGCAAAAAAAAAAAAAAAATTTTTGAATGAAAATTTCATTCAAACAGGGATTCAAACACAGATTTGAGCAGGCAGGAACAAAGATTCGTCAAACTTGAAGAATGGAAATTATCAAGGCTATGAACAGAAAGAGAAAAGACTGAAGAAAAGTGAACAGATCCTAAGGAACCTGTGAGATACCATCAATCGGAAGAACATATGCATCTGGGAGTCCCAGTATTAGAAGAAAGAGAGAAAAGGCAGAGAGAATATTTGAAAAAATAATGGCTGAAATCGTCCCAAACTTGATGAGAGACATGAATATAAACATCCAAAAAGCTCAACAATCTTTAAATAAAATGAAGTCAAAGAGACCCACATTGAAACACATTTTAATCAAACTATCAAGAGACAGAGACAGAATTTTGAAAGCAGCAAGAGAGAAGTGAATTACCACATACGGAAGTCCTTATTTCCAGTAATTTATGTAAGTGGACTAAACTGTCCAATCAAAAGACAAAAGATGGGCAGACTGGATAAAACACATGCAATCCAAAGACACAAACAAGTTGAGAAAGTAAAAGAGATATTCTATTCAAATAGTAACCAAAAGAGATCAGGAGTAGCTATACCAATATCAGACAAAGTAGACTTTAAATTGAAAAAGGTTATATATGACAAGAAGGACATTGTATATTAATTAAAGTTTCAGTATGGCAAGAAGATATAACAATCATAAACAGTTATGTACCTAATAACAGATCATCAAAATATATGAAGGAAAAACTGACACAATTGAAGGGAGAAACAGCTCTACAATAATAGTTGGAGACTTCAGTACACCACTCAAAATAATGGATAGAACAACCAGACAGAAGATACATAAGGAAATAGAGGGCTTAAACAACACAATAAACCAGATAGACGTAACAGACATATGCAGAACACTCTAGCCAGTAATAACAGAATACACGTTCTTAAGTGCACATGGGACATTTGCCAGGGGAGACCATATGTTAGGCCACAAAAGTTGATTCTTCAAAAAGATCAAGAAAAATGACAAACCTTTAGGCAGACAGACAAAGGCAAAATAAGACTGAAACTAAACTCTGAAATGAACGTAGGGACATTACTACTGATTATACAGAAATAAAAAGGATTCTGAGAGTATTATGAACAATTGGGCACCAAAAATATGGGTAACCTAGGTGGACAAATTGCTAGAAACATAAAACCTACCAAGACTAAATCACAAAGAAATAGAAAATCTGAATATACCTGTAACTATAGTAAGTTTTGTATACATATAACTTATACACCCTATATTAAGAAAATTGAATCAGTAGTCAGAAACTCCCAACAAAGAAATGCTCTGGATCTGATGGCTTCCCTGGTGAATTATAACAAACATTTAAAAGAAGAACTAACGCCAATCCCTCCTAACTCATTCTGTGTGACCAGCATTACCCTGATACAAAAGCCATACAAAGAAACTACAAGAAGGGCTTCCCTGGTGGCGCAGTGGTTGAGGATCTGCCTGCTAATGCAGGGGACACAGGTTTGAGCCCTGGTCTGGGAGGATCCCACATGCCGCAGAGCAACTAGGCCCATGAGCCACAACTACTGAGCCTGCGCGTCTGGAGCCTGTGCTCCGCAACAAGAGAGGCTGCGATAGTGAGAGGCCCACGCACTGCGATGAAGAGTGGCCCCGCTTGCCACAACTAGAGAAAACCCTGGCACAGAAACAAAGACCCAACACGGCAAAAATAAATTAATTAATTAATAAACTCCTACCCCCAACATCTTCTTTAAAAAAAAAAAAAAAAACCACAAGAAAACTGTAGACCAATATCCCTTATTAACATTGATGTAAAAATCCTCAACAAAATATTAGCAAACAATTCACCAACATATTAAGAGAATTATACACCATGAGCAAGTGGGATTTATTCCTGGAATGCAAGGATGTTTCAACATATGAAAATGGATCATTGTAATAAACCACATCCACAAAATGAAGGGGGAAATCACATGATCATCAACTGATGTAGAAAAAGCATTTGACAGTATTCAGCACCCTTTCATGATAAAAACATTCAACAAAATAAGAATAGAAGGAAACTATCTCAACATAATAAAAGCCATTTATGAAAAACTGACAGCAAACATCATTCTCAATGGTGAAAGACTGAAGGCTTTTCTTCTAAGATCAGGAATAAGGCAAGGATGCCTGCTTTCACCACTTCTATTTAATGTAGAACTAGAAGTTGTATCCAGAGGAATTAAGCAAGAAAATAAAAGCCATCCAAATTGGTAAGGAAGAAGCAAAATTATCTCTGTTTGCAGATGATATGATCTTATCTGTAGAAAACCATAAAGACTCCACACAAAAGCCATTAGAACTAATAAATTCAGCAAAGTAGAAGTATGCAAAGTCAACATACAAAAATCAGTTACATTTCCATACATAAACGATGAACAGTCTCAAAAGGAAGTTACAAAAACAATTTTATTTACAATAGCATCAAAAAGAATAAAATACTTAGGAATTAACCAAGTAGGTGAAAGACTTGTACAATGAAAACTGTAGAACAGGGCTTCCCTGGTGGCGCAGTGGTTGAGAGTCCGCCTGCCGATGCAGGGGACACGGGTTCGGTCTGGGAGTATCCCACATGACGCGGAGCAGCTGGGCCCATGAGCCATGGCCACTGAGCCTACGCGTCCGGAGCCTGTGCTCCGCAATGGGAGAGGCCACAACAGTGAGAGGCCCACGTACCACAAAAAAAAAAAAACAAAAAAAAAACTATAGAACATTGCTGAAAGAAATTAAGATATAAATAAGTAGAAACACATTCCATGTTCATGGATTGGAACACTTAATATTGTTAAAATGTCAGTACCACCCAAAGTGACCTACACATTCAATGCAATGCCTATCAAAATCCCAGTGACATTTTTGCAAAAATAGAAAAATCCATACTAAAATTCATATAGGATCTTGAGGAACCCCCAAATAGCGAAAACAATCTTTAAAAACGAACAAAAAAATGGAAGACTTATACTTCCTGATTTCAAATTTTATTGCAAACTACAGAAATCAAAATGCTGTGGTACTGGCATAAAAACAGAGATAAAAGACCAGGGGGAAGAAATGGTCAGTTGATTTTTGACAAGGATGCAAGACCATTCAATGAGGAAAGGACAGTCTGTTCAACAAATGGTGCTAGGAAAACTGCATGTCCACATACAGAAGAATGAAGTTAGATCCTTACCTAACACCACATACAAAAGTCAACTAAAAATGGATCAAGGACCTAAATGTAAGAAAATAAAACTCTTAGAAGGAAACAGGACGAAAGCTTCGTAACACTGGATTTGGCAATGATTTCATAGATATGGCACCAAAGACACAGGTAACAAAAGAAAAAAAGGAAGGTTAGACTTTGTGAATATTTTAAAACTTTTTATATCAAACGACACTATCCACAGAATAAAAAGGCAACCCACAGAATGGGAGAAAGTATCTGTAAGTCATATGTCTGATAACAGATTAATATCCAGAATATATAGAAAACTAAAACTCAACAACAACAAAAAACTTGATTCAAAAATGGACACAAGACTTGAACAGACATTTCTCCAAAAAAGATAAACAAATGGCCAATAAGCACGTGAATAGACACCTATCATCACTAATCACTAGGGAAATGCAAATCAAAACTACAATGACATACCACCTCACACCCATTAGGATGGCTACTGTCAAAAAAACAAAATAATTGCTGCCAAGGATGTGGAAAAACTGGAATTCTTGTGCACTGTTGGTGGGAATGTAAAATGGTACAGTGGCTGTGGAAAATAGTTATGGCACTTCCTCAAAATACTAAAAATCATAATTACTATATGATCCTGCAATTCCACCTCTGAGTATATCCCCAAAAGTATTGAAAACAAGGTCTTAAAGAGATATTTGTACACCCATGTTCATGTTATCATTACTCACAATAGCTGAAACATGGAAGAAACTCAATGTCCATGGACAGATGAATGGTTAAGCAAAATATAGTATATGCACACAAAGGAAGGAAATTCTGCAATGTGTTACAACATGGATGAACCTTGCAGACATTATGCTAAGTGAAGTAAGCCAGTCACAAAAAGACAAATACTGTATGATTCCACTTATATGAGGCACCTAGAGTAGTCAGAATTATAGAGGCAGAAAGAATGATGGTTGCCAGGGGCCAGGGGGAGGCAAGAGTGCAGAGTTATTTTTAATAGGTATAGAGTTTTGGTTTTACCAGATGAAATGAATTATAGGGATGGATGGTGGTGATGCTTGCATAGGTACTAATGCCACTGAAGTGTATACTTTAAAATGGCTAAAATGGTAACTTTTATATTGTGTATATTTTACCACAATTTTTAAAGTAATTTTTAAAGATCAGTGTAGTGTAAGACTCGCAGACATAGAAAACAAACGTGATTACCAAAGGGGACGGGGAGGGATGAAGTAGGAGTTTGGGATTAACAGATGTACACTACTATACATAAAATGGATAAACACCAAGGACCTACTATATAGCACAGGGAACTATATTCAGTATCTTGTATAACTTATAATGGAAGAGAATCTGAAAAAGAATATATATATATGAAAAGAACAGATATGTATATAACAGAAACACTTTGCTGTACACCTGAAACTAACAACATGGTAAATCAACTATACTTCAATTTTTTAAAAAATCAGTGTAGTGTACCGCATTAACAGATTTTACGGGGAATTCCCTGGCAGTCCAGTGGTTAGGACTCGGGACTTTCACTGTGATGGCCCAAGTTCAGTCCCTGGTTGAGGAGCTAAGATTCCGCAAGCCGCACGGCACAGCCAAAACAGCTTTTAGTATTAAAAAAAATGATCATTTTAATAAATGCAGAAAAAGCATTTGATAAAATTAACATCTATTCATGACAAAAATATCTTGTAAACTATGAATAGAAGGGAATTTCCTTAATCTGATGAAGGTCGTCTACAAAATACCAAAGCAAACATCATATTTGATGATGAAACATTGAAAGCTTTCCCTCTTAAGTTGGGAGCAAACTTCCATTTATCCATCATCCAGCTGTAACATTAATTATCAACTGTGACCAATCTCGTTTCATCTATCCCCCCACCTCCTTACCTCTCCACTCCAGATTATTTTGAAACAAACCGCAGACATTATATGATCTCATCCGTACATCTTTGTATATATTTGAAAGATAAAATTCTTTATTAAAAAACATCACTGTGATGTCACACTAAAACATATATACACTGATATGTATAAAATGGATAACTAATAAGAACCTGCTGTATAAAAAAAATACATACACATTGTAGAAGGTCCAAGCAATATGAACAAGCATAAAGAAGAAAAAAAATCACTATGTCACACTAAAACAGTAATTCCTTGATATCATCAGTTCATGTTTTCTTGATTCATAAGTTTTGTTTAATTTTTTCAATTTGTTTGAATCAAGTTCCAAACAAGGTCTGTTTGTGACAGTTGGTTGTTAAGTCTTTTGATCTACAGATTCTCCCTTCATATCTTTCTCTTTTTTCTATTTATTTGTTGAAGAAACCAACTCATTTATTCTGCAATTTTCCCCAGACTATATTTTGCTGATTGCCTTCTCATGGTATTATTTAATGTGTTCATGTATCCCCTTTACTATCTATAAATTGGTAAGTAGATCTGTAAGTCATATTTTAATATGAAATTTTCATCGAAGTCAAAACTGTCAAATTAATGCTTAGTTTTTTTGGCTGTCTTGAACTAATGCAAAAATGTGTTGAAACCCTTCTGTCATTCCAAGTAAAAAGCTACATAGTCAGTGACTGGATGTAGTTTTTAATGACATTAAGATTCTCAACAGAGCTCAACTTTTCATGATTTTATATATCTTCTCTCCTTTGTCATCCTTTTTCAAAAGTATTATAATGTAGTAATTACTAATTTCTAAATTTATTTGTATAGGGAAATGAATAAGCGTCTGACGGAAGAACAAGCCAGAAAGACGTTTGAGAGAGCCATGAAACTGGAACAAGAATTTACTGAACATTTCACAGGTTGGCATGATGTGTAGCAGTGCCGTTTATGGTAGAATTTTGCTTTGGAGCCATATGAACTCACCCATTGAAATGGATTTTGAACTATGCCCACATTTACCAGTAGTAATAATAAGTGCTTAAGTTCCAGAATAATTCATCTAATCTAGGTTGCAGTGATGAGGAATCTTGAAATTTAGTGTTTCTTAGGTTGTCGATGAGGATAGCGTGTACAGAGGAAAACATTCAGACTTGACTTCTTCAGTGAAACTGACTTTTCTCTTATTCTTTATAAATTTTGATCTATTTTAAGATACTATTTGTTTAAAAAGAGAAGAATAGGTAGCAATTCCCAAATTCATTTTATTCTTTAAATTATTCCTTAGGTATCTTTGGATAGGTTTTTGTTGTTGTTTATTGTTTGTTTGAAATAATGATTAGCTTATATTTGGTGTTCATATTAAGTACCATTAAGTGTCATGGTGTTGTAACCCGTGTGTGTGTGTGTGTGTGTGTGTGTGTGTGTGTGTGTGTGTTTTTAAGGATTTTTAATAATTTCAGACTTACAGAAAAATCACAAGAATAGTACCAGCAATTCTCATATACCTGTATTCCACAAATGTTAACATTTTACCACATTTATAATTTTGCTGAAACATTTAAGAGTAAGTTGCAGACAAATGCTCTTTTGCCTCTAATTACTTCAGTGTCTATTTCCCAAATACACAAAACAAAGTAAAAAATCACCAAATCTTGCTTTCTGATAAATTTTTAAAATAAATTTTTTTCTATTTTAAAAATAAGAAAATTCATGAAATGAGCCCTTTCTAAGCAAACAATACATAGATGGTATCTCTTCCTGAATGAGTATTTCTAAGATATAGCTTCTGCTGTCTTACCAACAATTGTAATGGTGAAGATAGACAATTTTAATGGAGGTTTCTGATTTTGTTTCTATCATTACAGCTATTATACAGGGAGATACGCTGGAAGACATTTACAACCAAGTGAAGCAGATCATAGAAGAACAGTCTGGTCCTTACATCTGGGTTCCAGCAAAAGAAAAGTTATGAGGACTGATGTTTTCTCTGTTTCTCTTTTCCAGTCTCATTTTCTCTGACACTTCTTTGCCCTTTCCTTCTGGAGTCTGTCTTCAATACTTCTTCCATGTTGAATCATATCCCACTCATCATGGTCTGCAGTTGCACTTATTTTTGACATCTTAGTGTCTCCTTCAAGTTGTAACATCTGTATTATTTTATCTCACTATTGGTTTGTGGCCATTTTTCACAAATGAAGATGGAATGGCCTGACCAGCTATTAATAGGATTTGGGGAGACGGGGAAATTGTGGTAAAATTCCTTAATGTTTAAGGGAAAGTAACTTTAAGAGATTTTCAGAGAAGCTTTATATACATTCTTTCCAAATTTCAATATAAATGAAAGAAAAGTGGTTTTAATCAATGATTTAGTAAACTTTGAGCAACAATGCACGCTTAACTTTAATAGCATGGTTTGGCCAACATATTAGCTCTCAAATCCTTTTCTCAATTGACTTCTGTTATCAAAGCAAATATTTCATTACAGACAAATAAGGAAAATATGTTTTTTAATTTCAAAATTAATATCTGAGTTAACTTTAATAATTTCACAAGGGATATTCATATCTTCTTAAAGTCTTTTATTGTTTGAAGTTTTTTTTTTCCTCCCAGTAGATTTGCTAGGAATAACAATGTCTAAATGTTTTTAATCTACTTGTGCAACACTATTTATAGTGTCTTACAAAAGTTCATACATAATGATCATCACATTTTCTGAATTGAGGCCATGTTTAGGTGCTAGGGGAGTTTACCTTTTACACATAAGGTTGAGAAAATTTCATAGAGATAAATACAAAACAGACGTTACAGTGATGATGTAATCATTATGGCAGTGGGAAAGGAGTCCAATTCATAGTCTAAAATTTTAAATGCATTCTTAGGGGTCAGATTTTAATGAATATTTTACCCACAATAACTGACTATTTTGTTATAATAAAATATATATATATAAATATATATATAACTTTCTTTAAACTCTGTAACTATGGGAATTATTTTCTTTACATAGTTGCACACACACAAACATATATATGTATATTTAAAATATATTTTTTTTCTTTTGCCACCTACTCTCTTGGTTTGGTTTTAAGTTAAATATTAATTGATTGGACTTTATCTTCCTTAATCGTGTGAAGTGAAAACAGGAGGATGGTGGTTGTGGAAAGAAGCCCTTAGGGAAATTAGGTTATACATTAAAAACATGGGCATGTTCTCCTCTTTTCTATAAAAGTTTTCAAATGGTTCCTGGTTGGTTTTTTGTGGGTTTTTTTTTTTTCGGGGGTGTTGGGTGTTGTTCCCGTTGTTCTTGTCATTGGGTTTGGATTTGGTCTCCACCTCTTTCCAGTTCTCCTTTCATTAATAGGCAAACAGGCAAAAACCTCATGTGTATGAGTGTTTTCCCCTCAGACTGTACACCTTTCATCTCTTGTAGCTGCTCTGCAGTAGAGTTGCACAGATCTTCATGGTGAGCAATTAAGAAACTTTAGTGAAAAGTAGATAACAATTTCAGAAATCAATTTCTCTGGTCTTTTATATTAATAATACTGTTTGGCTTCCCATTGCTTTTTTGGAGTTTATTAAATATGTGTTTTTGACAACCTCCTCATTACAGTTTCTTAAACAAATGAGTACTGGTTTGTAAAGAATTATCAACATTATCCATTCCATTTATGAGAAAGAGGAGAACAGCTAATAAACTTTATTGTAAAATCTGTATGTTAAATGTGTCTTGTATTCTGAAAGAAAAAATTATTTTACAAGCTAGCATTTTCTTGGAACAGTTTGGGGCATCACATGATTTGTAAACTGAATTCAAGAATCATTAGGCAACCTAATCATATTTCTTCTGTAGGTTTTGGAATTGAATATGTTAACACATTGAAATATATACCACAGCTGTTACATGCTAATATAATAAGTTGTTTCCAAACATAAATAGATTAGGAGAAAACTATTGTAAAATGATCTCAAGAGCCTCAGAAATCATCTTATAGCAGGACCCCAGCATAAACCATTTTGAAGTATTTACTGGTCGAATGTTGTAAAATATCAAGAGGTTATAAAATGACACCATTTATGTGTTAAAATGTATATTACATTGCTTTCTGAATGTCCTTGTTAAGTGATTTTTTGTAAGAAGATACTTTTGTGCACCTTTCTAGATTGTATAGAATTATTAATAAAAGTACTAATTGTTTAGTACTACTATGCAACAGACACTTTAGTATCATTTAATTTTTCAAAAGAAGATAAGAATTACTGGCCGCACTATAAGGCTTAAGCAGAATCTCTTGGCCAAGATTACTTAGCTAGTAAATGACAGTGCTGGGTATTGGTATCGAAGTTTCTCTGTCCCAAGTTCTTTCTAATATACTATGCTGCCTCATTTTTCAGCCCCTACTGTGGAAGGCACTATGACTTAAATTATGTTATGTTACTGCCCCTTTACAGATAAAGATAGACTTAGATGAAGGTCCTTACCCAGAGTCTCATAGTAAGTAAGGACAGACCCACAGAACAAGTCATTCCCATCGCAGCTGGAAGGACTGTTTCGGGAAACAAGTCAGCCCAGCACTGTCATAGTGACATACAAGGAAAGAAACTCTTTAGAACCAAAAATGGAACACTATTCATTAGGGGGAAAAGTCCACTGTTCTAATACACAGGGAATAATACTATTTTGAATGTTTTATGAAATATTCCATATTTTTTAATATGCTTCTTAATACCCTTAATTCGGCAAAAATAAAAATGCCTCTTAAATGTGACTACACGTCTTTGGTTGCTTTCCTATTCCATATCTGCTCAGGGCTCTTCAAAAAATGATGGGAGCGAGCTTGAAGGGGGGCTCATTCTAGCAGAATACACTCTGGTCAGCAAATACCTGCTGAACCACCACACAGTATTTAAACTCCAAACTTGGCAATTTGGGGACTTTACTAATGAGGAAAATTTGTTTTCTAAAGTACTAAACAGCTACCTTCTAAGATTCTGCCTTGAATACTCTTAATTTACAGGTGGTGAAACAGAAGCCCAGAGATCCCTGTGTCCTAATCAAAGTTGCACTGCAACCAGGAACAGAGCCAGGATTAGAGCCTTTAACTCCTGGCTCCTGGAACAGTAGTTTTTCTACCATTCCAGTTACTTTTCCTCCCTTGCTGTGAGCTGAATTTAGTGGGCTCTTCAGTCCCTCGGGATGTGAATTATTGACTGAAAGAAAGTAAATATTAGTGAAATTAAGAGATTTTATTGAGGTGGTCAGATTTGAAAGATATCAGGGAAAAACACAAATGTCACTTTTCTGACCCAAATTTAGATTATCTAGTTCAGTCCAATGTTGAAGATTCCATTGATCTCCCTCCAGAATTGCACAACATAGCTCTCGTTGGTTTTGGCAGCAGAGTACTATAATGTGAAGAATGTGGGCTATGGAATGACTTGATTTGAATGCCAGCTTTACCACTTACTGGTTATGTAACGTTAGTTGGGCAAGTCATGTCATCCCTTTTTCTGTTTCTCTGTAAAACGGAGATATTTTGAGAATCAGTAAGATTACAAATAAAGGGGGCACCCTAAAAGTTAATTCCCTTTTCCTTGGAATCAGAAGCCTGGAATTGTTCCAACTTCCCTTGTATAGATTAACTTGAGACTTCATTTTGCCGTATTTTATTATATTATTTATTTATTTTTGGCTGCGTTGGGTCTTCGTTGCTCTGCGCGGGCTTTCTCTAGTTGCAGCAAGCGGGGGCTACTCTTCGTTGCGGTGCGCAGGCTTCAGTAGTTGTGGCATGCAGGCTCAGAAGTTGTGGCTTGCGGGCTCTAGAGCGAAGGCTCAGTAGTTGTGGCACACGGCCTTAGTTGCTCCGCAGCATGTGGGATCTTCCCGGACCAGGGCTTGAACCTGTGTCCCCTGCATTGGCAGGAGGATTCTTAACCACTGCACCACCAGGGAAGTCCCTTGCCGTATTTTAAATGAGATTTGATTGACTACCTTGCAGGACTATTAATAAGGATTAAATAGAGCAGTGTGTACAAAACACCAATCACTGCATCTGATACTTGACTCTCAACATCTGTTCTTCCTCTTGCTCTGGAGTGTGTTTATGGTTGCAGAAGAGTGAGAAAGAAGAATATGGTGCACCATTCTTTATCCCTACAGAGAAATTTTGACAGACTTTTAGTTAAGAAATTATTTACATTTCAGTCTCTATAATCTTGTTAACGCATCTCTTCTTCTAAGGATTCCTACTCTTTGTCAAAGATGCTGTGATTGTGACCTACCATAACTCAGCCTTAAACATGGAACTGGAAGACATCAAGATTTCATAAGCCATTCTCACATCTCTGTACAGTGTTAGACCCTACTGTCCCTAGCGATTTTCCAGAACATTAATTATTGAGAGTCTAGAAACAGGTCTGGAGAAAATTACTTAAATTGCCCAGATAAAATACATTGTCTTCCAATTTAAGAATAAAATAGTCACTACTTACTCACTGACTGGTTTCTCATTCGTTTCCTACTTCTCCATTCCACCCCCAAATATGGTTACCTGAGAACTGGCAAAACAAATCCTGGTCCGCTAAACAGCATTGTGAACAGAATTGGTGGTCAGGTAACCTGGTATTATTGTTTGAGACATTTAGGAACAGATACGAAACCTTACCAGGGAGAGTTTCACACTAGGATTTTTCTAGCCGTTTCTGTCACCTATAGTAGTAGTAAACAGATATGTGAAGAATTAGGGGGATGAGACCGAAGGACAGTGAAGGCTGGAATTCTCTCTCACCCTCTCTCTTGTTTACTTTTTCTTGAAGTATAACATACATATATAAAATGCATTATTATACGTGTACATATACCTCAGTGAATTTTTACAAATCAGTGTCGTGTGTGTAATAACCAGCGTGAAGCTCAAAAAACAGAACGGAACCAGCACCGCAGGCGCCCCTACTCCTCAGCTCACTCCCAGTCACTACTTCCTGCTGCAAGGGAAACCACTATCCTCATTTTCTTACTGTATATACTTCTTAGTTATGTACAGTAAAATGGTGTACAATTCTATGGGTTTTGAGACATGCATGGAGTTCTGTAACCACCCCCGCAGTCAAGAATACAAGAGTTCCATTATCCCCAAAATTTCTTATTCTTGCCTCTGTGTAGCCAATACCCCCTCCAAACCCCAGCTTCTGGCAAGCACTGATCTTTCCTTAGTGCCTCTACTAGTTTTGCCTTTCCCAGAATGTCATATAAATGGAATTGTATCGTATGTAGCATTTGGAGTGTGGCTTCGTTCACTTAAGCAAAATGCATCCGAGATTCATCCCTTTTGCTGCAATAGTTGGTTAATTTTCACTTCTGAGTAGTAGTCCATTTGTGAATGTGCTGCAATTCATTTATCCATTCACTGACTGAAGGACTTTGGGATTGTCTCCAGTTTTCCCCACTATGCTTTTGTACTTCGTTACAACCATAGGCCTGCAGGAACAAGGAGCAAAGCCAGAAATGGGCCTTGAATCTGACAGCCACAGCAGGCCCTCCCCACGCACACCTTTATCTGCCGTGAGCAGCCATGCATTTTGGCAGTTGCACAGGAGCCTATCGTCCTAAAACAAACTTTAAATGCAGAATAATAGATCCCAAGAGCGTGTTTACAGAACAAACTTGTGCCTAAAGTAGGAGACTGCTAGAATAAGCAATTCAGGATTTGTAGAATTTCAAATTCCCGGGAATAACAGATGATTCAGTAGCCGGATGTGCCAGCTACTGGTGCCAGATTCTCAGTGTCCTAAGGGAAATGTAGTTTGTTTAGGACAGTAGTGAGAAGAAGGTAGTCTGAGCAACAAATGAGAAGAGCTATTTGTCAAACATGAAATTGTCTAATAGACTTATAATTCAGAAAACAGTCCGTGGAGACAGCCCTAATCTCTTAAGAAAATCTAGTTTGTTGAACACCCTAAGGACTGTAGTTTTTTAAATTATTAAACTACCAATTTTCGGGCTTCCCTGGTGGCGCAGTGGTTGAGAGTCCGCCTGCCGATGCAGGGGACACGGGTTCGTGCCCTGGTCCGGGAAGATCCCACATGCCGCGGAGCGGCTGCGCCCGTGAGCCATAGCCGCTGAGCCTGCGCGTGCGGAGCGTGTTGCTCTGCAACGGAAGAGGCCACAACAGTGAGAGGCCTGCGTACCGCAAAAAATAAATAAAATAAAATAAAATACCAATTTTCTTTAGGTGGTAACCTCTCTGCATCTTTTTTCTTTTTAAATAACTTTATTGGAGTATAATTGCTTTACAATGTTGTGTTAGTTTCTGCTGTACAACAAAGTGAATCAGCTATATGTATACATATATCCCCATATCTCCTCCCTCTGGAGCCTCCTTCCCACCCTCCCTATCCCACCCCTCTAGGTAGTCACAAAGCATGAAGCTGATCTCCATGTGCTATGCAGCAGCTTCCCACTAGCCATCCATTTTACATTTGGTAGTGTATATATGTCCATGCTACTCTCTCACTTTATCCCAGCTTCCCCTCCCCCACCCCCTGTCCTCAAGTCCATTCTCTACGTCTGCGTCTTTATTCCCGCCCTGCCACTAGGTTCATCAGTACCGTTTTTTTAGATTCCATATATGTGTGTTAGCATACACTATTTGCTTTTCTCTTTCTGACTTACTTCACTCTGTATGACAGACTCTAGGTCCAACCACCTCATTACAAATAACTCAATTTCGTTCCTTTTTATGGCTGAGTAATATTCCATTGTATATATGTGCCACATCTTTTTTATCCATTCATCTGTCTATGGACATTTAGGTTGCTTCCATGTCCTGGCTATTGTAAAGAGTGCTGCAATGAACACTGTGGTATATGTCTCTTTTTGAATTATGGTTTTCTCAGGGTATATGCCCAGTAGTGGGATTGCTGTGTCATATGGTGGTTCTATTTTTAGTTTTTTAAGGACCCTCCATACTGTTCTCCATAGTGGCTGTATCAATTTACATTCCCACCAACAGTGCAGGAGGGTTCCTTTTTCTCTCCACACCCTCTCCAGCATTTATGTTTCTAGATTTTTTTGATGATAGCCATTCTGACCACTGTGAGGTGATACCTCATTGTGGTTTTGATTTGCATTTCTCTAATGATTAGTGATTTTGAGCGTCTTTTCATGTGTTTATTGGCAATCTGTATGTCTACTTTGGAGAACTGTCTGTTTAGGTCTTTTGCCCATTTTTGGATTGGGTTCTTTGTTTTTTCGATATTGACCTGCATGAGCTGCTTGTATATTTTGGAGATTAGTCCTCTGTCAGTTGCTTTGTTTGCAAATATTTTCTCCCATTCTGAGGGTTGTCTTTTCATCTTGTTTATGGTTTCCTTTGCTGTGCAAAAGCTGTTGTTTCATTAGGTCCCATTTGTTTATTTTTGTTTTTATTTCCATTACTCTAGGAGGTGGGTCAAAAAGGATCTTGCTGTGATTTATGTCATAGAGTGTTCTGCCTATATTTTCCTCTAAGAGTTTGATAGTGTCTGGCCTTAGATTTAGGTCTTTAATCCACTTTGAGTTTATTTTTGTGTATGGTGTTAGGGTGTGTTCTAATTTCATTCTTTTACATGTAGCTGTCCAGTTTTCCCAGCACTGGGAAAGAGGCTGTCTTTTCTCCATTGTATATTCTTGCCTCCTTTGTCAAAAATAAGGTGACCATTTGTGTGTGGGTTTATTTCTGGGCTTTCTATCCTGTTCCATTGACCTATGTTCCTGTTTTTATGCCAGTACCACATTGTCTTGATTACTGTAGATTTGTAGTATAGTTTGGAGTCAGGGAGCCTGATTCGTCCAGCTCCATTTTTCTTTCTCAAGATGGCTTTCACTGTTCGGGGTCTTTTGTGTTTTCATACAAAATTGTAAAATTTTTTGTTCTAGTTCTGTGAAAAAATGCCACTGGTAATTTGATAGTGATTGCATTGAATTTGTAGATTGCTTTGGGCAGTATAGTCATTTTCATAATGTTAATTCTTCCAATCCAAGAACGTGGTATATCTCCCCATCTGTTTGTATTGTCTTTGATTTCTTTCATCAGTGTCTTATAGTTTTCTGCATACAGGTCTTTTGCCCTCTTAGGTAGGTCTATTCCTAGGTATTTTATTCTTTCTGTTGCAGTGGTAAATGAGAGTGTTTCCTTAATTTCCCTTTCTGATTTTTTGTTGTTAGTGTATAGGAATGCAAGAGATTTCTGTGCATTAATTTTGTATCCTGCTACTTTACCAAATTCACTGATTAGCTCTAGTAGTTTTCTGGTGGCATCTTTAGGATTCTCTATGTATAGTGTCATGTCATCCGCAAACAGTGACCATTTTACTACTTCTTTTCCAATTTGGATTCCTTTTATTTCTTTTTCTTCTCTGATTGCCATGGCTAAAACTTCCAAAACTATGTTGAATAATAATGGTGAGAGTGGACATCCTTGTCTTGTTCCTGATCTTAGAGGAAATGCTTTCAGTTTTTCACCATTGAGGATGATGTTGGCTGTGAGTTTCTCTCTGCATCTTAATTATTACTAATATGTGATTAACAGAAATCTAATTCTAGTGCAGTGTACTCAAAGAATCTGAACCAGAGCTGGGCCCCGACTGATTGGTTTGACCCTCAACATTTTTGCATGTGGATGGCACACTCAGCCTTGTTGGTCTTTTCCATTCTTATTGTAATATGACTTATTTCTCGTGTGTGTTTTCAAAACAAAATTAGGTCATGCCTTTAAACCGGTTCTAGACTAAACCTTAGGAACTACTTGGTGTTTACCCAAAGTAGGAATAAAGTACTCGAGCATATAATCATCCCTACTTCTGCTATTTAGCTGTTAATGACAAATTTCATTTGGACAGTTTTTAACCACAGTAGAATGATTTTTTTTTTAAACTATACAGAAGTCAGTGTGCAAAGCAATTAGCATGTGAAACAAGATATAGTGAATTTGCTGGTGGAAGGAAAGATTAGAACAAGTGATGTAATCTTTCTTTAGGATGTATAAAATTAGGTTCATTTACCTCACAGATGGGAGGGCTAAAAACAAGAGAAAGGTCCCATATGTTCCACACTATAAATCTCTACAGAAAGGTTTTCTAAGTCTTGTGAGAGGCATTTGAACAAAAATATCTACTTCCCTAGTGGTATTTAAGACTAGAAAGGATATCTCTTGATGATAGGTCCATTTCTTTCTCTGAAAGTTCAGTACTTGGTTCAGATCTAGTTTATCTGACATTCCTCACTACTTCCTTACTAGGAAAAAGCTTTACTAACCTTTTAACTATTTTTCTACCTGTGGCTAATAATAGTTGTATTTAATAGAATATTCTTTCCATCACCCAGGTTTTTAATTTTAGTGCTGCTTGACATTCTCTTCCTCAAATATCCAGTCACTAGATACTACTGATTCTTCCTTAACATCATATTTTTTCTTGCTGTCATTTCCATTGTCATCACTGTAATCCAGGTCCTTAACCCACCCTCACCCCCAGGCCTGAATTATTGCAGTGGCCTCTTAAATCATCTCCCAACCTCTAATTGCTTCCTTGCTAATCCAGTCTGTCAGCCACCAGATGACTTTTCCTAAGATGCAGCTTGCATTGTGCATCTCCTCTCCTGCATGACCTTCATGGGTACTAAATCCAAACGAATCAATTGACCTGCATATATAGTTCCTGGAACGTAATATGTGGTCAATAAATCACCTACCTCCCCAGTCATCTTTAGTCACACACCCCCTGCAGTGCTTGTCTTGTGGCTGGTGGTCATGCAGGTTCTTACTGTGCTGATTGTTGTGTCCTCCCCACCCAAGTCCCCTCATCAAGACTCTACCTCTCTTCAAGACCCACCCTAAATCCCTCCTACAGAAGCCTTCCCAGTTATAGCCCTTGATGCCTGAATTCCTGCAGTACTTATTGGGTGTCCACTTAATACTGAGCGTGCACTCTTTGTGCTGCCTTTACAGATTAGGTGGCCTTCACCTTGTATTCCTCTGCCCCAGTGAAGTGCCCGGGGCAGGTGATCAGGGCACACAGCTCCTCTACTTGTCCAGAGCCTGCCAACCTCTGTACAGCATGGTCATCTTCACTGCTGTGGTTTTTAATGGGCTGAAAACAGACTTGTATAAGTGTTGGCAATGACTTCATTTGCAAATTGGTAGAGTTGGGGGCATGGAGTAGGGGATGAGAATGGATAAAAAGGTCTGACTATAAATCTCTAAATTAGCTAAAAGTTTTTGTTTAATTATAGTCCTTTCCTTTCTGGTTCCTGGAATAACCATCTCTCTCCCTGAACATGCTTTGTGACATTTTTTGTATAAATTTTATCTTTCTTGTGCATATGTTTTCATTATAAGTCATCTGAAACCTCCTCGGAAGTAGCTGGGTATGAATAATTTCTCTGAAAGTCTTATTGGAGCCAAATATAGTCTTCTTGATTTGATTCTTTAGCCTCCCTTTATACTGGTTTCCACTCAGATTAAATCTTATATTCAACTAAATAGATGGAGATTTCTTAATGGCTTTAAACCTGTATCTCCAGAGTTAATCTTGGAGCCTTCTAATCTTCTTCTGAATTTTAAAGTCTGGACTGCAAGGAGAATTTTCAGGGGGAAAAAAAAACTTCTGTGGTTTGATAATTAAAATAATAAACTGAGCTCCAGGATGAGAGACCTACCCTTGAATGCAGGTCTGACACCTGGTGGAGCGTTTTCCACCCTTCATTTTACCCATCTCTGAGGAAGAAGCATTTTCTCTTTTCCTTTGAAGATCACCCTATGCTTGTCCTCCTGGTCTTATTCCTCATATCTTCTTCCGTTACCCTCTTTTCCTGTACTGTTATTCTCCTTCCTCCATGGGCTACTTGTGCTCTGACTATATGATCAAATTTCTCCTATACTATAAAAACTTTCCCTTGACCCCAAATCTCCTGAAAACAACCCCTCTTCTCTTCCTTTCCTAGCCAAATATCTTGAAAGAGACACACTGTCCACTTTTCACTTAAGTAATATTTATTGAGTGTCTACTTATCCCAGACATGATGCTAGACATTGGGAATGATGGCAGACAAGACACCACCCAGGCTCTTGTGGAGTTCAGCCTCCTGTCCAAGGCTCAGCCCTTGCCATGCCACTGAAACAGCTCAGACAAAGCTTCTGGGGACCTAGTCCCCAAATTCTGTGGCTCTTCTCAGCATCCCCCTCCAGCAGTACGAGACACCTTAACAATGAGTAGTAACGTCCTCAAACCTAATAGCTCACACTTAGAAATCATCCTCCCTGTTCAAGGCCCTGTGATGAGTACAGAGAATCTGCCTTTGAAAAGCTTACACATAGAATATCATGTAGCCCAAATACACAGGGTTTCCCCTAAGTCCAGTTTCACAGGGAAAATACTTTTAGAGAGGCAAAAGCTTTTATTCACAAAACTTGCTTAATATGCCCACCATTGATCTCAATATACAAATTCAGATGTATTAAACAGCAAATACTTGGGGAGTGACATCAGTAATATCCTTTTATAACACATTTACTGCTGCAAATGTTCACCATTCCTGATTTCTCTGTGCATACCAGCCCTTCCAAGTGTCCCCCAGAATAAAAATTGTCTGGACTTTTTCTTAGTCATAGGCCTGAAAACCCATAGAAATAGAAAAATACAAATTATGGTTTGTTGAAATGAAAAAATATGAATTTTCCTAAGATTCTGGGTAAAAGAATTGTTCGCATTTTGCTGTCTCGTTAGCCCCCATATCTGCCAATACAGGTTCTCTGCTCCCTGTCAAAGGCCCCCTCTTCTTTCTGAGTCCCCAGAGGCTATCTTTAGTGTGTTCCACCCAATAGCATCTGCTACTGTTCCTGAGTTCCATGACAAGCAAGCTCCCAAATCCTTGGAGAACCAGAGCTGTGTCTTTGGTAGAGAAGAGTTCTCTGTATTTCGTATTATGGAATAGGGTCAGGAGGTCCCAAAGCATTGTTGCTTAGGCCCCAACATCTTACGGAAGTGTTAGTGAAACCAGTTCTTATATTTTTTATACTCTCCCTCTAACCTCAGTATGAGTCCAGAATGGGGACCAAACTATCCTCAGTGCTTCTGCCCTCTATAAGCCTATTCCTGGGTTAAACTACTCTCGCTGCATCCCACCCACTCCTCTGATTCACCCAGGTATGTCTGCACCCCAGAAATAGGATCCAGGCTCAAGCTGAGGCAGAGTTCCCCATTACACACAGGTATCAATACAAAGCTATGTCCATGCTAAGGCCAGGCAAATGGGCCTGATGTAGAAGCCTCTGGAGCCCAGCAGCAGCAAGTTCCCTGATGAGCCACAGTTGAGGAATGACTCTTGAGAGATAGGGAAAGGACCCGTTGTGAAAGAGCTCACCCAAGCTCTTAGCTTGTAGCTGTTTGACTCCTTATCGATGTCACCAGGAATTTTACTAAAGGAACGACTTAATGAACACAAATCCTGCCAGTAACTTCTGGTTGTTCCTGAGTGTGACAGTGAGCCTCTTCATCCTCATGGGGTGAGGCTTGCTAAGGACACCTATTTATTCCATCCCCTTAGGACAAGCCATAGCCCTTCTGCCAGGGCCACCTACTATCTATTCATGCAAATTAGAAAGAGGTGCCCCTGCTTCAGATGGATCCAGCTGGGGATGAAAACACAGCTTCCGCCAAACATGCCCCCCTCAGATTCTCCAGAGCAGACAGCTATTGGGGGAAGAAGAATGGCACATCAGAGCCATCATGACCTGCCTTTTACAGGGGAAACAAGCCCAGAGAGGAGAACGAACTTGCCCAAGGTCACACAGTGAGTCAGTAATAACAAGAGTACAGCTCAGGTCTCCTAAAGCCCAGCCCATGTAATGTCCACAGATCATCTCAGGGTGTGATAAGCAACAGTTTCATGGCCCAATCGGAGGACCCAGGGCTCCCTCCCCCAGAGAGCAGAGCAGGCTCAAGGACTGACAAACCCAGACCCAAGTTCCCTTCGCTCTCACTCAGTGTTCTTTTTACACATGTCCTCTACCCAAGACAGGGAGGAGCTCATTCCTGGGTACTCATGGGGGTGGGGGAGGGGTGGCAATGACAAAAGATGAGGACATAAATGGATCACTGAGTAACCGTTTCTGCAGTCCAGTCCCCTCGTCCCCAGTACACATGGAGAACTGCACTTCTGGTCTACATAGAACAGTGCTTCTTAAACCCTGCTGTGCACCAGAATCTAAAACATAGATTGTTGATTGTCTTCCCCTAAATTTTTTGATTCAGTGGGTCACATGTGGGCCTGAGAATCTGCATATCTAACAAGTTCCCAGGTGATGCTGATGCTGCTGGTTTGGGGACCACACTTTGAGAACCACCAGCCTGGTCCATCTTTGGTCTTCTTCCCATCCTCCAAAGCATGATGGAATGAGCGAGGCTCTGCGGGAGACCTGGGTTCCAGTTCCAGCACTGTCACTGACTACATATGTGACCCAGGGCAAGTCATTTCCTGTCTCTAAGCCCAAAGAGAGGCAGTGAGTTACCCCCACTGGCAGCTCCTCCCCAGTCAGGACCACATCAACCTGGGTTCACCTCTGTAGCCCCAGATCCTTTGTACAATCTGTGCTTGAAGAGATGCTGGTGAATGAATTTGATTGCCTTCGAGCTTCCTTCCAGCTCAGGCCCTAGGATCCTGACCTCTTCTTTCCAAATCTGAACTTTTCCCTCTCCAGTTGGACCAGATATTTGGGATCTTTCTAGGACAAGAGGAGGGGAGGATGTTCTGGAATTCAGGGCAGATTGTTGAGGTGAGGGAGCCCTGGAACACCCGTGAGCTGGGGGAATCAGGCCCCAGGCAGCAGATACCTTACTCTCAGAAACAGCTGAGCGTGTGTGTCCAGGCCTAGGAGCATGGGGATCAAGAGAGGCCTGCGGTTAGCCTCAGCCCCTGCACCGGCACAGACTCCAGCAGGGGGCGCCAAAGAGAGGCGTAAGGCCAGTCCGGTCAGCGCCCAGGTGTCCAGTCGGGGGTGGGCGGGTGCACGTTAGGGGCGTGGACACCGCCAAGGCACACCCCGGCCGCACTTAAGGAGCTGAAGGCCCGTGCCAGGGAAGAAGGAGGAAGAAAGCTCCGGCTGCTGTTGACCCACTTGGACCCACACCTAGACAAAACCCGCGCCAAACCCAGCCCCAGCTAGCTCTAGACTGCGCCATGCGGGGCCCCAGCGTGGCTCTGTGGCTCATCCTGGCTCTGCGCACTGGTGAGACCCCGCCGCCCGGCCCTGGGAGTAGGAGCTGGGCCGGGGGTCCTGGAGTTCTCCAGACACACACACACCCACCCACCCACCCAGGAGGGTCCCGCGGGCTGGAAAAAGTGTCCTGAACCTTTGTCTCCCAGGAAAGGGGGAAGGCTAGAAAGGCGCGAGGCGCGAAGAAGGACGGGGGAGGGAACGAGCACTGACCCGGGCAGACCAGGATGTCTGGAGGGCTTCTTGGAGGAAGGAGAGGCGCGGGCAGAGGCGTGGAGGGGAGAGCCCTGGAGTGTCGGGTTGGGGGGGAGGTCCGGAGGGTGAATGCTCTTGATGGGCGAGGAAGCCCAAGGAGGGTTTGGGAGCCAGAACGGCTCTACTTCTCCTGAGCCCCGTGAGGAGGGAGGCGGGAGAAGATTCGGAGGGGAGGAGGAGAGAGATACTGCCCAGGAGAGGGCTCCAGGGCGCCCTGCATGGGTGGGGGGTGGGAGGCGCAGACCGGGACTCCTCGCGTCAGCACGGGCCGCTCCCAAGGCAGTCACGGTCCCGGACGCTGAGACGTGAAGCCGGACCTCCGGGAGAGGCCCGCGGGGATCGCGGGAGGAGGCTGCTGAAAGGATGGCTTCAAGCCACCACTCTGACCTCGCCAGTACAAAAAATGGACCTGCCACCCCGGTCCGGGCCCGGCAGTTGCTAGGCCTACCAGGGTGCAGCCTTGGAGCACTGGAGAGGGCGAGGGCACCCCCACATTCCAGGGGGCCACCCGGAGCCAGGGGAGGTGGAGGGGGCCAAGGGAAGGCTGTGGAAGAACCGGCAGTCTTGACCCTTGGGGTGGGGATGGAAAGCACAGGCTGCCTTGAGAGGGTCCCTGGAGGGTGGAAATGGACCCAAAGCCTCAGGCTCCCCAGGAGCACAGGCATCCCTGGCAGGGCTGGCTGGGAGGGTGAGTGGTGGAGGAGCTCGGGTCTGCAAAGGCAGCAACCTCAGGGAGCTGGGCACCACGTCTGCTGGGCCCCCAGGATCCCCAGATCACCGGACCCAAGAGGGTCCCCATCAGGAGGAGGGGCCTAAGAGGCAGTCTACTGAGGACCTTGTGTCCTGGCTCTACAGAGGTTTACTTACAACGCAGAAGGTGGTTTCCTCATCTGCTTTCTCAGATGACAAAACAGGCTCAGAGAGGTCAAATAGGTTACCTGAAGTCGCCAGCTGGAGGAGCAGGAACTTGAACCCAGCCTGCTGACTCCTCACCCTCCCCTTGTCAGGGGCCTGGCACTGTGCCCACAGAGGGTAGGTCTGCAGGGGGCATAATCACAGATGCTCCAAAGGGTGCAAGGCTCCTCGAGGGCAGCCACAACCACTTCCCAGTCTCAAGTCCCAGTTCATGAGGGCCCAGGGACCACTGAGTGAGAAAACCCAGTCCAGCACCCTCTTGCTGGAGACACACAGACCCAAGAGGGGCAGGAAACAGCTAGTGCTCCTTCCACCCACCAGGCTGTGCTCCAGGCCAGGGAGGGGCGGGTGGGGGAAGCCCAGCTGCTACCTAGGGAAACCCTCCCTGGCCTATGCAAAGGGCCCGGCTCTGAGCCTCGCTGGGCAAGTGCAGGGAGTGCATGGCCCACGCACAGCTTTGCCAGTGAGCCCGGCCCCCTCCCAACCTGTGACGCCTCTTTGTGCCCCAGTACCCCACAGTGAGAGGGCAGGGTTGAGGCACAGGACTGGCTATACATGCTGATGGGACACATGGGCTGGGGCTGCAGGAGCCGGGCCTCACTGTTCTTGCCCCCATCCCCCCCACCCCGTCCCCAGCACTCGGAGGGATGGAGGTGCGATGGTGCACCATCTCAGACCCGGAGCAGCAGAAGTGCAGTGACATGAGCAAGGCCTTCCAGCAAGCCAGCATCCAGCCCTCCCTCCTGTGTGTCCAGGGCACCTCGGCTGACCACTGCATCCAGCTCATCACGGTGAGTCCTCTCCCTTCCGCTCTGCACAGACGAGAGGGCTCTGACTCAGGAGGGAGCGCACAATAGCCTCATTCACCGGGAAAGGCTCCGGAGTCCTCCCCACCGCCAGGGCCCGGTCGATAGGATCTCCTGAGTTTCCCCCGCAACAAGGGCCAGCTTGTTTCCTGCCCAGGCTCTGGGAGGCCCAGGGAGGGCCCTGCTCAGGGCACCGGTGGTGAAAGGTGTCTGAGAGGCAGTTTCCCTGCACAGAGCCCCTCTACATGGGGGACATGACCCGCCCCACCCAGGGGAGCCCAGACAGCAGACCCCTCCGTGGCCCATGGCAGTTACTCACTCCTCCTTGGAGTTTTCCAGAACTGGGCTTGTGTGTTTTCTGGGGCAGGAGGGACAGGGCCAGCAGTCCTGGGTGGGTGCATGGTGGGTGGGAGAGCTGTTCTGAGGGGCAGGAGATCTGCTAACTGGCACGGACTCAAGAGGCAGGACTTCAGTACAGGACAAGGTGTGGAGAGAAGCATCAGGGGCAAACACAAGGGGACCTGGGTTTTCATTCCAGTTTAGCCCCTGGTGCGCCCCCAGAGCTAATCCAGTCACAGTCCATGTGGCCAAGGGCTTGGGCCAGGCTCCACCGTGAGGGTGGAAACCAATTATGTTGAAGTATCATTTTACCCGTGGACCCCATTTGTGTTTTAAAACAAAAAGGAAACCATTGAAGAGGATATGTGTAGGATTCGATCTGCATCTTAGAGAGAAAACCCGAGAAACAGGAGAGTAGCAGAGGCAGGGGGTTGAGAAACAAGAAAGTGAGGGAGGCTCACTTTTCACTACTTTTCATTTTGTGCTATCTGATTTTTAACTATGCGTAGTCCTATAGCGTTAATATTTTTTAAATAACGTAATTATAAAAACAAGGTGAGCCCTTGGTCCTGGTCGGCGGAGACACCTAGGCCCTGGCAGGGAGGGGCCTGAGAGGCTGAGTCGAGACAGTGCTCCCAGGCCAGATGAGGAGGACCACGTGGACCTCCAGGGCTTTTCAAGGGCCCTGAGCAGGTGTCCCTGAGCTCCTGGCTGAGTGCCCCTGGGGCCAGGCTGCACTGACCCACCTGTTCCCAGCAGGCCCGGGAAGCTGACGCCATCACTCTGGACGGAGGAGCCATTTACGAGGCGGGGAAGGAGCACGGCCTGAAGCCCGTGGTGGGCGAGGTGTATGATCAAGGTCAGAGGGCCAGGTGGGAGGGGGCTGGAAGGAGAGAGGAGCTCACTCAGCAGTATGTCCTTGCTGGGCCCGGCCCGACCCTGCAGCCCCCTAGCTGGTCAGTAGTCCTGTCCCCAGAGATGGGGGTGCCAGAGACACGAAGGGCTGACCTGAGTTTGTTCTTCCTCGTGGGGAGCCCAGCAGCCCCCTAACCGTCACCCACAAGCTCTTACTGAGGGGCTACCCCATGCCTGGAGTAGTGCGGGGCATGATTGCCAGGTGAACGAGGCATCAGTGATGCCCAGCTCCCCGCACTCTCCAGTACCCTCTGTCAGATGCAGCGTGGAGTGGGGATGGGGCCAGACAGGAAGTGGTGACTAGGAGCTGCAGAGCCCCATAGACCAAGAAGGAATCCCAGTTCTGCCCCTTCCTGTCATTTTGTGTGACCTTGAACAACTTCCACTTCCTTGACCATAAAATCAGGATAGTGGTCCCTGCTGTGTCACATGGATTAAATGAGCCAGTCTGTGTGTACCTGACACATGGTGTGTGCTCAGAAATATGCATTTCTTTGCCCCAGCCCTGCACTCACACCAGACATGCCTCTGGCACAGCCTGCCCTTTGGAGACCCACCCCTCGCCTCTACCTGTCCAGTGCATAGCGTCTGCCACAGCCCAGCTCAGCTGTCACCTCCAAAGAGCTCCCCTGAGCCCTCCCACCCCTGCAGAGGGCCTCTCTTTCCTGCTTTCCAGAGCACTGACTCACTCCACAAGGTCCTTTCCCCTCTGTCTGTTTTTTTTGTCCTCACCACAGCGAGTCCCCTGAGGCAAGCCTGGTCTTCGTCCTTGTATACCCCTGGTGCCTGGTACCCAGCACAGGGCCTCACTTGGTCACCTGTTGAATTGATGACTGTCAGATGACACAGGACACAGTCCAACCCTGCAAACCAGCCAGGCTTTCCACTCAATGACCAGAAACAGCCCTGCCTCGTGGGCCCCAAACACAGCTCTTCCTTTTTAATTAATTCAGCACATTCATTGAGCAGCTACTACATGCCAGGCATAAGCACAGAGCAGTTAGCAAGAGAACCCATTCCTGCCCTCCAAGAGCAAGAGTCACATAGTAAATAAGCACCAAAAACTGTAGTTACAAATGTGCTGGGTGCTGTGAAGGAAGGAAGGGCCGTGAGGGAGAAGATAAGGGCCGTGGAAGACCGGCTAAGACAGAGCAGACGGGAGGGCTTGTCTGGAGAAGTGACATTAAAGTTGCACTCTGGGGCTTCCCTGGTGGCGCAGTGGTTGAGAGTCCACCTGCCGTTGCAGGGGACACGGGTTCGTGCCCCAGTCCGGGAAGATCCCCCATGCCGTGGAGTGGCTGGGCCCGTGAGCCATGGCCGCTGAGCCTGCACGTCCGGAGCCTGTGCTCCGCAAGGGGAGAGGCCACAACAGTGAGAGGCTCGCATACTGCAAAAAAAAAAAAAAAAAAAAAGTTGCACCCTGAAAAGTGTCCCAAGTAGAAAAGAGCTTGGTGAGTTCAAGAAACTAGAAAGAGAGTGGGGAGTCAGAGGGTGGGACCAGACAGGCTGCTTAGGTTGACAGGGGCCAGGCTCAGGGGTGCAAGAAATAACACTGGCTTGGTTTTCTAGAACTCAGCTTCATTATGATCATGGGCATCGGACCACCCCCGGGCAGTCGTGTACATGCCTGTGTGTGATGGATGCCCTCTGGTCATCAGTCCCATAGCGGAGTCATCCCTGTCTTGTCTGAATGGCCTCTTCCAGGCAACCTCTGGCCCAGGGGAATCTTTTGCAAGGCTGTAGACCCTGGCCCACCGACATGCACCCCATTCGGGTCTTGAGTGATTTGGGACCAAATCGTTCATGTCTCTCTCCTTCTCTGTGTGTGTGTGAGTGTCTGAGTGTCTGTCTCTCTCTATCTCTACCCCTGCGTCCCTGGCCCAGCGCTGAGAAATCACTTTTTCTAATCTGAGGGAAATCCCTGCCCTGCTCCCAACCACTCTTCTTCCCATAATGTGATACCATCCCCTCACATCCTCTAAGTTCTCCTAAGGGGCTAGACTTCTGGAAGACGAAAGACTTGCAGGCTACTTCTGCTTTTGGTCTGGCTACAGAGCTCCCTTGATGTGTGCAAACGTAGACCCAGCTGAGTGCCAGCTGGCTCGGGAAGGACAAGGGGGAAATTAATGAATGAATTAACATCTCAAGATAATAGCTAACGCAGAGGCTGGAGGGGGCGGGGTCTTGTGATACAACACGTGGATTGCACCCACTTGCTCTCTTGGTACTGGAATGCCATGCACACACGCACGTGCACATCCACATATGTGCATGCATGCACACATGTATCCGTGCACACCCTCGCACCCTTCTCCCACAGCCTTCCCGGGCAGGGTCCCAGCCTCCTTCCCACCCTCACTCCTCTCCTCTCCCCTCCTCCTAGAGGTCGGTACCTCCTATTATGCCGTGGCTGTGGTGAAGAGAGGCTCCCCCGTGACTATCAACACCCTGAAAGGCGTGACGTCCTGCCACACGGGCATCAACCGGACGGTGGGCTGGAACGTGCCCGTGGGCTACCTGGTGGAGAGTGGCCGCCTCTCGGTGATGGGCTGCGACGTGCTCAAAGGTGAGGGCTTGACCGCCAGCGGCTTCTCCCGCAGGGGCTCTGCATTTCCCCTCGTGGGACAGCCTCCCTCCGGGCTCAACTTCACTGCGCCTCCTTTAAGGGGCAGCACAGCCACCTCCCCTGGGCCTCCCCGGACCCCTCATCGACGGCATCACTCCCTCCTGTCCGCTGGCCGGCCTGCTGCTGCCCCCACTTACATTTCTGCCTGGCTGGCTCCTCCAGGCACTCAACACTCGCTCACTCCTCCCGGGGCCCCCAGCACAGCCAAGCACAGGCCCTGCAGGCCCACCCCACGGGAGGCGGCGAATCGCCCAGGAGCACCTCTCACCTGGTGTAGACATGGTTGCCATGGCCACGAATGTGTCCTTAGCTTTACAGGGTCAGAAGCCGTATTTTTTCAGGACCCAAGCAAGCTGCGGACCTGCGCCCAGAAACTCACAAGTGGCTAATCAGAGACCCACCATTGACTCGCAGGTGGTGAGAAGAGGGCCGTCCTGCGAACAGCATGTGCCCCGTGAAAGTTGAGTGAGGGCAGGAGGTGCTGAGGGGACCTGGCTGGGAGCCCAGGGCCCTGGTTCTGGTGACCTGGACAGAGGCCCATGCTTTGGGCCTCTTTTCGTGGCCACCCGCTGGCCACCCAGCTGTGTCAGTCTGAGGTGGCCCCTGACACATGACCACCTTCTCAAACTGCCCTCTTGGGACCACACCACCCCTTGAGGAGAGTTTCAGGCGTCCCCAAACCCCTCGTTCCTGAGTGTGCTGCTTCCTGGTTTGCTCCGCACATAGGCAAGCACCCGGTCTTTCAGAGCCCAGACTTTGCTGTGGGCACATGTGAGTTGACACCCCGGCTCAGCATGACCTCCCCTCAGAAAGATCACTCTACACACTGAACTTCAGTGTCCTCACCTGTAAAATGGGGAAATTAACACTTACTCCAATGCTGTGGCGTTGGGAGGACTGGGGTAATCTCCACAACATCTTTGCAGAATGCACGGCACAGGGGCTGTGCTCACTGCAGGGACCTGCTGTTATCATGAGCTCAGCTTCCCTCCCTCCCGGTCACTGTGGTGCACACTCACGTGATGCATACACACACACACAAACCCACACACGCACATACACGTGTGCATACGTGCACGCGTACGTGGGCACACCCATCCGTGCAGGCACAGACCCACACACTACACACATGCATGCTGCCCCCACCTGCACACACACATACACGTGGATGCTCTCCCCCCGTACAGCACCGCGCACAAGGGCCTGGAAGCCATGTCCTCTCAGACGGCGCCCAGCTGTGGGAGGTTTACCAGTCATTTGGCACATTTATTAAATGTCCACTCCCCTGCGAGGATGCAGAAAGACCAAGGAAGGAACCTGCCCCGGAAGAGCTTGGTTTAGCCGAGCACAATGCAACTGGCTCACCCTACGTGGCACTAGGGGGTCCTTGGGCACAGGATAAATATTTGCCAGGAGGGTGGACTCGGGGCCTGGGTGCTGGCAAGGGCCCCAGAATCCTGCAGATCCTGAATTTGTCCCCAGCCAGGCCTCCTTCTCTGCTGTTTCCCTCCCCTCCCTGTGTTTTGAGAAGTGTAGTCTATAAAATTAATTATACTCTTTAAGTAATCATTTATTTCCCTACTTTCACTGATTACACATAACTCCTTCTGAAATGAAACCCTCGATGAGAACACTATCTGGTTGATAGTTGTCCTGTGTGGCCATTTGGGGGTAAACGTTTGATCCCCTGAGCCATTTTTAAATAGCAGTAGTCACTCTCCGACGCCCACACTTTTGTGGCCCCCGTCTGGGAACCACTGAGCAGATCCAGCGCTGCGGTTTTGCTCAGACTGAAGCCTGGGGAGTTGGGGAGCCCAGCCTTCCTGACTCCAACCCGAGTGGCCTGAGCACTCCCTGGAGGGTGGGGCAGGGTCTGATGCTGTGTGACTGACCCCTTCTGTCTCTTCCCCACAGCTGTCAGCGACTACTTTGGGGGCAGCTGCGTCCCCGGGGCAGGAGAGACCAGTTACTCAGAGTCCCTCTGTCGACTCTGCCGGGGCAACACCGCTGGGGAAGGGGTGTGTGACAAGAGCCCCCTGGAGAGATACTACGACTACAGCGGGGCCTTCCGGTAAGAGGGGCTGGGACGGGGCCACAAGCGCAGGGGAAAAACACCTCGGCCCAGGGAGGGCCCCTGGGGGAGTGGCGATGTCAGCTGCCTCTCATCAAAGCACCCTTTATATAGTCCATGTGCCTGGTTAGTTTAAAAACCTCAAACTGGTATATGCCAGGTGGGATTTGCTCATAAAATCAACATGTTTGGTATATTTAGAGAAGTAAGGGCTCAGAGAGAAGAAAATGGCCCAAACAGCCTTTGGCTGCTCCCAGGTCCCCGTTCTGGTGTCTGAGACCTGGAGGGAGGATGCTGGAGTGGGGGAGCATGGGGGGGACCCGCGAGGCTTGCTGCTCAGGGCTGGCCTCTCTCTGCCCCTGTTCAGGTTGGCACTTTAGAGCAGCCCTCCATGGAGACAAGAGAGTCTCTAACTGCTTGTGGTGCACTTCCATCTGTCCACAAAGGAGGAAACACTCGATGGGGGCTGGCATGGGAGTCTCCCAGGTCCCTCTGATGGCCCTGGCCATAGTGTTTCCACCTGGAACCCGAGAGCCTGCTGGGGCCCCATGCCCCAGGGTGCAGTAAGGGAAATGCAGTTTGGGGCACAGAGAGAAAAACAGTTCTTGGTCCTCCAAGCCAGAGAACTCTCACCACCCCATCTCTCCTGGTGTCATCCCCCCAGTCCAGTCCCTGCTTGTTTGCTGGCTGTAGGGACCCAGGCAGCCCCTTTGCCTAGTAGGCCCTGACCTGCCTCCGTCCCTGGGCAGTGACAGATAGGGGATCCACAAAATCCTTGTCCCTTCCACTCAGGGTTTTTGGTATGACCTCGGGAGTCATCTTCAACACATCCTGAGTGTTCAGGCTGCTGACCAAGCAGCTGCCTTATGATCACCTGCTCCTTTCGGGCCCCAAGCTCAGCTGTACAGGATCTATACGGATTCTAAAGGGTCTCTCCCTACGGGAGCCACTTTCTCATCCCCACTTTACAGGCGATAGAGGCTAGGAGGGCTCCACAACTTGCCAGAACCACACAGCCAACAAACTGGGGAACTGGGACCCAGGACAGCATGACTGTGAAACCCGTGCCCGCCATGACCCCAACCCCACGCCCAGGCCAGACCTCCCGAGGTGGAGGATGGCAGCTCATTGGTTCCACCTGCACAGGTGCCTGGCAGAAGGGGCGGGGGACGTGGCCTTTGTGAAGCACAGCACGGTGCTGGAGAACACAGACGGTGAGTGGAGAGGCTGCCCCCAGCCGCGAATCTCAGGGCCCATAACCCTCCCTGACAGAAAGAAAGAGGTGGGGCTCACCCATGGAGCTCAGCTGCTCTGCGGGCAAGGGAACCGGCTGAGCTGCTCTGCCCCGCTCTGATACGTTTCTGGCCTTGGGTTCCGTTTCCGTGTGAAGATTCTGCTTTTGAAGAAAAAAAGTTTGCAAACCTCTGCACTAGCTGTCATCTACTGTCCCTTCCAGCCTTTGTTCCTTTTCCTGAAGAAGCCATCCCTTATCCCTGGACGAGGACTTGTTAAAAGATGGGTTGGTGTTAGGTGTCGATCCATTATACCATTGTCATTTTAAAATTTTTAGATTTTGAAATAATTGAGCTTTAGAAAAGTTGCAAGAATAATTCAAAGAACCCGCATTTATTCTTTATCCAGATTCCAGCTTTGAGCATTTGCCACGTGGAACTGATCATTCTTTCTGTACGTGTGTGTCTTTCCGAACCACCTGAGAATATGTTTGCCCACATCACACCCTTTAATACTTTAGTACGTCTCCTAAGAGCAAGGTGATGTGGACCTCACCACAGTGCGGTTACCAAATTCAGGAAATGTAACACAGACACAATATTTAAGCTACAGTCCATGTTCCAGATTCACTAACTGTCCCAATTCTGTCCTTCGTAGCAATTTTTTCAGGCCAGGGCCTGATCTTTGATCACACATGGTATTTAGCTTTTAAGTTGCTTTAGTTTCCTTTAACTTCGAACAGTTTCTCAATCTTTGTTTTTATTGACATGGACATTTTTGAAGAGTCAGGCCGGTTATTTCATAGAATGTAGCCTAATTTGGATTTGCCTAAGAATCTTCTAGTTTTTTTTTTAATTGAGGTATAATTTACATAAGCAAAATGCACCCTTTTTGAAGTACTGTTCTATGAGTTTTGCCAAAAACATACTGTTGTATAACCACCACCACAATCAAGATAGTGACTGTGGCAGACCTTTCACCCCAAAAGTTCCTTCATACCCCTTTCTGGTCAATCCCTTCCAACCTCCTCCCTGATGCCCACCAGTCAGACTTTTGTCTCTACAGTTTTGCCTGTTCCATAATGTCTGATCATTGCCTTTTTTTCTTTTTGCGGTACGCGGGCCTCTCACTGCTGCGGCCTCTCCCGTTGCGGAGCACAGGCTCCGGACGCGCAGGCCCAGCGGCCATGGCTCACGGGCCCAGCCACTCCACGGCATGTGGGATCTTCCCAGACCGGGGCACGAACCCTTGTCCCCTGTATCGGCAGGCGGACTCTCAACCACTGCGCCACCAGGGAAGCTCTGATCATTGTCTTTTTTAAAGAATCATTATCTCTTTTTTTTTTGTTAATCTTTCCTTTTAAATCAGAAGGTCCATCATGTAGTCTGACATTCATGAAGGCAAACAACATGAACCAGATTTGAGAAAAAATTGATCTGAAAAAGGAGACCGGATTGTCTTCAGAGCAGGACGATCCTATGATGAGTCAAGCAAACGAGAATTTGGAAGATGGAGAAAGAATTAGGGGTGTATTGGGTTAAACCCATCTCTTTTAAAATGTTGAGGATAGTCTAAGGAAACCTAAGGAAGTAATTTTTTAAAGAGTTGTCTTCAGGCAAAAAGGTTGGTAAGAGGAAAAGACTGGAATTGACATAAATGTTCAAAGTAGTGAAGTAATATGGTTTTAATTGTCCCTAGTGAAGAAAAACAGGAGTGGCAGATCAAAATACCTAAATGATGCATTTGTCTGGAGGGAAGGCCAAATGATCCCTTGGAGCTCTATTGCAAAGGTTTTGCAGCAGTTTATAAATAGAGGAAAGTTGGGGAGTGGGGAGAGAATGACACTGAGTAATTGTTGAGAGTGCTATAAATTACCATGCAGTCATTAAAAATGACCTTTATGGACTTTTCCAAACTATTACTTTCTTGGTTTTCTGGTTTATTTTTAAATAGTGAATAGAGTGTTCATGACCCCACAAATTTATCTTTTTCCCTCCTATTTTCTAGCAGAGGTTTTTCCTACTCATTTTAAAATTTAAAAGTCATTAAAATATTGTTGTGTAGGGCCATCGGTGGTATGTGTTATTGCATGACTTACAATCCTTGAAATTCGTCTTCTTAATATTCCTATTTGGTGTTGATAGTCACTCTTATAAATGAGTTTTATGGAAAGCTTCCAGTAATGTGGAAAAATATTTTTAAATAAGTCGGATGCAAAACTGCCTATCATGTATGTCCTTAACCATATTTAAAATAGTTAGAAAATAGAATAGAAAAAAGGACATGGAGGAAAAATACCAAAGTATTAATAGCTGGAGTTGTGGCTGAAGCTTTGGGAATTTACCCTCTTCTGTCTGGGCCACGGTTCTGGTGAATTCTTTCGGGGTTTGTTTCCACCATGGCGCCCCCGTCCCCTGCCCTCTGCTCAGGGCTAAGTTTAGTGCCAGACGGCAGTGGTGAACTCCTGACACATTTCTCTCTCTCATCCTAAGCTTCTCTTACTTTCTTACTCTTTTTACCTTTAATGAACAGTTCTGTTTATATATATTGTGTTATTGTCAGAGATCTCAAATCCATTTTATTACTAGAAATTGGTGACACATAAAAAAGGTAAGTGAATAGACACAGTCCACAGAGACACCTGGTTTTGTGCGGTGCAGCCACCAAGCTCCTCTTCATTCTAAGTTCTGGTCTCACCTCCTGGTGTGGTTCTGGGTTCTCACTTCTTGGTGTGGCTCTGGTTCTCACCTCCCGTAAGGGTTTCTTTTCACTGTGGGTCTGTGGCCATGAAGCCCTTAAGCTCTCCCCAGACTCCCTCTCAAAGGCCCTCCCTGATGTCCCCACCAAGCCCCACCCAGGACAGGAGTTGGCTCACCACAGGCTTCCCATCTTCCCAGGGAAAACCCTGCCCTCCTGGGGCCAGCCGCTGCTGTCACAGAACTTCGAGCTGCTGTGCCGGGATGGCAGCCGGGCTGATGTCACTGAATGGAGGCGATGCCACCTGGCTCGGGTGCCTGCTCATGCCGTGGTGGTCCGGGCCGACACAGATGGGGGTCTCATCTTCCGGCTGCTCAACGAAGGCCAGGTGAGTTCAGGGCGCCCCACACAGTTTCTTAGGGCGATGCCGGACCTTCTCGTCTCTCACCGGGGTTGGAGCTCAGAGCCATCCTGGGGCTGGGCCAGCCAGACTCGGAGGGCCAGGACCCCGAGGCCCTGCCCTGGGACAGACCCCAGCTGGGGAGCCAGACCTCTGGGGCGTTCGACCTCAGGCCAGCTCAGAGTGAAGAAGGGACCAACTGGGCCAGCTGGCAGCGAGGAGGGCTGGCCAGAGTGGGGAGACCAGGGGGCTCAGGCACCCCTCAGAGAAAGTTCCTGGTATTTGTGGCTCTTAAAACCAAAATCAGAACATATGAGCAAATAAACAAAATGACAAAACCAATAAATGTCAAAGTATACCATTCATTAAGCGTGGTGAATAATGTTTTGCTGAAACCGCTGCCTACGGGAGCAGCAAGTTTCTGCCCGTGGGCCACACCAGCCCTAGTTAGTCTTGTTCATCCATATCGCCGATGCTCAGCCCCACTGCTTGTGCCGAGTATCGTCGCACACCTGGGCCACGAGCCACGCGTTCAACCGGCTGAGTAGGAGAAGGCAGAATGCACCGGGGGAGCACAGGGCAAGGAGGGAGGTGGTGCGCCCCCTGGTCCTCAGAGTGGGCGCCTGGCCTGAGAGCCCAGGAAGAAGGAAGTGGTGGCTGAACTGGGAGGAAAGGGTTCGCCCCTGCCGCTGCTCACCAGCCCACACCCCGACCCCTTGACACACAGCGCCTGTTCAGCCACGAGGGCAGCAGCTTCCAGATGTTCAGCTCTGAGGCCTACGGCCAGAAGAACCTGCTGTTCAAAGACTCTACCTCCGAGCTGGTGCCCATTGCCACACAGACCTATGAGGCGTGGCTGGGCCGCGAGTACCTGCATGCCATGAAGGGTCTCCTCTGTGACCCCAACCGTAAGTCCAGCTGTCTCTTCTCCTGTCGGCCCTCGCCTGACCGCAGGCGTAGCCAGGCCTTCTGGAGAGGTGGCCAAAGGAGGACACTCACCCCAGAAGGTGTGTGTGTGTCTCTTGGCCTCGATGGGAACCTGTTACTTCCACCTTCCTGCCTCTGGGGGTAGGGGAAGAAGACTCTGGAGTCGCATGGCCTGCTGTACCCTGGAAACCCCACCTGCTCCAGGGGGTGGGGTCCAGACCCGAAGGGTCTCCTTGCCCCTCCATACAGAATGTGTCAAGTCCTGTCATTCTCCCTCCACCGTGCCTCACTCCCCCTCACCACGTGGCCACGGCCCTGGCTCTGGCACTGTCTCTCTCCTAGACCCTTAAAGTAGTCTACAAATGGCTTTTGCATCTATCCCCCGCCCCCACGTATCCACCACCTACAGCCAGGGAGATGGTATGCCAGGCCTGAGCTGTATACACGACAGCCATGATCTGCCTCAAGCATCCTCACAGCCCCTTGAAAGAGGTTCGGTGGTCCCCTTTCTGGGTAAGGAAACAGGATTAGATGGTGAAATAACTTACCCCTTGTAGCTAACCAGGGGAAGAGCCAGAATTTCCCTTGGGTCTGACTCTAGGCTCCTCCTGCTGGGGGCCAGCCCCGAGGCAGGCCAGCGTGACCACACGCCCACACCCACACAGGGCTGCCCCACTACCTGCGCTGGTGTGTGCTGTCCACGCCCGAGATCCAGAAGTGTGGAGACATGGCTGTGGCCTTCAGCCGGCAGAGGCTCAAGCCGGAGATCCAGTGTGTGTCCGCCGAGTCCCCCCAGCACTGCATGGAACGGATCCAGGTGGGAGCCGTGTCGAGAGGGGCAGAGCGGGCCAGGTGGGTGGGCAGTGGAGAGCGGTCGCGCCGTGGGAGAGGCGGGCCGGCCCCCCTGGCGGACACCAGCGCGCCCCCGCGGGTAACGCCCCCTCGCGGGAGAGCCCCCCGCGGGGCTGGGCGCAAGGAGGGGGGAGAGCCCGGTGACGGGTCTGGCTCCCTCGGCCCCGGGATTCGGCGAGCCCTGCTGCCGGGGGGCTGTAACACTCGGGGAGGGTGGGATGGGCGGTCCTTCCCGGCCCTCCCTCTGTCCCACCTGGTCTGGAGGACACAGGGCAGCCTGGGGAGGAGAAGAAAGTCTCCTGTGACAACGCCACAGAGAAGGGGGAAGAGGAAGTGGCCGCAGGAAACAGCCACCCCACCTGGGGGGCGGGACAGAGGGGGGCTCCCCCCCAGTGAGCAAGTGGGCAGGGGCAGAAGGACCGTGAGACCGGCTCAGCTTGGCACTCATGACCCTGTGGCCTTGGGCAAGCCCCTTCCCCTTTCTGAGTCTCAGTTTCCCCTTGTGCACAATACGGGGTGGCCTTGGCTCTTCATTTATTAAACTGCAACCCATCAATCACAGTCTGGTACACAAAAACTGTGCTTTCAGATATAAACATGTAAAACTATGTATCCCCTATAGAGAGATGTGAAGCCAAACAGTACTTACCTTTACTAAGTACAATGTGCACTGATAGTCTCTGGGCTAGTCTATCCTAGTCCCCATTAAACTGACTAAGCCTTCGTTAACGTGCCTGCCGCCTGTAGTTAGAAGCACAGGCCTGTCTCTGAAAGCCCATTCAGCTCTGTCCTGCTTCGCTTCTCTGACTGGAGACTGAGACCAGGAGTGGGAGACGCGCCCGAGGCCCTGCAGTCAGGGATGAAGTCCTACAGGGCTCTCCTCCACCCCGGGTTCCTGGACTCACTTCCTCCCGCTTTTCAAGAGCTACTAGGTGGGGCCTGACGGTGAGGAGCCCTTTTCAAGGTGGTCCCCGAGTGCAGGCCAAGTCACAGCCCCTCAGGTGCGTCCACCCTGCCCCAGCCAGGCAGCACGTGGCTTGAGAAGAGGCGAGTGGGCAGGAAGGACAAGGGCCCGGGATCGTGACACTAACAGTCTCATAAGCACGCACTTCCTATGTACCTCGCACTGTGCTAAGCCTTCATGCGGGTTTCCTCATTTAATCCTCACGACGACACTGTGGGGTGGATACGATTACTATCGTACGTGGAGACTGGGGCTGGGAGAGGCTGAGGAAGTAACTTGCCTCAGGTCACCCGGCTGAAGGGCGGGGGTAGCCCCTATCCCCAGGGGTTGATGAGAGCTGGATGTGGCACTGAGGGAGGGGAGCCCAGCGGGAATCAAGGAAGGGGGACTTAGCGGTGGGGACTCTTTCTAATCCCAGGCAGGCTGTCCTGTAGAGGAGCAGCTGTTCCAGGGGCACCAGAGCAGGGAGAGATGCAGGGAGATGCAACTGTCTCCAGGCACAATCCTTCTCTCCACCTGAGCTCACAGAGGGCCCAGGGGCTGCGCAGGGGCCTGTGGAGAGAGGAGTAGATCTGGACAGTCCCTGAGAACCCCAGCCAAAGGCTCAGAGATCCTCAGTTCTAACTTCTAAGGTTCTCAGAGGTGATGTCCGGTGTAGCCCTAACACCCATTTCCTGCCTGACCGCAGTGATGCCGGCAAGGAAGGGTCAGCTGGCCCAGCCCCTGGGCTGTGGGTTAAGGTCTGGATTCCTCCCCGGCACCACACCACTGTGGAGAAGGTCTGGGTGGGAGCAAAAGGGGTTCCCCAGAGAGGCACCCTCCAGGCTCAAAACGTCAATGCCACTGCCCGTTATTCCATCGTCGTAACCTCATGCCTCTGGCCCTGCACAGCGTCGGGCACCTCCCCGGGGTGCAGGTGTCCCCTCTGTCCCCGGGCCCCAGCTTCCTCCCTGGGGGTGTGGCTTGGTTATCAGTGAACCTCTTGGCAGGGTCTGAGGAGCCGCCTGTCCGGAGACGTCAGAACGGACAGGCGGGGTGGGGTGCAGACGACCTGGAGGGCTCTAGAGGTTTCCGAGGGAGGAGGGTCCTGGGCCTCTCCTGCCGGCTTCTGAGGCAGGGCTGGATTCCTCAACCCTGGGGCCTCCTCCCACAGACCCTGAGACTCCGTCTTTTCAGACCCGGCTCATTCATCCGTTCACATACGCATTTGAACAAATATGTATCGCATTCGTGCTGTGTGCCAGCCCTTGGCCAGCTGCTGGGGCTGCAGTACAGTGCCGCGGGTGTCTGAGGCTGGCAAGCCGTGGGGAGACCCGCACCGAGCGTGAGAGCAGGCACTGTGCTAGGTTCTGCTCAGGACAGGGCCTGGCAACGGGAGACCCTCAGAAAACACTTGCTGAAAGACTGAAAGACACCCATGAATGGGAATGCCGGTGGTGGTTTGTTTCAGGCCTCTGGTCCTCCAAGCACCTCTCTTGCCTGCCCATCTTCACAAAGAGAGGAAGGGGCAGATAGGGCAAGATGGGATTCCCAGGGGAAGGGAGCCTGGGGCCAAAGTCCCCGAGAGACCCAGCCTTGGCACCTCTGTCAGATCCCGACACCCAGAGCTGTCCTGGGGCCCACTCTAGCCTGGCCACTCTTTCTGTCCCCCTGCAGGCTGGGCAGATCGACGCTGTGACCCTGAAGGGCCAGGACATTTACACAGCGGGGAAGATATATGGCCTGGTTCCAGCAGCTGGGGAGCACTATGCCCGTGAGTGCAGGTGCCGGCCACCTGGCCTCGGCTGGGAGCTGGTGGATATTTTTATATTTATAAAAACGACTCATCAGAGCCTTTCTCCCCAGGCCAGTTGCTGTCTATCACAGGCAAGCCACTCTGGCCCCGGGCACTGGAAGTTTGGAAGTCTGGCAGGCTTTGGAGAACTTTCTGTAAAGGGTCAGAGAGTAAACACTTCAGGCTCTGCAGGCCCCATACAGACTCTGCTGCATGTTCCTCTTCTCCTTCTTTTTCCTTTTTAACAACCCTTTAAAAATATAAAAATTATTTTTAACTTGCAACTCAGGCTGCACTAAAACAGGCTGAGTGATTTGCCAAGCCCTGAACTAGAAAGCCTCCTTGGCCTCTTCCATCCAGACCGCGTGGCTCACGGAAGGTGGCCCTGGGACCCTCCTTCCTGTCGGCTTATGAACACCTTCCCAGTGGCCTGGGCCAGGGCCCAGGTGCTCTGTGCTGAGGTCTAGTGACCTCAGGTGTCCTCCACTTGGACGTGAAAACTCTCTCATCTTAGCGAAAGCGCTTCTGCAGCCTCAGCTATGCCCCCACCTTTCTCCCAGGAGGTGAGAAAATACCACCTGAGTGTAAGGAAAGAAACAAATTCCTCTGGGTGAGGACTGTTGGAGGGTGCGCAGAATGCTGAAAAGTGGAGCCCCACGGGCTGCTTCTCAGCAGTGAGGGGACACGCAGGGGTCCCGCTGCTGGATGTGCTCCCTGAACACCCACCCGGCCCTTGGCCTGGGCACTCCTGAGCCCAGGCAGCAGGGCCTAGTACCAGCGGGTAGAGGCGTATGGGGCCAGGACCACTGCTCTGAGGTCAGGAGCAGCAAGAGGGAACGGGTTTGAGGGAGGAAGCGCCCCATCAGGATCCGGCCCTGACTCTTGCTCAGCTGAGGCCACTAAGCATTAGATGAGGAGCCTCACTGGTGTCCCCTCCCCCAGCGGAGGACAGGAGCAACTCGTACTTCGTGGTGGCCGTGGTGAAGCGGAACAGCTCCTATGCCTTCACCCTGGACGAGCTGCGGGGCAAGCGCTCCTGCCACCCAGGCTTCGGCAGCCCTGCAGGCTGGGACATCCCCGTGGGCGCCCTTGTGCAGAGGGGCTTCATCCGGCCCAGGGACTGTGACGTCCTCACAGGTACCATCCTCTAGAGACACACAGGTGTGCAAGCTCTTCTTTGGGGTTGGCAGGTGTCAGGGCCAGCTCTGAGGGCTGGGGTCCTCTCCCAGCAGGACCCCACAGAAGGCAGCCCCAGAGAGATGTCCTCTTCCTCCTTGACATGCCCCTTGCTCTTGGGAAGGTTGGGGAATATTCTTGGCTACAATTGAGACAGTCAGTGGTGTCTGGTTCTGTTGAAGGTGCCAGTGCCCCTACCCACTTACTCACTCAAGAGTGGAATAGTTCCAGTGGGCATGGGGAGCAGGGTGAGTGCATTGGCCCTGGGCCTGGCTGTACCACCGTCCAGTCATGGGCTGTCGCCCTGGGCATCTGGGGGACCTTGTTGGAAAGTGGCCAGCCATCTGTATAAGTGCTGAAGAAGACACGTTCACCAGGCACCCACCATATGCCATACGCAGGGCCCTCCCTGGGTGTTAAATCATGCGCATTCCTGGTGAGGGAAAGGCAGGAGGAAGCTGGCTGCACACACACCTCTGTCCTGGCTGGCACCTCGGGGGAAAAAAACACATTTTTTTTCTAACCACCCACACAAGCACATGTAAGGTGTTAGAACTGGCTGTTCCCACTCCTAGACAGCTGGGCGGTTGCTCTGACTGGAACAGAAGAGTTTATGAGGTAGCGAGTTCCCCGTCCCTGAGGGAGTTCAAGGGAAGGCTGTGCGGCCACTTACCAGGGGTTGTCACTGGGGGTGCCAGTATCTAGACAACCTCTGCAATGCCCCTGTCCCTGTGATCCTCACAGGAGGAGACACGCCATTCTGAGCTGGGTGGGCACTGGAGCAGATGGGTGGCCTTGAGCCATGGGGTGGGCCAGTGGGCAGATCTGTGTGGGGAGCAGCCCACCCATCTCCCCGCTGGCCGCCCTTTCTGCTGCTGGCCCCTCAGCACAGCCCTTCCTCTCTGCCCCAGCGGTGAGTGAGTTCTTCAGTGCCAGCTGTGTGCCCGTGAACAACCCCAAGAACTACCCGTCCTCGCTGTGCGCACTCTGCGTGGGAGACGAGCAAGGCCACAACAAGTGTGTGGGAAACAGCCAGGAGAGGTACTACGGCTACAGTGGCGCCTTCAGGTACCTGGCGGGCCGGGAGGGGTGTGGGGAGGTGGTCCTGGGGCCAGGCACAGGGGTGGGACCTTCTGCCGACACCTGTCTTGGCTTCTTGCGTGGCAGATGCCTGGCTGAGAATGCAGGGGACGTTGCCTTCGTTAAGCACACGACTGTCTTCGACAACACGAATGGTATGTGATGGTGCTGGGACTCGGCAGGGCCAGATCCTGGCGGGGCTGTTCCCCATCTCCAGCAGAATCCAGACACTAGATGGTGCTGGGACTGGGGGCCAAGTGGCAGCCAGGAAAGACTGAGTCTAGAAGGCTCTGCCCCTTGGGGATCCCAGGAGCCCCAACGGCCGAGTGGTAAGAGCAGACCTCGGGCCACGTATCCAGATGCACAGATCACATGACAGCCTTTATTTGTCTGGCATCTAAATCCCCATTCCACTGAAATGGTAGAAACTCAATCAATTTGGAGAGAACCCATTCTTGGGTGTCTATGTGGCACCCAGGTGTGTGGGTAGAGGTGGCAGGGGCCTCTCTCCCCAGGGTTATCAGTTCACATCAGCATCTGGTGTTTGGTCCTGAGCAGGTCAATGCCACGCGCAGGGAAATCACTCTGCAGCCCCCAAGCCGTGTGAGGCAGGGCACACCCCCATTCACATCATACAGGTGGTTTTTTTCTCTGGAGTCACCTTCCTGGGCTCCACCCGGGAAGAAGAGCTCAGGAACTCCTCCAGGACCCCTAAGCCCCCACCTGAGGTCCTATCGGGGTGCAGGCCCTTGACCGTGCATCACCCCCCTGCCCCATCCTCTTCTCCCTCCTCAGGGAATCTATCCATTTTGAAGACTGAAAGCTGTTTCCCTTCAACACTTTATTGTTTGCATTTTCTATATACCCTGCCTACACCCCAGGCTTTGAAATCCCAAACACTGGAGGTTAAGTCTTCTCCACTCTGTCCTAACACATCTCTTCCCGGGAACTCAGGGCAGAAAGGCAGAAGGCCCGAAGGGGAGGAGGACATTGGCGAAGGGAAAGCAAGACACGCAGGGAAAAGACATCAGTCAGTATTTCAAAACTCAGATCCCACCCTGCCTATGAAAGTCACTAAGCTGTAGACCAGTTGCCCCAACAGAGCTGGAAGCATTCCAGGCCCTGTTGCCATACCCTCCCTCCCCTGCCAACCTCCCACCAAGAACACTGGGCATCATCCCCGAGGAGGAGAGAACTGCGTGCTCCTGCAGGAGCTGTGAGCACTGCCTGGTCCCAGCCTGTGCCCTCTGTGGTCCTGGGCTGAGGGCCGGGGAGGAGGCGGGGCCCTTGCGACGTTCACCTGCAGTGAGGCGACCGCCTCCCAGGGCCACTCAAATTCTTTTATCTCTGCTCATGAGCCCACCTGGAGTTCCTCCTGGAAATACAGGAAGACATAAAAATAATGTGATTCCTAAGAGTAGTGTTTGTCAGGAAGCCTTCGGACCAACCACCTGCATCAGAATTACTGGGTTGCTAGTTTAAAATGCAGATTCCTGGTACCCATTCTAGACCTACCTGATGAGATTCTTTGCAAGGAGGGGCCTTTGAAACTGCATCTTACAGATCCATACTTGATGTTATACCTCTTCTGGCTTGAGAACTTCAGCTCTTAGGGGAGGAGCCCATCCCGCCCTGAGACCTGTAACACACAGATGGAGTTCTTTGCCGGGGAGTGATTAAGAGCCTCAGTTTCTCCACCTGTAAAATGGGAGTGATCATACAGTGCAGAGTTACATAGTGCATACTTCCTATTCCCTACGAGTAACCTTATTAGCCCAGCTGGGTTCTCTCACCCTGGTAATAGAGCATAGCAACTGAAGAATGGAGAGGGCTGGGGAGCTGGCCAGGTATCACCGCCCCTCTCCAGCCAAGGATTTGGGGATCCCCGAGGAGAGCAGCCTCTCTCTATTCCTCTCCCTGCCTCTGCTCCATCCCCTCAGGCCACAATTCTGAGCCCTGGGCTGCTGAGCTCATGTCAGAGGACTACGAGCTGCTGTGTCCCAATGGCGCCCGGGCCGAGGTGACCCAGTTCGCAGCCTGCAACCTGGCACAGATACCGTCCCATGCCGTCATGGTCCGGCCGGACACCAACATCTTCACTGTGTATGGACTGCTGGACAAGGCCCAGGTGAGCCAGGGCAGGGGCTGCCTCACTGGGAGGAGGGTGACAGAGGGGAGCCAAGACCCCGGGTCGCCTCAGTCTACCTGGAGCAGGCTTCAGGAAAAACTGAGGAAGCCTGAGGGGAATTCTGTGATCTTCACTTAGCCAAAGCCCTCCCTCCAACCACTGTGCCCTCTGTCACCTACATCATTAATTTTCCCTTCTCAGCTGGACCATTCTCGCCAACATACAAACTTGCTGTTATTTCTACCATCTCGTAAAAACAAATGAACCCTCTTTTGGCCTCACATCCCCTTGTAGCCGTAATCCCACTCCCTTCTACGGCAAAACTCCTTCAAAGAGCCATCTCTACTCTGGAGTCATCTGTTCCTCCTCTCCTGGTCTCTCTTAAGGATGGAGACTACGCTGGAGAGGCCCCACCAGGGCCCTGAAACTGCCTTGGTCAAGGTCGCCGTGACCCATGTTGCTGAATAGAACGGCTGTTTCTCAGTCTGCCTCTCCCTGACCTCTCAGCAGCATTGGCTGCAGCTCCCTCTTCCTGAAGTTCACCTTCTTCCTGGACGCAGTTCCCCCACTTGGTTCCCAGGGCCCCACGCTTGCCTGGCTCTCCTCCTACCTCTCTGGCCTCTCCTTCCCGTCTCCTTTGCTGGTTCTTCCTCGTTTCCCTGGCTGGTAACCACCGGAGTGCCCTAGGGTTCAATCCTAAGCCCTCTTCTCTGTCGGCACCTGCACCCATATTGATCTCGTCCAGCCACAGGTCATTAACTACAGTCTATATACTGATGACTCCTAAGTGTACATCCTCAGCCCTGCTTCAGTCCCACCCTTTAATCTCAAACTTGCATCTTTAACAACTACCTACTTGACATTTCAATTTCTAACAGGCATCTTGAGCTGAACAAATCAAAGTTGGACTCCCCTTTTTCCCTCCATCTTCCCCACTTCAGTGAATAGCAACTTCAGCCTTTCCATCTCCTCAGGGGTCAGCTCAGACTCCTGTCTTCCTCTCACACTCTACTTCCCGTGCATCAGCAAATCCTATTGGCCTAAAAACAAACACCTAAAACACACCTAAAATTTGAACCCAGGCTGTCTGACAGCAGGGCCCTTGGTTCCCAACCTCCCCCTCTACACACCCCCGACCTGACATAGACTGAAACTGACCTCCTTTCCCTTCCCCCATAAGCGCCACAGACTCGCAGAGCCAGCTGGCTCTCCAGGCCAGTTCGTAACCTTTGAAATGATGTTTGCTCTCATCTTCCCCACAGAGTCCCTCTGTCCCAGGAGTTCTTGTCTCTGGGTCCCTGGGCTTCCCCACGGGTCCCCAAACCCTCTGAAGTGATGTGGAAGAGCCCTGTGTAGATGTGCCCTTTTCTGGGGAGAAGACTGAGAACTTTCATCAGATCCTCAAGAGGATCCTCGAGTCCCCCCAGAAAGATCGATAACCGCCTTACTCTTTCTTTCCCCCTTGATTGGTATTTAAAAGCTGACATAAGCATTCGTCCATGTTCTCCTGATGTCCTGCATGGATTCATAATGTCTCACATCCATTCTGGCCTCTTTAGTGACTCTCTCAGGGCGGGAGCCATAGCACATTCACCCCGAGGACGCTCAGCAAGGGAAGACAACAGCTGCTGCAAGAATCTCTTGGGTGCTAGGAGGGTGGGTTAGTAAAGGGTATTCAACTCACCTAGTACCTTCTTAGAGCTAGTGACAGAGCAAAAGGCTCTCTTATGAAATCATTTGGGTTTGGGGAAAAGATAAGATAAGAGTGAGAAAGCCTGGTAGAAGAGGTTGAGGAGTGCTGAGCAGGTTTAGCAACCCCCTCAGTAATCTCAACTACATCATCTCTCATTTCTGGGTCCTTCTGCCTGTGAGGCTCAGGCTTCAGTTCTGTATCCAAGAGCTGGTTTGGTGTGATGTTTCTGAATGGCTGTCTTACTGTGGTGGCTGTGGTCATCTCTTCCTCCAAATCTGCTTTGGTAACAGAGGTCAATGAGTTGTCAAGCTTATGATTTCAAAGCAGAGTCTTGGCATCTGACTTTTCCTGCTGCTTGGTGTATAAAGCAGTTAGTGGCAAGTGATACCCGGGTGACCCTTTGTGAGCCCAGATGCAAAGCAGGTCTGCTGTGTGCTTCCAGGACCTGTTTGGAGATGACCACAATAAGAATGGGTTCAAAATGTTCGACTCCTCCAACTATCATGGCCAAGACCTGCTTTTCAAGGATGCCACCCTCCGGGCAGTACCTGTGGGAGAGAAAACTACTTACCATGACTGGCTAGGCCCCGACTACGTGGCAGCTCTGGAAGGGATGCTGTCTCAGCAGTGCTCAGACACAGGTAGGGTGGGACAGGTGGGTTCGCACTCCACAGAGGAAGAGTGGGCATACTCCCCGGGCAGCTTTCTAAGCCTTTCACCCAAAACCTTGAGTGAACTGAAGGGCCCTCTGGGTCTTTGCAGACGATCAAGGTGAAGTGTCCTGGGAGGGTCTGAAACACTGGCTGTGGAACCCAGACAGACCTGGATAATGATTATAAATGCTAAAAATAGTCACCCAGACAGGATTCAGGCAACTGCATAAATATACATGTAGTATAATTGTGAAAGAAATGAATATGTAAAGAAACCAGGGGAAAGAAAAATTGTAACAGGGTAGCCAGAGGGAGCCCGAGGTGACTTTAGTGCTGAAAAGTATTCTGCATCTAGTCCTGCACATGAGTGCCAGCGGGCCACAAACAGGGCTCTCGGCACTCGGAGGCCTTAACCGCCTGTGTTTAATCCCTCAGCGCTCGTGGCCTCCAGGGTCTCCCCACTCCTGCTGCTGCTCCCACCGGCCCTCACGGCCAGCCTCCTCCAGCCCTGCCTCTGAAGCCGCTCTGGGCAAGCCTCGCCCTCCCTTGGAATGGAAGCCTATTCAGAAATCTCCCTAAGTAAGGCTGTTCTCCTCAGTAAATCCAGTTAACACAGCTCAGGGGGAAACGGGTGCAGGGAGAGGAAGAGTGAGAAACCACAGAGCTCCCCAGGGCTGCGATTCCAACACTGAAGCTTCTGTGATCGCTCCAGAGTGGGATAAAGAGGGGCGTTACAGCAAAGTCCCCCAGCTGGACTGAACAGGTCTCCCCCTCCTGCTGGAACCCAGCCGCTGCCTCCCCGGCGCCGCCTGTCCCTCCGCTACCTGAGGCGGTGCGCTGGCCTGCCTCCCAGTCACGTCCCACCCACAGGCTGGTACAGCCGCTGCCCTGCAGATCTGCAGGCTCCCACCACACGGATCCTCGCCAGCCTTGACTTTGGAAGAGACCGGTTGCCAGGGAAACAGGCTGAACCCGAGCTTCCCACACGGCCCTCTCTGCTGGAGCTTGCCCTGCTGAGCCGCCCAGGGGGCCTGCTGAGATGACAGGCCGGCCCCTCCCTGACAGTTCCCACCTCCCCCTCTGGAGAAGGGACACCACAGCCAGCACCTCCCATCAGCCCCCACTCCGTCTGTCCTCTGGACTCCCCATGCCAGCCTCCCCCCCAACCCCGCCCCCAAGGATGCTGTATCTGTTCACCAAGGCATCACCAGATGAGGCTGGAGCCAGACCCCCCGAGGAGGCGGAGCTGCTGCGCACACGCAGCCCTTTGTCCTTGTCTTCTGCGGCTCGGCGGCGTGGCCCAGACCACCAGACCCGTGACTGTGCTGGGCTGGGGAGGGCAGGGAGGCCAGGGCTGGGCCCTAGGGGTGAAATCCTCAAGGGGTCCTAGGACGAAGTGCTTCTCAGAACTTTTACTAGGTGGGGGCTTGATGCAGGGTTGGGGGTCTAAAATCTCGCCTAAATACCTGTCTGTGGTAAGGACAGCAGGCCTCAGAACCGGACGTGCTCTGTGTGCCCTGTCCTTTGGTGATTCAGCTGCACCCGGCTCTGTCCTGGGGCTAAGCCCAGTCAGCAGGAATCCCCTCTCCTGTGTTTGCTCCCCTTAGGCGGCATTTCAGATTATCCCCTCCTACCCCAGCGTGATGTCCACTGCTCTGGAGCTACTCCTGTATCTCTAGCAGCGGTAGTTTCCTCCAGACTGAAGGGTTCAGCCTCTAGGGTGGCCCAGTAATCTCCAGGCCCTGGAGCAGCAGGCGGCCCAGGTCGCTAAGGCAGCAGGAGGCCCTCTGAAGGGCCGGGAAGGGGAAGATGCCATTCTCTTTGTCAGAGGAGCTACAGGCCAGGTGACGTGCTGAGAGGAGCTCCGTCTCCTCAGCTGTGAGCCCAGGGTCTCCTCGCCCAGCCGTGCACAGACTGGGCCCGAGGGCCACTCACTCCAGAGGAAGGGTCCCTCCTTCCCATCCCCTTCGAGTCAGTGGAAAGTGTCTGGAGCGGGTCTCCATGATTGTCACAGTTGTCTGAAGAGCAAGAAAAGTTTCCAGAACTGCCAGCTCTTACTCTGAACTCTGCTCCCTGAAAAAAGTAAGAAGAGAAGAAACAGGAGTGAGCCACCCTCGTCAGCAGACGGGGAGCCGCGTGGGCCTGGAGCTATTTGCATCTCAGTCTGCGGGGGCTCTGGGGATGCTGATGACAGGTTGGGCTCCCAGCACTTCGCCGCCACCCATGGGCGCTGGGATGGATCCCTTCCGCCCTCAGCAGGGAGCGAGGCCACCGGCAGTGTCCCGGCCGTAGTCACACGGTCCTGAGGAGTCCTGGCCCCCGCCCCACTGTGAGAAGCCAGGAGGACCCGGCTTCGGCTACCCAGTGTGTACCCTCTTCACTGGAGGAGCAAGTGATTCTTCTCTGACCTGATGATTGTTTGATTTTTCTTTTTTTTTTTTAAGGGAGATCTGTGCAGTGAGAAGTGTATTTCTGTGTGGCCGCCCTGGGCCGGGGTGGTGCCCAGGGTGTAACCCTGTACTGTGAGCCTGCCGAGGGTGTGACCTGTGGGCGTCTGATTTTCAGGTGACGGCAGGGGGCCACCGCTGGGTTAATGCTAATGAAAGATGTTGGTTTGTTTTTTAAATAAAGCCAAACAGCCCTGCACCTGCTGAGGCTTGGATTCTAATAGAAACCTGCTGCTGACGATTAGTTTTTTCCTCTTAGGTGGTCAGAGGCCTACGTGCCCCAGGCCATCCCCCTGCCACCCTGAATGGCAGATTCCACTCAGAGCCAGAGTCAGGAACCAGCCAGGGCCTCCAGCCAGGGAGGCCTCCAACTCCCTTCTCCAGTATGGACTGGTTCTCTGGCCTTAGTCGTCCCAGCACATCCCGGCTGCCTCCACCCTCTCGGCCTCTTAGGTGTCCGTTCCTCTGAGGACCAGGTACAGAGCAGGATGCAGACTTCTCCACCGCCCCTGCCCTATGTCTCCAAAATAAATCACCCACACCTTTCCTCTGGCTGCTAGCTCACTGGAGGAAAGGAGGGGTCAGTCCTCACGGCGGGCTCTCTGGCCTGTACTGAAGTGTGGTGAGTGGGCTGCTCTTGGCCGGTGCCCTGTGCTCGCTTGGAGAGTGGAGGTTCTCTGGGCTCCCGTCTCCCACAGCTCCTGCCCTTCATTCTGCCCGAAGTCCTCCCTCCCTCCCTGCAGCCGCTTCACAGAGCTGGGCCTCCTGCTTGCCCAATCACCATGAAGCCCGGAAGCCGGGCCCTGGCAGCAGAAGTTGATGACGAATTTTTTTTTAACATCTTTATTGGAGTGTAATTGCTTTACAATGGTGTGTTCGTTTCTGCTGTATAACAAAGTGAATCAGGCATATGCATATATATATCCTCATGTCCCTCCCTCTTGAGCCTCCCTCCCACCCTCCCTATCCCAGCCCTCTAGGTGGTCACAAGGCACCGAGCTGATCTCCCTGTGCTATGCGGCTGCTTCCCACTAGCTAGCTATTTTACATTTGGTAGTATATATATGTCTGTGCCACTCTCTCACTTCGTCCCAGCTTCCCCTTCCCCCTCCCCGTGTCCTCAAGTCCATTCTGTACGTCTGCGTCTTTATTCCTGTCCTGCCCCTATTTCCACCAATCACATGAAACAGCAGCAGGCACTTGGATCCAAAACCTTCCAGTACTTTATGTATTTGTACTTACATGTTTGTATACACACTCTTTTTATAAATAAGATCATACTTAACATACAAAAATAAATAAATCCATTTAAATAAACTAAAAACATATTCACATAAAAAAAATATGTGAATGATGTTGATGACGTTGTGCACCACATGGCTTGGGTTTGGCCAGTCGCTCAGCTCTCCTGGTGCTGTCCCTGCCCCCTTAAACCTTTGGGAGAGTTACTTAACATCTGAGCCACAGCTCCCCATCTAAACAACAGCAGAATAATAATACCTACCTGGTGAAGTGGTTGTGAAGATGGGATATTTATACTATATGTAAAACACTCAGTGCTGTGCTTGGCACATAACCGATGCAGGAAAGACGTTGGCTATTACCATTGCTGCTGCTCTGGGAGCTTAAGTTGCAGATTCCTGGGACAGATCATCTGATGGACCCAATGTGGGTCAGGTGACTCCTGCTGGACCAATCAGCTCAGGCCGACAGCAGGGCCTAGAGCTGAAACTTGGCCACTGAGGCCCTGGAGAAAGGGGAGATTAAAGCACTGTGAGCCAGCAGCCAGTCACCCCAGCTGCTTTAGGGGACGTTTGGCATTCGCTGAGCAAATGTTTATTAATACCCACTGTTAGTATCCGTAGACCTGGACAAGAGGGATCCTGGGCCTGGGTTTTGTGGTTTAGAACAGCGCTTTTCAAACCTCAGTGTGCACATGAATCCCCTGGGGATCTTGTTAGAATGCCAGTTCTGATTCAGTAGGTCTGCAGCGAGGCTGCAGCTCTAACCAGCGCCCAGGTGGCGCCCATGCTGCCAGTCCAGGGACCACATTTTGAAAGGCGAGCCCTCAGAGGTCTCTCCTGGAGCCCTCCTCTGACCACATCCCTCCCCCACAGCTGGAGTCATGGGGAAATGGAGAGTGTTCACCCAAAACCCAGACCTCATCTTTTAGCCATGCTCCTGGAATTCTTATCCCAAGCAGTCCTGAGCCAGCTTCCAGGGTCTGGACAGGCCTTTTCTCCAGATCCTGCCTCCAAAGGGTGGTCAAAAGGTGACCCTTTGCAGGGAGGTGTAGCTGGAGCTTGGTGAACAGGCCACAGTGTCCTCTTGTACAGGATGGAGCCTGGGTAGGAAGAGCTATGGGATGGAGCCTGTTCCCTCTGAACCTTATATTCCATTCGACTGAGTCTATACAAAGGTTTATTTGTCAAAGTAGGGGGACGGGACACATTTAAGTTTGTTAGCTTGATTTGTAAGTTTTAAATTTGTAGCCACGTGGTAGATGGGCCTCCACTGGTGCCCTTGTCATGGGCCCCGCAGATGGTAGCGTTGTGCCAGCCTGCTGTGTGCACAGCCGTCCAGCTCTGACAACCCTCTTGTCAGGGCTCTGGAAGACACACGTTCGGTTAAAGCCTCCTGGCCCTGCCCTTGGGCTCATTTGGTGAGGCCACTGGGCTCATATTTGGAAGAAGGGACAGTGAGAAGGTGCGTGACCCCCAACAAGAGGGGCAGGGACTCCTGGCTCCACAGCACATTGCGGATGAGGCATCACCCCACCTTCAGACTCCTCCCCAGGGCTTTCTTTACACGTTTGCATTGAGGATGGATTCCTTAGGACCACGTACCTATAAAAGATTCACACAATAGGTATACATGCTACAGTTTTTCAAAAGATATTTCAATTTGGGGAAAACAACGTAGGATTCAAGAAATTTGAATTCTAGTTCCACCTTTGGTGTTCACCTCAGACAAATGCTTTCTCCCGTCCCAATCTCAGTTCCCAAGTCTATAAAATGGAGTTTTGGATGGTGCCTCTGTAGTTCCTAGCTCTAACAATTATTCTTAGACTCAAAAATCTCAGTCTTCCCAGGATTATTGCCTTGGTGGGTGCCGAAGTGCAGAGGCGCCAGGTGAGCTCTTTTTATTTTTGCCTTTCCCAGCTGCCTTTGGGTGGGCACTAACAGCCCAGAAGCTGTTTCACAGCCTGCAAGTAATTACGTGTTAGTGATTCTCAAACTGGACCGTGTATCAGAACCACCTGGAGGGCTTGTAAAAGCAGTGCTGGCTCCACCCCCAGAGTCTGATTCCACGGGGCCGCGGTGGAGCCCAAGAATTTGCGTTTCTGATGCTGCTCGTCAGGCCGTCTCACTGTTAAAGAAGGTGAGCACACACGTCCCGAGAGTGTGACAGGTGCTACCCCGGCGGGGCGGGGCGGGAGGCCCGGTGGGAAGGGCAAGTGGTTAGGAGGCCCTTTTGGAGCTGGGCCCAGCCTGGAAGGAGGGCTGGGCCTGTGACCACGCTCCGTGCCCTCCATGGGGGAGGGGTGGGAGGTGCAGGATGATGCCGAAGCAGGGAGCCCAGGGGTCCCAGCAAGGGAGGGTGGGAGCAGCGTCCTGACTTCAGTTTCCTGCCCAGCACGTGGCTCTCGGCTCCCCTGGTCCTATGCCCCCGTGCTCCCCACCGCGCATTTCTGAGTGCGGCTTTCAGGAAGGGGAAAGCCCTCGAAGACTAGCATGAGAAGGACGTGTAGTCAGAGTAACCCCCTTCCACCTTCCTAGCTTCTGACATCCCCAGAAACCTCCAGCTCCACGTCATATTCTCTACTGTGGCCAGCCTTTGGGACGTTGGGGGATGAAGAGAAGGGCCTGGCGACATGCTGGGCAGGGCATTCTCAGCCAAAATCCCCATCCGGGCAGATTCCCGGCAGACTCAGCCTGTGGCATCCAATATCCCCTTCCCCTTCTTCCTTCCTAGCACACCTCAATTTGCTTCAGAATGGCAACGTGCTCAGCTAAAAATATTCATTTCACTCTGTATGGCCGGGCAACCAGTCCTGGCTGCTGAGATAAGTGGAAGTTACAGGGTATGGATTTCAGGAAGGCGTTTAACAGGAACCACCTGGGCTAGCGTAGCCCTGCGCCCCTGCGCGCTCTCTCTTCTCATACCCAGAAAGCAGACATGAGAGCTCGAAAATGGAGCAGCTGTCTTGCTGTGCGAGGCAACAGGCACTCGGAAGAGGACACGGCGAGCGGAGCAGAGCAAAGCAAAGAGAGGGAAACGCTGGGGTCGAGCGAGGAACAGCACCCAGGCCAGGACTGTTCTAATTTGATTTTCCAATCCGTTGTTTCAGCTGAATGTATGGGTAAGGGATATAGCACTAACAGTGGGAAGGGCACGAGATGGGTTTTGGGGACCTGTCCTGGCTTTGTAAAAGGCTGTGTGTCTCAGGGAAAGTCATGGCCCCTCTCTGGGCCCCTGTTTCTTCATCTGTGGGGATGAATTGTTCTCCAGGGTATCTCTGTGCCCTTTCGTGGCTCAAAATCAAGAACCAGAGCTGGTCCCACCTGAGAGTTCCAGGGCTGGGCTTAAGGGGGGATTTCAGTGATAAGGCAGGAGGTGACCTTATGAATAGGTGACACAGTGAGGATTGTGTCTCATCAGTGCTCAGCTGAAGCACAGAATTAGAGGTGTCAGCAGTAATTCAGTCCGTTGTCATAAGTCTCTGAGTCCCCAGAGTGGTTCACATTTGTCCCTGAAACGAGCCCCGGGGTAGCTGTGCAGACCTGTGCCCTGCCCCACAGTCCGTGTAGTCAGGCGGATGGCCAGCTGGAGCTCTAGCTGCTCCTGGGAAGGACAGAGCCTGGTGCCAAGGCAGGAGAGAAGCCTGAGACAATTCTGATTGGTGTTAGCCAGGTCACGAGTTGTCCTCTGTGATGTATGGATTGGCTTAGGCCCGCGTCATATGTTAGAGCCCCAGTTCTGGGGGTGCAGAGCCATCCCCCTAGAAGTACAAGGCCTAAGATTGGGGAAGGAAGGAGGAAGTCAGAGTACTGTGATTAAAGCCTGAGAAATGGACAGAGGCTGCGAGGAGCCGTATCATCTTCCACCCTGGCTCAGCCACGGCCCTGTCCTGAAACGGATTCCTAGCAGCACCGGCCAATTCTGAGAGCTCCCTGAGTACGCGAGGGTGGGGCCCTACTGTCTCAGCAAGAGCAAGAATACATCAGAAGCACTTTTAAAAATTTTTAATTTAATTTTTATTAGAGTTGATTTACAATGTGGTGTTAGTTTTAGGTGTACAGCAAAGTGATTCAGATATGCATATACATATGTCCACTCTTTCAGATTGTTTTCCCATATAGGTTATTACAGACTACTGAGTAGTGTTCCCTGTGCTGTACAGTAGGTCCTTGTTGATTATTTTATATATAGTCATGTGTGTGTCTAATCCCAAACTCCTGATTTATCCCTCCCTCCACGTTTCCCCTTCTTAACCATAAGTTTGTTTTCAAAGTCTGATTCTGTTTTGTAAATAAGTTCACATGTATTATTTTTTTAGATTCCACATATAAGTAATATCCTATGATGTTTGTCTTTGTCTGACTTACTTCACTTAGTATGATAATCTCTAGGTCCATCCATGTTGCTGCAAATGGCATTATTTCATTCTTTTCTATGGCTGAGTAAAATTCCATTGTATATATGCACCATATCTTCTTTATCCATTCGTCTGTCGATGGACATTTAGGTTGCTTCCATGTCTTGGCTACTGTAAATAGTGCTGCAGTGAACACTGGGGTGCATGTATCTTTTCAAATTATGGTTTTCTCCAGATATATGCCCAGTAGTAGGATTGCTGGATCGTATGGTAGTTCTGTTTTTAGATTTTTAAGGAACCTCTATACCGTTCTCAATAATAGCTGTACCAATTTACATTCCCACCAACAGCATAGGAGTGTTCCCTTTTCTCCACATCCTCTCCAGCATTTATTGGTTTTGGGTTTTTTTAATTAATTTATTTATTTGGCTGTGCCCGGTCTTAGTTGCGGCATGTGGGACCTTTGTTGCCGATTGCAGGATCTTCGTTGAAGCATGTGGACTCTGAGTTGCAGCATGCATGTGAGATTTAGTTCCCTGACCAGGGATTGAACCCAGACCCCTTGCATTGGGAGCACAGAGTCTTAACCACTGTGCCACTATGGAAGTCCCTCCAATATTTATTGTTTGTAGACTTTTTAATGATGGCCATCTGACCAGTGTGATACCTCATTGTAGTTTTGATTTGCATTCTCTAATAATTAGCTATGTTGAGCATCTTTTCATGTGCTTCTTTTTTTTTTTGCTATTGAGCTACATGAGCTGTTTGTATATTTTTTTTGGAAATTAATCCCTTGTTGGTTGCATCATTTGCAAATATTTTCTCCCATGCTGTGAGTAGTCTTTTCATTTTGTTTATGGTTTCCTTTGCTGTGCAAAAGCTTTTAAGTTTAATTAGGTACCATTTGTTTATTTTTGTTTTTATTTTCGTTACTCTAGGAGGTGGCTCGAAAAAGATATTGCTGCAATTTATGTCAGAGAGTGTTCTGCCTGTGTTTTTCTCTAAGAGTTTTAGCATATCCGGTCTTACATTTAGGTCTTTAATCCATTTTGAGTTTATTTTTGTGTATGGTGTTAGAGAATGTTCTAGTTTCATTCTTTTACATGTAGCTATTCAGTTTTCCCAGCATCACTTATTGAAGAGACTGTCTTTTCTCCACGGTATATTCTTGCCTCCTTTGTCGTAAATTAATTGACCATAGGTGTGTGGGTTTATTTCTGGACTTTCTATCCTGTTCTATTGATCTATATTTCTGTTTTTGTGCCAGTACCATACCCTCATACCGCCAAAAAAAAAAAAAAAAAAGTGGCAAGAGTGGACAGCCTTGTCTTGTTCCTGATCTTAGAGGAAATGGTTTCAACGTTTCACTGTTGAGTTTGATATTAGTTGTGGGTTTGTCATATATGGCCTTTATTATGTTGAGGTAGGTTCCCCTAGGCCTACTTTCTGGGGAGTTTTTATCATAAATTGGTGTTGAATTTTGTCAAAAGCTTTTTCTGCATCTATTGAGATGATCATATGGTTTTTATTTATTCTTTTATTCTTTATTTATTTTTATTTATTCTTTCTTTTTTTTTTTTTTTTTTTTTTTTTTGCGGTACGCGGGCCTCTCACTGTTGTGGCCTCTCCCGTTGCGGAGCACAGGCTCCGGACGCGCAGGCCCAGCGGCCATGGCTCACCGGCCCAGCCGCTCCGCGGCATGTGGGATCTTCCCGGACCGGGGCACGAACCCGCATCCCCTGCATCGGCAGGCGGACTCTCAACCACTGCGCCACCAGCGAAGCCCTATTCTTTCTTTTATTCTTTCTTATTTTTTTATTCTTTTTATTCTTCAATTTGTTAATATTCTTCAAATTGTTAATGTGTATCACACTGATTGATTTGCAGATATTGAAAAATCCTTGCATCCCTGAGATAAATCCCACTTGATCATGGTGTATGATCCTTTTAATGTGCTGTTGGATTTGGTTTGCTAGTATTTTGTTGAGGATTTTTGCGTCTATGTTTATCAGTGATATTGTCCTGTAATTTTCTTTTTTGTGGTATCTTTGTCTGGTTTTGGTATCAGGGTGATGGTGCCCTCATGCAATGAGTTTGGGAGTGGTCCTCCCTCTGCAGTTTTTGGAACAGTTTGAGAAGGATAGATGTTAGCTCTTCTCTAAAGGTTTGATAGAATTCACCTGTGAAGCCATCTGGTCCTGGACTTTTGTTTGTTGGAAGTTTTTAAATCACAGTTTCAATTTCAGTACTTGTGATTGGTCTGTTTATATTTTCTATTTCTTCCTGTTTCAGTCTTGGAAAATTGTGCCTTTCTGAGAATTTGTCCCTTTCTTCTAGGTTGTCCATTTTATTGGCTTAGAGCTGCTTGTAGTAGTCATTTATGATCCTTTATATTTCTGTGGTGTTGTGACTTCTCCTTTTTATTTCTAATTTCATTGGTTTGAGCCCTCTCCCTTTTCTTTTCTTGATGAGTCTGGCTAAAGGTTTATCAATTTTGTTTATCTTCTCAAAGAACCAGAGTTTAGTTTTATTGATCTTTTCTATTGTTTTCTTCATCTCTATTTCATTTATTTCTGCTCTGATCTTTATGATTTCTTTCCTGCTACTAAATTTGGGCTTTGTTCTTCTTTGTCCAGTTGCTTTAGGTGTAAGGTTAAGTTGTTGGAGATTTTTCTTGTTTCCTGAGGTTAGATTGTATTGCTGTGGACTTCCCTCTTAGAACTGCTTTTGCAACATCCCTCTTAGAACTGATTTTGCAACATCCCATAGATTTTGGATGGTCATGTTTTTGTTTTCATTTGTCTCTAGGTATTTTTTATTTCCTGTTTGATTTCTTCAGTGATGCATTGATTGTTTAATAACATATTGGTAGTTTTGTTTTGTTTTGGCCACAGTGTGCGGCATGCGGGATCTTAATTCCCCAACCAGGGATTGAACCTGTACCCCCTGCAGTGGAAGTATGGAGTCTTAACCACTGAACCACCAGGGAAGTCCCAGTAACATGTTGTTTAGCCTCCACGTGTTTGTGTTTTTTACAGTTTTTTTCTTGTAGTTGGTTTCTAATCTCATAACGTTAGTGGTAGGAGAAGATGCTTGATATGATTTCAGTTTTCTTAAATTTACCGAGGCTTGCTTTGTGGCCCAGCATGTGATCTATCCTGGAGAATGTTCCTTGTGCACTTGAGAAGAATGTGTATTATGCTGCTTTTGGATGGAATGTTCTATAAATATCAATTAAGTCCATCATGTCTAAGATGTCATTTAAGTCCTGTATTTACTTATTGATTTTCTGTCTGGAATCTGTCCATTGAAGTAAGTGGGGTGTTAAAGTCCCCCATTATTATTGTGTTACTGTCGATTTCTCCTTTTATGACTGTTAGCCTTATTTGCCTTATATATTGAGGTGCTCCTATGTTGGGTGCATATATATTTACAATTGTTATATCTTCTTCTTGGATTAATCCCTTGATCATTAGGTAGCGTCCTTCTTTGTCTCTTGTAACAGTCTTTATTTTAAAGTCTATGTTGTCTAATATGAGTATTGCTACTCCAGGTTTCTTTTGATTTCCATTTGCATGGAATAACTTTTTCTGCCCCCTCACTCTCAGTCTGTATGTGTCCCTAGATCTTAAGTGTGTCAGCATATCTATGGGTCTTGTTTTTGTATCCATTTAGCCAGTCTATGTCTTTCAGTTAGAGCATTTAATTCATTTACATTTAAGGTAATTATAAGTATGTATGTTCTTATTGCCATTTTGTTAATTGTCTTGTATTTGTTTTTGTAGGTCTTTTTTCTTCCCTTCTTCTTTTGGTCTCTTCTCTTGTGATTTGATGATTATCCTTTCGTTTTAAACATTTTTTTAATATTTATTTGGCCACGTCGAGTCTTTGTTGCAACACACGGGATCTTCGTTGTGGCATGCAGGATCTTTAGTTGCCCCACTTGGGATCTTTTAGTTGCAGCATGCAAACTCTTAGTTGCGGCATGTGGGATCTAGTTCCCTGACCTGGGATCAAACCTGGCCCCCCTGCATTAGGAGCATGGAGTCTTAGCCACTGGACCACCAGGGAAGTCCCAATTTGATGACTGTCTTTGGTGTTGTGTTTGGATTACTTTTTCTCTTTTGTCTGTGTATTGTAGATTTTTGGTTTGCGGTTACCATGAGGTTTTGATATAGCAGTCTATATATGTACAAGGTTGTTTTAAGTTGCTGGTCTCTTAATTTCAAATGCATTTCCAATATCCTGCATTTGTACTCTCCTCACAATTGCTGGCTTTGATGTCATAATTTTCTGTGGATGATTGCCTATCTTTCCTGTATTTTGCCTTTACCAGTGAGCTTTCCCATTTGTAATTTTCTTGTTTCTAGTTGTGGGCTTTTCCATCTAGGGAAATTCCTTTAGCATTTGTTGCAAAGCTGGTCTGGTGGTGCTGAATTCTCTTAGCTTTTGCTTGCCTGTAAAGCTTTTGATTTCTCCATTGAATCTGAACAAGAGCCTTGCTGGGTAGAGTATTTTCCCAAAAGCACTTTTAAAGGCCGTCTCCTGGGTGGAAGCACTAACTGGCAACCATGACAGCCAAGTTCATGATCAGGCTGGTGGGAGTCAGCTCACGTATGCTCACCTCCATGGCAACAACCTGAGGGCCTCATAAATAGGATCCCAACGCCAAGACTCTGGGACTCTCCTGTCCTCTCCCCCACTCCCTTCTCACCCCCTTTAGAAGGCCCCCTCCAGACCCCAAGCCTAGCCCTTGATGGAATCATTGTACCCCAGTAAACCAACCTGTGACTTTGGGACACACTGCAGTGCTGCAGAGGAAACCTTGCCTTTGAAAATGGTAAAAGAGGTTCACCCCCTGGGCAAAAAGCGATGTGTGAGTGTTGGGGGAGTGAAATCATAATGATCAAAGTTACTCTCACTTTGTTTCTTTTTAAAATAGGCCTTGCCTGGCTGAGGTATAGCCTACAGGCTGGTAATGAAGTGACCACCCCCAAAACCCTCCAATCCCCCACCTTTCTCCCCTCAAATGCATGAGGATTGTCAGTCACCCTACCTGTCTGTGGGCTCTCCCCTACCAGCTGTGAGCCTTCCTTTCCTCAGTTCTGCGTAACCAGCCCTACCACAGACCTGCCTTGCTGGATAAAAGCACAGATCGATAAATGAATTAGTGGGTCACCAAGCCCAGGCTCCCACCTTGGCCCACTGGCAGCCTTTGGCCCAAGTTTCTTTAGGTCCCACCTGGCCCATTGGCCTCTTAGAGGGCAAAGCCAAGCACCTTGCTGAGTTGCAGGCCACCCTCAAGCCCCAGCAAACTCGACAGGACTGATTCATGTGGACTGGTTGTGTCTTTGGATTTGGACTTGGAAATTTCACAGGTCGGGGGCAAGGGCTCATCCCTGCCCTTCACTCACAGCTGCCCAAGGAAAAAGCTATATTCCTAAGTGTGCCTCTGCTGAGCTGCTGGGAGAGCACCTGGAATGGAGGCCACTCTCCCCTCAGGGAGGAGCCCCTGGAAAACAAGAATCTGTGACTGGAATGAGGCAGCCGAGTAACCGCCGTTGCTGTGGGAATTTTTCTCTAAGATCAGAATGTGCCTGGACACAGCAGGTGGACAAATGGCCAAGGTAGAGGTGTGATAATGTTCATCCAAGAGTCTCTGTGACAGCAAAATCCTGGAAACTACCTAAATGCCCAGCATTTTAAGTTGGATAAATGAAAGATGCTGCATATTTTCACTTGCAGTGGAATACAATGGATGGTCTGCAGCCAACAAATGAAGGACAGAGCTATATTTACCCATGTGGAAAGATTTCCATGACATATTGTTGAGTAAAAAGAGTCGGTTATGAAACCGTATATGATCCCATTATCATAAAGTATCACACACACACATGCACACACACACGGAGCTGTCTGGAAATCTGTTCACCAAACTGTTAACAGTAAGTATCTCCAGTTGGTGGAATTTAAGGGCAATTTTTACTTTGTTCTTTAAATTCTAGATTTTGAATGTTAAAGCATTCTAAATAACTAATCATTTTCACTTGGGAATGAATAAATAAACAAGCAAACAAAAAATAACACCTTCCGCTGTCCCAATCACAGTCCTAATGTCTCACGTCCTCTCATCTCTTGCCAAGCACTTCTGAATCGGCCCCAACGAGGAGCAGAGCTGCTGGAGGACCAGGCTTGGAGCTACTCCATGCTAGATGTGGATATGGCTCTACCACGAGCTGTGGGACCTTCAAGAAGCCAGTGAACCCTTCAGAGCCTCCATTTCTTCCCTGAGTGTCTGCCTTATGGGATGGTGGAAGGCGATAAGAGTGGGTCAAGTGCCCATATGGTCTTCTGGAGGGGATGGAGTGAGGTCCTGCCTGCCCAGGCCAGTCCAGGAGCTCAAACTCAAGGCCTCATGGACCGGACGCCCATGCCTGCAAGTCTGAACTCTCCCGCTTCTGCAACTGTGTGATCCTGAGCCCACACCATCCTGCCAGACTGTGGGCAGACATGGGAGGAAGAAAGAGAAATCTATGAGGCCAGAATCATCCTGAGGGAAGCAGACAAAAATCCAAGCTCAGTGGGGTCAGCTACAAGTGCCTCAGAATTAGAACCCACCAGCCTTGGGGAGGTCTGGGGGCCTGAGCCCAGGATCAGACAGGCTGCTTCAGGCAAGGTGGGGACAGAAAATCACCTCCAGTCCCCTCCACCCCCTCGCTCATTCACACTCGTGGCTCCAGGGCACTCCAATCCCAGCCCCCAGCCCCCCACCCTCTTCCTTTACTAGTTCACAGCTTATGGAGGATGCTAGAGCTGGAAGGGCCCTCAGTAAATCAGCTTGTCCAATCAGTGCGACCCAAGCCCTCATCTTTCAGGAAAACAAGGGCAGGACTTTCTACTGATGGGAACATAGCTTCTGGTTGAAACTCAGAGTCTAGTCCCCAGGTCTGGGGTAACAGAACACAATGCACAGTGACCAGCACACACCAGTGCATTCCCTTCCACTAGTATCCCAACCCAGTTCACCACCTGGGAAAGCTTTAACAATCATGCCACAACTATGTTCCGGAGGTCCTCATTGGCCAGTGGACCATAGGTGATCCAGCAACAAAATCCCATTTTGATGTCTATTCCTAGCAGCGCTCCTGGCACCACTATTCACTGTCGTAGGTTGGTTCCCCAGAAAACGTGCTCTGAGACAGATGTGTGCAGGTTTACTGAGGAGAGCATTCAGGAACAATACCTACGAGGGAGTCAGGATTCATGGAATGGGCAGAGAGGAGTTGAAATGCAGTGCTGTAGTAAGGCAGAACCTGGTTGATCCTACAAGGAGCTCTGATGTCCTTCAGGTTATCCCACCTTACAGCAGGAGGGTCTGGCCTTCATACTCCTAACTCAACCCTCCAGCGATGCAGGTTTGAGCGGGAAGGTACACATGACCTTAAGCAGGGTGGCTCTCTTCAGCTGAGGGCAAGTCCCAGAGGGAAACCCAGCAGCAGGGGAATGAGAGCCTCAGTCCTGAAGGGGCTCTGGGCAGCAGACCACAGCCTCCACTACAGTGGGGGGGAAGAAACTTGCCTGAGATCACACAGCCAGTAAATGATGCAGTTGAATTCAAATCCAGATGGCGAAAGCCACATCTTTTTTTATTTTATTTTATTGAAGTGTAGTTGATTTACAATGTTGCATTAATTTCTGCTGTACAGCAAAGTGACTTAGTTTTATATATATATATATATATATTCTTTTCCATTATGGTTTATCACAGGATATTGGATATAGTTCCCTGTGCTATACAGTAGGACCTTGTTGTTTATCCATCCTATACATACTAGTTTTTATCTGCTAATCCGAAGCTCCCAATCCTCCTCTCCCCCTTGGCAACCACAAGTCTGTTCTCTATGTCTGTGAGTCTGTTTCTGTTTTGTAGATATGCTGATTTGTGTTGTATTTTAGATTCCACATATAAGTGATAGCATATGGTATTTGTCTTTCTCTTTCTGACTTACTTCACTTAGTATGATAATCTCTAGGTCCAACCATGTTGCTGCAAATGGCATTATTTCAGTCTTTTTGATGGCTGAGTAATATTCCATTGTATTTATACACCACATCTTCTTTATCCATTCATCTGTTGGTGGATATTTAGGTTGTTTCCATGTCTTGGCTATTGTGAATAGTGCTGCTATGAACATAGGGGTGCATGTATCTTTTCAAATTATAGTTTTGTCTGGGTATATGCCCAGGAGTAGGATTGCTGGATCATATGGAAACTCTACTTTTAGTTTTTTAAATATCCTCCATACTGTTCTCCATAATGGCTGCACCAATTTACATTCCCACCAACAGTGTAGGAGTGTTCCCTTTTCTCCACATTCTCTCCAGCATTTATTGTTTGTAGACTTTTTAATGATGGCCATTCTGATTGGTGTGAGGTGGTACCACACTGTAGTCTTGATTTGCATTTCTCTGATAATCAGTGATTATGAGCATCTTTTCATATGCCTATTGACCATCTGTATGTCGTCTTTGGAGAAATGTCTGCCCATTTTTCTATTGGGTTGTTTGTTTTTTTCTTGCTGAGTTGTATGAGCTGTTTGTATATTTTAGAGATTAATCCTTGTTGGCTGCATCATTTGCAAATATTTTCTCCCAGTCCATAGGTTCTCTTTTCATTTAGTTTATGGTTTCCTTTGCTGTACAGAAGCTTATAAGTTTGATTAGGTGCCATTTGTTTATTTTTGCTTTTATTTCTATTGCCTTGGAAGACTGACCTAAGAAAAATATTGGTATGACTTATGTCAGAGAATGTTTTGCCTACGTTCTCTTCTAAAAGTTTTATGGTGTCGTGTCTTTAAACTTAAGTTTAAATTTAAGTCTTTAAACCACTTTGAGCTTATTTTTGTGTGTTCTAACTTCACTGATTTACATGTGGCTGTCCAACTTTCCCAACACTACTTGCTGAAGAGACTGTCTTTTCCCCATTGTATATTCTTGCCTCCTTTGTTGAAGAGTAATTATCCATAGGTGTGTGGGTTTATTTCTGGGCTCTGTATTGTGTTCCATTGATCCATATGTCTGCTTTTGTACCAGTACCAAGCTGTTTTGATTAGTGTAGCTTTTTAGTATAATCTGAAGTCTGGGAGGGTTGTGCCTCCTGCTTTGTTCTTTTTCCTCAGGGTTGCTTTGGCAGTTCTGGGTCTTTTATGATTCCTTATAAATTTTAGGATTATTTGTTCTAGTTCTGTGAAAATTGTCATGTGTAATTTGATAGGGATCACATTAAATCTGTAGATTGCTTTGGGTAGTATGGCCATTTTTACAATATTAATTCTTCCAACCCAAGAGCACGCAAAGCCCACATCTTAATCTCAATACTCACATGAATGTCTAATCCTTAAAGGGTGTGCTTACTGTGCTGGGCATTGTACCAGACACTATCTGTAAATTATATGGCTTACCTCTCAAAGCAACCCTCAAAAGCAGGTATATAGTATTACAGCCACATTTTACAGTTGAAGAGCCTGAGGCTTGGTGATAATAAGTAACTTCCCCAAGGTCACTCAATTATTAGCTAGGATTTGAGCCCAGAGCCACTACATAATAAGGCCATACTTTACTGACAAATTGGACCCTTGTTCAGTAGCTTGTGGATTACGTGCATTTTTTGAATGTTTTTTGGAGTAAGAGGACAGCATGGTGAACTTGACCTCTGTGAGTTGCCCACTGGTCTGCAGACTGACAGGTGGCTGAGGAGGCTGAGCCCACCCAGGGTCTGCGCTGACCTGCAGGCTCCCTGCTCTAAGTCTGGCTGGAGGAGTCCACACCTCCCTCCTGCTCACAGCTCAAGTCTGCGCAGGGCCGCTGGTACCGGTGCCAACCAGGTGACGCAAGGTTTGGCCCCACAATTGCTGCAGAGCCCTGGTCCTCGGACTCCAGGAAGCTCAATTTACAGAGCTGTAAATGGGGGTCATCCCCATTATCATCCTTGCCTTGCTCCAGAGGTCCCTTTGAGAGGGCTGCTGGCAAGAAACAATTATAATACAAACCACGTTGCAGACCACGAGTGCTAGTTGTGTTCTGCAGCATCATCAGCCCCAATAGAAGTTGATCTTTGACAGCCAGCAACCCCACATTCCTTGGAAATAGTGTGTTTCCTCCTTGGGGGTGGGGTGGAGCTGACGGGCTGTCCTGGGAACCCAGATCCGTGTGCCCCGAAGCCTGGCAGCTATACAGGGAAGGCTGACAGGGAGGAACAGACCAGAGGTCCTCTTGCCATGCTCTCCCCAGGCTCTTCTCTCCCCTCCTCAATTAACAATTTGTGTTTGGGAAAGGTCCTCCTCCCCCTGCCCCAGTTCTTCAAGGGCAGAGACTGATCCCGCCCTCTGTCCACTGCATTCCCAGGGCCAAGCTCCATATGGAACATAGCTAGGACCTAATAAGGTGTTTGCTGAAAGAGAGAGAGAGAGAGAGATTAAAGGAAAGAAGGAAGGAAGGAAGGAAAGGAAGGAAGGAAGGAAGGAAGGAAAGAGAAAGAAAGAGAGAGAGAAAGAGAAAGAAAGGAGGGAGGAAGGAAGAGAAAGGGAGAGAGAGAAAGAGAGAAAAAGGAAGAGAGAAAGGGAGAGAGAAAGAGAGAAGGAAGGAAAGAAAGAAAGGAAGAGGAAGGAAGGAAAGAAGGAAGAGGGGAAGGAAGGAAAGAAGGAAGAGGGGAAGGAATGAAAGGGAGAGAGAGAGAGAAAGGGAGAAAGAAAGGGAGAGAGAGAGAAAGAAAGGAAGGAAGAGAGAGAATGGGAGAGAGAAAGAAAGAATGGGAGAGAGAGAGAAGATGGTAGTTTCGCATTCTGGAAGTGGACTGCTCCAGTGGGAGTTCCCAGAGCGCTGAGCGGCCTCGTTCTCCCCGGCAACTCCCGGACTATGGAGCTGCTAAAGAAAGGGTTACTGTTTACATCAGGGCTGGCCAGTGTCTCTTCCTGGTCCTGAGGCTGACCTCTTTCCCAGGATGTGTATATAGTTTGCTGGGTGGCTTAAACAACAGAAATGTATTGTCTCAGTTTTGGAGGCTAGAAGTCCAAGATCAAGATGTCAGTAGGTTGGTTCCTTGGCTTGTAGATCACCCCAATCTCTGCCTGTATCTTCACATGCCATTCTCCCTGTGTGCCTGTGTCTCTATATCCAAATCTCCCCTTTTCATAAGGATATCAGTCATAATGGATTCAGGCCCATCTTAATGACCTCATCTTAACTAATTCCATCTACAGCAACCCTATGTTCAAATAAGATCACATTCTGAGGTACTGGGGGTTAGGACTTCAACATGGGAATTTGAGAGGACACCGTTCAACCCATGACAGTTTGCTCATATTCTGTTGGTCAGGGTCGGGCAGAGAATGCCTCACAGTGTCTCTGTCCTACCCCTACCAATGCTGAGCTATCGAGATGAATGATGTCTGGGTGGGATCCCCCAGCCCCAAGATGTGCTCTGACCCTCCACTTACCTTCCCTCAGCAAAGAGGCAAAGGAGCAGGTTCAGACAGGTCTGACGTGCAGATAGACAGAGCCTGGCTCAGAGTTCTCTCCACAGCTTTGACACATCTGGGAGAGAGAAGCAGCTGGCTCTCCCAGTGCCAGTTGCTCTGGAGTGTGCTCATGCCCCAGCCCCAGTTCCCCCACCCTCCTTCCTTTCTCTCCTCCACTTTCTTTTTTCCCTCTCAGCTCCAGCTGCCCTAGGGTATCAAAACTGGCTTCACCCATCATGGGCTGGAAAGGAAGCAAATGGGCAGTGTGGCATTTTCCAAGGATGTTGCATTTTGTACCATCAATTACCAACGTTCATCGTTACCTCATCTCTCCCTCCTGCCACTGCCATTTTACAGGACAGGCAAGTGAGGCTATGAGAATCACGGGACTTCCTGGGATTTGAACCCAGGCACAGCCAGCAGAGCACAGTGGTGGCAAGTCAGCGTCGGCACACCTGCCACAGCGAGGGCAGGACTGCCTGCCTGCAGCCTCCAGGACACCCCAGCCAAAGTCCAGGTGCAATTGCCCTTATCTCCTGTGCTCAGATCTACCCGATCATCTCAGGGCCCTGGTCAGGGGGGCCCCTGACCCAAGCCAGGAAGCCTGGGTAAGCGTTTGTGGGAGTGTGGGCTCCTCACTGATAACAGAAGTGCAGGCCCCGCCCAGGTTAGAGATGGGTTGGGGACTAAGCTTATCTCTGAAAGGACAGAATTTTGCATCAAAGTTTGTTAGCCATTGGCTGCTCAGCTGAGCGTCAGGGCATAAAGTCCCTCCTTTTGAGGGGCTACCAAGAGCTGAGAGCAGTTTCTGCCTGCAGGTCTGTGCCATCAGCCCTCCTGGACCAGAGACCTACAGCAAAGAATGGGTATGACTAGGGAGGAGGGACATGCAGGCTGACAAGGGCCACCTGCCCCAGCTACTAAGCTCGAGGGTGGTTTGATTAACTTATTTCTTTCAGTAAGAGGCACCAGCCTGCGTCAGTGTATGTGCATGTACCCACATGTACATGATGGATGTGTGTACACACGCGTAAGCATGTACACCCATTTCTAGACCTTTCCTCCTGCAAAAAGGACAGGGTTGCTGGCTCCTGCTCAAGAGAGGATGACAGGAAATGCCCTCCCCCAGAGGTGTCTTAGGACTCCAAGTTTTTAAAGCCCTTACTCTTCTTCCCATTTCCATTTCCATCAGAGGCTAAAGAACTTTTTAAAAGTCAGGCTTCCTTCCTCTCCCAACCTTAGGTTTCCTCTGAGACCTACAAGTGGTGAGGTGGAGGTTGCTTTAATAGAAATGCATCTGCTTTGCAGAATCTCATCTTAGGCAGCTTTATATATTTTTTATTGTGGTAAAATATACGTGACAAAAAAACTTAGCATTTATATATATATATATATATTTTTTTTTTTTTTTTTTTTTTTGCGGTACGCAGGCCTCTCACTGTTGTGGCCTCTCCCGTTGCGGAGCACAGGCTCCGGATGCGCAGGCTCAGCGGCCATGGCTCACGGGCCCAGCCGCTCCGTGGCATGTGTGATCTTCCCGGACCGGGGCACGAACCCATGTCCCCTGCATCGGCAGGCGGACTCTCAACCACTGCGCCACCAGGGAAGCCCCTTAATAATTTTTAAGTGTACAGTTCTGTGGCAATAAGTACATGTACACTGCTCTGTAACCATCACCACCATGCATCTCCAGAACTTTTTCCTCTTCCCCAGCTGAAACTCTGTATACATTAAATGCTAACCTCCCATTCCTCCCCAGCCCCTGGCAACAGCCATCCTACTTTCTGTCCCTATGAGTTTGACTACTCTAGGGACCTCATACAAGAGGAATCATTTATCCTTTTGTGCCTGGCTTATTTCATATTTCCCATAGCATGATATCTTCAACCATGTCATGTGTGTCAGAATTTCATTCCTTCTTAAGGCTAAATAATATTCCATTGTATGTCTCTGTCACATTTTGTTTATATATTCATCTGTCGATGGACACTGTTGCTTCCTCCTTTTTAATGCTGCTATGTACATGAGTGTACAAGTAACTTTTCAAGTTCCTGCTTTCGACTGTTTTGTGTATATACCCAGAAATGGAATTGCTGGATCATATGGTAACTTGGTCTTTAATTTTTTAAGGAACTGCCATGCTGTTTTCCACAGAGGCTGCACCATTTTACATTCCCACCAACAATGAACAAAGGTTCCAATTTCTCCATATCCTCTTCAGCACTTGTTATTTTATTTTTCTTTTTTGTACTATCCATCCTAACTGGGTGTGCAGAGGTTTCCCATTGTGGTTTTGGTTTGCATTTCCCTAATGATTAGTGATGTCGAGCATCTTTTCTGTGCTTATTGGCCATTAGTATATCTTCTTTGGAGAAATGTCTATTCAAGTCCTTAGACAACGTAAGATTTTTTTAAAACTCCTATTCTTAATGCTCTGAAGGTTGTTATTGGGACCATTTCTATCTGAGATTTCTTGCAGCCCATCCTGGGGCTAGATCTGCTGCCACCCAGACATTCCTGTGGGAACAGGAGGTGAGGGAGCCATGAAGAGAAGTCTCGGCCAGCTTGGAACCTGGCCTGGAGGACTTTGCTCTCAGGAGTTCAGACCTTGAGAAATCCAGAAGCTTGAGTTGAGCTGGAGTCAGTTTCCGGATGGCTCAGCTCAGAATGCATGCCTCCCCCAAGAGATGCCAGTTTTGAGGGGGTTTTACCTGGGCTGGGAGGGCAGCTGACCCAGTGCCTGGTGCTGGGAATGGGCAGTGCCCACCTCCAAAGCTGCCTTTGGGCTCCCAGTCACTTGAGATTTTCTGGGGAGAATTTGCTATCCACAGGCCCCATGACCACTAGGGTCACTTAGCACATGCTGAGACCTTTCTGCTGATAGGAAAGATTACAATCAGGTTTGTATCCAGAAGGTGGTGAGTTTATCATCTGCCTCAGTTCAGAGTTTATCATTATTACCAACCCACAAGGCCCATCTCCTGTTGTATTTATTTATTATCCCCTTTTATCCCTGGGCCCAGTTCTTGCCCCCATTCCTCCTTGACGCTACCAGGGGCATCCATTCCACTGTGTTTGATGTGCTTCCTTGCATTTGTGTAAAGCATGTGTGTTTTCATGGGTATGTGTCTTGAACTAATATACGTGGTCCTGTGCTAATAAATCTCATTCTCCTTCTCACTTTATCTTTCACTTAATGTGATGTTTTACAAACCAGTCCAGATCCCATGATGTATTTCTAATTCACAGAGGATTTCATCCTGGCTGTCACCTTTGGGAGATGGTCAACCAGGTGCCGCCATCTCCTGATACACCTTCACTCTTAAGATTTTTAACTGAGTCAAACAAATCATCTGTATCTTTGCTTTTTTTGTTTTTTTTTTTTGTTTGTTTTTTTCCCTAAACTATCTCTTCCTGAGGAAATGGCTTCATTAAAATCTTCAACCACAATTGGTGAGCTGTTTTTTCCTGCAGTTCTGTCAGTGGCTGCTTTATGTATTTTAAGACTATTGTTTGACGCACATGTTTGTGGCCACTTTACCATATGTTATATCACTCTTTGATGATATGATGCTTTTTAGTCTTGAATTATATTTTGTTAGTTATTAATGTTGCTCCTCTGGCATTCTTTGGTGCATATTCACCTGATACACCTTTTTCTCTGTTTCTTTTCAATCTTTCTCTATCATTTTGTTTTAAGTGTATTCCTTACAGTCAAGGTATCAACACTAAGAGCTTCTGTCTAGATATATACAGCCTTTATATAATTATAATTAGTGATACTTTATTTATAATTATTATTAATACTATTATATTAGGACTTATTTCTACCTTATTTTATATATTCTATTTACTATACATCTTATTGTTACTTTTTACTTTCCTGCCTTCAATTAAATAGTCCAATTTTCTTCTGGCTTGAAAGTGTTTTTTTTATAACCATGTAAAATACACACCTGTGAATGATTGAATAAACAAATTGGAGGAGAGGGACAAATCTCCCTTACAGAAGAATTTCAAATGATAAATGGAGAAGGAATGAGTGAAATAGAAAATCAACATTAGAATACTGCACAGTGATTCCTGCAGGTAAGACCCGCAAGTAAATGCAAAAATCAGGGAGCAAAACCCTCAGAGGAAGCAGGATATTTGCATAGACTCAAAGTATTTCCTCCAAAATATTGTTAATTGCTACACTAGTTTTAACAGTTTTCTTTGATACTCTTCCCTCAGGGAAAAGGAGTTTAACTCCTCTCCCCTTGAGATGGGCTGGACTTAGTGACTGGCTTCTCATGAATAGAATCTGGAAAGGGAAAAATAGTAACTTTACAGTGGAGAAGTCTGACAGACACCACCTTGACCACATGAACAAGACTAATGTTACCAGTAATAAATCACGTTGTTATCAATCCTGTATGATTTGATGAGGAGAGCACTTCATCTCTCTGGGATTCTCCCCCCAAGATCCATAACCCCAGACTAATCATGAGACGATATCAGACAAACCCAAATTGAGAGATATTCTATGAAATTACTGACCAGCATTCTTCAAAAGTTAAGGTCATGAAAAACAAGGAAAGACAGATACAATTGTAGCTTATCCCTTATCTAGGGAGTAATGATGACAGAAGTGCATCACAGTAACCTAATGGATCCTGGAACAGAAAAGGCATTAGTGGAATGTTAATTTCTTAGTTTTGGTGATATGCCATGGTTATATAAAATGTTAACATGAAGGGAAGCCATGCTACATGATCTTTACAATTCTTCTGCAATCTAAAATTATTCTTAAATAGAAGTTTAAAAAATACAGCTATATATGAAAAGCTTAAAGAAATAATAAAGCAATCACAGAGATGAGAAATAATAAAGCAACAAGAGAATACCAGGAATGAACAGATTAATATTTTTGAAATGAAAAATACAATTCTTAAAATATGTTAGGCACAGATAAAGAGAAGTGGGAGTTAATAAACTCCAAAGGTGCAACACTGAGAGATAAGTAGAGAGAAAACATAAAGGAAGCACTAATTAAGAGATAGGAAGGTTAGACTAAAAAGCTCTATTATAAGCAAATGTATATAATCAGATCCTCAAAAATGGAGAATAGAGAGAATGAAGGAAAGAAAATATTTAAAGGGATAATGGCTGTGAAATTTTTAGAACTAGTGAAAAACATATTAGAGGTTTAGGAACAAAAATGCATACTTAGCAGGATAAATAAAAATAAATCCATACCTAGACACAGCTCAGTAAAACTGAAGACACAAAAGACAAAGGTAAGATCTTAAAGACAGCTAGAGAGAAAGGAGAGGTGGCCCACGAAGAACCCACAATTAGAAAGACAGTGGACTCCTCAGCAGCAACACAGAAGTCAGAAGATAGTGAATATAATCTTGCAAATGTTGATAGAAAATAACTATCAACCTAGAGTTATGAACCCATAAAACTATCTTCCAAGATTGAGGGTGATAAAAATTGAGAGTTTACCATCAAGAAACCTGCACTATAGGGGAAAAAATGACTTCACAAGAGCAGTCTAAGATTTAAGATGAAAGAGGGTGTGCTGAGTAAGTAAATGGAAATAATATTATATAAACCAAACAACCATTGTCTTTAAAAATAATAATGGTAATTTTTATAGATTTTATCAACCTCAGAGGTTGTGCCAGTTTACATAGCCACCAGCAACATAAGAAAATACCCATTTCTCCAACTCTCTGATAACCTATTACCAGACTTTATGATTTTTACTAAACAAATAGGTAAAAATGTTATCTCAGTGAGTTTTAATTTACATTTCTTTTACCATGAATCTGTTGACATGGTATAGTTATTCTTTCCTAATTTTTTGCCTTTGCCTGTGATTATAGTGTCTTTTGCCACAGAGAATTTGTTTAATTTATGTAGTACCATTTTCTCTCTTTTTTTTTTTTAAAGAATTACTGTTTTTGGGGGTTTTTTTTTTTTGGCTGCATTGGGTCTTCGTCACTGTGTGCAGGCTTTCTCTAATTGCGGCGAGCGGGGGCTACAGTTCATCGCGGTGCAGAGGCTTCTCATTGCGGTGGCTTCTCTTGTTGCGAAGCACGGGCTCTAGGCGTGTGGGCTTCAGTAGTTTGGTACGTGATCTCAGTAGTTGTGGCACACGGGCTTAGTTGCTCCGCAGCATGTGGGATCTTCCTGGACCAGGGCTCAAACCCGTGTCCCCTGCATTGGCAGGTGGATTCTTATCCACTGTACCACCAGAGAAGCCCTCTCCTTTTCTTTTAAGTCTCCTGGGTATTGTGCCATACTTCGAAGTGCTTTCTCATCTGCAAAATTATTTTTTAACTCTTCCATTGCTTCTTCATTTTGTGGTTTCAGTTTTTTAATGTTTACATATTTGGTCCATCTCAGAATTATCTTGCTGTGAAGTATATGGTATTGATAAAACACTTATTTTTTTTTCAGATGACTACCCTGTTTGCCTAGCAGTTTTATATTGAATAGTTTTCCTCTGCTGATTTGGAATTGTGACTTTATCATACCCTAAATTCCCTTGTATTTCAGTCTTTTCCTGTACTTTCTATTCTGTTCCATTGATCCATCTCGCCCTGTGCCTGTACTACACTAGTTTAATTATAATAGGCATGATAAGATAAGACATTTTAATTGCTGATAAGTCTGGTTCCCTCTCATTTGTCCTGGATATTCCTACTTGTTTCGTTAAAAATATATATCCTGCTGGTATTTTTTTTAATTGAGGTAACATTGATTTATAATATTTAACCTGTTGGTATTTTTACTGGACTCTTGTTAAATTTATACAACCTAGAGTAATGGACTTTCTAAAAATGTGGAATTTTTTTCTGTTTGTTCAAATCATTTTTAGTATCCCTTAGTAGAATTTTTAAGTTTTATTAATAAATATATTCCATAAATCTCATTAAATTTATTCCTAATTTTTTCATTTTGTGTTGTTTTGTAATTGTAAATAGATTTTCTTTTATTAAATTTTTTTATTGAAGTATAGTTGATTTACAATGTGTTAATTTCTGCTGTACAGCAAAGTGATTCAGTTATACATACATACACACACATATATATATTCTTTTTTATATTCTTTTCCATTGTGGTTTATCACAGGATATTGAATATAGTTCCCTGTGCTATACAGTAGGACCTTGCTGTTTATCCATTCTATATACAATAGTTTGCATTTGCTAACCCCAAACTCCCAACCCATTCCCCCCCCCAACCCCTCACCCTTGGCAACCACAAGTCTGTTTTTTTTTTTTTTAATGTATTTATTTTATTTATTTTTGGCTGCACTGGGTCTTCGTTGCTGCATGCAGGCTTTCTCTAGTTGCAGCAAGCGGGGCTACTCTTCGTTGCAGTGTGCAGGCCTCTCATTGCAGTGGCTTCTCTTTTTGCAGAGCATGGGTTCTAGGTGCGCAGGCTTTAGTAGTTGTGGCTCACGGGCTCTAGAGCACAGGCTCAGTAGCTGTGGTGCATGGGCTTAGTTGCTCTGTGGCATGTGGGATCTTCCCGGACCAAGGATCGAACCCATGTCCCCTGCATTGGCAGGCAGATTCTTAACCACTGTGCCACGAGGAAGCCCCACAAGTCTCTTCTTTATGTCTGTAAGTCTAGATATGTTCATTTGTGTCATGTTTTAGATTCTATATATAAGTAATAGCACATTGTATTTGTTTTTCTCTTTCTGACTTACTTCACTTAGTATAATTTCTAGGTTCATCCATGTTGCTGCAAATGGCATTACTTCATTCTTTTTATGGCTGAGTATTATTCCATTGTATATATGTACCACATCTTCTTTATCCATTCTTCTGTCGATGGACATTCAGGTTGCCTCCATGTCCTGGCTATTGTGAATAGTGCTGCTGTGAACACAGGGGTGCATGTGTCTTTTCAAATTATAGACTTGTTCAAATATTTTTCCAGGAGTGGGATTGCTTGATCATATGGCAACTCTATTTTTAGTGTTTTGAGGAACCTCCTTACTGTTCTCCATAGTGGCTGTATCAATTTACATTCCCACCAACAGTGTAGGAGGGTTCCCTTTTCTCCACAACCTCTCCAGCATTTATTATTTGTAGACCTTTTAATGATGGCCATTCTGACCGGTGTGAGGTGGTACCTCATTGTAGTTTTGATTCGCATTTCCCTAATAATTAGCAATGTTGAACATCTTTTCACGTACCTGTTGGCCATCCATATGTCTTCTTTGGAGAAATGTCTATTTAGGTCTTCTGCCCATTTTTCGATTGAGTTTTTTTGTTGTTGTTGTTGAGTTGTATGAGCTGTTTGTATATTTTGGAAATTAAGCCCTTGTCAGTCACATCATTTGCAAATATTTTCTCCCATTCTGAGGGTTGTCTTTTCGTTTTGTTTATGGTTTCCTTTGCTGTATGGAAGCTTGTAGGTTTGATTAGGTCCCATTTGTTTATCTTTGTTTTATTTCTATTGCCTTGGGAGACTGACCTAAGAAAACATTGGTATGATTTATGCAGAGAATGTTTCACCTATATTCCCTTCTAGGAGTTTTATGGTGTCAGGTCTTATATTTAAGTCTTTAAGCCATTTTGAGTTTATTTTTGTGTCTGGTGTTCTAACTTCATTGATTTACATGTGGCTGTCCAACTTTGCCAACACCGCTCACTGAAGAGACTGTCTTTTCCCCAGTGTATGTTCTTGTCTCCTATGTTGAAGAGTAATTATTCATAGGTGTGTGGGTTTATTTCTGGGCTCTCTATTCTGTTCCATTGATCCATATTTCTGGTTTTGTGCCAATACCATGCTGTTTTGATTACTGTAGGTTTGTAGTATTGTCTGAAGTCTGGGAGGGTTATGCCTCCTGCTTTGTTCTTTTTTCTTAGGATTGCTTTGGCAATTCTGGGTCTTTTTTGGTTCCATATAAATTTTAGGAGTATTTGTTTTAGTTCTATGAAAAATGCCATGAGTAATCTGATAGGGATCACATTAAATCTGTAGATTGCTTTGTGTAGTATGGCCATTTTGACAATATTGATTCCTCCAATCCAAGAGTATGGGTTATCTTTCTATTTCGTTGAATCACCTTCACTTTCCTTTATTAATGTTTTATAGTTCTCAGTATGTAAGTCTTCTCATCCTTGGTGAGATTTATTCCTAAGTATTTTATTTGTTTGCTGCCATGTTAAAAGGGATTGTTTGTTTTCAGTTCTTTTCTGATATTTCATTGTTAGTGTAAAGAAATGCAACCAACTTCTGTATGTTAATCTTGTGTCCTGCTACTTTGCTGAATTTGTTTATCAGTTCTAGTAGTTTTTGTGTGGAGTGTTTACAGTTTTCTATATATAGTATCATGTCATCTGCATATAATGACAATTTTAACTCTTCCCTTCCAATTTGGATACATTTTATCTCTTTTTCATGTCTAATTGCTGTGGCTAGGACTTCCAATTCTATGTTGAATAGAAGTGGTGAGAATGGTCATCCTTGTCTTGTTCCAGATTTTAGTAGGAAGGCTTTCAACTTTTCACCATTGAGCATTATATTGGCTGTGGGTTTGTCATAGATAGCTTTTATTATGTTGAAATATGTTCCTTCTATGCCCACTTTGGTAATAGTTTTTATCATAAATGGATGTTGAATTTTATCAAATGCTTTTTCTACATCTATTGAGATGATCATTTGATTCTTGTCTTGTCTTTTGTTGATGTGGTGTATCGTATTGATTGATTTGCATATGTTGAACCATCCTTGCAACCCTGGGCTGGATCCAAGTTGGTCGTGGTGTATGATCTTTTTAAGTGTTGGTTGATGGTTTGCTAATGTTTTGTTGAGAATTTTTGCATTTATATTCATCAAAGATATTGACTTGTAATTTTCTTTTTTGCCGTGTCTTTGTCTGGTTTTGGTATCAGGGTGATGGTGGCTTCATAGAATGTCTTTGGGAGTGTTCCCTCCTCTTCAATCTTTTGGAAGAGTTTGAGAAGGATCAGTTTAAGTTCTTCTTCTTATGTTTGGTAGAATTCACCTGTGAAGCCATCTGGTCCTGGACTTTTGTTTGTAGGGAGTTTTTTTTATTACAGATTCTTAAATAGATTATTTTCTTCCATTGGTTTTTCTAACTAGCTGTTGTTTGTAAATGTGAAATCTATAGTTTCTGAATATTAATTTTAAACCAGACATCTTACTGCATTATTTTGCTATTTGTAATATTTTCTTTTTAATAAATTTTTTTTAAAAAAAGCAGTTTTAGGTTCACAGCAAAATTGAATGGAAAATATAAAGAGTCCCCATATACTCCCTGCCCCTGCCCTTCCCCTGCCACATACACAAGCTCCCTCACCATCAATATCCTACATCAGAGTGGTACATTTATTACAAATGATGAACCAACATTGACATATTACCAACCAAAATCCATAGTTTACATTAGAGTTCACTCTCTGTGTTGCACATTCTATGGGTTTTAACAAGTGCATAATGACATGTATCTATCATTATAGTATCATACAGAATAGTTGCTCTGGCCTAAAAATTCTGTACTCCATCTATTCATTCTTCCCCTGTCGTGAACCTCTGGCAACCACTGATGTTTATACTACTTCTATAGTTTTGCCTTTTCCAGAATATTATGCAGTTGAGATCAGTATACAGTTGGCTACAGTATGTAGCCTGTTTAGATTGGCTTCTTTCACTTAGCAGTTTGCACTTAAGCTTCCTCCATGTCTTTTCATGGTTTGATGGCTCACTTCTTTTTAGCACTGAATAATATTCCATTGCCTGCCTCTACCACAGTTTATTTATCCATTCATCTACTGAAGGACATCTTGGTTGCTACAGAGTTTTGGCAATCACGAATCAAGCTGCTATAAACATGTGTGTGCAGTTTTTCACGTGGACATAGGTTTTCAACTCACTTATGTAAATACCAAGGAGCACAATGCTGGATTGTATGATAATAATATGTTTAGTTTTGTAAGGAACCACCAAACTGTCTTCCAGAGTAGCTGTACCCTTTTGCATTCCCATGAGCAATGAATGAGAGTTCCTGTTGTGCCACATCCTCACCAGCATTTGGTGTTTAATACATTTTGAGTCAAATCTTTTGGGTTTTCCAGGTATAAAATTATGCTATCTGGAAATAGTAATTTTTCCTCTTCCTTTCTGAGTTCTATACTTCTATGTTCTACTCTTGTCAAATCACATTGGCTACTACATACAGAACAATGGATGCAGCTGTAAAATGACAGCTGTAAAAGTGGACAAATCTCTCTCGTTCCTGACTTTGAGTTGGGAGAGCTTCTCTCTACTAAGCACAGTGCTGCCTTTAATATTGAGATAAATATATTTTATCATGTTAAGGAAGTATACACCTACTCCTATTTTATTAAGAGTGTTTACCAAGATTCAGTTGTTGAATTTTTCAGCCTTTATAGAGGTAATCATATGATTCTCCTTTGATCTATTAATATGGTAAATTATATTGATGGATTTCCTAATATTAAATGATTCTCATATTTCTGGAAGATAGCTATTTTTTTAATTACTTGAATTCTTCACACACAAAGAAACTTTCTTATTTGAACCCTTGTCTCTGAAAAAAAAATTAAATGTGCAAAATACAAAGAAGCTACTCATCAAGTGCTCCTGTTCCTTTAAGAGATCCAAGTTGATTTATACATGAAAAACCCGGTTCCCTATGGCTAGAGAGGCACAGAAAATGGCCCAAAGTAAAACCCTCCCCGCCAATACAAATATGAAGCTTTGCTTAGCTTTAGGTCAGACAAGGGGGGCTCTTTGCCTGAGGACCATCCCTGGGCCCAGGGTGCTGTGAGGCTCGGAGCCCCATCTAGCCTTCAGGTGAGTCACTCCCACCTCTTAGGGTCACCAGTCAATTCTGTTAATGATTTGAGATCTGTTTCTCAACTTCTTTCACTATGCTGGGGGCCGAAGGCCAGCACTCCTCATGAGGGAGTGAGGGAACGGGAAGCAAGGAACAAAGGTCAGCGTCATCTGGGCATGGTGTGTCCTTTGAGTTTCTCAGGAAATGGCTTTCTGGGCTCAGCAAGGAAATTTGAACTCATGGAAAATGAGAGACCTTCACTTCTACAGAGCAAATCCCTGTGATCACCAGCCTACTGCTTCTCTGTATCTCTGGCTCTGTCCTTAACTCTGATGCTGTCCTTCTAGCTCTCTTCCCAGCTTGGATGGGCCCTTGTCCCTGAGTCTCTGGCGGCGAGTCAAGCAGCCTAGACCGTCCACGTCATAGATACAGCCCAGGCTTCCTAAAGGCTTCAACTGGCGAGTTCCTGTTTTGCTGAGACAGAGCCAAAAGGAAACAGCCCAAGTCAGGCAGCACAGGCGGAACCATATGAAACTGTCAACAATCAGCTAGTTTTGACCTTCAAAAAACAGCTCTGTTACATTGTTCAAACACAAATGCTGCCTTTGAGACCAAAATAGTCACAGAACCAAATCTGTGGTGCCACCCAGTGGTCAGAGCAAGCAAATGGCGCTTGTTTCATTAATCATGATGGTGATGATAACAGAATAACATTTCTGTTATCTGAAATAACAGGTGGGAGTTCCCACTACGTGCTGGGGGTTAGAGCTTTACACAAGTGATTATTTAATGCTATTGTGGTTTAGGGTAATAATTACTTATTTTTATATACTACAAACAGCTCTTCTGAGGTAGGCAGTAGATATTACTATCCCCGTTTTATAGGTGAGAAAAATGAGGCTCAGGGGATTTAAGCAAGTGATGCAGGATCACACAGCTGAGGGAGGCAGACCTAGGTCACACTCTTCACATTCTGTGGTTTCCCTTCCCGTTTTAGGGAGAAGATGAGGCTTCCACGCTGGAAATTGAAACTCGCAGAGGTCCCAGGCCAAGCTGATCCCGGTGCACACACCTGATGTCTGAGCACTTCGTGTCATACAGGAGCAGAAGATGTTAGTAGAACCATTAAGGTAGGCCATTAAATCAATAGTTTTTAAAAATGATATTAAAAAGTTTATTAAAATTTTAGAAACTGTATAATTTTTTTTAAATTGGGACTTCCCTGGTGGTGCAGTGGTTAAGAATCCACCTGCCAATGCAGGGGACATGGGTTCGAGCCCTGCTCTGGGAAGATCCCACATGCCACGGAGCAACTAAGCCCGTAAGCCACAACTACTGAGCCTGTGCTCTAGAGCCCGCAAGCCACAACTACTAAGCTTGCGAGCCACAGCTACTGAGCCTGCATGCCACAACTACTGAAGCCCATGCACCTAGAGCCTGTGCTCCACAACAAGGGAAGCTACCGCAATGAGAAGCCCGTGCACGCAACGAAGAGTAGCCCCCGCTTACCGCAACTAGAGAAAGCCTGTGCACAGCAACGAAGACCCAATGCAGCCAAAAATAATAAATAAATCAATAAAATTAATTTTTAAAAAAAGAAAGAAAAATCACCACTAAAAAACAAAAATTGATGAAGTAATTGTCAGCTTAGTGAAGTTCACTCTGGAAAATTCTGTCCAAAAATTAATCAGGATTTGTGTAACTTGGATTAAGTGTTTTAATTCAAATCTTCCTTTGGGGTAAAAAGTGTCCTTTAAATCAAATGGCCAAATACTCCCTCCCATGATACCATGGCTGCTTCCTCCCATCCTTTGCCTGGGGGCCAAGAGAAGAAGCTGCTTTGTTAGGCAGGCTGAGGAAACGGTAAAGCAGGCAGGATGCCCCCCCCCACCAAGGCTCCTGAGCTGGTTGGGCACAGCGAATCGGGAGGGCATCACAATGGCCAAGCCATGGGATACTGGTCAGAGCCATCCTGGCCGCAGAGGGCCAGGACTATTTCAAGTGACTTACCTCCAAGAGCTTTGCGGTTTTCTAGAGACAACAGTGTCATTTTACAGATGGAGAAGCTGGAGCACAGACAAAGGAATCAGCCTGCCCAGGGTCACACATCTGTCTAGTTGGTGGCAGAGCCAGGTCATTACCCAGGTGCTGACTCCCCATCCCAGCTGCTTCTAGACCCCGGATGAGACGGGAAACAGTGTTGCTACAACTGACCTATGACTTGTGAGCTAGAAAAACCACAGGAGGACCTGAGCCAGGACCTCAGCTGTTCTGGAGCCTGCACCGTCTGAGAATTTTGTCCCGCTCCATGTGGGCCCAGGGCAGAGAGAGGAGGAACTGAAGACAGTTCCAGCACAGGCTCTGCAGCCGTCTTTCAGTTACCTAGAGTCTAGTCCTGATTTCAGATGTTGACAAGGAGGAGGAAGATGAACGAGGAGGGGGGACAAAGGAAGAGCAGAGGGGACTGGAGGACTGGAAGAAGGGGACCCTGACCAGAGAAGAGAAGGCCTTGGGGTTACGTGGTTACACCTTCAGGCTTAGGAAGGGCTCTCATACCAGGCTGCTGCTTCTCATGTAAGCTTTGTATATCCGTCTGAACTCTTTTAGCTGCGCCCATGTATTACTTTGATTAAAAACGTAGGCTCAAGCAGGAAAGACTTCAGTCAGACACAAGGAAACTGAAGGGTGACAAAGCCCTGCCCTGGCAAGTAGAGAGATGAAGATCCCCAGGGGCCAGGGGACCCAAGGGAGGGGCAGACAGCACCTTCCAGCTGGGCCAGAGTGGGGGAAATGAGCCCTTGTCTATACTTTATTCAGTACTTCAAACATCTGGTATTTACTGTATGTACATAATATCTCAGTAAAGTAGGTAGGGGCTGTTTTGTTGTTTTTTAATGTGAGGGCTGCTGTGCAGCATGAAAGGGAATACAGGTGAAGGGACTTTGCTTAAGACCTTCCAAAAAACTTTTGGGCACAGAGGGCAGGAGTCTCTCCTCTAGGCCAAGTCAGCCTCCCCCGGCAGGCTTAGTGAAACACTCCGGCGCTAGGGGGCAGTAGTCGCCGGCCACCACAATCCGTCCCCAGCCCCGGGGAGCCAGAGGGACCCCAGAGGGACGCGGGAGGCTACGAGCCCCCCAGTGGTGCACCGAGCTCCGTCATGGAGCCCGCGAGTGGGGGGTCGGTCACTCCACGGAGGGACCAGGAGCGGCGGGCTCGGCGGGCCTCGCGTCGGGGAAGGGAGCCTGGGCTCCCGGGCACACAGTGACCTCCGGTCCCGGCTGTCGGGCAACCCTGGGCTAGTGACCTGTCCCCCACTTGTGGAATGCAGAGGGGGGAAGCGGCGTCCGCCGCTGCACTCTTTCCAGGGTGCAGTGCGCTGCGGCGGCGGCGGCGGCGGCGGCTGCAGAGAAGGAGCTGCGTCTGGGTGAAACCGACCCTGTGTCTTCGGCGCGGCTTCCCAAACCAGGCCCGCAGAGCCTGTCCTCCCTGACCTGCTCCACCAACAGAGCAGGTCATCTAAGCCGTAGCAAGCCCCACCCACAGAGAACTCAGAAATTTTCCTTTTGAATGACAAAGAAGTATGGCCTAGAAATGTTCTGCTTAATTGCCCCGCGTGCTAAAAAGTCGGCTCACCAGGCGTGGCTCGCCAAGGAGGGGGCTGCTAGGGGGAAGGGCTGGAAGTGGGGGAGGGGAGAGACCAGCCGCTGCCCGGCGTGCCACGGCCCAAGGGCCACCGGGGACCCTCCATCTTCCCCCCACCTCGCTGGAACCGCGAGGGACGCCTTGGGCGGCCCCGCCCGCCGGTGCGCTGGTCTCCAGCCCTCTCCTCCACACCTCCGCCCCTCCTGGCGCACTGCGTGGCTTGCCTAATTCCCTAGACCGGACAGAGGCGGCCGCGCTGAGGACAAGCCACCCGGCTCCAGCGCTTTGGTCGGGCGGCTCTGGACCTACCCCCTGTGCGCGCTCTAGCGGGGCCGGAAGCCGCCAGCGGGTCAGGTGCAGCTCGGAGCAGCGCTCGGTGAGTCGCCCAAGCAGCTCGGGAAGAGTTGATGGGGGTCAAGGGGGAAGGAGGGAAGGTCAGGGAGGAAGGCGATTGTTTCCATTCTTACCTTTGCTAGCTGCCCAGAGACCAGCAGAAGCTAGACTCAGCAGGCAAGCAAGGGACCTTTGGCCTCCACATTTTCGGGGGCAACTTTCCTCAAACCGGGATCCGCCGGCTCTGAGCACTGACCGGCCCCAATCTAGGGGAGACAGGAAGCTCGCAGTTTTCTTGGGAAGGGGAAGGGAGGCTGTGGGTATCCTCCACTTTCGAGCGCTAGCTTTGGACCCAGACAGAGACCTAGACTTGAATCCTCTCCTACTACCGTGTTGTTGGGTGGTTCCGTAACTTTACTGAGCCTCACTTTCCCCGTCTATAAAATGGGAATATAATGCTACCTCCCAGGGTCCCTGTGAAGATGAAGCCAAAAGACGCTGCAAAGTGCTGAGCCCGAAACCTGTGAGCACAGGTCCGCATGTACCGGAGAAGAATCGCCACTTCCGGTCTCATGGGGTGCCCTTTGGGCCAGGCCTGTCCTCTCGAAAGGTGAGAGGATGGCCTCCCTGACCAGGAGTCACATGGGGGCACAGACAAGAGCCAAAGCCCTGCCACCAAGGCTGCTCCAGGCGACCCTGTGGCGCTCTGGTTGGTGGCTGTCCCAGCCTTTGTGTGGGATGCACGATATGACGAGGACAGTTTTCCTTAAGGAGGACATCCCCCACCGTACCTTCTCCCCCGACGCCTTCACCTCGGGAAACTGGGAACCACTGTCGAAATCATTAACACCTGGAAACTCCCTGCTACAGAGCCGAGTTCCCATTTTCCAGGTGGGAACCTCGAGGTCACAGATGGTTAAATGATGTATGCTAGTTAGTGGAAATACCTTACCCTCTTCCACTCTCCCTTATGTATGTTTAATGCCGTGTGTTGCATTCTCTGTTAACCAAAGGATAAACATGGGCCCGTTTGGGCAGCCAGAGAAGGAGGCACCAGGGACACACATAGCAATGCTTCCACGATGGGGCGCCCTGCAGGGTTTACTGCCGCGCTCTGGGTCGAGGTGAGGATGAAATGCAACACCAAACAGGAAAATGGACTCAGGGAAGCCACTCTCACTCTCTGCCCCTGGGATGGACCCCGGAGTTTGGAACAAGACCTTGCCCTTGAGGGACATGGTCCTGGCGCGTTTTGAGCCAGAGAAGACGCCTTTGGCTGCTGCGCAGGGGCCCCCTTCTCCAGCACTTCCTCCCATGCAGTCTTTAAAACCTGCACCGAATACTGACTGGATCCAGAAAAGGGACTGAACCTTGGGCCCTCCGCCCTTTCCCATAAAGCAACGACCCTGCAGTTTTGTCAGGAAGAAGTTTAAGTTTGAAGGTAAAGACGTTCCTTGGACCATGCTCATTCACAGTTGTGTCTCCAGGACACGATGCTACGCACACAGTGGGCGGCAGAGAAATGTGGGCACCAAGAGCCAGCCCTGGCCCTCTGACTCAGCGAGAAAGACAAGTGTCTCTGCCCAACCTTCCCGTCCTCTCGCTCCACTGACAGTGATCTCTTCCCCACCTTCCTTCCCACCCACCCCAACCCGCGCCCGGCGTAGTGGTTTCTGCTTCTCTCTACCCCTGCCACTGAGATGGTCTCTCCCTGCTGCCTGAGCTCTGACATCTCCCGCATACGAGCGCGCGTGCGCGCGCGCTGGATGCCCCTGTCTGTGGTTATCGTCAACCCCTCCCCTGCTCCACAGTCGAATCTCCACAGCCCTGGGCGCTATCCCTTTACGCCAAAGCCTCTCGTTCCCTCGTCCTTGCAGACACCGGAGGATGTGGGATCTGCAGGATTTGGATCCCCGCTGGGCAGCTCAGTGAGCTTATAGGCATAAATGAGCAGGCTTGCATACTGATTGGGTTTAGGTGAGTAGTTGCCCTGCCCCATGCTGTTGGCTCCACCCCCCTAGAACACCCAGCGGGACCACTCCTCCAGCGTGGCCTTAGCCTAGGGAGCCAGACGCTGGTTGAGCAGCGGGGGTCTCCTTCTGAAGAGCTCCCACACTTGTTAAGCTCAATGCCCCGCTACGTTGCCACCTCCTCCAGGGATCCCCGACTCTATCCTTGACCCTAGCCCCACAGTGGTCCCATGCAGGTGGGCTCAAGGCGCTGGGATGGATACGAATGGCTCCCAGAACTGGGGATCCTCAGACAGTACAGAGAAGCAATCAGACGGTACCCGTGGTCGGTGCACAGCCCAGTGCAAGGCCTGGCACAGGGTGCTGCCAAAATGGGGTCAGGGAGAGCTTCTTGGGGGTCCAGGCAGTTTGTTTAATCCATCTTCACAACAGCCCTGAAGTAGGTTATACTCATTTTACAGAGAAATTATACATTGGAGTTGAGAGATTAAGTGCTCTTTCACCATGACAGAGCAAGGATTTGAAACCGGGTCTACTCGATGCCAAAGCTTGTCTTAACCTCCATATTATAAGCATATCCCACAAAGGAAGCAGTGTGAGCAAAGAATAGAGGAGGAGACTACAGGAAAACATAATGTTTCTGGAGCACCAAGCTCTGTACACAAAGGGGTGAGAGTGGAGGCTGGAGAGGATGCTGGGGGCCTTGGAGAGAGCCATGGAAGTCACAGTCAGGAATGTGGACTTGGTCCTGAGGGTGGTGAGTGGCTGACCCCCCACCCCGAGGTTTTATACAGGAAAGAAATGCACTCTCTCTCTGGCTGCGGTTAGGAGGGTGGGTGCAGGTCAGGGGGAGGGAAAGCAGAGAGGTGACTGCCATGTACTCTAGATCTTGCTTCTGGATGTTTTTCTCATTATGCACACACAGAAAATGATTCCTTTTGTATGACACACTGGGGTAATAAAGGAGAGGGCTGCTTGCAGCTAGAAGCAACCAACCCAGGGGCTCCAGCCATCTAAAATCCCTGCACAGCCACCCCTATGGCTGAGGAATCTCAGGCAACATGTACCCCGGTCACAGTGGACCTGGACTTAGGTAGTGACAGTGAAGGATGAACAAGTGCTGGAATCAAAGGATGATTAGGAAGCAAAGTTAGTGTCACATAAAAGGTGTGAAGATGGGGCTTCCCTGGTGGCGCAGTGGTTAAGAATCCACCTGCCAATACAGGGGACACGGGTTGGAGCCCTGGTCCAGGAAGATCCCACATGCTGCGGAGCAACTAAGCCTGTGCGCCACAACTACTGAAGCCCGCACGCCTAGAGCCTGTGCTCCGCAACAAGAGAAGCCACTGTAATGAGAAGCCTGCACACCGCAATGAAGAGTAGCCCCCGCTCGCTGCAACTAGAGAAAGCCCACGTGCAGCAACGAAGACCCAATGAAGGCAAAATAAATTAATTAATTAAATAAATTAAAAAAATTTTTAAAAAGGCGTGAAGATGGCAGATGACCCCTGGGTCTCTGAACTGAATAACTGGATAAACTAGTTCCCTCACTGCTGCAGAGAACATGGGAGTAGGGCTGGGTCATGGGGAAATGATGTGTTCTTTTCGGCTGCCCCGTGTTAGAGGGAGGTGCAGAAGCCCAACAGGAAGTAGATCAGGGTTTTGGAGTCAAACAGACGGGGTCCAACTCCTACGTTCATTAGCCTACTCATTCAGTTACCTTGAGCAAAAAACTTGATCTCTCTAAACCTATTCTTTCATCTATAAGATAGGGATAAGAATAGAATTATAGGGTTGCGATGAGAGTAAAATGAGATAATGTACTGTGCCTGGGACGCAATAGGTATCTAAAAATGGCAATTCTATTATTGTTTATATTCATTATTATTATCAGTAAATCTGAAGCTCAGAAAAGAAACAATTTATGATGTTGTCAAAAGGAAATTGAAACCATGAGAATAAATAAGATGACCCAAAGAGTGTGGTTGATGAGAAGGGAGCACTGACATTTCAGGAGTGGACAGAGGAAGAGGCGCCTAAGAAGAAATGGTCAGAGAAGAAGGAGGAAAGCCATCAATCAGAGCCTGGCATCATGGCAGCCACACACATGACGCAGCTACACAGCTGATCCTCTGTCTCACTTCCTCCTTGCTAACAGAACCTGATGTTGTTAGGGTAAGCCCTCTCCTCTGGATGTCTGTGTGCCTCAAAGGAGGCAGCCCACAGCCCCAGCTCCCCTGCACTGGAAGGCGGATTCTTTACCACTGGACCACCAGGGAAGTCCCAAGTCTTTAAGCCAGTTTGAGTTTATTTTTGTGTATGGTGTGAGGGTTTGTTCTAACTTCATTGACTTACATGAGGCTGTCCCAACTTTCCCAACACCACTTGCTGAAGAGACTGTCTTTTCTCCATTGTATATTCTTGCCTCCTTTTTTGATGGTTAATTAACCACAGGTGTTGGGTTTACTTCTGGGCTCTATTCTGTTCCATTGATCTATATGTCTGTTTTTGTGCTGATAACCATGCTGTGTTCACTATTGCAGCTTTGTAGTATTCTCTGAAGTCTTGGAGGGTTATGCCTCCAGTTTTGTTCTTTCTCCTCAGGATTGCTGTGGCAGTTCTGGGTCTTTTGTGCTTCCATATAAATTTTAGGATTATTTGTTCTGGTTCTGTGAAAAATGTCATGGGTATTTTGATAGGGATCACATTAAATCTGTGGATTGCTTTGGGTAGTATAGAACATGGCTATTTCTTGTGCCAACCTAATACATATATATAATTGTATGTGCATTGTTAAGTGTGGGATCATTTTTAATCGCATTATTGGCTCCAGGGATTTTTTTCTTTTGGGGGAGGTAGTGCCTAATCATGTGAATTCATGCTGAAAACCTATATGAGGGTAAGCTCATGGATATAGACTCTCAGGGGAGATTGCCCTACCCCAATTCAATTAGCATCAGAATCCAAGAAAGGCAGTTTCCCTGAGAATTTGGACCCCAGAAAAACTTTAGATGTTGGAATTATCAGATCTAGCATATCAAATAAGTACCCTTAATATAATATAGTAAATAAAAGAGAGCCTCGGGCTTCCCTGGTGGCGCAGTGGTTGAGAGTCCGCCTGCTGATGCAGGGGACACAGGTTTGTGCCCCGGTCCGGGAAGATCCCACATGCCACAGAGCGGCTAGGCCTGTGAGCCATGGCCGCTGAGCCTGTGTGTCCGGAGCCTGTGCTCCGCAACGGGAGAGGCCACAACAGTGAGAGGCCCACGTACTGCAAAAAAAAAAAAAAAAAAGAGAGAGCCTTGAAAATATGACAAAAGAGGAAGCAGATGTAGAAAAAAGTCAAACAACTCCTAGAAATGAATAATCGAAATTTAAAATTCAATAGATAAGTTTAACAGCTGATTAGATACAGCTGAAAGGATGATTAGGGACATGGAAGATAGAACAGAGGAGAGGCAGAGAGATGGAAAATATAAAATAGAAGTTTAAAAGACATGGAAGATAGACCAAGAAGATGTATCATACATTCAGTCATAATTCTAGAGAGAGAGTAAAGATGAGGGAAGAGGCAATATTTGAGAATATAATGGAGGATTTTGCTTTCTACAGATGACAAAGGACCCTAATCCACAGAGTCAAGGAGCCAAAGAAATTCCGACTATGATTAAAGAAAAATGCACACTCAGAATCATCATAGTAAAACCATAGCACATACTATACTAAATATTAAAACATTAAATAAGGTACTGCATTTTATAACATAATAGAAATCGAGTATAACTTCCAAAGTGTTAGAGAAAAAAGAATGAAGAAAATAAAAACCAATCCAAAAGAAGGCAAGAAAGGAGAGAGAAACAAAAGATAGAAAGGCATGAAAAAGAAAACACAGTATAAGATGGAAGAAATAAATATATCAATAATTGCACTAAATTTAAATATTTTGAAATAAAGCTGCATTTTAAAGACAAACATTGTCAGACTGGGTAAACAAAATCCAGCTACTTGTTCTTTACAAGAGACATATGAAAGTATAAGTGTACAGAAAGTTTGAAAGTAAAAGGGTGGAAAATGATGTACTAGGTAAATACTAAATAAAAGAAAGGTCATATAGCTATAGGAGACAAAATATTTTAAGGGAAAAAACTTATTAGAGATAAAAAGATAACTGTATAATGATAAAATATTCAATTTTCTAATACGGTATAACAATTAAAAAAAATAATGATATAGCTTCAAAAATGAGCTGAAATGACAAAATTACATGGAAAATTAGTGAAGACCACTATCTCATGAGCTATTTCAACACACATTTCTGTGATTTTCTGTGAATAAGCAGTAGATAATCATAAAGGACATAAAAGATTTGAGGAACACAATTAACAAGCATGATCTAATAATGAGCATCTATAGAACTCCATATCCAATAGCTATGCAATATATGGTATTTTCAAGCATCCGTGGAATATCTACAAAACTGGACCATTAAAAATTAAATGCTGGGGGTGAGGGCATGAATAGGCAGAGCACAGAAGTTTTTTAGGGCAGTGAAAATACTCTGTATAATACTATAATGGTGGATACATGTCATTAAACATTTGTCCAAACCCGTATAATGTACAACACCAAGAGTAAACAGTAATGGAAACGGTAGACTTTGGGTGACAGTGATGTGTAGATGTAGGTTCATCAGTTGTAACAACTGTACCGCTCTGGCAGGGGATATTGATAATGGGAGAGGCTATGCATGTGTAGGGGTTGAGTGTATGTGGGAAACTTCTATACCTTCTTCTCAATTTTGCAGTGAACCTAAAACTGCTATAAAAAAAATAAAGTCTTTTTTTTAAATTAATTTTTTTTTTTTTTTATTTATGGCTGTGTAGAGTCTTCGTTGCTGTGCGCAGGCTTTCTCTAGTTGAGCCGGGGCTACTCTTCATCGTGGTGCACGGGCTTCTCATTGCAATGGCTTCTCTTGTTGCAGAGCACGGGCTCTGGTAGTTGCAGCACGTGGGCTCAGTAGTTGTGGAACACAGACTTAGTTGCTCCGTGGCATGTGGGATCTTCCCGGACCAAGGATCGAACCCATATCCCCTGCATTGGCAGGTGGATTCTTAACCACTGCACCACCAGGGAAGTCCAAAAAATAAAGTCTTAATCAAAAAATCAACTGCTTCAGCCATAAAGCATTAGTCAAGGAAGAAATTACAATGGAATTAGAAAATATTTAGAAACAAGAGCTGATGAAAATATTACATAACAAAACCTGTGGGATGCAGTTAATATAGTATTTAGAGAGATATATAACCTTAAATATTTCTCATAGAAAAGCTCAAAAGTTAAAGTCTCAAAATTAATGAGCTAAATGTCCAATCAAAATAACACCCCAAAAAGTAAAAGGAAGAAAAAAAACTATAGATAAGAAAAAGTTTTTAAAAGAAGATGAACAAAGCCAGAAGTTGATTTTTTTTAAATATTCATAAAATTGACAAAATTCTGGTGACAATGATCAAGAAACAAAAAGAAGGCACAAGTAACCAATATTAGGAATAGAAATGAGTTAAGGATACAAGCCACAAACTAGAAAAGGATATTTGTCATGCAATAAATATAAAGACTATATAAAGAATTCCTATACGGAGTAAGAAGAAGATAGACAGCCAGTGGTTCAAAAGGAATTCCACAGAAGAAACATTTCACAAATTTTTGAAAAGGTGTTCGGGAATTCCCAGGCAGTACAGTGGTTAGGACTCTGTGCTTCCACTGCAGGGGGCACAGGTTCGATCCCTGGTCGGGGAACTAAGATCCCGCATGCCTCGAGGCGCAGCCAAAAAAGGAAAAGGAAAGGTGTTTAACCATATTAGTAATCAAGGAAATGCATGTTAATACCTATGAGAGTCACAAAATCAAAACGTCAGACAATACCAAGTATAAGTGAGCATATGAAACGGGGGCACTGCACTATCTGCTAGCTGGTAGCAACCTTTGGAAAACAGTTGGCCTTATCTGAAGGTAAAAGTGTGCATACCCATATGGATCTTTTGCCTAAAACACCTTTTTTCTTAATCTTACTGAAAATATCTTTGTTTATTTCTGAATTCTTTCTTCCTTTAACTACAGCGTTGATTTCTTCATTTTAATTTTAAATACATCCTTCTTATTCTCTTGATAATGGGATTTGACTTTCTCTTTTTGAATGGGCATTTATTCCCTCACCCAACTTATATTAAACATTTTAGTATCAAGATCCCATTAAAAATTTATTGAGGACCCCAAAGAGCTTTTGTTTATGTGAGCTGTAGCTATTTACCATATTAGAAATTAAAACTGAGAGATTTTTTAAAAAATAAAATAAAAAACTATGCATACCCTATGACTCAGGAATTCCATTTCTAGGTATGTACTTCAGAGAACTCTTGAATACTAATGTTTATAGCAGTTTATTTTATTTTATTTTTTAACATCTTTATTGGGGTATAATTGCTTTACAATGGTGTGTTAGTTTCTGCTTTATAACAAAGTGAATCAGTCATACATAAACATATGTTCCCATATCTCTTCCCTCTTGCGTCTCCCTCCCTCCCACCCTCCCTATCCCACCCCTCCAGGCTGTCATAAAGCACCAAGCCAATATCCCTGTGCCATGCGGCTGCTTCCCACTAGCTATCTACCTTACTACGTTTGTTAGTGTGTATATGTCCATGACTCTCTCTCGCCCTGTCACAGCTCACCCTTCCCCCTCCCCATAACCTCAAGTCCGTTCTCTAGGAGGTCTGCGTCTTTATTCCTATAGCAGTTTATTTTTCTTTGTTATGAATAAAAAAGAAAAATCTTGTAACCCCCTGGAGGTAACCTAGCTGATAAACAACAGTAGAAGGGTAAGTAAATAAGCTTCAGTATATTCACCCAGGGGAATACCGTATAGCAATGAAAGGAACAGCAGCTACAGAGAACAATATGGTGAATACCATTATCAGAACATTGGGGGAAAAAAGCAAATCATCAGTGAGTTACATAAAGAATTATCCCATTGATCTAAAATTCAAACAGTTACAAACACTGAATTATTTAGGGTGTAATGGTCAGTTTTTTGTGTCAGTTTGTGTAGGCTAGAGTTCCCAGTTATTCAGTCAAACACTAAGTGTTGCTGTGAAGGTATTTTATAGATGCATGGAAGTCCATAATCACTTGATTTTAGGTAAGGGGGATTATTCTAATAATAATCTATATGGACCTGTTGTAATCAGTTGAAAGGCCGTCAGAGCAGAGCTAAGGCTTTCCTGAATAAGAAGAAACTCCCACTGTGGACTGCAGCTTCAGCTCCTGCCCAAAAGTTGCAGCCTGCCCTTCCCAGTGACCTACCCTGCAGATTTCGGACTTACCTAGCCAGCCCCACAAATGCATAAGCCAATTCCTTGAAATAAATCTTCTTAATATAGGTCTCCTACTGATTCTCTTTCTCTGACTGACAGATTTTGGTCCTGGAGGTGGTTCTAGAGGAAGAGAATCTTAAGGATAAGTTTCCTGAATAGGTCCTGGATTTGCTGGAACTGTTTCTGTAGTCTGATTAGATTTAAGGGCACAAATGACTCTATTTCAAGTGGTAAAGAGGGTACTGGTAGTCCATGGAGTGATGATATTAGAGATATGAAAAATATTGCCATTGGATACTCCAGGCAAGGGTTTGGATGACCTTTGAACTTTTTTTTTTTTTTGGCAATGCCACGAGATTTGTGGGATCTTAGTTCCCCGACTAGGGATTGAACCTAGGCCCTCAGCAGTGAATGCGCTGAGTCCTAACCACTGGACCACCAGGGAAATTTCCTGGGTGACCTTCGAACATTTTAGTCAAACTAAATAGTATAATGAGATTGGCTGGTGGTTTCTAACTGTGCTGGACAAATTGGGAAAAGAGAAGGATAAGCTCAAGGCTTTAAATTCCCAGCTCAAAATCCTCATAAAATGACCCAAAAGCTGGCCGAAAAACAAACCCCATATCTCACTCTGTGAGTGGCTGAATTATAATGCAAATTGAATTCCCAGTCTCAATGGTACCTACTGTTAAAGTGAGGGCACTAATTGCGAAGAGATGGGATACTGAAAGTTGGAATGAGGACAAGTGGGAAGACCCTGAGAGAGATGGGGATGTTGAGTCCCTCAGTTCTGGTGAGACTTTTCGAGCAGTAGAAGCAGACTTTCCACTGGCATCTGAGGGGATTAACCCTGCATTGGAAACTGTAATGGCCTCCCCAAAGCAGCTGCTTTGCAAGACAGTGCTGTTTCTCCTCAGGACCCACTCCCACCCCTCCCTTTGCTTCTAGACCTACAATTAGTCTCAAGTCCCAGCATGTCCCTAAAGGTGAAGTGTAAAGCAGGAAGAGGTGTGCTATTCACCAAAAACACTGCATGATTTCCCCAATTTATACAGACAAAGTCAGGGAATATGAGATTGGAATGTTAGAGTGGAGTACTTCTGTAAGACCTGCTCGTCAGCCCCAGGAAGGTGCAGAGGACACATTTTTCACCACAACACAGAGGAATACTTACAAAGATGGGAGAGACTATTAATACCAGCAAAGGAGTGATGTCCCTCTCACCCCTGCAGCCTCATCCCACCAAGCCTGGCAGAGAAGAGAAGGGCCAAGACGCACCTTTATCGGTACTTTTCTTAGTTCCTCTGATCAGACCAGCGTGTCATGCACCCAACCCTGAACCAATTAGTGTGGCCAGTGGGATGGGAAATGTTATTCGGCTTAAACAATTCAGGGTCTATACCTGGGTTGGGGATGGGATCAAATCCCAAGCCACATAGCTGAAAATAGGTGATGGGGGTGAAGAGTACAGTTCTGAGTGGGAATTCTGACTACTGTTAACTGGAAAGGGGGAATAGATGGTGGGCACTAAACAGGATGAATCTCCTCTGTTGCTGCAGAAGGAAAATAGTACAGACTAGGACCCAGGCTTGCTATGTACCGACTCACACCAGGGCGGGGCAGGCTGGGTTTCTGTGTTCCCTATCAGTGTAATGGATTTGGTGTTTTAATCTAATCGTGTAGTGAAAGTTCCATACTTGAAAAAAAAGTTCTATACTTGAGAAAAGCTTCAAACACATGCATAAATGTATCTTGACAATTGGACTATACCAAATCCTGTTTATTATCGTAGTCAGTAGAAGTGCTGGTTTTGAGGATCTCCTAGTGTTGGAGGAGGTCATAGAGAGCATGTGACCCACGAGCTGGACCCCGGCAACTGGAGGCCCCTCACCACCTCCCCATCCTTGGAATGTGTGCTCTGCTTGTCTTCCTCACGCTAGAAGCTGCCCAAGGACACAGCTTTGAGATAGTCATGTGGTGCTGAGACCATCTGGACGTTGTACGTGATGGAGCCCAGTTCAGTCCTCTGTATAAACTTCAAGATTCTGGCAGGCGGGTGTGGAGATCTGTTCATCTTGCAGCCACCCAAGACAAGCTTGGTAAGTAGCTTCTCTTGCTTCTTAAACCTGCCACCTACCAATCTGCAGTGGTTTGCCTCTTTCTTCAGTCTCTCCCTGCCCTTCACCTATGGGGCCAGTTTCAGAAGCTCCCAAGAAGGCTGCAAACTAACACCTAGGTGTCTGGAGCGGCATGGATTATTATTTGTGCCTCAACTAAAAGTAGTAATAGCTTTTAGCTTTGGTCACTTATACATGCAAACTCTGTATACTAAGTGCCCTCCACGCATCAGCTCTTAAATCTCCCTCAACCCTGTGAGCTGGATATTATTATCTGACTTTCCTGATAAGGAATCTGAGGTTTAGGGATATAGGCAGCTTGTCCAAGATAACACAGCTCCTAATGGCAGAGTTGGAATCTGAACCAGGCCTACAGGACCGCAAAGTTTGTCCTGTATGATGGGTATCGTGCTTTGCCCCTACCCCATCTCCACACCACACCCCTGCCCTGTCCTGCTGTATCAAATTGGCTATTAATGAAAAAAATTCAGATTCAACCTTTGCTTCCCAGTGCTAAGTTTGGCCTCATCTTCTATCTGAAAACTCTAAAAGTCAGGATATTCACTGGCTCTGGAAAAATAGTCTGCACAATTCAGTTGCAAAGTTTGAGCAGAGGCTGCAAAACTTATCTTTTAAGCTCTATGAGGTTTTAGTATCAGGAAGCTCCTTGTCATCATCTGCCAGATTCCTGTTCTGTTGCTTCACTTTGTCTTGTCTCCTCTGTTACGACTTGATGTCATACCTGAGAACAATAGCTGTTTATGGTCAAGCTTTAAAATATCAAAGTCAGGAAGTCAGGGAACCATATGTATTTCTGGAGGAGTAACAAACACGTTGTCAGACTTGTTTTTCTATGCACCCGTGATAATTTACTGGTGTTGATAAAAAGGTCCATCATGCCGTGGACTCAGATTCCCACTGATCTTTGAGTCAAGGGAGTGAGAACCTCCACCAAGAGGAGTCTGTTTGGGCTGCTTTTACAAGATACCACAGACTGGGTGGCTTTTAAACAACATAACTTTATTTCTCACAGTTCTGGAGGCCGGAAGTCTGAGATCAGGGTGCCAGCATAATGAAGGCCTTCTTCCTGGTTCATAGCCAGCAACTTCTCGCTGTGTCCTCACATGGTGAGGACGGTTGTGTCTCTTTTATAAACGGGTTGTGTCTCTTTTATAAGGACACTAATCCCATTCACGAGGGCTCCACCCTCATGACCTAAGCAGCTCCCAAAGGCCCCACCTCCTGATACCATTAGAATTTCAGAATTAGAATTTCAACATATAAATTTGGGGAGGGGGTGGGCACAAACATTCAAACCACAGCAGTGTTTCCGTCACCTTCCAAAAGGTAGGATCCAGGATGTGTGAAAGTTGGAGGGAGTGACTGAAGACCATGGGGTCGAATGTAGTTCGTTTTTGCAAAGAAATGGATGGAATCCATTGAGGTTCCTAAGTTTTCAGAAGTGTAAGAGCCAGGCTGCCATGCTTGCTTGTGAATAGGAGCTGGTGAATAGGATGGGGCTGTGAGACCCAGATTTGGAAGGTACCCTACTCCTACCTGCAAATGTCATATTTAGACACTTAGCAAAATGTCATATTAGGAAAAATATTTAGCAAATGCCATATATAGACACTTAGCAAATATGGTTAGCAAGTAACCAGGTTACTCAACAGAGGCCTCAGTTTCCCCATCTGTAAAACGGAGATAATACGACCCACTGCCCCAGACTGTGGAAAGGATTAACTGAGATATGGATGTAAAGTTCCTGGCATTTAGCAGGTACTTAGTAAATAGCAGCTATTATTACTAACATTTTTATTGTGTGTAGACCCATATTGAGTTTGTTCAGGCAACTGAACATATAATTTATAATAACCAACAAATGTTATGCTCCTCAGATGCAGGTCTGTGGAACCAGAATAGCATCTGTAGCAGCTGAAGTCATCCTAGGCTCTTGGCCCTGTGTCCTGGCAGCAATTTGATATGAAGATGGCAGCCAGGGTGCTGTGGGGCAGCCTCAGCCTGCTCCGCCTGGTGTGGTGTCTTCTTCCGCAGACAGGCTACGTGCACCCAGATGAGTTCTTCCAGTCTCCTGAGGTCATGGCAGGTAAAGCTCCCCATGTGTGGTTACAATAAGCTGCAGCAAAGTCTGGTCAAGGAGCTGATTGGCTATTTAGTGCGGAGGGAGAAAAATGTCTGTGCAGATGAGCAGTAAATCCACAAGCCTCTTTGGCATAATAATTTGGGAGTGGGAACTTCGCATCTCCTTCCTGAGTGGTGACATTGACCTTCTAAATGATACCGATGAAATGCCAGCCTCTTTGACATCTTCCTGCTTATAACAACAGTACGGGTCATTCAGAACAAAAGCTATTTTGGGCTTCTCAGTGGAAGGATTTTAGAGTTGGGCTTCCCCAGTGATTGGGGAAACTTACACAGGGCTGTAACATAAAATAATAACGAAACTTTTCTTCTGTAGGTTCATGTGATGGCTGAGGGAACCCAGACCTAGAATGCTCACTTTTTAGAACTTAACTTCTAGGTGGTATAGGACACATCATGAAGATGGTTGCTGGAAACCTTGAGGCCTTTCAGATGCTGTGGTCACAAGGCTTCCTCCTCATGGTTCAAGATGGCTGCTTGTGCTCCAGGCATCAGGTCTGACACCAAGTCTTTCCCGCCACCAGAGGAGAGATAGGCATGCCTACTTTCTTTAAGGGCGTATATATATATATATATATTTTTTTTTGCAGTACGCGGGCCTCTCACTGTTGTGGCCTCTCCCGTTGTGGAGCCCAGGCTCCGGACGCGCAGGCTCAGTGGCCATGGCTCACGGGCCCAGCCGCTCCGCGGCATGTGGGATCTTCCCGGACCGGGGCACGAACCCGCGTCCCCTGCATCGGCAGGCGGACTCTCAACCACTGCGCCACCAGGGAAGCCCTAAGGGCATATTTTGAAAGTCACATACTTTTTGCCCATTCCATCCCATTGGTCAGAATGTATCATGTGACCACACGTACCTGCAAATGGAAGCTAAAAAATATAGTGTTTATATCTGACCAAATGCCCAGCTAAAGAGACTAAGGATGAAGGAAGGAATGGATATTGATTGGGGAGATATCAGCTATCTCTGCCACAGGGCTCAACAGGTGGATTTGTTTTTAAAGTTGAAAGGTCCAGTTTATTTTTCCACAACCCCCCCCCCCCCCGTTTTTTTATAACCTGAGCCAGTAAAAAGCAGCCAGATTGATCTGATCCGAGGTTTTCTGTTTCCCTTTCACCTTCTGACAGAGAGGAAAAAACTGCCAAAAGGCCGGAAGAATAAGGAGAAGCAAAGAGCCTTAGACAACCAGCAGTGTTATCAAATAAATGTGAGATGTTGTAGAGCTTGGAGCTAAGATGCAGAAATTAAGAGTTCATTTTCCTCACCCCCACCCCTTAGAGCTCTGGGACAGTGGGGCACAGAGTCACAGACTAGCCCCAGGCAGCAAGTAATTTTAATTACATGAGTATATTCTTAATTTTAAACATTAAGAATCATAGACAAAACCAGTCGCTTTTGACCATAACCACAGTTGCTTATTCCCTTCCCCCATTCTCACACTGGCTGTCCTGGCTAACAGTCATAATCACGGAGATGCGTTTTTGACTCTGACTTTGGAGACTTTAGAACTCAAGGAGAGGAATGGGGCCTCCCCCTGCTCCTCCTCATACATCCTGTCCAGGACACACTGTTACCTCACTTCCCAGGTGTGAGCTGTGTAACGAACCATCACAGACCTAGCAGCTTAAAACCAGCAGCTCACAGTTCTGTAAATGAGAAGAAGTGCAGCCTGGGCTCTCTGGTCAGGGTATCATAGTATGGGCTGGGCTGAGTTCTTGTGTGGAAGCTCTGGGAGAAAATCTGCTTCCAAGACGATTCTTGCTGTTGAACACATTTAGTTCATTGAGGCTATGGAACTAAAGCCCCATTTCCTTGCTCGCTGTAAGCCACGGGCTGCTCTCAGCTCCCAGAGGCCACCCACATGCCTTGCCAACTGCCCCTTCCACCTTTCAACCAGCAAATCCTTCTCACCTCTGATGTCCTCTTCTGCCACCAGCTGGAGAAAAGTCTCTGATTTATACGGCTCATGTGATTTTTGTCACACACATCTGGGTGATCTCTGTATCTTAGGGTCAGCTGACCCCTGTGACATAACCTAATCACAGGAGTGAACTCTGTCATCTTCCCAGTCCCAGGGATTATGTCCGGCATGTACACCAGGGGGCTGGAAAATCTTGGGGGCCATCCTAGGATTTTGTCCGTAATATCCTCTGCTCTGGGACCTGGCTCACCTCTCCTTCTCTCTCTGCAGAGGACGTCCTGGGCATAAAGGCCGCGCGGCCCTGGGAGTTTCACCCCAGCAGCCCCTGCCGTACAGTGGTCTTCCCACTGCTGACCTCTGGCTCCGCCTTCTGGCTGCTCAGGCTCTGGGAAGAGTGGGGGCCGTGGCCTGGCCCGGTGAGCGGCTATGCGCTGCTTGTCGGGCCCCGCCTCCTCCTCGCTTCCCTCTCCTTTGCCCTGGACTTGGCCGTGTACCACCTGGCCCCACGCTGGGGGGCGGAGCGCTGGAACGCCCTGGTCCTGCTGTCTGGTTCCTACGTCACCTTGGTCTTCTACACAAGGACCTTCTCCAATGCCATTGAGGGGCTGCTCTTTGCGTGGCTGCTGGTACTGGTATCCCCCCGTGTAGCTGGGAGCTGCACTCCCAAGAAGCCTGCTCCAGGCCCGCCGTGGCACAGTTGGCTTCTTGGGGGTGTCATGGCTGCTGGCTTCTTCAACCGGCCCACCTTTCTGGCCTTTGCTCTGGTCCCCCTCTTCCTCTGGGGTACTTATGGAGCCACAAACCCCAGCTTCAAGTCGCTGACCAAGGAAGCCCTGGTGCTGCTCCCAGGGGCGACCCTCACAGCAGTGGGGTTTGTGGCTGTGGACAGCTGCTATTTCTCCAGTCCATGTAGACCCAGTACCCTTGTCCTTACACCTGCCAACTTCTTGTACTACAACCTGGATCCCGTAAACCTGGCGAGGCATGGCACACACATGCGGCTCACTCACCTGGCAGTCAATGGCTTCCTGCTTTTTGGGGTGCTGCATGCCCACGCCCTGCAGGCCGCGTGGCAACAGCTGCGAGCCTGCCTCCAGGCCTTCACACAGATGGGCTTCCCAAGGGCACTGGCTGCCCGGAGCCTGCAGTCCAGCCCCAGGTCTCACCTCCTGCTCCTCTACTTCATGCCCCTGGCCCTGCTGTCTGCCTTTAGCCACCAGGAGGCTCGGTTCCTAATCCCCCTCCTGGTCCCCCTCGTCCTGCTTTGTAGTCTACAGACCCAACTGGCACCCTGCAAGGGCACCCTGGTCCTCTTCAATGCCCTGGGTGCCCTCTTCTTCGGCTGCCTGCACCAGGGGGGCCTAGTGCCTGGCCTGGGGCACCTGGAGCAGGTGGTTCGTGCTCCTGTGCTCCCACAGGTACCCACCCACTACACACTCCTATTCACCCACACCTACATGCCCCCCCGGCACCTCCTGCACCTCCCGGGCCTCGGCTCGCCCGTGGAGGTGGTGGACATGGGCGGGGCTGAGGACCAGCTCCTGTGCCAAGCCCTCAGCAACCTCACCAGACGACCAGCCTGCCATGTGGCTGGTGGGCCGTGGCTCTGCCGCCTTTTTGTGGTGACCCCTGGCACCACCAGGTCTGCCATGAAGAAGTGCAGCTTCCCCCTCAAGAGTGAGACACTCATTTTTCCCCACGTGACTCTGGAGGACCCACCGGCCCTGTCCTCCCTGCTGAGTGGGGCTTGGAGGTACCATCTCAGCCTTCACATCCTGGAGCTGGGGGAGAAGCCTGACAATATGACAGAAAAGCCCCTGCCCAAGACTCAGCCATAGGTGAAGGTGCTGCTCCACCTTCTAGGTAGAGAGCTGGGCTGGGACAGAGCCCTGACTCTCTTCCTTCCCTTTCCCTTCCAGAATCCCCACCTCTCCTGTGCACAGCTTTTGACTGCTCCACCTTCTGGGTAAACTGACACCCATCTTCCCTCAAAAACCAAAGATCTGACCAGTCACAGTCCTGATGCCAAGTTCCCCAAAGAACCTGGTGAAATCAATGACGCAAAATGCCTGTTCCTGCCCTATTCCTTCCAGCCACTGTGATGTTTTTTAAACATATAAATAGCACCTGATTGTGAAAGGAGACAACAATCTCCTAATGACTTTCCTGAATGACTCGCCCCAAACCTTCCAGGATGCCTTACCTCTTGCTGTCATGACAACCCTTTGGCTTCCTAGATACCTGGAAGGAGGCAGTGTAGTGATGTAGAAAGAGCAGGTAGCTCATATTCAGAGGAGTTAGTTCTCGTCCCTGGTCTGCTACACACTGGCTATGTAATCTTAAGAGAGCCCCTTCCCCTCACCCAGCCTCAGTTTTCCAGTCTGTACAATGGATCAGAAGGTCTCTGAGGTGTCTGCCAGCTAACACTGTGTCATTCCTGGGTCTGCAGCACATGTTCCCTGGCCAGACAGGCATGTCTCTCCCAAAGCTCTGTAAGCATAGAAGTGGGTGTGGCATATTTAATGGCACTTCAGGGCCTACCTACCGTCTCAGTGCTTGGTTATTACCAAAAAAAGTAGTTCTGGAACTTTTCTGCCCACCCACTCTCTTACTCCTGTCCCTGAGAGAGGTGATGGAACGTTTCTGCATCTCACCCTTGAGGGATCAAGCCCAGATGTTCTCCCTTCTCAGTTGGCCCCAGTGGGAATGGAGATACAAGGCTCAGTCAGTATCTGGTGGCACTTGAGCACAAAACCTTAAATGTGGTCTGGTCACTCTCCAAGCTCAAAGCTTCTGTCTGGATCCCCTTCACAGGATGGAGAGCAGACCCCGGGCCAAACCCACACCTGCCGCCCTGGTGAAAGCCATCAGCCCGGGGCGTGTTGCTCCTCACAACACAGGGCGCCCCCGCCCGGTCCGCTGGCAATATGAGGGGCTGTGGCACTAAGCTTGTCCTCGTTCTCCCTCCTCACGCCCCTGCCATCTCGTGAGAACAAGAAGCACCCAGGCCACTGAGAGCAGTATGCTGGAGGAGCACAGAGCAGGCGGCCAAACCTATACAACCGAGCAAACCTGAACGCTTTTCTAGTCCCGCCTTCTGCTGGCTAAAGCCTCGGGTCATCTTAAAGCTCCACCCACCGCAGGCAAGCTGCTCTGTGGCTGCTGCTGGGTCCTAGTGCCACACTTTGCTCAGGACTCCAACCCCAAGGGAGAGGAAAGTCAGTGCCATGCTAGTAAATGTTTAGCAACCCGTTCTCTAAGGGCAAACTAGCCCCCATTTGTAGTGTTTTCTGACTTGTGTAAATACTCTTACCGTGGCTGATTTCAATCTACTAAAATGATGTTACTCAACTTGGGAGGAGATGCTAAGGATCTCTCTCCTGAGCTGGCTGTTCAGCTGGCTGTTCGGATATTTCCCTATTTAAAACTCTACAGTACCTGTTCATGACAGTTCACTGTTGTTTTGGTTGGTTTGTTACGAACTTCAGATTGGTCTTCCTACCTGTACTGCTTAGCATCATCTCTGGCACCCGACAGCACTTATTTACTTTGCAGCCAAAGATGGCTTTTCTGCCCAACAGATAAAACCAAATGCCACCTTGAGACACCCCAGATTCAAAGGTCCCAAATTCCTCTGGGCTTCTCGGGACTTCTCTTCTCTTCCCCAGTTGGGTTCACAACCTCAGAATTCCCTGGAGGAGCTGTTGGTGTAGCAGTCCGTGTAGCCTGTAGTGATATGACCTGTAACAAATTTGTCTGTAAAGTGTTGCTATCTAGATTTGTGTGGCACCAAGGGGTGATTTGGAATTGTCCTGCAGGATAGTGGAGTGAGTTACTTCCCTGCTTCACTTTCTGACAAAGCTCAGAAGAGCCTGAAAGGTATGTTGGGAGATTGTTGTCACTGGGGATGGTGGGAAGAATTTGGTCTGCTTCTTTAGTAATAGGGTACCTGGTGGGATGACAAGCCACTGACTACGAACACTGGAGGCTTCTCCAACAAAGCGGGGAGGCATCCAAATCTCCTCTAGCTGGAGCAGAAAGGACCCAGTTCTCTCTCTCTGCTCTCAGGCTCCTTTTACAAAAACGGAGGGAAATTAGTTCCTTCACACTTCTTCCGCAAAAAATAAACTGCCTTCATTTCTTGCTTTCCTTCCTTTCTTACCAAGTGGCCAGCTTGTCCAGAAGCTTCATTGCTTCCTGCACTTCCTTTTTGTCTCTGCTAGTCTAGAAAAAGACCCAACTGTGAGTGTGCTTGTTTATGTGGAGGGTAAGGGATTGGGCTGGGGACGGCTAACATTCTGCTCCTCTGATATTCAGATCCAGAGACCAAGGAGTGGGATTGAAACCAATGAGGCAAACAAGGCAGTAGAATGAACAAGCTCCTCTGGCTCCTCACTGCCAAGGTCAAAGGAGAGTCCAGTGAGTTGCCTCTGGTCTGGGAGAGGGAGGACAGGAGGGTAGGATGCCAAATTAGAACTCTGTCATTAGGAGAGTGGGACACTGGCCTCAGAGAGGATTAAATAGAAGCCCCTCTGATGGGAAGACTGGAGGACGGAATGTCAAATCAGAACTTTGACCATTAGGAAAGTGGAGGACAGGCTGCTTTTGCTTCTCCACCCTATCCAGTGACTATCAGAATGCCAGAGTACAAACTGGTCACCAGCCTAAAAGCTTCTTGGGCTTCGAGCTTTCTAGATTGCAAGATGAACTGTGTAGCCTGATTAGAGACAATCAATGCATACAATGGATTTCCTAATCGTGGGTTTGTTAGCTGGAGCATAGCCTTTAGAGTGCATCCCAGACCCTCTAAAATAGGGACAAGGAATCCAGGTAGCTTGTTCCATGGTAGGCAGTTGTCCTAACACCCAGTGATGATAGTGGTTGGTGGCAGGGAAGGGAGGCTTTGAAGGTCAGGGTAAATGTGATTAGGGACGTGGGCCCTGGAGTCAAACACCTGTATTCACATTCCACTCTGTAAGGCCTTGGGCAACTTAAGTAGCCTTATACTTCCTCATATGAAAGTTGTCTTAAGGAGTGAGATAACCCACACAGAGTGCAGTTAGCAAGTGCCCAGTACAGAGTAAGTACTCAGTATGTGCTAACTACTATTACCATAGGCCTACAAGTCCCCAGGAATCCTAAATCCACCTTGCCAGAGAAGTAGGGAGCTCACACTGAAACCATGGGTAATGAGTCAATCCATTTCACCTGCCTTCACTAATCAAGGTCATTTTAAGACTCACAAGGCCTCCAAGCAGCACAAAGCCTAAACAATAAGATGTTTGATGGAGTTGTTTTCCAGGAATTTGCAGTTGGCTGTGTCTAGTTCAAGCTCTGGGCATGCTCCTGACCTTTTGACATCAGAGGGCCGAAAACTCCACCGGCAGAGGCAGGTGGTGCTAAAGCCTCCATTTTTCAAGCTGCAGATGCATGTGGCTTAGTTACACCTGTGCAGAACTACAATTATCACACCTTTCTCCAATCACCTTTCCCCACGCTCCCCACGTCTCAGGCCGCCCTGCTTCTTTATTCTTTATCCCCAAAATACCCGAAGCCCCTTGCCTTGGGGAAGACGGATCTGAGACTAGTTCTCCTCCTCCTTTAGCTGCCTTAAGCGTTAACCCTCTCTTTGCTGCAAACCTCTGCATCTCAGCGTTTGGCTTTCTACGCATGGGGCAAAAGAACCTTGTCCAGTAACAATACCCATTTCTCAGCTCACACATTTAATCAGAGGATGTTGGCAACTGCAGGATTGTCTTTTCATCCAGGATCTCCCCTGGAAGTAGTGTCCTGCTATATCAGTGCACAGGCAGCAGCATCCATCACTAGTTTTAGTCCCATTTCAGAGGGCAGACCCTCTTTCCGGTTGTACTTTGGTCCATGGCGCTCTGCCCGCGCGGTGTATCAGGTACCAGTCTTTACTTCTGTCAGGCTTCGGGGGCTTTCCTCATACGCTGTGTCCCGACCGATCACAGGGCTCCCTTCACCAGGGGTGTCGGTATGGCCTGGGCTCTCTGATGAGCGGGACCTCTGTAGGCGGACCATCTGAGTCCGGATTCCAAGCCATGCGTAGTGTCCGGGATGACTTCATAGCGCCGAGGCCGGTGTCGAGCCCGGAAGGGAAAGCAGGCGACCTCGACTCGGCCCGGCCTGGGTTTAGGGGTTTGCTCCCGGGCCCTTCTGGCTACCTGGTGGTGGCCGCGGGCGTTCCCGGAGGCTGCGGCGTAGCTCCTGAATGAAGGTGTCTCTGAAGCGGGCAGCGCGGCAGCCCAGGGAGCCCGCGGTCCCTGCCGCGAGGGCTCGCAGGCGCCGGGCCGCGTCCTGCCCGTGTACCTGGGCCTGCAGCAGTACGAAGGCGGTGAGCTGTGCCGCACGCCGGATGGGCCGCGACTCAGAGAGACGCTCCACCAGCTGCGGGCTGTGCAACAGGGCGGCCAGCAGCCGCCGTAGAATCATCCTCGGAGCGTCCCGGAATCCAGAGCACGCCGCTCTCACTTCTGATCGGCGACGCCTGACTACGGACCACGTCTGCGCCGGCGCCGCCGGATGACGACACTGCCGCGCTGGGATTGGAGCACGGGATTAAGACTTTTCACAGCGGCCTCCGAGCGTTTCCGGTTCCGCTACCGCCGGGGCGGCTTCGTTTTTCTCGCAGTGGCGGCGTCCTCGACCGAAATCTGTGCGTTATGTCGGGTGGCCTCCTGAAGGCGCTGCGCAGCGACTCCTACGTCGAGCTGAGCCAGTACCGGGACCAGCACTTCCGGGTGAGGCAAGCGGGGCAGCGAGAAGGGGAGGCCCCGGGCCAGAAGGCTGAGAATTGGTTTGCTCTTGTCTCATTGTGTCGTCTCCCATTCCCTGGTATCCCGAAACGCGAAGGGAAGCCTCGGTGCCTGCTGTGGAATGGATTCTGAAAGGGCGTTTGGATATCACTGAATCCTCTTCTCTCGTAGGCAGGGAATTTGAGGCTCGCTCTCACATTCCCTAGCAGCCGCTGCCTGATCCCCGGGGCAGTGCAGACGGGCGGCAGTAGTACTGGCGTCTCAGGTTTTCCCGAACGGTGCGGCGGGAAGGTGACTTTATGATGAGGGAAAGCGGTGTCTTTTTGACACGTGGAGCATGTGGAGGCGCCATCCTGACCCAGATACCGGGGCTTTTAATTATTTTTAAATTTTCAGTTACATCAGCCAAACTGCGCTTTGGCGTTTCGCGTCCTCTCCTTGGGCTAGTTAAACGGCCCTCCACAAGTTGTACGTGGTGAGTGGCAGACACAGTTGAGCCCTGCCTCCACTTTTAGGGAGCCCTTGGAGTGTAGAGGGGGGACCAGCATGTTAAGTGTCTGGATGTCAAGATCGGAGAACTGCTGGGTTTCAGAAGAGGGAAATTTTCGTTTGGCCCACGTCACAGCAGATTCTGTGGAAAAGGGGGAGGCTACAGCTATTAAAGGTGGGTTCTTCAGTATCAGCAAAGGCGGGGATGGGGTGGAGGTGACTGACACTCATTAACTAGTGGTTGTTTAGTAAATTTGTATTGAGTGCTGTTGCTGAAGCCTTCTGCTAAACCTTAGAGAGGGAAGACAGTTTCCACACCCTAAGACTTCATAATCCTCTAGGGATTATGGGATTGTAAATGGAAGGACTATAAATGTACAGATTTACAATGGAGGTAAGTGATCATAATCTAGGCAGAAATGATGAGTGGAAAGGGAGGGGCTGTGAGGATTCAGAAAATTCCCTGTGACGGGGAAAGGAGGGGTCACATACAGAAGAAGGTAGGTGTGGAGAATGTTTAAAATGCATTAGTAGGGTAGGGAAATGGAAATTTGAGGTCAAATTGAGAAGGATCTTAGATTTTCACGCAGTCAACTGTTTTTAAATGCTTACTGTATGCCAGGCATGATTTTTCATTCTATCACTTTTACAGGTCTCATTACTTTAGAAAGTTCCACATCATAACCATCCTGAATTTCAAGCATCCTGCAAGATTAAAACAGTGAAAGGATTCAACTTTTGCTGTTGTTTATCTCTGCAGTCTAAAGCCTATAGCTTCATTTAGATAGTAGTAAGATACTGTCTTGTAGAATTTCTACAGTGTTTCCTGAATGGGATCCACATTATTATCGTACCTTAAATAAGTACTTATACCAGTTGTCCTAAACTGTAGGCTGTTTGGTGGGACATGACTTGTATGTGTGAGAAAAGAAGGAAAAAGGAAAATGCTTCTTGACCATAATTTTAACAAATCAGTAACAGCAGTGATAAAGTGAATCTACTTTATTTAATGTCTCATTCCAGAGTCCTGGAAAACCTATTTTTAATGTATCGTTAAAATGACTCTTGTCCTGTGAACTTTTAAGGAAGTATGGGATTGGGGATAAGACTGGGTTTGGATTCCAGCTACAACTACTGATTATATGTGTGACCCTGGACAAGCTACTTAACTGTCTTCCCTCAGGTAGAATGAGGATAATAAATTAGGACCTACTTCATTCAACTCTGAGAATTAAATGAGACTTCCATACATGGAGATCTGACTTGCAGTCCCTTGATTCTCCCTAGAGGCAGACATATTACCTGTTTCTTGTGTGTGGTATCCATGTATATTCATGCTTTTAAAAAATATAACTTGGAGCATACGCTTCACATTGTTTTGTGCCTTTCTTTTTTCACTTTGCTCTTGGAAATTCTAGGGTGACAATGAAGAACAGGAAAAATTGCTGAAGAAAAGCTGTACATTGTATGTTGGAAATCTTTCCTTTTATACAACTGAAGAACAAATCTATGAACTCTTCAGCAAAAGTGGTGACATAAAGAAAATCATCATGGGCCTGGATAAAATGAAGAAAACAGCATGTGGGTTCTGCTTTGTGGAGTATCCTTCCTGTATGTTTGATGTAGCTGTTGGCCAGAGGTGGGGCCCAGAGTGGCTGGTACCCTATTTTACAAGATGAGTGAGGATATTCGTTGATTAGCATCCCTACACTTATCTCTGCCTCTCCTTCCTTCTGTCCAGTGTGCCTATACTCTTACACTGGGAAAGCTATTAACATTAACATTCTTTCTGAAATCCATTTTTTCATAGTTGATTAAGAAAAATAATCTTTGAAAATGTATATGCTTATGGTGTTTCAAAATGTCCAGAGCATAGTGAAAATGAAAGCCCTATACCATTCTAAGTCCAGAGACAATCAGTTACGAGTCTCGTGGGTCTTTCCAGAAGTAATCCTATGTATGTGTGGTAGCGTACTGCATGCACTCATTTTTTTTTCACCTATCTTAGAAATTGCTTCATGTTAGCATATGTAGATCTACCTCTTTTTAAAACAACTGTATAGTATTTCATTATGTAGATGTATATAGCTTGATTTTATAGGTCAAAACCAAAGCTATATTTACTTGTGACCATGTATTCTCTCCCTGGAAACTCCAAATATTGGACCTTCTGGATTTATCCTTTGATGTTTTGTTTTTTAACTAATATTTTTCGGTCATTTTGTTTGAGAAATTTTCCAGACCTGATCTACTGTGTCTTGAATTTTCTTTTCTGTGCCCTGAATTGTTTCTTTTGGTTGTATTTATGCCGTAAAATTTCCTTCAGTTTCTGGTGATCCCTGGATTTCTGATCATAATTAGGGGAAAAAAGACTATGTGGATCTAGGCGGAACTACTTTTTAAAATAATTAATTAATTAATTAATTTGGCTGCGCCGGGTCTTAGTTGCAGCACACGATTCGTTGCTGCTCTAGTTCCCTGACCAGGGATCAAACCCGGGCCCCTTGCGCTCGGAGCGCAGAGTCTTAACCACTATACCATTAGGGAAGTCCCCAGGCAGAACTTCTTAAGTTGCTGCCTTGCCTTTGGGACATGTGGGTTTCTCAAATGCTAGAACGAAAAGGGATTTTATTTGGCTTGCTAATGTTAAAGACAATGCCCTAGTTCCTCCAGACAGTTCAGATCCCTATCATTTTACTTTTATTTGCCTGGGATTAAATGCCTTTCTGTTAACAGGTCTTTTCCCCACATAGACACCTTTAATTAAACCCTATATTCAGCCTCACTTGTTATTCAACTTGGAATTAAGAGCCTCCTGGGGGCTTTCCTGGTGGCGCAGTGGTTGAGAGTCCGCCTGCCAATGCAGGGGTTCGTGCCCTGGTCCGGGAGGATGCCACATGCCGCGGAGTGGCTAGGCCCGTGAGCCATGGCCGCTGAGCCTGCTCGTCCGGAGCCTGTGCTCCGCAATGGGAGAGGCAACAACAGTGAGAGGCCCGGGTACCAAAAAAAATACCAAAAAAAAAAAAAGCCTCCTGGGCTTGCTGTCTCCTTTAAGCCCTTTCAAGGGTATTTCGCACTGTGACTTTGTTTCATCCACTAGTACTCTTCACCTTCTGTTGAATCTCTAGTCTGCTTATGGTCTCTTCTCCTCTTTGTATACGTGTTTCTTTTCTGTTTTAATGGGGGCCTTGAGAAGTAAAGAAGAGAAAACGTGCTCTATCAGCTTGAACCAGAAGCCCCACTTTTTTTAAAATATGTATATTTATTTATTTATTTATTTTTTGGCTGCGTTGGGTCTTCATTGCTGTGCCCGGGCTTTCTCTAGTTGCAGCAAGCAGGGGCTACTCTTCGTTGCGGTGCGCGGGCTTCTCATTGCGGTGGCTTCTCCCGTTGCGGAGCACGGGCTCTCGGCGCATGGGATTCAGTAGTTGTGGCTCGTGGGCTCTAGGGTGCAGGCTCAGTAGTTGTGGCGCATGGGCTTAGTTACTCTGCAGCATGTGGGATCTTCTTGGACCAGGGATTGAACCCGTGTCCCCTGCATTGGCAGGCGGATTCTTAACCACTGCGCCACCAGGGAAGTCCCAGAAGCCCCACTTTTGATTTCGGTATCTGATTTCTGGATTCTGCAAGCTTTTCCCACTCTTCCTTCAGATACGAGGGACGAGTGCCTAGGTTTTACTTTTTGCCTCTGGTGGCAATACTGTAAAATAGTTCACGGGGGACAGAAAAGGCAAAGAAAATACTAGATAATAACCAGTCTCTAAGAACTGGAGTGTTTTTGCATCTGCCTTGAAGGTCAGAGATCAACAATCATGATGGCAAATACCTGAAAGGCTACCGTTCATTGTTAGTGTTTTTTTCCTCAGTTTGCCCTTTAGCATTCATTTCATTCAACAAAAAATTATTGAATGCCCACTGTGTGCTAGGCATTGTGTAGATGCTGACACTGGAATTTCAGTGTTTCCCTACCTGTGTAATTAAAGACAAGGGGAAAAAGTCCAGATCAGTATTTCCTAAACCCAGCTAATGATCGTAAGTATTACTTACAGAGATTTTTTTTTTTTAATAGCACCCCAAAGACAGATTTAGTAGATCTGATTTGGAACTACTAATGTGAGTGATATTTTGAGTGTTTCCTTCTAATGAAATGCAATGGCAATTCATATGTACCGTGACCTCTTTGTAAGGTTCTTGAATATACAGCTTCATATTCAGGGAACCCAAAGATGCTGTTTTCTTGGATAACAGTTCATGGTTAAAACCTGCACTGAACATATTTTATATTTTGCAAACCAAAATATGGAGACAGTGGAACCAGATACTTAACAGGATTATCAAAAAAATCATCAGTGTAGCCACGGATAAGTGTCATTTTTGACTGCTTCTGGACCAATCTCAAACAGGCCTGTGCAAGACAAATTATTGTCTTTGAACTCCATCTGGTTGGATTAGTTTTTGTACTTTTTCTTAACTCAGCTTCATTTAGATGTTGCTTCCTCTGTTTACAAAAATATCTGGAGAAATGCTAATTCCTTAATAATTATAATTAAGATACTATTTAAGAGCAGATGCAGAAAATGCCATGCGGTACATAAATGGAACTCGTCTGGATGACCGGATCATTCGCACAGACTGGGACGCAGGCTTTAAGGAGGGCAGGCAGTATGGCCGTGGGCGTTCTGGGGGCCAGGTATGCAGAAAGGTTCTCTGGGTTCAGCCTTTGCCTGGGATTCCAGTCCTAAATGACAAGTGTTTTGTCAATTTGTATTTGCTCTTTTGAAAATAACTTTGTGCTTATAACCTTGGCTTGAAGTGAATCTGAAAACCACCCATTGGGGTTGGTAAATTATTTTTATACTTGATCTTAGCCAAAAGGCTGAGAAGTGATGATAAATTATTTTTAAAAACCATTAAGTAGTATATTATCTACATCACAAGCAACCATTAATTGGACTTCTGCTAGGGGCTAAATGTTCTCCACCTGCCAAGAGTGTTGAACAAAAACAAAATGCAGTAAAATGACTTTTACATTGTTATTTTAAAATAGTTTATTCTTTGCAACGTGCTATCTTTGAATGCTGAGTATGAACCTGGTGTTTGGTAAAACACCATTAGGTAGTCTTAAATAATTTTGCAGGGCAGTTGAGCTATATTATCAGTTGCTTAAAATTATGTTCTGTTCTGCTTGAAATGTTCACATCATGACACCTGAAAAGGCGTAGTTATTTGACACATTTTAGGAAGCATGTTTGTTACACTCATCTTCTCTATACTGTAACATGTTCTTTTCAATTAAGGTGCGAGATGAGTATCGTCAGGACTACGATGCTGGGAGAGGAGGTTATGGAAAACTGGCCCAAAACCAGTGAGTGGTGAGAGCCCCGTCATGAAAAACTCACTCCTTTGGCCTGTTGAATTTGATGTGCATTCCCAAGGTCTGCGAACCTGCCTATTTTTACCAAGCTTTATTTAATATGTCTCTACTGAGCTGGAAGGCTCTTCATGGTTTTCCACTTAAAAACTTATTAAAGGACAGAATCCAAAAGAATGCCTTTAATTCTATAGTCTTAACATCTTGGTTGTGTGTCAGATTACCAGAATGATTTCTGTTACCAGGTCAAAAATTGTGTTCCTTAGCAACAGACTTCATGTGTTATGTTGCTCTATCAGCCAAAACACACTTCTTTTAGGAAGAATGGAAAAAAAATTTTTAAGTGTTTACCATGTTTGCATCTAAGTAGGTTTATGGTCTACCGTGGGGCCTGGAATTACTATTTTTATAATTTTAAGTTTGCATGAGATAAAGTTTAATAAGTGGAGTTTTGCTGTGTAATGTAGCTTTACTCTAAATTAGGAATAGATTTTGATAACTGAATTTTTTTCTATGTTGAATTTTAACCTCTAAAGGCAAACTTAGAGTCAAGGGAACTTCCTAAATAGTTGGGTAAGCCTTAGACAGTCGCAGGGAACACCACTTCTTATGTGCTTTTTGTATCAGGAAATTAGGTCAGGACTTGAAGGGTATTTACTAAACACATTTTTCAAAATATGTTTTCGCTAACGCTAAAAAAACCAAGGGTCTGTATTAGAGGGAACCTCAACTACTCTAAGGGCAAGGGGGGGACGCTGTCAGTAGGAAATGGGGAGGAAATATCAGGAGATGTGAGTTAAACCAGTGCCTTGACATGATGAAGGTTGTTAGAGCCAGCAGATCTATATTTTTCATTTTCAAACTGATCTTGGGAATTGAGTGGGGTTGTTTGTTTTGTTTTTTAAAAAAAGAGCTTAAAGATCAAGAGAATACTTAACAAAATCAGAAATGCTTCCCTCGGGAAATGTTTTGGCTCATTCTCATACTGAAGTCTGTCTTGTTTTTTCCCTAGCTAACTGTGCTGAGTTTCAGAGCCTGGGTAGTGAGCTGGTGGTCTCTACAGAGAAGGCAGTCTGGAGGATTTATTTTGCATTTGTAAGGCAAGAGAGAATTTCTCTAATATTATGTGAACTATTGCTCATTTTAAACTGGTAGTCTAGTATTTTCCCTGATGTAAGTGATATTTTTTCATCTAGCAACAAAGTATCTCCTAATCTCCAGTAGTTTGTGAAGTTGGGGCTGAAGTATCTCAGTTGAACATCTTTCATGTTACAGTAAGTGTATGTTTTCTCAAATTTAAACTGGCTATTTGAACTTTAAAAGAAAGATATCTCTAAATTAGTTGTATTTAGGAAAACATTTGCAAATATCTAATTTAATGAGGACAAACAATTCATTATTAATTAAAATCTTTTTTACACTGTAGTTAGAATTAATGTATTTTATATTTTGCAGTAAAACGTAACTCAGATTTCTGTAGGCATTAAAACCACAGTGGTTCCTATTTGAATTGTCTTCTGTAACAGATTTCAATAAAATTGGACCAACTTATTGTCTGTTTCCTCACCGATAATGACATTGAAGCGGTCTTTACTCTGGAATACATTTTTGGGGGGAAATCTATGAATAGTATGCAGACTTTGCATGTCCATTTTTAATTTGACAGTTACTAATATTGCTGGTCACTAGCCACATGTAGCTAATTAACTAAATTAAAACAGTTCCTCAGTCAGTCACATTAGCTACATTTCAGATGCTCAATAGCCACCCGTGGTTAATGGCTGTTGTAGATAATGGAATTTGTAGGATGCCAATACAGAACATTTCCATCATTGCAAAAAATGCTACTAATGGACAGTGTGGGCTGCTTAGAGCCCACACTGGTCACTGTTAATAGATGAGCCTTGTCGTGACTGGTATGTCACTGGGAAAAATTACCAAACAACAGTACATTTTATCCAACACAAGAGAACACACATTTATAAAGGCATTTAGTTTATTTTTCAAAAAAATATTTTTGCTAGAAGGTTTGAGTGATTTTTACATGATCACAATCTTTAAATAATTTTTTTTCTAACCAAAAGGTACCATTTAAGTGGACAGCTTGTCTAGATTTGCTTTTGTTAACACCCAAATACAATTAGCACTTCTGATGGCATTCCCTAGGTCTTCTTAATTATCTACAGGCCAGGAGGCAGAGCCTAGCACAAAACAAAGTATGTGCTTTACACCTGCTGATTAGTTCAGTTGCATAACAATTAAGCAGAGCAGGTAATCAGGATATCTAATTCACACTATTAACACACTGGTTCTCGCCTGAAGAGTCTGATTCACCCAGAGCTCCCAATTATTCCTTCTAACCCAGGGAAGTAGTATACCACAACTGCAAAGAAAAGGGGCAGCTCAACTTAGGCTAGTGCTGGCTGTGTCCCAGTTAGGTCTGTTATTTTGTTCCAACTATGAATTCAAGGTGACCAATGTTAATCATATTCAATGATAAGTAGAAAACAAACTGCAAAGCCAAAACAAATGATTTGGGGATTACTGGCAGCAACTGCTGCTTCTCCCTTCCTTAAGTGCATCCCTTCCTTAAGAGAAGGTTGGTTCTCTATGATTCTTGAGTAGAACTTAACTAAAAGTTGAACTAAATCTACATTCATTGCTATAGATTTAACAAAAGGATAAAAGCAACTACAGACTGGTAAATTTGCTGATGGAGAGGACTGAGCAGCTTGTTGAAGGCACATCATAAGCAGCTTTTAGTTTGATAAGGCCTGCCCTCAACCCCAAAAGCATAAGGTCTGCCCACCCTGAGGGCACCCAAACAACTCAGTGCCAAGCTAGTGAGAGTAAAACAATGCCTGTCTCTTCTACCAACAGCCCAGACTGTATTTCCAAAATTTCTGTTGCAAGGAAGCCATTATTGCAAACATCAGGATAAAGGCCATTCTAAACTTAGGGCTTGGGCTAAATAGAGGTTTGCACCTAATCTCAAGATGGGGGGAAGCAACTATGTGTGCTGAAGCAAGTTTCGTGAACAACAGAGAAACATTTTAACCAGACTTAAAATATTTGACATTTAAGCTAAAGCATGCTGGACGATGTACCTCAAGGTGCCCTACTAAACTGGACGTGAAAGGCACCCTGGACTTGGGACAGCTCACCTTAGATTCTCTCTGCCTCCCTGTTAAGAGCATGACCATTTCTCAGAGTGGAGGAAATGGCAACTGAAACTTTGGGCATTAAGATTTTGGCCAGAACACAATTCTGTCTCTTCTGTATGCCTCGTTCTGTCAGAGAGTGAGATACGAGATACGGAGCTCTAAAGTATAAGACATTTTAAATCAATAGTCTAGTTACCCATTACAAAAAAAAAAAAAAGGCAAATGTCTCACATACAGGTTTGAAAAATCTCATGTTTGTATAATTATGCCTGAAAACCTCAAGAAGACACCCAACCCATTTTGTCACCTTTCCTAATGCTGATACAACCCTACCTGTAGCAGCACAAAGTGCCTCTAATAGCAGTCTTTTTAATGACTTGAAGCACAATAAGAAATACTGACCTGGTTTTATATTATACTAAGGAGTTTGAGTGACTAGGAAAGTGCTGGGGCTGTTTACAATATAAACATTGGTGTTGGTGCTTGGAATGTCTGGGGATGGGAACCCTGCATGTAAACATGTTCTGACTCCACCCTCAACTGCTGGCAGTCAGCCCTACCTTATGGCCAAGTTAAACTGCACATTTTAGCTTTTTATTTTCAACACCTCACACCTAACGAGGCATAAACCAAAGCATCTTCTGCCATTTACTTGGTATTTTTCTGTACAAGCTTCTGAATTTCTTGTATACACGTTTGTTGTTTTTCCTCCCCCAGTTCAGAAAAGATGTAGTTTAACATGCATCTTTCCCTATTTCCTTTCCTTTCCAATATCACAAAACTTTGTTAGATTAAAGATGCAAGATCCATTACTTTAATCCTAATGCAGCCAAGGGTAATAAATCAGGACAGGGCCACTTCTGCCTTCCCCCAGAAGATGAGGTTCATGGAAGCAAAAAAAAGGACTCCTGTGCTAGAGTCTCAGGGTTGGTCAAGCAGAGGCAGATGAGCCCTGCATGCTGTTGAGATCACTAAAGAAATAAGAGGGAAAAAACTCATAACATTTGGTGTACTCCCCCAGTTTCATGTCTCCCTTAATACCTTTCCTGTTCTCTCCTCTCCACCCACGTGCAAAATACCTGAAGTCAGTCTTCGGTTTTGAATGTTTATATTTTAAATACCCTTGAAATAGAAAGGTATTTGGCAAATCTGAATTTCTTCCATATGGGAAACAATTGCTGTAGAAAGGCTGAATTCTCATTTGTTTGACCACTAGTTTTGACAGATACTAATTTTTTAATGGGTCAAAACCAGAAAAATCCAGGGAATCAGTGTTCCAGCAAAAGCCTTTGTAAGTTAAAGCATTTATTATAAATGCTTCTTAAAACCAAGATTGAAATCTCTCATGTGTGAAGATAAGTGGACCCTCAAGGTCGCTGTCTTTTTCTCATACCTTAATCAACTCTTCCCAAAGCAGGCACTGTGCTTACAAGTGTGCCTCCATAAATAGAACATACCAGTCAGTTTATGGCCACTTCCTTTTCACCCTTCAAAAGGAATGTGACTCACTTGGAGAGGGAAGTCAGTGTAAGGTGCTGCTGGTAAAAATAAAACAGGACTGGCTTTGTCTGAAACCCCTTCTAGCTACCCTTTATGCCCCAGGGAACATCTACTATTCTCAGAGTTACGTTGTATCAAAAACATCCTGCATTTTTATAGGTTCTGGAATTAAAATTTAAACCTGTATTCAGTTCACATCTAACTAAGTTTCAAAAGCTGCACCAAATCTACTAGGCTTTTTTTTTTTTTTAATACTCTGCACTGCATGCTCTGTCTATATGCATGCGTTTGGATAATAAATATTAAATATGGGGGGACACACACACACAGAATCCATAAAATTAAAAATGAAACCAAACTGAACATTAAAAAATAGTACATAGTAACTAGGGAAATGAGTAAGGGCAGAAAATAAATTTGAGGTAACAACAGTGGCCCAACACCACTGATCTGAAATATCTGTAAAAATTCAAATAAGTGTTTGGAGATTCAAGTAACAAACCATCTGCTCCAACTTGGTCAGACTTCCCAGAGTCCCTGCTGAGTTTCAGTCCATGAGCCGGCACTCACACAGCTCCTTGTAAATCCTCTTCCGCACTCGGGGCATGTCTTCTTGGGAAAACTGGAAAGGCTGCTCTAAGGCGAGGCACTTGCAGTACTGCAAAGGTCCCAGAAACACTTAAGTGGCACGTGGAGTTATGTACCAGCCTAATGTATTTTACTAGATGCAGACCTAATAGGATAGGGTCTAAGGCAAATGATAAAGTTTGTTTAAACTCGTAAAAATGTTTTAAAACGTTTACCTCCAAATTATAGTCAATTTTCCAGGCAAGTATATGTCTTGGGATTCTCCCTCCCTCCCCACTCAATACTGTGAAAAGCCATACCGATGAAGGGGCTCCAGTTCTTCTAAAGGTGAAATCTGCTGAGAATGCAGCCAGACCTAACATGGCCTTTAAGTGAGAACTTGAATTTGTTTACAAACGTGAGTCTCATGAGTGAGCCCATCTTCCAAGATCTTCGGATATCTCTAAATTCATGGATTATGTACTATAATTTCCTTCATAAATGTATAACAACTTTTTCAATAGCCCTTTGAGACCTAAGATCTACAGCATGAGAAAGCACAGTGTTTAAATGTGGCCCTTATTTAAAATCTAATTAGGTTTTACTCTGTGGTTAAAGACCACCTACCAATGGTTAGAAAAATATAGTTAATACTACCAATGCCAAGGGTCTATGAAACAGACAAATTCACATCAGTCTCCAATGTGGCTTACCAATAGCCTCTGATAAGACATGGATGATACCAATTATTCATCTTCAGCCTTAGAAGGTGATTCTTCCTAATGATAATATATGAAAATGCAGAACTACTGCTTCCCAACAACAAAGGAGGGTTGGGAGGAAAAGTGTTCTGTTATCTGTACCTAGTACCTGTATACATCAGAGGGATCCCACTTCTCCCTAAACCCAATAAATTTAATTTATAAATTGTAAATACTGAAAAAACTATTTCTTTACCTGGAGCACAAATACTCCACAGTCACTGTCATTTTTCTGTTGTGGAATACACTACGGGGAAAAACAAAACGATCATTAAAACCAAGTATTCCTCTTCAGATAAGAAAAGCTGTTTTTATGGAAAAATGAGCGAGACAGGAAACTTGTCTGTATCCAAGACAGCTGGTGTGTACCTCTGGTATTCAAAGTGTTTGAGTTTATGGAGGCATCTGGCCATGAAAAGAGCTATCAATCAACCACAACTTAGAACATTTTGCCTAAATATGAGAAGTGGGAAATCAAATAAAATCCTATTTTAAAACTTCCATTTGGATAATTAGTTTTGCTATCAATTCACTGACAATGGAATCAAAATGGAATTGTGGATCAGAGGACGCAGTGCATGGCCTGGACTCTGAATACGTAGTAACAATGCTGCTTGGTAGTCTTCCCTTTTCATCTCGTATTTCACAACTCTGTCCTATTCTTTTAAAGACATGGTAAAGGTAAGCAGTATGTTTTCCAAAGAACTGGTTACTGTACTCTGCCTAAAGTGTTGGAATATGAAAGATCCTGATTAAATTTAGAATACCTGCATATACTACTGGGTAAATTCAGAATATTCACAAGTTCAGTTCTGGTTTGAACTAATATACTAGGTTATTTAAAATACAAAACATAAGTTTAGAAGTTAGCATATAGTACAGTTCAAGGATAAACAAATAAGCCTTGTCCCTTTGGGTTTGGGTTAAAGGTTTATTTCAAGACCCTGCCTTTTTAACAGTGTCTTTGATCCGGATAGACCTGAGTTCAAAGACTTCACTCTGTCAATAGTTTTGATGGCCTTTGGGGAAGCTCACACCTAGGATTCAGCTTTCTCATCTACAATAAAGAGCTTCTTATCCCTAAATGACCTGCCTACCTCACAGACTGTAAGGATCAAATGAGATCATACATAGAAAAACACTATGAAAACAAAGCAGTGCCCATAAAACAGAAGACACTGATATTTGTGACAGGGTTAAAAGGCTAGGCCTGCTCACTCTGCCCCGCATACAGCTTTTATGTCTATGGCCAAACACAGTGCTGCTTCTAGACTGTTCAGACTGAAGCACTCAGGCCACTTGTCTTCCCCAAATGCCTGGAAAGCAGCCCAGTACACTTGCTCCCTTAGTGAATGCAAATAGTCATGTCAGTATTTCTCTGGGTCTACATGAGTCATCTGGAAATAAGAGCCATGAGGCAAGAGGCAGGTGCCACCAAAAAAATTTTTTTTTCCTTTTTTTCAACAGAGCAACTGTATCAGCAGCAGCTGCCCCCAGGATGAAATGACTGAATTTATTTGCCCCAGCAGGCAGTGGGAAATTGGGCAGCCAGGTGATGAATACTGAACTGAGGTTTACTCTGAGCTGCCTCCCTGCAGCCTCTAGGCTCTCTATTGGTATCTTCATGATCAGTCTTCATGTGCTTTTAAAGACACCCACCCCTTAGACAATTCCAGCCCCTTGACATGCCTGGGTTTTCATTTTTATCACTTACTTACCTTGGTAACAGCAGTCTGCCAACCCTGAAGAAATTCAGGTCTATTTTTTTCTCTGGCTTCAGTCAGCAAATACTTTCTTATATTCTGGTTAAAAAGAAACCACAACACAGATGCTGTGTTCCATCAGTTGGTGAAAAATGGAACCTGCCCGCAGCAGACAGAAGCAAAGGAGGAGGCTGTGGCCCCACCACTGGGCAGAGTATGCATTAAAGAGTTTAAAGCTGGAACTTGATTTCAGACCTTTTTCAATTTATAGAGTGAAGGACTCAGACCTTCTGTACTGTATGCACTTAGACTGTGGACACTGGTATATGCTTTAATTAGATCTTTTTATGAGATGGTCAGCCTTTTCCAGGAGTAAGTCAACTTGCTGAATTTGAAACTTAAATAAATACTGGCAAAACAAAAAGAAAGCCTTAATTACTGCCAATGCCCAACAAAGGGAAGGAACCCATGGCAGAAATCATTAATAAATGAAATTTAAACATTCTAGCCTTAGATATACTCCATGTTTTTGAGGGCTGCAGGTAAAAGTATCATTCAGCTTCTAGAAAGTGATACTTAAAACCCATCCTGGATACTAAATACAGTCAAGTCCACTGCTGAATTCTCTACCAAGATGAAGCCTACTGAAGTTCCTAATTTTCCCTTATGCCCTCCACCTCTTTGTGTATCTTTCTCTGCCTATCTTTTCTAAGGGTGAAGTCAGAGGTTACATGAATTAAATTAACCCCCTGAAGGTGGAGCAGAAGTATGTATGTACATGTAGAAATACAAATATGTGTCTGTATATACATACATACATACATACACGTATCTGCATATTCGTATTTTCTTTCCATATATAGTATCATTCTGCAACTTGCTTTTCCAAACTCAGTATGTCTTGGAGATCTTTCCACGTTAGGACACAAAGATCTACTATATTCTTTTTAACTGCTATGGTCAGTTTAATGTTGTGAATATACTACAGTGTATGTATGTATTTAGCTATTCTGTTAGTAGAGCTAAATTTAGGTTGTTTTGACTTTTCACTATTATCAGTAATGCTGCAATGAACATCCTGGTGTATGCCCCATTCTTGTGTGCATATGCAAGTATTTTTATGTAGTATATACCAAGAAACAGAACTGGTACGTAATATGATATGTGTCTTTTTAATTTATAAGGCACTTAGAATTGCAATTGTTCCCCAAGGGGCTGTATCAATTTATACACTCCACCAGAAATTGAGAGTGCCTGTTTCTTACACCCACTTTAGTAACATCAAACTTTTCCTAACATAATAGGCAAAAAATGGAACCCTGAGGTAGTTTTAATTTGCATTTCCCATATTTCTGGTGAGGCTGAGCATCTCTCCATGTGTTTAATGGCTATTTGCATTTTTCCTAAAAATCATTTATTTTATCCTTTGTCCCTTTCTATTAGATCCTTCTTTTTCTTATTCATTTGTAGTTCTTTTTATATTCTGGATAGTGACTATTATCTATGTCACAAACATTTTCTCCAAATCTATCCCTTTTAACTTTATGACAGACAGAAGTTTTAAATGATGACATGGTCAAATTTATCAATCTGTTCCTTTAGGTCTTTTGCTTTTTTTGGTTCTGTATAAGACCTTCTACACTCTTTGTGTTTTATATTTAGGTCATTATTCCATCTGGAATTTGTTCTTATAAATAGTATGAAACAGAACCTGTATTTTACTTTTCCAAATAGAGAGCTAATTTTCCCAATGGCATATATCGAATAGCCTGTCCGTCCCCAACTTTATTATATACTAAGTTCCCACATACACATGAGCTAGTTCTAGATTCTCTATGCTGTTCCACCAATCCACTTGTCTATTCCTAAACCAATATAATTAAAATAGCTTTAATTTTCAAAACTTTGTGATATGGTTTGACATCTAGTAGACCAAATATTCCTTTGTTCAGTTTTGATCTACTTCAAAACTATTTTAGCTGTTCATGCACATGAATTTTGCAATATGAATTCTAGGATGAGCTTATCAGGTTTCATTCAAAATCCTCCTGGGAAACTGATTAGGACAGAAATTAGTTTATATTAGTTTAGGGAGAATTAATCTCCTTCCGATACTGAGTGTGCCTGTCTTCCCATCTATTCAGATTTCCTTTAAATACTTTAGAGTCTTCATCTCAAAGAATGTCCCCATTTTTTGTTAGAGTATATTCCTGGGTAATTCATGTCTTTGCTACTTTTGAAAATGGAATCTTTCTGTTTTCATTTACATTTTCTAACTGTGCGGGATAATCAGGAAACAAACTGATTTTTCTTGCTTTGTATCCCACCATCTTATTGAACTCTTATTAACTGAACTCTAATATTTTGCCAGCTGATTCTCTTGGCTATAATACACTCTACAGAAGTTATTTTGAAGATACAAGCCAATTTTAGCTCTAAGAGAAACCAAGGAAAATGATTTCTATCCACATTCAAAATGTAGTTTTAAGGGAAAGACAGAAAAAAATCTGATGAAATCCAAAACAGGTCATGTATCTCAGAGAGGGATCCAGATCGTGGACAGCTACCTCTTCCCACCTGGAGATTCCTCTTGTCCTTTTCTCTGCCAACATTTTTGACATGACATGACAGAAAATGATCATCTGTGGTACTGACTTCTGTTGTTCTATCCTAGAGCTGAGATACCATCTGGTCAATCACAAAATAAATGGGGAAAAAAAGCGGGGGGCAGTATATTAACTTACCTCTACACAAAACTTAAAATGAATGCCTTGGGAATCATAAAATGAAATAATTCGATTAGAGAGTGTCACAGTAATGAGAGACCAGTGGACTTCCAGGTGAATAGGAATCAACAGAAGACTCTTTTTAAACAAATCCACCTGATCAAGAAAAGAAAAAGAAATGTAGCCATCACCACAGGCTTTCCAAACCAACAACAAACAGCAGCTTCCATTTACTGACCTTTGACCTGTCCAAGGTCATAAAACTAGGAAGTGGTGAAGCCAGAATCTGAACCCAGATCTTAGTCTAAAGCCCATGTTTGTAACTAGTAAGCTAAAACACACAACAAGAAAATTGAAGATAACAGAAAGCACTGTTTTCCATTTAACCTGCTAAACCTGTGTTTATTAACTACCTAAAATGACTTAGCCCCTTATTTTTAAGCCTAACTTATTTTCTTATATACATATTTGACCTAGAATCAATTCTTATTTAGGAAGGAATTGTGGTATTAGAAAACAACATAGCCTTGCAATATGATCACAGGCTCTGAAGTTAAGTCTGGTCAAGTTCAAATTGTAGCTCTGCCACTTATTGGCCAGATGACTTTGGCAATTTTCATAGCTTCTCTGTGCCTTGATTTCCTCAATTATAAAATACAGATAACAATAGTACCCACCTTATGAAGTTGTTGAGAGTGACAATAAATGTAAAATGCACAAAAGTGTGCTTAGCAAATTATATGTAGCCAATAAATCTTAGCTGTTATTATCACTACCTCAAATCTCTCAGATGTCGAAATTGAGAAAAAGAGCCTTGATAATTCTTCATGTCCTTTACATCCTCACTCACCCTTCATATCGTAATACATATCACTTAAAAATCTAGAAACATTCACTGTACCACTCAAAATCCCAGTTGTGGACTGGATGATAAAGTAGTAGGTACTCAATAAACATTTGTAAAAGAGTGAATGGATTTTTCTCAGGCATTTTTTGTATTTTAGTGATTCCCTGGGTTAAAACAATTACAGGACTATTTTCTTCTTTAATTACTTATTTTATTTTATTTTTGGCTGCGTTGGGTCTTCGTTGCGGTGCACATGCTTCTCATTGCCATGGCTTTTCTTGTTGCGGAGCACAGGCTCTAGGCACAAGGGCTTCAGTAGTTGTAGCATGAGGGCTCAGTAGTTGTGGCTCACAGGCTCTAGAGCACAGGCTCAGTAGTTGTGGCGCATGGGCTTAGTTGCTCTGCGGCATGTGAGACCTTCCTGGATCATGGATCGAACCCGTGTCCCCTGCACTGGCAGGTGGGTTCTCAACCACTGCGCCACCAGGGAAGTCCCTATAGGGCTACTTTAAACTAGATTCTTAGAAACTATTTCTCAAGCGTTCTTTGCTTTCTGATATTCAGATAATGTCCTGTTCTAGAAGAATCTTCTACCAGTCTACATGACCTTGTAACAAACCACTTCTGCTTTTCAGTTTCTGTATCCATAAACCTGAGAGGTGAGGTGGACAGGAAATACTAAATAGGACATACAATTGGTCCTTTCCAGCTCAAAAATTCTGAGTATCTAAAACAAGAAATCGTATTTAAAATACAGCATTAAATGAGACCAAATTTACATTTTTCTCAAAAAGAAACTTTTTTCTTAATTATAAATCAATTTTAAAATAAAAATTGCGAAATACAGATAAAAGATATATTTCAGTTTGTCTGTCCAGATCTTTTTCTTCTTTTTAATATATTAATGTTCACACACGCGCACACACAACCTTATTACATATATGTAATTAAGAATGATGTGTGTGGAGTGACTAAGATAGAAAAATAGAGGATGTGATGATGAAGAGTCTGGTTGTTAACAGGCTTTCTTGGATTGAGAGATAATGTCTAAACAAGACTGAGTTTGGAGCACATTTCTTCAACATGTGTAGGTTAAAGATTTCACTTGTCAGGTGGAGTGTGTATTGAGACTATGTATTGAGACTTGTGTATGAACAAGAAGGTAGGCACAAAGCCCTCTAGTTATCAGAGGATTTAGCTTCAGGAGAAATGGGGGGTTATCTACTCTAGATGGCAAAGAGCTGGGAGAGGCTCATGGGCTTGGCATGCTAATAAGGTAGAATTAGAAGATGAACTTTCAAAACGCATTGTTTACAAAAATCTTTCTCACTGAACTATGCCCTCTCTGTAGGTATTAAAAAAGTTGGTTTCTCATTTGCATAATAAAGTGGAGAGCTAGTAGTGGGAACTTATCTAATTCAAAGTTGGTACTTAAATTTCTAAGAAAAAAATATCTGAAACAGTAACAAGTTGTATATTGCCAAAAACTACAGGAAAAAATGAAATATAATGCCTTGATTTGGAGATGAAAAGAGCTTCAAATATATAAAGTACTTTAAAATTGTAGAAAATATAGTTCAAAATGATGAAATAAATGCTAAAATAAGAATATGCTACAGCAGGAGGGACAAAAAAAAAAAAAAAAAAGAATGATGTGTGTGGTCAATTGTATTACTGATCTCAATTACTTGGTGTCCTCCCTGTAAGGATTATACAGAACTACCTATTACCATGTGGCTTCACTGCCCCTTCCAGCGGGAAAAATGTAGTCATATGATTCACTGTAAAGAGAAATGAATTTATCTCATGACCAAGCTGAAACTTCAAGAGCCATCATGTGGCCCTGAGACTGACATGTCTGAAGATTAGGTGCTGCTCCTTCAGTTTGGGTCCCATTAAAGGAATAAAGATGAGAAAAGACAGGATCATCTCCTTAGATATAGGGAAAAGCATCTGATAAAACTCAACATCCATCTATGATTAAAAGCTCTCAGCAAACTAAGAATAGGAGGGAATTTCCTTAACCTGGTAAAGAGCGTCTACAAAAAACCTACAACTGACATCATAAACAGTAGTGAAAAACTGAATGCTTTCCTCCTAAGATTAGGAACAAGGCAAAGGTGTCCTCTCTCATTACTTTTATTCAACAACGTACTAGAAGTCCTAGCCAGTTCAATAAAGCAAGAAAAAGATGGCATACGATTTGGAAAGGAAAAAATAAAACAGTCATTACTTACAGACATGACTTTCTATGAAATTCTCACAGAATCTACAAAAAAGCTCCTAAAACCAGTGAGTCTGACAAGTCACAGGATACAAGGTAAATTTACAGAAATCAATTGTATTCCTATATACTAACTGCAAACAATTGGAAGATAACGTTTTAAAAATTCTGTTTTTAGCAGTTTCATCAATATGAAACACTTAGGGATACATTAAAAAAAATAAGAGCTCACATGCCACAATTAAGGAGCCCAGCGGCTGCAACTAAGGAGCCTGCAAGTTGCAACTAAGGAGCACATGTGCTGCAACTAAAGGAGCTGGTGAGCCACAACTAAGGATCCCGCCTGCTGCAACTAAGACCCAGCGCAACCACGTAAATAAATAAATAAATACATGCAAGACTGTACACTAAGATTTATAAAATACTGCTGAGAAAAATTAAAGACTCAAATAAATGGAAAATATACCATGTCATGGGCTAGAAGACTTAATACCGTTAAGATGTCCATTCTACCCAAATGAACATACAGATTAAACACAATCCCAATCATAATCCAGCAAGTTTTTTAAAAGTAGAGATTGACAAAATGATTCTAAAATTTATATGAAAATGCAAAAGGACCTAGAATTGCCAAAGCAATCTGGAAAAAGAAGGCTAAAGCTGGACACTTACACTGATTTTAAGACAAACTGTGAAGATAAAGTGATCAAGACAGTGTGGTATTAGCATAAAAACAAAGAGATCGATGCAAGAAAACATAAAGTCCAGAAACAGACCCATACATATGTTGTCCACTGACTTTCTACAAAGATGCCAAAGCAATTAAAGTGGGAAAGAGAAGCCTTTTCAGGAAATGCCAATGGAGGGAAAAAAAAAAAAAGAAACTTGACCCCTACTTTGTATCTTACACAAAAACTGAGATGTACCAGAGATGTAAATGTAAAACCTAAAACTATAAAGCTGTTAGAAGAAAACATATGAGGCAAGTATTTTTTAGACTGGATACAGAAAGCAGAACTATAAAAGAAAAAAGTATGGTAAATTAGATTGCATCAAAATAAAAACCTCCATTCATCAAAACACATGTTTAGGGACTTCCCTGGCGGTCCAGTGGTTAAGACTCCACACTCCCAATGCAAGGGGCACTGGTTCAATCCCTGGTCAGGGAACTAAGATCCCAAATGCCTCACGGTGTGGCCAAAAAAAAAAAAAAAAACAAAACACTTGTTTAAGAAATAAGTATAAAAGCCACAGACTGAGAGAAAGCAGTAAAAAAGTATAGATCTGACAAAGGACTTACAACCAGAACTCAATAATAAGCACTTCTTTACTAAAAAACTTTTCATTTTTTAAAAAAATTAATTTATCTATTTTTGGCTGTGTTGGGTCTTCATTGCTGCACGCGGGCTTTCTCTAGTTGCGGCGAGCAGGGGCTACTCTTCATTGCAGTGTGCGGGCTTCTCACTGCAGTGGCTTCTCTTGTTGAGTAGCACGGGTTCTAGGCACGCAGGCTTCAGTAACTGCAGCATGTGGGCTCAGTAGTTGTGGCTTGCGGGCTCTAGAGCGCAAGCTCCGTAGTTGTGGCACATGGGCATAGCTGCCCCGCAGCATGTGGGATCTTCCTGGACCAGGGATCGAACCTGTGTCCCCTGCATTGGCAGGTGGATTCTTAATCACTGCGCCACCAGGGAAGTCCCAAAACTTTTCATTCTTATCATTCACCCATTTTTCTATTGAGTTGGTGAGGTCTTTTTCTTATTGATATGTAGAAGCACTTTATATATTTAAAAAATTAGTTCTGTGATTTGAATTGCAAATATTTTTTCCCAGTTTACTGTTTGTCCTTTTAGGTAATTAATTCTTTTTTTTTTTTTTTTTTTAATGTCATCTGAGCTTTAAGTTGTACACAGAATGGACTTTGCTACTCTGAGATTATTTTTTTAAAGTTCTGCTATGGATTTCCTTTGTACTTCCACTATTTCACTGTCTTGTTGCATTCAAATCTTTGGTCGTTCTGTAATTTATCTTAATGTAGTCTAATTTAGTGAGTACTTAATTCTTCTTTCATTTTTTCTTTAATAATAATGCATTTATGGCCATTATTTTTTCCTCAAAACAGCTTTCATTATGTTCCATAGTGGTTGGTAAGATGTGTTCCCCTTTCTATCTTTTTCTAGACAGTTTGTATATAATTTCATTTTTTATTTTCTTTTAGACCCAGGGGTCATATCAAGGGTTTATATCTAGTGCAATTTTTTAATTACGTTTTTTTAGTCATCTTTTAATATTTATTTTTAATTTAACTGAACTGTGATTAAGGAATAGTGTAATAATTTTCTTTGTGGCCAAGTACATGGTCAATTTTTTACAAATGTTCCTTAGATATAGGAATAAATGTATATTCTCTTTTTGAGGGGTATAAAGATCTAGTATATATCTATTAAACCAAAAGCACTGGTTGTATTATTTTTTATTTATGATCTTATTTTTTATCTACTAGATTTGTCCAACTATGAAAGAGGTCTCCCATTATCACTATTTACCAAGGTCTCCTAGCTTTTGTAATCATTGTTATATCTCCTATGTACTGAAGTTTTATCATACAGTGTACTTTTCACCTTAAATTCTACCTCATCTGCTGTTAATACTGCTATTCCTCCTTTTTGCTTGCCACTCCTTTCTTTTGGTTTGCATTTGCCTAGTACCTCTTTACCTGTCACTTTACTTTCAAGCTTTCTTTTTCATATTATTTTATGTTTACTCCTTATACACAGCATATAGCTGGATTTTCTGATTTAACCCAATCTGAGAGGGTCCAGAGGATGGAACAATTTAATTTATTCTATTTAATGAAATGACTCACATATTTATACTTTACTTTATTCCTTCATTCTCATGTTGTTTATTATTCAGGAATTCTTCCATGAGTATATATTTTTCCATGCTATTTACAAGGCATACCTTGTTTTACTGTACTTTGCAGATATTGCATTTTTTATAAATTAAAGGTTTATGGCAACCCTGCATAGATAGTCTATTGGCACCACTTTTCCAACAACATTTGTTTACTTCATGTCTCTGTGTCACATTTTGGTAATTCTTGCAATATTTCAAATTGTTTTATTATTATTTTATTTGTTATGGTTATCTGTGATCAATGATCTTTGATATTACTGCTACAACTCACTGAAGGCTAAGGGGATGGTTAGCATTTTTTTAGCAAAAAAGTATTTTTAATTAAGGTATGCACATTATTTTTTTAGACATAATGCTATTGCAAACATAAGGGACTACAATATAGTGTAAACATAACTTTTATACGCACTGGGAAACCAAAAAATCCAGTGACTCACTTTATTGCAATACTCACTTTATTGTGGTGGTCTGGAACCAAACCTACAATATCTCCAAGGTATACCTGTCTAACCTTTCTCTAATCCATACTACATATGATCATCTTTCCTCAGCTATGTAACTTTTCCTGGTTAAGTGGCATCCTATTATATGTATGTACAGTTTTAATTTGACCAATCCCCTACTAATTAGTTGTCCTCAATTTTTCTAATATAAACACCACCACAGCCCATCCAGTGGCACAAGCCACATACTCAGAAGTCATCTTTCACACTTCCTTCTCCTTCATTCCCATAACCTACTCATCACCAAGTTCTGTTATTTTACTCCCTAGGTCACACTCATATTTGTGTACATCTTCCATCTCTACCATTCTAATTTAAAGTATCATCAATCTGCAGTGGCCTCCTGTTCTACCCACATCAACTTTGCTCCCACACTTGTCCATCTTCTTCAGTGCCACTAGAGTAGACTACAAATTGGATGTCGTCACCTACAACCCTTCAACAGATTCTTACGCATTTAGGATAAAATTCAAAACACAGACCTCAAGACCCTGATCTCTGCATCAGATCCACTTTATGTCACTCTCTTCTTTGCTCTGCATTCCAGCTACACTAGTCTTCTCCCATGCTTCTACCATCACAATATAAAAATGATGACCACTTAATGTGTGTTTATCATGTGCTTAGTGGTTTACATGCATTATCTCATTTAATCCTCACAAGATAAATAAAACTGATATTCCTATTTTATAGATGATGAAACTAAAGATTAAAGGAATTAAGTAATTCACCCAAGGTCTTACAACCAGTTAAGTGGCTGAACCAGGATCTGAACCCCAAAAATCTTATATGTTCCAGTATAATGTTGTAAGTCATAATTCTAGTTATTACTTTAAAATGTATATCTCAGAAATAACTAAATTTCCTTGTCAATTGCATTATTATGAACTTTCATAAGATCTTTAACCATGGTCATTTTTAACTCTTCTGTCATTTACAGACAGTTCTGGGTGTACTCTGATGCTTTTGCAAATATGCTCCTATAAAAGGGTTTCTTTCATCTTCAAGGAATTCATGGAAAAGACTCTGACAAGTACAGGTTTCTGGTCACTGACTATACTGCTGAACTGAATGGATAAGCATTTTCAGAACTCTAATGGAAAACTGATGAACTCATAAAACTGCTAACAAAAGATCAAGATAAAAAAAAATTAATTACATGGGACTGAGTGAACTGATGAGGATGATTATAATTTTTGTGACTTTGTTTGAATACAAAAAAAAAGTCCCGGGCTTCCCTGGTGGCGCAGTGGTTGAGAGTCCACCTGCCGATGCAGGAGACATGGGTTCGTGCCCCGGTTTGGGAAGATCCCACATGCCGCGGAGCGGCTGGGCCCATGAGCCATGGCCGCTGAGCCTGCGTGTCCGGAGCCTGTGCTCCGCAACGGGAGAGGCCACAGCAGTGAGAGGCCCGCGTACCGCAAAAAAAAAAAAAAAAAAAAGTCCCAAAGGACTCAGGGGCAAAAAATATACAAATCAATTTTCACTGCAAAGTAAAGGAGCTGTTACAGTGGAGGATTACTGGACTGAATGTCAATATTATGACATAGTATGAGTGTGTTTCGTGTTTGGTAATTGCAATCATTGTTGCTTTTGTTGTGGTCATCCATTTACAATGCTTGGTGTCTATTTATCTCTTGTAAAAATAAAATACAGTGTGTGTGTGTGTGTGTGTGTGTGAAAAAAAAAAAAAAAGGATCTGAACCCAGGTCTGAATCCTGAGTTCATTATATCTATTTCCTCAGATGTGCACTCTTCAACCAAATATAGTTTATCTTGCCACTACTGATGATGCCTTGAACATATTACCTATATAGCAATGTTCAATCAGGTGTTTGTACTTTGCAAAAAATTATTTCCACCCACAACTACGTAAGACAAGACTTACTCCTAACTTCTCTAGCCCATCCAGTATAAAAAGTGAAAAGTTGCAGTATCTCTAGACCTATGACTGTGAATTTTGAACTTGTTGGTAATTTCAAAATATCAAAAATAGTATATAAATAGGCTTTTAAAATAATGTTTCTGACAGTCAATGAATACTGAGAGAAATTAAGGTTGGAAAGTACCTTAGGGATTGCTCTAATTTATCATTTTGTTTTATAAATAAGCAATCTGAAGCCCAAATTAAGTGTCTTATCTAAGTTGTACAGCAAGCTAATAGCAATGTCAGAACCATGAACTTCCAATCCAGTGCTTTCTGTTATAGCAGATTCCAATGAACTGGATAGACTCAAGAATTTTACTAGTGTCTTGTCTTTCAAGCAAAAAGATTCCTTTGCGATGACCTAGGGGGTGGGATACGGAGGGTAGGAGGGAGGCTCAAGAGGGAGGGGATATGGGGATATATGTATGCATATGGCTGATTCACTTTGTTGTACAACAGAAACTAACACAGTATTGTGAAGCAATTATACTCCAATAAAGATCTATAAAAATAAATAAAATTAAAAACTAAACATAATCAAATGATGATGATAAAAAATAAAAAGCATTCAAAAGAAACAATAAAAAACTTACACTGAAAAGCCTGTTTCTAATTAACATCATAATTGGCAGTAAAGTTATCCTTCCACTCAAAGTGGCTTATCATCTGCATTTCAAATTTAGAATAAAAAAGAAATTAAAAAAAAGAAATAAAGAGAATACCTTTTTAGTCCATCTTTTTACTCCATTATATCCTTTGGTTACCAGCTGTCTATGAAAAAAGCTGTTGAAGAAGTGAACCTAGAAAGACATCAAATACAAGCACTCAGGTTATATTAAGCTGTGCCAAGACTTAACTTCACAAGAAAATGGAAATTTTAAAATCCCTGAATGTAAGATGGACCAAAAAATGAGGAAAAGTTTCTTCTTAAAAATAATGACCAAAACATACATTAACCAGTTCAAAGTAGACTGTTTCAAATTTTCATTAGGATGACCTCACAGATGTGGTTGGTCTATAGTCAGAACTGGAATGGGGCAGTAAATAAATTACCTGAATCCAATCAAGTAAAGAAGCAACCTGATAAATCTCATCAAATCAGGTGATAAAGTTGAAACAGGCTATGAAAGAATCAGGTAACAATTACTTTGAACTCAAGGGATGTGGAGTACAAAACTAACCCCATCTGAAGGATGTGGATTTGGAGACTCCTATAGTCATAACAACTATAAAAAGGCTTTAGCATGATCATTTCTAGCACTGAAAAAATTACCCTAGTCGTATGTAGCATCATGTCCTGCATCCTTGGCTTTTTCAAAATTCTGGCTTATAAACGAGTATGAGCTCACCTGAGACGGTAAACATACTACAGTCTTAAAGTGTTCACTCTAACTTTGACTCACTTGAGATGATAAAACTGTTCCCTTAGTGCTGAGGTTCTCAGGGTGTGGTCATCAGACCAGCAGTATCAGCATCACCTGGGAACTTGTTAAAAGGGAAATTCTCAGGCCCCACTCCAGTCCTACTAAAACAGAAACTATGAGGGCAGGGCTCAGCAATCTGGTTTCTGAGGATTCTGATGCACATTTGTTTTGAGAATCACACAGTTTAAGATATTAATAAAAAAGGCTTGTAGTAGCTATCTCTAGACAGTAATCCTCAAACTTTGAGTCCTTCAGAATCTGCAGGGCTTGTTAAAACACAGACTGCTGAGCTCCACCTCCAGTTTCTGATTTAGTAGGTGTCGGTTGGATCCAAAACTCTGCATTCCTAGTAAATTCCCAGGTGATGCTGATGCTGCTGGTTTGGGGACTATACTTTGAGAACCACGGCCTTGGTTAAGTGTCCTTTTCATCCAATGAAGGTTTAGAATTAAATGTAGTGGTAATGAAGGGAAATTATACTCTTGAAATTAATACTTTTATGTTAAAAATCATCTGGTGTTTAAATCTAAACATACAGGTGTATGTTTAGATTTCTGATGATTAAGAGAATTTGACAAAATAGAGAATCTGACAGATTAGCTTCATGATACCAATTTAAAATGTATAACAGATTTTTGATTTTAAGTGGAAAGTTATGACATTTTGTCTTTATTAATAAAGTGTTGGAATCTGAGATTCATTATATTTACCTGTTTAAATTATTAGATTTATAAAAGTTTATAAAGTACTTGGAAAGGTTTTGCTTGAAATTAAAGCCTCCCCATCAGGCAATGTGAGTACTCAGAAAGAAAATTTAATATATTAAATTTTAAAAAACAGTAACTAAGCTCTTGAGGGAATTTTAGAGTTTAAGGGGGGTTAGTTTGTATTTAAACTGAGTATCAAAGATTAATCCAAGAAAAAGTGAAGATGAATACTACTTTACTACATTTTTAAAGGGAGTAATACATTAAGTTAAAGTTTTTTAAAGTTAAATTTAAAAATTCAAAGCAAATAGTCCTTCTTGTGCATCTACCCACTAAAGAAAAAAAAAAAGCCTCTTCAAGATATCAAAAACACACCCATTCTGAAATAAATAAGCAGGAAAATACTGGCATCATGACTTTCTTATGCTGAAATGATTTTATAGACCTTATGCGCAATCCTAGCACATATCAAGACAAAAATCTCCTTTTAAAAATCTAAGAAATATCCAATAATTACATAAAGTTAAAAAAAAAAGCTTCTTCCTTTAATACACAAGGATTCTTTCTCCTAAAGAGAAAGTTTTCACTTACTTTGTCTGGGACTGCATCCATTATCAGCTCACCGTACATATTAATGACCTATAAAAAGTCAACATAAAACCAGCTTACTAATAACCCTATGCAATTCAGAACATCCACTCAGAATGAATAACATATTGCTACTGCTAAAAGTAATCAAACCTTTCCAATACTGTACTGCGTTAGTGAATGAGTCACTTCAGTAAGGAATAAAGAATCCTTGATTCCAAAAGATAATTGTGAGGCCAACCTAGAGGTTATTAATTACATTTTATTGTCCAACATCCTCTGCAACTTCCATGCTGAGAATATACAATACACTAACCTGGTCATTCAGCCAATTCTGACCATCCAGGGTTGCCAGATCATCCATATCCAGCATGTGCTTATTGTAGAAGATGCGGAAGTTGCATTTTTGATGTCTGGCCCGATAGTTTGTTATCTCCCTATTGATAAAAGGTTTTCTGAAACAGAAATATTTTTAAAGAAAAAGTAAAAAAAAAAAAAAAAAAACACGAAACAAAAGTTCAACTCAGTTTATTGCTAAGTATCCTTTTTTTTTTAAATCAAGAGAAAAGTCATATAAGCCAACAATTTTCTTTTCAATGGCTTAACTTAAGCATCATTGACAAACCTATTAGAAAAGTCTTCATTAAAGACATCTTTTAATCTTCCAAGGACATCTTTTTCACTGAGTGGGACCAAACTGCCATACTTCTTCATAACCTCATCTAGGAATCCTTAAATAAAGGAAGAAAGAAAATTTAAGATGGAAAAGGCATTTTCAGCAAAGTCACCGTCCCATTACGTAACTTACACACAACACTTAACATACATTTAACCTACATTACTAAATGCATTATAAAAAGAAATCTTTTAAAAGTTATACTTTGTAAAAAAAAATTAAATGGATCAGGCCCTCACCATTCCAATCTAGAGAGAAATGCTCTAAGCCATCATTTCACATTGGATTTTTAAGCTACTGATGCATTGTTAGAAAATGGATAGCTGAAACTAAAGACTGACATTTTTCAGTATCTTAACCTTGGAGAAGAATCCTATCTCCCAAAGGTAAAACCTAAAGGGTTTAATCACCTAGTTAATGTGTCTATCACATTTAGTAACTGAAGAAATTATCTTTTTTAAAATCACAATTAGAATTGTTGAGATCACTGTCATTGTATTTATTATTTGATAAAGGTGTGAAATTTCACATCTCATAACAAGGGACATATACTAAGGCATTTTTAATATACAATTTGATAGTTATTTTAATACTCATGATACTGCATAACCCTATGAGGTGAGCTAAACCCTTTGAAGTGAGCTTAACTGGGTAACAGCTGGTGAGGCATGTTTTAAAAGAGGAAACAGAATTAAAGAATGACTTCTTGACCAGGATACAGGCTAGTCTTTACGTCAACTTAAGTAATAGGTATATGCATTTTAATGGTTTCCAAGAGGATCCAATGAAGAAATATACCTAAAAATACGCTAGGAAATAAAACCAGGCCATTATTTCTAAGTAACTACAAAGAAGCTGAGGGAAGGCTTAGAGGCTCACAGAAGTGGAGATATGACTTAGGCTATCCACTGAGTGGGGAGTGGGGAGAACAACAGTCTGGCTAACCATCAGTCTGACAGTTAAGTCCACCGAGTTAAGATGGAAAAAATGAGGACTGTTAGCCACTTATTTTACCCAGCCCCCTTTCTAACTTCAAGAATGGCCTCTGCTAAGTATCTATATAAAATGGACAGAAATGATCACAACACAGTAACTGTCCTGGAAATGGAGTGTTTTGTATGGGGGAGGAGCAGACAAATGTGTGAAAAACCTATTTTCCTCCTGTTAGTCTCCCACCAGAGTAGCTCCCAACTTGAAAGGCTTAAGAGTACAGTAAGCAGGAAAGAGTTGCTTGCTTATGTCTGCTCCTGGTCTAGGCTTTAGGCATCCAGAAGACAAAGGGAGTCTCATGTTCCAGTTTAGTCAGAGTAGGAGATGATGACTTGGGGCTTCTACACTAGGAATCCATTCGGCCTATGTTTGCCGATAGTGTTTACTATATCATATCTTACAGTTGTCTAAGCATAGTCTTGTGTCTACATGGGAGAATGGACCCAAACAGAAGATAAGGATTCCCAACATTTGAGAAACTGAATTTAAGGAACAAATTTTATACAAAAATATTGCCCCTAATAACAAAAAATTAAACTTTAGGCCCAGCAACCTTAATTGAGACTCTTCAAATAAGAAAGCAATCTCTTCTACCAATCGAATATGGACCCAATTCCAAATTTGTAACAAGAGGTGTCCTTGTTATGTTAACAATGTTATTTCTGAACGGCAGTGTTTGGGGGATTTTAAGTTATTATGTTTAAGTTGTTATGTTTTTTTCCTCTTATCTGTATTTTTGTTTTCACTTTCAGATGATAAACATGGATTGGTAATGCAGTAGAAAAGCCCTACCTGGATCTTCAAGGACAACCCTAATGACAATGTCTCACTGATGCACACACCATTATCTCACTAGGACCAGAAGTAAACAACAGTTAAAACGCGCTCATACTGAAGCCGGCGTGCCTAGAGCCTGTGCTCCACAACAAGAGAAGCCACTGCAATGAGAAGACTGCGCACTGCAACAGAGTAGCCCCTGCTCTCCTCAACTAGAGAAAACCCGTGCACATCAACGAAGACCCAATGCAGCCAAAAATAAATACATAATTTAAAAAAAAAAAGCACTCATAAGCCAAGCACTAGCATACCTCGTTTCATCCTTATAACTATCCTATGTGTTAGACAGTATCCCTACTTTAAAAATGGAGACAGGCGGCTTAAGGAGGTTAAATAACTTCCCCAAGGACCCTTAACTAGCATATGGCAGAAATCAGGTTCTGACTGTAGGTTATGTGACAACAGAAACTGAGCCGTTAACGTCTATGCTGTGCCACCTCCAATGCAGGAAATATCTATTATCTCTTCTCTACAAAACAACTTAGTTCTTCATTTTACCTTTCCCTTCTAATACCCATGGGCCAAGAGTAACCCAAAAAACAGACTTCTTAAAATGAGAGTTACAGAATTCCCTGGAGGTCCAATAGTTAGGATTCCACGCTTCCACTGCAGGGGGCAGTGGTTCTATCCCTGGTTGGGGAACTAGATCCCACTTGCTGCAGGGCTCAGCCAAAAAATTAAAATAAAATGAGAGTTAAATTCACTATTTATCCACTTGTTTTCACCAAACCAATGAACCAACAAGGAAAATGCATTTGGAATATACAATTTCTTTTATTCCAGAAGTACTAAAATTTTAGTATGACCTAGAAGCAAAGGATAAAATATTAGGAAAAAACAAAACCATGAAAAATTGGAGTTCAAATTATATTCCATCTTGTAAGTACAAAAGGTAATAATGTGAAAAACAAAAACTGAGGTGTTTTTTAGAAGTTAAATTACTCATCATGTTAAACCAACTGTGTTAGACAGCTTTTTCTTGCAACAACTGATATGGGTCACTTGGATCACATCCCACCCTGAAAGTGGAAGGGGTTCATTGTGTTGTGCACATATGAAATGCAACCACTTGGTTCTCCAACAAGATACAATACACATGTCAGAAAGGTCCCATCAAAAATAAGAAAGGCACAAAATATCTAAGAATAAACTTAAGGAATGTGCTTAAGTTTATTAAACTTATTAAACAAGTGAAAAGCACTACCAAATTCTAGTAAGGGACACAGATCAATAAATGGAGTAATTCTTTGGTTTTTAGACAGGAAAACTCCATATTAAAATGAATGCAATTTCCCCTAAATTAGTCTATTAATGTAATGCAATACCAATCAAAAGCCACTGTTTGTTCATTGGTTTAATTGAAAAACCAAATCCAAATTCATCTTGGGACAAAAATGTGAGAAATTCTTAGAAATTTTTGAAAAAGATTAAGGAGGAGAGGTGAATAGGGGCAAAAGAGAAGAGGAGAAGGAGGGCCTAATCCCATCAAATTATAAAACCAAATAACAGTGATTGAAGCAGAATAGTGCTATCACAGAAACAGAGAAACCAACCAGATAGGAATCAGAATGGCAGGCAGCATCTCATAATCATGGGGAAAAGATGAATTAATCAATAAATAGTATTAGAACTACCAAGTAAATCTTTTGTTCACAGTTGAAATTCATTTTGGTGTAAAGAATGTAGGAATCCGGGCTTCCCTGGTGGCGCAGTGGTTGAGAGTCCGCCTGCTGACGCAAGGGACACAGGTTCGTGCCCTGGTCCAGGAAGATCCCATATGCCACAGAGCGCCTGGGCCCATGAGCCATGGCCACTGAGCCTGCGCGTCCGGAGCCTGTGCTCCGCAACGGGGAAGCCACAACAGTGAGAGGCCCGCGTACCGCAAAAAAAAAAAAAAAAAATGTAGGAAGCCATCTTTAGTTTTTTCCAAACACCTACATGTAAAAATAACACATTAATAGTCTAGAAAATAGGGCTGAATATTTTTACAAACTTGAAATGGGAACAAGCTTTAAGTATTTATGCTAGTATCAATACATGACCATAAACATTTTAAAATAAAGTGGCAGCCACCCCATAATTCCTTTAGAACTTTTATGCCCTAATGAACATGTATGTCTTAAACATGTAAGTAGCAAACTATACTCACTCTTCTGGAAGCTGCTTTTTTATATTCAATACATGGATTTTTTTTCCCTAAGTCAATTCAAAACAATCTAGTGGTCCATTAAATTGATCTGGCATATTTTAACCAATTCCGTGCTGATGGCCATTTGTTAATTTTTAGCTCTCTAAATAATGTTACAATTAAAACCCTCAATATATCCTTGTTCTAGTGTTTCCTTAGAACACACTTGCTAAAATTCAAATTTCTGAGGGAACTCCCTGGCGGTCCAGTGGTTAGGATTCCATGCTTTCACTGCCAAGGGCAAGAGTTCGATCCCTAGTCAGGGAACTATGACCCTGCAAGCCAAAAATTAAAAACTAAAAACATTTTCAAATTTCTGGGTCAAAGGACATTAAAACTTGCAGATTTTCACTTATGAATTTGGTTATCTATATTTACGAGATTTTAATGCTTATGGAGTCAAATTGGTATACTTTTATTGCTTCTGAGTTTCCTATCATGCTTTAAAATGTCTTATCAATATAAGATTATAAAAATGGTCTTGTGTTTTTTTTTTAACAGCTTAAGCTATGATTCACATACCATAATTCATCCTCTTAAAAGTCTACAATTCAGTGGGTTTTTATATATTCAGAGTTGTACAACCATTACCATTACATAATTCCAGAACATCTGCATCACTCCACAAAAAAACTTTGTATGTATTAGCAATTACTCCTTATTCCCCCCCTCCCCAACCCCTGGCAACCATTAATCTACTTTTTATCTCTATGTATTTGCCTACTCTGAACATTTCAAAACGACAGAATCATATGGTATGTAGCCTTTTGTGTCTGACTTCTTTCACTTAGCATGTTTTCAAGGTTCACCCAAACTGAAATATATCATTCCTTTTTATGGCAGAATAATATTCCATTGTATAGATATACCAAAATTTTATTCATCTATTCATCAGTTGATGGATATTTAAGTTTTTTCCACTTTTTGGCTACTATGAATAATGATGCTATGAATATTTGTGTACAAGTTTTTGTTTATCTGTATTTGTTTCTAATTAGTTAACTTTTCAATCCACCTGGAACATACTGTGATACAGGAATCTATTTCTTTTCCTTCCAAAACAGCTAATCTGAGTACAGAATCCTAGACTTTCCTACCCTCCCTGAAATTTTTTAAAGTTGTCTTGTACAAACATAACACTACTGTTGTTGCAAAGTATTCAACTTGGTTTTTAAGAGAGTAACTTTCTGAACAAATACTGCATCAGTTTATGCAATATTTGATAAAAATATGAAACACAAAAGTAAATTTTGATAAGTACCATGGGCTCTTATTAAATATATAAATACAAAATGAGCATAATGTGCAGTTATATTAGAGAAGAGCCAGCATTCAGGACACCACAGAATATTGGCTAACACTACAAAGTCAATTAAGGGAGCATATACCATGCTGATTGTCCTATACTGATTCCTATTCTGATTGCTCTATTAATCCTGATTACTTGAGTTTAGTTCAATTTGTCTCTTCCATCGTGTTGGCTTTCTCCAGATGTTTGGTGATAGATTACAGGCTCATCTCTACTCGAATAACTTGCGGGTGGAGGGAAGGCTGTGATGGGCAGTAGCTTTTGCTCTGCCTTGAACTATTTTCAATGTGAGGATGCTAAGAACCCCCAAAACAGTTCTTCTGGAAAGGGTTGTTCTTCATTCTTGCCAGGCATTATAAGTAATGGGACAGGAGTAGAGGGGAATGTCCTGCCTCTCCACACCAATCTCCTATTCTTAGAATTTCAGTGCTATATGTCAATTATATCTCAATAAAATTGGGGTGGGGGGAGAAATTTCAGCTTGATAGCAGATATCCTCCTTGCTGATATATGGCACAGGCAGGGAGAGATGCTTTTGTGGAGATTTTCCAACTACTCGGTCTTTTACCATGGGTCTCCCCTTTCCTCTCCACCTCCACCATCTCCAGAAATGGTACACCCTCAGTGTTGCACCATTTTCCTGCACTAATCTTCCTTCTGTCACTGGGGCTCCCCTCTGGATCTCCCCTCTACTTTATGCCTTGTTAGTTTCTCAGTTTTTGATCTACCAAAACTCTCTTTGTTTTTGAGTATACAGATACATATGTTTTAAATATATTTTTCATAATTTCTATGGGTTTGGTAGGAGGAAGAAGAGATTCCATGGGCTTACTTCATCCTCGTAAATCTACTATTGGTTTCTGACAGATATTCTTTACTAAGTGAAGGAAGTTTTCTTTATTCCTAGCTTTCAAAGAGATTTAAACACAAAGGAAGCTAAGCTTTATTATCAGGCTTTCAGTACTTGCTGAGATACCATGACTTTTCTCTTTTAGCCTATTAAAATAACTACATTACAGATCACTAAATGTGAATTCTGTAAAAAATTCTTGTCTTCACGTTATGCTACAGTTTTACTATAGGACACAGTCAATTTATCAACTTTTTTGGAAGTGCTACATATATATTTGTAAGTTAATTGGTATTTGTGGGTAAATGCTAACTTTTTCAGATTTATGAATCATGGTTCTGCTAACCTCATAGTAGGGAAATTTGTCTTCATTCTAGGACAGCATAAACAACAGAATTTTTTTTGAAAGATTTTCTAGGACTCTGTACTTTGTCATTTTGTGAGGAAAAGTTTTTCATACATACTTAATGGTTGAAAAAGCAAAGTGTTCAGAATTGTTTAAACCACCAAGAAGTAACTCTCCTAACTCCCCAGAAAAAGCCATTTATAACAATTTGATATATCTGTCCAGATATATCCTATACAAATGCATGTGTACACATATATACATGTACTCGTTATGTGCACATGTGTCTTTTAACAAAATGGCCTCCTTCTGTTTTGCAACTTGCTTTTTTCACTTTTCGAATTTATTCTTTAATAGCTTCATAGTATACTGCCTGGATATGCTGTAATTTATAGGTCCATAAAAACACTTGCTTTGGTTGTCCTCAGTGTTTTACTACCAAGACAATACTATAAGTAATGTCCCTGTACAAATATATTTGTACTCTTTTATATCTTGGCTAAATTGCAAGAAGGGGAATGGGTCAAAGACTGATACTGCCATATTATCTTCCATAAGTGTTTATACCAAATGACTTCATGGGGTAGATTTTGACAAGATGACTTTAAAGCACTATGTAAAAACTTGAAGCCATAATGTAAAGACAAATAAATTTTACTATGTAAGAATTGAAATTCTCTGTTAAGCAAAAATGTCATACACAAAGTCAGGGTACTGAGGGCTTTTACCAAAATTTAATTTAACATCTTTAAAACTAGGCCAGGGGAGGCAGGCTCGGACGGCCCAAGGAGCTGCAGCCGCCCTTCGAGCCCTCCTTGCCGACACTATGCTCCAGTTCCTGCTTGGATTTACTCTTGGCAATGTGGTGGGAATGTATCTGGCTCAGAACTACGACATACTTGAAGAAATTAAAAAGGACGTGGACGCCAAGAAGAAACCCCCTAGTTCATGAGGCCGACTCTAGCACTGCCTCCTGGATAAACTGATTCTACTGTTCTTGAGGGCTTCCTTTACCATCTGAACCAAAAGCTTTTGTTTTCATCTCCAGCCTCAGCAATTTTCTTCTTTGCTAGACCCTGCATTGCCTTACACCACAAATGGGGCCACAAGTTAAGAACAACCCTTACTTTTCCAACATCCTCACTTCTTCCCTTCCTCCTTCCAGCCACTTGGGAGGTCCTGAGAATGGAATTATGGTGCTAGATTAGTAAACATGACCTTTAACTAGTAGTTTCTCCCTTATTCTTTGGGATTTCTACTACCGTTTTTTTTCCGAAAGAAAAAATGATGAGTTTTGTATAGCTGATGAGATATAAATAATGCTGATTTCACAGTCTAGCAATTATACTGGGTGTTTAAACCTTTGGTACTAAATTATGTTGTTTCAAAATAGTAACTAAAATGAAAATCTAGAAGCCAGTTTCTGGTGAATTATCCACTAATTTTATATTGTTGTCAGGAAGCTCCATAGTTGCTAATTTAACCAATAAATCAATTTGCTATTCATTAACCAAGAAACTCTGTTCTGAGAACTCTATCAGGAACTCGGGAATTTAAAAGTATTTAAAGTAATGGCCTTTGTCCTCAGTAGAATTCATAGTCTCGTATGCATGTTTTTCTTAATGGTGCATTTGATCTCGCTCTATTCTCTCATAAGAATCATACTTATTTTATTATAGGCACATTTTACATTACATGGCAGATAAATGAGAAGCTGTCTATAAAGGAAATTTTATGCCTTTTTACATTTAAAAAAATGTATTTACATTATAACTTTATAGTGGTTCTCATTAAAAAAAAAACTATAATGATGCTAAGGACCTTGAGGGTAGGAATCAGTGTATCCTGTTTGTTGCCACATTCTTAGAGCCAACAATGGTACATAGGAGCTTCTCATATATTAAATAAAATATAAACAATCCAATAGAGAAAAAGGCAAAGTAAAATTATATACAAACAAAAAATGGCAAAGACAGAAAAAGATGTTCAAACTTTAAATTTAAAAAGGCAAATTAAAACAAAGAACTCTCTTGTGATCTATGAGACTAGCAAACTTTAGCAAATGCAAACGGGTTCAACTTTTTAGAGGGCAATTTAACAATTCTCTTAAAATTTTAAGTGTGATTATCCTTCCACCATCATTTCTACTACTAAGAATTTAACTTACAAAAACAACCATAGAAGTATAAAGAAGTAATTCCACTGCACCATTGTTTATAGAGGGAAACAACTAAAAGCAACACAAGTGTCCGTCAATCAAAAACTTACTAAACTATGGAACATCTATATAATACAGCAATATAAAAGAATGTCTAAATGCTTAAAGGGAAATCCATGTGGGGAAGGACCAAATAGGACTCTCCTAGAAAGGATAATGGACAGCAGGTGTGGGCCAGAGATTGAGGGAGAATAAAGGAAGAGTGCATACCAGAAAGGCAGATTGACAGCTGTTCATCATCCACTGGAGAGGCTTTTTGACTGTTCTTCCCACCTCCCACTTGATTTTCTAGTTTGAGTCCACTGCACGTCAGAGGAGCCTCCAGTGGACTTTTACAGTAAGGGTGGTCCAGCAACTTAGAACTAAGAATGTTCTGCTTGAAAGATCCATCCTCATCCATCTGGCATGAACTCTCATTCTGAACAGTCTCTTCGGACACAGGCCCATCTACACTACTCACAGATTGATCTGCCCCAGACACTGACAGTTTTACTCTGTCATCATTGACAGTACTTGTCCGATTTTCCTGACCCAGAGCCATAACTTCTCCCTCGGTTTCCGAGATAAACATGTTATTAGAATGATGTTCTGGTAAGGGGATGTCATGAATCAGCTCTGTACACTCCCACTTAGGAGAGGAACAGGGTGACTGGTCCCAGATGTATGTGGCACTGCCATTCTGTTGGTCAGGGAATGCTTCATCTAAACTAAGTTCCTTGCCCAAGAGAGGGCTTCCTTTAGTGTGGCCATCAGGCACATGAGAGTTCTCTCCCTTCACCACAGCATTGCTGTCCATATCTGGAAGGTATGGTTGATGCCGACAAGAAGGGTCTTTAGGTTCTGGGGAAGGGAATAAGCTGCAACTGCCACCCTCACTGTTCTCCCTAAGGGTCTCTTGATGGTCCCCAGTGACCTGCACCCAGCTTCGCTGGGCTTTTTTTAGCTTGCAAACTTTGCTTTTTGTTCTGAAGTGCTGGGATCTGAGAATCCTGTACCGAAATCTAATCATGGATAATTTCTCATACATCATATGAGGAGATACTTTTATTCTTCTATGTTGATTAAGTTGGAACTTTCTTGGAATCAGGGGTCCCCCATTCCTGTGGTGCTCCAGCCCTCGGCAGCAGCCATAACAAAAGCGCTTTCTCTTATGGTTGCTCAAGGTGACCACAATTGTGCCACTCTCACCTGGACTCTGGCTCTCCCCATTGAACTTCATAGGAGGATCAGAAGCTTGTGGCTCCGTCCTAGGTCTGTGACCACTGGCCTGACTTAAAACACTATTTGCTGGTATGTCAGTGGCTGCCTTCAAGAGACTTTTCTCTCCAGAGTATTCATGATCAGAGTTCTTTGCTGATGATAGCAACTTCTCTGCTTGGAGTTTCAAGAAGGTCCTTGAGGAGGAAATGAAGTGTTTAGTGTCCTTTCCTTTCACTTTAGAGGACAAAGTACTAAGATTCTGAACAGCCACATTGGACTTTGCCTTAGCAAAAAGGGGTTCATCCTGGATCCACGTTTTCTGGAATTGAAGGGCCTTCTTTCTGCACTGGAAATGCCTTAAATGCCTGCTCCAAGTAACTGGCCTTCCCAACTTGGCTTTCAGAATGCACAACTGTTGGTGAAAGTAGAACTTCTTAAAGCCTCCAAACCCAGTATTCCATTTCTCAGAAAAAGCTAAGTGGATTCCTTTCCTCCACAGAATTTTCCTCTGTTTTTTCATTTTTCTGATGCATAATGAGATCTGAATGCAGCTGTAAAGAAGAGAAAGAAAATTTACATTTCTACCCTAAAAATAAGGTCATAAAGATACATTCACTGGCTTCCCTGGTGGCGCAGTGGTTGAGAGTCCGCCTGCCAATGCAGGGGACACGGGTTCGTGCCCCGGTCCGAGAGGATCCCACATGCCACGGAGTGGCTGGGCCCGTGAGCCATGGCCGCTGAGCCTGCGCGTCCCGAGCCTGTGCTCTGTAACGGGAGAGGCCACAACAGTGAGAGGCCCACGTACCGCAAAAAAAAAAAAAAAAAAAAAAAAAAAAGATATATTCACAGCAATATACATTAGAAAATTGAAAAAAGCATATGAAGTTCAATTTATACTATCAGACATAATGAAATCCTACCTGATCAAGGTTTTCCCCACAATGAAAATGAGGGATAAGGGAAGACATGAGTGCTCCAACATGACCCCATTTTGCTGTACCTGCCTCTGATAGAAACAAGTTTCAAGAATCATTTCCCAATATTCAGCCAGTTTCTGATGAAGCAGAAAGGGCAGGGAGTCAGGAGAGAATTTCTAAGTGTTGACCTTGTTTCTCATTAGCTAAGTGACTTTAAGCAAGTCACCCAAATTCTGTGTTCTCATTTGTAAAATGAAGGATAGAGAAGGGAGAGGGGACCAGACACCATTTAAGACTGAGTTCACATCAAAACAATTTGTTCCATACAACAAATTTTCTTTTAAAGATTTTTTTTGATGTAGACCATATTTAAAGTCTTTATTGAATTTGTTACAATATTGCTTCTGTTTCATGTTTTGGTTTTTTGGCCACAAGGCATGTGGGATCTCAGCTTCCTGACCAGGGATAGAACCCACACCCCCTGCATTGGAAGGTGAAGTCTTAACCACTGGACTGCCAGGGAAGTCCCATACAACAAATTTCAGAAAGGAAAGGCAGGGACTTTTATTCTGTACAGTCATCCACAGGCGGACAGTCAATATATGCACGCAATATCAGTACCTCAAGAGGAAGACCGACCAGCCTCCTCTTTGTCAGTCAGTCAAAGACTTTCTGAGTGACTATGAGGAGACAGGACTCTATCAGGTGCTCTCAACCAGTTATGGTTCTGGCTCTCAAGTAAGTATAAGAAAAAAGAACCAATACAAGTGTGTGTGTGTGTGTGTGTGTGTGTGTGTGTGTGAACTTTAGGAACACACTTACAGGAAAGGGTAGATGAAAATGATAGTCAAAACCAAACATGGTTTGGGACTTCCCTGGTTGTCCAGTGGTTAAGACTGCACTCCCAATGCAGTGGGACCGGGTTCGTTCCCTGGTAAGGGAACTAGATCCCACATGCTGCAACTAAGAGCCCGCATGCCGCAACTGGAGATCCCGCATGCCGCAACGAAGATCCTGCGTGCTGCAACTAAGACCCAGCACAGCCAAATAAATAAATATTAAAAACAAACAAACATGATTTCCCCTCAGACTTAATAAGATCTAACATTACTGAAGGCTCTTTAGCCTAGAAAGAAAGGCACCAGCCACTGCAGGTGGAACAGAAGAATCAAAAACCAATATCCTAATTTCAGCCTACTAATAACTTACTAGGAAAAGCTGTATTACCTTTCTGTGCATCAGTTTTCTCTGGGGGCGGGGCAGAGGGGAGAAGAGGACTGAACACATGTTTACTTCTGCTTCCTTTCCAAATCCCATTAAGATGACAGAAATGCAGTTTTTAAAAAGGCAAAACCTCTCAGGGACAATGACAACAAAAAAGGAGACGAGCAATAAAACTGCTGAAAGAAGAAAGCAGATGAATGAGTGATAACAGACTTAGCCAGCCAAAAGAGCTGAAATCTAAGCCAGCAGTAGGGGAAGCCAAGCAGCAAGTTACAGGACCTCAGAAAGGCTCAGGAACCAAGAGCAACAATACCTATGAAGGTCAGGGAATGGAGGACAGCTGAAAAAGGAAGGACTGGTTGAAAGTCTGAATAAGAAGCAATTAGACTCTAAGATCCCTTCTCCTACCACGGCAGATGATCAAAGTTTCACTTACTCAAGGGAATGAACTAGAACAGTCAGGCACATCATGTACAACTGAGGGCAGGGGTACAAACAGGAGGATAAATCAGTTTACATAGGGAATTTCTCCCCAACCTCTTTCCTCACTCAGCTCCCAGAAAAGTTTATACCCCAAAGGAGGAGATCAGTTCTGGGGGTGGGCAGGGGGTTGGGTAGGGATAGATCATTCAAAAAGACCAACAGATACTGATATTTGGGGATGCCACAACTACACAGGCCCAAACAATTACCCCAAAGTTTAAGAAGCAATGAAACCCCCAAATCCCTCCCCAACTCCGCATAGCAGGTAACTGTCCCTCCCCAACCCAAGATTAGAAGTTTCTCCTTCAGAAAGGAAGTTCTGCAGACAAGGGGATCCCAGGAACAGTTTGAAGATGGAATTATATATTGAATATAAGACCCCACAACACTTTCCCACTCATCTCCCAAAACGCTGGCAGTCTGTCTTTCCCGTCCAAGCAGGAGATTGGAAGATTCTTCTTCAGAGAAACTGATTATTCCACAAGAAAATATATAAGTACAGGTATGCCCCCACAGAATGGCCCAGCATGGCCCACAGTGCACCCCACAAGTGACAAGTCCCACCACAAGCTCAGAACCTCCAACCAACTTCTTAGTGGTCAAAAGACAGCATAACTAAGAATCACCACACTTCCAGGGATAAAAAGTAGACAAAAACAAACAGATAAAAGCAAAAGCATATTTAGAGAAGTCAACTTAAAAAACCTGAGAAGGGGAGAGAAGGGAAGTTATTGTTTAATGTGAAGAGCTTCAGTTTAGGAAAATTAAAATAGGTCTCAGGATGGATGGTGGTGATGGTTGCACAGCAATATGAATGTATTTAATGCCACTGAACTGTATACCTAAAAATGATTTAAATGGTAAATTTTATGTTATGTATATTTTACAATTTTTTTTTAAAAAGAGAGAAGAAAAAAAACCCCAACGCTATCCTCAAAGAAGAAAACATTACATCCACTGGGGAAAAAAAGAATGGGATTTTTTTTTTAAAGGAACAGTTAAAAAAATAAAGGAGCTTAGGACACTTAAAATAGCAAAAATGAAAAACTCAATAGAAAGTAAAGGGCTAATATTACTAATATTTAATATCTTAAATTGAGGGATAAAGGAAAAGGCTGATGGAAAAATGGGAAAAAGACATAATGAAACAATTCACAAATAAATATTTTTAAATGGCCCTTAAACATAAGTAAAGATGTTCAACTTCATGCATTAAAAAATTGTCAAGGGGGTTTGGGAGATAGGCAAAATGGGTGAAAGGAGTCAAAGGTACAAACCTCCATAAATAAACATATAAACAAGTCATTCATGACAATGTACTGTACAGCATGGTGACTATAGTTAATAATACTGTATTGCATATTTGAAAGCCGCTAAAAGTAAAGCCCTCATCGCAAGAAAAAAAATTTGGGGGGTGGGGAGCTAAGTATGGTGATGGATTTAACTAGACTTATTGTAATTATTTTGCAATGTATACAAATGTTAAACCATTATGTTGTACACCTGAAACCAATATATGTCAATTATACCTCAAAAAAATTTGGCAAAAGTTATAGCAACATGTTTTGTTGGTGGGAGAAAAAAGACTTTCATACTTTGCTGGTTGGGAATACAAACTGATAAAATCATTTTGGAGGGGAATTTGGTAATATCTAACAAAACCATACAAGTATTCACCTTTTAATCCAACAACTCCACTTTTAGGAATTTACCCTGAAGATACATCTCCAATAATAATGAAAATACATAGTACATGGTTATTCACTGCAACACTGTCTGTAATTGCAAAATACTGGAAACAACCTAAATGCCCATACATAGGGCAGTGGTTGCATAAACTATGGTTCATCTGCACAATGAATGAAGCTGTAACAGAATAAGGATAAGGTCTATGAACTAACATGGAGTAATTTCCGGTTTAAATGAAAAAAGCAGAGTTCAAATGAGTATCAATGGTAAACCACTGCAATAGTTTAGCCAATGTACAGTTAGGGAGAACAGTCCACACAAGATCACCCTCACTTCTGACAACAACTGAAAGTTCAGGGAGTTTCCAAAACCACCCTCAGGTCTGATACTTTGTCAGAAGGACGCACAGAACTCACTAAAAACTGTTAATAGTTATGGCTTATTACAGCTGAAGAATGTGGATTAAAATCATCCAAGTGAAGAACTATATAGTGCAGAGTCCAGGGGAAGTAACAAATGAGGCGCTTCCATTTGTCCTCTCCCCATGGAGTAGAGACAGCATTACTTTCCCAGCACCAATGTGTGACAAAGTGTGACAAGAACTGCCAGCCAGTGAAGCTCACCTAAGCCTTGATGTCCAGAGTTTTTATGGGGGTTCATAGGCATAACTGATTGCCCACACGACTGAGCTCAGTCTTCAACCCCTCTGGAGATCGACTGATATCAAAGTCATTACCCTAAATCACACTGTTGGTTTTTCTGGCATGGCCAATCCCCATCCTATATCATATTGTTAGATTATCAGTGACCCAAGGCCCACAGGCAAATAAAGACACTCCAATCAGACATAACATTCCAAGGGTTTAGAGATTACCTCCTTAAAGCCAAGGATAAAGGCTTTCTTTTTGTGCAAGGTTAATTCTTTTCTATATTATATATAGCCACCTTTCATAAAAGAAAAAATAAGAAAATATACATGTATCTGCCCTTCTGTGCCTCCCAAATAAATTAATTAATAATATAAAAATCAGGGCTTCCCTGGTGGCGCAGTGGTTAAGAATCCACCTGCCAACGCAGGGGACACGGGTTCAAGCCCTGGTCTGGGAAGATCCCACATGCCGCGGGGCAACTAAGCCCGCGAGCCACAACTACTGAGCCCGCGTGCCACAACTACTGAAGCCCACACGCCTAGAGCCCGGGCTCTGCAACAAGAGAAGCCACTGCAATAAGAAGCCTGCGCACCGCAACAAAGAGTAGCCCCTGCTCGCTGCAACTAGAAAAAGCCCGCATGCAGCAACAAAGACCCAATGCAGCCAAAAATAAATTAATTAATTTAAAAAAAAAGAAAGTTAAATGTCAAGCTTGCAAGAAGGAAAGCAATCCAATTTATACAACAGTGCCTCAAAACAGGTCAGGAATTGGCAGCAGGAAGTTCTGTAAGTGGGGTGTGAACATGGTGCTAAAAACAAGAGGATAAATCAAATCATTTAGATACCCTTCTACTCGCCACAAAAACCAGCCAACTGCCCCTCCCTGATCCTTGCAGAAGCCTGGAGTGTTACTTTCTAGACTAAAACAGCACTGGCCAACAGGAGTTCTGCAATGATAGAAATATTCTGTATCTGCCCTGCCCCATATGATAGTCTCTGGAAACATGTGGTTACTGACCACTTGAAATGTGTGTAGTGCAACTGAGGAACGAAATATTTAATTTTATTTAATTTTAATCATTTAAATTTAAGTTGCTACATTTGGCTAGTGGCTACCACATTGGATAACGCAGCTCTAAAGGAAAAACAAAGGATTCCTGGACTGGAAAACATCTGGTCCAGTTGAGAATGAGGGTACCATACTGAAAATAGTTGAGTTAAATGAACATGAGTGTTTACATACTGAATGCTAAGACCTCTACCATTTCCCCCAGTTTAGCTACGAGACAGTTGACAACCCAGCTTATAAGCTCCAAGCAGGAGATCTGAAGATTCTTCTTTGGGAAATCTACCTAACCAAAGAAAAAAGACAAAGATAATACTGTTGAAGGTTCTCCAATAAGAGTCCAGCCAGAGTACCCTAAAATCAACATATCCCAAGCATGAACTCAGAGTACATGTAATTAAAATTAAAAGCAACCTCCACATGGGGTCCCTTAACATTTCTGCTCCTGTATTCTCGGCCATACTGTTATGTGTTCACCAAATACCAACATTCCTTCAAAGATAAAATAGGGAATTCCTTGGTGGTCCAGTGGTTGGGACTCCACGCTTTCACTGCTGAGGACCAAGGTTCAATCCCTGGTCGGGGAACTAAGATCCCATAAGCCATGGGGTGTGGTCAAGTCATAATAATAATAAAATAAAGAGCAAAGCAAATATGGTTTTTAAGAAAAAAGATAAAACACACACACAAGGGAAACAGAAGTGAGCTTTCAACTCTTATTAGATACTCACTGACCCTAGGACAGCCTGAAGTCTGAACAATTCTTGAGGGGTTCAATATTTATATGAGTAAAATTTTGCAGTGCAACCACTGTACAGATTAACTGAAGCATCACTATGAAAAAGTTCTTTCTCCTGTAGGTAATAAGAAGTAATGAGAATAGCTGCTGTGTAGTGAATAAACAGGGGAGAGGTTATCCGCCCCCCCCAAAAAATGAGACAGAATGAATGGTTTTTAGTAGGAAACAAGATTAAAAACAAAACAAAGGGCTTCCCTGGTGGTGCAGTGGTTGAGAGTCCGCCTGCGATGCAGGGGACACGGGTTCGTGCCCTGGTCCGGGAGGATCCCACATGCCGTGGAGCGGCTGGGCCCGTGAGCCGTGGCCACTGAGCCTGCGCGTCCGGTGCCTGTGCTCCACAACGGGAGAGGCCACAACAGTGAGAGGCCCGCGTACCGCAAAACAAAACAAAACAAAACAAAAATAAAATGTATTGCCCATTGGCATCAGAGGACATGAATGAACCATAAAAAGGTCCAGATTGAGAACTGGAGACTTGTACATTTATGGTACCTACTGGTGATAGGTACATTCAGCTAACACACATAAAGCAGATTAAGTTAAATATCCAATTTTGGTCTCAAGTCCTTACAGACAGAGAAGACTGCCTCAAGGACCAGCAAGTGACTTCTAAACTCCACTTCTCACGGGGTCTTCAAGTTGTCACTACCCTCCCCCGCCTTTATTTCTGTTAAATCCATAATATCAGTTTACATTAAAATTGTGAACCCTGGGTTCCCATTTATCCTTTCTCAATACCTCTACTTGAAAAGTGTATTCTGTCAGAATCTGAAATTCACCAATTTTTAGGCTTCAGAATTAAGGTATTTCAGACACAAAATTAAAAAATTTAGAGGGACTTCTCTGGTGGTCCAGTGGTTAAGACTCCACGCTTCCAATGCAGGGGGCTCAGGTTCAATCCCTGGTCAGGGAACTATGATCCCACATGCCACACGGCTTGGCCAAAAAAAAAAAAAAAAAAAAAAAAATTAGAGACTCAGTGACTTGGTTTTTCATCTTAAACACATACCATATGTCTCTCTAGATTCTGAATTTATAGATTACCTCTCTGTTAACATGGCTTTGTTAATCAGTGAATTCAGAATGCCCTTGTGTCATCTGGTTGTAGGAAGTTAACATGCTATAAACAGGGTCATTTTTAAAAAGAAAATAATTCAGCATCTTCCTTTAGAGGATTTGTGATGTACGGTCCATTTCTGGCTCTACTAACACAGGCTTTTCATCGTTTCAGTGATTCTTATTCAAAGAATAATTTGCTAATGAATGTATCTCCCCAAAAGAGAATGTTCAACTCTGCCTGATCTATTACCTTAAGAATGCTGAAAATATTAACCACCCCCCTAAAAAAATCACGACATTTTCACTGTAATGGGCAAGAAAAATACATATGAGGCACTGTTACTTCCTTATCAGTTCATCCTTTCTAGATATCTATCAAATTCTTTAAATCAGTGGCACGGTACAATTAACCAAAAAAGAAAAAGGGACTAAAAATTCAAGGACAAGCTTAAGGCAATACCAAGAGCCTCTGGTTAAATCAGGTGTTTATAAGGCAATTAGAGAAGTTATAGGGCTTCTCTAACAGTTCTCAAATTGAGTTCCATAGGAAGCTGGCTAGTGACACAAAATAAGAGGTCATGCATACCAGCATTGTGGGGGATGGTGGTGGAGAGAAACCTGTGGACAGTACAGTGAGTTTATGACAAGCCAGAACAAAAGTGAAAATATTCTTTAACTGGAATTCTTCCATGGTTTATGAAGGCTTGGCATAAAAGTCTACTAAGAAACTGATTTATAAAATGATATGGTCTTTATATAATTCTGCCAACAACAAAAAAACCTGAGCAACATTTAGTAAAAAATTTTACTGTAAAATCTAATACTTTCATTAAAGAGCATTAAGGAGTCTAATTGCATAGGGAACTATGAAAACAGAATTACATAGAGCTACTGACAAATGACTTTTTTCCCCTTCTGTGCTCTCAGAGATACAAAACCTGAAATAGTACTATTGATTCAAGTAAGGTTATTTGTTAAGGAAAGGAAGAAAAAGAGAAAGAAATTTAAAAAGCATAGGCAACAGGGTTTCCCTGGTGGCTCAGTGGTTAAGAATCCGCCTGCCAATGCAGAGAACATGGGTTCAAGCCCTGGTCCGGGAAGATCCCACATGCCATGGAGCAACTAAGCCCATGTGCCACAACTACTGAGCCTGTGCTCTAGAGCCCGCGAGCCACAACTACTGAGCCCAGGCACCACAACTACTGAAGCCCACGTGCCTAGAGCCCATGCTCCGCAACAAGAGAAGCCACCACAATAAGAAGCCCACGCACCGCAACGAAGACCCACTCGCTGCAACTAAAGCCCGCGCACAGCAACGAAGATGCAACGCGGTCAAAAAAATAAATACAATAAATAAATTAAAAAAAAAAAAAGCATAGGCAACAAACTAATTGACACTTCACCTCTCTGAGCCTGTTTATAAACTAAAATCTGCGTTTTCAAATGGTGAATATCACCTGAAAAGCTTTTTAAAAATCGCAAATACCCAGGTCCCATTTCAGATCTATTAAGGTAGTGTCTGGGCATCTGGGGTTTTGTTTTAATTCCCCAACTGATTCTGATGTCCCTGCAGGTTTTGGAACCACTGGATTAGATGACCCTCAAGGTCCCTTCCGTATCCATGACTTAAAATTCCAAGTTGACAATTCTGTGTCAAAGGAACTGAAGATTGCACTTCATCATGCTTCACTGAGCATCATCACACTCCAATGAGGGAAGGCAAGTACCCTTAATTTGTCTGACCAAGCAACCGTAAGAACAGGTGCTACTCACTCAAGTCACTGATTGCATCTCCCTTCTCCCCTCCCCAAACACTTCTCTTAGGGTCTACTTAAACTTCAGAGCAGGGAATGGTCTTCTCTCACCAATACAGAGAAAGGTATCTCCTCATATTAACTTAGAACTGTAATGTTCAGCCACTCAAAGGATTCAAGTCCTTATATTTATTCTCTGAACATTTTCAATTAACATGAAATGCTTTAGAAGCAGAGGGAGGAGTCCTCAGAAACGTGCAAAGAATTCCTTCTAAAGAGGGCCAAGGTGTGAATGAAGCCCCTCCCAGCTTTTCTCCTAGAAAGGGCCCACTAGACATACTGAGCAAGAAGCAAAACTGATTTAGGTCATCCCTCATACACCAATAATGTGTAATCAATAAGCATGAGACCTCTGGGTGACTAGGAGCAACTGATTTCTTTCTAATGCTGCCCGACCCAAAGCAGAGACTGCAGTTAGCTTTTAACCACAAGATCCTAGTATCTCTTCTGGCACCCTTCTCCATACCAAGCGTAGTTATTCTGGGTAAAAGACATAATTAAGAACCTACCATTAAGCGTCCTGGGTATTCTTAAACCGACTTTAACCTGATTCCCAAAATATTTCATGATTAACGTTCTGCTTTCTTCATTTCATTTAATTCTCCCAACTAATTTATATAGGTATAAGAGAGTTCCACTTCATATGGGTTAAAAATGTCTACACAAGATTAAAGCCACCAGCAAGTGGCAGGCCAGGATTTCAATTCTGCTTTTCGAACTCCAGCTTTTCGAACTCCAAGTCCAAAACCCTTATCTCCGACATCCTCTCCGCACCCCTCCTCCCCCAAAAGAGTGGTCATACACTGTAACGGGGGTTGATACTGCCTAGCATAAACAGAAGGGAAAAACAGGCTTCCCACCGCCCCAATGTTCAATTGTGCCATACCCGTTCACTAGAACAGGGTCCCAGGAGTGTGAGGATGGAACCAAAGGCAGGAAGGAAGCAGAATTGTCCGAACAAATAAAACCCAAGACGGCAGGAGCTGGAGGACCTCTACCAGCAGCTCTTCCGCTCAAAGATTCCCCCGGCTTCAGGAAGAGCGGCCGGGGGCGCTAGCCCTCTCCGCTTCTGCGTCGTACAGCTCGGACTGGCGAGAAAAAGGGGACACTGGTCCCTCGGGACGAGCTCCTTCCCCGCCCCCAGAAAGGCACAACAGCGCCCGGGGAGAAATCCGCTGCCTCTGGTTCGGCGGTGGGGGAAGAGCAGCGCTCGAGGCCTCCAGGCCAGGGTGCTGAGCTGGCGCGCACTGGCGCGAGAATGGCCAGCCAGCCTGGTCCGTCAGTCATTCGCCGTATTTGACACCCGGGCTCCCGCTTACCTACGTCCCTCGCTGCCGGCACCTGCCCCGCCGTGGGTCCAGATACTGCGGCAGTTCGGACTGCGGCCCCGCCTTCGCCAGCTTTAGGGGAAAGCCCGTCAGCCAGCAGACGTCCGGCCTGCTTACAACGGCCACAGCCGCCGAGCTTCCTCTGGAGCCACTGCCGAGAAGCCGGCGCTCACTTACAACGTCACCTTCTTCGGTGCCCTTCCGCCTCAGCCCCGCCCGCGCCGCGTGCAGGGGACGGGGGAGGGAAGCAAGGGCTCGGCGCTGGGGGCGTGGCCCCGCCTTCCCTCCACTTCCGGCGGCGAACGCTCCCCCGCCCGCCCGGGACGTCTTTCTGACGATCCGCGCCCCCGGCGTCAGGACTCCGCTTTTGGTCGCGGACTCGGCTCTTTCCTCGTGGCGCGTGAGGATTGTAGAAACTGCGATCTGAACATTGCAGAACGGGTTTGAGACTTCTTTACAGCCTGCTCTCGAGTTTTTAACCCCCATAGGGCTAAGGCAAACCGTAGCTACTATACGGCGTCTCCCTCCACTAATCCTTTTTCCCTTTGGTCAAAAGCGAAGGACCACATTCCTGCTCTGGCTGCACTTTGAGGCCTGGCCCAAGCTTTTCTTCTCTGGTTTTTCCATGGTGATCTTTCCCCTTGGCATTGCGATGTGCCTCTATATCTCTGACCCGCCTCTCCTCAACTGAGAACACTTCCCCAGGAGGGCAAGAACCTGGTCTTATTCACCATTGTAGCCCCAGCCAGCACCAAATAGTGACTGGACTACAAGTGCTTAGTAAGTCTGTGCAATAAATCTATTATTCTTTTTCTGAACAAAGAGGAAAGTGACTTCAGTCTGTTATATTAAAGCACGATTCTTTCAACAAGCATTTTTTTTTTAATGTGAACATGAAGTAATATTTCTCTTGCAAGCCCTCAGTCTAATTGTGGGGAGACATACATAATTTTAATACGATATCCTGATAGGTGGAAAATATAATAATACCAGATTTATTGTGGAAGATGAATTCAATTTTGGCCGTATTCGATTTTTGGAATAGAGTGGAGATGTATACTATGGAATACCAAGGGTAGGGTGCTGGGAGCCTTGTGCCCCAGGCACAAGCAATAAGGGTGTGCATTGACTGTAAAGAAGGTTAAAAAAATAATAAAAGCGACTACAGTGTGGTTTGCTTTTAATCATCACACGTGTCAGCAAATTCTAACCAATGCCAGTGATAAAGTAGTCCTTTACAAACAAAAGCTTTTCTTGGTCTTCCTTATAAACAACTTCTGTAGTTATTGAGTTTTAATAGTATATATGTAAGCTCAGCTTGGCACATTTCCTCAGTTTAAAAGTAAATCTTTTTGAGATTTCCACTTCCAGCCAAGATGGAATAAGAAATCAGATTTTACCCTTCCAACTGTAACAACTAAAAAACCAGACAAGAAATATGCAACATTTATTTATTTTTTAATAGCTGTTTATTTATTTATTTGGATGCACTGGGTCTTAGTTGCGGCATGCAAGATCTTCATTGGCAGCATGTAGGATCTTTTAGTTGGAGCATGCAGAATCTTAGTTGTAGTATGCGGGATCTTTAGTTGCGGCATGTGAACTCTTAGTTGTGGCATGTGGGATCTAGTTCCCTGACCAGAGATCGAACCCGGGCCCCCTGTATTGGGAGCGCGGAGTCTTAGCCACTGGACCACTAGGGAAGTCCCTGAAACAACATTTAAAAAACATTTGACATAAGGCAAAAAAGAATGGTGATCCCTGAGAGATGGACAATAAATGGGGTGAGCCCCCCCCAAATGCACCAGTTTACTGCCTGGCAAGAGTCTCCAGGACAGTCACAGGTAGGGGAAACCAAGAGGAGCCTGGTGGTCTCCTTGTGTTGAGGGGAAGACGCCAAAGCAGCTAGAGTTCAGAGGAAAGAGTCCCCAGTGTAGAGACAGCTGCACAAAGAGAAAGTTCTAGCTGCTTTTTAATATTTTCTCTTTGTTGTTGATTTTCAGCCATTTGACTATTTTGTTCCCTACTGTGGTTTTCCTTTTATTTATCTGGCCTGGGTTTCCCTGAGCTTCTCTAATTTGTGGGTTGACATCTTTCATCAGTTTGGGGAAATTCTCAGCCATTGTCTCTTCGACTATTGTTTTTGCTCCATTCTCTTATCTCTGTTCCTCTGGGAGTCCAATTACATATGTAAGATTATTTGACCTTGTTCACCATATGTTTCATACTTTGTATCATCTTTTTTTTGTCTCTTGACATTTCAGTTTGAATGTTTTCTATGGACCTGTTTTTGAGTTTACTAATTCTCTCTTCTATAATCTCCAGTCTGTTATCAAATCTGCACAGTGTTCTTAATTTTTTTTTTTTTTTTTTTTTTTTTTTGTGGTACGCGGGCCTCTCACTGTTGTGGCCTCTCCCGTTGCGGAGCACAGGCTCCAGACACACAGGCTCAGCAGCCATGGCTCACGGACCCAGCCGCTCCGCGGCATGTGGGATCTTCCTGGACCGGGGCACGAACCGGTGTCCCCCGCATCGGCAGGCGGACTCTCAACCACTGCGCCACCAGGGAAGCCCTGTTCTTAATTTTTAATATTGTATTTTCAATTTTAGAATTTGATTTGTTTTTATAATTTTTAAAATAGATTCGTTATCCATTGAAAGTCTCCATCTTTTCATCCATTTTGTTCATCTTTTCCTCTGTTTTATCTTATTCATCAGTTTTTTGTTTTTGTTTTTCATTCTTTGTCTGCTAACTTCAACATTGTAATCATCTGTTGGTCCAGTTCAATGGTTCATTTTTCTCTTGTGATTATTATGTTTTCCTGCCTCTTCACAGACTTGGTAATGTTTTCTTCTGTGCCAGACAGTGTGTATAAAAGAACTGTAGAGTGAGCCACCACATGATATCATCTCCCAGTGAGAGTTCTCCCTTCCCTCCATTAGGTTGATAGAGTGAGGGTCTGATAATCACAATCTAATTAGGGATCGAGCTGGGTCTTGGCAAGGTTTCCTTCTTACTTAGACTCATTCCACTTCTGGTTCATCCATGTTCCTCCGGGGTATATCTCCTCAGACCTGAAATACTACAGTACTATTCAGTTCAGTTCTTTAGAGACATTGAGCTTAGCTTTTTCACCTCCAGCTATTCAGCTTCAAAATATGAGAAATGTTTCGAGGGAGAGAGTAGCCATGTGTTTGAGGAGGCCATGTCCCTCTAATGGGGCATGGTTTCCTAAACACCATGACTTTTAAAAAGTTTTGGCCCAGGTCCGCAGCCTCCCAAGGAGGTCTCGAACACAGCAAATGCCCCACGCAGAAAATCAGCCATGCACTGAGGCTCTTCCGGTTTTCAAACTTCCCCAATAGTCCCACATGACCACCAAAAGTTCCTCTGGGTTTTCTTTGCCCCAGTAGACAACCTCTGCCTAGGTTAAGACTGATCCTCAGCCTGTAACTAGAACCAGCAAATGTTTCCACAAAAGAAAACAGCCACTGATTATCAATTCACCTCAGAAGGGCCCTCCCCTCTCTGGAATTTTAGTTTACGTAAAATAAGGTAAAAAGTCTTAGTCATTTCACAGTCCTCTAATATATTTTAAAATATGATGTTTTTAACTTATTCTGCATTTTTTAAGGTTGTTGTAGCAGGCACATTGTCCTGCTGCAACCTACTACATCCTATTTGGAAGCAAAAGTGACTTGTAAAACTCAGTTCTATCATGTCCACAATGCCCAGCTGTATAAATGATACCTCCTGTTTATAACTGTAATTCTGACATTTCTTTAGACTTAGATATTTATATAGATCCATTGCTCAGTGAAGAACCTTTTTTCCATACTTTATTCGGTTATCATTTGGTTGCCCTAAGTTTGTCCTCTAGAAGATTTTTTTTAAGATTTATTTATTATTTATTTTTGGCTGTGTTGTGTCTTCGTTGTGGCACACAGGATCTTCACTGAGGCATGTGGGATCTTTCGTTGCAGCACGCAGGCTCTCCGTTGTAGTGTGTGGGCTTCTTTCTAGTTGTGGCCTGCGGGTTTTCTCTTCTCTAGTTGTGGTGCACAGGCTCCAGAGCGCATGGGCTATGTAGTTTGTGGCAAGCGGGCTCTAGTTGAGGCGCATGAGCTCAGTAGTTGTGGCACACAGGCTTAGTTGCACCGTGGCATGTGGGATCTTAGTTCCCTGACCAGGGATTTAATGCGCGTCCCCTGCATTGGAAGGTGGATTCTTTACCACTGGACCACCAGGGAAGTCCCTAGAAGGTATTTTTTTTTAATTTATTTATTTTGGCTGCACCGGGTCTTTGTTGCAGCATGTGGGATCTTCGTTGCAGCACGTGGGATCTTCATTGCAGCATGCATACTCTTAGTTGTGGCATGCATGTGGGATCTAGTTCCCTGACCAGGATTCAACCCCAGACCCCCTGCATTGGGAGCATGGAGTCTTACCCACTGGACCACCAGGGAAGTTCCTCTAGAATATTTTTAAAGACGTAAATAGCTATTAATTGAGCTCTTACCATGCACTAAACATTTTATGGGCATCACAAAATTTAACTTTCACAACAAAACTCCAAGTGAGAAGAGGCTTCTAGAATTTGATGAAGTTTCTTGACTGGCAGAATGGTTAGCAGCCAATAAGGAGATGTGGCTCTCTAGGGACCAGTTCCCCCAAAGAACTGGGAATAGCAAATGGATGGGTATTGGCTGCATGGCTCATACAAACAAAAACTATCCAAAGGTGCTAGATTAGTACACAAGCCACTTCATGGCTCCTAGGAAGTGCCTCTTTATACCAAAATTCAGGGGACTATATATTTCAGATTTTGAACCAATGTTTCTCTGGGTTAAATGGAATTGTTTCATAATTTTAATTTTCTTTAAACATGCACAATTGAAACTATCCATAAAGAAATTTCCAATCCAAAAATTTAAATCTTTCAATAAAATCTTTACATTTTCTAGACATTTCTCCAAAGAAGACATACAGATGGCCAACAGGCACATGAAAAGATGGTCATCATCGCTAATTATTAGGGAAATGCAAATCAAAACAATGAGGTATCACCTCACATCAGGCAGAATGGCCATCATTAAAAAGTCTACAAATAATAAATGTTGGAGAAGCTGTGGAGAAAAGAGAACCCTTCTATGCTGTTGATGGAAATATAAGTTGGTGCAGCCACTGTGGAGAACAGTATGGAGGTCCCTCAAAAAGCTAAAAACAGAGTTACCATATGATCCAGCAATCCCACTCCTGGGCATATATCCAGACAAAACTATAATTCGAAAAGATACATGCACCCCAATGTTCATAGCAGCACTATTCACAATAGCCAAGACATGGAAACAAACTAAATGTCCATCAACAGATGAATGGATAAAGAAGATGTGATAAATATATACAATGGAACACTACTCAGCCATAAATAAGAATGAAATAATGCTATTTGCAGCAACATGGATGGACCTAGAGATTATCATACTAAGTGAAGTAAGTCAGAAAGAGAAAGACAAATATCATATGATATTACTTATGTGTGGAATCTAAAATAGAAATGAACGTATCTACAAAACAGAAACAGACTCACAGAGAACAGACTTATGGTTGCCAAGGGGGTGGGTGGGGGAGTAAAGGATTTGGAACTTGGTATTAGCAAATGCAAACTACTATATATAGGATGGATAAACAACAAGGTCCTATTGTATAAAACAGGGAACTATATTCAATATCCTGTGATAAACCATAACGGAAAAGAATATGAAAAAGTATATATGTATAACTGAATCGCTTTGCTGTACAGCAGAAATTAACACATTGTAAATCCACTTTACTTCAATAAAATTTTAAAAAATCTTCACATTTTCTTTATAAACTTCATATGCTTTTTTGGTATTAGTACTAGGTACTCTATATTTTTTATCTCTTATAAATGGTAGACTTTTAAGATTATATTTTCTAGTTGTTGCTAGTGTTTAGCAATAGAATTGACTTCTGCACATTGGTTTTGTATCCAGCAAACTTGCTAAATTTCTTATTAATTCTAATAATTCATCATGTATTCTTTTGGGTTCCCAGCATTCTCAACCTTATCTGCCAATGACAGGGTTGTTTTTAATCTTACTTTCCAGTTCTTACATCTTTTCTTTATCTTAGTACACTAACTAGGGTCTTCAACTTCAAATTTAAATCGAAGTGGTGAATATGGGTATCCTTCCCTTATTCTGATTCTCAAAAGAATGCTTTCAGTGCTTCACCACTGAGTTGATATCTTTTTTTTTTTTTTTTTTTGGCCACGTCGCACAGCATGTGGGATCTTAATTCCCTGACCAGGGATCGAACCTGGCCCCCCTTCAGTGGAAGTGTGGGGTCTTTTTTTTCTTTTTCTTGATTTAAAAAATTTTTTATACAGCAGGTTCTTATTAGTCATCCATTTTATACACATCAGTGTATACATGTCAATCCCAATCTCCCAATTCACCCCCCCACCCCACACCCCCGAGCTTGCCCCCCTTGGTGTCCATACATTTGTTCTCTACATCTGTGTCTCAAATACTGCCCTGAAAACCGGTTCATCTGTACCATTTTTCTAGGTTCCACATATATGCGTTAGTATACGATACTTGTTTTTCTCTTTCTGACTTACTTCACTCTGTATGACAGTCTCTAGATCCATCCACGTCTCAACAAATGACCCAATTTCATTCCTTTTTATGGCTGAGTAATATTCCATTGTATATATGTACCACATCTTCTTTATCCATTCATCTGTGAATGGGCATTTAGGTTGCTTCCAACCTGGCTATTGTGAATACTGCTGCAATGAACATTGGGGTGCATGTGTCTTTTTGACTTACGGTTTTCTCTGGGTATATGCCCAATAGTGGGATTGCTGGGTCATATGGTAATTCTATTTTTAGTTTTTTAAGGAACCTCCATACTGTTCTCCATAGTGGCTGTATCAGTTTACATTCCCACCAACAGTGCAAGAGGGTTCCCTTTTCTCCACACCCTCTCCAGCATTTGTTGTCTGTAGATTTTCTGATGATGCCCATTCTAACTGGTGTGAGGTGATACCTCATTGTAGTTTTGATTTGCATTCCTCTAATAATTAGTGACATTGAGCATCTTTTCATGTGCTTCTTGGCCATCTGTATGTCTTCTTTGGAGAAAGGTCTATTTAGGTCTTCTGCCCATTTTTGGACTGCGTTGTTTTTTTAATATTGAGATGCACGAGCTGTTTATATATTTTGGAGATTGATCCTTTGTCCATTGATTCGTTTGCAAATATTTTCTCCCATTCTGAGGGTTGTCTTTTCGTCTTGTTTGTGGTTTCCTTTACTGTGCAAAAGATTTTAAGTTTCATTAGGTCTCATTTGTTTATTTTTATTTCCATTACTCTAGGAGGTGGATCAAAAAAGATCTTGCTGTGATTTATATCAAAGAGTGTTCTTCCTATGTTTTCCTCTCAGAGTTTTATAGTGTCCAGTCTTACATTTAGGTCTCTAGTCCATTTTGAGTTTATTTTTGAGTATGGTGTTAGGGAGTGTTCTAATTTCATTCTTTTACATACAGCTGTCCAGTTCTCCCAGCACCACTTATTGAAGAGACTGTCTTTTCTCCATTTATATCCTTGCCTCCTTTGTCATAGATTAGTTGACTATAGGTGCGTGGGTTTATCTCTGGGCTTTCTATCTTGTTCCATTGATCTATATTTCTGTTTTTGTGCCAGTGCCATATTGTCTTGATTACTGTAGCTTTGTAGTATAGTCTGAAGTCAGGGAGTCTGATTCCTCCAGCTCTGTTTTTTTCCCTCAAGACTGCTTTGGCTATTCAGGGGCTTTTGTGTCTCCATACAAATTAAAAAATATTTTGTACTAGTTCTGTAAAAAATGCCATTGGTAATTTGATAGGGATTGCATTGAATCTGTAGATTGCTTTGGGTAGTATAGTCATTTTCACAATATTGATTCTTCCAATCCAAGAACATGGTATATCTCTCCATCTGTTGCTATCATCTTTAATTTCTTTCATCAGTGTCTTATAGTTTTCTGCATACAGATCTTTTGTCTCCCTAGGTAGGTTTATTCCTAGGTATTTTATTCTTTTTGTTGCAATGGTAAATGGCAGTGTTTCCTTAATTTCCCTTTCAGATTTTTCATCATTAGTGTATAGGAATGCAAGAGATTTCTGTGCATTAATTTTGTATCCTGCAACTTTACCACATTCATTGATTAGCTCTAGTAGTTTTCTGGTAGCATCTTTAGGATCTACTACGCATACTATCATGTCATCTGCAAACAGTGACAGTTTAACTTCTTGTTTTCCAGTCTGGATACCTTTTATTTCTTTTTCTTCTCTGACTGCTGTAGCTAGGACTTCCAAAACTATGCTGAATAATAGTGGTGAGAGTGGACATCCTTGTCTTGTTCCTTATCTTAGAGGAAATGCTTTCAGTTTTTCACCGAGAATGATGTTTGCTGTGGGTTTGTCGTATATGGCCTTTATTATGTTGAAGTAGGTTCCCTCTAAGCCCAATTTCTGGAGAGTTTTATCATAAATGGGTGTTGAATTTTGTGAAAAGCTTTTTCTGCATCTATTGAGATGATCATATAATTTTTATTCTTCAATTTGTTAATATGGTGTATCACATGGATTGATTTGCATATACTGAAGAATCCTTGCATCCCTGGGATAAATCCCACTTGATCATGGTGTGTGATCCTTTTAATGTGCTGTTGGATTCTGTTTGCTAGTATTTTGTCGAGAATTTTTGCACCTATATTCATCAGTGATATTGGTCTGTAAATTTCTTTTTTTGTAGTATCTTTGTCTGGTTTTGGTATCAGGGTGATGGTGGCCTCATAGAATGAGTTTGGAAGTGTTCCTTCCTCTGCAATTTTTTGGAAGAGTTTGAGAAGGATGGGTGTTACCTCTTCTCTAAATGTTTGGCAGAATTCACCTGTGAAGCCATCTGGTCCTGGACTTTTGTTTGTTGGTAAGATTTTTAGTCACAGTTTCAATTTCATTACTTGTGATTGGTCTGTTCATATTTTCTATTTCTTCCTGGTTGAGTCTTGGAAGGTTACACCTTTCTAAGAATTTGTCCATTTCTTCCAGGTTGTCCACTTTATTGGCATAGGATTGCTTGTAGTAGTCTCTTAGGATGCTTTGTATTTCTGCAGTGTCTGTTGTAAGTTCTCCTTTTTCATTTCTAATTTTATTGAGTCCTCTTCCTCTTTTTCTTGATGAGTCTGGCTAATGGCTTATCAATTTTGTTTATCTTCTCAAAGAACCAGCTTTTAGTTTCATTGATCTATGCTATTGTTTTCTTTGTTTCTATTTCATTTATTTCTGCTCTGGACTTTATGATTTCTTTCCTTCTGCTAAATTTGGGTTTTGTTTGTTCTTCTTTATCTAGTTCCTTTAGGTGTAAGGTTAGATTAGATTGTTTATTTGGGATGTTTGTTGTTTCCTAAGGTAGGACTGTATTGCTATAAACTTCCCTCTTAGAACTGCTTTTGCTGCATCCCATAGGTTTTGGATCATCGTGTTTTCATTGTCATTTGTCTCTAGGTATTTTCTGATTTCCTCTTTGATTTCTTCAGTGACCTCTTGGTTATTTAGTAACGTATTGTTTAGCCTCCATGTGTTGGTGTTTTCATGTTTTTTCCCCTGTAATTGATTTCTAATCTCACAGCATGTCAGAAAAGATACTTGATATGATTTCAATTTTCTTAAATTTACTGAGCTTGATATGTGACCCACGATGTGATCTATCCTGGAGAATGTTCCATGTGCACTTGAGAAGAAAGTGTAATCTGCTGTTTTTGGTTGGAATGTCCTATAAATATCAATTAAATCTATCTGGTCTATTGTATCATTTAAAGCTTGTGTTTCCTTATTAATTTTCTGTCTGGATGATGTGTCCATTGGTGTGAGGTGTTAAAAGTCCCCCACTATGATTGTGTCACTGTCAGTTTCCTCTTTTATAGCTGTTAGCAGTTGCCTTATATATTGAGGTGCTCCTATGTTGGGTGCATATATAATTGTTATATCTTCTTCTTGGATTGATCCCTTGATCATTATGTACTGTCCTTCCTTGTCTCTTGTAACATTCTTTATTTTAAAGTCTATTTTATCTGATATGAGTATTGCTACTCCAGCTTTCTTTTGATTTCCATTTGCATGGAATATCTTTTTCCATGCCGTCACTTTCAGTCTGTATATGTTCCTAGGTCTGAAGTGGGTATCTTGTACACAGCATATATATGGGTCTTGTTTTTGTATCCATTCAGCAAGCCTGTGTCTTTTGGTTGGAGCATTTAATCCATTCACATTTAAGGTAATTATCGATATGTATGTTCCTATGACCATTTTCTTAATTGTTTTGGGTTTGTTTTTGTAGGTCCTTTTCTTCTCTTGTGTTTCCCACTTAGAGAAGTTCCTTTAGCATTTGTTGTAGAGGTGGTTTGGTGGTGCTGAATTCTCTTAGCTTTTGCTTGTCTGTAGAGCTTTTGATTTCTTCTTCAAATCTGAATGAGATCCTTTCCAGGTAGAGTAATCTTGGTTGTAGGTTCTTCCCTTTCATCACTTTATCATGCCACTCCCTTCTGGCTTGTAGAGTTTCTGCTGAGAAATCAGCTGTTAACCTTATGGGAGTTCCCTTGTATGTTATTTGTCGTTTTTCCCTTGCTGCGTTCAATAATTTTTGTCTTTAATTTTTGCCAATTTGATTACTATGTGTCTCGTCGTGTTTCTCCTTGGGTTTATCCTGTATGGGACTCTCTGTGCCTCCTGGACTTGGGTGGCTATTTCCTTTCCCATGTTAGGGAAGTTTTCAACTATAATCTCTTCAAATATTTTCTCTGATCCTCTCTCTCTCTTCTCCTTCTGGACCCCTATATAATGCGAATGTTGTTGCATTTAATGTTGTCCCAGAGGTCTCTTAGGCTGTCTTCATTTCTTTTCATTCTTTGTTCTTTATTCTGTTCCACAACAGTGAATGCCACTATTCTGTCTTCCAGGTCACTTATCTATTCTTCTGCCTCAGTTATTCTGCTATTGATTCCTTCTAGTGTATTTTTCATTTCACTTATTGTATTGTTCATCTCTGTTTGTTCTTTAATTCTTCTAGATCTTTGTTAAACGTTTCTTGCATCTTCTCGATCTTTACCTCCATTCTTTTTCTTAGGTCCTGGACCATCTTCACTATCATTATTCTGAATTCTTTTTCTGGAAGGTTGCCTATGTCCACTTCATTTAGTTGTTTTCTGGGATTTTATCTTGTTCCTTCATCTGGTTCATAGCCCTCTGCCTTTTCATCTTGTGTATCTTTCTTTGAATGTTGAAGTGTGGGGTCTTTATCACTGGACCACCAGGGAAGTCCCTATGATTTCTTGCTGCAGGTTTTTTGTACATACACTTCATCAGCTTAAAGAAGTACAGTCCTACTTTGCTAAAATATATTGTTTTAAAAATTGAGTTGATATTGAATTTTACTAAATTCTTTTTCACCTTTTGAGATGCTCATTTAATATACTAATATGGTAAATTAAATTGATTTAAAATTCTACTAACTGTGCATAACTCTACGATGTACTACCTTTTTTATACATTGCCATATTTGGTTTTTCATTAATAAGCCTGCCCTGTAATTTTCCCTTTCACATGTTGTTTTGGTATCACACTTTATGCTATCCTCATAACAGGATTTGGGGAGTGTTTTCTACATACTGGAATAGTTTGTGCAGGATTGGAATTATTTTTCCTTGAATATTTATAGAACTTGCTGGTAAAACTGCCTGAGTCTTTGCTCTAAATTTCATCCAGGGAACAGGTAATAACTAGCCTCATAAAATGGATTATAAGAGAGGGAAACAAAAATACATGTTCTTTGCACACTTCAGGAACTGCCTGGTCTACATTACTGTCACTGTCTAGATGTAATACATAGAAAAAAGTCTGAAAAGACAGAAATGGGTAAGATTTCCTTCAGGAAAGGGACTTGGAGCGGAGTTGAGTAAACCTGAATTGCTGTTAGTTACGAAATGAGAATGTATTCCTGTTTTACTTATGTAGTTAAACATTTTTTAAAGAATAAAAATGATTACAGGAGTTGGGCTTTCTGGAGCACCGGGAAGTTGGGGGAGATGCCTCGCCTAGTTTTCTCCCCACAAGAACGTGGCTTTGCTGATACTGAGTTTGACTAAAGAACCAAGAGAGTCCGGGCTTCTAAACAGTCAGATTGTTACATCTATATTCTTCCAGAGTAGTGTTGTAAACCTGAGTATCACACCGCAGTGGCAAGAATCATGTTTTTTTCGTGTTCCGCAGGATCGATCTTTCAGACTGTCAGTGGCAGCAACGCCCTCTAGAGGCAAGGCAAAGCCATGAAAGACCATTTACACTGGGCAAGTGGGTCATCTCTGCTCCTGCCCTGGGTAGCTGCCTTACCTCAGCTAAGCTAAATCAATCACTCCATCAAGAATTCATAGCAGCTACTTGTAGTCTCTTCCCACTGATGGATTACTAAATGTGTAACACTCCAACAATATTGAAATTGCATTTATGTTTTCATAAGCTATGTAAACAATTACATTCCTTCAAAATCAGCTATCTATACAGCTGAGGTGAAGCCTATGGAGCTGAGTTGTTTCCAGTTAACTCTCGAGGAGTTGATGGGTAATGGAAAGGCTGAAATTCTAGCTGGGTCATTACTGAGTAAATTATTCAGCCTCTCTGACCCTTTTTCTTCTATGTAAAAATGAGCTATGTAGTATCAAAGGAGACAACAGATGTGAAAGGGGATGCCAGAGACTGAATGTTTGTCTCCCCCAAAATTCATAGGTTGAGACTTAACCCTCAATGTGATGGTATGAAGAGGTGGGGCCTTTGGGAGATGATAAGGTCATGAGGGTGCCCTTATAAGAGACCCCCAAGGAGTTCCTTTGCCTCTTCCACCATATAAGGACATAGTGAGAAGCAAAGCTATGAACTAGGAAGAGGGACCTCACCAGATACCAGATCTGCTGGCACCTTGATCTCAGACTGAGAAATGTTTCCAGAACTGTGAGAAATGTTTCTGTTGTTTATAAGCCACTCAGTGTATGATATTCTGTTACAGCAGCATGAACAGACTAAGGGGAAGAGCTATAAAAAATTGAAACTGTGCAGTTTTCACATGCAAGCTATGGTGGCCACTGCTGTATACCACATCCATTCCCCCTTCTTTACTAACAAGTCTGATTTTGTCTGGGGAGGCAATGTGCCCAGCTTTTAAAAACACTCTTCCCCAGATCTCTTGCAGCTAGGAGAAGCCAAATGAGAGTTATGGTCAATGAGACAGAAACTAAGGGTTTCTGGGAACATGTTCTTTACTGGATACATGCACTGCTCCTTCCTGCTTTCCTTGTTGTCTTTTTTTTTTTTTTTTTTTTTTGCGATACGCGGGCCTCTCACTGCTGTGGCCTCTCCCGTGCGGAGCACAGGCTCGGGACGCGCAGGCTCAGCGGCCATGGTTCACGGGCCCAGCCGCTCCGCAGCATGTGGGATCTTCCCAGACCGGGGCACAAACCTGCGTCCCCTGCATTGGCAGGCGGACTCTCAACCACTGCGCCACCAGGGAAGCCCCTCCTCATTGTCTTTTGCCCACCTTTCTTCTTGCCTGACGTGAGACTGGAGGTGGAGCAGCCATTGTGCATCTGTGTGGCAACAGGCATAAGGATATAGGCCTACGTGTGAAGAATGGTGGACTGAAAATACGAACAAAGCCCAAGTTCTTGGTGGCATCGCTGGACTCTATGACAACCCAAACTACCAGTGGACTTTTTCGGTGTGACTTAAATTCCTGCTTGTTCAGTCACTCTTGGGTACCTGTTACTTACAGTCAAACTTATTAATAATAGATATATAAACCAATTCCAAAGTATATTTTTCTTTTTATTTTTTAATCTCTTTCAGGAAAATGATTATCCAAACTATAATAGAGTGTCTCATATTGCAAGTTATGCAATACTGTAAAATGAAATATGTAATTTCATAGTATGTTACCAAACAATGATGTATTGGGGCTGTCTTCATATATTTGCAATATAATTTCCTTAAGATATATTATGCATACATTTTTTGAAAGATGAGGTGGGGGAAAGGGCAAATAGCTCTGTGTAGCATTCTCAGTTCATTAGCCCCCCTATCTGCTACTGCATTGTCATAAAAGGCTGTCCAATGAATATGGTTAAAAAAAGTGATAGGTGGGGACTCTCCTGGCAGTTCAGTGGTTAAGGCTCCGCACTTCCAATGCAGGGAGTGCTCAGGTTCAATCCCTGGTCAGGGAACTAAGATTCTGCATGGCACACGGCGTGGCCAAAAAAAAAAAAAAAAAAAAAAAAGTGATAGATCACACTCATCGAGTGCTAAGTATGTTTTAGGCACATTCCAAGCATTTTATGTGAAATTAACTCATCTGACCCTAAAAAAAAAAATCCCTATAATGTAGGCACTTTTATTATCACCCAAAACAAACAGAAAACCACCAATTCACAGCAACAATTTTCAGTGCATAGTGTACTAGAGTAATACTGTTACTAACTAAAAGCATAACTGGTTCTCCCATTGGCAGCAAAATTTAAAATTATACACTCCAATTTTATTTCTATTTAGAAGAAACTCCTAAGCACAAATAACTATATGATGAAACCAAGTTACAAAAAAAAAAGCTTTAATAAAGCTCTGCTTTACAATGCTTAGTGATGAAGAAATGTGCAGCGAGAAATACTCAAGTACTTAGACTTCTTGTGTCAAGACCATGGTCACCTGTGCACAGTCATTAAAATAAATACTGAAACAGGACACACCGTGGCACACAGTGGAGAGTATCAGCAGTAAAACATGCATAGATGAAAGGAAGTGGAAAAGTATTTGCTTGGCTGACAATGCAAGTTATATGAAAGTGGCTGATCCATGTATTGAACAGCCTATGGCCTAAACTTATTTTTCAGTGAATCCTTGGTCTTAGAACATACTCCAAAAGATCTACAGATGAACAAAAGAAAAGGCAAAACATTTAAATACTTCTTGTATCACCAAGAAGAGTGTGATCAAAATAGTGGCAATGTCTGTAGTAAAACGTCAAATGGTTTTTTTTTTTTTTTTTAGTTTATTGAAAAACAAAGCTCTTCAACAAAGTTACTAGAAGCAAAACTTATAGTATCCTGAAGTGTAAGGAATACTGAATGTGATTAAGAGGTCTCCTAGCTTCAACCACAGAACTCTTTAAATATTTTAAAGACAATATATTAAAGTAATCAGAATCAGATTGTACTGTTAGACATTCCTTAATCTTATGGCCCAGATCAAATAGTTTTTGAAAATGGTGCATTTCTGTTTTTAAATATAGAAGTCAAGTTAAAGTAATTCATTAAGAAATAGAGAAAAACATTTTTTGGCAGTGCATTCATGGCAATACTGTATATACCTACAGATCTAAAAATGAAAGACAAGAATGTATGTGGCACTGTTACTCCATTTTGATTGCTTAAAAAGAAAAAGGGCAGCACAACTAGGATGAATGTTTTCATCTGCTACAGAACACAAACTGGTATCTGTGGATAAAAAGTAATGAGTATACCAGAAGTTATATATCCACATTAGTGTTGTTCATTTCAAAATAATCAACCTTATGGCTGTCATTATATACTGAACATATTTTGTTTTCTAGAAAGGCAATATTTTTAGTCTTTTCCCCTAAACAAAAACTAAGATGCCTAGGTTAAAAAGTTATAATCAGGACTACACAGGCTATAAAAATCTCTTTATACTCATCAACTCTTAGTTTCTGACCAAGAATCTATGACTGGTTTTTAAGGCTGGGCTGGCTTTCCTCCATCACTCTGCACATTCTTAGGTAAGCCTTTCTCCTTTGGGTGCCCACATTAATATGCTCAAAGAACACACGTTTTAAGACTACTCAAATAATGTACAGTACAAATTACGTTCTGAAGAGATTTTTAAGAATTTGCTCTTTTTGTATCCTTACCACTCTTCCTTCCCGATTGCTAAGTTTACCAAGAGCTACTTGTATATTTTATATTCAGTGGTGAAAACAGAACCCTACTGATTAAAAGCTTACCAAATCCATACCTGCATCACATTCTGGACCTTAGCCCCAAATAAATATCTGGTCACAGCACTTTTAAAAAGCTAGGAATAAAAGTCCTCTATTTTGCATAAAGGAAGACTGATAACGAGTAGAATCTTAGAAATTCTCAAATACACCAGTGAGCACGCTAGTTAACAGTCAAGGGAAGTCACTTTTTTGTTTTCTTGCTTTATTTATTTATTTATTTGGATGCACTGGGTCTTAGTTGCGGGCATGCGGAATCTTAGTTGCAGCATGCTTGTGCGATCTAGTTTCCTGAGCAGGGATCGAACCCAGGCCCCCTGCATTGGGAGCACAGTGTTAACCACTGGACAACCAGGGAAGTCCCTAGGGAAGTCATCTTTTTGATGTTTTGAGAATCTCTTGGAAATTCAGTGATTTGGAGATGTTTGTAGGGACAGTTTCAAAGACATGTTGACAGTAGATGCAATATGATAATGAGAAAAACAGCAAGTATGGTCTCCTCTTTCCACAAGTTTACCTGAGGAAAGTCAAAGGAAACTGTTTTAAAAGGAAGATAGGTGAGCATGCTTGTTTTGCTGAGGGTTGGAAAGAACAGAGGCATAGGTAAAAGGAGAGTTAGGATCAGTCAAAGTGGCCTGGAGACCTGGGAGGTGGTGGAATACTGAGAACGGGTCCCCGCTGAGTCTGGCCACTGAGAGGAAGAACATCTTTCACTGAGACCAAAAGGAAGAAGGCAAAGTCAAAAACCCAGAGTAGGGGAGAAGAAAGTGTTGAGATGGTGGGATAAAGGGGTTGGAAGTCATGAGATAGTTTGGAAAAAATGAGAAAGGAAAAAAAAGACCTAGGAGCGAAATGAATGAGCAGTGGGCCCCGCTGAGAACTGAGAAAAACCAATGTGAAACGTTTAGTGCAGTTGCAGACAGTGTTATACTTTAAAAAAGAACCCAGAAAAAATAAACAAACCTGGAGATAACTAAAAAACTCTTTTAAAAAAATGACCTATTATGGCTTGAATGTCTGTGTCTGCCCCCGATTCATATATCGAAGCCCTACCCCTCACTGTATTAGAATCTGGAGATGGGGTCTTTGGGAGGTAACTAAAGTTAGATGAGGTCATGAGGGTGGGATCTTTTGATGGGATTAGTGTCCTTGTAAGAAGAGACTCCAGAGAGATTGCTCTTTCCAAGTGTACATATACAGAAGAGGGTCCAGTGAGCACACAGCTAGATGGTGACCACCCACAAGCCAAAAGGCCTCAGAATGAAACCTACTTTGCCGGCATCTTGATCTTGGACTTTTAAGACTCTGCAGCTGTGAGAAATAAATTTCTGTTGTTGAAACCACTCAGTGTACGGTATTTTGTTATGGCAACTTGAGCTAAGGAAAAACTTCAATACACCAGGGAAGATATTGAATTTATGAAATAAGAACAGAAGGCTGTAAAAAGATCAGAAAAACGAGAATGATCTTAAAAACGTGAGGGAGTTCCCTGGTGGTCCAGTGGTTAGGACTTGGCACTTTCACTGCCGTGGCCCCGGGTTCAATCCCTGGTTGGGTAACTAAGATCCCACAAGCTGCACGGCGAGGCCAAAAAAAAATAATAATAATAATAATAAGTAAATAAGTAAAACAACAAAAAAAGTGATAGTTGATATATGTTCAAAAAAGGGTCAGAGATAAAATCAAGGAAATTCTCCCAGAAAGTTAAAAACAAAAGGCAAAGAGATGGAAAGCAGGGAAGATAAGAAAAACAGGAGATTAATGCTGGAATTCCAGAAAGAAATAACAGGGAAAAAAAGTGGCAATTATTAAAGAAATAATACAAGAATTTACCAGAACTGAAGGAAATTAGTCTGTTATCATGAAGGCCTGCCGAAAGCTAAACATATAGACCCTCTCCAAGGCATTTCATGGTAAATTTTCAGAACAGAAGCTCCAGAGAGGCAGAAAAATGGGTTACATATAAAGATGTTATCAGAAATGGCAGGTTTTTAAGATAATGAAGCAGGGACTTCAAAATTCTCAAGGAAGATTATTTCCAGTCTAAAATCCTGTACTATCAATTAAATGTGAGACATTTTCAGACATGCAAGCTCTTAAAAATCTTAACCTATATGCACCCTTCCTCAGGACACTAATGAAAGATGTACTTCTCCAGGACACTAATGAAAGATGTACTTCTCCAAAATGAGGAATAAACCAACAAGCAAAAGGAAACAAAGGATCTAAAGTCAGGAGAAAAGTGAAACTGAGTTTCAGATGCCTGAGGGCAGAAGGCCTGTAGAGAAAGAGCCCAAACTGGAGCCCTAATCAAGTTCCCGGAAAGAAAAAGGAACTGTCCTTATCCAAGACATTTAATTCTACAGAAAATTGTCTTCAGAGGGCTTTTGCGGTGAGTTTGGAAAAACTTAGCGATAGGAACATAGAAACTTTCAAAGGAAACAAAAAGACAAAATTAACAATAAGAAAAGCAAAGAGTTGCACAAGAAATGACATGTGATAATAAATTACTCAACTCAAGTGAACAACAGTCCTACATAGTCATAAGGTAAAAACTGACTGCTAATCAAATAAAACTTTGCCACCTTTCTTAATTGGGAGACTAGAGGGAGTAGAAATGGGAAAATGGGATGGTATAATAGTAACTAAATCCTCAACTGTCATAACAGTAAGTTTCCAGAAAAAGAAAAATACAGAAATGTCAAGAAATACCTGTAGGACTTCGCTGGTGGCGCAGTGGTTAAGAATCCGCCTGCCAATGCAGGGGACACAGGTTTGAGCCCCGGTCCGGGAAGATCCCACATGCTGTGTGTGCCACAACTACTGAGCCTGTGTGCTGCAACTACTGAAGCCTGCACGCCTAGAGCCCGTGCTCCGCAACAAGAGAAGCCACCGCAATGAGAAGCCCACGTACTGCAACAAAGAGTAGCCTCCACTCGCCACAACTAGAGAAAGCCCGTGTTGCAACAACTAACACCAAACACAGCCAAAATAAATAAAATTAATTAAAAATAAAAAAAGTAAAAAAAAAAAAAAGAAATACCTGTATAAGTATATAATATAGAAATCTGAAAACTAATGCATGCTAAAACCAGCTCAAAGTTAAAAGCAGATGCCTCTGTGGAGGACTCTGCAGTGAGAAAGTCTGCAGCTGGGGACTGGCACTATTTATAATGACTCCTTTAAGATTATCTGACTTTTTAATCTGTGCATATTATTTTATTAAAAACCTAAAATAAAGGTCAAAAAAGACCTTTCCCTTCATTGTTCTACTCTTCCTCCTCTTCAAAAGATAAAAACTTGTTAAATGATTTGAATAAAAAATAATTCCCTAATTTAAAAAAAGTCACAAATGTCAAAGTAGTAGTAAAGCATGTGTTAAGCTCCTACAAATAGTGCTTTTCAATAAAATCAATCATCTAGGCATTTTTGAACTTTTCTTAGGCAAATGTTTTGGGCATTTGCTATAGTTTAAGAAATACAAATGTCAGAATAGCAAAAAGCAGTTTTATAGTGTAACAAATATATTTTATGCAGTCATTGCCTACACTCCCCACTCCAGGCTAAAAAATGTATAATTTTGTTTTTTCATAGTGAACTCTCTATAATGCACCCGTTCTCCATGTCAGCATATCCAACATTCAAATTAAATGCGTATAATGAAGTGAAGCCTTAATGTATGGCACTTTTAAAGATTTCTTGGTGCATTTAACACAAAAAATTCTAGTAAGATTCTTATTACTTCACCTAGGTAAGCATTAGAATTTCAGGCCAAATTACTGAAGGTATTTCAACAGATCAGAAGTGCTTCCCTGGGTCTGATAGCCAGAACATTTTGAACAAATTTATTCTGAAACTGATTTAGAAGAGCGAAGGCTCACGCTTATTACTCATTAATTTTTGAAAACCTTTCTAATTTGGAGCTCTGTAATACATTCATGGTGCCATGACACGTTTAAAAAATATTCATCCTTAAAAATACTAGAACATTCTTTGAAAACCTATTACACTTATTCTTTTAAGCTATTCTGATCTAAAGAAAGAATTAAAGTTTAGGAAAAGGGAAAATGAACATTTAAAAAAGTTTATTTCTAGCCCTGAAAGAACAAAATTATTGAACAAGGTCATCAAATACAGCAGTTAATGTCAATGTAACAATTAAATAATTGAATGGGATTAAATTAAAAATAAAAGTCAATATAAAATTTGAAGACAAAACAGAAAAGACAAGTTACTTTCACTTAGTTCCATTTCTATCTAACAAAAAAAAACCAAAACAAACAAACAAAAAACACACAAGACATTCCTACCAAAGATGTTTGACAGAATTATCATACATTTCTTTCTCTCTCATTTGGCAACATTCTAGAATGGTGAATGAGAAAGACTTCAGTTCTCTCAAGGCCAGGCCAGTGCTTGGTTCTCCTTTGTAATTCCCACAATATCTACCACAGTGTCTTTGTCAAAGTGGTCAATAAATGTGTTAGTGAGAAATAAAATCTGTGTGTGTGTGTGTGTGTGTGTATTTTTTCCCCTTCTTACACATACTCATACACACACTGTGGAAAAACTGATTTTAGTTGTTTATTGTGGGAGCAGTTGAGACAAGGAAGACAATCTGCTTTTTATATTACTATAATTTCACTAAAAAAAACCCCAAAAGAATCTTAATCTGGATTTTAGCTATATTCCATAATGATTTTTTGACATTTCACTGGATATGCATCTCAGTATATTTTAAAACTTTTAGATTAAAAAACTGATGCAAATTTAAGCACCCATTTTTTTTTTTCTAACTATAGCTACTGCCTGATCAGATCTAAAATTATTCTGGCTAGAATACAGTATACATAAACAAACATGTATTTATGTGAGCCCTACAAAGAAATCCTCATAGGTAGTTTTAAATTGCTTATTAAAGGCACAGGTCATTTAGGACTGGTGGTAACTAGATACACTTTAAGCAGCTTAATATTTATATGTTGAGGAGAAGAGAATTTGTACTGTGTGCCAGGCACTCAACACATGAAAACAGAGTTGTGTTAGCCTTAGTTTCTTATGCTAGCACAATCACTCTACTTGTTTACTATTCTATGTAGGATGAAATATTCAATATTTTCATGGTTTCTCAGTTTTAACTGTCCCTTTCAAAGCAGCAAAAGGAACAAGAGGAGAAGGAAACTTTTAGACTGCCAGAGAGTCTGAAATATAATAAATACTACAGTAATATTGTCTTAATAACAAAAGAGGACTACTAAGGTAATTTTTAGATTTAAATGGGAATTTTCATTCTAAAGTAATGACAAAAAGGTAAATACAAAAGGCAGTTATTAAAAAAAAACCATGAATCTTGATTCAGATATAATTTTTCTTGCAACAACATGTGAACATTTTAATTTAAAATTAATAAATCACAATTCTGTATTGCTTTTAAGATTAAGATTATTCAAAAATTGACACATTTCAGAATTAACCAAAGTACATTTCTATTACCAGTTAGTTTATCCAAGTAAGTAAAGAATAAACCACAGCGTAGCTCCCTTAACCTAGGAGTCAGGTTTTAATGACAAAGTCCGTTGCCAGCAATGGACATGCAGGTAACCATCAAGGAAGTTGTAAATACAAACCCCAAACTGCTTCTATAAACTGAAAAGACCTTTGTTGAGTCACAGGCATAAAAATGGGGCATTGGCACTGCATTCAGTGAATATGGCCTTTATGACTTACGCATGGAAGTGCCTTCTAGAGTGGTCATGAGGATCACAGTCTTACACCATCTAGTTGGTTTTCTATTTCATTGGTAGCATCTTCTTTATCATAATCCATCCAGACAACTGTTTACAAAGAATGTTCAAATCTGGAACTCAACAGACGCTGTAGCTTTCCACCAGAAATAAACCAGCTTATTTCTGTAAAGTAATTTAGTAATAGCTGTAGAAGGCCAATATAATCCAGAGAAAAAGGAAATCAAGAATCAAATTGAAAACAGAGACTATTAAGTGCTCTAGATACAAGTTTCACTAATTATCTTACTTATTTTTGTGAAAACCTTCCTGTATTACCAATTTAAAAAAAAAAAACCCCACCAGCCATTTCTATCCTTATACCTGTATCTTAACAGAGATATGATGGGAATGATAGGAAATAAAACTCATATTAAGTTCTCCTAATGTACTCCAAAACATCAAAATTATTTTTATTCATGATTTGTACTATTGCAGGATGGCAAGTAGGTGTGAAGTCAATTAGGAGCGAATGGTGGGAACAAAAAGCCAGAACCAAAGCACGTATTTTTCTCTTTCATGTGGCTCTTGGCATGTCAGAAGGGACAATACTGCCTCCAAAAGCCAAACAATTAAAATGATGAGAGAAGAAGAAGGGAGGAGGGGAAGGGAGAAGAGAGGGCACTCTAATAATTAATGTTACAGGTCACAGACCTTTTTTAAATCTTTAAAATAAAAAATGTATTGCTATCAACAAGCACATTTCATTACTCTTTCTTTCTCCAGTTTTTTACATGAATATTATTTACTTATTTGAAAAAAATCTAAAGTAACTCAACATCTCAAATGACCCATGAATTTACCAAGAAGTACTTTGTCACTTAAGTTCTCACAGACAGTAAAAATGTTGGTAATGGGCTGGGAACAATGTTTATAACAAATCTCTACAGTTTACTGGTCAGAAGCTGCATCTCTAAGTAACTGACATTTCTCTTTCATGAATATAATCTTATCTATTTTAGAGCTCACCAAGGTTCAAGCCTCTCACTTTGTCTCTGCTAGCTCCAAATACTTTTTACCTTTAAATGGAAAAAAAAAGGTTAACTTTTAAATTCTGAAAATTCAATGGTTATTATATTATTTACCATGGGAAGGGGGGGAGGAGTAGGGTGAGAAAGGGTTAATTAAAAAACGAACTAGCTAAAATTACAACATATACAGAAACTTATTTCCAAAATGAAGGGAAAAAAAGAGGGAAGGGGAAACTAGCGGCACAAACCAAAGTCCTGAAGCCAAATCTGAAGAGGACATAGAAAGAAAAACAAAGTGTAAGAAAGTAGAGTCAATGGGATTCTTTTTCTGTTTCAATGATTTAGTTATAAATATAGATTATTAGTCTTCTCTCTATACATGTTAACAAATGCCAAACAACTCACTATTATGAAACTTTTAAAACTGATTCTTTCACATTTGTTTAAAAAGGTAAAAATCACATTCTTTTCTTCCCTTCCTTCAGTTCAAACTCTGAACTGAAATATTACATGTAACAATAGCTGGTTCTAACTTCTATACAAAGTTAAACGATATTGAACTCCTTTGCCAATATAAGGAGCTACATAATTTCTATCACACTTGCCTCCAATTTAGGCATAAGAAACATTTCTCAAAGCAACTCAAAAGGAGCAAGTCAAGGAAAAGAAAGTTATGGAGAGAAAAGAAGACTAGCAGATAAAACACATACTCTGAAAAACCCAAATCTGCCATTCAAGTACTGAAAATACCTCAAAAGGGACAATGAATGGGATCTATTATAATGAAGTCAGCAAAATAAAATGCAAATCTCAAGCATGATAAATGGCCCTGATGGGCTTTCTGCTGAAAGATGTAAGGCTAGTGATTCAGTCCACAATTCCTTTTGGACCCTAAAGAAGGGATTCAATAAGAAAGTTGTCATTCAGTTCTGCAATTTTTTCTTGGTTGTCTTCAGGAAATAGTAGCTTGTTTTTTTCCTCCTTGTTATGTAGACCATTTCTTTAAACCCCAAAAGAATAATAATTTTCATATATTAAAAGACTTCTTTTAGAAAATGGAGAAAAGAATATGAGGCCACGGCAATGATGTTAACGGTTACTCTTCATTGCTTCTTTAGCTGCCATGATCAGTGGTGTCAAGCTGGATAATGGTTTGGCCAGTTTCAGGAAGGGATGCTGTCAGAAAGAGTGGGGGAAAATAAATGTAAATGTCACCAGTTTAGAAGCCAAATATTTCAATTAAGCCCCTAAGACTACTTTATGGATCATAATTTATTTAACAAACACATATTTCAGTACTTCTATAAAATCAACATAATCACTACATCACTTTTATGGTTGAAAGTGTAGTCTTTTTAGTTTTTCTCATATTATAAAATCTCAGTTAAATGACCCAGATACCCATGCCTGCAATGAACTGGTGTGAGAACTGGTAATATGAAAAACTTATACATTTATCCCAGTATTATGGGTATTTTATTCTCAGCAGATAAAATCCTGAACTGCAGCAGCTGCCATGCTGCTGGTAATGAATGAATAGTGAAATGTAATTATGAACTCTATGTAAACTTTCTGCCGGTTACTCAAAAAAGTCAACTTTTTCCCAAAATAGAATTATTTCCAAATTCACCTGTAACAGTTCTCTGGCTGAACCCCTTTTCTCCACATCCATCTCCAAACATCGATTTAAGAAATCCCGAAATATGGGGGAAAGTTTCTCTGGGTTTTGAAGTTCTGGAGTTCCATTAGTCGCTATCAGGTACAAGGCCTAAGAATAGAAGAACAACTCTGACATACTTAAGATAGCTCAACAAAGTTAGAGAGTACTTTAAACTTTATGGATCTCTTACGTATTTAAAGACAATTGTCATACACACTAAAGTGTGGTTATTATTTCTACCCATTTCGATTAGATATTTTTCACTTTATTTTTAGATGTTACATTTCCCTGACTTCTTTTTCAAAATTATCTTCACCTTTTTCTTTTTTTGGATTATAAATACATACTGATAAATAAAACTACCACTATAATAAAATGGTATAAAGAAAAATGACCACAATCCCACCATCCACATATAGTATCCCATTTATCTTTCTTAAGATTTTTTTTCCAAGTCATACCACATTTCAAAACAATGGGATTTGTTGAAACTGCTTTAAGAAATTTTAAATTAGCTATATCTATATAGCTATAGATGAACAGGTGGAACACATAGGATTTTTAAGGCAATGAAGATACTCTTTAAGATACTTTTATAATGGACACGTTATTCAGTATACATTTGTCCAAACCCACGACATATGACATCAAGAGTGAACCCTAATGTAAACTATAGACTCTGGATGATACTGATGTGTCAGTGTAGGTTCAATGATGGTAAGAAATGTACCCTCTGTGAGGGATGGTGATAATGGGGGAGGTTATGCATGTGTAGGGGGAGAGGGCATATGGGAAATCTCTGTACTTTTCTCTCAATATTGCTGTGAACATGAAACTGCTCTAAAAAAACAAAGTCTTAAAAAAAAAAAAAGAAACAAAACTAGCTATATCCCACCCTCATCATCACTATCAATAATAACAGATTAGATCTACAAAATTATTTTAATGGCTGAATTGAATAGTGTCTTATTATATGGGTGCTTCATAATTTAGTCAATCCCCTTTGGAAAATCCTTGTATTCTTTATGTAATTCTCTGACCATTTTCTTTGAATTCCTAGAAATGGAATTAAAAAAAAAAAAACGCTCAATAGGCTTTTTAAAAGAAGTTTTATATGTACAGAAAATTGAGCAGATAGTACAGAGCTCCCATATACCACCCCTACACACACACACACACACACACACACACACACAGAATTCCCCCATTATTAAAATCGTACATTAGTACGGTACACTTTGTTACAAGTGATGAACCAATACTGACACACTTTCACTAAACAGAAGTCTGTAGTTTACACTGGGGTTCACTCTTTGTATTGCACAGTTCTATGGGTTTTGACACACGTACATTGTCATGCAACTACCATTATAGTATCACACAGAATACTTTCACTGCCCTAAAAATTCCCTGTGTTCCACCTATTGGTTATTATGCATAATGCTGCCATGAACATTTGTGTACAAGTTCTTGGGTGGATGAATGCTTTTAATTCTCTTTGTTATTTACCTAGCAGTGGAACTGCCAAGTCACATGGTAACTCAAAGTTAATTTTTACAGGAACTGTCAAACTGTTTTCCAAAGTGCTGTACCATTTTACATTTCCACTAGCAGTGTATGAGGGTTCCAATTTCTTCACATTCTCACCAACACTTATCATTGTCTGCCTTTTCGATTACAGTCATTCTAGTAAGGGTGAAGTGATCTTGTTGAGGCTTTGATTTGCATTTCCTTATTAACTACTGATATTGAGTCATACATGATAATTTAAAAGAAGTAAAAGATAAAAGAGAAAGAAAGAAAGATGGAACTCTCCACCTCAGCTGCTGGAATATGTACATAACTGTTTAAAATCTACTGACTTCATCTGTTTCTCAGAACCCTCACTCTTTTGTTTGAATATGGGCTTTAACATTGCCATCTACACAGGCTTCTCATAGATGTGATCCTGCTTTCCTCTTTGTACCTGGGGGTACAGAGGCCAAGGTTCAAAGTCAACAACCTGAAGGATATATCTAGAGCCCCTTAATTCTGCAGAAAAGTGACCAAATTCTTACTTATGTGCAAATTTAGAAACCACACAGCTTACCAAAAATTTACAAACTCTTTACCTAACACATTCAACTCAATAAGCCAGAAGCAAATCATTTTTAGACGTAGAGTGAGGGCAGAGACTAGGTTTTATCAACTTCGTATCCTAAATTCTTGGCCAGTGCCTGGCAAAAGCAAGGTCTAAATAAATGATTTAAAGAAAATTATTTTTCTTAAAATAAGGCTGATGCTTAATTGGTCTTACCCTCAAAGGATTTTCATTGAGATATGGAGGCTCTCCTTCTACCATCTCAATAGCCATAATACCCAGAGACCAGATGTCAACCTTAGGGCCATAAGCTTTCCGTGTAACCACCTCTGGTGCCATCCAGTATGGCGTTCCAACCATAGTACTTCGCTTGCTCTGCTCAGGGGTGATCTGGGCACAGAAACCAAAGTCAGCTATAAAACAAAACAAAACACCTTGAGTTAATGGTGTCCGTGGGTTGTTTAAGAGTTTACTTAATATGATTTAACTAACTACATTTGAGTATTCAGCCTCTTAATTTTTAAGAAAGTATTAATAAAGAAAACCAGAATGGGCTTACAAATATTTTGATGATGTTATATACTCTCACTTTTTAACTTTTACTTCCCACAAGTAGAGGGTAAATTATCAGGAAGCCTTTTTTTTTTTTTTGGCGGTACGTGGGCCTCTCACTGTTGTGGCCTCTCCCGTTGCGGAGCACAGGCTCCGGACGTGCAGGCTCAGCCGCCATGGCTCACGGGCCTAGCCGCTCCGCGGCATGTGGGATCCTCCTGGACCGGGGCACGAACCCGTGTCCCCTGCATCGGCGGGCGGACTCTCAACCACTGCGCCACCAGGGAAGCCCTATCAGGAAGCCTTTTATTCTAAATAATTCTATCCTAAAAATTTTAATAAAGTTGAAAAAGGTCTAAAAGAAAAAGTCACCAAAGCTGGACACCAAAACTATGTCCACTGTGAATCAGGCAAAGGTCAGGAAGTGGAAATTACTTTTGAAGAAAATAAACAGAAGCTAGAATTAATAATAATAAGCATCCGACTCAGCAGAGAGCCTAGGAAAAGAACATGTTTAACTGCAACTGTACCTACAAGGTCTTCACCAGCATTACTCTATTCCAAGCACCTCATTTTATAACTGAAGAGCAGAATGCCTAATTTAGTACCCAGTATTAATTTAGTGGAAAAGTCAAGATGAGAATCCAGAATTTTTTCCTTCCTTCTACTGTTACACCCATTCTACTCCATATGTAAACACTGTTAACATTTAGGTTTGTAAGCTTTAGACTCTTCGTTATGCATTTCCAAATGTACAAATAATACCCGTGAACTGACTGATTTATTTTACCTAGTTAGGATATTTTGTAAACTGCTTTTTAAAACCTAATTTTTTAGATATCTTTCCATATTAGTACATTAACCCACCTCACTATTTTAACTACACAACTTCACGGAACATAAAAATACCATAATGTATTTAACCATTTCTGTACTACGAGACATTTAAGATATTGTTGGACTTTCTTTACAAGGTTGCAGAGAACATTTTTGTACTTATTGCTGTGTGTATGTTCAGTAATTCTATAGGAGAGAATCCTAAAAGAGCAATTGTTAGGTCAAATCATAACATTTACAGCTAAAATGAGTGCTTATAACTGTTCCAAGTATAATACCTCATAAGAATTAACATACCTCAGGATAACTTTATGAGACAGGCATATTTACTACTGTTATGATTTCCATTTTACAAATGGAGAAACTGAGGCATACATATTTTTAGATAACTTATCCAAGATCATTCATCTAGTAAGTGGTAGAGCCATGGTAACATATTAACCAAAAAAGTCAAATTTAGTTACCTGTGTATCCACCAAAAGTGTATGAGAATGTCAATTTCTAGTTTTCCCACTAAAATTACAATTATTAACTATATATTCTGACTATCTGACAGAACCTGGGTCCCCTTTTCTTGTGGTTGAATAACCTTTGGAGTATCTATCTTAAAAAAAGAGATGTTGAAAAAGGAGCCAAACTCTCTAGGCAAACAGAAGAAAAAGTTTTTGGTCTCCTGATGTAAGAAATGCCTTGAATTTTGCATAGTTGGAGAAACCTCAGTAGAAGGTCTTCTTGAATCCTCCAGAGGACATGGTTGGAACTGAGATTATAGCCAGCAGAGGAAAGGAGTTTTTGGGTTTTTTTTCCATGACTCTACCATGTCTGATACAGAAGTTAATTAGGGAAAGAGGTTTACACATGGTTTTTTTCAGACCTTGTCATCTCTGACATAACGGTCATACAGTCCTCCCCCAATTAGGCCACCATCTACCAAATCCAGAGAAAGATGAACAGCATAATGACAAAAACCTACCCCAACAGGTAGCAGAGATAAATCCAAGTTTATGTTTGGAAGACAGCACCAACATTATAATAGTCCCAGACACTGTTCCTCAATGCTTTACATTTTTACTACTCAGAAGAATTCTCTGAGATAGGTACTGTTATTTTCCTTATCATACAAATGAGAAAATGGACACAAAAAGAGATTACGTAACTCATCCAAAATTATTCAGCAAGTAGTAGCAGATCCGCTATTTAAACTCAAGCTGTCCAGCTGACAGTCCATATCTTTTTACTACTATTCTCCCCCACTGCATGTATTGTCATAAAAATGTTAATAGCAGAAGAGGGTTTTTACTTAAACAAAAGGCAGAAAATTATAAGTAACATATAAATGTTATTTATTCACTTGTTACTCACTAAGTTTAACAGATCCTTCCATGCCCAAAAGCACATTGTCACTTTTGATGTCTCTGTGGATCACTTGATTAGCATGTAAAAACTCCAATGCCTGTAAACACTGAACAGGAGAAAAACACCTATCAATGAAACAGTCCCTGAAAAGTCTAAGGGAAGTTCACATACACCATTTATGACCTGAGCACCACCTCTAGTAACCAGCAGAAGATACTCTAATAATATTATGAAGAAAAAAATCCTGTCACATGCAGTTGTGAAAATAAGACACCTAAAATAATTAGATCCCCCTCTTCCCACTCTCTGCTCTTATCCAGAGACAATTATTATATAATGTCTTATCTAGGCCTATTTCTGCCACAGATTATTTAATACCATAGAATATCACTTAGTGTTCAATGTTCTCATTTATGAAATGGTGGGTGGGTCTACATGATTTCTAGGCCTGCTCAGGTTTAAATGCCTAAAGGTATGCAGCACTTGGTAAATATGCACAAGGCTTTTTAGAAATCATTTCAACAGTAAAGGATAAACTTATCATTTCCATTTGAATCTGAAATATGCCAAAGTCTAATCAATGTAAGCCACTGCGGGTCTGGTTCTCTCCAGCTGTTCAATGCTATGTAAAATGTTTTCTTCATTTCTTCTATGGTAGGTTTTACATAAAGCTATACCCACACCCTAGACACCAGTGATGATCCTGGACACCACTTCCGTCTTATGCCATATTTCAGAAAGCACTGAGTCCAAAGAGCAGAAGAACTACTCTTACTTCCTTAAAAACAAGAATGAAATTCAATTTAAAAAATCTGCTTGCTATGTTTTTTTAATGTAAACTGAGTATAAATTGTAACTTGGAAAAAGTTGTTTTTATTTCTTACCCCCACTAAAGTAGAACAACAAATAAAGTCTGTACATCATTAATAACAAAAATCTCACTCAAAATAATCTACTATTCAAAGAAAAAAACCAGATTAACTGTGTATTACTGCAATACATTTACCAAGCATTTAAGCAGATTCCTGGAAAGAACAAATCCCCAGAAAAATACTTGTGTAAACAAATAGAGACAAATGTTATCACAATTAGAGGAACTACTAAAATAATTTTATATTGATTATGAAAAAAATTATTAGAAAAACAAGTTAAGTATAAATAGATAAATCCTTAAGTTTTTATCAGCTTTTAAGTGATCAAACATTCTTTGTTAAGGGATATATTATTGTTTCCCTCCTGAAAGAGTCAAGAGGGCTCCCCTTAGGTGAAGCATAATTACATTAGAATTAAAAGTTTCAAAGAATAGTTTTTAAAAAACACCTAATAAAAGCTGAAAAAGGAAAAACATCACATATACTGTTCTTACATGAACAAAGTTTATAATTTACTTATAATTCACTGTAAAAATGCTGAAAGCCAAATCACAGGAAACATAATAGTCATAAGAACTTTTACAATTTTGTCCTTTGTGACAATGATTCCTAGGGTACTCGAAGAAAGTACTGTTGCAATTTTAATGACAATAAGCAAATCATTAACCTAAGTCTCATCTGTAGGAAAAGATTACATGGAAGAAAGAAAGGCTCATTTTTGGCTTAGATCTAGGCAATGTGGCAGAATTCTACTAGCCTAAGCAAACAGTATGTCTCAAATTCATTAATGAATATCATCTCATTGGTCACCTTTAAAGAGATCGATAAGGCCACAAGTAAACATTAATTAATACTTAGGGTGAAGATGTGTACCACTTTGTCCTTGTTTCCACTGTTGAGCGGTGTATTTTTAATGGCACTCCCTCTCACCCTTCAAAGTATCCTGCTTGGATAATAACTAAAAATTTGCTTCTTTTCACATCCTGTTAACCACATTGTTACTGTAACTTTTCAAAAAGGGAGCAAACTCACCTCTCTGCATACAGCAGCAATCTGTGCTTCATCCATGCAGGTCTCTGTTACAACATCAGTAAGTGATCCCCCAGCAAGGTACTCCATTACCACAAACAATTCGTCTCCCACCAGGTAACTAAAAAAAAGAACATACAAAATGCATTCACACTTTCACTTTTTCTAAACACGTGGCACTCTATATTGAAGAATTCAAATGTTAGGAATCCTAATTAAAAAAACTAGAAAGCTGGTAGCTTTGATAGCTGGGAAGAAAACTGAAAAGTTGCTATGGAACAGCACAAAAAAAAAAATACCTGAGGGTCATTATGATTTTCCCAAATCACTTTAAAATTTTGCCTGCAATTCTAATTTGAGTGTGTACATAGATTATTCCAATTCAAATAACCTTGTATGGCAGGAATGATTTGTCCTTTTTTACAGACGAAGAGATGGAGGCTTGGAAAGGCTAAGTAACTCATCCAAGGTCACACAGCCAGTAAGTGCCAGAACAAAACCTGAAGCCAAGCACAACTGATTCCAAAGCTTATGACTTATTTTAACCACCATGCTTTACTGACTTGAAATACTATTTTAAAAAGCAGAGAAATGTACCTGGAAAGTTTCTTTCTATGAACATGGCCCCAGAGCTAGCCCTAAAGTCTAAAAATGTGTTTTCTTTTAACCCATTCAAAACAAATTTAAATATGGAAATTAAAAAAAAATCACCTATGATTCCCTATCTCCAATATAATCACTACTATAATTTTCATTTATTTTTCTACAATTCTTCTTTCATTCACATATATGTAACTGCTTTAAAAAAAAAAACAGATGTAAGGTAATTCCCTGGCGGTCCAATGGTTAGGACTCTGAGCTCTCACTGCCTAGGGCTCGGGTTCAAGCCCTGGTTGGGGAACTAAAATCCCATATGCCACATGGTGCGGCCAAAAATAAAAAAAATTTAAAAATTAAAAAAATAAAAAATGTAAGATACATAATTTTCTCTTCTACTTTTTGTTCTCCTATTTAACATCAATTCCTAAATTAAGTGAGGTTTTGATAAACATGCTATTTGCCCATGAAAGACAAAATTTGAAATCAAAATTGACTTGAAAGTTTAAAAACTGTGTGGCTGGTCACCTCTGTCAGTCAAGACATGAATCACAGCCAACGTTTCCTTAATGTTTCTGCTTCTGATCATTTGTAATTCATATGAGCACCAGCAGCAATGTCCTTCATTTAACTGCCTTCTCTCACTTGCCAAGTGACAGCTATGTAGAAAAAGGACCTTCTAAACTGTAATATGCTATTTTTACCTCTCCTCCTCCTTCAAGTTTATTTTTCAGTGTTGACACTCAACCTTAGTCTAACTAAACTGGCTAGCCCCCAAAACCATGAGACTTAAAATTTCAACATTTTTCTCCCAATGTTTAAGAAATATTTATATTTACCTGTCTAAGAAGTTAACTATGTTGGGATTCTTTAATTCTTTCATCACCAGAATCTCATTAATGATCAATTCCTTCTTTGGCTGTTTCTGTAAATTAATCTGCTTAATAGCAACCTATGATGGAAACAGGAAAAAAAAAGTCAGAACAAGTTTCCTAATACTCTTAGAAAATTACAAACACAGATCAGTTAATAATCTAATTTACTACATACATACTATACGATGAGATTATAATTTACTCATAGGCAGTACTTTAACTTCCACACTGCCTATGCACAATTCTTTGTAATACACAGAGCTTAAATATTTTTAGATTTCTCTTGAAATCTAAATGCAAGGTCAGCCCAGTGCCAGGAATTAATCCTCTTTTCATCCCAAGCTGGGAAAATAATTTTTAAAATATTTATTTATGAAACCAAACACATAATTACTTCTTTTTTCCCCTCAATAAGGAAAGTGCTATAAAATTACCTAGAGTAATTCTTTCAACATATTCAACTGCAAGAAATTCCTTACTGATTATTCACAGGCAGATCTAGTTTCTTCCCATATTAAAAGCTAATGGTAACACCCAGAAGTATGAAAAAGTAGCTACCTCTTGTCCCAATGCCACATCAGTAGCAGTGAAAACTGTGCCAGAAGCCCTAGGGAAAAGAAGACATAACCAGATTTAAGGTTTCAAAATCATTCTCATTTATAACATCCAAAGACTTTATACACAGAACAACTAAAAAGAGGTTAAAGAACGTTTAAGACTAAACATCTTTAAAAGAAGTAAAAGCAAAAACAAAGGGGGAAAAAATAAGAAAAAGAGGCAATTCTTGTGGCCAAAACTTATGTTAGAAATTTGTCATAAATTTCAGATCTACAAAAATACAGAAAAAAGATAAAGAAAAGAAAGAAAAAAGTCACATATACTCATGGATCCACTGCCCTGTTTAAGAAACAAAGAACTACAAATAAATTTGAAGGTTCTTATGTGCCCTTTCCAAAGGCATCCTACCTCCTCCCTAAAGTAATCTATATTGGGTATTTATTCTGTATTTGATGTGCATCATTTACATGTATTTCTCTATACTTTATACTCTATACTTTCTATAGCGGTCTGCACCGCTATAGAAAATGTTTCAAATAATTTTTTTTTTTTTTTTGTGGCACGCGGGCCTCTCACCGTTGTGGCCTCTCCCGTTGCGGAGCACAGGCTCTGGACGCGCAGGCTCAGCCACTCCGCAGCATGTGGGATGTTCCCAGACCAGGGCACGAACCCGTGTCCCCTGCATTGGCAAGCGGACTCTCAACCACTGCACCACCAGGGAAGCCCCAATTTTTTAACTTCATATAAATGATTTCATTTTATGTATTTTCCTATAATTTGCTTTTTTAATTCAACACTGGATTGGGGATGGTCATCCATATGGATAGGTGTTATCCTTGTTCAGTTGTAATTATTACATATATTATCCAGTATACTATTTACAATTTATCCATTCTCAGGCAGAAGAATATTAACATGATTTTCAATTTCTTGTTATTAAAACCAGTGCCGCAAGTGAATTTGGTTTTTAAAAAGAAATTCATAAGGAAGTTTTCAAAAAGACTCAAGCTCACTTTCTAAACTGACAGAACACTTTCCAGAGATTAATAACATTAAAAATTCAAGATGTTCATTTGCTCCCAAGCAACAGAAAAAAAGATTTCAGTTAGCATAGTTTAAAAATACAAATTATTGGGAATTCCCTGGAGGTGCAGTGGTTAGGACTCCACGTTTCCACTGCAGGAGGCCTGGGTTCAGTCTCTGCTCAGGGAACTAAGATCCCATGAGCCATGTGGCACAGCCAAAAAATAATAATAATAATTTTTTAAAAAATACAAATGATTGAACACAATCAGAAGATCAGTAGAATTAAATATCCATACTTAATGATGTGATTAAAATGCAGGTTTTTAAAACTATAATCCTGTAGTAAATTTTCTTACTGTCTTTTAAATATTTGCCAGGCAATTTTCCCACCCACCTAATTTCTTATCACCAACGCAAAATAACACTTAAGAAGAAACAATGCACAATCGCTGCTAAGTAGTACAGTATTTTAATAGCATCTAGAAATAAACGCATTACTTATTTACACAAATCCAAGGATACTACTCATAGAATACCAGAAGTGCTCAATGTCAGCAGGCAAAAGAGATATCATACTGGGCACCCAGGAAATAATGAATATTCTGGTAATACAGTCACAAATACTTACCCTTGCCCAATTTTTTCATATCTTGTGTATTTTTTCTTAGGGTCACCTATGCTTACAATAGTTCCTATTTTAAACAAAAACAACAAAAAGTTGGAAACTCAGTCAAGCATTTAAAAATTGTAAACTAATTCTGATAACATTATTTCTTTTAATAACCTCCACTGATTTTAGAAGTTTTCAAACATAACACTAAGTTTCAAAAATAATGTATGTTTCAAACACTAAAGAAACAATTAACAAAAATAAAAAAAGTATCAGAAGCAAGAAGACACATTATTTCCACTAGGTTAGACCTCCTAACTAATGTCTTGATTATCCCACCTTCTCAAAATGACCACGTTTTAGAATGACCAACAGTACTAGTTTTCTTGAGACTAAGGGGGTTTTAGGATGTGGCATGTTCAGTCTTAAAACTGGTAAATTCCCGGGGAAAGGAAAAGTTGGTCATCCTACTTATCATACTCCACTGAAATGTACTAAACTAATGATAAGTTATAAAACTACTTACTATGAGAAAAAATATAAATATTTATATATATATAAAATACCCAAATGAAAAACCCTAAATGGCTTTTCTGACTCTTCTCATATATCTTGTATCTTTCAATATATTTAGGAAATCACTTATTACTATAAACATTACTCTAATGTGAACTAATCATACATCTGTTTTAGGAAAGTTCACTATGTCACAACTAAGAAACAGGTTTTATTTTACTTTATTTAACTTTTAATTTTACATTGGAGTATAGCTGATTAACAATGTTGTGATAGTTTCAGGTGCACAGCAAAGGGACTCAGCCATACATATACATGTACCCATTCTCCTCCCCCAAACTCCCCTTCCATCCAGGCTGCCACGTAACATTGGGCAGAGTTCCCTGTGCTATACAGTAGGTCTTTGTTGGTTATAGTTTTTTTTTTTTTTAATTAAAAAAAATTTTTTTAATTTTTGGTTGTGTTGGGTCTTCGTTGCTACACGAGGGCTTTCTCTAGTTGCGGTGAGCGGGGGCTACTCTTTGTTGCGGTGCACAGACTTCTCATTGCTGTGGCTTCTCTTGTTGTGGAGCACGGGCTCTAGGAGTGCAGGCTTCAGTAGTTGTGGCACGCAGGCTCAGTAGTTGTGGCACATGGGCTTAGTTGTTCCGTGGCATGTGGGATCTTCCCGGACAACTGATCGAATCCATGTCCCCTGAATTGGCAGGTGGATTCTAAACCACTGTACTACCAGGGAAGTCCCTGGTTATCCATTTTAAATATAGCAGTGTCTACATGACAATTCCAAACTCCCTAACTATCCCTTCCCCCATTCTTCCCCCCTGGTAACCGTAAGTTCATTCTCTAAGTCTGTGAGTCTGTTTCTGTTTTGTAAATAAGTTCATTTGTATCATTTCTTTTTAGATTGCCCACATAAGGGATATCATACGATATTTCTCTTTCTCTGACTTACTTCACTCAATATAACAATCTCTAGGTCCATCCGTGGTGCTGCAAATGGCATTATTTCATTCTTTTTAATGGCTGAGTAATATTCCACTGTATGTACATACCACATCTTCTTTATCCATTCCTCTGTCGATGGACATTTAGGTTGCTTCCATGTCTTAGCTATCATAAACAGTGTTCCAATGAACACTGGGGTGAATGCACCCTTTCGGACCATGTTTTTCTCCAGGTATATGCCCAGGAGTGGGACTGTAGTGTCATGTGGTAGCTCTACTTCCAGGTTTTTAAGGAACTTCTATACTGTTCTCCATAGTGTTGTTCCAATTCACATTCTCACCAACAGTGTAGGAGGGTTCCCATCTCTCCGCACCCTCTCCAGCATTTATTGTTTGTGGATTTTTTGATGAAAGCCATTTTTGACTGGTGTGAGGTGATATCTCATTGTAGTTTTGACTTGCATTTCTCTAATAATTAGTGATGTTGAACATCTTTTCATGTGTCTCTCGGCCACCTGTGTCTTCTTGGAGAAATACCTATTTAGGTCTTCTGCCCATTTTTTGATTGGGTTGTTTGTTCTGATATTAAGCCTCACGAACTGTTTGTAAATTTTGGAGACTAATCCCTTGTTAGTCACATCATTTGCAAATATTTTCTCCCAATCTGTGGGTTGTCTTTTCGTTTTGTTTATGGTTTCCTTTGCTGGGCAAAAGCTTTTGAGTTTAATTAGGTCCCATTTGTTTATTTTTGTTTTTATTTCCATTATTCTGGGAGACAGATCGAAAAAGATATTGTTGCAATTTATGTCAGAGAGTGTTCTGCTTATGTTTTCCTCTAGGAATTTTAGAGTGTCCAGTCTCACATTTAGGTCTTTAATCCATTTTTGAGCTTATTTTTGTATATGGTGCTAAAGAATGATCTAATTTCATTTTTTTACATGTAGCTGTCCAGTTTTCCTGCAACCATTTAAGAGACTGTCTTTCCACCATTGTGTAGTCTTGCCTCCTTTGTTGTAGATTAATTGATCACAGGTGCATGGGTTTATTTCTGGGCTTTCTATCCTGTTCCACTGATCTATATTTCTATTTGTGTGCCAGTACCATACTGTTTTGATGACTGTAGCTTTGTAGTATAGTCTGAAGTCAGGGAGCCTGATTCCTCCAGTTCCGTTTTTCCTTCTCCAGATTGCCTTGGCTATTTGGGGTCTTTTGTGTCTCCATACAAATTTTATGATTTTCTTGTTCTAGTTCTGTGAAAAATGCCATTGGTAATTTGATAGGGATTGCAATGAATCTGTAGATTGCCTTGGGTAGTATAGTCATTTTGACAATATTGATTCTTCCAATCCACGAACATGGTGTATCTTTCCATCTGTTTGTCTTCTTTGATTTCTTTCATCAGCGTTGTATAGTTTTCGGAGTACAGGTCTTTTGTCTCCTTAGGTAGGTTTACTCCTAGGTATTTTATTCTTTTGATGCAATGGTAAATGGGATTGTTTCTTGAATTTCTCTTTCTGATCTTTCGTTGTCAGTGTATAGAAATGCAACAGATTTCTGTGTATTAATTTTGTAACCTGTAACTTTACCAAATTCATTGATTAGCTCTAGTAGTTTTCTGGTAGCATCTTTAGGATCTACTATGCATACTATCATGTCATCTGCAAACAGTGACAGTTTAACTTCTTGTTTTCCAGTCTGGATACCTTTTATTTCTTTTTCTTCTCTGACTGCTGTAGCTAGGACTTCCAAAACTACGCTGAATAATAGTGGTGAGAGTGGACATCCTTGTCTTGTTCCTGATCTTAGAGGAAATGCTTTCAGCTTTTCACCATTGAGTGTGATATTAGCTCTAGGTTTGTAGTATATGCCCTTTATTATGTTGAGCTATGTTCCCTCTATGCCCACTTTCTGGAGAGTTTTTTATCATATATGTGTGCCGAATTTTGTCAAAAGCTTTTTCTGCATCTGTTGAGATGATCATATGGTTTTTATTCTTCAATTTGTGGGTGTGGTGTATCACACTGCTTGATTTGTGGATACTGAAAAATCCTTGCAACCCTGGGATAAATACCAATTGATCATGGTGTATGATACTTTTACAGTATTATTGGATCTGGACTGCTAGTATTTTGTTGATTATTTTTGCATCAGTGATATGCTCATCAGTGATACTGGCTGTAATTTTCTTCTTTTGTGGTATCTTTCTCTGGTTTTGGTGTCAGGGTGATGGTGGCCTCACAGAATGAGTTTAAGAGTTTTCCTTCCTCTGCAATTTTTTGGAACAGTTTCAGAAGGACAGGAGTTAGCTCTTCTGTAAATGTCTGATGGAATTCGCCTGTGAAGCCATCAGGTCTTGGACTTTTGTTTGTTGGGAGTTTTTAAATCACAGTTTCAATTTCAGTGCTTGTGATTGGTCTGTTCATATTTTCTATTTCTTCCTGGTTTAGTCTTGGAAGGTTGTATTTTTCTAAGAATTTGTCCATTTCTTCCAGGTTGTCCATTTTATTGGCATATAGTTGCTTGTAGTAGTCTCTTATGATCCTTTGTATTTCTGTGGTGTCCATTGTAACTTCCCCTTTTTCTTTTCTAATTTTATTGATTTGAGTCCAGTCCCTTTTTTTCTTGATGAGTCTGGCTAAAGTTTATCAATTTTGTGTATTTTTTCAAAGAACCAGCTTTTAGTTTTATTGATCTTTGCTACTGTCTTCTTTGTCTCTATTTCATTTATTTCTGCTCTGATCTTTATGATTTCTTTCCTTCTACTAACTTTAGGTTTTGTTTGTTCTTCTTTCTCTAGTTGCTTTAGGTGTAAGGTTAGGTTGTTTGTTTGAGATTTTTCTTGAGAAACAGATTTTAAAATTAGGATATCGTACATAAAACTCTAACTTATATTCATATTAACAGTAAGTCAAAACATGAGAAAACCACACTAAATTTTCACTTAAACTTTCACTAGGTAAAAAGAGAGAGGGGCATATCAAAGAAATTCACAGATATAATCCAGTTTTACATAGGTACCCAACCTCAAGCCTACTGCCAATATATAATATTTTTCCTTGATCCCTCTAGGTCAGTATCCTTTATAACTAAAGTTGCTATAGACTTGTAGTGAGATGTTATTGCTACCCTCTCTGGCACTGTGTGTATTATTTCCAGTGCTTGATCCAGGCCAATGATAGCTGATGGATGAAAAAGAAGAAGAGAAAAAAATATATTTTATGCTTACACATATTATCTATATAGGCCATTTTGTTTAGTTATTTAGGGGCATATTTTATTCTACAGGTGTGCATAAATATATACAAACTTCCTTTGATAAAGTTTCCAACTAGGACCCATAGATTTGGCCCTTTGAGAAGAAGTATTGCTCCCCAAGGTACTGACTATTTTGCAAAGATGCTGCTCACTAGCCAGCACATAATAATAAGAAAGCAAAGAACAGTATTATTTTGGCTTTACTACATTAATTGAAGCTGTTGTTCCTAGAAGAAAACAATTTATTTTTTATGTCTTAAGCCAACATATAAGACATAAATCAAGATCCACCTGGGCCAAATGTTTCAGGGGCTGTTAACAATTTAAGAATAATGTAAAATGTAGTTAACATACTTAATTTCTCCATAATCTCTTCATCTGTCATTTTGGCCTTCTTTTTCTGTTTGTCTGAAGTCTTGGCACCACTATCAACATTAGAATCACCAACTGGTGCAGGAATAGGATCAATTACAGACCGTGTATAAATCTGCAGAGAAACAGTTAATTACCGAGACTTGAGGAAAAATATTTTTAGGTATTCTTACTGGCACACTGTTCAGTTCTTTGATTTTTGACAAAAACTAAGTTGTCCTCAGTGTTCTAAAGAATGAGAATAGTATTTTCAGACTTGTCTTATGAAAGACTGGTAACTAAGATGCAATGTGAAACATTTTTCTTTGGCACGTCATGTATATATTTTAAAAGTCTGTCTAGCAAAACAGCAGGTCTGTGAATGAAATTTAAGTGTAACCAGATTGAAAATAATATGCCAGAAATGAAGCAAAAAGAAGTACAAGTTAAAAGTCATATTTTTTCTACAAGAGAGAAATAAGGAGCAAAGAAACCCTGATGTTGAAATAACTATTATTAATTTCCACAAAATTTTTTTATACAAATATAATATCTACCATTTCATTTCAAACAGCCAGTTCTAAGTGGTAAAGAAAATAGAGCTCTCTATCATTAGATGAGGATCCATTGGCAGTCCTTGGAGCCTTACCCACCTATTGTGCCAACACTTCATCATGCTCCCTGGACTTCATTTGTATTAGTACAGGGAGAGGGACAGGACTCTTTCTGTCTCTGTCTAAGGTTTTTATTATTAAAATTCTCCCATATCTGTTAGAAACTTCACTCTCGGCAGCCTCTTGAATGATACCAAGGCTTTAAGAGAAATGTTAAATGGGAGTTAAATACGTACTTTGGATAAAAGGTAAGATCCAAGTTTTAGATACAGTACTTTTCTGCACTGAGATAAACAGAAAGAGGCAGAGAAACAGATGAGTTCTCTGGAACAGATGGTGTAATACAGAAAGAAAACAAAATGAGAAAAGTATTTTAACTTTTAAAGAATCCATTCGGTTTTAATTTTCAAAAAACTAGTTTTTTGATGAGTGGTGTTTAGGTAAAGATCTCCTAGTCAAATATCCGATAGTAAAACATTTTAAGCCTGAGGACTTTTAAAAAATTAATCACTGGAAGTTAAATACAGACTGCTTTTTAAAACACACAGACACACACAACCCAATTCACTAATCAGAAACTCACTGATTTTGTATGATCTGGTCGTGGGGCAATAACAGGAGGAGGAGTCTCTTCATCATCATCGTCTTCTTCTGTTACTACTGCTGTTTCCGAACCCTTGGTATTCAGCTGCATTTATCACAGGAGCAAAGTGAGGAAGACAAGTCAAATATGACTATCTCTCTTTTTCACCATACTTGAAAAAATATTTAATAGCTCATTTCAAAGCAATAAAACCTCACTGGTTCTAATCTAATCATTTAAAAAGTAAAGGTAGGGGCTTCCCTGGTAGCGCAGTGGTTTAGAGTCCACCTGCCGATGCAGGGGACACGGGTTCGTGCCCCGGTCCGGGAAGATCCCACATGCCGCAGAGCGGCTAGGACTGTGAGCCATGGTCGCTGAGCCTGCACGTCTGGAGCCTGTGCTCCGCAATGGGAGAGGCCACAACAGTGAGAGGCCCACATACCACAAAAAAAAAAAAAAAAAGTAAAGGTAATTCTATATGTTACAGAAAAGTTTATGAAACAAATGTATACAGTAAATACCAAGTATTCTTAAGAGGGAATTCATACCTTTTATAGAGAATTTTATACCGTTTTAACAAGCCCAAAAAGTAAACAATTTGTTAAGACCAAAAACAAAAATCCTCTGGACTTTGTATAAGTCAGAGATTTCTGGCTATTTAAAACAGCTAGATTCACCAGAAGTTGTGACTAACAAAGCAAAAGAGGAAGGCATTATCCTTTATACAGAGCTTATTATATGCTAGGTGTATGCTAAGTAGGTACTTTACATGTTATTACATATAGTCTTCAAATAACTCCCGGAGACTGTGTCCTCCTAATTGAGGAATTGAAAATAAAATAGCTACTGTTTGCAAGAGGTATTTGTGCTTACATGATAACTTAGATAAAGTTTCAGACAACTCTGAAGATTCTGACAGGCTTCTATTGTTCAGTATATTTCCATAGTCTATATTCAGTAGGATGATGCCAGAGGAAAATGCTGGCAAGTTCTTTGTGTTCATGTTTATATATGGAAACATTATCAAATGTAGCTAAACTGCTCTAAAGATCATAAGCTTTAGTTACTTTAAGCATCATCTGAGGAAATTCTATTTGCTTAATATGGCTTCCTCAAATAATCAAGTGGCTAGCTAAAAACATGTATCAATATTAAGTAGCTATTTCTGGAGGCTGTAATTTATTTCAGAAAGTAAAATAAAAACTGAGACTTGTTTGGGGTAACTTAAATTAGAACAAGAGCTATAAGAAATAACATATTAACTTACTGCTGGTGTTCCAGACGGGAAGCCATCTTTCTCTGAATACAAAACAGAAAATAATGCTAAGTTAACAATTCAAAAAATAAAACAATTTTATACAATAAAAGGAAAAAAAGATAAAGCAGAGCAAGTAAAAAGTTCTTAGACTGATTTCATTTTAAGTTGAATTAAGTCTTGAGAAAAACAATATCAGTATTCAAACAAGAATTTACACATTATAAACCTCAAATTTAATGGAACTCCGTAAATTTGCTAAAAATCATTGAATTGTATACTTCAAGTGGGTGATTTTTGCAGCATGAAATTATACCTTAATAAAAAAATTTTATTTGAAACTATACCTGCATTTCTTAAAATAAGACAGAAGTCTATTCATAATGATATTTTTCTCCAGCAAACTGCCTATCAAGGAACTTAAAGAAACCAACAGTAACTCTGCAAAGGAAAATTACTGACATAAATTTTGATCAGTATGAAAGCAAATCCCTGAAGACAAAACACAGTTCATAAAGACTAAATACCACAATATTCATTCTGGAGTTTAGAAGAGCAAGTTTTGTTTTACCTTTTAAAATGACCAGACACACACACACATGAATATACCATCTCTGTTCAAACACTGATTAAAAAAAAGATTATTCATTTACACAGACTTAGAAGTTGACAAGAAAGTTGGGGACAAATCTGACCTTTTGCTAATGTTGTACTAGACTATGTAAAAAAGGTCAAGATTTACCAAGTGGGCTCTATTTCTTCCTTCAACACAGCCCTTATTTCTACGAGAATGCAATCAAATAAGTACAATTAATTAAAACTAAATGTATGATTTTTAGCTCAATCATATTGTTTTTTACAACTACATGTATGACTTGAGAGGACAGAGAAACATATTAAATAATAACCTGTGATGTAATTAGCAAAATCTACACTGAGGTAAACAGGACAAATGATTCTGTTTCTTTAACAAATAAACTGCAATAAAAGGAGAGCACGAGAGCAATCAACGTGAGGGAGGGGAAGCCTAAATAATAAGAGATGCAAGAGATACCACAATCAACTGTAATGTATGGGTTTTATTCTAATCCTTATTTGAACAAATAAACTTAAAAAACCCCACTATTCTCCAATTCTTACCTGATGATATTCCAATTCTGAGAAAAAATACTTTTAGTTCTAACGCTCATTTTATGTTTATATATGTGATGAGTTTCAATTTTTGAGCAAACATTTTTTACTTCAAAGTCTGTGCGTTTATATATAGTAAAACAACCTGTCCCACTGACAATAAATATATTTCTAGTACAAACATGCCTATAACTCAGCCTCTTTCCCTTCTATTGCTGAACTCATTCAAAAACAGTAAAGAGAAAAAAACAAACAAAAGGCCCAAACACCCACTTTTGGCAAAACTAAGAGATTAATATAATCCCCAGACTCCAAATTATACATAAGAACTGCCACAATGAGTTTACAAAAGGCAGGATGTATGCAGGGAAAAAAGTAGCTTAGCTTTTTAATTTTTCCAGAAGCAATCTTTTTATCCAGAAGTGCTCCACAACTCTACAATCCCATTTAAGTCAGCCTTTTACCATGGTCTGATGTCTTACCAGGAGGAGTAAAGCTCAGATATTTCTGCTTCACTGTGTTGGAGTCATAGAACTTTAAGACATCCAGCACAGCCTGAGGATTCTTCTTTTGCTCTAGTTTGGTGATATTGGAGGTCTGTAATAATCGAGCCCACTGTTCTGGCATGCCCTAACAAAAAGATATTCAGAAATTAGTTGTTTTGAATTGCTCTAATTAGATCAATTTCCAGAGGAAAGTTAGAAAATATATAAAACAAATCAATCTACATAATTGTAGGTATGACTAAATTCTAAAAAATGTCTGGTTTTCTAAATCTATTTTGCAAATTATAATCAATAGGCTCAGCTCCCTAGGAAAAGAACACATCTAAACACAAACACTTTTGTAAGAAGAGAAAAGCACTAAGAATTCACAGTTAACGTGTGGATGGAAAAGTTAATTTCAAATTTAATACTGAAAGGAAAGGTTTGAGTACTGCTTTATAAATGAGTCTCAACTTGGTAAACTTACAGTGAATTCTCCAGTAACAGCATCAAAGCCAACATGGATGGTGTGCTCAAAATCCGATGGAGGAGAAATTTCTGGCCTTTCCTTCTCTTTCTTCTTACTTCCTAGAGGGCATTAAAAAAAGAGCCTCTTTAAACAAGATTAATAAAGGTACTTATAATCATGTTTATAGTTTTCCCAAAACAGACTAGGAATAAAATTATTCTAAAAAAGAAATTTTCCCTAAAAACATTGGCTGATAGGAAATTGATAAATCAAGTACAGAAACCTATTCTGTCATCAAGGGCCAGGGTTGGGGGAGGGGGGAGGAGGGGGAGGGTGTCAACCTGTGTTCTGCTTAAAGAGGCGCACAGACTGACCCAGCACCAGGCCTGAATAAAAGCCCTCAGGGCAGAAGAGAGAGCCCCTTAGATTATCAGTTCTCTCATAAATAAAGAACTACACCTCAGATGCCGAACAATCTGGAAAACAAAGTCTATCAAGTCCTATTTCCAGTGAGCTATACTCATCTAGAAAGAGCAATTTACATTACTATGACTATGGATAATATACACCATATAAACAGTTTACAAGGACCACATCACCTTTCTTGTGCAGCAACTCTTAACTCTTCCTTTTTATTGACATTAATAACTGTTACATTTTAAGATTTCCCAGTTCTTCTGTGGTTCTGCCAATTATTTTTACAACATTGCTGCCACACACCTATCAATAATATTCTCTGTAAATTCAAACACATCAGTTCCTTTTTTTCCCCCACCTAGACACCTTGCTCTCAGATCCTCTTGCTCTAATCTGCAGTGGTTTATCATGCGGAGGCTTCTGGCACAGCTATTGGTCCTAGGTCATTCCTTCACTTTTATGCTGTGCTAGAATCTATTTTCTGTATCCTGTGTTCTCCTCTTCTGGTATACACCTTTGTTTTAATTTATAGTTCTTGACTAACTATATATGATAGTTCTTGACTAACTATATATGTATTTAGGTTGAAAATACCATCCCCCTTTGAATTTCTTCTAATTTCTTCTATTTAGAAGGCCAAAGCCATTTTCTCATTCTGAACCACTGTTGAAAATCAGCTGAGCATATATATATGCACAGGTCTATTTCTGGATGTTCAACTCTCTTGCAATAATCTCTTTATCTTATGCCAATAGTGTAAGACTGCCTGGATTACTGTAGTTTTATAATAAGCATTGAAACTACACAGTATAAGCCTTGTGACCTTTTCTTTCTTTTTTTTTTAATTTATTTTTTAAAAGGAATTCACATGTTTTTCTTGTTTTATACATATATTTTTTATTTTTATTTTTTAAAATTTATTTTCTTTATTTTTTTCAGCTGCATCGGGTCTTAGTTGCAGCATGCGGGATCTTTCGATGCGGTGTGCGGGCTTCTCCCCAGCTGTGGCACTCGGGCTTCTCTCTAGTTGTGGTGTGCGGGTTTTTTCTCTCTAGTTGTGGCGTGCAGGCTCCAGGGCATGCGGGCTCCAGAGTGCGTGGGCTCTGTAGTTTGCAGCACGTGGGCTCTCTGGTTGAGGTGCACGAGCTCAGCAGTTGTGGTGCACAGGCTTAGTTGCCCTGTGGCATGTGGGATCTTAGTTCCCCAACCAGGGATCAAACCCACGTCCCTGCGTCGGAAGGCAGATTCTTTACCACTGGACCACCAGGGAAGTCCCCGACCTTTTCTTTTTTAAAAAATTGTTTGGCTGTATTCTAGGTCTTTTGCATTTCCATGTGAATTTTAGAATAATCTTGATAATTTTCAAAAAAAATCCTGCTGGGGTTTTGATTTAGACTGCACTGAATCGATAGATCATTTTAGGGAGAACTGATTTATTAGCAATATTGTGCCTTCTAATCCATGAAAATAGTGACTCTCTCCACTTATTTAGGTCTTCTTTCATTTCTCTCAGCAATGTTTTATAAGTTATCATTGTACAGATCTGTTACTGCTTTTGTCTGATTTCTGCCACAGTATTTCAAAAGGTCTGATGCTACTGCAAATGGTACATATAGCTTTTTAAATTTCAATTGTTCATTGATGGCATAGAGAAACACAATTGATTCTTAAATACTGATCTTATATCCTGAAACCTTACTATTAATATTAAGCCTTACTTTTTCTTCCAGTAGCATTTTGTAGCTATCACAGAATTTCCTATAAAATTTCGGGCTTCCCTGGTGGCGCAGTGGTTGAGAGTCCGCCTGCCGATGCAGGGGACACAGTTCATGTCCCGGTCCAGGAAGATCCCACATGCCGTGGAGCGGCTGGGCCCGTGAGCCATGGCCGCTGAGCCTGCGTATCCGGAGCCTGTGCTCTGCAACGGGAGAGGCCACAACAGTGAGAGGCCCGCGTACCACAAAAAAAAAAAAAAAAAAAAAAAAAAAATTTCAATTATGTTGCTGGTGAATAAAGACAGCTTTACTTCTTCCTTCCCACTCTGGATTCCTTTCATTTATTTTTCTTGCCTTGTTGCACTGGCTAGAACCTCTAGCACACTGTTGAATAAAAGTGGTGAAAGGGAAATCTTTGTACTTTTCCTAATCTAAGTAGCAAAAGCCATTTTTTCTCCACCAAGTTTGATACCAGAGGTAAGTTTTTCAAAGAAGTTAAAGGTATTTCCTTCTATTTCAAATTTGCTGAATGCTTTGATCAGAAATGAATATTGGATTTCATCAAATGCTTTTTCTACATCTATTGAGATGAATGTGTGGTTCACCTTTTAAATTTTGTTAATATAGTAAATTACACTGATTGATTTCCGAATGTTACACCAACCCTGCATTACTGAAATGAAATCCACTTGGTCATGATGTATTACTCTTTTTGTATACTGTTGGGTTGTAATTACTAAAATCTTGCTAAGATTTTGCATCTATGTTAATGAAGGATATTGGTGTGTAGCTTTCTTCTCTTGTAATGTCTTTGGTTGGGGTATGAGTAATGCTGGTCTCATAAAATGATTTCGGAAGTATTCCTTCCTATTCAATTTTCTAGAAGTTTGTGTAGAATTGGTAATGTTTCTACCTCAAATGCTTGGTAAAATTCACCAATGGAGCCATCTGAGTCTTTGTGGGAAGGCTAGTAACTATAAACTAAATTTTCCTAAGAAATATAGGGTTTTCAGGTTACGTTTTTTTTTTTTTTGAGTGAGTTTTGAAAAACTTGTGTCTTTCAAGAAATTTTTTCACTTTAATGTGTTGAATTTATCTGTATATTTGTTCATAATACTACCTTCTTTTTAATATCTGTAAAATGTATAGAGATACCATCTCTGTCATTCTAAATATTGATAATTTGTGTCTTTTCTGCCTCCCGACTACCCTGTCAGTCTTGCTAAAGGTTCACCTATTTTATTGATATTTTCAACGAATTCACTTTTTATTTCATTGATTTTTCTGTATTTTTTTTTTATTTCACTGATTTCTTTTCATCTACTTACTCTGGATCTCACCTGTTCTTCCCTTCTAGTTTATTAAAATGGCTTAGCTGAAATCACTGATTTGAAATCTTTCTTTTCTAATATGGATGTTTTAAATACTATAAATGTCCTCTAAGTACTGCTTTAGCAGCATCATGCAGATATAGATGTCTTGAATTTTCATTTTCATTCAGTTTAATGTATTTCCTAAATATTCTTTTAATTTCTTCATTTATTTGGAAGTGCTTTTATTTACTTTCCAAATATTTCCAGGGATCTTTCTGCTACTGATTTCTAACTTAATTACACTGTGGTCACAGAATATACTTTGTGATTTGAATCTTCCTAAATTTATAAAGACTTTAAAAAATGGCCACAGAATACATCTTTGTAGATGTTCCACGTTCACTTAAAAAGAATGGAATATTCTATAAAGGTCAATTGGTCAAGTTGGCTGATAGTTTTAGCAATTTTCTGTCTACTTGTTCTACCAATTATTGTGAAAGTGTACTGGAATTTCCAACTATAACTGTACTTGTCTATTTCTTCTTGAACTCTGTTTTTTGTTTCATGTATTTTGAAGCTCTGCTATTAAGTGCATAAATGTTTAGCTCTATTACACCATATTGATGAATAGACCCTATTATCATTATAAAATGAATTATTCCTTATCCCTTAACTAGAGGACTATTTCTTGCTCTAAAATCTACTTTGTCTGATACTAACAAAGCCCATCCAGCTTTTTTTCATTGTTAGCATACTTTATTTTTTTTTTAAAAGCACCAGTGCTCTCTTTTTTTTTTTTTTTGAAGCTGCTCACAGTCTTTAAAAAAATTATTTATTTATTTGGTTGCACCGGGTCTTAGTTGCGGCTTGCCGGCTCCTTAGATGCGGCATGTGGCCTCCTTAGTTGTGGCATGTGAACTCTTAGTTGCAGCATGCATGTGGGATCTAGTTCCCTGACCAGGGATCAAACCCTGGCCCCCTGCATTGGGAGTGTGGAGTCTTATCCACTGCACCACCAGGGAAGTCCCATTGTTAGCATACTTTAAAAAAAATTTTTTTTTTTTTTTTTTTTTACGGTACACGGGCCTCTCACTGCTATGGCCTCTCCCGTTGCGGGGCACAGGCTCTGGACGTGCAGGCTCAGCGGCCATGGCTCACGGGCCCAACCGCTCCGCGGCATGTGGGATCCTCCTGGATGGGGGCACGATCCTGCGTCCCCTGCATCGGCAGGTGGACTCTCAACCACTGCGCCACCAGGGAAGTCCTAAAAAAATTATTTTATTTTAACCTATTTTGTGGCTTTATATTTTTAAAGTGGGTTTCTTATAGGTTGCATATAAATTTAGGTCTGCTTTAGCAATCTGTTAATCTCTGTCTTTTAAACAGGGTGTCTAGATCAGTAACATTTAATGGGATTGCTATAGTTAGGTTTAAACCCACCATTCTTTCATTTGTTTTATAATCATCTCTATCTATCCTTTGTTCCCACTTCCTATTTTTCTTCTTTTGGATTAACTACGTATTTTTTTTATAATTACCTTTTTCCCCCTTCTATATGTGTCTTTTCTTTCTGACAGCGTTGTTTTTTAAACAGACTTTTTTAGAGCAGTTTTAGGTTCACAGAAAATTGAGCCTATGGACTTCCCTGATGGCGCAATGGTTAAGAATCCACCTGCCAATGCAGGGGACATGGGTTCGATCCCTGGTATGGGGAGATCCCACATGCTGCAGAGCAACTAAACCTGTGCGCCACAACTACTGACCCTGGGCTCTAGAGCCCACAAGCCACAACTACTGAGCCTGCATGCTGCAACTACTGAATACTGAAGCTCGTGGGCCTAGAGCCCATGCTCCACAAGAGAAGCCACCGCAATGAGAAGCCCGCACACCACAACGAGTAGCTCTTGCTCGCCACAAATACAGAAAGCCCGTGCACAGCAGCAAAGACCCAACACAGACAAAAATAAATAAAATAAAATAAAATAAAACTATTAAAAAAAAAGAAAATTGAGCCTAAGGTCTGGATGCTTTTAAGATTTTTCTATCACTGGTTTTAAACAATGATTATGTGCTTTTGTGCAGTTTTCATCATGTTTCCTGTGCTCAGAATCTACTGAACTTCTTGAATCTGTGGGTTTATAGTGTCCATTAAATTTTGGGGGAAAAAATCAGCCATTGTTTAAAGTTTTCTTTTTAAGTTTTTTTTAAAATAATTTTTATTGGAGTATAGCTGATTTACAATGTTATGTTAGTTTCAGGTGTACAGCAAAGTGAATCAGTTATACATATACATGTATCCACTCTTTTTTAGATTCTTTTCCCATATAGGTCATTACAGAGTACTGAGTAGAGTTCCCTGTGCTATACAGTAGGTCCTTATTGTAAGTATTGTTTTCTAAATGTCTCTCCTTCCCTCCTTTAGAGACTTCAGTTATACTTACATTAGTCTGCATGAAGTTGTCCCATGGTTGTTCACTTTTTCAGTCTTTTTTCTCCAAGTTTTATTTTGATGGTTTCTATTGCCATGGTCTTCAAATTCACTAATCTTTTAAATCTGCAATGTCTAGTCTACTGTTAGTTTTGTCCAGTGTATTTTCCAACTCTAGAATTTTGATTTGTTCTTTTTTCTCTCTTCCTTTGCTTTTCCTTAATATGCTGAATCCTTCCTTTGGGTTCTTCAACATATAGGATACAGTTATTTAAATATTTTAATGTACATGCCTACTAATTCTATCACCTGTGTTATTCTGGTATTGATTCCAATTGATGGATTTTACTTATTTACTCATATTTATTTACAAATATTGACTGGATTTTACTCATTTACTCATATTTATTTACAAATATTGATTGGATACCAAGCTGACATTTTTTCCTTGTTAGGTGCAGATATTTTTGCATTCCTATAAATATTTGTGAACTTTGTTCTGGGACATAGATAGGTGATTCTTAGCTGTCTACTCATATAGGAGAGAAACAAATTTAGAAACAGTTGATCCTTTTAGGTATTATTTTTAAAGTTTTGTTAGGCAGGGCTAGAGCAGCATTTTATCTAGGGCTAATTCTGTCCTGCTACTGAGGCAAAACTTCTATCCAATATTTTGTACTCTGAATAGCGGGAACAGGAAATATTCTGGGCCCTGTGTGAGCTTTAAAGGCTGTTCCCTTTTATAATTTCTAGTGGTTTTTTCCCTCCAGTTTTGGGTAGTTTCCTCACATGCATGTGCTACTGAAGACTCAAAGGGAACCCTCTGCAGATCTCTTTTTCTCTCTCTCCGTTCAGCTGTTTACTCTCTGATACTCTGACTACAAACTAGCAGCCTTGGTACCCCCAAATTCCCAGTTCTGTTTTTCAACTTTTTGAGACCACTTAATTGTCCCTAACTCTTCAGGCAATAAGCTGCATCAATTATAGGACTCAACTCATTTGTTTCCCATCTCTTTGGGATCACTTTCCTTTACTATTTGATGTCCAATGTCTTGAAAACTGTTGTTTTGTACATTTTTTCCCAGTGTTTTAGTTTTTTTAGATGGGGAGATAAATCTGGTCCCTGTTACTCCATCTTGAGTGGAAGTATAACAGGTTTTGCCGTCTTATCTGTGGTATAATGAAACTTCAGGATGATGTGATTTGATATGGTCTTCATTCTTTCACTGTGTTGAGCACTCAGTGAGCTGCCTCCACCCAGAAATCATATTCTTCGGATCTGGAAATTTTTTTCTATTATTTAATTATTTTCTTTGTCATTATTAGTTAGATAAGTCCATCCTGGTCTGATCTTATAACTGTTACCTTTTCTCTCATATTTTCCATCTTTGTACTTTCAACAATCTGGGAAAATTTTCTTGACTATCTTCCAATGCTTTGCCTATTGATATCTTTTGTTTGTGTTGATAATCTTAACTGTTGATATTCCAATAATTATTTCTCATTGTTCTCTGATCATTTTTTCTCTGAGAATACTTTTCCTGTTTCATGGATGCACTTTATCTTCTCTCTTTGAAGATTATATAGTTTATGTGTGTGTATATGCTGGGGTTTTTTCCCTCCCTGTTTCTTCTACATTCACATTTTGCCCCCTGTTGTTTTGGACTCTCTTATGTTAAGGGTTTTACTCAAATGTCTGGTGATGCTTTGCTGTCTACTCGTACAGAAAAGTATTAAAAAGTTAACTGGGAGATAAGTCAGGCTTTTCATTAAAGGTAAGGATGGTATGGAGTATCTGAAATATTTCTCCCCAGGACATTCTGTTTATCCAGAAAAAAAATCATTCATTCTCTTGTCTGAGGGCTTTGACTCAAGGTACAAGTGCTCTAAAAGCAGGGCAGAAGAAAGAAGTTCAGTATGTTAACTTTCCTGAATCTGCCTTTTTCATTTTGGTTCTATACCTTTTTCTGACTCCTCTACAAGAATAAGGAGACTCTCAGACTTAATTCTCCTCAAATAAATATAAATATCTTTTTGTTCTTTTGTTCTCCCAGAGCATGGAGTTATATTTGCATGCCTACGGGATAAAGGAGGGGCCCTGAGGGCCTTCAACACATCCTATATAGATATTCGACTAATTCCCCCTTTTCAGCCTATGTATTACACACAACCACACACACACACAAAATTGTGTACCTCTAAATCCTGAGCCTCTGAGGTTTTTACAAGGGAAACTGGTCACTTCTCATAAACATTCCCCTCTGCAAACACTTAGGATATGTCTTCCTCTGTTCTGCTTAGTCAGTTACCATTCTCCACCACTTCACTCTTCCAAATATGTATTGAAATCTCTTGTATACTACTGTCTCCTCTCCCATTCTCTTTGTCCTTGTGATAGAAAAAATAATTCTTTTTTTACTGTTATTTTAGTTGTGTCTGGGGAGGGAGAGTAAATAGAGGCATGTTTAACCATTAGATTCTCCTAATAGGCTATGGTAGGAGGGCAGCACACATTGGTCGTGGAAAGGAGCAGAGGGAAATGCAACTGTTAAGCCTAATATAAGCTTTGCTACCTTTACTGAAATGCACATTTACATCTCTCATAAACAATCTTTCATATTCCATTAGACCGTGAATAACCTGAAGTCACGCGTTCTACTTTCTCTATTATGTCCCTTGACTTCTAACTTGGTATCCTGCATATAGGAGGAAATATTTATTAACCAACTATAAACTAATAGTTGACGACTCTTTATACAGCTCTGAACTGCTGACAGAAAAACATACAATTTCATGCACTATATAAAAGTATTTGTTTCTTCTTTTTATAAAATCTGCTCAGTATCCACTTCTGATATGTACATAGTTGGGAAAGATGCCATTTTCTTTCTTTCTTTTTTTTTTTTTTTTTTTGCGGTACGCAGGCCTCTCACTGTTGTGGCCTCTCCCGTTGTGGAGCACAGGCTCCGGACGCGCAGGCTCAGCAGCCATGGCTCCCGGGCCCAGCCGCTCCGCGGCATGTGGGATCTTCCCAGACCGGGGCACGAACCCATGTCCCCTGCATCGGCAGGCGGACTCTCAACCACTGCGCCACCAGGGAAGCCCGCCATTTTCTTATATGACCCTGATTACAGATGACTGGTCCAAGGTAGGCATCTAATTCAAGCCATGTCAGCCACAGTTGCCCACACACTCCCGGACAGTTTGATTGGTTCAGGGGTGAATACATAAACTAAGCCAGACTTAGGACCCTTAGAATCAGTCTCTCACCAGTGAATGTAAGAAATAAAGCCCAGGAACTGTTGAGGGCTGTATTTCCCAACACACAGAGAAAAAAAATCAGTCTGATATAGGAAAGAAATATGACCAGATACACAGAAAGCAGAAAAACTAGACATATAGCAGGAGAATTCCCGGTTCCTGTTGTATCTAAGGCCAAGCCATATTTTTCAACTTGGGAATTTTGAAAAATTTACAGATATTTAATAGAAAGTTTCATATATGTTAGGAGTATAGAATAAAGAGTTAAAGAAAAGAAGTGAAAATGATTAAGCAGAACTTGAAGCACAATACCCTAAAAATCTGTTTAATTTCACTTGTTTTTATATAACACACATACACACAAATACTCCTTGCATTTTAGTAGCCCTAGTAGGAGGGGAAAGGGATATTAAAAACAGTATCTAAAACAAAAAGATACTGAGACATGTCTCAAATCAAACAATGTGCTGGAAGGATATTGCTATGTAAACAGAATCACTGCTTTGTAACTCTGGAATCCAAGAGCTATATGGACAAACAACAACAAAAAAACCCCACAATCATCTACCTACAGGATGTCCACCCAGCAACTGGATCACCTGATGGGAAGTAATGGAACAGGGAAAGAAACTTCTTTTAATAAAAATGCACAATTTTTTAGTGGGCTGGGGGAAAAAAGGATTCTTAGCATCATTTTTCAACTTCATGAGACAACAAAACAAGCAGTCAGGCAGCAACCTTCAGCTAAGAGGTGGGTACCCTGAGTGATGTGCTGCACAAAAGGTACTTGAAAGAATCCTAAATATGCCACTACCATATCCTTAAAAGCCACCACTACTTAGGCTACATTTGAGCTAGAGTCTAAGGCTAAAAAAGCCCCCATTTCTTTAAAAGGAAGACTTTTCTGTTCAACAGAATCAGTGATTACTGATTACTTTGTTCTTTTGATCCAAAACAGCTTCAAACTGGTGACCTAAACTTGTTGCATCACACAGAAGGGTATTCTCTAGGAAATAGTGGAGTATGGACTACTATTATTAATCTTAGAACTAGATTTTTAGACCAGAAAGAATATTTACAGTTCTAAGTCATCTTCATAACCAACTAGAGGTGAAGGTACATATAGGTTGAATAATTAGATACAAAAATTGCTTTAGTTTATAAATACACACCATTCAACACTAGCTAACTGAAAAGAGCTTTTAAAAATAAGCCAAGACAATGGCTCACGGACATTTTCGTTATCAAAACTACTATACTTGTTAAGCCCATTTCTCACCTGGACTACTGCAAAATCCTCCTAACTAGTTTCCGACTTCAGTCTTAGATCTCCAACAAAACCTATTTTCTAGACAGCTACTAGTCTCGCCTCTTTAAGACAGAAATGTGACCAGGTCTTCCCACTGTTTAAAATCCTGTAATGGTTCCCCAGGAAACAGGATAAAATCTGAGTTCTGTAGCATGGAATACAAGGGCCCTTTGTGAACTACTCCCTGCCTACCTCTTTAGCCTCTTCTGCTACCTGTAGTTTCCTACATACATCATGCTATTATTCTCTCTTCTTCTCCGCTTTCACACCACACTTGACCATACTCAGCTCCACGAATGTGCTATGATCCGCCCCCTGTACCTGGGCCACTGAAACTCTTTTCTAGGCACAGAACATAGTTTTTAACTGTCAAAATCCTCCTATTTTCACTTACTCATCCTTCAGTCTTCAGCTCTAATATCCCTTCTTTAGGAAGCCTTCCCAGATATTAAGGACATCTTACTCTATCCCTATTATCACTTTTCACAGTTTGTAATTATATGTTGCAGTCTTTTACTAGTGCATGAGGGCAGGGATATCATCTGCCTTGCTGATCATGGAATCTCTGATGACTCAGAGTGCAAAAGATACATAATTAGCAAGGATATTAAAAAGATTTATTCAGGCAAGTTGTTATAAAAGGTACAATTTCTTTCTAATTTTCTTAATTTTTACAGTGACATGAAAACCAATAATGAATAACTGAAGATAACTCTAGAGTCTTTTTTTTAAATGAAAATATTAGCTGTCTGTTTAGTAATAAGGACAGCAATAAGGGATGTAAATTTGAGAACAAAATTAATATCTCTAGATGAGGCTTTACATTAGAGTTGGCAAAGATCTTAGGGTCACTGTAATTTTTTAAAATAAAAATACAATTTTTCCCCTTTTATCCTTCTGTTTAAAGGTGATAGACCAAGCACATATTGTGGCTCTCCCCTTCTACACCAAACCTCTTTATTCACCGTGGAACAAAATCTGTGAGGAATGCCCAAAGATGAAAAGCAATTAGGATAAAACTAGAGAGAGAAACAGCAGCTCAGGATGTAGAAAGGAGAAAGAAATTGCAGATGGATTTCTGTATTCATACAAGCATGAACGTGCATACACATTCACATTCCTAACCCTGATTCCTAACCCTCAAGGTTCAGGCCCTGTCAGAGGTGTTAGCTCCCAGAAAGGAACTGTAAGTGTGGGAGGTTGGGTTGGAAAGGGAGAAGAGCCCCAGGAATAGGAGGAATCAAAGAGCACCCCACCCTCCAAACATCTTTTTCTCTCTCAGTCTAAGTGAAAATTATGCACTCCTAAATATCTCCCTCCAAGTAGACGACACAGAGACTCTGCAGATGTTCTGCTCTCAATTACAAAGCTGAATGCAATTCTCCCCAACTTGCCCTACAAATTCAAGGCAATTCTAATCAAAGCTTCAACAGGTTTTTTAAAAAAGTACATGATAAGCAAAGTCCAAAATTTATACAAAAGAGCAAAGGGTCAAAAGATCCTGAAGAACCACATGGTACCAGATTTGCTCTATCAGTATTAAGAATTATAAGCTATAACAATTAAGGCAGTCTGGTATTAGTGTGGGTACAGAGAAATGAGCCAATGCAATAAAACAGAAAACACAGAAACAGATTCTGGCATACATGGAAACCTGACAGATAATGGCTAATACTGTAGGTTAGTGGAGAAATGATAAAAGTTTCAATAAATGGTCTGGGACACTGGCTTAAAAAAAAAAAGTGAAAATGAATTTCTCTTTACAAATACACAAAAACCAAATCCAGATAGTTCAAAGGTTTAAATTGTAAAAGTCAAATTATAAAACTTTTAGAAAAACCTAAGAAAATATCACCTCTAGTTTGGCAAAAATTTCTTAAAACACAAAAAGCTCAAACTTTACATAAAGGAAAGGAACTGATCAATTCAACTACACCAAAATTAATAACTTCTATTCATCAAAAGATACCACTGAAAGGGTGAAAAGGCATACTGCAACCTGGAAATCTATATTTAATAACACATAGCTGACAAAGGATTAGTATATAGACTATAAGGAATGTTTAAGGAAAAAGAACTCAACAGAAAACTGGACTAAAAAACAGGTATGTCACAGAAAACACAAATGAATAGTAAATTAATATATGGAAAGACACTCAATTTCCCAAGTCATCAGGGAAATCCAAATTAAAACCACAATGAGATACCATTTCACACCTCCCAAACTGGCAAAAATTAAAATCCCATAATACAAGAATTGGCAAGGATGTTCAGCAATAGAACATTTGTGTTCTGTGGGTGAGAATGAACATTAAAAAAAAAAGAACTTTAGAAAGTAATTTGATAAACCTAGTCAAGTCAAACATGGGAATACCTTGTAACTCCAGCAATTTTACGACTAAGTACATACCTGAGAGCAACCTTTTAATCTTTGGCCAGGACCCACATCAATACATTTTACATCCTGACACACACACAAGTGAAACAAAAGTTTCATGAAACTTTTGCAATAACTCTATTTATACTGTGTGCAATAACTCTATACTCCATTTCATTTAGTGTCATCCACTATATAGATTTCATAACTCACTATTGCAGTAGTTCTTAATATTAGATGCACATTAGAATCCCCTGAGGTATTAAAAAAATTAAAAGCAAAACCAAAACTGATGCCCAGGTAAGCTCCTGAAGACTGATTCAATTGGCCTGCGATGGAGCTTGGACACAGATTTATTTAATTAAGCTTCCCAAGAGATTCTAATAAGCAATTAGAATCAAAACGACCTGATGTCTGAAAAGCACTGCCCTAGAAAAATATTTCCACATGTCCACCGAGAGATATGTTCAAAATTACCCATAGCAGCGTTGTTCATGAAAATAATCCAAAGGTCTATAGATAGGAGACCAGGTAAATAAACTGCCATCTATTTATACAGTGTACAGCAATGAAAATGTACTACAGCTTCATATATCAACATTAGCGGTAAAAAAGAACTACAGCTATATATATCAACATAAATCTCAAAAACATGAGGTTGAGTGAAAATATACATCCTGAAAATATGCATATACTGTAGTATGATTCCATTTATAAAATGTTCCCAAATAGGCAAACCCAAACCATATATTATTTGGGGATATTATGTCATAAGATTATAATAAAAAGCAAGAAATAAAAAATTGTTGGGGGAGGAGAAGGAGGAAGAGGAGGGGTAGGATGGGGTGTGGCCGATGGGGACTTCAGGGCATACTGGTAAAATTCTATGTTGGGTGGTGGGTACAAGGGTGTTGATTAAAATATATACATTACGTATATTATACTCTTTTGTGGATGATGTCACCACAAAACTAAAAACTTAAAGCAAAATTCTATTTATGTAAAGTTCTAAAACAGGCTGAACTGATCAAAGGTGAAAAATCAGACAGAAGTTTCCCAAAGGTGGGGAAGGAGTAGACTGTTTGGGACACAATGTGAAAGAGTCTTCCAGGGAGATGGATGTGGTGCATATGTGATAGGGGGATAATGATTATGGCTTACACAGGTCTGTCCATTTGTCAAAACCATAGTTAATTTTCATGCATTTCAATATATGTAATTTTAACCAAAAAAGTAAGTGGAGAAAGAATGGTAATTGTTGAAGCTGGATTACAAGGTTCATTAGACTATTACACTTTGTATAGTTTGACATTTTCTATTTTTTAGAGAAAGAAAAAAAGGAATTGGATAAGAAAGGCAAAGCTTTTTTTTTTAAAGAGCTTGTAAAGTTTTAAGATTAGCACTAAAAAGTTATTAAATCTTGAATATAATAAGCACAAGAAAACAAAAGACTTCAGAAATCACCAAAAAAATTTAATGGATGTTAATTACAGACCTCAAAAGCTGATAAACCTGAAGGCAATCAGAGCCTTCCCTAGGACCCCCAGGTACCCTCACCCTCCCTTTGTTAGCGGGGGACCTTGAATTAGTTACCACTGGTAAGTATTAATATTTCTAGGAGAAAAGAAAAGAAAGGGGAGTTAATGAAGGAGGGTAAAACTGGAAGATTCTCAGTATGATCAGAGAGACAGGCATGCTCTGCTACATTTATGTAAATGCGTGTTCAATTTGCTCACAAACCCCACCACCCTACCATTTACCCAAAGTGCGGGACTGTCCACACTTCTCCTTCAGTTAGTGCTCTTCTCTTCCCCTTTCCAAGGCTGTCCCCAAGTATATGCTCTTATCCTATCTTGAGCATTCTCCTACCCCAGTTTTGCATTCTGCTCTCCAATAGGCAAGTAGTATCAACCCTTTCATCAACTTCTTCTGGTACTAACCACCATAAATTTTTTTCTAACCTCCGCAATTATAAATACTGTGTTTACACTGCCATTTTTAGGTTTTCTTACTTTAAATACACTGATTTACAACTACGGAAGATTACAATTTAGTGCTCTCCAACACATCCACTTTTTCTGCCTTCTTCCCACGCATACTTTTTGGTTCACTTCCTAATTTCCCCCTTTATCTTTTATTTAATCCAGTCTAAGTAGATACACTTTTCATTCTCAAACATGTCAGATACACATGCTACCACTTCTGTTAAATAAACTTAAAAAATATATTTTCATGAGGCTTTTCAGTTACAACCTCATATGAAATCTTAAAAATAAGAGGAAAATTAGAAATAAGAGATATACACTAAAATGAACAGTTTTTCAACTGCTCAATGATTATATCCTGCTGGCATATCTAAATTCTCTAAGACTTGATTCTCTATTAATATTAACTATATTACCTCATTCAAATTTTCATTGATTATGTATTTTCAACTCTCAAATTAAATGTGTATTTATTATTATATACAAAGCACTGTTTTCTTCCACTAGGGTTTACCTCTCCATGTAAACTTAGACATATATAAGTGGAAAAATATCTTTACCTCTACTTATATCTATTACTAGCTGTCAGAGCCATACTGTCATGTTTAATATAATAAAACAAACTAATCCCTAACTTTTATTCTAAAATCCATTACAGTCCATAATCCCTTATCCAATTCTAAAATCCATAAAGCTCTGAAAACCAAAAGTTCTTTCTTTAGGTTTGGCACCAAAACAAATTTAGTGAATTCAACTTACGTGAGACTATTTATAGTCTTTATTCTACTTTGTGTGACTAGACCAGTGGTTCTTAACTGGAGGCAATTTTGCCCCACAGGGGAATCTGGCAATGTCTGGAGACATTTTCAGTTGTCACAACTGGGTAGGAGGTGCTACTTACTAACATCTAGCAGGTAAAAGCTAGAAATGATGCTTAACATCCTACAGTGCACAAGACAGATCCCTGCAACAAGGCATTATTTGGCCCCCAAACGTCTATCTTACTGAGGATGAGAAACACTGGACTAGACTCTTGTTTATGGAAGATCCATTTATGTGTTGACTACTGAGTGTTGCCTCAGATGAATCTGAGGGTATTACAGAATACATGACAAAAAGACAGCATTACTACTACTCAAAAGTCAGAAAAACTCTTAATTCCAAGCCACAGTTGGCTCCTGAGATTTCAGACAGGAGACTGTAGACTTTATATTTCCATTCTTCTAATGGCAAGTCTTTCTCAAATATCACAAATCTCATTAATGTTAGGAAGCCATGAACTGTGGCCCAAGCCTTAGAAAATGAAGGAGGGGAGTACAGAAATTCACTGGACGTAACAAATAGAATGAGCAACAGCTTTTGTTTTATTCTTTTCCATTACAGTTTAAAATAAACTAGCCTTCCTATTTTTTTCTTTTTTTGGCTGCACCGCGCGGCTTGCAGGATCTTAGATACCGCCAGGGATTGAATCCGCACCCTCAGCAGTGAAAGCACAGAGTCCTAACCACTGGACCACAGGGAATTTCCAAACTAGCCTTTCTAATAGTGCCTATATACCACCATCATTGTATGTTTACTGTTCTCACCATAAAAGATATCAGCTTATTATACTTTAATTAAAAAGATATCAAAACCAGTAACATAAAATAATAACTGTGACTCTTGAAATCACAGTAGCTATTTACCTTTCTCTGTGCTTGAGAATATAGAGATGATTTTATTCCTGGGCTTTTTTTCCTCTGGAACAGAGGGCAAAGGTTTTAAACTGTGATTGGCTGACAAAGGGTCTTTGCCTCCAGTGCTAAAAATGGTACTGCTCATTCGCACAGGGGGTGCTGGAGGCTTGTCTTCCAGTTCTCCGTTATCAGACATGATTCAGAATTATGATATGGCCTGAAACAGAAAGGCAAAAACATACAGTTAACAACAAGGTAAAAAATAGTATGGACAGGCACAAAACAGTATTAATTACCTCCCCAACTTCAAATTAGAAAATGTTACCCATTTAAAGCTGTAAAACTTAAGAGATGAAATTAGTTGCAATATAGGCAATCTCCCCTAACACAGTTGGTAAATGGCTAGCTGAGGGAACCTTTGAAAAGTCATATCCCATTAAGAGGACTATGACAATTTGAGGGAAGCAAGATGACACTAACATATCAGAGTATATCACCTATTCAACTGGTTCTAAGAGTAAATGTTCCAATGAACAGACAACATAGAGTCTTAAAAAAATAATAATTTGAAGAGGAAGACTATGTCCTGACCAGCCAATAATAGGATATATGTCTCTGATAGGTCTACTTCTAGAGCAGAGATAGGATGCTTGCTACTAAAAATATCAACCAATAGCCTCCAAACTGATTCCATGCTTGCTAGCTTTGTCATTACAACTTAACCTCAATATAAACTTTCGTAAAGGATAGGAACGTGCCACTGATACAATATTTGGTTTCTCTGAAAATCTGACCATCTAACTACATATGTTAGTCCCTTCAAGTCTGGGAACACTGACAAAAGTAAATCCAGAGTTTGGCCGAATCCCAAGGTTCTGTCATCCTGTGATGCCCTGTCCAGGCCATCAAGTTACCCTCCTTATCCACATGGCTAATTCAGCAGAAATGTCAATCTTGTTTACATATATGTATACACATCTATTTTATGTCTTTAAAACAAAGTAGATTACACACATTTAAAATCAGCAGTGAAGGAGAGGGGATGCCTAACTTATAGATTAGCTCTGATACAAAAATATATATGTTAGGAAATAATACCTCACTAAACAAGATTTTGATTGATAATTAGATCCTGATTTGATTTTAACATTATTTAATACATGTAAGTGAACAAAATTTTGTATATGTACAATGAAAAGAATGCAACTGTTTTTAGATAAAATTAATAATAATTTAAAAGATTTTTATTTAGTCTGAATGCTAGTACCTGAAGAACAGTAGGTATAATTTGAAAAAAACTGAGGGATGAAGAATTATACCTAATTCCACGCCAAATCTTACAGCTTTTGTTTCCCTTGATAGAGGTATGTCAAAGCACTACTGTATAATTTATATGTCATATGACAGTTATTTTTCAGCCTACAGGAGGAAGAATGAAAGAAGGTAAAGGGAAAAATAAACATTTCTGGAGGTAACGAGCTGGAGAAGAGAGAAAGAAAAGATCTATAACTGTGTATGAGAAAGACTGCCTGAAGTGAAATTAAACTACTGGTGCTCAAAGGAAGAAATGGGGGTGGGATCTAAGAAGGTGTTGTGAACAACATACAGTCAGATGATTCTTCCAAACCAGCTGGTCACATCATGTGGATTACCTGATGAATTGATAAAATCAAGACAGATATTTAGCTTTTATGTGACCAAACATTAAGGCAAAACAGATTAACCCTGGAGTAGCTTTTATCTTTTTTTAAATTTATTTATTTATTTTTTTGCTCACTTTTATCTTAATCACCAGTTACAATATAGAAACTACACGTTTAGATTTTGATTACACTGTGAATTGCTCCTATTTAAAAATCAGGGTAACAAAATTCCAAAATACATTTGCATGCATTTATAGAAGGAAATGCACCAAAACATTAACAGTGGTTATCTGTGATTAATAAGTAATTTTTAAACTTGATTATAATCAGCATAGCTGTAGTTAAAAAAAGATCAATATAAAACAGGGCACAATAATTATTTAGTGTAAACTGACTATAAATTCTATCCTTAAGGCTGGCTCATAAATGGAACATAACTAGAAATTGGCAATGCACCTTCAGCTGCATGTTGTCCAGTACTGTGTTGTGGAATCAGATTGCTTTGGCTGGAATTCTAGTTCCATCATTTACTTAAGTGTGTGACCTCAGGACTAAACTGTGCCTCAGAGTTTCTTAGAGAAATGGCTGGTTCTAGGCCTGGACAGGGAAAATACAAGATGAGTCTATAGTGTCTTATAGTGTCAGAAGATAAGGAAGTACTTATAAAGGATGAGAGCATGTCAAAAGGACACAGGAAAGAGTTCCCAAAAGCCAATAATGGAATGATTTGAGCAATAAAATTAATAAAGTAGTATATAATCCAAAGTATAAAATAAATACACATAGTTCATATCGATACAAAAAAATTGAATAAATAAAATGGGGCGGGGGGACAAATCTTCCTTACAAAAGAATTCCAAATAATATATATGTAGATACATTCCCTTCTAGGAGTTGGAACTTAACTTCCCTCCCCATTTGATTGTAGGCTAGACTTCGTGACTCATTTCCAAAGAAAAGAGTATGGAAAGGGAAAAATAACACCACAATGGAAGAATCTGGCATTAACCAAGTGATCAAGGTTAACATCACTAGTGATAAGTCACAATGACATCATTAATCTCCTGACGTAATGTGTTGAGGAGCACAGTCCACCTCTGTGGTATTCTTCCCCAAACCCATATCTAGTCATGGGGGGAAAAATGAGATAAACCCAAAATGAGGGACATCTTACAAAATTCCTGACCAAAACTTCTCAACACCGTCAAGGACATGAAAAACAAAGACAGATTGAGAAATAATTATAGAACAGAGGAGGCTAAGGAGACATGACAATGTGGTATCCTGGAATTGAAAAAAAGACATTAGTGGAAAAACAGGTGAAATCCAAATAAAATCTAGAATTTAGTTAATAATAATGTACTAGTGTTGGCGTCTTTGCTTTGAGATACATTTTATGGTTTATGTAATGTTAATATTAGGGGAAGATGGGTGATAGTTATACAGGAAATCTACTATCTTTGTAACTTCTCTGTAAGTCTAAAATTATTCAAAAATAAGAACTCTAGGGGCTTCCCTGGTGGCGCAGTGGTTGAGAGTCCGCCTGCCGATGCAGGGGACACGGGTTCGTGCCCCGGTCCAGGAAGATCCCACATGCCGTGGAGCGGCTGGGCCCGTGAGCCATAGCCGCTGAGCCTGTGAGTCCGGAGCCTGTGCTCCGCAATGGGAGAGGCCACAACAGTGAGAGGCCCGCGTACCGCAAAAAAAAAAAAAAAAAAAGAACTCTATTAAAAAAGGAATAAATTCCTCAAAAAGTTAAATATAGAGTAACCTACCATATGACCTAGCAACTTCATTTCCAGTATATGCCTAAGACAGTTGAAAACACATGTCCGCACAAAAACTTGCATATGCATGTTCACAGCAGCATTATTCGTGATAGCCGAAAGAGGAAAACAACCAAAATATCAACGGATGGACAAAATGTGTCATATCTATACAATGGAATACTGTTTGGCCACAAAAAGGAGTCAAGTATGGATACATGCTACAACATGAAATAAACCTTGAAAACATAAAGTGAAAAAAGCCTGACACAAAAAGACCACAAATTATAAGATTCCATTTACATGAAATGTCTAGAACAGGCAAATCCACAGAGACAGAGAGTAGATGAGTGGTTGCTAGACAGTGAGGGGAATGGGACGTGACTTTGGGGGAATGAAAATATTCTGGTATTAGACATTGGTAACAGTTGCACAACCTTGTGAATATATTAAAACCACTGAACTGTACACTTTAAAATGGTAAATTTCAGCTATGTGAATTACATCTCAATTTAAAATAGGAATTAATAATATTTACCTCATAAAGATTAAATGAGTTAATAACTGAAGGCTGCTACTGTTACTATCATGATATTATTATTTATAAGATTCTATGCTAGAAGTTGGAGAAAGAAAAGAAGACTTAATTCTTCTCCAAGAGTTCATAATCTACTGGGAAAGACCAGCACATACATATTTAAGTTAGGTTATGCCCCTTATCAACATTTGTTCTCAACACATGCATATTAAAAGCCACTTTGTTTCTTCAAAGCAGCAGTTCTCAAAACATTTTGGCCTCAAGACCACTTCACACTCTTAAAAATTACGGAGCATCTCAACTTTTGTTTATGTGTGTTCTATCTATATTCATAAGAAATTAAAATGAGCTACTTAAAGTATTTACTTCATTAAACCCATTACATTACAATGTTATTCATAAATAACATTTTTATGAAAAATAAAATTTTCCAAAACAGAATATAGTGACAAGAGTGGCATTAGTTTACTTTTCTGCAAATCTTTTAAATGTCTGGCTTAGTAGAAGACAGCTGGGTTCTCATATCTGCTTCTGCATTCAATTTATTGTGTTATGTTTTGGTTGAAGTATATGAAGAAAATCTGGTCTTACACAGATATGTAGCTGGAAAAGGGAGTATTTTAATAGCTTTCAGATAATTGTGGATATTCTTCTTTGATACTACAGCAAACTCAACCTTCATAAGGTTAGCTATGGACTCTGAAACCACAGCAATAAATTTTTTGTACTCTGTTACATTAAAGCCATTGAATTCTCTTGCACTTTGAATGGATCTTTTACCCATGAATGAATTTTGTAATGTCATGAATTGATTATCTGGAAAGTATTGGCTCACTCAATTATTAAGATATTCCAATGTTGACACTTCCTTATACAATAAAAATAAAATCACATTCATTAATATCACCACTGATCTCATCAGAAAAGTCCAGGTATTGGGAACCTGTCAAACTCAAGAAAGTGAATACAAGTTTTCTAAAACTCTAATTTTCATTTGAAAATTTAAATTTTATCAATTAACAACAAATTCTGTCACTTCATTCATTTTCGAGAAAATGTCTGCCAAATACCTAAGTCTGAACAACCAGAGTTGTTCAGTGGGCCAGTCGTTCTTTCAAATAAAAATGGTGTTCTAGGAAATGGGGCCTTTTTTTTTTTTTTTTAACATCTTTATTGGGGTATAATTGCTTTACAATGGTGTGTTAGTCTCTGCTTTATAACAAAGTGAATCAGTCATACATAAACATATGTTCCCATATGTCTTCCCTGTTGCGTCTCCCTCCCGGAAATGGGGCCTTTTTAAGCTCAATCATATAAGTGGTTTTCTGTAAGACAACCATTTCATACTTCATAAGTACCTTATGAGTACTTCCCATTTTGCTATACAAAATACTTTAAAAGTAAACTCAAAAGTAGAGATATAATAAGATTAGTAATTTCATTGTTTCAAGTACATTCTTAAGTTAAACTGGCTTTTAAAAAAAAACTACAAGCACATAGCTATTGCCTTGAATGAGTTGTATTAAAGTACAGTCAGTTTTACCCACCACTGCTTTTGCATCATCAATGCAAATGTCAACACAGTGTAAAAAGGCAAAGAATACCTTAGTATTATTATGAAAAATAGGTTTTGACTCACAGACCCCAAGGGTACCACAGACCACTCTTCGAGAACTGCTGCTTTAGAGTTTACCCCAGCTCCATACTTCACCCTCATAGTCCCAATTCTTTCTGATGTGCTACTAGGCAGCAGAAGACCCATATTTATTTCCTCCTATACTCTACAGAACACATTTTTGACATAAAAGGTAATCAATGGCTAGATTTCCAAACTGGGGCACAAAAACCTAATCAAATCTTGAAAATGGTTCAAAATCTATACATATGTCATAATAATTACTACAGTGTTTTTTGTAACAAAGCCCAGAAAGATGTCAGCCAGAGAGACTGTCATTTATATGAAAAATACCACCACCAAATTCTAAAGCAAACAACACTAACAAGGCAACTTTCAGAACACAGCCTTTCCTTATACTCTGGTTATTCAAAAAATTTTCTTTACTGCTTTATTTTAATATACTGTGCAGTAATTTTTAAAGTTTTCTGCACAAATTCAGTCCAATAAAACTAAAGAGGAGCTAATACGTTATTTGTTTCAGAACTTTCTTCTTTATCTACATTATAAAGTTAAACCAGCTAAGTCTCAAGGAAATCCCAATTAACACGACGTACCCTATTAGGCAACACATGTCTAAACAAAATCTAAATTTTATAGGTCACAGATGTCCCTAATGAAATTACTCAAAATGACAAATATGACGGCAATAATTCTAAGTAATATGCCTCATAAGTGATTAGATGGTAGTAAATAAAAGCATGACCCTTGATAAAACATTGATGACTCTGCCACTAGCTAAGCTGAGGACTTGATCCCTTCATCTCATGATTTCTCTAATGAATCTGTCTTCAGCTGCTATTCAGAGGAAGAGGTTAGAAGAAGCCCTAACTAGCTTCCCAAAGAGTTTCTATACATTCAGCTTTTGTTTAGAGAAAGAAGTTAAAATTGGTTGACTAAAAATAACACGTGATAACACTGGCTATACGTTCCTCAGCAGCTACTGCCATTTAGGGCCATTTACTACCAAATCAATCTGATCTCACATGAGTGCACATAAATACTATACTTCATGTTCCCCAATATACCAAAGACTTTCCTGGCCTAAATCATCTTTGGGTATACATTTCTCCATTCTTAAATTTTCTTTATCCTTTTCTCTACCCAACCAAATGCTCAGTAAAAATTATTTCCTATGTAAGGTCATGCCTGTCTGTCCCTGTTCAAAAAGACCCCTCACATCCTCTGAATGCAAGTTACACAGGAATATAAATCCAGAGAGTACTGAAGTTGGAATGGAATTCATTTGGTCCATCTTCCTTATTTTGTGAAGAATCTGACTCACCAAAATGTAAGCAGTTTGCCTGAAGTCACACAAATCTAATTATTAACAGAACTAAGACCAGAATCCAAGTTTACTAACAACCCTTCATCTCATATTTTTCTAATTATATTAACATATCAGACCATTCTTTGGCAATGAATTACAACTGTGCATCATTAATTATTATTTTAAGTGTGTTCCTGCCCAAGACTTCAAGCAATTCAAAAGCAGGGATTATACAGTCTCTTCAATAAGTGGTGCTGGGAAAACTGGACAGCTACATGTAAAAGAATGAAATTAGAACATTCTCAAACACAATACACAAAAATACACTCAAAATGGATTAAGACCTAAATGTAAGACCAGGTACTATAGAACTCTTAGAGGAAAACATAGGCAGAACACTCTTTCACATAAATTGCAGTAGTATCTTTTGGATCCACCTCCTAGAGTAATGAAAATAAAAGCAAAAATAAACAAATGGGACCTAATTAAATTTAAAAGCTTTTGCACAGCAAAGGAAACCATAAACAAAACACAAAGACAACCTACAGATGGGAGAAAATATTTGCAAATGATGCAACTGACAAGGGTTTCATCTCCTAAATGTATAAACAGCCCATGCAGCTCAATATCTAAAAAAACAAACAACCCAATCAAAAAATGGGCAGAGGAATTCCCTGGCAGTCCTGTGGTTAGGACTCTGCACTTCCAGTGCAGGGGGCACAGGTTTGATCCCTGGTTGGGGAACTAAGATCCTGCAAGCCGCATGGCACTGCCAAAAGAAAAAGAAAAAAAAAAAAAAAAGGCAGATCTAAATAGACAGTTCTCCAAAGAAGATGTACAGATGATCAAGAGGCACATGAAAAGATGCTCAAGGGACTTCCCTGGTGGTCCAGTGGCTAAGACTCCAAGCTCCGAATGCAGGGGGCCCGGGTTCTATCCCAGTTTGGGGAACTAGATCCCACATGCCTCAACTAAAGATCCCACAAGTGGCAACGAAGATCCCATGTGCCTCAAATAAGACCCAATGCAGTCAAATAAATAAATAAATATTAAAAAAGAAAAAAAGATGCTCAACATGGCTAATTATTAGAAAAATGCAAATCAAAATTACAATGAAGTATCACCTCACACCAGTCAGAATGGCCATGATCAAAAAGCCTACAAGCAATAAGTGCTGGAGACGGTGTGGAGAAAAGGGAATCCTCATACTCTTGTTAGTGGGAATGTAAATGGTACAGCCAGTATGGAGAACAGTATGGAGGTCCCTTAAACAATTAAAAATAGAACTACCATATGATCCAGCAATCCCACTCCTGGGCATATATCTGAAGAAAACCATGGTTCAAAAGGATACATATACCCCAATGTTCACTGCAGCACTGTTTACTGTAGCCAAGAAAGGGAAGCAACCGGGCTTCCCTGGTGGCGCAGTGGTTGAGAGTCCGCCTGCTGATGCAGGGGACGTGGGTTCGTGCCCCGGTCCGGGAAGATCCCACATGCTGCGGAGCGGCTGGGCCCGTGAGCCATGGCCGCTGGGCCTACACGTCCAGAGCCTGTGCTCCACAACTGGAGAGGCCACAACAGTGAGAGGCCCGCGTACCTCAAAAAAAAAAAAAAAAAAAAAAAAAAAAAAAAAGAAAGGGAAGCAACCTAAATGTCCATCAACAGATGAATAAAGAAAATGTGGTATATGTATACAATGGACTATTACTCAGCCATTGAAGGGAATGAAATAATGCCCTTTGCAGCAACATGGGTGGACTTGGAGATTATCATTACTAAGTGAAGTAAGTCAGACAAAGAAAGACAAATATCATATGATATCACTTATATTTGAATCTAAAAAATAATACAAATGAACTTTTTTACAAAACAGAAACAGACTCACAGAAATAGAAAACAAACTTATGGTTACCAATGGGGAAAGGTGAGGAAGAGTGATAAATTAAGAGTTTAGGATTAACATATACACACTATATAAAAATAGATAATGAACAAAGATCTAATGTATAGCACAGGGAACTTTACTCAATAGTCTGTAATAACTCATATGGTTAAAGAATCTGAAAAAGAATGGATATATGTATACATATAACTGTATCACTTTGCTATATACCTGAAATTAACACAACACTGTAAATCAACTATACTCCAATATAAAATAAAATTTTTTTTAAAAAGCAGGGATTATACTACTACTGCTGCTGCTACTACTACTATTACACCATATTACTATTTCCTTTAACACAAATCCTTCCATGTATCAGACAATAATGTGTACTGACTTACAGTAGTACACTCTGTACTGTTTTTCCTCAACTTTCTTGTATCAAACAGCATTTCACTAGACAACAAATAAACTACCCTATATTAACAAAAATATCTTTGGAAAGATTTATACTTTTCCCCTAATAGCCAATTCATAGCCTTAGTCTTCAACTTTTCCATAAGGCAGTGTATTTTTTTCTTTATTGCTTCTACTGACAGTGTCAAATGGCTAAGAAGCACCAAGTGAAGATGTGATAAGGTTCTCTACATCTTATATTTTAGCAGAAACAACAAAGAATATAAAAACAATTCATTATAAAATACTGATTTACCAATGTTTTGCTCCACCATTACACAAAAATGTTTTATAAAAAAGGGCAAAATGATAAGGAATGCCTCTCTCCAAATCCTTTCACTTTTTGCTACTTTTCAGTGAAAAACAAGTAGGCGAAACAAAAAGCATGCCCAAAACACACTGTACTCTTCTAACAGGACCATTGTTTAATTGTGACACAACTCAAAAACAAACAATTCCTCAATTGTCTACTGAAGAAGATGAGGGGAAGCTAAATACACAACAGAAATGAAAAAAGGAGTGGTGTCTGGAACCAGTCAGTCCAACTAGGAAAAATTACTAAATTTATTATAATTCACTCATATCATCTATGGTACTCCAAGTACAAACCACATACTACTGAAAAACATGATTTTAAAAGCACAATTTTGCTTTATATTTTTTACTTACATTTTATATAAATACCAAACAAACCTTAATTTTTTAGTACCTTATGAATATAGTAATACAACACTATAAGACATCAAACAATCTCTCAATAAGCTCTAAGATTCCCAACATCACTGACCCTGAGTCTCTCCAAAAAAGCCTCAAATGCCTTTGAGAGCAAAAGCATTAATGAAAATATCCCAAATCACCCTAAGTGGATGGACAACACACACTATGAAAGGGAATTCACAAATCAGTAAGAAAGGAGTGTTTTCATTTGGTGGCAATGGCCGTAACATCAGGTCTATCAGTAGCAAAGCCTATCAGTAGCAAAGTCTATCAACAGCAAAGTAGAAAACAACTGGGGTACTGGTAAAGAATAAAGGAAAATAAAAAGAAACTTTGCTTCAAACTCAAATAAATAAAGGATTGGATAACGTAACAAATCTTTAAATATGCATGGATAAGCTAGTTAAGATGAAAGGGATGTTTCCATATGGTGCAAAGCAAAGTGAAATCAGGAACAAGAGAGTAAGCAATTTACTAATCCAGGTATTCTCAAGGGACTTCTGACTAAAGTTCTACTATGATGGCTGCCACAGGGGACAGGTGATAAAACCCAGAGTCTGCCAAAATTGGAGTCCCTCCCACAGAAGGCTAGCTATAATCTATATAAGAGTAAATCAGGAATAAATCCCTTTGCACAGAAGGGAATGAGAAAACCTTAAGCATTTTGAGCCCAGTAATAACAACAGAAGTGCAGGCAATGGGGAATCCCTGAGAAATCCTAACAACAAAATGCACGCTTGTGGTCTGAATTCATGCCACCCATGAGGTCCCCCCACATCCCAAACAGGTTTAATTGAATGTGGCCGTGTTGGTAGCACTCCCTAGTGAATGACAGAATCAAATATAAAGCCTCCTTGGGAGAAAACAACTTCAACACAGGTCTCAAAAAATACCCAAAGATCAAATTCTAACGAAAAGGAGCAGCTCATGGGGAAAATTCAAAAAACAAACAACACACTGTGACTGAGAACTAACCAAAACAGACTGGTGAAACAGATGTGAAATAATCTGACACAGAACATGTACAAGAAGCTCAAATATAAAAGCAGAAAAAAAGCAAATGTGAAAAACAACCATATAGAACTTTCAGTAAGAAAAAACGTAATACCTGAAAATTAAAAATTGACATTTGAAGTAAAGAGCAGCATGGACTCAGTAGAAGAGAGAGTTAGTGAACTGGAAGATATATACGAAGAAAGTACCCAGAATGCAGCACAAAAGACAAAGAGATAGAAAATATAAAAGAAAAGTAAAATGAGTAGGCTAGATGATCTAAGATACATCTATTTGGAGTTCCAGAAGGAGATGACAGAATGAATGAGGGACTCACTCACCAGATAAATTCGGGCTGAGAAATTTCTAAGGCCGATGAAGGACACAAATCTGTAAGTTGAAGAAACCTAATGAATCAAAAGCAGGATAAAATGCAATCTATGCACATCAAAGTGAAGACAAAACATAGTGAAATTAAGATAAATTCTTAGTATCAGTCAAAGGAGAAAAAAGAATAAACCTCACAGAAGTGGCAGTTGGACTGTCAGCTTACTTTTTGATAATAGCAATGAAAGCAGCAAGATATTGGAATATCCTCAATGTATTGAGAGAAAAAGCGGCCAACACAAATTGCAGATTTAATAAAACTATCTTTCAAGAATACGGTTAAAATAAATACATTTTGAGAGAAAGAAAATTCCCAAAAGATTGGAATCACTATATACTTTTAACCAAAATCAATTAAGTTGGAAATCAATAACAAAAAGGTAACTAGGAAAAAACTCCATGAGTTTGTAAATATAAAACACCTCTTAAAAACTTATGGTTAAAAAAAAAAGATATCATAATGGAAATGAGAAAATACTTAGAATTGAATGAGAATGAAAAACTATGTATCAAAACTTGCAGGATTAGGATAAACAAAATGTGGTGTATATATACTGCAGAGTATTATTTACCTTTAAAAAGAGATGAAATTTGATACATGCTCTAACAAGGATGAACTATGAAAACATTAAGTAAAATAAGCCAAACAAAAGGACAAATACTGTATAATTTCACGTATATGAGGTATCCAGAGTGGTCAAATTCAACAGAGACATAAAGTAGAATAGAGGTCACCAGGGCCTGGGGTGGGGGGTTTGTGAAATAGGGAGTTATTGTTTAATTGGTAGAGTTTGTATTCGGGATGATGAAAAAGTGTTGGAAATGGATAATGGTAGGAGTTGCTCAACACCGTGAGTGTACTTAATGCCAATGAACTACACACCTAAGAGAATGGTAAATTTTATGTTATGTATATTTTACCGCACACACAAAACAACCTTGCAAGATGTGATTAAAGCACTTAATGACACCTACAGTTCTGAATTTTTACTTTAAAAAAGAACCAAAAATTAATGACTTAAGCATCCAACCTAAGAAGCAAAACAAAAAAAACCAAAAATAGCAAAATAAACCCAAAGAAAGCAGGAAGAAAAATAATAATTTAAGATAAAAGCAGAAACTGCTGAATGTAAGGCTATCATACAATAAAGAAGATCAATAAAGCTAAAAAGTTGAGTCTTAGACAAAACTAATGATACCTCTGGCAAAATTAACCAAGGAACAAAGAAATCACAAATAAACACTAACAGGAATGAAAAGGGGTTCTATCAGTAGTGAGCAGAGGTCACTAACACCAATATTCTGCAATGTGCCAACAAGTCTTCACAACTCTTGAACGTTCCACCATGCTCTGATTTATAATTAAAAAGACATATATATATATATAAAATTACCCGAACCTAGAGCACAGTTCTATTTTATACATAAAAGATACTTTTTACACAGTTTTAACACACACTGAATTTTCCAGGTATGTAACCACTATGAAATCAAGAAGCGCTTACACTTTGTTTTGCTCAGTTTTACCAAGAAGTTTATTCATCATTTGGAATATCATGTCACTGAAAGCAATGCACTCATGCTTGTTGAATCATCAAAGCAGTACACCTGCATGAGATTGCACTGTGACTGAACCTATGAGTATTAGATACAGGCCTATGATCACTTCATACTTTTGAAGTTGCTGTGATCAAGTATTTACAAATGGAAATATTATTTTATTAAAGTTTTCCTGTTAGTTCTATTTTTTCCATTATATATTAATTTTCCTCCCAAAATTGATTTAGGGAAGTAGAATAAGGCATTATATTGATTTTTCCCTGAAAAAAGGATAAAGTAAATAATCTGTGACTTTTAATTTCATAGGAGAGCAGTAAAACATAGTGTCTAAAAAGAACAGACCCATGGCAGGGGGCGGGTGTTTCCCTGGTGGCCCAGTGGTTAGGATTCTGGGCTTCACTGCCGTGGCCTGGGTTCACCCCCTGGTTGGGGAACTAAGATCCTGCAAGCTGTGTAGCGGAAAAAAAAAAAAGTACAGACCCAGACACCCCATTGCTAGCAACCTATCCCAAAGACACACCAACAAAAATACAATACAAATAAACATATACACTAGACTGTTATTGTTGTATTATCTATAACAGCAAAAGACAGGAAGCATCTCAAATGGCCAAAAATAGGGGACTGCTTGAATTAACTATGGTATATCACACACTAAAGTATTATGAAGCTGTAAAAATGAAGGAGGAAACCACTGTATACATTGCCATGGAGTAATCTCAGGATATACTACTGATGAAAATGCAAGATGAGGGAAAAATGTATGTCTGGTATGCTACCACTTACCTAAGGGGAGAAAAAAAGGTGTATCAATACAAAAACACACACACACACACGGTTATTATTACTATTTTTAATGGAAGGATAAACCATAATTTTTTTTATGGTTGCTTTGGGGGGAGGGAAGAATAAAATGGAAGGGACTGAGTTAAAAGTTAGACTTCTCTGAACATATCTTGTTTTGTACATTTGTAAATTAACAATTTATTACCCTTTATTCCTTTTCCTGCAGCATTTTGCTAAACAAGAAGAAACAAGTGTCATTAATTGCAAATAATAAGACTGTCTACAAAATGCAAACAAAACTATGATGAATTATTAGGATAAACACAAATTTAGCAAAGTTGCAGGATAAAGAGGAATACACAAAATTCAACTGCATTTGTGCACACTAAACAGAAAATGAAATGGGGGGAGGGGGAAGATACCACTTATAATACCATTAAAAAGTCTGAAGTTCCTAGGACAGAAATTTCCAAACCTGCTTAGTTCATGGTGCCCATACTATTCTCAGTAATCATTTCATAGCACCTCTAAGCCAAAAGACATTCCTAACAGTTTCATTTAGTATTTAGTAGTTAGGTCCAAACAACTTCATTAGTATTTATCATTCACTCATCCTAAAAACGTAGTAACTACTGGAAAAAGCAATTGAATTAAAAAAAAAAAACACTTTTCTTTCTTTCTCTTTCAGGTACATTAGGTAAGCATGCACAACCTCTGAAACCTCGGACCCCAAACACCCTCATTTCCTGTTCCACATTGATTTTCATACTTCTAATCTCAGCAACCATTTCACAAAGATAGACTTTACCAAATGTATCACAATCTAATGTTGAAACGTGGAACTTCCTAGAGCTAGAAGTTCACATTGTGTCCAATGGACATCCATCCATTCCCTGGTGGCGCAGTGGTTAAGAATCTACCTGCCAGTGCAGGGGACACAGGTTTGATCCCTGGTCCAGGAAGATCCCACTTGCCACGGAGCAACTAAGCCCGTGCGCCACAACTACTGAGCCTGCACTCTAGAGCCCATGAGCCACAACTACTGAGTCCGCATGCCACAACTAGTGAAGTCTGCATGCCTAGAGTCCGTGCACCACAAGAGAAGCCACCGCCATGAGAAGACCGCGCATGGCAACGAACAGTGGCCCCCACTTGCTGCAACTAGAGAAAGGCCATGGCAAGAAGACCCAACACAGCCAAATAAATAAAGTTCAAAAATAAATAAATAAATAAACATCCCATGGTGCCTTTAAGCTCAGTGGGGGTACTCCAGGACACCATGGCACAGTTTGGGAACTGTGGACCTAGAATCTTTATAGAGAGGAAAAATGAACTGAAAGACATTAAGACCTAAATAAACGGTGAGATACTAATGGTCACTAATTTAAAAACTCAATAATGTACAAATGCCACATTTCCTCAAACTAATCTATAGATTCAAAGCAATCCTAATCAAAGATCCTTGTGAAAAATTGGACAGTTAATTCTAAAATCTATATGGAAGAGCAAGAGCATAGCAAAGATATTCCTGAAGAATAATGTAGAAATACTGTGAAATGAAAAGTCTTTATTAAAAAAAAACTGGATCCTATACCAGATACCATGCCACTTATGCAACTTTTCCAATCTTTTTATTTCGCTTTACCTGTCTTTTCAAGCTACTATCCCAACAACCAGCTCTATACTGGGTGTGACCAACTTTTTCATTCAGGCACAACATGACAACACCCCTCTTCATTCTGAGCTGCACAATGCCATGGGATAGTGTGGCACCCACACACATGCAACCTGGTAGTGCAGGGGAGTTAACTGTGGAGTGAACCTATAACGAATGGTGATGAAACAGATAGATCCCATCTCCTTAGATCATTTTTCTCATCCTGTTGGATGATCCCGTGAATGACTTTATAGTGTATAGTGTTGGATGATCCCGTGAATGGTGATGAAACAGATAGATCCCATCTCCTTAGATCATTTTTCTCATCCTGTTGGATGATCCCGTGAATGACTTTATAGTGTAACTTCCTGGGGGACAATACACTGGGATTGAGCAATCAGTTGCACTGCCATTCTGGCTACCACTTCACTCCCCTTTTCCTACACTGGGGAAATACTTTCTAATAATGTAAAGATATGTAAGCCTTCAGCCTCAAGCTCTGTTTTCTGGGGAATCCAGGTGAAGAAAGATTCCTACCTTGCATCATACCAAAACAATTTTAGATGAATTAAAAATTTAATGTGAAAGGCAAAATTCTAACTTTTAGAAGATTATATACGAGAATATCTGTATACAGAAGAATATCTTTATACAACACACGACTCTAAAGGAAAAGATTGATAAATATGACTACATGGTACACCACAGAATAAAAAGACAAGCCACAAACCAGGGTGTAACTGCAACAAAAGTAACTGACAAAAACTGTATCAACAATAAATAAAGAATTCCTACAAAGAAATATGCAAAAGGCAAACAATCCAGTAAAAAAATGAGCAAATGACAAGAACAGGCATTTCATAGAAGACAACAAACAGTGAATAAACACATGAGAACAAGCCCAGTCTCATATGGAAATGTAAATTAAGGCCATTTGTAGATACCATCTAACACCTAGATTGGCAAAAATTAAGATACTTGACTGAAAACAAGGATGCAGAGCAAAGACAATTCTCATACACTGCTAGCAGGAGTATAAACCAGTAAAACGACTTCAGAAACAACTTGGTATTAGCTTATACAGTTGACTGACTGTACATTGTGCAACTCAGCAATTTTACTCCTGGATATAAATCCAAGAAACTCTTGCACATGTACAAATTATAAGAATATTCATAATAGCACTGTCATAACAGCAAAAGACTAAAAACAACCCTGTATTAGCCTGGGCTAGGCTATGCACTGGTAACAAACATATCCCCAAATCTCAATTGTTTAACACAACAAAAATTTCTAATGAACACTAAGCTTGAGGAAGTTTGTTCTTCTTAAGGTGATTTACGGATCTAGGTTGCTGCCATCTTAAAGTTCCACTCCCTCAGCAAGCCACCACCAAAATGAAAGACTGAGGGTGCATATGGGCTCATAACTGTCTCAGTCCACGAGTGACATGCCTCACTTCCCCACTCATGGTTCAACAGAACCCAGCACATGCAATGCAATGCAATCGATAAATACCTGTTGAACAAATGCATGAGTACAGAGGGGTAAGAAATTATTTCTACCATTTCAAAATGATCTGTGAAAGAGCGTGACTGTGACTTGATAAATGACATAGGACAGATAGTTTCCATACATAAAAAGTGGGTGAATGATACTCCAGGTACTATCTATAGGTCACAAACGGCAAGCAGGCTTTACCTCACAGAGCTACTCTGAATGACCCAGAGCGGCTGGCTGTCATGTCATCCGTATGCTGTGACAGGAAGAATTCTGAGGCTGCATTCCACTTATGGGAGGATATGAAATAAAATAATCCAGTGAAGACAGGGAGACAAAAACCCCTCTCTTTGATTAAAAAAAAAATGGCTTTTAAAAGGAGAGGCAAGTTTTTAAAGAAAGAATATTCTTAAGCAGTATCAAACTGCATACAGGGCTTCCCTGGTGGCACAGTGGTTGAGAGTCCGCCTGCCGATGCAGGGGACATGGGTTCGTGTCCCGGTCCGGGAAGATCCCATATGCAGCGGAGCAGCTGGGCCCGTGAGCCACGGCCGCTGAGCCTGCGCGTCCGGAGCCTGTGCTCCGCAACGGGAGAGGCCACAACAATGAGAGGCCCGCGTACCGCAAAAAAAAAACAAAAACAAAACCAAAAACTGCATACAGAGATTTTTTTAAAAAAAGGGAACACTTAAAAGTTTCCCTTTACCCCTACCTCCCTCTCCCTTAATCCCAACTTGACTAAACTGCTAATGACAGCAATTATGCCTTATTAGCTTTTATACTCCCAGCACATAGTACAGAGCTTGGCACATAGTATGTGCTCAACAAATGCTTACTACAACGAGCTGAGAGTAGTTGAATAAGTTATAGAAACAGATGTCGCCAAGGGATATGCATTTTAAAAAATGCCTTAAAAGAAGAAATGGATCTTGACCCAATTTTAGTAATCACATCAGTGATTGTAAAAAATTCAGTGATGTAAAAAATTCTTCAAAAAGTATCAAGTTAAGACAGTTTGAGAAAATGAAGTGCTAGAATGTAGACAGACCAACCCTGAATGGAAATTTTTTTCAATGAAATTTATATATTTTATTTTAAAATAAATCATCTCTATTAACCCATTTTTCTGATTTTGATGGTTACCTAGGAGCTCATGTTTGTTTCTTCGCATCGATATACTCTTTAATACACTTGTTCTAGTTCATTAATCTAGCTGTATGAGAAGTTTTGTGGAGAAACAAAATGGAAGCCGGGATTACAGGGAAGCTTTGTTACCATTTCCTAGGGAACCAGGGAGCAGTAGCTTGGGTGGTCCAGAAGTGAGAACAGATTTTTCGGAGAGCTCCTTGAAAGATGAACAAGTATTTGCCAGGTAGAGAAAAAAGAGTTCATTTATTTTACCCTCTAGGCTCCTATGGGATTTTTTTAAGTTGCACACTTTGGTCTACAAATTAAAGGATAATCCTCAGACTGAGGTCAGCATCCTGTCTAAAATTATGCCTTGCTAGGCTCTGCTAAGTTCTGCTGCTTCTTGCTTTCACCTGAATGGGAATTTGCTCTTAAAGTCATCTTCAAATTATTTATCTTTAAAACTTTTTTCCTTATGAACACACCATTCTGTAAGCTGTGCTATCCAACACGGGTAGGCCATACTAAGCCACATATGGCTATTTAAATGAATTTAAATAAAATAAAATTGTTTCTTCGTCACACTAGCCATATTGGATAGCACAGATATAGAACATTTCCATCACTGCAACAAGTTCAAATTGGACAGTTCTAAACTGTTCATATACGGTCAGAGGATGAGTGCTTACTGTATCTAAAAGGCATAAAAACTAAACTTACACTAAAGTTTTAATGTTTTCCTAATTTTATCAAAACCAGGAATGCAAACAATTCACCTTTGTACCAACTTGGTTAAAAGGCAACAAGTCAACAGGAACTAGTCTGAATTTAGCAGTATAGGATATTTCTCTGAAAACACGCCTAACATTATATGTCCTAATCATTCATGAGCCAGTTATTGGTTAATACACAAGAACTTTGTTTCATTCTCTACAATTACTGTCTAACTTTTAAAAAATAAATGCCAATAAACACTGATATGGTATTATAAAGTCTTTCTCTTTCAGAATGGATATACTATGTATAACTGAATCACTTTGCTGTACACCCAAAACTAACACAACATTGTGAATCAACTATACTCCAATATAAAATAGAAATTAAATTAAAAAAAAATAAAGTCTTCCTCTTTCATGAGAATCCTGCAGCCTTTGCTATCTGGGGGAATTAATCCCCATATCTCAAAAAGGGCAAGATTCAGTTTTCAATTTGTTTTCTCAGATTAAGTCTGCTAGAATCCTATTCCTAAGAGGAGGATTCATATGGAAATCTTTGAGCAAAGAGGAGACAAGCACAATGGACTTCTACTGTACAACATTCCATCAGTGTGATTACAACAGAAAATACCTTCCTAATGGTCACTTAAAGAGCACGAAAGTGATGTCTAGTAATTATCTATGTGACAAACTTGTCTCTTTCACAAACGTGAAGTTACATAAATAAATCTCATTAACGCCAAAGATAGAAAGTTCCTCAAAATGCTAGTTTATATAATTTAGCATTATTATATTTCAAAGCCAACTTTTTTTCCTGTAAACGAAGATACAAAAGCAGCAGCAAGCGCCATCATGAAAAGCTTTTCCTCCCTACTATACCCACTATCTAGCCAGATTCTGTCAAACAATTAACAATGGTGCTCTTCATGGGTAATAGAACTGACTGCTTTTCCCTTCTTTATCTAGAGACTATAGACAAAAATACTTGTCTAATTTTTATAAAATGAACATGTACTATTTTTCTAATGAGGAAAAACAGTAAGTCATTTTCTTTTTTTTTAATTTATTTATTTATTTTTGGTTGCATTGGGTCTTTGTTGCTGTGCGTGGGCTTTCTCTAGTTGCAGCAAGCGGGGACTACTTAACTCTTCGTTGCACTGCGCAGGCTTCTCATTGCGGTGGCTTCTCTTGTTGCAGAGCACAGGCTCTAAGCGCGTGGGCTTCAATGGTTGTGGCGCTCGGGCCTTGTTGCTCCGTGGCATATGGGATCTTCCTGGACCAGGGCTCAAACCCATGTCCCCTGCATTGGCAGGTGGGTTCTTAACCACTGTGCCACCAGGGAAGCCCTAAGTCATTTTCAATTAAAAAAAAAAACCCTACTCATGTTACAAGGGCTCTTTCAAATAGTACTTCTTCCTTAACTGTCATAACCTGATAGGATCTCTGAGCTCCTGCAGCACTATTACCATTACCGTGCTGACTTCTGATTTAGTGTCTTTCAATTCCAAATTCATCCTTTTTGTCTACTGTGAAAACAGATCTGGGATCTTCAAGTATTTTTCTCTGGCCAGTTGGCATGATGCTAAACTTAATCAGTAGAGGGCACAGGAGAGACATTGTAGTAGAAAAGTTTTGTTTTGCTTCCTGGTTCTGGAGCCCTTGCTCACAGGCTCCTCTAGCACCAGGCTTCTATAGGGCAAGGTGGCCAGCAGCATACCCAGCAACTTCCTCACACTTTCTTCTTGGGAGGTTTCGTAGTGGAGTTAACACCTCCCTGTGAACAACTTTACGAGCACCCTAGGGAGCAGATGTCCAGCACCACATCAACTTCTCTGTCATTCAGTCACCCACAGCCATGCTCTGTCCAACAAGGTCTGGACCTTCCCCTTCTCGGGGAAGAAGGACTCTTCCCTAGGTGCTGAGATATGAGCCCTAGGGGTAGTAGTCGCTCCTTATTTCTGTTATTCCTATGTTCTTTGGAGTTCTATATACTTTTTACTACTAGCTAATCCTTCACTATTCCATTCTCCTGCTATAGTCAATAATTCTTTCCATGTTCAAATTATTGTGTGGTCTCTCTCGTGATTGGACCCAGAGTGATACAGTCCTATCTATTAATTTGACACTTACACACTTCCTTGAACTTCAGTCAACCAACTTCTAACTTTTCTTCTTTCTACAAGATTATAAACTCCTGGCTGCCAAGGAACACTTTTCATACTTCTCTGTATCAATCTGACACTGTGTAACATAATGCTCTTTAACACAGAAGCACCAACAAATGTTTAAAATCACACTTCAAATGATTCATAAATACTCTATTACACCTTCATTAGTTTAAGGCCACTAGAAACATGTTCTAATAACCCACTTTTTTTCCCCAGAATTTTCACCACCAAAAGCATAAGTAATTTGAATACTATAAGAATGTATTCCTCAGTATTCCTAGACTATAAGGTTTCAAAGTCAGAACAGCCTGTGGACTTAGACCTTCTAGACCTTGTAAGATAGGAGATAATGAATGCTCATGCTCACAGACTGTTCATGGCTACAGAGTCAAAAAGGGGCTGAGCATGACTAATGCTTATTTTTGTATAAATGTGAACAATGAGGTAAAAAATTATGTTCAGAATAAGGATATAACAGCCAAGTGACTATTTATTTACAAACAAATAAGTATATTGGGATTTCAGGGTGACATGGTTGGAAGTATAAGAGGCTTTACGGTAAGCTTCTACTCTGTGCTTCTGAACACCTAGCAGTAACCCCTTCAACAAGAACAATATCATCAACACTGAGGGTCCTATGAGAAAAACTGGGAGGACAGAAGGCTACCCTCACTGGCCCCAAAGCCAATTTGCCTTGTTATCTTTTGCTAAAAATGCACCCTCTAGCTTATCCCAATAAAATATAACCAGCTTATATGAAATCTGTATGCAGTGCTCATTTTCATCAAGCCTCAAAACCAGCCCTCTGTGGGATTAATTCAATAGCAAATTAGAATTGGTAGCCATATCTGGAAGTGAGAAAATACAAGAATCAAGCAACTGCCTTGAGTTCAAACATGGAAAAAGGTGAACTACTTTTCAAATGCCTTTTAGTAACTTAAAGCAGTACCTCTGGAAGAGTGTTATGTGGACTGGCTATCTATTACCCGTACTGAATGAAATACAAAAATTGAGAATAAGTGTTTAGAAACTTTCAGAGCAATTTGACAGAGTGATTTGCCATTGACTCTAACAACGATTGGGGCTTGTATTTTTGCCTGATTTTTCTTTCATTTCCATTTTATGGTATTGTACAAAAGTTATTAGCCCATTACAGAAAATTTCTAAGAAGCATTCATCTAAAATACTCAATTCTGAACATAAAATGCTTTCCCAAAGGAGATGAAGTTAAACAAATGGCCAATAAGCACGTGAAAAGATACTCAACTTCATCAGTGATCAGAGAAATGCAAAGCAAAACCACAATGAGATACCATCTCACACCCATTAGGATGGCTATAATCAAAAGACAGAAAATAGCAAGTATTAGTGAGGATGTAGAGAAACTGGAATCCTCATATACTGCTGGCAGGATTGCAAAACGATGCAGTTGCTCTGTAAAACAGTCTGGCAGCTTCTCAAAAGCTTAAACATGGAGTTACTATATGACTCAGCAATTCCACTCCTATGTATATAAATGAAATGGAATATTATTCAGCCATATAAAGGAACGAAGTACTCATACATGCTACAATATGGATGAACCTTGAAAACCTTGTGCTAAATGAAACCAATCATAAAAGACTACATATTGTATGAATCTGCTTATATGTCCAGAATAGACAAACTTATAGACAGAAAATAGATCTGTGAAAATAGATCTTGCCTGGGGCAAGGGGGTGCAATTCGGGGTAAAATGAGTGACTGTTACTGGGTGTAAGATTTCCCCTTGCAGTAATGTAAATATTCTGGTATTAGACAGTGGTGATGGTTGTACAACCTTGTGAATACGACAGAAACAACAACAAAAACCCACTTAATTGTACATCTTTGGAAGGGTGGATTTTATCATATACAAATTATATCTCATGTTTTTAAATTTAAGGGAAAAGAAAGAAACCACGGTGGGGCAGATGTAGTGGAGAAAGCAACGGGGACTGATGGAAACAGGCAGAGGCAAAGATGGAAGGTCTGCCTCTGTTGAGGAAGATAGGAAAAATGTGGAAGTAAAAAGGTTTGTTTTCCCATTTTTAAGAAATTAGCATTCTTGGAGGAAAACAATTTTTGAAAATCATTTGCTTCAGGATTTCACAATACTATCGAAATAACCTAATTCTCAAAACTATCTATGCTTCCCAAGACAGCTTCCTCAACTTCTAAGTTGCTGTAGCCTAATAATTGTTATTTACTGTCCCCAAATCCACTCTCGGTCTCTCCCAGTCTATTCTTTACAGCACAGGGAGCCACTTTAAAATACATAAAACTTTATCATTTCAGTCCCCTTCTTAAAGCCTTTAAGTAGGATACTTAAGATGAAGCCCAGTAGTGCATGCATGATCAGGCCCCTCATTTTCCAGACTCATCTCTCTGTAGACCTTCCCTCAACAGGCTTTAAGTTTTGTCTATTCTTTCAGTTTCTCTAATAGCCATCTCAGGCCTTCACACACGACCTTTCCGGAAAACTTTCTGTTCAGCAACCAATCATCCAGTTTCCCTGGAACTGGGGGAGTTATACTGGGACACAAGATTTTCAGTGCTAAACCCAGGAAAGCCCGGGGCAAACTGGGATTGAATGGGTCACCCTACTTTCTGTTCACCACCCCTACCTGTCAAACACCTACTTCAAGTATTATTGGCCTAAAGGTCACTTTCTCAGGAAACCTTCTCTAATACCTCCTCACTCCCATCCCAGGCACATTATTTTATTGTCTTAACATTCATCACACTGGATTTGCTTTTAAAAGTCTGTCTACCCTAACTACGTTATAAACTCCACAAGCATGGATCCAGGGAGCATTCTGTTGACCATTACATCATTAATACCTAACACTGTGTCTAGTTCATGTGTCTCAGAGATGAGTATTGTTGAATGAATAAATCAATCAATGAAAGGTGTATCTGTGATGGCATCGGAGCCAAGTAAAGTTTGTTTCCTTTTTTTTTTTAGATGTTGGGGGTAGGAGTTAATTAATTAATTAATTTATTTTTGCTGTGTTGGGTCTTCATTTCTGTGCGAGGGCTTTCTCTAGTTGTGGTAAGCGGGGGCCACTCTTCATCGCTGTGCGCGGGCCTCTCACTATCGTGGCCTCTCTTGTTGCGGAGCACAGGCTCCAGACGCGCAGACTCAGTAGTTGTGGCTCACGGGCCTAGTTGCTCCATGGCATGTGGGATCCTCCCACACCAGGGCTCGAACCCGTGTCCCCTGCATTAGCAGGCAGATTCTCAACCACTGCGCCACCAGGGAAGCCCTGTTTCCTTTTTTAGGCTAGGGTAGACCCAGGAAATTTTGAAGATATTTTCACTATTCTATCTTCTTTAAGATCACTATTCTAGAAAGCTAAGATAATTAAATGCTCCATTTATCTCGATCCTCACAACTGATAAAACTCATCCAAGCACCTCACCTTAACTACTGTATATTCAAAATAAGACCAGCAGGACATTAGTCTAAATTCTCACTACTCAATCCCTATTACAAGCATTTCTCCATTTACAACAGATCATACTCCTACCCAGGAGATGGGATTCTAGGCAACAGGAACAATAAGAATGATCTAGTTCATAAGACAAAAGGGCACATAGGAGCAAGTAGGGGGAAATAAGACTGTTAAGTGGGACCAGAAAGTTGCAGGTGCTGGGCAATGGGGAACACCTGGAAGTTCGAGAGGTTTGGTTTTAAGTGTCTTTTATTCTCATAATAAAAGTAGTACAAGGTCATTACAAAGAAACCCAAACCAGAATAAAATTTAAAGAAAAACAGAATATCCATATTACACTTCCCAGAAAGAACTGGTTTTTACATTTCACACTAGAAGCAGGAAAACAACATGGTTGAAGAATGAAAAAATTCTTAGTATGTCCTTCCTAAGTCACTGAAATATTTATTTTGTGAATACAATGTGTCAGATGTTAGAGATCAAAGATAACTGAGATGTAGTCTCAGTTTTGAGCTCACCATCAGTGGGAAAAGAGTAACAAATGACTACTCCGAAATGAGATAAGAGCTGACAGGGATGAGTGGAATGCAGTGGAAAAGAGGACCCAGAGCTCCTATGCATATTAAAGTAATTAGGCAAAGAAATCAGAACTGGCCTTTGAAGGATGAGAAAGAACTTGCCAAGCAAAAAGAGAGGAAGGTCTCGGTAAACAGAGGAAGCAGTGTGTTAAAGAAACTTTGTAATCGAAATGTGATCCTCCTTTTATTCTTCTTCCCCTTGGCCTTCACCCAATCACTACACTAAAAAAGTGAAACTATGACTAACCATGAAAGAAGTAAAGGGGTGAGACTCAGAAAATGCTTCAAAAGTGCCTACAAGGTAGTGAATGGTGAAGCAAGGAACAACAAATTAAAAAGTTAAAAATGAAGTAAGAAGAAATGTGTTCAACAGTGAAGTCTAGCTTTCCTCAAGTTTGGTCGCAAAACCCAAATGGTGATTCAAAATGAAAAAAGAGGAGAGGGGCAACAAACACAGATCTTCCTTAAGATGGGGCTACATAACCATACGTATGTTGAAAATACCGTTAAGTCGAAAATGCATTTAATACACCTAAACCTATCAAGGAACATCACAGCCCAGCCTACCTTAAACATGCTCAAAACACATTAGCTGACAGTTGAGCAAAATCATCTAACACAAGGCCTATTTTATAACAAAGAGTTGAATATCTCTTGTAGTTTATTGAATGCTGTACTTAAATTAAAGTGAACGAGAGAATGGTAGTATGGGTATAGAACGGTTGTTAAGTGTATCACAAGTGTATACCCTTGTGATTGCATGGCTGACTGGGAGCTACAGCTTGCTGCCTCTGCCCAGCACCACCAGAGTACTGAACCTTGTATAGAATATGGCCTAGAAAAAGATCAAAATTCAAAGTATGGTTTCTACTGAATGCATACCACTTCTGCACCATAGTAAAGTCAAAAAATAGTAAGTAGGGGGACTGTATGTATATAAAAAGTGTTCAACTAGACATCAAAAAGATGCAAATTGTAACAAGATGCCATTTTTCTACAAAGTGAAAACTTATCAATCTAAGACCTTATACTGAAAAATGAAGGTCAACTGCAGACTGATTATTTGATTACTTAGGTGGTTATCTAAGTTAAACAAAAACTGAAACCAGTTTATTGTAGTAAAAAATAGTATCGTATCAGAAGTCACCATGGAGTCTATCCCACACTTCCAGGAAGACAATTTATATAAAATCTTTGAAGGCTTTTCATTAGCTATAAGGTCACACAATCTCAACTAAGAAAAGATTCATGACCCATCTATGCTCTGTTTCATAAAAGAAAGTTTGACCATTTGCCTAAAAGAAGGCAATACTTCTATTTGGAGACCCGAAGTCTGCCTCAAAGAAACAAGCTGGTCAATCATCCTTGCTAAGCCATTTCTTGCTATATAGAAGTGGGTTCTGTGACAGCTGGAGCTCCTTATCATCTCTTCTGATCTTTCTACATACATTTAGGAGACTGCCATGCAAGTTCCAGAAAACAAGTATCTTTCTATGTGCCTGTGTGTATGTAAGGTTCAAGTGGAGCTGTAAATGGGCAGAAAAACCTGGATTGGTACATGGCTTCCTGGGAGGTGTAGTCACACAAGCAAAGTGCTGTGTTGTGGGTACTTGGTTAGAATCAGGAAGAGCCCTAATAGTAGCACATGCTAGAAACCAGAGTACCATAAGATCCCACCATGCTTGGGGCCTCTCTGGTGGCGCAGTGGTTGAGAGTCCGCCTGCCGAGGCAGGGGACACGGGTTCGTGCCCCAGTCTGGGAGGATCCCACATGCCGCGGAGCGGCTGGGCCCGTGAGCCATGGCCACTGAGCCTGCGCGTCCGGAGCCTGTGCACCACAGCGGGAGAGGCCACAGCAGTGAGAGGCCCGCTTACCGCAAAGATCCCACCATCCTAGCCCAGAACTACCCTATAAGATGAATGCCAATTTATCACTGGAACTCAGGCTAGGTGCTGTGTGTGTTTATCCTTTAGCAATACACCTAAGAAGAGGTTTCAACCAGAATCCCAGTCAACTGTAGAGGCAAGGACAATCAATCCCACAAATGTTTCTGACAAATGCATACCAGGTAACAGATAACTGTTACCATTCAAGGATGAATAAGCAGGAAAAAATCCAACATTGACCCCAACAAAAAATAATGCAGCACAAGAAAGAGACAAAATTACCTTTCACAGAAGCAGAATCTAACTTAGAAGGTGAATTAAAATTACTTCAGGACAGGGACTTCCCTGGTGGCTCAGTGGTTAAGAATCCGCCTGCCAATGCAGGAGACACGGGTTCGAGCCCTGGTCAGGGAAGATTCCACATGCCGTGGAGCAACTAAGCCCGTGCACCACAACCACTAAGCACTCTAGAGCCCACGAGCCACAACTACTGAGTCCCTGTGCCACAACTACTGAAACCCGCCTGCCTAGAACCCATGCTCCACAACAAGGGAAACCACCACAATGAGAAGCCCGCGCACTGCAACAAAGAGTAGCTCCACTCACCGCAACTAGAGAAAGCCTGCATGTAGCAAGGAAGACCCAACACAGCCAAAAATAAATAATAAATAAATTTTTAAAAAAATGACTTCAAGACACAGAATTAAGTTCCAAACACTGTTTGGTAAAATCCATGAAACAGGCATATATGAAGAGAAAAGACCAAGATGAAATGAGAGTAATTTAAGAAGAAAATGGAGTGGAGTAAATTTTTAAAGGATGTAAAGAAACTAAAATTTCCATAGCAGAAATAAACCCTACATTGGAGGTAATAAAGGAAAATCAAATGAGTGCTAAAGACAAACATTCGAGAAGCTCACACAAAGACAGAAATGATAAGCCAACCTAATTACTATAAGTGTTTTCAAGGAAGAAAAAAGAACTAAAAATAACCAAAAATATTTCTGGAAATGAAAAAAAAGTATGAAGACCGTAAGGAGTTAATGTATCAGGCAACATTAATAAACACGTACAAGACACAATCAGTCAAAATATCTCAATAAAAAGAAAAAGGAAGATTCCTAGCACCATCAGATATAGGAAGCTCTGAAACAAAATTAATGCGAGACCACATGGCATGAAAGTTTCTGTGGACATTAGTGACCTAATAATTATTAAATGTGCCTTCCAGTTACTCCTATATTAAATGAAAATTTATGTTAGCTGACATACATGATGACTCAATTTAAATGTAAGATTGAGAAACTAACAATGAACATTAAAGTGAGGGCTGGTTAAGAGAATAAGCCAGTCTTCAGTTATGGGGAGTCAAAGTATAATTTTCTTTTTCAGACTGACAAATCAGAAATTGTTATTTTTTTAAATTTTAGATTTACAGTTGAATTCACTTCAAGTATAGATTAGTTGGCTTTAAGACATTGACAGACAACAGGATAAACACACACACTATGGAATATTATTCAGCCTCAAAAAGGAATTAAGTACTCATAAATGCTATAACATGGATGAACCTTGAAAACATGCTACATGAAATAAGCCAGACACAAAAGGACAAACATTGTATGATTCCACTTACATGAATCATCTAGAAACGGCAAAATCATAAGAGAAAGTAGATTAGAGACAGTCACCAGGTGTGGGTAGGGAGGAACAGGGAGTCAGTGTTTAATGAGTGTAGATTCTGTTAGGGAAGATGAAAAATTCTGGAGATGGATGGTGATGATGGTTGCACAACAATGTAAGTGTACTTAATGCCAAAGAACTGTATACAGTTGACCCTGAACAGCTTGGGGGCTGGGGCGCAACCCTCCACACAGTCAAAAATCTGAGTATAACTTATAGTCTGGCTCTCCATATACATGGTTCCTCCAAATCCAAAGTTCCTCTGTATCTGCAGTTCTGCATCCTAGGATTCAACCATCCTTGGATAGTGCAGTACTATAGTATTTACTACTGAAAAAAATCCACGTATAAGTGGACCTGCACAGTTCAAACTCGTGTTGTTCAAGGGTTAACTTTACTTTAAAATGGTTAAGATGGTAACTTTACATTATATATATTTTACAAAAATGTAGAAGCAGTAGCAATGAATCATTAAAAAACAGAAAGCATTAAATAACAGAAACACACCCAACAATTAACTATCACAATACACATAAATGTTTTAAGTATTCACTTTGGATTAAAACAAAAATAAACTATATGTAATTTAAAAGAGATACAACTAAAAATGGCATGGAAAGACAAGGTTGGATAATAATTTATTGAACAAAGAATAACAGGACAGATGGAAATTTAAGATAAGTAAAATACGAGACTTAGAAAGATTAAATATGACAATTATTTTTATTGATTAGGTGTAATACAGATCTTTAGCAGTATAGAACTTAAACATGCATCAATAATATTACACCAAAAACATGATAAAAATCATTAGGATAGAGAGAACATGAAGACAAGCCACAGAGTGGAAGAAAATATTTGCAAAAGAAGTATCTAATGTAAAGATGCTCAGTCTCATACTTCATTAGGGAATTGCAAATTAAAACAGTGAGATAGCACTACACACCTATTAGAATGGCTAAAATCCAAAGCACTAACATCAAATGCTCATGAGGATTTGAGCAACAGGAACTCTCATTCACTGTTGGTAGGAAAGCAAAATGGTTCAGCCACTTTGAAAGACAGTTTTAGCAGATTTTTAACAAAACTAAATATATTCTTACCATACAATCCAGCAATCATATTCCATGCTATTTACTCATATCAGCTGAAAACTTATGTCCATGAAAAACCCAAACTTGGATGTTTATAGCAGCTTTATTCATAACTGCCAAATGTGGAAGCAACCAAGAAGTCCTTTAGTGGGTAAATGGGTAAACAAACTGTGGTATATCCCAACAATGGAGTATTATTCAGCATAAAAAAGCAATGAGCTATTAAGCCATGAAAAGATATGAAGGAAACTCAAATGCACACTGCTAAGTGAAAGAAGCTGAAAAGGTTACATATTGTATAATTCCAACAATATGACATTCTGCAGAAGGCGAGACTATGGAGACAGTTAAAGCTTCAGTGGTTATCAGGGATTAGCAAGAAGGGAGGGGTAAATAAGTGGAGCACAGAGAATTTTGGGAGTGAAGAAACTATTCTGTATGATACTGTAATGGTGAATACATGTCATTATCCACCATTCGTCCATACCCATACAATGTGTAACATCAAGAGTGAACCCTAATATAAACTATGAACTTTGATGGGTAATGATGTATCAACACTGGTTCATCAATCATAACAAACATACCAAACATTGCAGAATGTTGATGATGGGGGAAGCTGAGGAAGGAGGGAGATCAAGGTATATGGGAACTCTCTGTACTTTTGGCTCAACTTTTCTGTGAACCTAAAATTGTATAAAGTCTATTAATTAAAAAAAAAAGTCATTAGAAATAAAAAAGGACACTCTTTACTTAACAAACACATACTGCATACATACTTGTTCTAAGTTCTGAACAGAATAATAGCAAAGAGATAAGTGAATGAAAGAATAATTTCAGGGCTTCCCTGGTGGCGCAGTGGTTGAGAGTCTGCCTGCCAATGCAGGGGACACAGGTTCATGCCCCGGTCCGGGAAGATTCCACATGCCGCGGAGTGGCTAGGTCCATGAGCCATGGCCGCTGAGCCTGCGCGTAAAGAGCCTGTGCTCTGCAACGGGAGAGGCCACAACACTGAGAGGCCCGCATACCGCAAAAAAATAAATAAATAAAATAATAATAATTTCAGGTGGAAGTGCTATAAAGAAAAACACAGAGGGGAAAGAAGTTAGATACTGAGCAGGAGCAGGTGGAGGCTATTTTAGACAGCTGATCAAGTAAGGCCTCTTTAAAACAGTGACATATGAAAGGAACACAGTATTCGGGGGAAGGAACAAAAATGTAAAGGCCCCAATGTAAGCACAAGCTTTTCAGAAACAATGCTAACTCTTAGTCTTTGACAGATTAAGATTAAAAACTTAATAAAGGATGTCTTATAATTAATAAAAACTATTAAGGAATAATAAGATAATTTGAATAAAGTTTAACTGACAGATATATGTGTGTATATAAAACTGTATGTGCAAACAGAAAATGTTCTTAAGTTTTCAAAGAACATTTAGCAAATTGGATTATGCTTTAAGTCACAAAAAAACTCTGAATAAACTTAAAAGATATTTTAAAAGAACATAGTCACTGACAATGAAAGAAAATACAGTGAATAGAACTATACCAAACAGTTCCTGAGTCAAAGAGGTAATCAAACTAGAACTAGCAACTATTTGGAAAGCAATGAATATAAGAATATCATTCACAGACATTTTAGAGTGCAGCCAAAGCTGTACTCAGAGGCAAATTAAGAGCATTAAAAATGTTTTCATTTAAGAAAAAAAAGAGAGAACTAAGAATTTACTAAGTTAGAAAAAGTACAGTAAGTCCCCTACATATGAACCTCCAAGTTGTGAACTTTCAAAGATGTGAACATGTGTTCACAGGTCCAACCACGTTAAGTTAATTCACATGTCTGGCATACACTGTCACATGCAGGCATCCTCTACAAGTGGTTGTGCTTTTGTGTACTTTACTGTACAGTACTGTAGAGTACAGTAGCACAGTATCTTTATTTCAAGCCCAGGATGTCCAGAAGCAAGTGTAGAAGCAAGCGTAAAAGCAGCAGTGATGTAGCTGGTAGTGAACGTCAGGCATGAGTGAAACTGCAGCTTGCCCTCCATCTCCTATTGCTGACGATCCTTCAGCTCTACCATCTCCCACCTCCTCTCCTTCCTTCAGTCAGTAACTCTTCTTGCCTGTTCACTCAATGCTAGCCCAGGTATACCAGCCGTTGCACTGTACTACCATACTTTTCAAGGTACTGTACTGTAAGATTAAAAATATTTTCTTTATTTTTTGCATTTCTTTTTTATGTATTATTTGTGTGAAAAGTATTATAAACCTATTACAGTACAGTACCATATAGCCGATTGTGTTAATTGGGTACCTAGGCTAACTTCGTTGGACTTAGGAACAAACTGGATTTACGAATGTGCTCTCGGAATGGAATGCGTTTGTATGTAGGGGACTTACTGTATAACCAAAAAAAAAAAAAAAAAAACAGAAAAACCAGAGCAAAATAAAAAGTAGAAATTAGAAAATCAGAGAGCAGAATAAATCTCAAAGCTTCTTATTAAAAACCACTAAGTAGATAAACACTTGGCAAATCAAATTAAGAAAAATAATGAAATCACTAATAAAAGGTGGAGATGAACACCACAGATTTTAATTATAAAAAATATTACATATACCCATATAATAATAAATTTGAAAATCTTAAAAAATATAATCTGGGGAAATACAAATTTCTCAAAACTGACTCATGAGTAAGTAAGGATTTCTCCAGACTACAGAAGGAACTACAGAAGTTACCATATGGACTGTGTATTCTTATTAAAGTTCTATGAGACTCTCTTCTATTCTTTCAATAAATTCTGTACACTTGACTAACAAGAGTGGGGTTTTGATTCCTCGTGATATATGCCTTAGGATATATAACCTTTGCGAATGTTATTAGCAAATTTATTTATATACTTTTATCAGTAGTTAAAAGAAAAATCTTATCATCACCTAAATAAGTTACAAAAACATTTGATAAAATTCGGAAGACACTCCTCTTTTTTACAAGAACAGAATAAATAATAAAAAATTTCTCTCTAAAACCAACAGCAGCATTCATCCTTAAATCGTAAAAATACCAGAGACATTCCAAGACAATTATCACCTCTCTTATATAACTGTGTCTTGGAGATTCTGATCAACGTAATAAAGAGCTAAAATACTAATAAATTTTATAACTGTTGGAAAGGAAGCAAAGGTTACTATTATTTTCAGGTAAGACAATGAACCTGAAAAACAAAAGTAAATAAAATTTTACTGAAGTCCAGCAAGATAATAAAAATAACCGTGACCACAAAAATCTAGTTATTTCTAGAGGTACAAACTATTGGGCGTAAGATAGGCTCGAGGATATATTATACAACACGAAAAATACAGCCAATGCTTTATAACTGTAAATGGAAAGTAACTTTAAAAACTGTACAAAAAAAATTTTTTAAGAAACAAGTGAACTTACTACTAAAAAAATCCTAGATACTTCTGTATACTTATCAGAAATAACGAAACTAAATCAAATTCACAAAAACAAAATTATAATTTAAACAGGAAATGCAAATTAAACTGTATTTTTATTTGCCTAGCAATAAGCAAATTTAACAATTTCATTAAGAATGATGGCTGTTTCAATGAGGATAGCAACAAAATGAGACTCACAATGCTAGTGATGGTAATTTAACACTTGTAAATGCTTATACCCTTTCATTCAGTAATTCCACTTCTAAGAAAATATTCTAAAGTAATACTCAGGGATGAATAAAAAGATATTCATCATAGCATTATTTATATAAAATATTAGAAATAAGTTATACATTCTCCAATAGGAGAATAATGAAACTAAGGCATAGGTGTGCAATGGAATGTTAGGCAAACATGAAAAAATCATTTTTAAATAGAATTTTTAAGGAGAAAGAGGGAAACTTACAAGATTTGAGGGTAAGTTAAAAAAAAGCAAGATAGCAAATTATATAGAATATGATTCCAATTTTAGAAGAGTAAACTATGTACACACACAAATATAAAGAAACATCAAAATATTAACAGCAGTTATCCACAGGTAATGAATTAAGGGTTTTTTTTAAACTTTATTCTTTATCAAACATCTGGTTATATTTTTACCATTATATCTGCCAATGTAACTTTCTATTCTTTAATAATCTGTTCTTTAGAGCACCTGAAATTGTGTTTAAAAGTTTTACTCCAGGGGCTTCCCTGGTGGCACAGTGGTTGAGGGTCCGCCTGCCGATGCAGGGAACACAGGTTCATGCCCCGGTCCGGGAAGATTCCACATGCCGCGGAGCAGCTGGGCCCGTGAGCCATGGCCGCTGAGCCTGCGCGTCCGGAGCCTGTGCTCCGCAACGGGAGAGACCACAACAGTGAGAGGCCCACGTACCACAAAAAAAAAAAAAAGTTTTACTCCAACTTTTGTTGTTCATGTGTTTATTATATAACATTATTGCTTCATAAGCCTATAAACTACTAATTTCAAATTAAAAGGAATAGGATTTTTTTTTTTCTGGCTGCACCACGTGGCATCCAGGATCTTAGTTCCGCGACCAGGGATCAAACCCATGCCTCCTGCAGTGGAAGCACAGAGTCCTAACCACTGGACCACCAGGGAATTCCCAGAATAGGAATTATTTTTTTAAAAGCTGAGATTGGGCTTCCCTGGTGGCGCAGTGGTTGAGAATCTGCCTGCTAATGTAGGGGACACGGGTTCGAGTCCTGGTCTGGGAGGATCCCACATACCGCGGAGCAACTAGGCCCGTGAGCCACAACTACTGAGCCTGCACGTCTGGAGCCTGTGCTCCGCAACAAGAGAGGCCGTGATAGTGAGAGGCCCGTGCACTGCGATGAAGAGTGGCCCCCACTTGCCACAACTAGAGAAAGCCCTCGCACAGAAACGAAGACCCAACACAGCAAAAATAAATAAATAAAATTAATAAACTCCTACCCCCAACATCTTCTTTAAAAAAAAAAAGAAAGCTGAGATTAAAATACACCTTGTTCTTATGAAATAAATACACCTTGTTCTTATGAAATAAATGCAAGATTAAAATAAAACCTTGTATTTTTCCAGAATCTATTAAACATTTACATGAAAAAATATTACCTACAAGGTAATAGCTTGATCAGAAAGATGTTAGAAAGAACTCAGTAATGCAGGTTAAAAGGGCCCTGTATGCATACATGTGTATGTGCATCACTTTTAACCAACGCTACTGAGTTCTTTGCACCTCCCTTTTGATTAATTTCAATTGACAACAATTGAGAAATAACTCTCATTTCCAGATGAATAACTCATTCTCTCAGCACACTGCAAATAAAGATTATGGACATGTTAAGAAAACATATAAAAGCAATAAGAATATCTAAGTCATACTGGAAATCAGGAAAGAGTCCCAAAGAAAGCTATACTCAAAAGCTGAAATTTGAAGGATGAGGATGAATTTGGTAGATGACAAGAAACAGGGGCCAAAGGGGGCATTTTTCCCCCCTTTTTGGATGTGATGCTTACAATAAAATGATTAAAATATTCCTTTCTGAATCCCTATAATGTGACTAAATTTTACACCAACCTCAAACTCCTGAAATATTGTTACACCTGTATTTTATTTCAGTAGCCAAACTCTTATCCCACCAAGCACCCCCCCAAAAAAACATCTGGAAGTATTAAGATTCAAATACAAGTTATTAAAGTACCAGAAGGAAATATAGAAGACTGTTTTTTGATAAAGATAAAATGTAAAAGAGCGTCTTAAACAGAAGGCAAAGTATTAACATCTACTATGTGTAGAGCTTCTACAATTCAATTAGTATAGTCTTTTAGAAAGGCAATTTGCCATCTATCAAAACTTAAAATGCACACTTAAGAATGCTTTTAATGGAGATACTTGTATACATGTGCATGTGCACAAAGGTATAAGGAAATTCATTAGAGCTCCAGTTTTGTTTTTTGGGTTTTTTTTGGTACACGGGCCTCTCTCACTGCCGCGGCCTCTCCCGTTGCGGAGCACAGGCTCCGGACGCGCAGGCTCAGCGGCCACGGCTCACGGGCCCAGCCGCTCCGCGGCATGTGGGATCTTCCCGGACCGGGGCACGAACCCGTGTTCCCTGCATCGGCAGGCGGACCCTCAACCAGAGGCCCAAAGCTCCAGTTTTAGTTGCCCAAAAGTGGAAATAACAAATAACCATGAATAATTAAGTAAAGTAAAACCATACAATGGAATATCTCATGACTATTAAAAACATGAGGTTTGGCTTCCCTGGTGGCGCAGTGGTTGAGGGTCCGCCTACCGATGCAGGGAACACGGGTTCGTGCCCCGGTCCGGGAAGATCCCACATGCCGCGGAGCGGCTGGGCCCGTGAGCCGTGGCCGCTGAGCCTGCGCGTCCGGAGCCTGTGCTCCGCAACGGGAGAGGCCGCGGCAGTGAGAGAGGCCCGTGTACCGCAAAAAACAAAAAAAACAAAAAAACATGAGGTTTAACTACAAGTACTGAGATGGAAACGAATTCATAATGATTAGATTCTTTTAATTAAAAAAGAAAATCAAGGTAAAACTACATACACACTGTGCTTATTTCTAATTGCATAAAGAAAACAAAATTGTTTACAGTGGGTACCTGTAAGGAATGGGACTATAAAGTAAGGAAAGTAATTTTCACTTTCTACTCTAAATAATTGACTTGCTTGAACCTTCTGTAATAAGCATGTACTGACTATCTTTGGAATTTAATTTAAAAATAAGGAAAAAAGGCACTATTCTCATCTGTTATGATGGTTATCTCTGGGGGCTAAGTGATTTTTGTCCCATTTCTTAATAGCTTTCACCACTTTCTAAATTTTCTACGAGAAGTATGCCTATTTTAAAATCTGAGAAACATGTATTCAAAAAACCTGTATCTTATTTCAGTGATGGAATTATTTTTTTTCCTGAAAAGTAATTTTTAACAGTTATGGTCTCAGAAACTTGGCCCTGAGATTCCAACCACTTTCAGAAAGCAGTCTTAAATCTACATTTGGAAGTATAATATTTGCTGTAGAAGCAATTAAATATAAAACCTATTTCAGAATGGAATATTAACTCTTAATATTATTAGCATTAATATTAATAACATTTATTAATCACTTAAACACTTCATTTGCTAAGTACTTTTCCCTGCATTATCTCATCTGCTCTAAATAGCCCTATAAAATGTGTATTATATTATTATTAATCCTCATTTTACAAATGAAAAAAACAAGCCTGAAAAGAATGTGTATCTTGCCCAGGGTGAAATGGAAGAGCCAGCATTCAAACCCAGGTCTCCAGCTCCTCACCACTTGTGATACATGGAATGACAAGTACTACTGTACCTCAAAGATAAGAGGCTAGACCTCTGAAATCCAGCATGAATGTTCAGACTGACTACTCTTATTCAGGTTAGTGATCCTAAAACGAAGAAGTAGTGAAACTCAATTCTGGTCACAGAAGAAAATAATCAGTATTTCTTCAAGGCAACAGGGGCTATTTTTTTCCATCTCTTTCTGCTTCTACCAAGGTACAAAAAGGATACCAGGGACAATTCGCAAGTAACTTAACACCCTCTCTGATTAGTCTGGAATTACCCCTCTAACTAACTGGAAGGGCTTTTGAAAACAAATGGATCAGAACCCCAAAGCCTTAAAGACTTGAAAAAGGTGCAGTTTCACACTTTAATCATAAGTAGAAAATTCAGAAAGCCAAAACAAATGTTATACTCAAATATTAGAATAATCAATATTGACAGATTAAACATAGGAAGAATTTAACAATACCTACCTATTTATTTCATCCCTAGCTATTTGAACAAGATCTCTCTCTTCTAAAAAGAAAAACTGAAAGTTTATCTTTAGCTACCTGAACAAGTTCTAAGTTTTCTCTTTAAAAAAGTACAATTGAAAAGATACACCACTGTCAACCATGTCTACTTGGAAATCGCCCTTTCATAAAGATCAGAGAATCATAGGAACCCCTATTCATTTGTTTAGTAGATAGACTCCAACCACAAACTTACTTTATGAATTTGGGTTTTCAAGGCTAGTATTTAATGTCACAAAGTCCAGAAGAATAACTCTCTCTTTGAATAACTGTAAACCAGAATCGAGGTCCTAAGAGAAGCAGAATACCCAGAACTCGTCCTCAGTAAAACTGTCTGTTTGTAGAAAGAACTGGCAGAGAAGCTGACATCAACAGACCTAGTTTCACACTCCAACATTTCTAGACCCTAACCCCTTAGGCCAAGAAGACCTCTCACTGAATTAAGGACAACTGACACTACCTAAATGACAGTATTGAAGTGAAAACACAGAATTCACTGAATTTAGGTCAACCTCTTTCACCAAAACGTGAAAGTGGGTTTAAGACCTCCATACATTACAGGTCAGAAACATTTTAAGGTTCATTTTTCATAATGTAAATCACTGTTTCTGGTTAATTAATTACTAGAAAGATTTAAAAGCTAAGGATGAAAGAGTTAACTTAAATCAACACCCTTAATAGGATAACATGAACAAAGCTTTTCATTTATATATATATATTTTTTCATACATATATACAAAATATATATAAGTGATTATGAGTGTGTTTTACAAATGCCACAGAGCTCCTAGCAAAGTTGACAAGTTCTAACCTGCTTTAAAAATTACCGTTCACTGCCTTCATCCCAATCTAACTTTATTTAATGTTACTGTTTTGAATAAACCTACAAAAACAAAACCCCCAGAGCAAATTCTTCTACATTTCAATATCCTGCCTACTTACAAGAGCGGAAGAGTCAAACAGAGCAGGGGAAAAAACGTGACGTGCACAACCTTGATCCAAAACACTGCTCGTCGTAGTCTAATTTTAGGCCTAACCATTTTGATTGTCTTTTTACAGAGGTTTAAAAAGAAAACAAAGCACTATAGATCACTTGTAAAATAAAACTGAGATAATTATACCAATGGGAGTTAGCATTATTTATCAAGGAGAAAGAAATCACGCTCGCACTGCCCAGAGAATTCCCATTAAAGATAAGATACAAGGACTGGCAGTACAACTCCACAACGTCTGACGACAATGGCAATTACTTTCTACTCTTCAGTTCTTGGATGACTCTATCTTTAAAGAATTAGTCAGAAGGTTGAGTCCACTGAGGAATATTCGGCAACATATTGTGTATGTTGTTTGAAAGAAAGCCAAACATGGGGAAAGCCAACCTTCACCTAAGTTACCTAAAGAAGCAAATATTCACCTCCTGGCTGAAGATCAAACAGGAATCACGAGAAGATCCGAAAGTTCTTTTCTTAAGCGGAGGCCCTCAAACCCTCGGAAAACTATTCGTTTCTACTAACGCGGAATATGGAAAGATCACAGATTGTAGTTTAGAAAACAGTAAAGGGACCCTAGACAGTATGCCTAAGCAAAGAAACTGGGATGACCAAAGAGACAGCAAAGAGGGGCTAGGATTCTGTAAGAGACGAAAAATCGAGGAATAAAACCCGCAACGTTTTGTACAACACAAAAGTAAATGAAGAAAAGGAGGGTGGAAACGCGATGGAAGGGAGATCAACAGAGGGCAGACTGTGGCGCGACAGGGTTCAGGGCAGGGCCGGGTCCAGGAAGAGTTAGACCTCACCAACCCAGCAAGCTTCCCATTTCAGACTACAGTCAGGGAAGAAAACAGCCGCAGGGCGCAGACAATGAGCCACCGCCCCAAGAGTTGCGGCTCCAGGCACGCAGGTGGCGGCTTCCCAGCCCCGCGCGGGGCAGGTTAGCTGCCCCGGGCCGCTCGCGCCGGCCAGGCCGCGGAGAAAGAAGGAAGGAGAGCGACGGCCCGCGTCCCGGCCTGTCTGCACACTTACCCCAGGCGAGGAAAGATCCCCGCCCCAGCGAGGAGCCTCCGGCCGAGCTCCCGGCGGGCTCAGGAGCCGCCCCGAGCAAGCGCGCGACACGGGGCGGGGAGGGGAGGGAAAGGGAAGCGGGGCGGGAAGAGGAACCGCGCTGGAGCGCAGCTGCTGTTGTTGCTAGGCCGTGCGGCAGCCGAGCCCCGCGGGCACCGGGAAGGGAGTGCAGGGAGCCTTCGGCAATGGCGACGGCCCAGGCCAGAGGGGAAGCGGAACAACCGCCGCCGCTGCGCGTGGCCACAACCCTGGGGGAGGGCTACGGCGCGGAGCGGGGAGGGGTGGGGCCGAAGCCAGAAGCTCCACGGGGTGGAGACGGGCACCGCCTCCCAGTGGGCGGGTTCACGCGGGGCCTGCTGGGAGTTGTAGTTTGGAGATGTGTACTACTTATCTCCGCCACCCCCCACCCCCCCGCCTTTTTTGGGTATTCTTCATATTGAGAGACACCGCCACTTCCTCATGTAATTCAGCATTGCCTCCAGTCAGGTCTGTGGCCAACCAAAGATGCTGAAAGACGATTCCTGTTATATGAACCTGCTCTAGGATACGTGTTCCTGGGAATTCATCCTCTATCCATTTTGCTTTTTACCTACAGCTCTTAATATACTTTGGTGCTAAATTAAGCCCCACCTCCTTGCAAATTAAGGCCTCTATGTTTTATCCATGGAGGAGTTCATTAATGTATTCACTATTTCTACAAGTATTTCAGTGTCTAACATGTACCAGACACTGCTGGGTATCAGGGATACAAGGGTGAATACAAGTCACTTTATCTTTGTGGAACTTACAAATATGAAAACACAATAATTAAAATAGTGATATCTGGTATGAGGGAAAAACTAGGATGATTACTTTGGATAAGGTGGCCAGGGAAGGCATCTTTAATGAGGTGACATTTAAGCTGAGAACAGAAAGAGAGAGCCATGAGAAGCTCCCAGACAGAAGGAGGAAGAAAAGAACTTGCTAAGGTCAGTTAAGAAGGCCTGTGTAACTGCAGTTTAGTGCAAGAAGAGTTGCATAGTGGGAGAAAACAAGATTCAGGTCAGGAAGGATCTTAAATGACAGGTAAGGATGTTGGACTTTATTCCAAGAAGTTATTAAAGAGTTGTAAGTAAGGAAGTGATGTTACCTGGTTTACACTTTAAGATCACTAGAGGGCTTCCCTGGTGGCACAGTGGTTAAGAATCTGCCTGCCAATGCAAGGGACACAGGTTTGAGCCCTGGTCAGGGAAGATCCCACATGCCGTGGAGCAACTAAGCTCGTGCTCCACAACTACTGAGCCTGTGGTCTAGAGCCCACAAGCCACAACTACTGAGCCCACATGCCACAGCTACTGAAGCCTGCAAGCCTAGAGCCTGTGCTCTGCAACAAGAGAAGCCACGACAATGAAAAGCCCGCGCACTGCAACGAAGAGTAGCCCCCACTCACCGCAACTAGAGAAAGCCCACGCACAGCAACAAAGACCCAACACAGGTAAAAATAAATAAATAAATATATTAAAAAAATAAAAAAAATCTCTAGATTGCTACATGGAGAATGGAGTACTGAGATGCAAGAATAGAAGGGAATGAACTAGGGAGGCATTAATCATGACTGATGCTAGAGCAATAGCTGTGGAAGTGGAGATAGGTAGTAGCCAGATTGTTCTTATTGATAGATGTAGAGCGAAAAACTCAATTGATATGGAGAGTACGAGAGAAGGGATTCAAGGAGCAATATGGCACAGTATTAGATAACTTGAAAAACAGTCCCACTATTAAACACACAAAATGCTGGATAAAATAGAACATCCTTTCAAAGGCATAACTAAGCTTTCAAGGAAGAAAGAGGAATACATCTGATAGTCTTCCAAACTCCACATTCAACCCAAAGGGGGGAGCAAGAAACCAGAGTGGTAACCAGGTCAGTGAAGCCTATTGTGTTATGTTGAAAGAACCTACTTATCTCAGAAAAATCTATGGTTTTACTGGCTGCACAGGAGACAAGAGACCAAAGACAAGGCCTTGGGCCTGTAGAAGGTGTTGGGATTATAATCCTGCACAAGGCTGGAAAACTCAAAGGGCTATTCCCTCTAAGAATAGACTGGAAAAAAAAAAATCCCCTGGACCAACCCAGGGCGATATGCAGATACTTGTAAGTTTTAGCCTGGACTTTGGCATCGAGGGGATAAAAACTTTCCCTTTAGAATTCGTAACCACAAACTTTCCCTCACATGGGTTTGAAAGTTCAAATTTATAGTACCTACACTGCCCAGGAAACTTGAAGTCAAGAAAATGTCCCAGGCTGGTAATGCTTGGAGGCCTGGAAGAAACAAACACAAATCTTCACTGTACAGGTTCACTCTCAACACAGGACTGAAAGGATTTCCAAAAACAGGCTATAGAAAGTTAAACATGAACACCCAAAATATAATACATCTGAGAAAATAAGCCAGGAGTGAATCAACAGAAACCATAAACAGAATAATGAAGCCCATGAACTTTAGATACTGGAATTATTGATTACAGAATATAGAATAAGTTTATTATAATGATTAAGCAGAGTAAGACAGGATACTATTTTTAAACAAGAAACAAGATACTATTTTTAAAAAATGACCAAGCAGCTTTGAGAAGGAGCCAAGTAGAACTTGTAGAAATAAAGAATATAATAATTGAAACCAAAGCCAATGTTTGGGTTAAATAGATTACACACAGTTGAGGAGAAAATTAATAAACTGGACGACAGATCTAAAGAAATTACTGACAGCAGCCCAAAGACAGAGGAAATATGAAAGAAAGACTGAGAGACATGAGGATAGATTATGAAGGTATACCATTTGCCTAATAAGAAGTTCAGGAGAGTGAAAAGAGAAAACAAAAGAGGCAGTATATGATGAGATAATGGCTAAGAATTTTCCAGAATTGATTAAAGACAACCTTCAGATTCAGGAAGCAAGTGAATCCCAAACAGGATAAGTAAAGGAAATCTTCTCAAACACATCAAAGTGAAACTGCAGAATACCAAAGATAAAGAAACCAGAAAAAAAAGACACCCCCTACAAAGAAACTATTAAATTTAGCATAGATTTCTCAACTGCAACAATGTGTGCCATCTGACAATGGAAAAATATTTTCAAACTACCAAGAGAAAATAACTAAACTTAGAAGTATATATCTTGCTAAATTATCAGTAAAAAGAGTGAGGGTGAAATAAAGATATCATCAGGCAAGAAACAGAGATGTTACCAACCACAGAGACCTACTAAAGGAACATCTTAAAAAGATATACTTCAGGAGGAAGGTAATCCCGGAAGTAAGGTCTGAGGTGCAAGAAATCAGATAGGCAGTTAAACCTACCATCCTATCACTGACTAGGACAATTCTCTATATTATTTCATTCTCTCACAGCCTACCAAACCCTATATTCAACTACCTAGATCTCCATGAGATCTAGCTAAATAATCTAAGTTCCTAGTAGAGTGGCTGAGATACACACACACACACACACACACACACACACACACACACACACACCAATCTCTACCCCACCACCACCCTTAGTTGAATGTCTGTTATTTTCATCCAAAGAACATTACATGATACTTTTAAGAAAAATAAACCATAGAAGTGGAACAAATACTGGAATACAATGACCAGGAGAACAATACCCATTTTCTTGGCTATAAACAAAAAAGACCATACACAGAATTACAAAACTGATTTAAAAAATAAAGTGCTTATTCATTTCTTAAGTATCCAAAGAAGATAATACAAAGAGTTCAAAACCAGAAATGCTCTGTTATGTTAAAAGTGATGTCATCTGCAAGCATTTATCAGGCAAGAAAAGTCATATCAAAGTATCTTCACTCACATTCACATTTTTATTACATTTCTGAATACCTGTATAAATGAGAAAAATGGCTGAATCATGTTCCAAGCCACAATCTCAAATATTAACTTAAAAACATTTAAATACTGAGGAACTTGGCTTCGATGTGCAAAAGAAAATACACACACACACACACACACACACACACACACACACACACTTAAGAGGTTAAATATAGTACCGTGTTCCCCCACCTGACTAACCATATTCCAAAATGTTGTTGATGTTACTGAATTTTTACTGACATATAATTCTATTTCAAGCCACTATATTAATCCCACTGTGAAAAAAAAATGCCTGGAAAACATGGAATTCTGTCTTATAAGAAAATACTAAACAGCTATGAAGCAAGACTGGGTTGAAATTTTCATCATTTTAAAGATCTCTAATTTAATTTCTGCTTTATGGCATTGGGTTGCCTTTCTCAATACATAAGTTCTCAAACACATCTTAAAAAAGAACTGTTATTAGTAGGTCAAGCTATACGTGGCAAATTATAAAAGATTTATTCCAGAAAAACACCAGAATGTTTTAGGAAATTAACCAGTGATAGCATATATAAAGTACATCATATCCCATTATGCCACAGAAAACAAACAATGCCAACATACCCCAGTTTTTTGGCTTCTGTTTCGGAACATGCTTGCCCTTCTATTTTTTAATTAGCTTATGGCATTTACTTTATTTTCTAATTTTTACAAAGAAAAACAGTAAATCAAGACCTTTTGTTTTTTAAAAAATCACCCAAAGATTCAAAAAAGTTTTGTAACTGTACAACTTAATAAAATATACTTTAATCTTAATTTCATCAAGCCCTTTGCCAATTCATATATTCAAAAGCAGTATTATAAAATAGAAAAGGAGAATGGAAATGCTTTAAGGAAAAATCAATTTTGATATTAATAATTTCTTAGCTGTCCTAGTTTAATGATTTTCTTTGAAACACTAGATAAATTAATATTCTCATAAAATTAATATTCAAATAAACTCTGATTCATCCAAATTAATTTTATTCATAACAATTTTCTCAATTTTTAGCGATAATTTGTCTCTAATACATAAAGTACTCATTTATAACACAAATGAAGATAAAGTCCCTTCTCACAAGATAAATATTAATTTAACAGAATTAAGTTTCCTCTATTGGCACTTGATGCTTGAGGATTATGAGAGGTCGACACAACAGAGCACTGAATTTTGAAATTAGCTGAGAATCATCCAGAATTTCCTCTAGTAAACATAATATTAGCCATAAATGAAGATGAAAGAAAAAAGTAATGACAATTCTAGAACACTTCTAGTCACAAATGAATAGGTCTTATTTAGGTTTATGGAAAGCGTTTAACTACATAAAACTCATAGGGAAAAACGGCCATATTTGAAAACAGCCACAAGGATTAAAGTAGAACACAAGATGGTAATAAACAGAGTCACAGAACATACTAAAGAGGTATGTATGGTCAGTCCCACTGGAACCTGTAGATTCGCAGTCTTATATACCTAGGGAGAGAGATGGATAGAGAAGTTAAAGACATTTAAGATTAATGTCCTAAGGTGAAACCACTGCTTCTTTGATTTTTAATTTTAACTTTTTCTTTTTTCTTTTAAATATCTTTCAGCCATTGCTATACTACATATAACATTATTATTTGAATGATTCTTTTAAATTCAACATTTCAGTTAATTTAACAGAACTCAAGACTCAATTCCCATAATAATTCTTAAATTCTCATTAGCTTTGACTTTTTCTGCTTTTTACATAGAGTTGAGTATATTGTTAAAAAATACTAGCTATATCCTAATGTCACCTCTGTAATCAATAAAAACATTTACTTCCTCTTACTATGTTTCATATTAGAATACAGAATAATCTAGAAGTTAAAGCCCTAAAGGAAAAACATTAAAACAACAATAAAACTAAAGGATCCATTCTTTCCTGTTTTGCTGTTTCTCTCCTCAAACAGCTTTTAAAAGTTTGTTAGGACTTCCCTGGTGGCTCAGTGATTAAGAATCCACCTGCCAATGCATAGGACACGGGTTCTATCCCTGGTGCGGGAAGATCCCACGTGTCGCGGAGCAACTAAGCCCGTGTGCCACAACTACAGAGCCTGCACTCTAGAGCCCGCACACCACGACTACTGAACCCATGCACCGCAACTACTGAAGTCCACGTGCTCTAGGGCCCATGTGCTGCAACTACCGAGCCCGCATGCTGCAACTACTGAAGCCCTCACATCTAGAGCCTTGCTCCACAACAAAAGAAGACACTGCAATGAGAAGCCTGTGCACCGCAACGAAGAGTAGTCCCTGCTCGCCGCAACTAGAGAAAGCCCACGTGCAGCAACGAAGACCCAATGCAGCCAAAAAAAATTTTTTTACGTTTGTTATTCACAAATTACACAATTGAATGTGTCCTTTACTGTTTTTAAAACATCCAAGTAGTTGCAATACTGACTAGCAATACAAAAGTTCTCCTATGTTCAACTTGGTTTCTATTTTCTATTTGGTTTTGAAGATAAAGGGGTTCAATTAGAAACTCTGGTAAGTTTTATGGTTTAAAAATAGGTTTGGGGCTTCCCTGCTGGCGCAGTGGTTGAGAGTCCGCCTGCCGATGCAGGGGACGCAGGTTCGTGCCCCGGTCCGGGAAGATCCCACATTGCCGCGGAGCGGCTGGGTCCGTGAGCCATGGCCGCTGAGCCTGCGCGTCCGGAGCCTGTTGCTCCGCAATGGGAGAGGCCACAACAGTGAGAGGCCCGCGTACCGCAAAAAAAAAAAAAAAAAAAAAAAAAAAGTTTTAAAAAACATTAAAATTTAGGTAACTTGGGAATTCTTTTATTTTTGGTTTCTTTTTATAAATGCATGGATTACACTTTCACATGCAAAAAAAAAGTTACCAACACAGTCTGTAGCGAAGTGCCATCTAAAAGCATCTTACAAATAATGGCATTTTCAAACAAGCCTTAGTACAGTTCACCATCTTAGTAATGGTCACCTATTTTTCTGGTATATATAAACAAGAAATGTAACAAAGAAAAAAGTCAAAGTACTTAATTATGACCTCCTATTTCAAGTTACATGGTCTTAAAGAGAACTGAATTCAAAATGTTTTAATAGAGTGATTTTTTATTGTGTAGCCATGCACACCACCTATTTTTTAAACCAATACATCATAAATAGTATAAATACTAATCATACTCTTCATTCACATAAGAAAATCAAATGTAATTCTCCAGATGTACTTTAGAGTTTGAAAAAAATCCAGGTACTCTATGGCAATAGAAATCTCAAAAGCAAATTTATGTTGCATAACATATTAGCACAATCATACATCTTTCCAACTGTCTGTTCAAAGAAGGTTCTCCAATACAAAATAATAGGCTTTGCAGTAGGGCTTCACTGTCAGTAGTGGTTTTCTGAGTTAGCTGGTAAACATACTTCTAAGCAACTACAAGGAAAACACTTCAAATCCAAATATCCACACATATGAACAAATCTGCTTTATGTTTATCTGATTGACAGTTATGTTGTCTGCTAGTTTAAATTTTTAAATTTTTTTTATTTTTGTTGCAAACTCATTTGACTCTTTGTAAAAATAAATTGTAAAAATAATGACACAGACTGTGGCATTCAACCAAAGAAAACAGGCCTTAAAGAGAATTAGGAACAAAGAAATTCAGATACTACAAGCATCAGTTAAAAGGCAGCTCTTAAAAGAGTAACAAAAGAACAGAAAAAAAGAGGGAAAGAAAAGAGATATGTTGTACAAAGACTTACCACTCTGAAGAGAGGAAAGTAGACTATGTTAGCTCAAGAGGGTAAGTAGAAAACTACAGACTCCTTAGACAAAGCCAGTGTTAATGAAGTACTAATACTTACCTAATTTAATAACTGAAAACAAGTTGGGAGGCTAAAACACCAAAAATGGCCTGAAACAGCCTAGATTTAGATTTCTAATAACAATATAACTGTCTAGAAACTTAACCACAGTTGAAATGATACAACTTTAGAGTTTTACTTTCCTTTTTTCACTTGTTCTGTGTAATATAATAAAGTCAACTAATTCATTTTGTTGCTCAAAAATTAATAAAAAGTTCTAAATAAAGTGAAGTTTTATTGATTAAAATCAGATGGACACACCACTGTTTTTCTTTACCATTCCACACTTTTAAAAAGCCCATCAGCTATACTTAAGCTCTGGATCAATGAGGCATTGGGACTAACTCTAAATCCCCATCCCCCAAATTAAATGATTCTATGACTGTTGCTATTAGTAACAAAGAAACAACATTAAAAACAAACAAAAAACAGCTTTCTATGATAGAATATAAAATGTTAATCCCTTAAACGTGGCAGAAACATTATAGAAAGAGTTTTATATGAGGCCGCATGACCTAAAACAACATAAAATATTAACTTACTGATTTATATTTCATATTGTTCCATTGGCAGTTATCCTTACTGTTCAAAGCACAAGGAGCTGTCACTTCTGACTGAGCCCAGCATTTCAAAATTGGAAACTCTGAGAAAAAGTGGTAGAACATCGTATCAGAAAACTGATCTGGACTAGAGGCTAGGCCAGTCTTTCATGTTGGGATATGAGTATTCAAATATTTTAATACACAGTGTACATGATTTGGACCCAACTATCATGTGCTGTTCTATTTTAATAGCCTGTTCTAAGTGGATGGCTAGGAAATTATAAAATTACAAAGACTGCATAGAAGTTGAGCATGACTTCTTAACAAATCCCACTACACCAGGGGCCATTATTTTTAACTTAAACTTTTTTTGAAGTATAACATATCTCAGAAGAATAAACAGATCCTAAACCTACAACTTGATAAATTTCCGTAGAGAAAACACACTCATGTAAAGAACACTCAGACCAAAAAAATGAACAATTCCAGAACCCCAGCTGCTCTCTTGGGAGGGAGCACTTTTCCAAAGTTTATTTAGGGTAGGTAAAATGTACCATGAAAAGAAACAGAAAACTAGGTTGGATAAACAAAGCTAACATAGTTGAATACTTTTTAAGTTTTCTCATCATGAAATATATGATGACAGCAAATGTATGATGAAAAACTTTCTATCTGCCAATCTTTAGTAACAGTGCTACTGATTTCTGTTTGGAGACACGAAGAACCAAAATCTGAAAGGGGCTTCTTAAAGTCTTGATTGTAGGAAGACTGAAAATGATGAGAGCATAGTTTTTAAATTTACTAAAATCCACACATAGGGACTTCCCTGGTGGTGCAGTGGTTAAGAATCCACCTGCCAAAGCAGGGGACACGGGTTCGAGCCCTGGCCCAGGAAGATCCCACATGCCGCGGAGCAACTAAGCCCACGCACCACAACTACTGAGCCTGAGCTCTAGAGCCCGTGAGCCACAACTACTGAAGCCCTCGTGCCTAGAGCCCGTGCTCTGCAACAAAGAGAAGCCACCGCAATGAGAAGCTCACGCACTGCAATGAAGAGTAGCCCCTGCTCGCCACAACTAGAGAAAGCCCGCATGCAGCAACAAAGACCCAACACAGCCACAAAAAAAAAATCCACACATAAAAACAGAAAAAACAATCACACACAAAACCAATAACTCATAGACAACTTTTACAACAAAACTAGGTGATAAAGTATCCCCCTTAAACACCAAAATACATGTGAGTGGACACAAAGCACTAACAGCTACAAATCCTGCAGTATCAGTATGAAGAAACAGAAAGCAGCAAAGGAGTAATAAGGACCAATGGCTGAATAAAGAAACAACCAGACATTATATGCCCACTCATAAAAGATCACATCACCACCTATAGTCTGGCCAAAAGAATCAAACCTGAATCTCATCACACCTCTCAAGCCAGCTGCCAGTTTCCAAGTAATAAAGAAGTCAGATGAACTAATGAGTATAATCACCCAAACCCCAACAGTGATAGGGTCTCAAATGATCCCAGTTCTTCAACAGATAAATTTTTTTTTAAAGGAGATAGAGGGGAAATCTGTAAATTAAGAGACTTAATGGAAATAACATTTTTTTAAAATGGCAAGGCTAAGCTACAGTGTCTAAGAATGCCCACTTGAGTGATAAAAGTATAAAAAAACATAAGGAAGTGATTAAAAGTCAGGAGAGTGTGTTACTCTTACAGGAAAGGAGATTGGGACAGGACACCCGGGGCTGCTGCTCGGGCAGCTGGCAAAGTTCTGTTTCTTGACCTGGGTGGTAGTTACCTGGGTATCTGCCTTCTAATAAGTCACTAAACTATATATTTGTGAAGTTTTTCTATATCTGTGCTTTATTTTACAATCAAAAAGTTTAAAAGAAAGAAAAAAGAAACATGATTTTGTTATCACCGTCCTTGACTTCAGACTTACCATTATACCTTTAATTTTATTTTCAACTCTCCAAAAAGACTTGCAATCCTTACCTTGGTCACAATACATCAATAAATCTGGGTTATTGAGCACAATAAAGGTTTCTCCATCTTTACTATGTGGCCGATGATAGCGATAATGCACAGGCAAAAAAGCTTGGAAACAGTCAATGCACTGTGAATCCTGTCTGGCATAAATGAGAACTTCAGACTCCTTGGACAAATAGTTGGGAGCCTCTATATTAAAATTTTCTGAAACCATCACTGCCTGTCAAAAAGAAAACAAATATTAGTCCAGAAGAAATGAATGAGGAAGATTAAAAAATAAATAAAACCAGAAGATTGTTATATAGATGAGCAAAAATGTCAAAACACCCCCCTTATAAACAATTTCCATTCCCCTTCCATCCCCAACTTTAAGTAGAAAACACAAGATATGATGTGTGTTTAATAACATTTACTAAAAGTAAACTGAGGAAATTATACTCTGGGGTGTGAAATTTCCCCATAATAAAAATTTCTATGTAATTTCCTTATCAACCTTTGTTTAGGTAACTACACAGGTACCAAGAAAAGAAATTTCATGAATAAATATAGCATTATTCAATAAGTATGAAAACTATGACAAAAACAGTTAACCCAGTATTGGGTTAAAATGATTGGTGTCATTCTGCTAATTTCCTGTTCTTCACAGAAGTAAGATGGTAGTGAGTAAGATAGAGCACTGTGGTCAGGAAGTCTAAGCAAAGGTCAGCACTCTTTCCATACTGGGCATAAAAAGTTAATGGAAAAAATGGTAAATGATTCTTTTAAAAAATAATATGGTAAAAAACATTTTAAAATAAGTATTCTACACCAAAAGTAAAACTGCACATGTGGCAGAAATTAGCCCTAACTTACAAACGTATCCATATACACTTACATACATATTTATGTATGAAACCACACATATATACATATGCACACACATACACATGTATATCAACATTGTATACATAATCTGTGTTCGTGTGTGTGTGTATGCATACACACATGCAAGTTTTCTCTAGATTCTTTATGGAAAGAGAAAAAAATAGCATTAACTTCTACCCACCACAGCGAGCATTCTAATTCTTCTATTTGACAGTGATACCAAGTGCTATATTTTCACATGTTGTTTCTTCTCTGTTCATCACAGGAGTAACAGAACTTATTGGTAAAGGTCAAGGAATTATATAATCTTGAGCCATAAGGAACCTAGAGGTAATCAAGTTAAACCACTGTTCCAATGAGAGTATTTATCAAGTATCCAGCCAGTATTTTAATGCTTTCAATGACTGGAAGGGAGTTCATTACTTTGAGTCATCTCACTTTATGTACTGTTAAAATTATTCCTTTTTTATTAGTAGAAACTTGATGCTCTGACCCATAATAATTCACCAATTGTCGATGCTTACAATATCTGCAATAAATATGTCCTCTGTTTTACTAAGGGTCCCTTATACATCAGAAGGCAACCACACTGCCCCCACTAAGTTTTCTCCTCCCCAAAGAAATATGCAGTTTTCTTGGTTTCTCATGACATGGTGTCTAAACCATGCATCGTATCAGTTGCCTTTCAAAATACCCAGAGGAAATAGTAGCAACACTACCTTCTTTAGCAAAAATTGCATTAGCTTTTTTTTTTTTCAGTTTCTAGGTGTAAAAATTGCATTCGCTTTTTAGCAGCCTCATTTCAGTGTGACACATATCTATATACTATCTATTTTTTTTAATTAATAGATTTCATTTTTTAGAGCAGTTTTAGGTTTACAGAAAAACTGAGCAGAAAATAACAGCATTCCCACATACTCCCCACAGCTCCCACACACACTCAGAGTTTTTTCTATTATTAACAACAGTTTGGTACATTTGTTACAACTGATGAACATTATTATTAACTAAAGTCCATAGTTTAAGTTAGGGTTCACTCTTTACATTGTATATTCTATGGATTTTTCACAAATGTAAAGTGACACGTATTCATCATTACAGTATCATACAGAATAGTTTCACAGACCCTGTGCTCTGCCTATTCATCCCTATATTTTTCATTTGAACTTTTTGCACAAAACTTTAAATAACTCCCATCCTATTTTATCGAGTAATTGATGTTTTACTAATTAAATGCAGGGCTTTATATCTCTCTCTATTAAATTTATCTTTCTGGCTACAGTCCATTTTTTCTAGGCTATTGAGATTTAATTGAAATCCCAATCTGTCAACCAGCATTAATGTAACATTTATGAACTTGATAACTGTGTCTTTTGTATTTTTATCTAAGGATAAAAATGTTGACCAGGAGGATCGTAAGAGCAAACCCCTAAGGAATTTTACTAGAGACCTCCTGCTAGAAATTTATTAATAAACTCTCTTTGGGTACAACTAGTTACAAATCAAAATAACACATAAGCCCAAATGTTCTATCTTGTCAACACAGATGACAAGATAATAAAGATAACTTTCTTTGAGTACTTAGGTATTTCACCAAGTGGTTTATATATGTTATCTCCTTTAATTTTCACAAGAATCCTATCAGGTAGGAACTCTTAGCCCCATTATATAAATGAGCAAACAAAGTATCAGGGTGGATAAACAATATACTGTAGCTAGTAAGTAAAGGAGACAAGATTCAAAGCCAGGTCAAACTGACTCTCCTATTCAATTAGGTTAAATAATATAAAATAGCCCATGTTTATCTAGTTGAAAATTAAGTGTAATAAGTAGAACTAACATAAAGTATATTCCTGATTGTGCTATTTAGAATTTATGATGGTACTATGATCTTCAGCTTCTCTAATTATTGAGCTGTTTTGTTTATTTTTGTTTGTTTATTGCTTATTTTTCCATAGAAATAAAAATATGGTCACTTGCCAAAAATTGAGAATATTTTTAATATGAATTTAAGCTGGGATATAATGAAAATGAGGCAAATTGCTACACGGCCTTCTGGTAGGGCCAGAACAACAGGTAGGGCCCTGTTGGTCAAAGGATTATTTGGTGACGGTTCAAAAAATTTTATTCTGGGTATCTGAATCTCAAAAATCAGCCTTATAGGGGTTTTCTTTTGCACGTAATGAAAATATCTGGAACTAGATAGTGGTGATGGTTGCACAACTTTATGAATATACTAAAAACTACTAAATTACACATTTCCAAAGGGTGAATTTTATGTCATGTGAATTATGTCTCAAAATTTTAAATGGGGATAATTTCTTTTTAATGAACCTCAACAGAGACCCAAATCCATTTTAAACCAAGATCAACTAAGAACCAGCAGAAGCTAGTCCACAAGCAACAGTCTGAGGTCCTGGAGCCGACTCAGGAGTTTAGGCTATGAATTTCTTGACACCTAGCTACAATAGGGAAGAGGGGGAAATGTACAAATAGGTATACCAATTGAGAGGTGATCAAAATCTCAGGAGAGTTACAGGTATGTGTATCACTTTAGATTCAAAATAATAGAGAAATATTTTTGAAAATCATAACCTGACAATCAAAAGTGATCTAGACAATAGCTAGATGCTGGTACATCTCCCAAACACGTGCCAAACCATCAGTGCAACCCCAAAAAGTCCAGTGACTCTACACTGATCCACAAAAGTCAGAATTCATTATTCCACTTTCACCATGATAAAACAATAGCAATAGAATGTTATCAAGAAATTGAAATTATGTATCAAAAATTAATCCTAGAGCAACATGCACTGGTTAACAGACATGGACCTATACTTTTTCATGACAACACTCAACTACACGTGTCATAAACCACCAGAGCAAAGTTAAATGAATTAAGCTATAAAACTTTTGTACCATATCTGTAACATTCAACAGATCTTTCTCTCACAGGCTAGAGCTCTTTCAAAACAACCCCAAACATTCCCCAATTAAGACACAGTAATTGGTATCTTTGAATAACTTGTACAATCTAAAAATGTAAAACTTTATAAAAATGAAATGTACAATACTTTTCTGACACAGGGATGTTAATTCTAACAGTACTTATTTTTTTTATAATCAGTCTGGCTAAGGGTCTATCAATTTTATCCCTCTTAAAGAACAAGTTTTTGGTTTCACTGGCTTTCCCTATTGTGTTTCTGTTTTCTAGTACATTAATTTCTGCTATGATCTTCACTATTTATATTCTTCTACTTTGGTTTCATGTGCTCTTCTTTTCATAGATTAAGGAGGCTTAGCTGAAAACACTGACTGAGACCTCTCTTCTTTCTAAAATAGGCATTTTAGTGCTACAAATTTCCCTCTAAACACAGCTTTAGCAGTACCCCACTAGTTCTGATATTTTGTATTTTCATTTCCATTCAGCTCAAAATTCTTTATTTCCCTTTTGATTTCTCATTTGACCATGGATTTCTTAGAAGTATGCTAATTAGTTCCCAAATGTTTGAGGGTTTTCTAGAGATCTTTCTCTTCTTTATTTATAACTGAATTCCTCTGTAGTCAGAGAATATTCTTGGCACATCTTGAATTCTTCTAAATTTATTGAGGCTTGTTTTATGGCCTAGAGTGATCTATCTTGGTAAATATTCCATGTACACCTAAAAAAAGAACATGTATTCTATTGTTGTCAGGTGGAGTGTTCCATGAATGCTAATTAGGTCAAGTTGGTTGATAGTTTTGTTCAAATCTTCCATATCCTTATCAATTTTCTGTCTACTTATTATGTCAATTATTGAGAGAAGGGTACCGATATCTCCAACTATAACTGTGGATTCATCTATTTCACCTTACAGTTCTACCAGTTTTTCTTTGTGCATTTTGAATCTCTGTTATTAGTGGCATAAATGTTTAGGATTATTATTTCCTTCTGATTAGTTGATCCCTTCAACAAAATGACCCTCCTTAGCACTGGTGATAGTCTTAGCTCTGAAATCCCTTTGCCTAATATTAATATAGCCACTTCAGCTTTCTTTTGATCAGTGTGAGCATGTTCTATCTTTTGTTTTAAAATTTAAAGTTCATTTCTTGTATGCAACATACAGTTGGGTCTTGCTTTCTTATCCAATCTGAAAATCTCTGACTTTCAATGGAGATATTTAGACATTTACACTTAATACGCTTATTGATATGGTTAAGTTTAATTCATCTTGTTCTCTATACCTTACGTCTATTTTTTGTTCCCTTTATCTTCTTTCTCTGCCTTCTTTCCGGGTAACTGAATGTTTTTCATAGTTCCATTTAATCTGCTTTGCTGGCATATTAACTACAACTCTATTTTGTCATTTTTGTGGTTACTTTAGGGTTTACAGTAAACATCTTTAATGTAGCAGAGTCTACCTTCAAGTGATATTAAACTGCCTTATATTTAGTATAACAACCTTACAAAAGTGTATTTCATTTTTCACTTCCCAGCTTTTGTGATAGTGCTGTCATTCATTTCACTCTTAGACATGGTTAAGAATGGCTACACTACATTGTTATTATTTTTTGTCAATTATCTTGGAAAAATTTAAATAATAAGAGAAAAAAGTCATATTTACCCAGTAGTTATATTTCAAGTGCTAGTCTTTCCTTGATGTACATATAGATTTCATTGGGTATCATTTTCCTTCTGCCTGAAGGACCTCTTCTAACATTTCTTGTATTGGAGGTCTGATGGTAATGAATTCTTTCAGCCTGTACGTCTGAAAAAGTCTTTATTTCACCTTCACCTTGAAAGGTATTTTCACTGGCTACAGAATTCTAAATTCACAGGTTTTTTTCAATACTTTAAAGATGATGCTACTCCATATTCTTGTTTGCATTATTTTTGACAAGAAATCTGCTATTATTCTTATCTTTGGTCCTCTGTATTTTACATGTGGTTTTTTCATCTTGGTGCTTTTAAGATTTTCTCATTATCATTGTTTTAAACAATTTGATTATCATGTACCTTGGTGTAGTTTCCTTCATATTTCTTGTACTTGAGCATTGTAGATATGTGGGTTTATAGTTTTCATCAAATTTGAAAATTTCTCAGCCATTATTTCTTTCTTTCTGTCTGCGTTGGGTCTTACTTGCGACACACCAGATCTTCACTGTGGCATGTAGGATCTTTCATTATGGCACGCAGGCTCTTCATTGCAGCATGCAGGCTTCTCTCTAGTTGCGGTACATGGGTTCCAGAGTGCATGGGCTCTTTAGTTGTGGCATGCAGGCTCTAGAGAGCGTGGGCTCTATAGTTTGTGGCACACGGGCTCTCTAGTTGAGGCATGCGGGCTCACCAGTTATGGTGCACAGGCTTAGTTGTCCCGTGGCATGTGGGATCTTAGTTCCCGAATCAGGGATTGAACCCGCATCCTCTGCATCGGAAGGAGGATTCTTAACCACTGGGCCACCAGGGAAGTCCCTCAGCCATTACTTCTCCAAATATTTTTTCCATCTCCATCTCTTTCCTCTCTCCTTTCGGACTCCCATTACACCTCCCCCCAAGCTTTACTGAGATATAATTGACATACAACATTGTGTAGGTTTAAGGTGTACAACATGAAGATCTGATATATGTATATATTACAAAATGATTACCATAATAAGATTAGTTAACACATCCATCACCTCACATAATTACCTTTATGTGTGTGTGTGTGTGTGTGTGTGAGGTGAGTACTTTTAAAGTATACTCTCTTAGCAAGTTTCAAGTATACAATACAGTATCGTTAACTATAGTTACCATGCTGTACATTAGATTTTCAGAACTTACTCATCTTATAACTGGAAGTCTGTACTCTTTGACTACATTCATCCATTTTCCCCACATTCTCACCCCTGGCAACCAACAACCTACTCTCTGTTTCTGAGTTCAGTTTTTCTTAGATTCCACATATAAGTGAGATCATACAATATTTGTCTTTCTCTGACTTATTTTACCTAGCATAATGCCCTCACAGTTCATGTGTTCTGTTGCAAATGGCAGGATTTTCTTTTTTATGGCTGAATAACATTCCACTGTGTGTGTGTGTGTATACATATTTATGTGTATATACACATATATATACACACATACACACACATGTATATACACATTTATATATAGCTCTCATTTTCATATCTATATCTCTCTCTCACACTTCTTTGTCTGTTTATCCATTGATGGATGCCTAGGTTGTTTCCATACCCTGGCTATTGTAAACAGTGCTGCAATGAATGCAGGGGTGCAGACGTCTCTTGGAAGCAGCCCAGTTACACTTACTGTGGGGGCCACTTGAAGTTGTCCCACAACTCACTAATGCTCTACTCACTTTTTACATTTCTTTTTTTATCTCTTTTATATTTTTGGTAGTTTCTATTGCTATGATTTCAAGTTCATTAATCTTTTCTTCTGCATTGATCTGCCATTAATTTCATCCAGAATATTTTCCATCTCACATTTTGTAGTCTTAATCTTTAAAAGGTCAACTGTCCTTTCATATATCTTCCATTTCTCTACTTACCTTTTTGAACATATGGAACGCAGTTATAATAACTATTTTCTTGGCCTGTCTGTTAATTCTAATATCTGGGTCAGTTCTGCATCAGTTTTGACTGATTCATTGATCTCCTCATTACAGGTCATATTTTCCCGCATCCTTGCAAACTTTTTATCAGAGTCAAGACATTTTGATCTTTTTGGGTGCTAGATATTCCTGCATTCCTATAAATATTCTTGAGCTTTGTTTTGAATGCAGTAAATTTACTTGCAACAGTTTGATTTTTGGAAGGTCTTGGTTTTGAAATTTGTTAAGCAGGACTGAAGCAATGTGCAGTCTAGGGCTTAGTATTCCCCACTACTGAGAAAAAGTTCTTCTGTTTAATCTATCCAATGCCCAGTGAATTACGAGGATTTTCCTAGTCTGGTTGGTGGGAACAGGCACTACAACTGAGCCAGTGTGCGACACTGTTACCTCTAATTTTTTCATATGGTTCTTTTCCCAGCATCAAGCAGTTTCCTCACATGCATGCACTAATTAATACTCAACTACGTGCTTGAGGGGAACCTCTAAGGATCTCTGCAGTTTGTCTCTTTGCAGTTCTCTCCTCTCTGGTACACTGTCTAGTGAATTCTAGTGACTTTGGTCTTTCCCAAATCTTACCTTTATCTCCTCAACTCAAGAAGCCCACCAGGCTCTGCTTGGGTTTACCCTCCCTGTACTACAGCCTGAAAACTCTCATGCAAAAAGCTAGGACAACTGAAGGGCTAACCTTATTTATTTCCCATCTCTAAGATATCACTGCCTTCACTGCCTGATATGCAATTATTTTTTCCATTATTTCATATATTTTGTCTATTTCTTGGTTGTTTCAAGTGGGAAAGTAAATCTGGTCCCTGTTCTCCAACTTGGCCAAGGCAGAAGCCCTAACACATTTTGATTGAGTGAAACTTACGATTCCAAAAACACTGTATTTCCAGAGCACAGGAAGAAATGGTGACTGGGGGTTAAAAAATAGGTGGAAGCTTATCATGTATGCATTTTTACACCCCCTGAATTTTGAATCATGAGAATGTAATTACCTACTCAAAAACAAACTTAAGTAAATAAAACAGGTGAAGAAATTGGCCTAAACCACAATTAGAAATGAACCGTCATCATAAATGACTCTAAGCGTATCCATTTTGTCTTTTAGAAATTCATATATAGATTATAATCCTATGAATTAAGACAGTGTTCCCCAAAAATTCTTAACAGGAATCACTTGAATCATTAACAGATTTTGGGGTCCAATATGAACTGCTGAATTAAACGTTCCCAGGCAGACAATAACCTGCACAGGTGATTCTTATCAAAGTTAGCGAAACTCTTAACTAAGGAGTAAGATTTATTTCCCAAAAGAACGACAACTTTGCAATCAGACAATCCTGGATTCATTTTCTTGGCTTTTCCAATTGCCTATGTGATCCTGGATAAGTTATTTGGCCTCTCTGTGCCTGTTTCCTTAACTATAGAATGCAATCTTTCCAAGGTTGTTATAAGATTAATCTATGTAAAGGGTGTGGGACATACTCTTTCTTATAATGCTTAATTTTACCTTGCTTCCTTTAAAAAAAAAAAAGAAGATATTTGTCATACAGATATCCAATAAATATTTGTTTTGTTTCCTCCCATACCCAAATTATACAGGTGTTGGGGTATATGTCAATTTAACAAAGTTGTTGTTGAAGCAGTTATTTATTAACTATTAATCTTCTCAAACAGAAGCTTTAACAACATCAGTTTAGTTGGCTTACTACTGACAAGTATGACAGGTATCACTCACTTTATAAAGAATACTCCCGTCCTATCTTTAAAAGGTTACTTTATACACTTTAAAAAAATCAATACAAAAGTACTACAGTGTTGTCTTACCTATTTTGCCTTAATCCAAATTATAGCATCCCTACAATAATTTCTCTCTCAAAAAAAATCCCTCTAACACTTGTACCTCTGTTATGTTTCTCTCTCGTAATGAAGCCAACTCATACGGATCCACAAAAAGTCCTGTCGGGATGTACTGTTTAATTAAGAGTCGGCAGGTCTGTAAGTCCTCAATGCTCTCTCCAAATTTCACTTTTATTAACAGGTCTCTGTAAGACAAGTATGTTTAAAGTAAATATCTTCATTCATTTTTTAAATGAGCTAGTATAACGTTATATTCAAGTTAGTAGAAATACTATACTTCAAATTAGTTTTTCAAAACAAGATTATATCAAGTCAAATGAAATATTTATATCACATCAGAACCACTCATTAGATCTTTCATAAATTCATGTCATAAGCCATAATATAGTATTAGTGTGAAAACAGACAAAGATCAATGGAAAGGGATGGAGTCCAGAAACAGACACACACTTTTTAAAATAAAGGTGCCAATATAATTTGATGGGGATAAGATTGTCTTTTCAGCAAATGGTACTGAAACAACTGTGTATTTATATAGAAAAAACTGAATCTTGACCTCTACCTCATACCATCCTACAAATATTAATTTGAAATAGATTATAAACCTAAATGGATAATTGTCCTGGCATTCTGTCTGGAGGCCCATTCTGGACCAAGTGCAGGGAAGAAGATCCAAAGCACAGTGGTTTTGCTTAAGTGAGAAAACAGAGACAGAAGATAAGGTAGGCTTAAGTAGCTAGAAGTCACAGTGCTATGTTCCAGAAAGGAAGGAACTTCGTAGAAAGAGTTCTAGAAGTCAGAAATGGAGTCCCCTTGAGTTTTTGTTGACTACTAAAATAAGCGTGAGTAAGATGTAACTCCACAAGACTAGACAAAGAATTACAAGGGAAGTGAAAGATGAGAAATTCTGAAATTTCGCAGAGGGTGGGGAGACACTGCATTCCAACCAACCAAAGCTTAGAGACCAAAGGGCTCAGCAGAGATTTCCACAGAGATAGAAATAGAATGGTGGTTGCCTGGGGCAGGGGGAAGGGAAGAATGGGGAGTTATTGTTAAGAGGCACAGAGTTTCAGTTTTGCAACATGAAGAGATTTATGGATGGATAGTAGTGATGGTAACACAACAATGTGTACACTGAAGTGTACAATTAAAAACAGTTAAGATGGCAAATTTTATGTTACGGACATTTTACCACAATTAAAATAAATAATAATGTAAAAAATATATGACTGGCTGTTCAGAGCAAAAGTAACAATAATATATGGTAGTGTTTATGACATAAGCAAAACATGTAAAGTTAATAAACATATAGCAAGAATAGCATAAAGGGGAGGAGAAAGAAGTGAACTATTCTGATATAAGATTCATACATTATTCATGGTATACAATAATGTTATTTGAAGGTAGACTATGATAAGTTAAAATTGTAAACCCTAAAGCAATTTTTTAAAAAGAGAGAGGTATAGTTAATAAGCCAAAAATGGAGATAAAATGGAATGATTAAAAAATATTCCATTTATTCAAAATAAGGCAGAAAAAATAAAAAAGATTAGATGGGACAAATAGAAAAAAACACAGAAAAAAAGTAGCAAGATGGATAGATTTAAACCAAACCAACCAAATCTATATTTATATTAAAAGTAAATAGTCTAATCACTCCAATTAGAATGTAGAGATTGACAGACTGGATAAAATATCAACATTTAACTATATGCTGTCTACAAGAAACGTTAAGTATAAACACAGATAAAAGTAGAAGGATGGGAAAATGTATGCAAATGTAATAACAATAACTATGGAGTGGCTATATTAATACTTAAAAAGTGGACTTCAGGGGCTTCCCTGGTGGCGCAGTGATTGAGAGTCCGCCTGCCGATGCGGGGGGCGCGGGTTCGAGCCCCGGTCTGGGAGGATCCTGCATGCCGCAGAGCGGCTGGGCCCGTGAACCGTGGCCGCTGGGCCTGCGCGTCCGGAGCCTGTGCTCCTCGGCGGGAGAGGCCACGGCAGTGAGAGGCCCGCGTACCACGAAAAAAAAAAAAAGTGGACTTCAGGACAAGGAATATTGTCAGGGATAAAGAAGGACATTACACAAAAATAAAAGGGTCAATCATCAAGAAAATATGACAATCCTAAATGTACTTTATGCACCTAAAAACAGAGCTTCAAAGTATTTATGTATTTTACTTCTTAGCAAAAACTGGTTGAACTACAAGGATAAAAAGACAAATCCACAATTAGAGAAAAAGATTTTGACGCCCTTCTCTCCGTAATGGATAGAACAAGTAGAGAGAAAATCAGTAAGGATACAGAAGGCATGGACAACCTTCAATTTAGTTGATCTAATTAACATTTACAGATCACACTCAGTGCATAAGAAAAACTATACGCTGGGCAATAAGTCTAGAAGTTTAAAAGAACTGAAATCATGCAGAATATGGTCTCTAACCACATGGAATTAAATTGGAAATCAACAGGAGGAGGAGACACCGCCTCCACCAAAGCCACAGCTTCAGCTTCTCTCTTGTCCTTCGGGCTATGCCTGGGATCTGCTGCCAGGTAGCTTCAGCCCCACAGCCCTGCATGTGTGGTCTCAGGTTCCTTTAGTTCCAGAAAGAGAAAAATTGACACTTCGCATCCTGGAAACTGATCTAAGAGACTGAAATTAGGGACTTCTTTCAAATTTAAACATGGCTAATCAAGGAGCAACAAGACCCACCGGGCCAAACACTGGAAATAAAATACAGTACACTAGTACAAACTAGTACTTCTGGGAGAGCCTGCTGTTGGCATGTCAAACCTGGTGCTTCGTATTGTGAAGGACCACTTTCATGAATTTCAAGAGAGTACCACCTGGGCTGTTTTTTGTTTTGTTTTGTTGTTTTTTTTGCGGTACGCGGACCTCTCACTGTTGTGGCCTCTCTCGTTGCGAAGCACAGGCTCTGGACGCGCAGCCTCAGCGGCCATGGCTCACAGGCTCAGCCGCTCTGCGGCATGTGGGATCTTCCCGGACCAGGGCACGAACCTGTGTCCCCTGCATCAGCAGGCGGACTCTCAACCACTGCACCACCAGGGAAGCCCCAAGAATTCTAATTTTGATGGAGTATAGTTTATCAGACTTTTTCTTTTGTGGTTCATGGTTTTTGTGTCCTGTGTAAGAAATCCTTGTCTATTCCAGGATCATGAAAATTTTCTTTTAGAAGTGTTATATGGAGTATGATCCATTTTGAATTAATTTTTTTATATACTGTTAGGTAGGGGTTGAGGTTAATTTTCCATATGGATATCCAGTTGATCCAGCATTATTTGGTGAAAGGACTATTCTTTCCTCATCAAATTACCTTGACACATTTGTTGAAAATTAATTACCTTATATGTGAGGATCTATTTGTATACTGTATTCAAACTATGGCCCATAGGCCAAATCCTGCTCATTTTGTACACCCTTGAGCTAAAAATGATTTTTACACTTTTAAAGGTTGTTTTAAAAAAAGGCAAAGAAAAATATTCAACAGAAGCCTTATATGACTCACAAAGCCTAAATAATTTTACTGTTAGGACCTTTACAGAAAATGTTTGCCAACCCCTGATCTGTATGTTCTGTAATGTACTATTTTGATAATAGTTGTAGCTTGATGCTACATCTTCAAGTCAGGAAGTCTGAGTCCTTCACCTTTTTTTTTGCAAGTTGTTTTGGTTATTCTAGACCCTTTGCATTTTCATATAACTTTTGAAATCAACTTGTAGATTTCTTCAAAAAAGCTTCATAAAATTTTGGTTGGGATTCTGTTGAAACTCTAGATCAATTTGTACAGAACTGATATGTTAATATTAATGAATGTTCCAATGCATGAATATAGTATTTCCATTTATTTAGCTCTTATCAGTTTATCTTTTTTTTTTTTTTTTTTTTTTTGCGGTACGCGGGCCTCTCACTGTTGTGGCCTCTCCCGTTGCGGAGCACAGGCTCATTTTTAGCTCAAGGGTGTACAAAATGAGCAGGATTTGGCCTACGGGCCATAGTTTGAATACAGTATACAAATAGATCCTCACATATAAGGTAATTAATTTTCAACAAATGTGTCAAGGTAATTTGATGAGGAAAGAATAGTCCTTTCACCAAATAATGCTGGATCAACTGGATATCCATATGGAAAATTAACCTCAACCCCTACCTAACAGTATATAAAAAAATTAATTCAAAATGGATCATACTCCATATAACACTTCTAAAAGAAAATTTCCATGATCCTGGAATAGACAAGGATTTCTTACACAGGACACAAAAACCATGAACCACAAAAGAAAAAGTTTGATAAACTATACTCCATCAAAATTAGAATTCTTGGGGCTTCCCTGGTGGCGCAGTGGTTGAGAGTCCGCCTGCCGATGCAGGGGACACAGGTTCGTGCCCTGGTCCGGGAAGATCCCACATGCCGCGGAGCGGCTGGGCCCATGAGCCATGGCCACTGAGCCTGCGCGTCCGGAGCCTGTGCTCCACAACAGGAAAGGCCTCAACAGTGAGAGGCCCGTGTACCGCAAAAAAAAAAAAATTAGAATTCTTAAAACTTGATAATAAAATAACAAACAACCCAGTTTAAAAATGGACAAAAGACTAAGACACTTCACAAGTCAGAAAGAGAAAGACAAATACAATATGATATCACTTACATGTGGAATCTAAAATATGACATAAATGAACCTACCTACAAAACAGAAACAGACTCACAGACATAGAGAACAGATTTGTAGTTGCCAAGGGGAAGGGATGGACTGGGAGTTTGGAGTTAGCAGATGCAAACTATTACATATAGAATAGATAAACAACAAGGTCCTACTGTATAGCACAGGGAACTATATTCAATATCCTCAGATAAACATAATGGAAAAGAACATAAAAAAGAATGTATACGTATGTATAACTGAATCACTTTCCTGTACAGCAGAAATTAACACAACACTGCAAATCAGCTATACTTCAATTAAAAAAAAAAGACTAAAACACTTCACAAAGGAAGATATACTAGTGGACAATAAGCACACAAAAAGATGCTCAATATCATTACTCATCAGGGAAATACAAATTAAAATTACAATGAGATACCACTACACATGCACCAGAAAGTCTAAAATTAAAAAGACTGGCCATATCAAGTGCTGGCAAGGACGTTGCTGGCAAGTTCTGTTTCATAATGTATGAAACAGAACTCTCATACGTTACTGATGAGAATGTAAAACAGCATAACCACTTTGGAAAACAGTTTGGCAGTTTCTTAAAAAGTTCAACATTTATCTATCATATATCCAGCAATTCTGTTTATTGATATTTACCCAAAATTAATGAAAACATGTCCACGCCAAGACTTGTACACAACTGCTCATTATAGCTTTATTTACCATAGCCCCAAACTAGGAACAACTCCGATGCCATAGATATGTGAATGAATAAACAAATTTCAGTACTCTGCAACAAAAAGAACAAATTACTACCATACAGAACATCGTTAAATCTCATTGACATAATGCTGAGTGAAAGAAGCCAGATATCAAAAAGTACATACTGTATGATTTCATTTATATAAAATTCCATAAAATCTATCTAGTAACAGAAGTAGATCAGTGATTGTCTGAGTGTGGCTATGGGTGAGGGAGAATAACTGCAAGTAGCACATGAGTATTTTTGGAGATGATGAAAATGTTCTATATTTTGACTGGTTACATGGTTACATGGGTGTATATAGTTGTCAAACTCAATGAAGTTTATTAAAAAAAACCACTATGGGGGCTTTCCTGGTGGTGCAGTGGTTAAGAATCCACCTGCCAATGCAGAGGACACGGGTTCAATCCCTGGTGGGGGAAGATCCCACATGCCGCAGAGCAACTAAGCCCGTGTGCCACAACTACCAAGCCTGCACTCTACAGCCCGCGAGCCACAACTACTGAGCCCGTGTGCCACAACTACTGAAGCCCACGCGCCTAGGGCCTGTGCTTCGCAACAAGAGAAGCCACTGCAATGAGAAGCTGGCACACTGCCAACGAAGAGTAGCCCCTGCTCGCCACAACTAAAGAAATTAACCCGCGTGCAGCAACGAAGACCCAATGCAGTCAAAAATAAATTAATTAATTTTAAAAAAACACTATGAAATAGTACTATTATAATTCCTATTTTACCTGTAAGAAAACAAAGCACTAGGATAAAATACCCATGTTACTCTCTTCATAGAAAAATTATCATCTCCAACTTAAAAAGTATGGGGAAACGTTTTCAGGCTTTGTGTATGATATTAGTTTCTGGTTCTCAGATAATCAATAAATTTATATGAACTCATTGCTCTAGGAACACAGCAGAAATTCCAAGAATTAAATATCAAGAGCAGCTATCTCTATAGATACTTTTTGCTTTTATTCTTTAAAGTAGTCTGAGGTAATTTTACATATAGCAGTTTATTTTCCTAATAATTTGCATTCACTGAAAGAATTCTGAATAGTTTCTATGGCATTGTTATATTCTATTTTTGCCCCAAAATATCATTTCTAGTGATGCAAAAGCTAATCACAGAATATAAAAATCAATTAAATCCAAAAGTTGTGTATATACATGTGAGTAAACAAAAATATTTTCCCTCTTTCAAGAAAAGAAAGAGGGAAAGGAAAGCAAAGCACAGAGAGACTAAGTAACTCAGCCAAGAGCTAAGATTCAAACTCCAATAGTTATACCCTAGAGCCCAAATTGTTAGCCACTATTTCATTCTGCCTCTATATCAAGAGCAGCTATCTATCTACCTATCTATATATATATATATATTGCTTTAATTCTTCTAAATATATTCTAAAGTAGACTATATCTATTATCTCTTTTCTTCTGGATACTATATATGTATTTGTGAACATGTAATATCTTATCATCAGAAAAAACACATATATTTAAAAAGACAGAGACTCTTCAGGACCTCCCTCCAAGATGAATTCAACCAATTAACCAAAACATGTCGGATGTATTTGTTAATCTTTCTGAAGTTATTCACCTGTGTTACCTTTCAGTTCACATTCTTCATCTTGTTCTCAAATATAACACATAAATTTCATCAAAAGACTTACAGAAAATCAGATACACTATAGCTGTAGCATTCCTCTGATCCACCTGTCCAGTAACTCTATAAAAGAAATAAGCTTGTAATAAAGCTTATTCATGCAAGTCCGCAGAAACCAACAGTTTCTATTCTGTGTTCACAAACCATCGTTTTAGTAATCTGGCCTAGAATTTTGCCCAGAATCTACAATAACTAACTTCCAGATCATCCAAAGATGACAAACAGAAGTTCAGCAATGGTTTAAGCAAGTTCTCCTACTGCAATGAGATATAATTCATCAGAGAGGGGAGACTCTAAACTCATTTATATTCATTAAGGCCCTTTTGTGTAACTAATTCCCTTACATTTTCTGCACTTCAGTTTCCTACTACCAATAACCACTTGGCCCTTTTCAGAGTGGGATTAATTCTTCTTGACCAAGAAGACAGAAATAAGAGGGGCTAACAAATTCTACTTTCTATGATATGTTAATATTTCTTCATCTACCCTCTCAAGACTATACCTGCTCTAAACATAACTAAAAAAGCCTTTTTAAAAAATGACTGTCGGCATTTTCTGAAGGTCTCAAATAACGCTGAGATTTCTAGTTTCTGAAGCTATTCTTATGGGTTCTGTCACTCTTCACTGTTGGTTTTATATCCTGCTTTTTATCCTCAGTACTTAGAGTTGGACAGCTACTTCTGTTGTCACGATAGTCTCTTCAGTTACTTCTTTCTTCCTTATTGGAATCAGTTATCTCCCATTCCTCTTGGAAATACGTTCCAATTATGTTAAAGAGAGAAGCTAACCTAACCTCTACACAATTATTTAAATTCCCTGAGCCCTAGTCCCTCATCTGAAATACAAGAAAGGTATCATCTATCTTACAACCGTTGTGAAGATTAAACGGAATACTGTATATATAGCTTCTAGCTATATAAATATATAATAGATATGTGTAGTAAATAATAAATGTTTGTTTTCTCCTTCTCTTCTCCACTGTTATTTTAATCATTATTTCAAACTATGAATCACATTATCTGTCACTTATAACTTTAAGAAGGCAAGTAATTTTTTTTCAGTATATCCATTTTTCAACTATTGATTTTTTGCTTTAAATTACATTGAAACAGTATTTTGATGTAAGTGTAAGTCAATGGGCAACTTACCTGTGGAAACCATCTTTCAAAACTTCTTGCCTCAAAATAATTTCAGAACAAGTGGCCCTTATGCCTATAAGCATGAAAAGATTTTTTTAAACAAAATAAGCACTCAATGAAAGAATATTTAAATAATCAGAAAATAATAGTTTGAATAGGCTTTAATTGCCTGGAAAATCTAACCAACCTAAAAACAAAACAAAAACTTTTAAAACTTAAGCAATTTGAGCTACATATAAATCTATTTCTAGTATAGCATAGGGGTTAAAAGTCTTGACTTTGGAGTTAGATTGGCTAGTTTCAAACCCCAGTCTGTCTATTAACAGCTGTGTGACTTTGGGCAATATAGTTTCTCTCTCTACTAGTTGTCATGAGAATTTAATATATGTAGAAGCACTTAGAACAGGGTCAACCATATAGCAAGCACTCTATGTAAGTGTTCGCTATTTATATTACTTTATTCAGGCGATCCCAGGATACCAAAAACAACAGAATGGCCAAAAAGCCAGGAAACCTCAATTTTAATCCTAGCTAACTGAAACTGAGTATCACATACAAACTGGCAACTTCTATATTCTACCATCCACACATAGAAAAAACTCAGAGGATGGTACACTATGCCTTATGGAGACACTGAAAGAGTTTAAAGAAACAACAAAAACTGGAGGCTTTTGAAAGGTTCAAAGGGCCCCTTTATAAACTTAGAATAACCAGAAATCTCACTATACTGACTCCATGCAGAATTCAGACATTAAAACTGTTACTCAGTGTCAGTTTCATAAAGTTAAAAATTCAGCTACTAATGACCACCAACTCTGCCCAGGCACTTTGCTATGGAATTTTACTCCATTTTCAAAAGCTAGAAGTGTGTGGGAAGAATATTAAAACAAACATACAGAAAAACCATACACTACTGTATGTTACTAAGTCCATTAGATGTATTCCTGAGAAGATCCAAAAAAAAAAAAAAAAACATGACAGGGAGATGGAAACATTTGGAATATACTAGGGAAGGAAAGAAAAAAGTATGAAAGACAACATTTATTAAATAATACCTATATGACAGATTCTCTACTTGGGGCTTTCACATGTATTTTAACTTTCACAGTCTAGCTAAACAGGCAGGCAATATTATTGCCTTTTGTACACAGGAGGAAACTCTGACTTATAAACAGTTACTGTTTAGGCCACACAACTAGGTAAGTAACTGATTAGAAGCAAGATCTGCCCAACTTTTAAAGCCTAAGGCATTTCCACTCTCCTAGCTATTTAAAGAAATCCTTAATTGCTTTGGAGAAGCACATATCATCTTTTCCCAAGCAACTTACAGAATATCTCTTGCATAAATCAAGATATTTCTTCAATGTTTAACTTTAATAGAGGTGGGGGTAAGGGTTTATATCTGCCTATAAATTAATTAGAAAAAAAGGTCAGATTAATAGGCTTAAAGTCTATCAGGGAATAGTAAATAGAGAATAGTAAATTTCATTCATCTTGGGATAGTAGAAAAGCTAATTTACAAACAGTATTGCAAATACTAGATTATTTATGATTTTTAAGGCAAAGGTACCATTTTCTTTCTTTTTTTTTGTAATATTTATTTGTTTAGCTGTGTCGGGTCTTAGTTATGGCACACGGGACCTTCGTTGCGGCATGCAGGAACTCGCCTCGCGTCGCGTGGGCTTCTCTCTAGTTGTGGTGCGCGGGCTCAGTAGTTGCAGCATGGGGGATTAGTTGCCCCGGGGCATGTGGGATCTTAGTTCCCTAACCAGGGATCCAACCCAAGTCCCCTGCATTGGAAGGTGGATTCTTAACCACCGGACCACCAGGGAAGTCCTCTAAGTACCATTTTCAAAGTGAATTTGTTGCATCTGAATGCACCTTCAAGATTTTTCCTCTTAAATATTACCTTAGTTGGTTATTGCGGCCTGAACTGGCTCTGGAAATTGACCCCTTTTTAATCACAAAATGCCAGTCCTGGAAGTCTTCAGATACAAGTCCGGTTGTTTAAAAATTCTTTTTGGCCTAGTAATCCTTTCTTCAAATAAATTTGGGAACTTAATATGTAAACACAAAAGCAGAACTGCACTGACTGACAGATACTAGTCTAACATCCTCGTTTTAAAGACAGAGAAACTCACCTGATTTGTACTGACTTTCCTTTCCCTATCAAACGTTGTCACTTTATTGTAATTACTACTGCACTGTATACATCTCCCCCTACTGCAATGCAAGCTCCACGAGGGCTGGATCCACAGCGCCTAGCACAGCACTTCTGCCCACGGACTCGGGCCCAAAGAAGTGAATCAACTCGCTTGCCCAGCCCTGAGTCATAAAGAAACCCTAGCCCAATCTAGTCCATTATCAAAAATGTTTGTAAAACGAAACTAGTCTTCCTCCCCTTTCCACGTCCCCCGAGGACAACACACACTATGTACTCTAGATTGGGGTTCTCACACCTCATAGGGCACTTAGACTTTGCTGGCCCCGTAGTGGTCAGAAGCTTCACGCATTCCAAGAGCGTCCCAAGACGCTTCACGTCTGTACTTTACAATTTTTTTTTTTTTTTTTTTTTTTTTTTTTGCGGTTTGCGGGCCTCTCACTGTTGTGGCTTCTGCCGTTGGGGAGCACAGGCTCCGGACGCGCAAGCCCAGCGGCCATGGCTCACGGGCCCAGCCGCTCTGCGGCATGTGGGATCCTCCCAGACCGGGGCACGAACAAAGTCCGCCTCTCCAGAGAACCAGGAGCAGCCACAAAGCAATGAAGATGGGGGGCGGGGCGGGGGTAGTAGCAGGAAGCTTGCGGCCTTTGTTTTTAACCTCCTGCAGCTCACCCTACAGCTCTAGGGTCGCGAGAAGTACCTTTGTTAAGCGCGGAAGGGAGAGTACGGGGGACCCTGGAGTGCTCCCCACCCTCTCGGCCCTAAACCCCGCCCTCACCCCGAAGCCCCGCCCTTGCCCTTACCAGCGTCGGTGGGGGTGGTGTTGAAGGCTATGGCTGGCGAGCAGGTGAGTCCAGCCACCTCCCAGAGGAGTAGCCAGGCCACCGCCCGGACGGCCACGGCCGGGGTAGCCAGGACGCCGGGGAACGCGCGCCCCAGAAGAGCGCGCGGGGACAAACTGCGGTCGGAGGAACCTGCACACGCCTCACACCGCTCCTAGAGCGCGCTGTCACGGAGTTAGAGACCGGGACAGAAGACTCAATGCGCGCACGCCAGCGGTCCAGCCATTACCCTGCTCCCCGCATCCCCGGCCCCCGAAAGTTCCGGCGTCAAGGAGGCCGCGGTCCCGCCCCCTCGTCGCCCCGCCCCTCACAGTCCCGGTCGGGGGCGGAGCGAGGAGCGGCGGAAGCGCCGTGACGTGTGCCAGCGCAGTTGCTCTAGGGACCGCTCCGCGGGACCCCAGCATGACTCTGAGCTTCGCGCGGTGTCCTGGGGACAGCCTAACCCAGCTTCCGGCGTCCACCTCCACTTCCAGGTATTTGCCGATGTGGGCCTCCTGCCGGGGTATTCACCCCACGGTGCGGAGCTGTGGCTGTCGCCTCTTTCTGCAGCGCTAGGCTGCGCCTGGCCTCAAAGTCGAGTGCTCCTAGGTGCCCTACGGTTAGTGGAAACACCCCCTCACGGAGATTTTAGACGTTGACCTGCAGAAGATGCATTTTATGTACTTCTCTATGGGTAAGAAAGTCAGTCTTGCACTAGTGGGGGCGTGGATAGGGAGAGGATCGTCTACCTGATGGCAAAATCCGTACACTTTAGGTGCTGTGGGGATGCTTGGCAAGATTATGCAGGTCACTGATCCTTGAGGAGAAAAGTATTAATGTCTAGGGAGAAGTGCTGGGTAAATGTGTCGTCTGTCTTCATGAATTGAATATGTAAGCAGAGCTGGAGAGTATCCAATGCAGATTGGAACAGAGCGGAGGGCTCTAGGATGGATGTCTTAAAGAGGAAAGATGTCAGAAGATACTACCTAAAACTGAAGATAGCAGTATAAGCATACTGTTAAGAAATATGAAGATAAATTTTGGAAGAAACATTTAAAAGAAACTCGTTACCTATGGAGAGGGGAAGGGGAGAGGACAACAGTTTTTTGTTATAAACCTCATAGAATTATGTTACAATTTAAACAGCATACAAACATTAATAAAAATAAAAGTTTAGTTTTAAAAAGAAAGAAAAGAGTGTAGTCAAACTACATTATTGAGCATCACTTGCATATATCATTTATTAATACAGCCATTTGCTTGAGTGTATGGAATTTGTATTGTGCTCAGTAGGATCTTCTAGAAAGTTTACTAACAACAAATTTTAGTGAGGTGAACTGGGAGTAGTATTTGTTTTTTAAAAAAAAAAAAAGAGGTGGAGTGGGATCATGGCATCAGATCAGAGGCAGAGCACAGTAATTTGATAACAGTTTTTTATATATTGGGTTGGCCAAAAAGTTCCCTTGGTTTTTAAGTAAAAATAAAAGACACATTTTTCAAAAAAATATTTATTTATTTCGGCTGCACCAGGTCTTCATTGAGGCACGTAGGCGCTCTTAGTTGCTGCATGCGGACTCCTAGTTACGGCATGCATGCAGGATCTAGTTCCCCAACCGGGGAACAAACCCAGGCCTCCTGCATCAGGAGCGCAGAGTCTTACCCACTGGACCATAAGGGAAATCCCACATTTTTCATTTTTCATTTCTACCAAGAACTTTATTGAACAATGTATTCACCATTTTGTTCCACCACTTTCTGCCATTTTTCAGGCAACTCAATAATTCCATCTTCCCAAAACTTTTTATCCTTTTGAGCAAAGAACTGTTCTAGGTGCCTTTTACAGTCTTCCAGAGATTGAAATTTTTTCCATTAAGAGAATTTTGTAAAGACCAAAATAAATGGAAATCCGAAGGTGCAATGTCTAGTGAATATATTGGATGAATCAGAACTTCCCAGCCAAGCTGTAACAGTTTTTGGTCATCAAAGAAACATGCAGTCTTGTGTTATCCTGCTGGAAGATTATGCATTTTCTATTGACTAATTCCGGATGCTTTTTGTCGAGTGCTGCTTTGAGTTGGTCTAATTGGGAGCAGTACTTGTTGGAATTAATCGTTTGGTTTTGCAGAAGGAGCTCATAATAGAGGATTCCCTTCCAATCCCACCATATACACAACATCACCTTCTTTGGATGAAGATCAGCCTTTGGTGTAGTTGGTGGTGGTTCATTTCGCTTGCCCCACCATCTCTTCTGTTCCACATTATTGTACAGTATCCACTTTTCATCGCCCGTCACAATTTGTTTTAAAAACGGAACGTTTTCATTACGTTTAAGTAGAGAATCGCATTCGGAAATACGGTAAAGAAGGTTTTTTTCTCTTAACTTACGTGGAACCCAAACATCAAAGCGATGAACATAACCAAGCTGGTGCAAATGATTTTCAATGCTTGATTTGGATATTTTGAGTATGTTGGCTATCTCCCACATGGTATAATGTTGATTGTTCTCAATTAATGTCTCGATTTGATGGCTATCAACTTCAACTTGTGTACCCGACCGTGGAGCATCATCCAGCGAGGAATCTCCAGCACGAAACTTGGCAAACCAGTTTTGACACGTTCAATCAGTCATAGCACCTTCTCCATACAATGCACAAATCTTTTTTTGCGTTTCAGTTGTGTTTTTACCTTTCTTGAAATAATAAAGCGTAATATGCCGAAAATGTTGTTTTTCCCCCTATTTTCTATATTAAAACGGCTACACAAAAAATTCACCAATTTTAATGTACACTGATATGACAGCTGTCACAATACAGTCTAACAAAACTGTTTCAAATGAAGTTAAAGACAACTAAGCGCTACTAGAGCCAGCTTATGGAACGAACAAACTTTTTAGCCAACACAGTATGATCCATTTCCTAAGAGTAAAAATTCTCACATCCAATAGGAAGGGGTGAATAATATAGATTATGGTATATGCATAGGACAAAACATTTGCAGTCATAAAAATTTGCATTTTAGAAAGACATTTAATGGCAAAATTACATAGGTTGTTAAATTTAAAAGGCAGGACTTAAAAAAGAATGAAATAATGCCATTTGCAGCTACATGATGAACCTAGAGAGTATCATACTATGTGAAGTCAGAAAGAGAAAGACAAATACCATATGATATCACTTATATGTGGAATCTAAAATATGACACAAATGAACTTATCTACAAAACAGAAACAGAGTCACAGACATAGAGAATGGACTTGTGGTTGCCACGGAGGAGGGGGCATAGGAGAGGGATGGATTGGGAGTTTGGGATCAGCAGATGTAAACTATCATATATAGAATGGATAAACAAGGTCCTACTGTATGCACAGGGAACTATATTCAGTATCCTGTGATAAACCATAATGGAAAAGCATATGAAAAAGAATATATGTATTTATATTTATTACTGAATCACTTTGCTGTGTAGCAGAAATTAACACAACATTGTAAGTCAACTATACGTCCGTAAAATAAAATTTTGTAAAAATTTAAAAGGTAGGAAATAGTATGTATGATATAAAAACATACTATAGCTAAAAAACAAACCAAAAAACAAAAAGAAACCAAACACAAACAAACAAAAAACTACGCCTAGAAAGACTGGAAGGAATCAGGGATGATTATTTTGTATGTCTCTTCCTCCCCCTTCCCCACTCCCATCCCAGTTTTCTACAATGAACATGTATTAAGTAACCATGTTCCTAGTGATTCTCTAACAGAACTGAATTTATGAAGATATCATCCTTATGCTGCTTTACCTCCAGGTTCTTTGACATTTGCAAATCTTTCTGAGAATATCATAATCACATCTAAAGCAGTCCCTATAATTAAGTATATTTTGGCATTGAGAGCAGGGAAGGGAAGAGGGAATGGAAAGTATTAACCTTTAAAATGGTTGTTTCACCAAAAAAAAAAAAAAAATGGTTGTTTCAAATACTGTATGCTAACACACATATATGGAATCTTAATAAACGGTACTGATGAACCTGGTGGCAGGGCAGGAATAAAGACGCAGACGTAGAGAACAGACTTGAGGGCACAGCAGGGGAAGGGGAAGCTGGGATGAAGTGAGAGAGTAGCACTGACCTGTGTACACTACCAAATGTAAAATGGATGGCTAGTGGGAAGCTGCTGCATAGCACAGGGAGATCAGCTCGACACTGATGACCTAGAGGGGTGGAATAGGGAGGGTGGGAGGGAGACGCAAGAGGGAGGGGATATGGGGATATATGTATACATATAGCTGATTCACTTTGTGGTACAGCAGAAACTAATACATTGTAAAACAATTATACTTCAATAAAGATTAAAAAATAATAAATAAATAAAATGTTTCTTGTAACTGAAAAAAACATCATGTAGTGAGACAAATAAGTTGAAATAAAAGCCATGTAAGCTTTATTGCCTCAAATATGTGGAGGCTGATTATTGCCTTGTTTGATCAGACTTCTAAACTGTGAACACTTCGAGGATGTACAGGGGCTGTGTCTTCTATTAACACATTGAATTAAACAATGGAATACCTACTACAGTCCAGGTATTGTGCTGGGGATATTGTGGTGAACAGTGGATATGTTCCCTGCCCTCATGGAGCATATAGAATAGAAGGAAAAGAAAAGTGATAAAGTAAGTAGTTACAAAAAACTCAATGAGTAGAATGATTGGGGAAGTACAAAGGAGAGAGGTCTGGTCTAGTGAACCCCTCAGGACATAATGAGTAAGATTAAAAACCTCTTAGTACCTTGACATAGAGGGTGCTTGTACATACTTGTTTAATTGGTAAACAAAAAAGATCCTGTAAGTTGATTCTTGGGCTGACTCAGAGGTTCATATACAATCTTTGGTTAAGAGTACAGTACACGAAGAGATCCAAACTGAACTGCATTTCTAGGTTCATGTGTGAACAAATCTACACCCCTCAATGAACCAGGGACTCTATAGACTAAAGATAACCTGGGGCCAAACTGAACTTCCAGGTAGCTCTTGAAATACTGAGCTTGAGCTGACTATGCATCTCCAGAACTGGAGTAGATTCAGATCTGCTGGGGAGGAAAAGTAGAGGAGAATGTGATTTATCCAACACTTAATTTTTTTCCCCTTTAGCAGGAAGTCATTATGCGACTAACACATTTTCATCAGATTTCCTCTGATTTACCGTGAAGTGTATGTGAGAATGATGTGCACTGCCAAGAAATGTGGAATTAGGTTCCAGCCTCCGGCTGTTATCTTAATCTATGAGAATGAAATGATGGGGAAAAGTCGCCAGCGCATCATGCCTGTCCGAAACTTTTCAAAGTATTCAGGTATCTTATGTTTTATCTTGCCTCCTATCTTAAATATTCACTGAGTCAGTTTATAAGAACGATTTGAGTCTCATGTAATGGAATGACATGGCCTTCAGAGTTAGACCGACCAAGGTTCAAGTCGTGACTGTCAGGGTAGGTATGAAATCTTGGCTAAATTACTTAATCTTGGTGAGCATCAGTTTCCTAATCTGTAAAAGGAAATTGATAATCCCACCCTTTGAGATCTGCAGTGTGGGTTAAATGAGATAGCATTATTCAGTAATATTAATTCCCTTCTCTCCCTCCAAATGTGTTTTTTAGTTGTAATCTTGATATTTTCTTGGTACCAGTACTAATATCTAAAGCTGTAAAACTACTTTTTCTTCTCAGATGTTTTCTCCAGTTGAAAGTATTTAACATCTCCTCAAAGTGATTTTAAGTTACAGAAATAAAAAATATATCCCTCCTTCCCCCATCACACTCAAAGCTGTATATAAAGAAATAGTTCTGTAAAATAGTTCATTCCTAAAAGCCAGTTAGCTACTTGACTATAATGACAGGTAATGGTTTCAGTAACTTGTGGTACCTGAATAGTCTGTGGTGTTGCGTGTGGTATAATAGTTTTGTTTTTCCCTCCTAGATTGCAGCAGAGCTGCTGAACAATTAAAGAATAATCCACGACACAAGGGTTACCTGGAACAGGTATCCCTGAAGCAACTGGAGAAGTTATTCAGTTTTTTACGAGGTTACTTGTGGGGGCAGAGTTTGGCAGAAACAATGGAACAAATTCAGCGGGAAACAACCATTGATCCTGAGGAAGACCTGAACAAACTAGATGACAAGGAACTTGCCAAAAGGAAGAGCATCATGGATGAACTTTTTGAGAAAAATCAGAAGAAGAAGGATGATCCAAATTTTGTTTATGACATTGAAGTGGAGTTCCCACAGGATGAACAACTACAGTCCTGTGGCTGGGACACAGAGTCAGCTGACGAGTCCTGATAACCAAAAACTAAAAAAAAAAATTATTGGGTAGCAGAAAATCCATGTTTATACAAGACCATAGATTGGTTGTAGAAAAATCTGTAAAGAACACTATGCATATTGGGTCACGTTTGGATTGATCATGTTACTTTTCAAAACCAAGATACGTAGAGCATCTACTATGTAGGTGCATATGGAATATAGGGAAAACAGAATATAGGAATCTGCCTTTAAGGAGCTTACAGTCTAATGGGAAGATAAGTCAAAAGCTTATGAAAAACTAGTTTAATGGTATTAGGAAGCATTAGATCCAAATGCTTGATAAAGGCTAGAGAGGATCAGAACCTAGATTACGGTAGGGTAGAATAGTCAGGGAGGACTTTGTCCATCAGTGGCAAGATGGTACTTTGCCTGGCCCTTGAAATGGTAGTATTTGGATAGAAGCTTATATAGGATTCCAGATTAAACTGGGAGGAAAAAAAGGGGGATGTTGCAGGGGATTGGTAAAGAGAGAGGAATTAGAACGTTTTATTTGAGGAACAGTAAGCAAATTATAGTTTGATAAGATCAGAGGGCATATGTGGTTGCCAGGGGATTATTCTTTTTTTTTTTTAATTTAATTTATTTATTTATTTTTGGCTGTGTTGGGTCTTCGTTTCTGTGCGAGGGCTTTCTCTGCTTGTGGCAAGCGGGGGCCACTCTTCATCGCGGTGCGCAGGCCTCTTACTGTCGCGGCCTCTCTTGTTGCGGAGCACAGGCTCCAGACGCGCAGGCTCAGTAGTTGTGGCTCACGGGCCTAGTTGCTCCACGGCATGTGGGATCTTCCCAGACCAGGGCTCGAACCCGTGTCCCCTGAATTAGCAGGCAGATTCTCAACCACTGCGCCACCAGGGAAGCCCCACGGGATTATTCTTTATGCATTGTTTTTATATCTATTTAACTCTGGAGTAGAAGAGTACCCCTGCAGAATGCCCTGCAGCTTCAAGTGGATGTAATCTGATGGATAGCAGGGGAATTCTGCCCCATCCCCCTGCCCCAGTATCAGGAAATATGTCCTAAAGACATTCTGAAACCCTGAACCTCTTCCCATAAATAAGAGGTTTGTTTGTAAAATGGGAAATCTACCCATAATAAATGAACATATGTACAGCCAGTTTAGGCCTATTCATGAGTTTGTATCTCCAAAGAGAAGATCTTTGTTGAACAAGGTTATATATGTACAGATATATCTTTCTTCATATTAGAATATTTAATTGGTAGAAATCCTGTTTTCTGCAAGGAAATTAATACCCATTAAATAAAGCTATAAAAGTTACTCATTCTTTCCACCTGTCCATCCCTACTGTCCTTACCATTAAAAGCCTCATTAAAGAGGTCATTCTTGGGCTTCCCTGGTGGTGCAGTGGTTGAGAGTCCGCCTGCCGATGCAGGGGACACGGGTCCGTGCTCCGGTCCGGGAAGAACCCACATGCCGTGGAGCGGCTGGGCCCGTGAGCCATGGCCGCTGAGCCTGTGCGTCCGGAGCCTGTGCTCCGCAACGGGAGAGGCCACAGCAGTGAGAAGCCCGCGAACCGCAAAAAAAAAACAAAACAAACAAAAAAAAACACTGCAATGAGGTATCACCTCACACCAGTCAGAATGGCCGTCATCAAAAAGTCTACAAATAGGGACTTCCCTGGTGGTACAGTGGTTAGGAATCCGCCTGCCAATGCAGGAGATACGGGTTCGAGCCCTGGTCCGGAAGATCCCACATACTGCAGAGCAACTAAGCCTGTGCGCCACAACTACTGAGCCTGTGCTCTAGAGCCCGCAAGCCACAACTACTGAGCCCATGCGCCACAACTACTGAAGCCCGTGTGCCTAGAGCCCGTGCTCCCCAACAAGAGAAGCCACTGCAACGAGAAGCCCCCACATCGCAATGAAGAGTAGACCCCACTCGCCGCAACTAGAGAAAGCCTGCGCGCAGCAACGGAGACCCAACACAGCCAAAATTAAATTAATTAATTAATTTTTTAAAAAGTCTACAAATAATAAAGGCTGGAGAGGGTGTGGAGCAAAGGGAACCCTCCTACACTGCTGGTGGGAATATAAATTGGTGCAGCCACTATGGAGAACAGTATGGCGATTCCTTAAAAAAACTGAAAATAGAATTACCATATGACCCAGCAATCCCACTACTGGGTATATACCCAGAGAAAACCATAATTCAAGAAGACACATGCACCCCAATGCTCATTGCAGCACTATTTACAATAGACAGGACATGGAAGCAACCTAAATGTCCATCACAGAGGAATGGATAAAGAAGATGTGGTACATGTTTACCATAGAGTATTAACCATAAAAAAGAACGAAATATTGCCATTTGCAGCAACATGGATGGACCTAGAGATTGTCATACTGAGTGAAGTAAGTCAGACAGAGAAAGACAAACATTGTATGATACCACTTATATGTGGAATCCTAAAAAATAGTACAAATGAACTTATCTACAAAACAGAAATAGAGTCACAGATGTAGAAAACAAGCTTATGATGGTTACCAGGGGGGAAAGCAGGGTGGCTGGGGAGGGATAAATTGTGAGGTTGGGATTGACATATACACACTACTATATATAAAATAGATAACTAATAAGGACCTACTGTATAGCACAGGGAACTCTACTCAGTACTCTGTAATGACCTATATGGGACAAGAATATAAAAAACAGTGGATATATATATATATGTATAACTGATTCACTTTGCTGTACACCTAAAACTAACACATAACTGTAAATCAACTATAATCCAATAAAATTTTATAAAAAAATAAAGGAATGGGAAGAATAAGAGAGAAGACTGATGATAGTCCAGTTATGATGTCAGGGGCAGGTTCATGATTTCAGTCTTCTTTTTTTTTGTTTTAATTAATTAATTATTTTTTGGCTGTGTTGGGTCTTTGTTGCTGCACGCGGGCTTTCTCTAGTTGTGGCGAGCTGTGGAGGCTACTCTTCATTGCAGTGTGCAGGCTTCTCATTGCAGTGGCTTCTCTTGTCATGGAGCATGGGCTCTACGCACGCAGGTTTCAGTAGTTGCAGCACATGGGCTCAGTAGTTGTGGCACACGGGCTTAGTTGTTCTGTGGCATGTGGGATCTTCCCGGACCAGGGCTTGAACCCATGTCCCCTGCATTGGTAGGCAGATTCTTAACCACTGCGCCACCAGGGAAGTCCAGTCTTCTTCTTAATGAGCCAGGCAGAGCCATGATATTATAGTGAGACTGAGGAGAAGCCAGGGTAAGAGTGAGTAGTTAAGGTGAAAATGAAGGGCGAGCATGTCGATGAAAAAAATTAATCCATAGCCCATCTAAGAAAGAAATGGAAAACTTTGTTCGAATGAAACTGAGTATTATAACCCGGGAGGCAGTCTCTCAGAGAGCTCTGAGAACTGTTCGAAAGAGGTAAGGCGATTTTGTGCAACCAAGCACACATCTCAGTAGAAGGTTGCTACTAGCCATGGGGAATAGACAGCTTTTCTAAGTATGGGAAGATGCAAGAATCCGGGTTTATAAAAAATTTCTCCTGAAAATATCTATCTGAGGGCCAGTTCTGTCAGTTTTCCTAGAGCACAGAGTGCCTCATCCTGATCTTTCGCCCTGAATTCATTTCAGGGTGTATTGTAGGTCAGTGACTGCAGCAGTTAAGGACGTGATTCTTGAATTCAATGGTGGGCAACGTTTTCTTTCTTTCTTTCTTTCTTTTTCTTTCTTTCTTTCTTTCTTTCTTTCTTTCTTTCTTTCTTTTTCTTTCTTTCTTCCTTCCTTCCTTCCTTCCTTCCTTTCTTCTTTCTTTCTTTCTTTCTTTTTTTTATTTTGGCTGCACTGGGTCTTCCTGGCAGCATGCAGGTTCTCTAGTTGCAGCACGCAGAGAGTGGGCTCAGTAGTTGCAGGGCGAAGGCTTAGTTGCAGTATGTGGGATCTTATTTCCCCGACCAGGGATCGAAACCAGACCCTCTGCATTGGGAGCGTGGAGTCCTAACCAGTGGACCACCAGGGAGGTCTCAACATTCTTTGTTTATCGATCACTTCCCTTTCGGTCTTAATTTCGACCAAGGTTTGGGAGGCATTTGGTGACCACTTTGTTCCAGAGCACCAGGAATGCTCATTCCCAGGTCAGCAAGGATTTCATTGATAGGCCACTCAGTGCTATTGCTGGACTAGGCCCTGTTAACAGCAGCCAAAAGTCTGTGGATTGCCTGTCTTACTAGTCTGTTATGGTCTAGGAAATGGCTCCCTCTCGTTGCTTCTTCCCGTATCTAGAGTTACACTATTACAATCATTGGTCTTATAGGACTATATATTTGGTCAATCATTTCAGGTCACTTAGGCATCATTAATTTTACCTGAGGCTCAGTCACATATTTGGTAATGCAAGAAATAATAATCTTGTAAAATAGGCAGAATATAAGAATACAGCTAGTAACATTAATAAGGTCATAAGTATTTAAGCTAAGGACCTCCATGAAGTGTGGCCCAGTATCTCCCCAGGTTGTCTGATCAGTCTGTTCTGCACCAATCACTGTCTTTTTTTTTTAATATTTATTTATTTATATTTATTGAAGTATGGTTGATTTATAATGTGTTAATTTCAGGTTTACAGCAAAGTGATTCAGTTACAAACACACATACACACACATATATATATATTCTTTTGTAGATTCTTTTCACATATAGGCTATTACAAAATATTGAGTATAGGTCCCTGACCAATCACTATGTTTTTTTAAATTAATTAATTAATTTTATTTTTGGCTGCGTTGGGTCTTTGTTGCTGCTCTCAGGCTTTCTCTCGTTGCGGCGAGCAAGGGCTACTCCGTTGTGGTGCACGGGCTTCTCATTGCGGTGGGTGGCGTCTCCTGTTGTGGAGCATGGGCTCTAGGTGCGCAGGTTTCAGTAGTTGTGGCATGCAGGCTCCGTAGTTGTGGCTCACAGGCTCTAGAGCACAGGCTCAGTAGTTGTGATACACAGGTTTAGTTGCTCCGTGGCATGTGGGATCTTCCTGAACCAGGGCTCGAACCCATGTCCCCTGCATTGGCAGGCGGATTCTTAACCTCTGCACCACCAGGGAAGTCCCTGAAAATTTTTATGTTTTTCTTGTCTTCCCTTAAAATGTGATTTTTTATTTCATTAAGAAAAAGGAGAGGACTTCCCTGGTAGTCCAGCAGTAAAGAATCCACCTTCCAATGCAGGGGACGTGGGTTTGAGCCCTGGTTGGGGAACTAAAATCCCACATGCCACGGAAGAACTAAGCCCACACATGGCAACTAGTGAGCCTGCGCGCCTCAACTAGGGAGGCTGTGTGCCACAAACTACAGAGCCCATGTGCTCTGGAGCCTGCAGGCCACAACTAGAGAGAAGTCTGTAGGCCACAACTAGAGAGAAGTCTGTGCACCACAACAAAGAGCCTGAGTGCCACAGTGAGAGATCCCGCCTGCCAAAATGAAGATCCCACATGCCGCAACTAAGACCCGACACAGCCAAAAATAGAAAGAAAGAAAGAAAGAAAGAAGGAAAGAAGGAAAGAAAGAAAGAAAGAAAGGAGGAGCTTTGTTCAGATGGAAGGGTGAGGTTGGATGTGTTCAACATAGATGGAGAAAGTAGACTGTGGGGAGTCAAATGAAAACCTACAACCCAGGGGTCACAAACTGAAAAGGATCTCCCCTATCCTCACCTTCTCTCTTCTAGAAACGAACTAACAAAAGAACTTCCCCTGGCCAAGTTTACAAGAGTGTTAACAGCTGAATGAACAATCAACCTTCAAGCTCAAAATTTTTAGCTTTTATGGCTATAAAATCCTCTCAGTGGTTCACCATTTCACGCTGTAGCAGATACTGTTATATAGCAGATTACCTACTCAACATCCTTTCACTTCCTTCACTGCCTGCAGCGGCCCAATACTGTTTGTTCAGGTATAACCCCTCCCACATAAGTCTCAGATCTAGAGGCAAAGACCGTTTGGTCTCAATAAATCCCAGTAGTTCCATTTCATTGCCTATGATTGGTTTAGAGATGGGCATGTTACCCAGTTCTAGCCAATGAGATGTGAAGGGGGATCTACAAGGACCTGTGAAATAGGTGTTCACTATTTTTTGGAGAAAAGGAGTCTCCTCTATTTCTCTGGACATGGTTGTATCTGAATGTGACACCTGGAAATACTGCAGTCATTTTGTGGCCAGTCTGAGGATGACGCTGATCATTAATGAGGGCAGAACAAAGAGAATCACAGAAAGATGGAGCCAGAGCCCTGGAATACTGCACCTGGAGCCTGCCCTACCTTTGGATATTATGTTACATGAAATAAATTTCCCCATTTTTAAGCCAATTTAAGTGGATGTTTTTCTCTTTTTTGCATCCAAAAAACTCCTGTTAACAAAGGAACAAACCTCTTCCATTGGCCTCTTTCATTTCTGGACCCAGTATGGACAATGTGTGTTTTAAGGATAGACCCAGAGACCTCTGGGAAGAGATTGATACAGTGGACAGAGCAAAGCACAAGAGAGTGAGGAAGGCTAGGCAACTGGCAAGGGCAGTACAAAGCCGTGGACCTTGGACTCTAAGGCTGTGTGGAGTCCTGTGGAGCCAGGAGGAACTGAGTCAAATGGGAGGGGCTGAGCAATGAAAAGTACTAGAAAGGGTGGCATCAGAGGGCAGGTCTGGCAAGTTGTGACAGGTGAGCTTGGGAGAAAACAATAAAGCAATTGGGATAGAGAACGGATATTCTGAGTTAAGAGATCTCAGAAGTTTAGTAAGTCCTAGTGGTGATGAGATCCAGCATCTGAATTTGACAGACCAAGACTGATAGAGAGGGAAATCCATAAAATCAAAAAAGTTAGGGAGCCTTGTGAAATTAAGGAGTCTGGAGGAGCAGTAGCCCAGATGCTGAAAGATCCTGGGAATACTGATCGATGAAGGGCAAATGGAAGAAGAAACTCAGCCAGTTCCTAAAGTCATTTGGGTAGGTATGAAATGCTTACTATGGTTTTGGGCAACTGCATCAATAATATGAAGAAGAAAATGTAAAAAGATGGAATTCATATTACATGTTTAGGAAGAGGGAGAGAAAAGGTACAGAGGAGAAAATGATAAAAGATTAGAGGGTTGTTTTTTTTTTTAAGTCAGAAAAAAGTTCCTATATGTGTTCCACCAGAAGCAAAAAACAAACAAACAAAATTGGCAGTACCTGTTCAAGACAGGATTTTCTTTAAACTGAATGAATGATCCTTGCTCTTAACCTAGGTATGGACACCCTAATGCATGATTATGGATCCAGGAACTTTCAGTTTCTGGTAAGAACTCTTAGGTTAGCAAATTCCATTAAGGTTGCCATCTTGACCTTGTTAATAGTAGCATTACATAGTTGGGACAGCAAAATTACCATGTGCCTCTACACTTAAAAGGAAATCTTAACCAGAGCCAAGCAACTGTCATCACTATCATTAAATACTTGTTGATTCCACTGTTCCTCTTCCCTGTTATTAGATACTGGGTACTACATAATTTTCATGTTTTGGGTCTGATGGATTCTCCACCAACAAGAAACTTAGAGGTATCCATTATGTCTGATAATGAACCATAATAAAATGGATAAATTAAAATCCTAATGTAATCCTCAAAGTGCATTTTAGCCAAAACCTTTAAACTCTTCTCTCACTTTCCCTCTTTCCCTCCACTCTACGCCAAACACTTTCACCCTGAAATCAGAGTTATCAACTAGTAACAAAAGAAGTTTTGTGAGATTTATGTTTTCTCTCTCATTATCCACTGTTCAACATTTGAAAAATACTAACATGGTCCAAAACAGGGAAAAGACTAACAGGAGAAATACATATAAACTTTATATTAATATATATATGAAAAAAACTTGTGTTATGAAAAATTATCCCAAACTTAAAATAAGGCAAAACATGAGGGCCACATGTCTTTTCAATATTATACTATAGCATTGTGTAGAAGCTTTTCCAAAGATTGCTTAATTTTCTAGGACAATGTATCTGTGTTTGACTTTGAGGTTTACTATTTGATTGGAACCCAGACACTGTTAACATGAAATTTTCTGTCCAGTAAAGGAGATAACCTATAGGTTTACTTGCCTATAGGACATTAACCACTTTTGTATCTAACCTAGCAGTCTTATTCTAACATTCCTTTGTGAAAACGTATAAACACTTAGTCCTTCAAAATACTTTTGGAACCAGCTTTACCATCTTATTGGTCCCCTTCATCAATGAGTTAATGAATCTTCATCAATGAGTTAATGAATTAACTTCATTAATGAATTAACTTCATCAATGAGTTAATGAATTAGCATATGTTCATTTTATATTGGTTATGAGAATTACGTTTTTAAAATTTTGAAAATTATGCTTTGACACCTGATAGCCCTTATGATAAAAGGATTAACATCTTTTTAGACTTTGGAAGCATGCTTTTGATATAATGTGCTGATATTTTTTTAACTTTCAAATATGACATTTCCACCTATGAGAGGAGCTAGGAACAGGAGGCAGGAAAGAGCTGAAAGCTTGAGGCAAAAGACAAAGAGGCCAAGTTGAGAAGTTAGACAAATAAAGGACAATTGCCATATGAGGGCTCACACCTCTTAGGGTCCCCGCAGGCCCAAGCAAGCAAGCGGTGTCACCATCTTTCTGACACCACCTCTGAGCAGGCCCACCCTAGCACTGCCAAGCTGCCCATTGGGACCCCAGAATGAGAGGGCTGGAGACAGCAACCTGGTTGGAAAGTTTGGGGGTAAGTAGGAGCAGTAGCTAGGGGAATTGTCTTGAATATGCATAGCAAACACATTGTGTATTTTATAGGCCCTCCCAGGCCACACCTTGGTTCTGCCATTACCCAAAGCCATGGTTTGGTCTTAGGGAACTGGGATGTCCAACTACTGATGCTAAAATTAAAATTAACTCCCCCACTACCATCAGAGGGCAGTACGTTTTAAAAAATTTATCAAAAAGTAGCTTTGACCTGGCCCTGGAAGGATGTTAGTAGTGTTTTCTTAAAATTTAAACAATGTGCCTACATCTATATCCAGAGTGAGTTCGGAGTGAGTCTTGCTCAGCCTTGTCTGTTGTTTTTAAATACTCTTTTTAAAATGCTAAGTTTTCTGTGTCATACTTAGATTCATTCATTTTAAACACTTAATATGTGCCGAGCACTATTCTAGGTAATAGGGATACAGAGGAGAATAAGGCAGAGAGGACCCTGCTTTTACGGAGCTCACATTTCAGTGGGGAGAAATAAGTAAATAAGAAAAGTATCATGTGATCATAAACGCTGTGAAGATAAATTAAAGTACGGTAATATGGGGAAAATCCTTCACTTAATCATCGCTTCCTCCTGCAGCATCTAAAAAGACAAGGAAAAAAATTCTATCAGCCTGATAAAGCCACAGATGCAAATTCCAAGACCATGTAACTAAAACACCTGTAAGAGCAAGTCATATTTTATGGCGTTATATGCTCAATAAGCTTTACTTTTAAAATCCAACTTCATCTTTTCCTAGCTGTTTCCAATTTTCATCCACTCCTATGCCTGACTTCATTTTCTTCAAAAGGCTAATGAGATGTCACTCTAAGAAGAAGGACACAGGAGTTAGTTTTTCTTGTTTCCACCCTTTGGAAATAAGCCTGTTAGTCACAGCTGAACCCAAACCTTCCTTTAAGACTACGGGGTGGAGCTTACGTAACTTGCATGTGTGAGTGCATGCGTAGAAGCAGCTGCATGCCCAGTAGTCACTGAGGCTGGTAACTGAGGAAGATCTTCATCTTCCTCCCTTCCCCTTAGTTTCCTCCTCTATAAAATGCAATATTAGGGCTTCCCTGGTGGCGCAGTGGTTGAGAGTCCGCCTGCCGATGCAGGGGACATGGGTTCGTGCCCCGGTCCGGGAAGATCCCACAGGCCGTGGAGCGGCTGGGCGCGTGAGCCATGGCCACTGAGCCTGCGTGTCCGGAGCCTGTGCTCCGCAACAGGAGAGGCCACAGCAATGAGAGGCCCGCGTACCGCAAAAAAAAAAAAAAAAAAAAAGCAATATTAGTATCTGTTTTCACTGGGCCAGTGTAAAGATGAAAGATTAAATAAGAGTGTACTCAATAAGTGGAAGTTTAAAAAAGTGTTTCTCGCCTCCACCTCCCCCCTAAGCTCCAGATATACGTTAGCAGTCTTCCAGATGTACGAAAGTAACACTAAAATTCAAGGCAACTAAGGCTGGGAAGTAATAGCCATTGAAAAACAGAATCAAGATTTTAAAATATTTTTCATGACTGGACTAAAACCAACAGGATGAAATTTTATGGAGCTAAAAGTAACGTCCAGCTCTTACATTAAGAAATGTCAACTGCAGGAGCACAGGATGGGAAAGAATTCACTTAAAAGCAATTAATGTGAAACAGAGGAGGTTTTGTAGACAGCAGATTCAGTATGAACAGACTGGAGAGTGGCTGCCAAGGAAGCTAATGTAATCCCACAATGCACTAATTGAGGCTTAATGTCCAGATCAAGGGGAGGAATGGCCCCGATGCACAGCGCCCTGGCCAGATCCTGTCTGGAGCCAAATTCTCCTTCAGGAGCCTTATCTTAAAGGGGACATGGACCAACTGGAGTATGTTCCGCAGGGAGTGACCACGTCACACGAGAATCTATTGGAAGACGTGATGAGGCTTTTGCCTGGAAAAGAGAAGATGGTCTTTATGAACATTTATTTAAAGACCTTTCATGTGGAAGAATGTAGCAGTACTTCCGGAGGGAAAAATTAGGCACAGTGGTTGGAAGTTTAGGGAGCAGTTCTTAGTAAAAGGAAGAAGTCTCTGAGGATGAAAGCTTCCAGCAGTAGGAAGGATGACTTTGTGCAGTAGTGATCTGGCTGTCCCTGAAAGCAATCTCTCAAGGCTCTGGATGGGAGGTCAACCAGATCAGTCTTTTTCAAACCGCTCTCTACGGAGTGTCATCCCAGGGAGCCGGGGTAGGGGAGGGGTGGGGAATGGTAATTGTTCCCGAGTGATAGGAAGGAAGGAGACCAAGGACGTGGGAACTGGACCCCCAACTTAACCACAGCAGCTCAGTCCTTATGTTTCTAAGTTTAACCCATTTCAGAGTTCCACCTGAGATATTTCTTAAAGCTCTGCTTATAAAATCAACTTTTGCAAACCATTGGAGATGATGGCTTTATCACCAACTCAGGTGGTGACCCCACACCCCCTCTCTTAGGACTACGACTGTCAGAGAGCAGTCTAGAGCAGGGACTAGATAAATCCTAGCTTTGCCTGAGCTCAATCACTTCTGGAGCTTTCTAAATCATCCCTCCCGCCTCCACTCCCTTAAGAAAAAAAAAGCAGTCTCAGTCTTTTGGTTAGTAGCTCTTGAGAAGGTCTGACAATTTGCTGGATAATTAACATTAACCTTTAAGCCTTCATCACACGCCCTTTTCCCAAAAGCCTTCCTCCTGTCGTGTCTCCTCCATCAGTCTCCACATCTGGCACGGAGAAGAGAAATCCTGGGGCCAAGTTTCAGGCAGAACTTTAGCCCCAGACGGCGGTAATTCTCCTGTCCCTGCAGGCCCTCCAGGAAATACGTGACGGGCACAGGCCCTTGGAGGGGAGCTTATCCCTTCCTACTAGGTGGAGTTTCCCTCCCACCCCAGGCTTGAGTTCTCCCCTCCCTACTCAGAACCTCCTCGTTACCACTATTTATAACAAGGCTTCCCAAACCAGGCTTCTCTTTACAGTTGTCATAAAAATTTGAGCAGCTTTTAAAAGTATAGACTCAGTCACTCCTCAGATGCGAATCAGAATCTCTCAGGGTGGGATCTAGGAATCTGTATTTGTAACAGACTGGCTTCCCCAAGGCACATCAGTTGGGAACCACTGGTCTCAACCATCACGTTGGCAAAGAGTCCATCTCACTCTGTAGGACTGCTGTCTTATTTATGCATCCCATCTTGAAGGGCAGGACCATGTGTCACTTGGATTTGTTCCTCCACTTCCTACCACCAGATCCACATTGCAGCAGCTGACAATGGGTGAAGCATGAGCAGCGCCTGGAGTCCCTTTAGCTGCTCTACTTCTCCCGAGATTTTCAGTTGCAAAAGTCTCTTCTTTGCTATCACTGGTTCGCAAACTTCCCAATGAATCAGACTCACCTGGAGGGCCTGTTAAAACAGATTGATGGGCCCCACCCTTAGAGTTTCTGACTTAGTAGGTCTGCAGAAGGGTCTAAGAATTTGCATTTCTAACAAATTCCCCAGACTGCATTTTGAGGAATACTGCACTAGACTCTTGCTTTCCTTCTTTCTTGTCGTGGGTATACATGCTTCTAATCTACACTTCCCTTTCGTACATATTAACTCCAGTATATCCCATAGTGTCTCTCTGCTTATAGGCCTCTCCTCTTATAACTACATTATTTCTATGCGATTCAGGTATACGATGGGCTTCTATCTCAAACCTCCCCACAATCCCTGGTTCTGTGGCCCAGGGGTTCACCCTTACAAGGTGTTCTGCACTTAGAAGCATTCTTGCTGAAGAAATTCAGAAAAGGGAAGTACTATTATAGGCCGGAGCAATTGGGAAAGCTTCAGAAAAAAGGGGTCAGATTTCAGTTCATCCTCAAAGGGAGAGGAAAGAGCATTTATGACAGAGAAGCATATCGCCAGTGACCCCTGAAAGCAGGAGCGTATATTGGAATGACACGGAGGAAACAGACTCACCCTGGAACACGCCTCTCTTCCATGAGGTGGTATATGTCATGGGAAGGCATCCTGTCTGTTTCCACATCTATTACAACTTACCAACCACACTGGAGGCAAAGTGACGTTGATTTTGTTGTTTCAGGTTATTAGCTGTTCAGGAGCCCCAGGGGCAGCAGTGCTGCGTGGGCCAAGCAGCCTGGGCATCACCGTCAAGAGAATGAGCTTGTTTGCTCCTAAGGCCCAGGATAGCTAATTCCACTTCTTCTTTCTGTGGAAAAAGCCCCCCACCCTTAGGGGTGTGGCAAGAGCTGACCTGAGGAAGAAGCTTTGCTCAATAGGAAATGAGCTATGATTGTGAAATGAGGAAGCCCTGCTAAGGTTCAGCTTGATGGTTTTGAATTACAAAAAGAAAAGAATGAGTGAAAAGGGAACATAATAGTGGACAATTGGAAAAAGCCCAAATATCCATCAATAAGACATGGGTTAAGTGCATTGTGCTGTGGGCATATTGGGAAGCCCATAGGGACAAAGAGGTAGACTAGGGACCTGGAAATACCTCCTAGCTGCACTGTTGAGAGAAACCAGTTGCCAAATAACGAGTAAATTATATTCCCATGATTTTTTAAAAAATCAGTTAAAAACTCTTGAAGGATCATCACAAGTTAACTTTAATCATGGCCTGTGGAGAGGGGAGTGAAGTTTAAGTGAGAGGGGAGGAACTTAAGTGAGATTTTTTAGTTTTTAAAAATAAATTTCTAAATGGTTTCAATTTTTACATGTAATTTTTTATTTTTATTTTTTGGCCACGCCACCCACGGGATCTTAGTTTCCTGACCCGGGCCCTGGGCAGTGAAAGCGTCAAGTCCCAACCCCTGGACCACTAGGGAACTCTCATATTCTACATGTTTTAGACCTATTATTAACTTATTTAATCCGCCCAATAAGCCTATTTTATAGATAAGGAAACTGAGGCACAGAGCACTTAAATAGCCCACCCAAGGACATGCAGGTAATACATGGGAGAGCCAGGATTTGAGCTGAGGTCACCTGGCTCCAGAATTTGTGCACTAAACCACCTCACTATTATGTCTCTCAGTGGACCATGTTGGGCCATTGGATGTTAACCATAAATGTAATATGATCCCAGTTAATAAACAAACCATATGTATAGAAAAAAATGGAATTCAAGTCTCTAAAGCTATCCTTTTAAAACACTGATCCAAATATTCACTGTGAATTCCAGCTCAGATGGGATAATTCAGGCACGAATTAAGTGATTTCAGAGCTCAAGGAAAGCCTCGCTTCTCTCCCCTACTCCAAACTGTTGGTTAACATTTCTTAAACAAGGATTAAATGTTTTTACTACCCTATTTGGTTTAACATGCAAATATCTCTGGGCAAGGTATAACTATCTTGGATTTAATTGTCCAAATCTCTGCTTTAATACTATTAAGGTGTAAGTAGCAACTATACACAAAGATTAGGTTGTGATAGGGAAAGGGAAAAAACAGGCAGGAAGGAGACAGCTTGAGAGCACCACAGAGTTCTTATGTGGAAGGCTGGAGGAGGCAGGTTATCATAAACTAGCTATTGATGACACTGCTTTACATGATACAAGCCTTACCTTTTATAAGCATTTGCCCATGTATTTTACACATTCGGTCCTTCCTAGGGCTAGGGAAGATAGATATACCCATTTTACAGAAAAGGAAATCAAGTTTTCAGGACATTGTGGCTTGGTTAATTACCAAGTTGGAGCTGGAACCCAAAACTCATAATTCTCCTTTCAGGACTCTTGAATCACACCTAAATACCTCAGCTACATCACTGCCTTGCTCAGGGATAGGCTGGAGCCAGCAGATGAAAGTGAAAAAGTGTAGCAGACAAAAGATCCACGTGTTAAGGGTAGCAATGGGGTCCTGGCCAAGACCCACTGAGGGATGTCCAGGTGGGAAGACAGAGCAGGAGCCCTGGTCAACTAAGAAGCAACATGAGGGTGCCAGGTCACAAGGTGGGGGAAAGGCCTGGGGACTGGCACCACGTCAGCTGTGGAGCAGGGCAAGGGTTGACTTCGGCATCCATCTGCCAGGACTTTGCTCCCACTCCATCCCCATTTCTAGATCTTCCTCCAACTCCTTTCACTTCTTCTGTTGCTTCCCTTTCCCACTCCAACTCCAAACTCATATTTGACAGTATTGAAAAATGGGGAAATTCATGATATTTTTTAAAAAGAAAATTATTCTATCGATGGAGTTGGAGTAGTATTCCTATTCATTTGGGTTCCAATTACAAGTCCTACTAATTATTTGAGCTTCTTTCCATTTTATCAGCTAATTAGGATGGGTGAAGCTCTATAAATCAGTTGCTTCACTTCTTAATTAAATCCAATTAATCTATTTACTGCTGCATTCAATCTTGAATTCTTTTCATATTCTCTCTACCTGCTAGTACTACAAGTTTTAATGCTTAAATGATCTCCAGCAGGATTTTGTGTAACTCCCACAGCTTTGAGTCTGTGGTCACATCTCCTAAAAAGGCCATTCTAAGGACATAAAGACATGGATATGCTCCCTAAATCCTTGTGATCTGGAGGAGAAGGAAAAATACAAATGAAAATAAATATACTACAATTCCTCCCGGGTAATTGGATGACTCCTGAAACTTCCTGCAGTGTGTGTACTACTGATAGTAGGAGGAGGGGAAAGGCACTGAGAACGTAAGAAAATTAGCAATTAAAAAGCTATTGTGAGAGTCGCCCCCGCTCGCCGCAACTGGAGAAAGCCCTCACACAGAAACGAAGACCCAACACAGCCAAAAATAAATAAATTAATTAATTAAAAAAAGAAGCTATTGTGCATTACAAGGAAGGCATCTCATGATTTTTGTTTTACAGTTTCCACCTTTAATTTTTGCCCTTACTACGGCCCACAGAGTTCTAAAAATAGCCACCAGGGGGCAGGAGTGTGCCAATGTCAGGCGTTTGAAACCGCTGGGTTTGGGTTTCCTTGCAGAGAATTTCCTTAGGAAGGAATTACTGTTCCTACTACACAGGTTAAGGAGCTAAGGGAGAGAGAAGTAAAAAGTAGGCAACTCAGCATCATGTGCGTGGCAGAGGTAGGATTTGAACACTGGTTTTGGTAATCCATCCAGCTTTTTTTTAAAAATAAAATTTATTTATTTATTTTTGGCTGCGTTGGGTCTTCGTTGCTGCGCGCAGGCTTTCTCTAGTTGCGGTGAGTGGGGGCTACTCCTTGTTGTGGTGTGCGGGCTTCTCATTGCAGTGGCTTCTCTTGTTGCGGAGCACGGGCTCTAGGCATGCAGGCTTCAGTAGTTGTGGCTCCTGGGATCAGTAGTTGTGGCTCGTGGGCTCTAGAGCGCAGGCTCAGTAGTTGTGGTGCACAGGCTTAGTTGCTCTGTGGCATGTGGGATCTTCCCAGACCAGGGCTCGAATCTCTGTCCCCTGCATTGGTAGGCGGATTCTTAACCGCTGTGCTACCAGGGAAGCCCCCAGCAGGCTCTTTTAGTGCTCACCTGAGTTTGTGGCTTTGATTTCCACATTGTTTTTCCAAAGGTTTACAACCCCCTTTTATTAAAGGCAATAAATTAAGAAAAGCTTAAACAATGTTACTGTAACTGCTTCTTTTTTCCTATTTTCTCTCACTTATTCCTAATTTTTGTCATTCACAATTCTTCTTTCATCCCTGGACCTAATGTCAAAGAGAGAGCCTCGTTCCCTTCCACCAACCTTGACTTTTATGTCCCTCAGTTAAGAAATCAGTTCTGTGACAGCTTCTGTCCTGTTGTCTATAATTTACTTTGACGGCTTCAGCAGAACCACAGCGATATAAACATGTGTGAAGTACACTGGATTTACAAGCCTGAGACAGCAGGAGTGTTTTCTCCAGAGGTGGTGAGCAAAGCTTGTCATGAAATACCTCCCACATTCCTGGTCCAGTTCACACCAGAGGCTTTGTTAACTAGCAAAATGGATGTTAGACATGTTTCCCTTGGTGACATTAGTAGTGACCCAAGAGGTGTGGATTCCCTGGAAATATTGAAGAGCACCCCTGCCATTGCATGGTCAGAGTCACAGGCTGGTGGCCCAAACCCTGTAGAATGGTGTTCTGGGCTTGTCTCCTAAATGGTCCTGTAATCCAGCCACTGACTCAGAAGAGTCTTGGCCCTTTGAGTTTGACAAGATGGCAGTTGAATCCTCACAGGAGACTCACGTTTTATTTGTTTCAAGTGAGATGGAGTTCTTAAAACAACACCCACCCAACAAGCCCACCTTGTTCTGTGGGCTTCATCAAGTCCACAGAACAAGTTTTAAGACGGGTTTCTAAGCCTGCCTGATAATAACCATTATGTGTGTGTGGCCAAATTTGGGCTGAGACTTGCTTTCATTGTAGCGGCAACACTGTGGGTTGGGAGACCTATGGACCTCATGTGTTATCTACCAGATAGACCCTCATAATTATAAACAGCCCAGTTGCCTTGGGTTGGTTCACTATGTTTTGCTTACACCTTGCTTTGGAGAAAATCCCCTCAGGAAATATATCTGCATCTCTTTCCTTCTTGCATGAGGGAAAAGTACAGGGAGGAAGGATTGTCACCTACGTCCCTTCTCCACACATTCACCACTCACTGGAGGAAATAGCTTTCCTTCCTTTCTGTTATTCAGAGGCCTGTTTCCCACAGCTCCTTTTTTTTTTTTTTTTTTAACTTTCTCACAGGCAATAGCATGTGTGTTAATAAGCCCCTTGGCAAGTTTTCCTAAGCAGGGTTGTAACACTGGCAATTCACTTTTTGAAAAAACGTTTATCTCAAATGTTTAAAGCAACAATCTCCATTGAAATACAAGATAATATTGAAAAGAAAATAAATGTATTTAATCATTATGGGGTGGCTATTTTTACACTTTTTTTCTTGGTAAGGAGATGTCTTTGGATTCTAATGGAGTCCTGAAGAGTCAACTCAGGAATTACGACACTGCCCCCTCAACATCTGTCTCCAAATTCACTTCTTTGCTCCAGACTTTCATTATCTATTGTCTACACTGTTATTATTGTCTAGATTGGTTACTATTTTTGTTCCATTGTTCTTTTATTTTATAGAAATGTAGCAAAGTGCATCAATTTAAAATGTACAGTTCAATGAATATTTACATATGTATACATCTCTGGTGCCCCAGAAGGCTCCCTATGCCCCTTCCTTGTCAATACCCAGCCCCCCAAAGGTTACAACTACTCTGACTTCTATTGATACTACCATAGAGTGTTTCCATCTTGTCTCGAACATAATTGAGTGAAAGAGTATGTACTCTTTGGCATCCAGCTTCTTTGCTTGACACAGGGCAGTGAGATTTATCCACTGTGGCATGTAACAGTAATTCACTCTTTTATATTGCTGTGTGGTATTCCATTATATGAATATATCACAATTTGGTTATCCATCCCTCTGAAGTTGTTGCTAGTGTTTGGCTATTATGAATAAAACTGCTAGAAACGTTCTTGCACTTGTCTTTTGGTGGACTCATTTTCCTTGGAGGTATACTATGAATGGGATTACTTGGCTGTAGGATAGGCATGCAATTAGCTTTAGCACACACTATCCTACAATTTCCCGAAGTTGCATAAATATACATTCCCACCAGCAATGGAGAGAGTTCAATTGTTTCATATATTCATTAATGACTGTTGTCAGTCTTTTAAATTTGAACCACTGTAGTGAATGGGTATTAGTAAATGATTGTAGATTTAACTGCATTTTGCTTATTTGAACATCTTTTTATGTGCTTATTTGTCCATTTGGATAACCTCTTTTGTGGAATTTTGCTTGTGTCTTTTGCCCATTTTTAAAAAATTAGGTTGTCTTTTTCTTACTTATTTTTAGAAATACTTTATATATTCTTATAATGGGGCTTTTGTTGACTATATACATTGTGAAAATCTTCTCCAGTACAAGGCTTGATTTTCATTCTCAATAACATCTTTGATAAGCACTCTTAATTTTAATCAATCTGAAGCATAATTTTTTTCTTTTGTGTATTGCTTTGTGTGTCCTGCCTAAAAAAATCTTGCTTACCCCAAAGTCATGAAGATATGCTCTTATTTTCTTACATAAATTCTATCGTTTCAGTTCTAATGCTCAGGTCTATAATCCATTTCAAATGAAATGTTGCTTATGGTGTCAAATAGAGGATCAAGGTTCTCCTTTTTCTTTTTCTGTAAGAATATCCAGTTGCTGTAGTCCCATTTGTTGACAAGACCATCCTTTCCCCATTGAATTTCAGTGGTGCCTTTGTTGTATATCAAGTGACTCTATATGTGTTGAGTTTATTTCTTAACTTTCTATTCTCTTCTGTGAATGTATTTCTTTGTCTTTATCCCCATACAATGCTGTCTTGTTAATTGTAGCTTTATATTAAGTCTTGAAATCTGGTAGTGTGACTCCTCCAACTTTGATCTTCTTGAATACACCTTGACTCTTCTAGGTCCTTTGCATTTCCATATACATTTTAGAATCTTCCCATCAATTTCTACAAAAAATCTTCCTGGGATTTTGATTGGGATTGAACTGAATCTATAGATCAATTTAGTGAGATTTGACTTCTTAGTAATATGAGCCTTCTAATCCATGAACATTGTATATTTTTCCATTGATACGTTTTCTTTAATTTCTCTTAATGTTTTGTAGTTTTCAGTGTAGGGCTTTTGCATATCTTTCATTATATTTATTCCTAAATATTTAGTGTTTTTAAGCTATTATAAATTATATTTTTAAGATTTTCATTTTCTAATTGATCATAAAACATGATCAGTTGTTTTTTGTATATTGATTTTCTATCCAATAACCTTACTTAATTCATTTTTGAATTCTAATAGTATATTTGCAGATTCTTTCAGATTTTCTATGTGTATTATCTTGTCATCGGTAAATAATGCCATTTTTATTTCTGATTTTTATGCCTTTTTCCCTTTGCTTTATAGTAATTGCTAGAACCTCTGGTACAATATTGAATTCTGGTGGTAACAGAACCACCAATCAGTCATGTTTCTGATGTTAGGGGGAAGTGCTCAGTAAGTGTGATGATACCTATAGGCTTTTTGGAGATAGATACCATTTATTAGATTAATAAGGGTTTCTCTCAATTATTGGTTTGCTTAGTGTTTTATCACTAGCTGTTTATAATTTTGTCAAATGCTTTTTCTACATATTGAGGTGATTCTCCTTTAACCTTTTTTTTGCGGGGGCGGGGAGGCCATGCCATGCAGCATGTGGGATCTTAGTTCTCAGACCAGGGATCAAATCTGTGCCTCTTGCATTAGGAGCTTGGAGTCTTAACCACTGGAACGCCAGGGAAGTCCCTCCTTTAATCTTTAATGCAAAATGTATACTGATTGATTTTAAAATGTTATACTATTCTTGCATTACTGAAACAAATCTGGCATTACTGATCAAGATGTGATATACTTTTTGGATATTGCTGGATTTGGTTTGCTAGTATTTTGGTTAGGATATTTATATCTAGGTTCATAAAAGATATTGTCTAATAATTTTCTTTTTTGTAATGTAATTTTTCTTTTTTGACATCAGGATTATCTTAGTATTGTAAATAGGTTGAAAGTATTCCCTTTTCCCCAACTCTTTGAAAGTATTTGAACAATATTGATATTGTTTCTTTCTTAAATATTTTGAGTAGCTCACTGGGGAAGCCATCTGGACATGAAATTTTCTTTGTGAGAAGTTTTTATTTTTAAATTAAATTTAATTAATTAATTTTTAATATATTTATTTATTTATTTTTGGCTGCGTTGGGTGTTCGTTGCTGCACACTGGCTTTCCCTAGTCGCGGTGAGCGGGGGCTACTCTTCATTGCTGTGTGGGGCTTCTCATTGCAGTGGCTTCTCTTGTTGCAGAGCACAGGCTCTAGAGCGCAGGCTCAGTAGTTGTGGCGCAAGGGCTTAGTTACTCTGTGGCATGTGGGATCTTCTCAGACCAGGGCTCAAACCCATGTCCCCTGCATTGGCAGGCAGATTCTTAACCACTATACCACCAGGGAAGTCCCTGTGATAAGGTTTTAATTACAGATTCAATTTATAGAACTATTCAGATTTTTTCTTTCTTCTTATATCAGTTTTACCTGTATTTTTCAAGGAATTTGCTAATTTCATCTAAATTGTTCAATTTATTGCACAAAGATAGTTATACCATCTTATTATCTTTTTAATGTTGTAGGGTCTGCAGCAATATTCTTATTTTCATTCCTGATATTGATAATTTGTGTTTTTTCCTCTTTATCAGTCTTGCTAGGAATTTTTTAAAATAAACTTTTTACTTTGGAATAATGTTAGATTTACAGAAAAGGTACAAAAATAGTACAGAACGTGCCCATACCCCTCTCACCCAATTTGTTTCCCCTTGTCAAAACTACGAAACCAACCTTGGTATGTTACTACTAGCCAAACTCCAGATTCATATGTTACTAGATTTTTTTCATTAATTTATGACCTTTGTTCCAGTATCTGTCCTAGGTTACTACATTGTGTTTAGTTATTAGTTTCTTAGTCTCTCCTTGTTTTTCATGACCTTCACGGTTTTGAGGAGTACTGGTCAAGTATTTTGTAGAAAGTTCCTCAAATTGGGTTTGTCTTACGTTTTTCTTATGATTAGACTGAGATTATGGGTTTGTGGAAAGAATTCCATGAGGCGATGTACCTATCTCATCACATCATATCAGGGGTGCGTAATATCCACATGACATCCCTGGTGATGTCAACTTTGATTGCCTGGTTAAAGTAATATCTGCCAGGTCTCTCCACTGTAAAGCTGCTATTTTCCCCTCTTCACACTCTATCCCTTGGAAGCCAGTCACTAAGTCCAGCCCACACCCAAAAGCAAGGGGGATGGGAGGAGCCTAAGCTTCACCTCCTAGAGGGAGGAGCGTCTACATGCATTATTTGGACCATTGTGTTGACAGAGGAACAGAAACTGCTCTCTCAGAAGCACATTAAATTAAGAAAACTGAAAACACAGAAAAGAACTTCTATTACACATGTGCCACACCCTTTTGGTAAGTGCCCAAATATAGCAAGGAGTACCTCAGGCCTATTTTTTTTTTTTTTTTTGCGGTACGCGGGCCTCTCACTGTTGTGGCCTCTCCCGTTGCGAAGCAACAGGCTCCGGACGTGCAGGCTCAGCGGCCATGGGTCACGGGCGCAGCTGCTCCTCGGCATGTGGGATCTTCCCGGACCAGGGCACGAACCCGTGTCCCCTGCATCGGCAGGCGGACTCTCAAAGGCTGTGCCACCAGGGAAGGGAAGCCCCTTCAGGCCTATTTTAATTAGAGTGGTTCAGTACTCAGCTCTCAAGTATACTGAGGAGAGTCAGGAACAGTGGAGGGTCTGAGAAATGGAAGTGAAGAAAAGTAACTACAAGTGAAACCAATGAGAAGAAAAATAGCTTTATCTGTATTTCCAGGGCTAAGTATTGCTTGGCACATGGCAGGGGCTCAATAAATATTTGCTGGATGAATGAGTGTCTTAGGGTTGTGTGCCCGTTCCCTCATTATAGAATACTAGAGGGCATGGAAAAAAAAAGTAAGGTATTTCTGTGCATTTGGGCTTGAAATAAACCCCAAGCAAATGAATGAATATTCTTAAAAGTTAACAAACCTGAAAGGTCTGCAATGTTGAAATCACAAGGAAGACACTGAGCTGTAATTCCGCGATTAGGATGTCAGATTTGAGGATGTAGGGGTAGGATGATGAAGATGGGGGTTTTTTAAGCTCCAGTTGACTGATACCAAGAAACCCGTGGGCAGTTCACCAGCAGAGCACCCCTTGTCATGCTCAGTAACTTCTAACCTTCCTCTTGCCCTGTCCTCCTCAGTTACTGTCAGTTGGTTTGTGGCAGAGGGGAATTCCAGCCCATTTTAGGGGCACTAAGCGGGAGGTTCCTGCCCTCTATCCCTTAGATGCATCCTGGAACCCTGATGAGAAGGGTAGATCTGAAACACACCAGTCTCAGAGGGCTACTGGATCAAGAATGGATATGTGTTGGCTAAGACCTTTGCAGACAACAAAAAAAGATCCGTGCATGTGTTCTCACAAATCTGGAAGCTCCCAGTTATACACAATAAGATAAAAGGGGGTAACGGAGGGTAAGCCTGCTCCATCATCATCTTTTGCCATCAGCAAACCAGGCACCTCCGGATTGCGCTGTTTCTTAACGAGGCTGACCGCCCATTCTTCAGAATTTTATTTTCAATTAATATTTTATTTATAAATATTTATAATACTTGCCTACTTCACACAGAGAGATGAACAGAAAGCTCCTGAGAATCATGGAATGTTAGATTTGTAAGTCACTGAAGAAATGATCTAGTTCGGCCTCCTTATTTTGTAAGTGGGGAAGGTGAAGTCCAGGAGGAAAACGCGTGCCTTAAGGGTCACGTCGAGTTAGAAGTCAAGTATAAGCTCACAGTTTAAGGCTCTTTGTTACTCCAGTGCTGCTCTTCTACCTTGGGTAACCTCAGAGTAGATTCTATACCCAGACCTAAGACTGTCCTACCTTCCTACCTAACAGAGCTCAGGAACTGACAGTGGAAAGACTTATCATCAAATAGTTGGTTAAAAAAATTTATCTATGTAGAAAAGAGCAGCTTGGGGTTGGGAAAATGCAGATGTCCCATGAAAGATAGAAACTGTTAGCCATTGAGAACTCAAAGGAGGAGGGCCATTCAACTAGCAACCCTCCCTCATTTGATACAAGCCTCCAAATGAAGCTTTACTCAGTTATCACAAAGGAGGTGCTGAGCATTGTCATCCAGCACCAGAAATTAAGGAGAATCTAGAATGTAATACTGAAACCCAGTAATATGAGAACCTAGTAGTTTCGGCTAGCAACTCAAACTTAAATTGTCCTCTGAAAATGAACAAACCTCACGGACATGAAAGTTCAGGTACCAGCTAAGTCTTAACAAACAAGCCATGCACCATCTTGGTTACCATGCAACAGGATCACAACTCCCTAAATGATTCAGTGATTAGAACTATGAACAAAATACAAAAATAAACAGTTCAACATTTTGCAACGGCACAGAGATTTACATTCATGAGGCAAAGAAATCAACACTGGAAAGCTAAGCCCCCCCAAAGAAGTAAAATTTGGTCATGAACTCACAAAAATACATCCAAGAAAAGCACCTGAAAATTAAAGAAAAGGGGAAGGGGGATGAGTGGGTGCCAACTGGGGAGAAAAAGATGAAATAAATCAGGAAGGGAAAAGATGATAAATTCAGTGATGACCCAACTAGAATTCAACGCCAGCCACCAGAGGCTGAGCTTCTCACATAATTAAAGAAGTATCAGCAATATTCTTCCTTTGAAGCCTGAGAAACAAATTGTACCTGTTTACAAGATCTTAAATGCCAAAAGGGGGAGAGTACTCAAGTTAACAGCTATCAAAAAGAAAAAACAAAATCCAGTTGTTAAAAGATTTCACCAATGATCTGAATAAACTAAAAAAAGTACAAGGAAAGATGTTCTGCCTCCTGCGGGAAGTGGGAGAGTTAAAATACCAAGAGAAAACTCAGTAGTCGTAGAAACCCTCCCCACCTCGAAAACCTCAGTAAAATTACCCGCAGCCAAAAGTAAATAAAGCACATTTTTAAAATATTTTGGGGCTTCCTTGGTGGCGCAGTGGTTAAGAATCTGCTTGCCGATTCAGGGGACACGGGTTGGAGCCCTGGTCCGGGAAGATCTCTCATGCCGCGGAGCAACTAAGCCCGTGCACCACAACTACTGAGCCTGTGCTCTAGAGCCCGCAAGCCACAACTACTGAGCCCATGCACCACAACTACAGAGCCTGTGCTCTATACCCGCAAGCCACACTACTGAGCCCGTGTGCTGCAACTACTGAAGCCCGCGCGCCTAGAGCCCATGCTCCGCAACAGGAGAAGCCACCGCAATGAGAAGCCCGTGCACCGCAACGAAGAGTAGCCCCCGCTCGCCACAACTAGAGAAAGCCCACGCGCAGCAACGAAGACCCAACGCAGCCAAAAATAAAATAAATTAATTTAAAAAAATTTTGTACTTTCATTCTCTTCAAAACATAGGACCATATTCCAGGGATTGACTTCATAGTACCAATTTCTTGTTTGTAAACACATTCTTTATGGCAACAGTTCTTTCACCTGGAAATGCAACTGTTTTTACAAATTCAAATATTTTATTCTTCCCCCCTTCTAATCTTTTTTTTCTGTAATTAATTTGCCCTATTGAAAATATTTCCACTGAACTATTTCATACTTTTGTACATTTTGAATTTTTACTGTTGTACTAAGCTTTTTTAATTCCTTTAATATTTATGAAATTGTGATATATCATACTTTTTTCCATTTTTGGACCCTCTTTTTTTCATGTGTAATTTCTTCATTCATTTATCCCCATACACATGCCAAATGGTATTAAAGTTCATGTGAAACTGGAACTTAAAGACCTATGTCTCTTTGTCTTATCGTCGGCAATTCGTTTCTCTAGATCCATTGAACGGATCCATTCTCTAGATCCTTTAAATAGATTGATTTTCAAAACTACAATGAGGTATCATCTCACACCAGTCAGAATGGCCACCATCAAAAAGTCTACAAATAATAAATGCTGGAGAGGTTGTGGACAAAATGGAACCCTCCTACACTGTAGGTGGGAATGTAAATTGGTACAGCCAGTATGGAGAACAGTACGGAGGTTCCTTAAAAAAGTGAAAATAGAGCTATCATATGATCCAGCAATCCCAATACTGGGCATATGTCCAGAAAAAAACATAATTCAAAAAGATACATGCACCCCAATATTCATTGCAGCACTATTTACAATAGCCAGGTCACGGAAGCAACCTAAATGTCCATCAACAGATGAATGGAAAAAGAAGATGTGGTACATATATACAATGAAATATCACTCAGCCATAAAAAAGAATGAAATAATGAGATTTGCAGCAACATGCATGGATTTAGAGATTATCATATTCAGTGAAGTAAGTCAGACAGAGAAAGACAAATATCATAGGATATCACTTATACGTGGAAACTAAAAAAATGATACAAATGAACTTATTTACAAAACAGAAACAGACTCACAGACTTAGAAAACAAACTTATGGTTACCAAAGGAGAAAAGTTGCAGGGGAGGGATAAATTAGAAGGTTGGGATTAACATATGCACACTACTATATATAAAATGGATAATCAGAAAGGACCTACTATATAGCACAGGGAACTCTACTCAGTACTCTGTAATAACCTGTATGGAAAAAGAATCTGAAAAAGAATAGATATATGTATATGTATAACTGAATCACTTTGCTGTACGCCTGAAACTAACACAACATTGTAAATCAACTATACTCCAATATAAAATAAAATTTTTTAAAAATAAAGAGATTGATTTTGCTCAACAATTTGTCGTGCCTCACTGTATTTTCATTTTCACCCAATCCACATAATATTAAATCTCTTTTCATCATGATCATTTAAACTATCAATTCCCAGGTTATATTTGTTCCGTTTTCCCATTCATAATGTATTTATTTATTTATCGTATTTATTCGGATGAATGCTTCAGCAAAATTTGTAGCCATTTTTGCAATTAATGACAGTTTTTATTTCAAAACTGAAAAAAGAAAAAAAAGCTTAATTCAATCTATGTCACAATGCTCCCCACTCCCCAGCAGATCCAGCTGACAGAGCCGAGCCGAGCACCTCCTTCTGCAAACCTACTGCACTGTAGGTTGGTACTTAACACATGCGTAAGGTCTTTTCTCTGGGATATGATACATATTGCAGAATATCTGATAGTCTTCCATAAATATCAGTCCAGAAGATAATTTAAATACTGTTGGAACTTCTGGTAAAGAAGAGTGAGGTAACAAAACATCACCTTTAGAAACACAGCTGGATGTAACAAAAAAAAGAACTGAGGGTGATGCTAGCAACAAAGATGTCTGTGCCTCTTTCCCTTTGTCTCCACCTACCAGGCAGTCCTTTAGGAAAACAGTAGGAAATGGAGTTGGGGATGCAAAACTCACGTTTCTTTCAAGGGGAAAGCATAGCATGTTTGAAAAGTTAGAAAACTGGAGGGAGTTTCCCTTTCTAATCGACTGTTACGATCAACGTGGAATTTTTGTTGTTGTTATCTCTCTTTCAAAGGAAGGATGTGCTGTGATGTGAAACACAGGCAACAGAGGGAGATAATATTGTTAAAGAAATCTAGTTCAAGAGAGTCAGGGTTGGCTTGAAAAGTTTAAGAGAATTTTCTTGCCGATTCTCAGAATCTTAGGAGAGGTGACAGATTGCAGCTTGACCACAGTCTTTCCCACAGATCTCCAAAAAATATTATCTATGAGGAGGGTGTGGGGAAGGTACACGGCCAAACCAAATTTCAAAGGGGATAAAATTGGCCTTTTGAAGAACAGAAGAAAAAAATTGGCCACTGAAAAGCAAGGCGAGGGCAGGCTATTTTATTAAGTGGTAAGTTATGTGGTGATATAAATAAGTATTTATGTTGATTATGGTGCTATAAATAGGTAAATAGGTAAATATGTGGCAACCTGTTGGCACCGCCTGTGTGCTTCACCCCAGGGGCCAGGATGTTATTTCAGCTAAATCTCATCAAGCATCTCATAGATAGCTAAGAGCGCATAGCAGCAAAATAAAACAGAATCTGATATTTAAATGATTCTTTCTAACACTGCAAAACTTTGGGGTAGAGCCCCACAAATAGAAGTATTTTAAGGGCATTAAGCAGGGGAGAAGTATATTTCTTTGGCAGTATCCCTCTATACGTATTACCTTATCCTTCCTTTTAAGGTCTCCAACCTTCTTATCTATTCTGTTGTTGCTCAAAAATGTCCTTTTTCTGGAGAGATACTATTTTCTGGATCCTGATTGATTTGAGAAGCAGCTGAGGATGTGCCCTTGCTGCAACATCTCAAGGAAAAGGTAAGCCGGGTTCCCTCGTGGAGGCTGGCGTCCCTGACCTACCCAGAGGAGCTTCCCACTCCCCCCTGCCCTTTTCCCTTTTTTCTTTATTTCTAACTTGCATTTTGCAGCACTGGTAAGACAACAGGAAGCCCTGGGCTTCCTCTCCAGGGCATTCAACTGAAGGGATGTACTCACCACATTGATAACAGTAGCCGGAAAAGAAAGAAAACACACCCACCCTCCAGAACGCATGACCCTCCCCCTCACTCTCCGTGTCCTCCCCGTGTGGCCCCCCTTCTCCTCGGAGCCTCACAGGCTCTATCAGGGTTGCACTATGGAGGCCACTCCAGTGTTCAAGCCAATTTTATCCACATTAAAATTTGGATTGGCCCTGTACCTTCCCCATGCCCACCTCTCTGACGACGTTTTTTGGAGCTCTGTGGGAAAGATTGTTGTCAAACTGCGTTCTGCTAATGCCACTTCTCCAAAGATTTTGAGACTTTGAAACTTCTTCTCTCAGTTTCAGAAACACGTGTGATACGGTTGTCTAAAGTTATTAAGCGTGAATCATTGTGACACGGACTCCACTGGTATCAGTATTGCTATGCATGTTCTTAAATGAAAAATGGTTTGTTGGTTGCCCTTTATAAGCCAAACACCCTTGAAATCAGCAGGGGAGGGGCAGATTATTTGTTACAAACTCAGTGTGTCCAGTGATAAGAGTTAAATATAACCGAAGTTTGGAATCTAGTTTCCATATTTTTCATATGAAGGGTTCTGGAGGTGGGGCGAGTACAAGACTGAGTGCCTGAGGAATGACCACAGGACCAAGAACAGCCAAAATGCTGCCGAGAATGGTTATTGCACTGGCATGACGATGGGACAAATTAAAACGAGAGCCGTGGCTAGCCTGTGTGTGAAAGATGCAAGCAGCTCTTGGGAGCAGTCACTGAAGACAGTTTTTAAGGACCACTGAGAAGTGTAATTTGAGAGAGACTCCATCTGGAATGTCGAGGCCCGTGCATTGCAGCCTTTCCTGGGGCTTAGCTGGCCCTGGTCTACTACTCCTGGTAACTAACGCTAAGACCAAGAACTGCCTGAGCTCTCAGATGTCCTAGAGTGAATGGGTCAGTGTCTTAAGAACTCCTAAGTCTCTGAGGGAGTACCATGTCCACTGATGTTTCACCTAACCTTTCTTCCCAGAGAAAATGCATCTATAAAAGTTGGGTTCTGCATTTGAAAAACTTGGTTATCCCAGAAATGGTCTCCTCCCTGGCAAAGATAGTTTCCTGGTCAGTCCCTTCCCCTACAATGAACCTTTAAAATCATGGTGAAAACTAGAATCCTTTTGCCTCAGCCTTTTGTCTTGATGGTTGAGTGGGAAGATGCTGCATGACTGACTGGAGGAGGAAGGAACTGAGTGAGATTCCTCTGTTGTAAATTACCTGCAGGCTGTCACCAAACCCTGCTGCTGCCTTCAGAACAGCCTCAGAAGGATGGGTGACCTTCAACTACTCTGGACTTCCTCACCTCTGCACCATATGAACCTTTGCACTTTTGCCATTTTACCAGCAAATGTGTGCTATTCAGTAACAACCAGCTGCCTACAGATTGCTCTAGACTGACAGTTTGTTAGACTTGATAGAGATGATCAAGTTGTTGAAGCTGCTGTCTCTTCTCCAGCCTAATGCTAAATGTCGTTATCACAGTTCTCTGTGACCATGGGCAAATCTGAACTGCTCTCAGCCTAGGGTTTTCCCAATTTAAGTGAAATATTCCACATAAAGCACTTAGCACAAAATAAAGGCTTGGTAATTGTTGATGAGGATGGAGTAGAAGACGCTGGTTAGTGGGGAGTATTTTTCTTTTTTTTTTTAATGTCTGAAACATTTATATTAACATATTTCCATACAAATAACCCAAAGAAAGTTTAGTATTAGTTGGTTTTTGGTTTGTTTGTTTGTTTTTTTATACTGCAGGTTATTAGTCATCAATCTTATACACATCAGTGTATACATGTCAATCCCAATCTCCCAATTCATCACACCACCACCCCCCAGCCCCCACCGCGGTTTTGCCCCCTTGGTGTCCATACGTTTGTTCTCTACATCTGTGTCTCAAATTCTGCCCTGCAAACCAGTTTCATCTGTACCATTTTTCTAGGTTCCACATACATGCGTTAATATATGATATTTGTTTTTCTCTTTCTGACTTACTTCACTCTGTATGACAGTCTCTAGATCCATCCACACCTCAACAAATGACCCAATTTCATTCCTTTTTATGGCTGAGTAATATTCCATTGTATATATGTGCCACATCTTCTTTATCCATTCATCTGTTGATGGGCATCTAGGTTGCTTCCATGACCTGGCTATTGTAAATAGTTCTGCAATGAACATTGGGGTGCATGTCTCTTTTTGAATTATGGTTTTCTCTGGGTATATGCCCAGTAGTGGGATTGCTGGATCATATGGTAATTCTATTTTTAGTTTTTTAAGGAACCTCCGTACTGTTCTCCATAGTGGCTGTATCAATTTACATTCCCACCAATCCTTTTCTTTTCTTTATAACACTTTTTCTCTACCTGTCGTGTTTCCTTTGGCCCCATGCCATCGCAACCACAACATTATTTTAGAGACGGTCCAAGGCTGGAATCTCCTTCCTCTCCAATTTGGGTTACATTTAAATATACTACTTGTAATATGATGAGGTGCCCATCCATAGGAATCAGAGGGACAACCATCTCTGGGCGATTTGCCTTTATACCTCCAGTTGCATTCGTAGCTGTCTGTGGCGACCGGATACAATTACCAGCATTTCTCTGGCTCAGTATTACTGAATAAACAACCAACTCACCCAGGGCTCCAGAAGGAACCAGTTAGGTGAATGTAAGAATTGCATTTAAACAAGGATAACTCTAGGAGGATTTATAAAGGGACTGTTTACAGAGGGGTGGGCAGAGAAAGGCAAACCACAAGGGATAATGCAATCACACAGGGCTGGTGATGCCAGAGTTGTTCCCCGTCCCTAGGCCCAGAAAGAAAGAACCCGTGAAGTAAGTGGTTCCTAGAAGCCCAAGGCAGAGGTGTGTGTGGAAAGGGCCACCTTGAGAGGCATGTGAGCTTTCGTTGTGAGTGCAGCTGGTTTGAGACAAATCCAGATGGAGGGGTCAGGAGAATGAAGACTCTGGCCTCACTTTCTTCCTTCTCTCCGATCTACCAAGGCTCCTTCTCAACTAAATACAATAGGAAGCCAGAGGGAGCCCACTGAGGTCAGCCTCCTGGAGCAGGATAGAGAAGGGTAGAGAATGGATCTAGAGAAGCAAATGGAAGAAATTTGGCACATCACATAGATAAAAGTGGGCCATGCATGGACCAGCAGTGCCCAAAGACGACCAGTGATATGAACCAAGGATTACAGTTGATCCAATTTCTCGCAACTAGGGTCCTTGAAAAAATCAATAACTTGATAACTTATTATCAATAATAACCTAATAACTTATTTTGGGCTTCTAGAAAAGCCTTAAGATTTTGTTTTGTGATGGGATTTTCAAAATCAACACTATTGTTACTTATGCTAACAGTCCAAACTCTGACATTATTTATCTTTGATTCTGAATATTCTCCTGTCTGAATACTCTGGCTTGTGGCATCCGGGGGTGGCCCCCACTTCCCACCCACTGAGGAAGAATCGCTTGGTGCTCTATCTGGCTGTATGGGAGAACTTAGGCAGACACCATGCTGGTCTCCCCAGGGAACTCTGGGGACAGGCTCTGTGGGTCCTCCCCCTCTGGCACCCGCAGAGTGGACATCAGAGTGTACTCTTCTCCTGCAGGTGGAGGTAGAGGTGGGAAAAGCAGAACAAAGGTACAGAATTTGCTGGAGAAACCACAGCTCAGGACTGGAGGCAGAAATCCCCCTGCTCTTACCTTTCTTCTTACTACACGGAAATAAACTTGGAAAACAGCCTTTGGACCCTAGTGATGAACTAGCAGACTAAGAAAAGCTTACAGCCTTCTGAAGTTCCTGCCACAGGCAGGGGTAGGGTTCTGTCCTAATGTCTTCTCAGTTTGCTCCATCCTGCAAGGCTGGCGCCTGAAAACAGGTACAATGGGTGGCGAGCTACATGGTATGACTGGAGGGGCTTCAAAAGGCCTGCCTGACCCCAAACTATCTCCCTTGCTGGCCTGAGGATCTGTCTGAAGTTTTCATCACTTGAGTCACTTTTTTATGCAAAGAATTTGCTTCAAGAAGTCCTCTGCTACAATGTACACGCTACTTAAAAGGGTGTGGTGCATATTTGTCTTTCTCTTTTGTCTTCTCAACATCTAACTTCCCTTCCTGTTTTGAGAACTTCACCCCTTATGAGTATTTATAGGAAGCAGAGCCCATTTTCTATTGCCAGGGCAGGGGCACAGGAGCTGAGGTCAACCAGCCGGGTCCACTTGCTCCAGACTGTGCATGTGGAGCTGATGACACAGGAGAGCAGAATCTGGGAGAGCACTTACTCGGCAGTAGGTGACAGCAGTGGCGGTGAGTCTTGTGCCAGGGGCCCTGTCCCGAGCTGTCAGTGGCAGCAGTGCAGACCGTGGTGTCCAGCAGTAGGGAGAGGCTGCAGTCCTGTTCCCACAATTATTGTTTATGGTGTGATTTGGGCTGAGGTTCCCACTGCTGTGTAGCATCTCCTGTTCCTGCCCATTTTTAGTCTTTTCCTCAGCCTTCCCAGAGAGTCTAGAGTTTCCCAGTATCCTTTTACTAAATCCCCATGCTGCTTAAATCACACAGAGTCATCCTTAGTTGCAAGAAGCTAAGAACACTGGCTGACACAGGGGGTGAAACATTAACTCAAGAGAAGCCTTCCACGTACCAGCCACAGATAGATTCATTTGTCTAATTAGCTAATTGTCACCTTGGGAAACAGCAGGACCCCGGGAAAGAGTTTTTGTTGATGGCAGAGGAGAGTCTGTTCTTACGGGCATTAGCTGATGGGCTTGCCCAGAAGGACGCTGGGCAGACGCTTCGAGGGACAGATATCCAAGGGACTAGGCTGGGGCAGTGCATGATGGAGAGAGATACGATGACAGGAAAGATGATGCCACAATAAGAGCAATAGCTAACACGGGCTGACATTAATGCTATTGACTGTGGAAGCTGGCTGAAAGGGCCTTGTTTACACTTGTAGAGCATTCCAGGGAAGTTACTGCTTTGCCAAAGTGACACCACTGATTTTATCACTTTATCCCCACACCACCCCTGCATTAGGCCCTTTATGGTTTAGTAAGCAGGGATAAAAAGGCAAGGACAGAGTAAATTCTCAACTACCAAAAGGGCTGTGTCTTTATGATCTTTTCCTCAGAGAGGAGCATAGAAATCGTTCACTGAGGGGAGGGAAGGAGAAAGGAAACTAGGAATGTAGTGAGTACAGATACTGAACATCTGCTAAGAAGTTGTTTGTGGGTTTTGTGGACAGTAGGGGCAGTTCACAAGTTAGTAGAATTCCCTCCTTTCTGCAGTCCTCTTTACTTTCCCTTAGAACAAGGACTGTGCCCAGCGTTCAGTGACTGCCTGAATAAACTCAGGGCCCTCGGTTATTGTTCTCTTAACTTTTCCATGGAAGGGTCAGGTTTGCCTGCTGGAGACTCCAGGCGGGAACCAGGGCCCCCAGAGAGGACTCTGCCGCAGGCCCACTCTGGCCGCAGCGGTGATGCAAGCCCAGGCAGGAGGCGAGAGGTCCCATCTCAGACTACCCAGCTTGGCTCTGAAAGACTTGTCCTTGGGGAACCCTCAGAACACTGGCTCTCGCCATCCATAGGATGTGCTCTTGGAGTGGTTTTTGCCGTAGGGTAGCACTGAACGATTTCCCTTTCTCACCTGTTCCATGGATGTCACGAAGGGAAGGGCACAAAAATAATCTAAGTGAAACGACCAAAAAGAAAAAAGTAAGGAAAGAAAAAAACACAAGCTGCATTTGATTTAAAAAATATTTATAAGACACATTTTTTATTTTCATAAGATGTCACTTAATAAATATTTTACCAGGATGACTGAGGATGCATCACAATGATAGAGGAAGAACTTGGGACAACTAAGGGATGGAAACATTTTAAACCTTAATTTAAACCTCAGTTCTTCAGATTGTCCTCTGCACCAGATCTTGAAACCTGGCAGAGAAAGTGTCCTTACGTGTACAGACCAAGTTTCTAATGTTGGCACGTAGCCAGGTCAGTATATGGAGGACCAGTGGCAGCGGTTCTTGATTACCTGAAGCAGAGGCTTCCTGAAAGTGAGGAAGATGACAGTGCAGGCCACCAGCAGGGTGAGGCAGCTGGGAAGAATGAGCACGAGGTACAGCAGGCCCATGTCTACCCGCTCCCACTTACAGACCTGAGGAACGCCTCCGGGCAGCTCCGTCAGGCGAATGATCCTGGAGGAGAGGTTGCAAGTGACCATGGCCAAGTCGGCGACAGTGTGCAGGCGCTGCAGGGCCCCCCAGTCCTCCACCCCACAGCAGTCATATGGATTCTGACTGAGGTAGATGGTCCGCAGACTCCCCATGAGCTGCTCAGACACAGCCCTCTGAGGAAGGGCCGTGAGCAAGTTTCTGCGAAGATCCAGGGTCTGCAGGGCCAGGCTGCCCCTGAACCTTGGGAAACTGGTCAAGGCATTTCCCGACAGATCCAAGTCCCTCAGATTCCCAAACCCAGAGAAGTCCAACTCCTTGAAGCCGGAACTGAGGCCCACGTTCCTGAGAGACAGGACCTGTAACGTGGGGGCAATGTCCCAGAGAGGGGCGATGCTCCCATTCAGAAGCCCCCAGTTACCAGACAGGTCTAAGTGGGTGAGGGCCATGCCCTGGAACGAGCAGTCTTGTAGTGCCCCCAGCCCACAGCCCTCCAGAGACAGGCTCCTCAAAGATGCCACATTTCTGAAGTCCACACAGCCGGGGGTGCCCCCGGGGTCTAAGTCCCCCGGCCGGGGACAAAGTGAGATCTGATTGTGGCTCATGTCGATTGTAGCGAGGTTACTGGCATCAGCAAAAAGGCCAGTGGGGACACCCAGGAGCTGGTTGGAGCTCAAGTTGAAGGACCGGAGGCTCCTCAGGCAGCCAGGGAGCCCCGGAGCCAAGTGCACCTCCGACAGCTGGTTCTGGCTCAGGTCCAGCTCGGTGAGCGCTCCTGGCAGCTCGTGCTCCCGGATGTGGAGCGTCATCAGGCAATTCTGGTTGAGGTTCAGGTGGGAGAGGGAAGGCATTTTCTTCAGGAAACCGTCTGGCAGATACTGGAACTGGTTCTGGCTCATATCCAGGAAGCGGAGATCAGAGAGGTCACTGGAAGAGAACTCTTCCCAGAGGTTGACAGTGCTGATGTTGGTCACGTTGCCGTCCATGAAGAGGAACTGGGCCACCATCTCCTGCGGGGACGAGGTGTTGTACAGGTCCCTGTAGAAGCCCATGTTGTTGTCCCGCAGCAGGAGGGTGTGCAACTTGCTGCACTGAGGCAGGAGGGGGAAAAACAGCAGCTGATTGTGAGAGAGGTCCAGCGTCTCTAGCTCAAAGGTGGCCTCTCCCCCCGATGCCAGGAACCACTCCAGGACGTTGTAGCTGACGTTGAGGGACCGCAGCTGGGTGAGGGCGAAGTCCACAATGCAAGGAAGGTTGTTATAGGCCAGGTTGAGGTGTCTCAGCTCAGGCAAGCCATCGAAAGCACCACCCTCAATCTCAAAGATGTAGTTCCTCTGCAAATCTAGCTCCCTGAGGCGGCCCAGGCCCTCAAAGACAGAGTCATCCAGCCTCATGATGGTGTTCCTGGCCAGGGACACGGACTCCAGCGAAGAGAGGTTCTGTAGCATGAGGGCCGCCATGTCTTCCGTCAGGGAGTTCCCTGACAAGTCCAGCCTGCGCAGACCCCGCAGGCCGTGGAGGGCAGCTGCCGTCTCCTTGTAGCTCTCGGAGAGTGAGTTGTCAGGCAGTGCCAGGCTGCACAGGCGAGCCTGCTCCTGGAAGGCGCCACGGCTGATGTGCTCCAGTTGGCAGCTGTGCAGACTGAGGCTCTCCAGGAGAGGGTAACGCTGCAGCGAGTGGTTCCATAGGGTCTTGAGAGGGTTGGCATCCAGCAGGAGTGTCTGGGAGGATGGCGGGAGATTGCTGGGCACTGAAGCAAGGTTCTGCCCTCGACAGTCAGCGACTCCATCCAGCTAGGTCCAAAAACACACGTCAGCAGGGCGGGGGCCTCTGAGGTGAGGGTTTGTGTAAAGAAACTTAGTTCACTCATCAGACTGTTCACTAAGGCTCCAGGCCTCACTCAACACACACAGCATATTAGAGAAGATCTGAGAACCTGTCCATCGGGTGCTGAGTGCTGACCATGGTATTGCAGTTTGGTGTTAACTACAGAGAGGAACTGAGGATCAGGTCTCTACTTGGGTTTGAATCCCACCTCTGCCATTTATTCCCTATGTGACCTTGAGCAAATAATTTAGTCTAAATCTGTTGTTTCCTCAGAAAAATGGAGACAAAGTTAGCACCTACTTCAGAGGATTGTAGTGAGATTAGGCAAGAGGCTGCACAGTGCCTGGCACACAGTGGACGCTATTAATGCAAATGGTCACTATTGCATTGTTATCGCTATGATCATAACACTGTGTGTTTAACAGGGACGCTGCCCAAGAACCAGCAGCACTGTGGCATCTTCATTTTACCTGAAGGAATTTTGCCTGGGAGGCTCCTCTGCGCTCTCCATTGATAAATATTACAGCTCAAGAGGACGTGAGAGTTCATCACCAGCCTGAATCATACGGAGAAGTAAAAGGGTCTCGAGAGGACAGGTGAAGAGCCAGTGACAGAGCTGGGACCGGAGCCCAGAGGTCTTATTGCCCAATCCAGTGCTTTTCCTGAACGCCATTCTACCGCGACTGTGTGGCAAAGCTGCCAGGACGGATGGGTCTGGTCTCACTGCAGGAATCACACAAGCCTCAGGATACTTTCCTTCAGCCCACTTTCTACGAGATTGGGAAAAGCAATCATCCACAGGGTATCCCTTCGGTGTCCAGGAAAAAAGTTTTAAGTGATGAGATGGAAGGGCAATGGCATTTCTTTCCACAGATTGGTCAGTACAACAAGTCAGTGATTGCCTAAAATTGTGGGCCCAGTCCCACGGGGCAAGCAGAGTAGTGGAACAGGGAAGAAAACTCCTGAGAGAGAGGAAGAAGCACAGCTTTGGAAAAGATGACAGACTCAAGTCTGAATCTTGGCTCTGACACTTATTAGCTTTGGTCTCTGGGCAAGGAATTAACCTCTTGGAACCCCAAGTTCTTTATCTGATTATTAAAATAAAACTTCTCGTAATTAAAAATTGATCCACTATAGAAATAATGAAAATTAAACTATTCAGTAACCTCAGCCTCTCCTTCAAAGAAACGTTGTTAACCTTTTGTTACATCTCCTCTGGACTCTTTTCCAAAGACATTCTCTAACTTAAAAAAATTTTTCTTTGCAATATGGGTAGACCTAGAGATTATCATACTAAGTGAAGTAAGCCAGACAGAGAAAGACAAATATCATATGATATCGCTTATATGTGGAATCTTTAAAAAAAAAAAAAAAGGATACAAATGAATTTATATACAAAACATAAATAGACCTGCAGACATAGAAAACGAACTTATTGTTACCATTAGGGAGGGATAAATCAGCAGTTTGGGATTAACATATACACACTACTGTATATAAAATAGATAACCAACAAGGACCTACTGTATAGCACAGGGAACTGTACTCAATATTTTGTAATAACCCGTACAGGAAAATAATCTGAAAAAGAATATATATATATATACACACACACACATATGAATCATTTTGCTGTATACCTGAAACTAACACAACATTGTAAATCAACTATACTTCAATTTTAAAAATAAAATAAAAACTAAAAAACATTTTAAAATGAGACTGTACTCTACAAACCATTCAGTAAGCAACTTCCTCCCCTCCCCCATTAATAATATGTGATAGATATATTGCCTTGGCAATAAAAGTAAATTTGATCACATTCTTTTAGGCAACTGTATATTAGTTCATTGCATGAATAGCACAGTGGCTAAGAGCCAGATCTCTACGATCAGCCCATCTTGATTCTGCTTTTTATCAAATGGGTGAGCTTGGGCTCGTACCTAACCAGTTGGGACCTTCATTACACCACCTGTAAAATGTGATTGTTTATGTAAAGCACTTAACATAGAACCTGTCACATAAATGCTTAATAAATGTTTGCTGGAACAATTATTAGCATGCTCTAATTAGTTAATCTCCTATCGTTGAGCATTTGAGTTATATCTAATTTCCAGATGAATGTTAGAATGAATTTTTCTAGTTCTTTCTACACCTCCCCTCCCCCCCAAAAAAGTCTTTGGAGTTTTGATTGGGGTTGCATTATAATCACAGAGTAATTTGGAGGAGAACAGACATCTTTACAAAATTGAATCTCCCCACACAGAAACAAGATGTATTTCTTTATTTGAGTAAGTGTTGGTCTTCCCCCCGTGAGGACTGGAGAGTGCTGTGGTTAGGGGCTTTCCTCAAGCTGTAAGACCCTGTTTCACCAGAGTTGCTGCAGTTGCTGGGGACATGTCTCTGCAATTCCTGCAGCCCCACTGACGTGTTGCAAAAAGTCCATGTGGCCATCAGAGCCCAAGAAAGCTTACCACATACACTTTGTGATAATGTTGCATGGCTAATGCAAGGAGGGGCTTTGGAGAGTAGCTGGACTTTCAAACTCTCAACCCTCAATTCAAAAGAGCACTGGAAAGCCACTCTTTGATCTCACTGGTAGCCGAGTCCCTACTCCTGCCCACCAGGCCGCAGAGGGTCAGGCAGGGAGTCTAGCCTGAACCCTGCAAGCTGTCAAAGAACTTGTGCCTTATTCCCTCCTCTTCTTATGCCTGGTAACTCCTGAATTAGCTACTGTGAAGTTAATCTTCCATTGTCTCTGTAAGGGAATAATGGACGTCTGTATGACAGAGACTAACAACATAATAACAGTAGGGCTTCCCTGGTGGTGCAGTGATTGAGAGTCCGCCTGCTGATGCAGGGGACGTGGGTTCGTGCCCCGGTCCAGGAAGATCCCACATGCCGCCGAGCAGCTGGGCCCGTGAGCCATGGCCGCTGAGCCTGCGCGTCCGGAGCCTGTGCTCCGCAACGGGACAGGCCACAACAGTGAGAGGCCCGCGTACCGCAAAAAAGAATAATAACAGTAGATAAAACACATAGCACTTACTACACACAAGGCACTGTTCTGAGTGCTTTACACACATTAACTCATTTAGTGGTCATTGCAGCCCAGTGTTATGGTATTATTGGTTGGTACTATTATTACCTACATATTTTACAGATGAGGAAACTGAAGCACAGATTGGCCCAATGTCACCAGCTAGTAAGTGGTGGGGCTGGGATTTAAACCTGGTCTGGCTCACAATCCCTACCCCCTACCGGAGTCGACTTCAGCGCAGTGGTTAGAGGTTACTAAAAGTGGTCAAGAACCACGACCAGCTGGGTTTTTAAGATTCATCAGCTTTAAGAACACATTTTTGAATGTTATTAACCCTGACATCCATTTTGTCTTCCCAGTGCCCAGTATATAACACGGCTCAAGGAATATTCATTAAATGTATGTTGCTCAACTTTTAATACCACTAAGTTATAGGCAAAGGAGAAAATTTCTAGAGAGTGCTCAGTTATTAGGAGCCAAGTCTGCTTCCACATATAGGCTGAAAGCCCTGGAGAGGGTGAACCGTGAAAGCTCAGGCATCTCTCCCCGGATTGCTGTAAGCCTGAGCGTGGTCAAGGACGTTGCTGTGCAGGGCAGCCTGGGCAGCGTGCTCTTCAGTACAGCTGGTTAAGCATTTGCCATGGGCTCACACACAGACTCTGAGTCAGGGCTTCTTCAACTTTAATATTTCCCCCCCACCAAGAGATTCTGATACCATTCGTGCAGCTCCATCATCCAGATTCTTAACAAGGTGTTCTTGTTCCAGGTGGCTGACCTTGGCCTGTCTCTGGGATCACCTGTCCTTAGCAGGTATGAGAAAGGTGGGGCAGGGCCTTTCCCAGGCATCATCTTTACCTTTGATTAAAGAGCAGCTTGCACATGGCATCGTGGTAAGTAGGTACAGAGTGATTCAGACTCATCCATTCCCTTCCCTCCTTGACTGACAATCCATCAGCTTTCCAAATGGACCCAACCTCGTCAGGACAGGAGCAACAGACAACTTGGAGTGCCCAGGAAAACTCACCAACTCACAGCCCCCTTGGGAAGTGGCCATGACATTTCCACTTGGATTCCTCCATTCCACTGTCAAGAAGTGAAAACCCAGGCAGAGCCAGAGGGGCAGTAACTCCATCTCAAGTGCAGCACTGTGGACAGAGGGCAAGGAAGAAGCGGGTAAGAGAAGGATATCCCAGAGGGATGCTATGCGCTCCCGGGAGAAAGAGCCAGTTCTCAGTATGTCCGCTGTTGGAGGCCCACGGCTACAGGGAGGTGGAAACCCACAGATTATTCAAATACCTCAACTTAGCCAACACATTTAACCTCTCACTCAACTGTCAACAAGAACTCATTTTCATTTTGCTTCTACCATTTGATGGGCAGGTGGCTGAACCTGAAACTCCCAAGAGTCCAGCAACAGAAGAGAGAAGCAAATCATTTGAGGAACTGGGTCTCAGTTCACCTAGAGTTTGCCATGTTTCATAGTTCTCTTGAAATGTTCCTCTCAAAGCTCAAATCTGCCATGCATCACCTGAGCTCAATAAATATCTGTTGAATGAATGAATAGTGAACTGGGATTGAAACATTAATTGTAGCCTCTGGTCTCATAGAGTTACTAATTGCTGTGTCAACATGAGGCTTTTAGAAAAGAGTAGACCTCACTGATTAACTCATTTGAATAGAGACCTTTGAAAAAAGGATTTTGATATTTTGCCTGCATGAGGGAAAATGCTGAGGGAAAAATGAAAAAGCAATCTTCAGATATAATAAGGGTTATTGATGAAGTGTGGTTACCGGCTCTCTTACCTGGCCGGTGAGCACACAACTGGAGTCATGAGAAGGCATAAAATTATACATAGACCAATAGAATTTTAGAACTAAGAGAAACCATAATGGAAATGTAATATACCCTCCACTGCCACATCTTTACAGGGCCAAAGATAAAAAGGCCACAGGTAGTAAGGGCTTATTCAAGGTTCCAGATCGACTTAGTGGCAGGGCTGGAAGTAGCCCCCAGAACCCCCACCCCCAAGCCAGGGTAATTTCTCTCCCAGTAGGCGCTGTTGAATTGACTACCCTCTTGTTGGGAGAGTTTATAGCCCAGTGGCATCCCCTCCTAGCTCTGCATTCCTCAGAATCAGAGGCAAGAGCCTGGTCCCAGCATTTTGCCTGCCCCGTCCTCTCCTTGACATCCCCCCAGGAAGGACCACAGGAAGGACCACAGGGTCTGCCCTTGAATTGTCTCCTGGGCCAGCAGTTCCAGTGCTAACATGGACTCCTCACCTATTCCGTGGGACCCACAGACATTTCTGCCTGACGCATCTAGTCATCTTGAGCCCCTTCCTCTTTCCCTTTCTTTGAATAAGTTTACACATCTCTAAGGCTAATTTTAACTTTCTGGTCAGATTTGAATACTCACCAGTGAAAGACTAACAGAAAAGCTAAGTGAATCCAGGTAAGTCAGCTTTAACTTTCACTTCAGGTCAGGCCAGCTTTCCTTACCACAGAGGGAACCTCCAATTCAGAATTCAGCCATATTTGCCAGACACTGGGAGTCCCCTTCCCAGGCTCTCCTTCTACTTCTGCACCTGTGCAGGAATTATTACCTCATGGCATGTACAGGGCACAGATGGCAAAAACAGGGCCATATGGGCTCCTGTCCTCAGTGAACTCCCAATACACACACACACACACACACACACACACACACACACACACACACACACGGTAGGATCACTGCCCACCTTGAGATAAGGTTGCCAGACTTAGCAAATTACAAGATGCTGTTGGAATGCCAGATAAACAAAAAACAACTTCTTAGTGTAAATATGTCCCATGCAATATTTGGGACATACTTATACTAAAAAAAATTCATTATTTGTCCAACATTCAAATTTCACTGGGTTTGAATTGAGGAGAGACAGAAAGATAGGAACCATGGACTTACTCCCTTCGTCCTTCATCTCCTCTGTCAGGCTTGGGATGGTACATGCTGCTGTGACACTGAGCCTTTTAGAACAGTCAACCCTGTATATTGATATTGAGTTTAGATGTGTTCAGGTCTAGAGTGCAGACTGGAATGCTCGATGGGTCTGGTGTCCATTATGCCCAGAGTGTAATTTTAATTTCTGGGTCAACAAGAAAAGTTTTGCAAATTTAAAGCATATTTTCTCCTAAACTCAGTCAACCAGCCCAGAAAAACTCTTGCTGTGCCCTCTGGGCACTCCGTCTCTCATGAGACAGCCTGAGAAAATTATGGGATTTGGAACCAGACAGACCAGGATTTGAATTCTGGCTCCAGTATTTGTTATTTGTCCTTGAGCAATTCACATAAATTCTCCGAGACTCAGATAATCCTGTTATAAAACAGAGATAATAATAACTACTCAGAATTTTTATGAGAATCAAATAGTATATACATAAGTGCTTCAACTATGAAGGTACTTAATAACAATTATTATTTATGAGTTCTTAACACCAGTGAGCTGGATGAGTGATTGTTACTCCTATGTGTAATCTCCAAGGTAATTGAACAGCCACAGAAAAAAGGGAAAAGAATGAATAATTTGGTGGAAGAATGAGTAAATCATTCTACCAACTAAATGTGTGAAAGTTACATGGGAAGGTTGGACTACAAATTCTGCGTTAATAAATTCCAGAAAAAACTTATTTGAATAGAAAAAAAAAAAAAAGGCTAATCCCAGTAAGAGATGACTGTGCTGGTTGAGAGCAGTTTGTCCTCAGAGCCATAGTTTACCCTGCCCCACCCAGCTCTGGTTTGCAGGGACTGATTTCTGAAGGCTCTGGGTGTCAGCTGGCCTCCGGCTGGTTTGGTCAATGGGGAGCACTACTGGGAGGTTAGAGAAGTCCTTGAGTTTCTTCTGGTGACTCCCAGGCTCTGGTAGTCCTCCCAGGATCCTCCCCTTACCTAGGGGAGGTGGCAGCTTCCCAAAGTTGCTAATCTCTGGATTAACTGTCTGTACTCCGGTTGGCTTCTCAGCCTCTTTCATCACGTGTAGCCAATTTCCTGCATTAAATTTCCTCTGTTTTAAATAATCTGTGTGTTCCTGTTTCCTGGTTGGAGCCTGACGGATACAATGATGTAAGTGAGAATGGGCTTGGAACAATACAAAACAAAAAGGTATGTAATGACTCTGAAAAGCAATAAGAGACTTTCAAAATAATAACCGTTTAGGTTGAGAAACACTCTTCCTGGGGTGTGTGGCTGCAGAAGCCTTCCTCAGAGCCACGGCATGGTGAGGAGTACAAGATAAACAGTTGGGATGCCAAGCCTCATTGGAAAATCCCATGAGCCCCCTCCTGTGTGCACAGGACTGCTTCCCTCCACCCACACTTACCCTCAGCTGGGCGAGGACCACTCAACAGTGTCTCCAGATGTATGAGAGCGTCTACGCTTGAGTGTGCTTTTTAAAAAGTAACCATCCCACTTTATTCCTATCTGTCTGATATCTTCTGAAAAATACATCCATTTTTTAAGCCAAATGTTTCTCATCTTAGATACATTTTTGGCGGAGAAAGGGAAGTGAATGAAGAACAATTATGATGGATAGCACACATGACAGTATGACATTAACAATTTAAATGGGGTCACCTGGAACCTCCCCTTGTTATAATTAAAAGGGCTTGGACCAAGGGTGCCTATTTCATGGGCTGTGAACCACTGTGGGAGCCACAGAGTAATACAAAAGAACAGCAAATCAACCCATTTTCCAAGTAGGGTCTGAAAAAGTACCAGGTTTCCTCCTGGTCTAGGTGACCACTGGGAAAATAACCCATAGAAGACCTGAGATCCTGACATGAGAAGCAGATGGCATTAACAGAATCTGCTTGTATTTGTTCTTCTTAAACCAGATAAAGAGGTTGAAGAGTTCTTTCCAAGTGTGGAAGCAGAAAATAGTAAGTCCCATTCTTTTTTTTTTGCAGTACGCCGGCCTCTCACTGTTGTGGCCTCTCCCGTTGCGGAGCACAGGCTCCGGACACGCAGGCTCAGGGGCCATGGCTCACGGGCCCAGCCGCTCCGTGGCATGTGGGATCCTCCCGGACCGGGGCACGAACCCGTGTCCCCTGCATCGGCAGGCAGACTCTCAACCACTGCGCCACCAGGGAAGCCCTGACAAACACACATGTACACTATTTTTTTTCACATGGATGTAGGTTTTCCTGTATTAATATTCCTTATTAATATTTTTTTAAAAATATTAATATCCCTTATTCTTTTAAGGGTTATTAATTCCAAATAGGTTTCTGTTGTCATGGAAGGTCTTTATCAGCGGATAGTAAAACACAACCATCAGGGAAGGGCTGATCTACAGGTATTTTTGTCCATAAAAAGGTATCCTCACACTCAACGTTTGGGAATACTAAGGAGTAACTCTGACCTGAGTTTTGGTTTTGCTTTGTTGGTATTTTCTGATTCATTTTCAGGAAAGGATGCTGGATTTCTAGTATTCGGGGGCACCCTGAACATCACCTCCTCACTCCCTCTCACCTCCCCACCTTCTCCAGCTGCTGCTACTACTACAGCAGCTGCCTCCAGAGCTGGGACTGCAAGCTCTTTGCTGATGCCACTATTAGCAAGTGCTAAGAGTGTTATCCATACATTAGCATGTAACTGAGAATTTTCTCTGCAAAATAATCAGATAAGCTTAAAAAGCTTTAAAGAAAGAGGTCTTGCAGGTGAAAGTGGGGAACTCTCAGTGTTAGAAACAAATATTTATAGACTGGTTGTGGGTGGGGCGGGGGGAGGGGATGAGGGGCAGAATCTCTAGAAGCAGTATGGAGTGTAAACGTGTGATGGTGACATCACTGAACACAAAAGGCACGGGTGCTAGGTAGAGGACTCCACAGAAAGGGAGTCCGCCTTTGTTTAAAAATAAAAGAGCAGATCCCACTTGGGACCCTGGGAGGAAGGGAAGGGCAGCTGGTCACAGACCACAGAAAACAGATAATAAAGAACAGAAACCCCAGTCTATGACCACTTCAAATAATTCCTGCTACCAAGAGGTATTTGAATGCCTCAGGCAAGCAGCCCTGGTCTCTGATTCTTAGCAAAAAAAAAAAAAAGAGTGATCTCAACTGTCACCAAATGGTTATACTTAGCATCTCCCATGATGAAACCACCTGCATCCTGAGTCTCCAGGTGTGGGGCCTTGGGAAACACAAAGTCCCATATTGGTAGTACCCTTGCCGAAAACTGTTTGCCCAGAACCAGTCATAACGAAAGATTCAGACTGTAAGATGTCCTACAAGACAACTGGCTTGGACTCCTCAAAATAAAGTCAGTCTTGATAAACAAAGAAAGGCAGGGGAGAGGTCTGATTACAAGTGACTAAGAAACATAATAACCAAATCCCATGCATGCACCTTGAGTTGATTTTGGATTTTAAAAAATCTCTAAAAGAAAAATTTGAGACAATTGGGGAAATTTACATGTGTACTAAGTGATGTCTTTTTAGGTGATATTATGTACAAATGATATTACCAGATTATTGCTAATTTTCTTAGGTATGATAATGATGTTGTGGTTATGCAGATAAATGCCTTATTGTTAGGAAATGCATGCTGAAGTATTTAGGGGTGAAATTTCAAGATGTTTACAATTTATGTAACCTTCTTTCAAATGGCTCAACAAAGATAGAGAGAGAGTGAGAAGGACAGAGAGAGGGAGAGAGAGAGAGAGAGAATTAAAGCTAATTATTACCAACAGAAAAATTTAGCACTGTACTTTCTTTTAACTTTCCTGTAAATTTGAAATTTTTCAAAATTAAAAAATAATGGGAAAAATAAAATAAATGTTGGAGTTCCTAAAGGGAGAGGGATTATGGTAATCTTTTATCCCCAAATTTCCAGGAATGTACATTTTTCAAACTTTCTTCTCAGAAAGGTACTCAGAAAACAGTTGTTAAATTTAAAATGCATTACACATAAACCTTTAAAATATCCTGAAAATTCTAACATTTTGACATTCAAACTAGAGCTTCCAGACAGCATCTCTCACACCTGAAAGGGGCACAGAAGTGTTAGATCACGTGGCCTGACTGTGGTTCAGGAAACACAGTTGATGTACTACTGTAATTTCCACTGTCCAGGTCAATTGCTCTGTCCACCAGACCCACAGTCCCTCTGGAGGGGCAGCCCTCAGGAGAAGCTTATGACCTCACCACTACCTGGACCTCCACCAAGCTGACAGAACCTTCAGGAAGCACCTGACCAGGGGAGGTCACTCCTTACTTGTGGCCATCACCCTATGAGTGATCTCAGCGCAGAGAGACAAGGGAGAGAATTAGGGAATTAGCAGTGGAAATTGGAGCCAAGAGGCACAGAGAGAGGAGGTGGAGTTGAATTTTTGAGGGATTTGCCACGAGGAAGCAAAAGCAGAAGCTAGACGACAAGAAAGGAATGAGATAGTCAACAGAGGGCAAAGATCAGAGAAGATGGACTAGGAAGAATGACGAGAGGGTGGACTGCGAAGGCTGGGAGAGAGGGTGGGGAGATGGGCTCAAGGCTGCCTCTCTGGTTCCTGGTGGTTCTTGGAAAATGGCTGGGCTCATTTCCAAGCTCCATGGTTTTTCATGATAGCACCTCACCACCATCACCACCCCCATAGGCTGGCCCAAAAGTTGCATCTTAGCAACAAAAAGAACCTAACTAAAACAGGACGTGCGCTCTTTGATAAGCTTGAACACAAAGACAAAACAGAACGTAATATTTCAAAGGAGCACATTCAAGCATTATGATACTACCTGAAAATTAGAAAGTAGCTGAAATCTGAATGCAAGAATGTATTTTTCAAAGTGCACCCTACAGGCAAGAATCACAAGGGATGGTAAAACTAAAGAGTGAAAATTTGTTGGGAAACAAGATATTAATATAGTCTTAAAGTATCTTATTAATATAAGTTACTTGTTAATTTTTTTTTTTTTTTTTTTTTTTTTTTTTTTGCGGTATGCGGGCCTCTCACTGTTGTGGCCTCTCCCGTTGCGGAGCACAGGCTCCGGACGCGCAGGCTCAGCGGCCATGGCTCACGGGCCCAGCGGCCCCGCGGCATGTGGGATCTTCCCGGACTGGGGCACAAACCCGTGTCCCCTGCATCGGCAGGTGGACTCTCAACCACTGCGCCACCAGGGAAGCCCTATCCTTGTTCTTATAAAATACACAGTGAATTATTTAGAGGTAAAGGGTGTGATGTCTGCAACATTACTAAAGTTCCAATTTCTCCTCATCCTCACCAACACTTGTCATTTTCTGTCGTTTTTATTATAGCCATCCTAGCAGGTGTGAAGTGCTATCTCTTTGTTGCTTTGATTTGCATTTCCCTGATGACTAGTAATGTTGCACATTTTTCATGTGTTTATTGGCCATTTCTATATCTTCTTTGGAGAAATGTACAAAATGTGTACTTTCGCATCCAAAGATTTTTAAATTTTGATTTTGGAATTACATGTAAAAGAAAATGCAGAATAGTTATAAAAGTAAAGAACCAGTTGTATTTTTGGTCAAACATTCCTATATTTTGCAAAGAATATTGACTCATTAAAAAAGAACTTGCAGGGCTTCCCTGGTGGCGCAGTGGTTGGGAGTCTGCCTGCCGGTGCAGGACACACAGGTTCATGCCCCGGTCTGGGAGGATCCTGCATGCCGCGGAGCGGCTGGTCCTGTGAGCCATGGCCGCTGGGCCTGCACGTCCGGAGCCTGTGCTCCGCAACGGGAGAGGCCTCAGCAGTGAGAGGCCCGCATACCGCAAAAAAAAAAAAGAACTTGCAAATTGAGGATTGGAACAAGAGAGCATTTAGAACTGAGATGTGTGAATTCAGACCTCGTAATTTGCTTCTCTGGCTTCCTTTCTTAATAATGAATTTGTTAACAGAAATAGACTCACATAGAAAATAAACGTATGGTTACCATAAGAGGAAAAGGGTGGGGGAGGGATACATTAGGAGTTTAGGATTAACAAACACACACTACTATATATAAAATAGATAGCCAACAAGGACCTACTGTGTAGCACAGGGAACTGTATTCAGTATCTTGTAATAACCTATAATGGAAAAGAACATGAAAAAGAATAGATAGATAGGTATGTGTATAACTGAACCACTTTGCTGTACACCTGAAACTAACACAACAGAGTTAATCAACTATACTTCAAGTTTTAAAAAATAGTGAATTTGTTAAAATATAGGCAATACAATGGCTTTTGAGTGCCCCCCGAAATTGTCTCATATCCTGCAGATAGGAGAGAGCAAATTGGCACACTTTTTCTGAAGGACAATTTAACACGATTTATCAAAGACCTTGAAAACATTATTTTTTACAATAATTCCACTTCTAGGGATTTATACTTAAGAATTACAGTGTAGGTAAAAATATTTTTACAGAAATATTCATTGCTGTATTCAGTGATAATACCAAATATTCAGTGATAAAAATAAAAAGGTGGAAATCATCTAAAAGTCCAACAATGAAAGGATTGGCTAAATACATTATGATACAGCTATACAATAGGTATAATGTGTAGCAATTAAAAATGCTTCAGTAGCAATATATTCAACACAGAAAGATGTCAGGAACCTGCTCACTAAACAGGCAGCTGCCACCCCAGGTGTGTTAAAGTACAGGCACGTGGACAGCCTCCCAGGGATGAGGATACCATAATGATGACAAAAACTATTTTTTGAACTTTGTTATAAAAGTTGTGTTAATACAGTAATAACCTTGCAACACAGGCATTATGATTCCCATTTTACTGGGGAGGATATTGAGGCCAAGAAGTTGGTGATGTACTCAAGATAAGAGCCAGGCTTTGAACCTGTTCCATGTGTCCCCTTACCCTGGGCTCTTCCTTTACCTTTGCAGCCACCTTTCCAGGGGCTGGGCTAAGAATATGCAACCCCAGATCTAAAACCCCGGACTCTGAAAAGTAAAAGTAGTGTGTATAATAAAACTTATTTTAGTTATTAGTCAGTGATATTTTTTCTTCCATTGACTCCAAACGTAATCCTTTTAAGCACACTCACAATCAACTCAATTCTAAGTAATTATAAGAAATTCTCTATTTCAGTGATATTTATTAGGCTCTGATTATGACGTATATTTTAATTTTTAACTAATAATAGATTGTTTCTATTCTTTAAAAGCTTATCTTAATATAGTAATTGAAGCTGATGGCTGGCAAATTAGAAAATACAAAGAAGCAAAAATACAGATGTGGACAAAGTAAATATCAGGTGCAATTCTCCCCACTGTTGAGATGCTGACATGTATGTACCCTTTCAAGTATTTTCTACACACATGCAGATGCATGCATATTTTTTTAACAAATATACTACACATTCTGTTTTGTATTTTCCCTATTGCACTATTGGGGCCCCTTTGCATTTGCTTCCAGGACTTGGATCCCCCTTTAAATCTGGACAAAGAAATGAGGAGTTGCATCATTTGAATTTGTTGGAATGCTCCTTGAATATGTGGTCCTAAGAATTTATGTGAGGAAGGACAGTTCTGTGGCACGTGACTCTTAGCAACTGCACTTTCATTCAAATTTTGTAACTGACCACCCTTTTGAGAAGAACTGCAGCATTCTGAAGGGACTATCCACCAGTATTTCGGAGGTGAGAACACTCAGGCCAGAGAAATGAAGTGACACGGACAAGGTGCCACAGAGAATGCAATGCCATGGTTTCCAAGCACCAGTTTAAAATCCAGATCTCTTTTTCCTACTCGGAGCCTAGCACATCTGGTCAGCCAGGCTCCACAAAGGCTCTTGTGAGAAAAGTCTTCGTCTGGGAAAGGTTGAGGCTCTGCCTCCACCTGGAGGGAGGCTGGAGGCCACAGCAGCTCTTCTTCCTTTGGGCTCTTCCTATAGCAAAGCCAGGCAGCCAGGGTGTGGAGCGCTGCCTGAGTGCTACCCTGCTGACTTTGTCTCCTCGGGGCTACAAATGAGTCAACCAGCTTCCCTGTGTGGTCAAGGTCAGCCCTTTAGAACCAACAGAAGTCAAGTCACTCTGTCCCGTTCCATAGACACAGGCTGCATCTGGCCACAGGTCTTAAAAGATGCAAATCTGCTCCCACGGGGGTGATAACACCTTGTTCTTATGCGGCTGGTGGTGTCTCCTTTGTATAGAGAGACATACATACTCTCTGTGGATAGGCACCCAACCAATAACGCATTCGTTTCAAACTTGTTGTTTCTGTTCAGTATATAGGTTTGTTCTCTCTGATCATTTCACTCCTGTGGTGGCTCTGGTTGACAATAACAGCTGCCTTGCTGACCTCACAGGGTTGTGTCAAGACTGAATTAGAGGGCTTCCCTGGTGGTGCTGTGGTTAAGAACCCGCCTGCCAATGCAGGGGACACGGGCTCGAGCCCTGGTCCGGGAAGATCCCACATGCCGCAGAGCAACTAAGCCCGCGTGCCACAACTTCGAGCTTGCGCTCTAGAGCTCGCGAGCCACAACTACTGAGCCCGTGTGCCTAGAGCCCCTGCTCTGCAACAAGAGAAGCCACCGCAATGAGAAGCCCACGCACCGCAATGAAGAGTAACCCTCACTCGCCACAACTAGAAAAAGCCCACGCACAGCAACAAAGACCCAATTCAGCCAAAAATAAAATAAATAAGAAAATGAATTAAAAAAAAAAGAATGAGAGAATGTGTGTGAAAAGGCTTTGTCAATAAGGAAATGTTGTGGATTACACTAGTAAGATAAGGTAGTGTCAGGCTAAAGGGAAGGCAGAGTTCCTCTGTGCAAACAGGGAGCTGGTGTTAACTAAGAGAGAGGAACTGCAGTACCTTCTCCCTTCCATGTGTGAGCCTTGGGATATTCAGAGGAGACAACACCCAGAGTCTGTGGGAGATTATGGATGGAAGGAGTTATAGGTGATAACCGAGATTTATTGCCCACACTGGAAATGTATCACTCCCACCCAACCAGCCGACCCTGGTTCCCTTGAGAAAGAGGGCAACTGAGGAATGAAATGATATAGATTCCTGATAACTGATCAGCTCAACTGGGATAGTACTCAAGCTCCCAGATTGTCTTCTAGGCTCTTAACTGTAGTATCTAATGTTTATTGAGTGCTCACCTTGGGATAAGTGCTAGGCCAGGTGCTCTACATATAATAATCCTCACAAAATCCTAGCAAGTAAATGTTATCATCCTCATCTCACACTTGGTAAATTGAGGCTCACAAAGGTTTGGGCCACATAGCTAGAGATGTTAGAGCTGCAATTCAAACTTAGTCTGTGAAGCCAGCAAAACTCAGTGTCAATTGCACAAGCCCCAGCCATCCTGGGATACTGGCTATCCCTGACTAAATCACACACTGTTTCCTCTGTGGGAAAGGTCCTTTTTCTGGTATTCTCCAACTGCTGAACTCTTATTCATCCTTCAAGGCCCAGGACATGTGTCACCTCCTCATCATATCCTCATAGTTCAGATGCACAATAATTCAATAATCCAAATAACATGCTACTATAGTGTAGTTATAATGCCTATGGAAGTCTTACATTTAAAAAAATATTTTATTTTTATGTTTATGGAAAGAATATGAGTGGTAATTGGGTATTAATAGTAATTTGACTTTTCCCCAATTTTTATTATGAAAATTTTTAACATACAGAAAAGTTGAAAAAATTTAACAGTGATCACTGGTATACCCACTACCTAGATTCTACTATTAATAGTTTACTATATTTGTTTTTAATCTCATATCTATCCATCTACCTATCCTTCTATCCATCTTTCAAGCCATCTTATTTTTTGATGCATTTCAAAACAGATTAGAGTCATACGTACACCTCCCCCTAAATACTTCAGAATGCATATCAACTGACTTTTAAAATCAATTAATTAATTTATTTATTTTTGGCTGCTTTGGGTCCTCGTTGCTGTGTGTTCTTTCTCTAGTTGTGGCGACTGGGGGCTACTCTTCGTTGAGGTGAGTGGGCTTCTCATTGCAGTGGCTTCTCTTGTTGCAGGGCATGGGCTCTAGGTGCACGGGCTTCCATAGTTGTGACACACGGGCTCAGTAGCTGTGGCTCGCGGGCTCTAGAGCGCAGGCTCAGTAGTTGTGGCGCACAGGCTTAGTTGCTCCACAGGATGTAGGATCTTCCCGGACCAGGGCTCAAACCCATGTCCCCTGCACTGGCAGGTGGATTCTTAACCACTGTGCCACCAGGGAAGCCCCTGCATATCAAGTGATTTAACCTTAAAAAAAAAAAGTTCCTACTTTTTCAATCTTCTGGGTCAATTTAATTAATTTAATCTTAATTTAATTGAGATTGCAAAGTCAGCTATTTTATTTGGGAAAAAAAAGTTTCTGTCTTGTAAGAAGAAAAAAAAAAGATTTGATAATCACTGCCTTAGTGTTCTCAGCCAGAATTAGCAGGAAAGCAGCTCATACTAAAGAGTGAATGATATCCTCTTTAATGAACTGCTCTTTAACAGGTATTTATATAGGTAATAATGAAAAATAATAAAACGTTCATGGTGTAGTTTCAGGACAGTAGGAGAGATCATTTTACGCTTTTAAAAATCCTCAAATTATACTAGCAAGGTGGGTTACCTGTTGTAAGGCCAATTCTTTTTCTCCCTCTAACACTTATTTATTTATTTTGCGGTATGGGGGCCTCTCACTGTTGTGGCCTCTCCCGTTGCAGAGCACAGGCTCCGGACACGCAGGCTCGGTGGCCATGGCTCACGGGCCCAGCCGCTCCGCGGCATGTGGGATCTTCCCAGACCAGGGCACGAACCCGTGTCCCCTGCATCGGTAGGCAGACTCTCAACCACTGCGCCACCAGGGAAGCCCTTCTCTAACACTTATTTGAGTTCACAGAGGAATGTGAGTAATGTGATATTTTTAACGCCCTCCCCCAAATAATGATTTTTAGGGAGTTGTTGGATAAAGCCAAAACAACTGGATTATAATTTAGTGTTACTGGTTAATAATAATAATAATAGCTCTTGAGGTTGCAAAGGCTTCTTATAGAAATTTGATCTCATGTAATACTTGCAACAGTTCTACATAGTAGGAATTATTACCTCCATTTATTATTGTGGTAAAATATACATACAATTTACCATTTTAACCCTTTTTGAGAGTACAATTCAGTAGAATTAAATACATTCACACTGTTGTGCAATCTCACCATTATCCTTCTCTAGAAGTTTTCCATCATCCCAAACTGAAATTCTTTCCCCTCAAACAATAATTTCCCATTCTTCCCTCCCCTCAGCCCCTGATAACCACTATTCTCTTTCTATACATTTGCCTATTCTAGGTACCACATATAAGTGGAATCATATAATATCTGTCCTTTCCTGCCTGGATTATTTCATTTAGGATAAGGGTTTCAAGGTCCCTCTATGTTACAGCATGCATCCGAAATTCATTCCTTTTTATGACTGAATAATATATAGCCCACATTTTGTTTCTCCATTCATCCATCAATGGACATTTGGGTTGTTTCTACCTTTTGGTCATTGTGAATAATACTGTTACGAACAGTTGTGCACAAATATCTATGTTAGAGTCCTTGCTTATTGTCCCCATTTTACAGATAAGAAATCCAAAATTCAAAAAGGCCAAAATGAATAACTTAAGTCTCATGGCTTATAGAAAGTGGAGCCAAAACCAGAGCTGAGTTCTGGCCCAGGTAGGAGGTGCTGGATGTGCACCTGTATGGGAGGAATATATGTTGGATGAATGTTCAGCTGGGTTGCACAGGTAAGTAGTTGTTGGTAAACAGGTATCCCATGAGCCCCACCCCAGCTGCCTGGCCCCTCTCTTGTAACTCCCAGTTCCCTCTCCCCCATGATCCAGTAACCAAGGAGGTAACATCTGACCCAGCAGGGGCCCCCAGGACCCTGCTTCTAAGGACAATGTCCATTCTGTTTGGTCAGTGCCCGTTCCATGTGGTGTTTGATATCCTGAAGAGCACCCCTGAGTGTTCAGAGGGCTATGGTCTTCTCTGGGGATGAGGTACCCTGTCAATGCCATGGGATGTACCTGTGACAGAGATGAGGGCCTTTGGAGGTTCTGTAAAAAGAGCTAGAAAGCCTAGAAAAAACTGGGGATTTAGAAGGAAATAAGAAGACAGTAACATTAGTGAAAATGGAAACTTCAGTTTAGGGACCCGAGGAAGGGTACAAGAACCTAGAAAAAGAAAAAGGCCATCAGGAGAGTCCCACGAGGAAGTCTCAGGGTGTCAGGCTGGGCAGTGATAGGGAGACCATTAACATGTCTGAGGGTGAAGGAGGTGGCCCAGGGCCAGGCATGGAAAGACCCACTTGCCACGGACCCTACAGGCTGAGGAAGAGAGCTCAGCCTTTCCCTTTGGTGGGACCACTGAGGGGAGACACTGGAAAGCCAGGAGAGACCTGAGGGATCATGGCTGGGCCTAATAAGGAGCAAAAGTAGAGACAATCAGGAGGGGCCAGTGTCCAGCCTGACATCTAAAATAGAATGATATGAAGTTATTGGGGAGTATGATGTGCACCCCAAGATGAGCCCCTGAGCAACATTGTGGGTGCTGGGTTGCCTCAGATACTTAGGTCCTGCTTAAGAGAGCCAGGGTGGAAAGACAGAGAGCCCCAAGTGCTACCTTGTGAAGAAAAATCCCCTCCCGATTCTTTTCTTTCTTGGAGGGGCCAACAGAAAGTTTCTTGGAGGGGCCAACAGAAAGTTTCTTGGGGCACACAGCACAGCACTTGAGCAAGGTGACCTTGTGGGCTGAGGTTGGAGGTGGGGAGTCCCTGTGTCCTCACAGCGTTTTGTGGCCACGTTTAGCACCAGCCCTGCTCCTCATGCCCACCTCGCTAGTGAGAACCACTACAGGGTTCTACTTCCTCTTTTATGCCCTTTCTTCAGCCTGAAATCACTCACGCATCAAAATGAGAAGACACGTGTGGTTTGGTCTCAGCCGCTGACTCCACGCCCTCTGGAAATCAGTTGGTTTTGCCTACCCACGTTCATTTCTCCTTCTGGTAACAGCTCCTCAATTCCCCTTTGAGGAGACCACCACTTCCTTTCTTTTCTCTCTTCCTTTTATTTTAAAAAATGTTTTACTTGTGGTAAAATACACTAACATAAAATTTACCACCTTAACCATTTTTAAGTGTAGAAATCATTAGTGTTAAGTATATTTACACTGTTGTGCGACCAACACCCTCCCTTTCTTCAAAAGTCTGTGTTCTTTCGGGTCTAGCCTCAACTCATGCTCCAAGAGGAGCCCTATGATCAAGGCTGGGCCCATCAGAGCCTCCTAATTCCTTAACCACAGTGATTGGTTTATAACAGGTACAGCACAGATGCCAAGCCCATGAGAATCAATCTAAACATTTTTGCTAGGACTATTAGAAAAGAGGCTTTCCTCTCCCTGCTTCAGATGCCAAACTGGTGGGAATTAAGCTGAGAGCTGCAGGCAGCCTTCTTTGTCAACAGCTTTAGGATCTGCCTGATAATGAAGCCTACACAAAGGAAAGCAAAGGTGAGGAATGGAGATAGATGGATGCCTGGCAATGTTTGAGCACCCAGATCCAGCCATGCCTGAAGCTATTCCCCATAGACTTTTTGGTCATTTGAAACAATAAATCCTCTTTTTTTTCCCCCCTGAAACCAAGCTCAGTTAGGTTTTCGTCATGTGAAACTAAACGACCCCTAAATTCAAGTTGACAGTTGCTTGTGACGCTTGATAAGATCAGTAGCCTTTTTCCCTCTCCTCACCTCTCTGAGCTTTCAGAGACCAGCATCTAACATAGCCCAGAACCCCCCACATATTGAACACATAACATTCGTTTGATGATGAGGTTGAGAAGAATAATTTTGGGGGAAATGAGAATAATAGAGAAAAATATTTGTCACTAATGTGCAGATACATCAGTGAGCATCCCTGACCATACATGCATGTCCTAGAAAGATAATGTTTTTCAGTCACGGGTGAAAGCCCACCCTCCCCTAATGTATGTGGTTACAGTGTGGATCTGAGCATGATGTGAGGTACACCTAGCGTTCCATCCAAGAATCTAGCTCACACTTTGTGATGTGGATGCACGCTACAGCCAGAACACAAATTACAATCAGTACCAGCATCACTCTTTCGAAAGAATCAAAAAGACTAGAGACAGACAGGTCAATGTATCCCTAACACAGGCCCCGGGGCAATTACCAGGAGCCTGCTCTCTGTTTGGGAGCCTCCTGTTCTTGGATGATGGGTTTAAGGACTCTGTGGGATCAGGTTCACATGGGTGTTCATGAAGTTCCCACGAGGGCGCCCATTAGATAAGATCACCATCTTTGTGAAAGAGGTTTTGATTTTTGTTGAACCTAAAGACGGGAGTTGAGGTTACCCCCCATCCCCGGGGCCCATGATTCTATAATCCCCTCTAGGAACTCTCAAACATACCCTATGTGGTATGTGAGGAAAACTCTCAAACATACCCTATGTGGTATGTGAGGAAAATAAATAAGTCTCAGGGCTATAAAACCCAGTAAACCATCAACCTCCACAGAAAGAGTCTGTGCAGCACAGCCGGTAGGTGATGGGGACACAGGAGACCTCAGAAGGCCAACTCTACAAACTCGAATGATTCTGCTGTCCAGACTCCTAATAGGCTGTTCCCGTCATGGAAGAAACCTCCCGTGGAGTCCCTTCACTCCCACCTGGAAGTGCGCCACCCTGGACCAGCCCTATCCAGGGGCTCCATTCCTAGGACCTTGCCTCAGCCTCCCGGAGTCCCTGCCACCGTTGGACACGTGGTCGCCTCCCCTCAGGGATGCGGTGAGCTGGCAGCCCATTCTGTGGGCGGCACACAGCCCGCTCGGTGGCTCCTTACTTCTGTCAGCTCCTGAGGGCAGGGGGATATATGCTGAATCCTCCAGAATCTAGCCCACATGGAGAAGCTGCGTGGGCTACAGAAGAACACTGTACAAGGGGATCGGAGGCCTGGACTCTAGTCAGGCTGTGGGTTCAAGTAACAGAACCTGGGGAATCTCCCAAGGACACACACTCTGTGGGGAAGGGGCTTTGTCTTCTTCACAGCTCTCGCCCCACCCAACACCTTGAACTCCAACTCGCCTGCACATGGAAGATATCCATAAATATGTTGTTGTTAATGAGTTGCAGGGTCTTCATCTATGAAATCGTGGTTCTCAGTCCACGTTGTTGGGCAGGAAAGGCAGGCTGAGTGTTCACAGAGCAGTCTCACTACATCCAGTCATCCAGCCCAGGGAGGGAGCATTACTGTTCCCGTTTCGCAGACAAAGAAACCGAGGCTCAGGAATTCCCCCCACAGAGTCAGGAATCAGACCCAGGTCTGACTCTGAAGCCCTCACTGTTTCCACTACACCACGCCACCTCTAAGTCTCCCAGAAGGAGGTATTTCCACCTCCACCCAGAGCTGTAGCCCCCAAACAGAACTGGTGGAGCTTGGATGCAGCAAGCCACAACTTCCCCGTCAGCCCCGAGCTGTGGGCCACGGACGCTGACCTCCTGCCTTCCCACTCTTCCGAGCCGCCCGCCTCTGGAGGGACCGCGGCTGCCCCTCAGGAAATACTCACGGCTCCCGCAGGCCCAGGCGGCTCCGCGGGGCGCATCCTCTCCCGGGGCTCTGGCCTCCTCCTCGACAGCAGCCGAACGCGGGGTTGAACTGCCTGCTCTCTCTGGGGCATCAGGTTATTTTAGCACTTGCGGAAGGAACTGACGGAAACTGAAGTCACATGGAGAACGAGCAGCTCAGCAACTCAGCACTCACAGAGAGCAGGCATCTTAGAACTGCAGCCGCGGGTGGGTGGCAGGGGGGATGGGAGAGGGCGGGAGGGAGGGCGGGAGGCAGTGGCCCCCTGACTACCTACTGGATTAGTCGCGAAAGAGGCCACATATTTTTATGGTCTCCCAGCAGTGCTAACCAAGGCTCCCCAGGGCTTCTGGCCTTCGAGATTTTGAGGGGGTAGGGAACTGGGGGCCCTGCCTACGAGCTCTGCTGACCCAGAAACTCCTCTTCAAGGTTATGTCCAAGGGTCAAGCTAGGGCAAACTTTGAGAATGGGTAGGATACACGTTTCCCAATTGGGAGAGAGTCATCCGCTCAGCTAGTCTTTACTTGACTCCAGCAAATCAAAAAAAGAAAAAGAAATGGAAATTGCTTTGTGGTGCCATGAACTGCTTGATCGTAGGCAGCATAGATGAATTTTTTTGTACCCGATGTGTACAAAATTCCCTGCTAGCTCTTGCCAAGAATGCAAAAGGTTAATTGAATTCATAGTAGCCGCCATCAAAGAGGTGTGCCAGGCACTACACTAAGCGCTTTCTATGCATTATCTCATAGCTCCTCTTCTCCAAAAACTTACCATCTAGGACTTCCCTGGTGGCGCAGTGGTTAAGAGTCAGCCTGCCAATGCAGAGGACACGGGTTCAAGCCCTGGTCGGGGAAGATCCTACATGCCTAGGAGCAACGAAGCTCAAGGGCCACAACCACTGAGCCTGCGTGCCACAACTACTGAAGCCCACATGCCTAGAGCCCGTGCTCCTCAACAAGAGAAGCCACCGCAATGAAAAGCCTGCACACGGCAACAAAGGGTAGACCCTGCTTGCTGCAATTAGAGAAAGCCCGGGCGCAGCAACGACAACTCAACCCAGCCAAAAATAAATAAATAAATAAATAAATTTAATTAAAAACATTAAAACAAACAAACAAAAAACTCAAAAGCTTACCATCTAGTGGAGAAGGCAAAATATTTACAGTGTCTGCTGCATTCGGAAAGAGTACTACAAACAAGCATACTCCGTGAGTCAGAGCTAGGATCTCCAGTTCTGCTCTTTCCCATCAGATCTGGAGAGTTGAAGCATCCTCGAGGGCTCGCTCGCATCTCTTGTAGCCTGTAGATTTGTGATTCTGTATTGCATTATTATCATTAGCGTGTTCATCCTAAGAGAACAGGAGCAAGTCCTTCCTGCCCCAAACATCCAGTAAATTGTCTCTGCTCCCTAAAATATTCGTTCGTAACGGTAATAATGATAACACCAATGGAAAAAAACTAAACAAAAGTCAAATTGTCACAAACCAAGGTTATCTTTTAGGCCTTTTCTTCTCATGGTATACACATTTTCTACATTCATGTCTTTTGTGTCTACTAATTTGTTGATTATTCCCAAACTGTAATTTCTAGCTCCAACATTCTCTCCCAAGAGAGAAGATCCAAACATATTTTTAACTGTCCACTGGTCAATGATAGAGCGGCCAGAACACAATGTGTCCTGAACTGAACTCATCCTTTGGCCTAGCTGGTCTCTCCCCGTATTTGGCTGTCACTATTTTTGGCATGCCTCCAGCCCTCCCAGACTCCACCTCTCATATTCCCTGCTGATTCTAACTCAGAAACGTTTCTTGAATCCGAACCTACTGTTAATCCCTGATGCCACTGCCCTGGATCTAGACCTCATCAACTCATGTCTGGATCATTTCAGTAGCCTCCTTAAACCGGGCTCCCTGCCTCCAAAGATTCCACCCAGCAGCCATGGGCAGCCTTCTAAACTATATATTGAGTCATCTCACTCCCTGCTACAGCCCTTTCATGGCTTGCCACTGCCTCTTACATGGATCAGCAGTTTAAAACCAGGTTCAGCAGGTTCAGGGTTCCTAAGGACTGTCTGGTGGGACTCCGGGCATTACATCCCCTCCTTATCCCAAGCAATTCCACTTGTAAATGTTTTATTTTATTATTATTATTATTTTAACATTTGTTTATTTATTTGGATGTGTCAGGTCTTAGTTGGGGCTCGCAGACTCTTTAGTTGTGGCATGCGAACTCTTAGTCACGGCATGCGAACTCTTAGTTGTGGCATGCATGTGGGACCTAGTTCCTGGACCAGGGATCGAACCCAGACCCCCTGCATTGGGAGCAGGAGTCTTAGCCACTGCACCACCAGGGAAGTCCCCACTTTTAAATGTCTTATACATTAAGGTTCTCCTACGGAATTTTTTTTTTAACATCTTTATTGGAGTATAATTGCTTTACAATGGTGTGTTAGTTTCTGCTGTATAACAAAGTGAGTCAGCTATACGTATACATATAACCCTATATCTCCCCTCTCTCGCATCTCCTTCCCACCTTCCCTATCCCACTCCTCTAGGTGGACACAAAACATCAAGCTGATCTCCCTGTGCTATATGGCTGCTTCCTACTAGCTATCGATTTTACATGTGGTAGTGTACATATGTCCATACCACTCTCTCACTTTGTCACAGCTTACCATTCCCCCTCCCCATATCCTCAAGTCCATTCTCTAGTAGGTCTGTGTCTTTATTCCTGTCTTATCCGTAGGTTCTTCATGACATTTTTTTTCTTAAATTCCATATATATGTGTTAGCATACGGTATTTGTCTTTCTCTTTCTGACTTACTTCACAATGTATGACAGACTCTAGGTCTATCCACCTCATTACAAATAGCTCAATTTCATTTCTTTTTATGGCTGAGTAATATTCCATTGTATATATGTACCACATCTTCTTTATCCATTTGTCTGTCGATGGGTACTTAGGTTGCTTCCATGACCTGGCTATTGGAAATAGTGCTGCAATGAACATTGGGGTGCATGTGTCTTTTTGAATTATGGTTTTCTCTGGGTATATGCCCAGCAGTGGGATTGCTGCGTCATATGGTAATTCTATTTTTAGTTTTTTAAGGACCCTCCATACTGTTCTCCATAGTGGCTGTATCAATTTACATTCCCACCAACAGTGCAAGAGGGTTCCCTTTTCTCCACACCCTCTCCAGCATTTATTGTTTCTAGATTTTTTGATGATGGCCATCCTGACCGGTGTGAGGTGATACCTCATTGTAGTTTTGATTTGCATCTCTCTAATGATTAGTGATGTTGAGCATCCTTTCATGTGTTTGTTGGCAATCTGTATATCTTCTTTGGAGAAATGTCTATTTAGGTCTTCTGCCCATTTTTTGATTGGGTTGTTTGGTTTTTTTTGATACTGAGCTGCATGAGCTGCCTGTATATTTTGGAGATTAATCCTTTGTCAGTTGCTTCGTTTGCAAATATTTTCTCCCATTCTGAGGGTTGTCTTTCGTCTTGTTTATGGTTTTCTTTCCTGTGCAAAAGCTTGTAAGTTTCATTAGATCCCATTTGTTTATTTTTGTTTCCATTACTCTAGGAGGTGGATCCAAAAATACCTTGCTGTGATTTATGTCAAAGAGTGTTCTTCCTGTGTTTTCCTCTAAGAGTTTTATAGTGTCCAGTCTTACATTTAGGTCTCTAATCCATTTTGAGTTTATTTTTGTGTATGGTGTTAGGGAGTGTTCTAATTTCATTCTTTTACATGTAGCTGTCCAGTTTTCCCAGCACCACTTATTGAAGAGGTTGGCTTTTCTCCATTGTATATTCTTGCCTCCTTTACCAAAGATAAGGTGACCATATGTGTGTGGGTTTATGTCTGGGCTTTCTATCCTTTTCCACTGATCTGTATTTCTGTTTTTGTGCCAGTACCATACTGTCTTGATTACGGTGGCTTTGTAGTATAGTTTGAAGTCAGGGAGTCTGATTCCTCCAGCTCCGTTTTTCTTTCTCAAGATTGCTTTGGCTATTTGGGGTCTTTTGTGTCTCCATACACATTTTAAGATTTTTTTGTTCTAGTTCCATAAAAAATGCCATTGGTAATTTGATAGGGATTGCAATGAATCTGTAGATTGCTTTGGGTAGTATAGTCATTTTCACAGTGTTGATTCTTCCAATCCAAGAACATGGTATATCTCTCCATCTGTTGGTATCATCTTTAATTTCTTTCATCAGTGTCTTATAGTTTTCTGCACACAGGTCTTTTGTCTCCCTAGATAGGTTTATTCCTAGGTATTTTATTCTTTTGTTGTAATGGTAAATGGGAGTGTCTCCTTAATTTCTCTTTCAGAGTTTTCATCATTAGTATATAGGAATGCAAGAGATTTCTGTGCATTAATTTTGTATCCTGCTACTTTACCAAATTCACTGATTAGCTCTAGTAGTTTTCTGGTAGCATCTTTAGGATTCTCTATGTATAGTATCATGTCATCTGCAAACAGTGACAGTTTTACTTCTTCTTTTCCGATTTGGATTCCTTTTATTTCTTTTTCTTCTCTGATTGCTATGGCTAAAACTTCCAAAACTATGCTGAATAACAGTGGTGAGAGTGGGCAGCCTTGTCTTGTTCATGATCTTAGTGGAAATGGTTTCAGTTTTTCACCATTGAGGATGATGTTGGCTGTCCGCTTGTCATATATGTCCTTTATTATGTTGAGGTAAGTTCCCTCTTTGCCTACTTTCTGGAGGGTTTTTATCATAAATGGGTGTTGAATTTTGTCAAAAGCTGTCTCTTCATCTATTGAGACGATCATATGGTTTTTCTCCTTCAATTTGTTAATATGGTTTATCACATTGATTGATTTGCATATATTGAAGAATCCTTTCATTCCTGGGATAAACCCCACTTGATCATGGTGTATGATCCTTTTAATGTGCTGTTGGATTCTGTTTGCTAATATTTTGCTGAGGATTTTTGCATCTATGTTCATCAGTGATATTGGCCTGTAGTTTTCTTTTGTTGTGACATCTTTGTCTGGTTTTGGTATCAGGGTGATGGTGGCCTCGTAGAATGAGTTTGGGAGTGTTCCTCCCTGTGCTATACTTTGGAAGAGTTTGAGAAGGACAGGTGTTATCTCTTCTCTAAATGTTTGATAGAAGTCGCCTGTGAAGCCATCTGGTCCTGGGCTTTTGTTTGTTGGAAGATTTGTAATCACAGTTTCAATTTCAGTGCTTGTGATTGGTCTGTTTATATTTTCTATTTCTTCCTGGTCCAGTCTCAGAAGGTTGTGCTTTTCTAAGAATTTGTCCATTTCTTCCAGGTTGTCCATTTTATTGGCATATAGTTGCTTGTAGTAGTCTCTCATGATCCTTTGTATTTCTGCAGTGTCAGTTGTTACTTCTTTTTATTTCTAATTCTATTGATTTGAGTCTTCTCCCTTCTTTTCTTGATGAGTCTGGCTAATGGTTTATCAATTTTGTTTATCTTCTCAAAGAACCAGCTTTTAGTTTTATTGATCTTTGCTATTGTTTCCTTCATTTCTTTTTCATTTATTTCTGATCTGATCTGATCTGATCTGATCTTTATGGTTTCTTTCCTTCTGCTAACTTTGGGAGGTTTTTTTTGTTCTTCTTTCTCTAATTGCTTTAGGTGTAAAGTTGGGTTGTCTATTTGAGATGTTTCTTGTTTCTTGAGGTAGGATTGTATTGTTATAAACTTCCCTCTTAGAACTGGTATGCTGCATCCCACAGGTTTTGGGTCATCGTGTTTTCATTGTCATTTGTTTCTAGGTATTTTTTGATTTCCTCTTTGATTTCTTCAGTGGTCTCTTGGTTATTTAGTAGTGTACTGTTTAGCATCCATGTGTTTGTATTTTTTACAGATTTTGTCCTGTAATTGATAACTAGTCTCATGCCTTTGTGGTTGGAAAAGATACTTGATGCAATTTCAGTTTTCCTAAATTTACCAAGGCTTGATTTGTGACCCAAGATATGATCTATCCTTAGAATTTCTTTTGAGAGAAGCAGCTGCTACCTCTCAAAAGAACTTAGAAAACCAATGATCCTGATGGTGTTAAAGACAAGTCAGTTTGTTCAGATAACACCACTGCTCTCCCTCTAGTTCAGCAGCAAGCTGGCTCAGCAGGGAGGACCTGTAAGACTTCCAGGTGAAACCAATGCTGATTTGCAGCTGGAAACAGAACGATTTACATGCCAGCAAGGCTGTAACCCTGACTGCACAGCTCAGGATTCTCCAACGTGGATGGGTGCTCTGGGCCACCTCCCAACCATGCTGTTACCTCCAGAACACAGCCCGTCATGCACCCAGCCCTGCCCTGGCCAAGCACATACCTCCATGGGATGGTGAAAGTCTGGGGGACCATGTACCTTTTTCTTTGAGCCTGCTCCACTTGCTGTGAGTTTGTACCCATTCCCTGCTCAACCACAACAAAGACAAGTTCAGTGTCTAGCAGCACACAGGTTCTTGAGGAGATCTGAGGTGAAAGCAAGGAGCTAGGCATTTCCCAGCTGGAGGAGAAAGTCCAGATGCCTCATTCAGCCCAATCTTGTCTCCAGCTTCTCTTCACTGTTACCTCCCATACTTCAACACATGTTCCACAGTGGGTTTCAACCCTAAACATAGAGCAAATGCTCCCCACTCTGTGCTCCCTCCATCAGAGGGTTCTCTTGCTTGGAACAACTTCCCAGATGCCCCCCCAACCCTCCCCATCTCAAAGGCACAGTTTGAGCTCCCCTCCTCTGTGAAGCCTCCATCTCTTCCTCTGAACACACGATTCCAAGTGTCTACAGTATCCACTGGCCTCATGATATCTCTTGTATTGTGGTCTAACTTAGGATTTCTGTCTTGTTTCCTGAACTACACTATAAGCTTCTTGAGAGAAGGGGTCATGGTTATTCCAAAAAGTATACTGCCCAAAGCACGGAAAGGAGTTCAGTAAATATTTGCTTAAAGAAGGAAAGAGGGAAGAGAAGGAAAGAAGAAAGGAAGGCAATACACCTACCTTGTCGATGATTCTCTAGGCACTGCCTTCTGACGGGTTTTTTTTCCCCTTTCTTTCTTAAACTAAGCTTTATAATAGTTTGTCACTGGTAGAACTTCTCAGTCTCCCAAAGAGATCAAAGGAACTCTGGCTTCTTCTCTCCCCTCCCACTGGTTTTTCAGATGATAACCAGATACTATTCAAGACTTGGGGGTGGAGAGACCTACAGCAGAGACTAGGAAGAGAGACACATCCGAGTCGGGGCAAAGTGTGCAAAGGACTCAGTGGGAGAAATGGGGACCAGCTTCCTTCCTGCAGATGGGTCTGCAGGAGAAGAGTACAATCCATTTTACCCAGCAATGGAGTTGCACGGTCTCCCTCTGAAACTGGCAGCTCACCCAGGCCCAAGATTTTGGTCACCTCACTCTCACACGTGGTGTTTCCCACTCTGCCTTGGGTTCTCCACTCCTGGCCACAGACAGCACAGCCCCTCCATCCTGGCCCTTCACCTTTGTGGCTGGGCCTGGCCAAGCAGTGAACTAGTGCCTCCCCCACTTCTCCTGGCCTCGGCACATGACAAGGAGGGGATTTCCTTTGGGGCCTTAACTGGAGATTATTCTCTTGCCCCATGTCAGCTGGCTGCTGGGGGAGAGTCTTCAGTAGTTTCATTTCCCTCATTTGGAATGTAGTTTTTAAGAACCAAAAACCAAAAACAGAAAGAGGAGAGGGCACCACCCACACTGGTACCACTCAAACCCTCGTGACGCCAGTCCTGGAAAAGCTTAGGGGTCAATGCAAAGACTGAGGGCAAGTGAGGCTAGCTTGGCTGAAGGTCCTTCCTGGCATGTTTAGTCCTCTTCTCTAACTATCTGAGTGAGGGGGCGGATCTCCAATCCTGAGGTCACTTCCTCTTGCTCCTTGTTGCCCAAGCAGGTGGGGACTTAAGCAGTTCACACAGCTCTCCCAGGATAATGAGTCCATGGCCTCCCTCAGCCACTAATTCCAGTGACTGATGTCTGGGGGACACTGCCTCTTCCTTTTCTGGAAACACTGACCATATCAACATTTGATAAAGATTTCACGTTGTACAAAGATAACAAAATGCTTACGGAAGTATAATGTCAGTGTCAGGGCACAGGCGGCAGTAGGACATCAAGGGAGAGGGGCACCCACAACTAACCATGGTTCAGTTCAGGGCAGAATGGAAGGAAATCATGGAAAAACAGGAATGAGGTGCTGGGAGAGTCATGGGAGGAAGAGAGCTCAACTGGTGGAGACTTCCAGGAAAGCTTTCGGGAAGAGGTGGCCTCTGAACTGGATCCTCATGCGACGGGACTGGGCATGAAGTCAGACTGAAGAAGAGATAAAGATGATGATGATTTAGAGGATGAGATAAAGCCAGGTCAAGGAGGAGACACTGTAGGAGTGATGATGGTATCTCTTTGCATCTTGCATCTTGTTCATGGTTCTGTCCAGTGCTGCCCAAGCGGCTTCATCATTTACAAGTCACAGTTCTGCCCTTCCCCTGGGGCAGTGAGTCCTGGCTGGCTGGGACTATAGTTTATTCACATTTGTATGTATCCCCAGCAATACCTAGTCTAGCATCTAGTATGTGCTCAGTGAAGGTTTCTTAAATGAATGAAGGTTAGAGCAGTCGGAGAGGTGGAGGACTTGGGAAAAGTCACTTGCTGGTCATCGAGAAATCGTTTTTCATGATTGACAAATCTAAATCCCATTCCTTACCATGGGCTCATGGCCTGCATGATCTGGTCTCCTCTCTGCTCTCTTGGATTTCATACCCTACCACTTTCCTCATCACTTCCTCCACTCAAAGCATGAAGTCATCCTTGCAGCCCATTTAAACCAAGCAGGCTTCTGTCTCAGGGCTGTTGCCATTTTCTCTTTCCTAGGTCCAGAATGCTCTCCTCCTCACCCAGATATCCACACAGTTCACTCCCTAACTTCCCTGAGGCCTCTGCTCAAATGTCACCTCCTCCAAGAGGCTTTCCCTGATCGCACCATCTAAAGTGGCACACACACACCCCCGTCACTTTTCCCTTACTTTACATTTTCTTCACAACATTTTTTTATTCATGTCACTGCCTGATATCTATTATATATTTACTTGCTAATTGTCTGCCACCCCAACTAGACTGTGTGCTCCTAAGGAAAAGAAATTTGTTTATTAGCTGTTGTATCCCAGTGGCTGTAACTGACACATACAGGGGCTTATAAATTTATGTGGACTACATGAATGAGTGAATGAATGATTTTTTTTAAAAAAAAACAGCTGCAGCAGAGTCATGGGGTCAGGAGCCAGGTTGCCACGTGTTGGTTAGTTAGTGACTGGGGGTATGAAAATAAACCCAGGGAGGGACAAATGCTCTTTCAAGAATTAACGTCATGATGTAAAATAGATAGCTAGTGGGAAGCAGCCGCATAGCTCAGGGAGATCAGCTCAGTGCTTTGTGACCACCTAGAGGGGTGGGATAGGGAGGGTGGGAGGGAGACGCAAGAGGGGAGGGGATATGGGGATATATGTATATGTATAGCTGATTCACTTTGTTATACAGCAGAAACTAACACACCATTGTAAAGCAATTATACTCCAATAAAGATGTTAAAAAAAAAAGAAAAAGAATTAACATCATGCGTAGAAAATAAACTTGTTACCAAAGGGGAAAGGTTGCAGGAGGGATAAATTAGGAGTTTGGGATCAACATATATGCACTGCTACATATAAAGTAGATAAACCACAAGAGCACAGGGAACCATATTCAATATCTTGTAATAATCTATAATGGAAAAGAATCGGAAAAGAATAGGTAGATATAATGTGGCAATTAAAAAATGATATAAATGAACTTATTTACAAAACAGAAACAGACTCACAGACATAGAAAACAAACTTATAGTTACCAAAGGGGATCCAGGTGTTGGGGGCAGGTGTGGAGAGAGATAAATTAGGAGTCTGAGATTCACATATACAAACTACTATATATAAAATAGGTGAACAACAAGGACCTAATGTATAGCACAGGGAACTATACTTGATATCTTGTAATAACCTATAATGGAAAAGAATCTGGAAAAGAAGATATATATAAAACTGAATCACTGTGCTGTACATCTGAGAATACCATGACATTGTAAATCAACTATATTTCAATAAAAATAAATTTAATTTAATTTAAAAAGAATTAAGGTCATGAAGGGAAGGATCAGTATGTGAACACCTTTTGTAAAATGAGATGTGCCATATAAATACATCTCTTTCCTTGGCAGAACAGGCCAGGGGGAGATAAGTGAAGATGGGATCAAGTCTCTAAGTGGGGGTTAGCCTTGGCACAGTGGCAAGCCCTCTGCACGTGGCAGATATCAAGGCAATGTGACAGGGAGAAGGAAAGACTGACCCGAAAGGACTGTTGATCATTTTTTTTTTTTTTTTTAGCTTTTCAATGAGAAGTTTATTAGAAGGGCACTTACAGGGGAGAGAGAAGGAGAGAGAGGACACAGTTCTTTAACAATATGGGTACATAAAATGTTCATTGCAGCTCTATTTACAATAACCAGGACATGGAAGCAACCTAAGTATCCATCAACAGATGAATGGATAAAGAAGATGTGGCACATATATACAATGGAATATTACTCAGCCATAAAAAGGAATGAAACTGAGTTATTTGTAGTGAGGTGGATGGACATAGAGACTGTCATACAGAGTGAAATAAGTCAGAAAGAGAAAAACAAATACCGTATGCTAACACATATATATGGAATCTAAAAAACAAAAAAGAAAGAAAGAAAAAATAATGATCAGAAGAACCTAGGGGCAAGATGGGAATAAAGATGCAGACCTACTAGAGAATGGACTTGAGGATACGGGGAGGGGGAAGGGTAAGCTGGGACAAAGTGAGATAGTGGCAAGGACATATGTACACTACCAAACGTAAAATAGATAGCTAGTGGGAAGCAGCCGCAGAGCACAGGGAGATCAGCTCGGTGCTTTGTGACCACCTAGAGGGGTGGGATAGGGAGGGTGGGAGGGAGGGAGATGCAAGAGGGAAGAGATATGGGGACATATGTATATGTATAACTGATTCACCTTGTTTTAAAGCAGAAACTAACACGCCATTGTAAAGCAATTAGACGCCAATAAAGATGTTAAAAACAACAACAACAACAATAGGGGTACAATGCTTATTAAACAGGTGCTCTGCCCTTAAGATAAAAGTTAGAAAAATCTAAAACACTATAAATACATACATGCTTTTTACAAAGGTATTAAAAGGTCAGGCTGGCTGAGAAGGGAAGGGAATCAACATCCTCCGCGTTCTTTTTCCCCACCCAAATGCACACCCAAACAGGAGTCCTGCCCAGAACAGCCTAGTTGCAACAGCAGCACTGAGGGTGAATGAAGGCTTCCTGGAGGAAGATGACTCCATCCCTCTGTACAGTTCTCACCCCTAGGAAGGGAGAGAGGCTTGGTTCAGAGGCCCCCGCGTAAGGGCCTGTATTCGACTCCAAGCTGCCTGTGATCACATGCTGCCACGTGGGGAGCCAGCCTGGGTCGGTGGTTCCGGGTGCTGAGCCCAAAAGCCACTAGACCCTCTACCAGTATTCGAAACTGGCTGTGCCCCATCTCCTCCCAGCCACTGTCCTTGGGAGGAGAGCCTTTTCCAACTTTCTTCAAAAAATTAAATAGTTATCTGTCTTGAATGGTTTTAAGAAATTATTACACAAATATAAAAACACCAGAATGCTCGAGCATACGTTACTTTAGCATAAAAAAAAAATTACAGGATCACCTGAGAGAATTTCTTAATCCAGTGTACACAACAGGCGAGTTTTTCCATGTGATAGCTGTGCTTCTGAAAGGTTGCCTGTTGAGCATCGTTAGATGTTGATCATCCTCATTTGCAAGGACCCACTTGTAAAACAGCGGGCAATGTGTGAGGGACCTGGTCTGCACTATTGCATAACAGCAGTGGGCAGTCCAGACCTGGTGGAGGAGAGAGGTATCTTGACACAAGACCTACAGTCATAACTACCTTCCACCCAGGCACGTACATTGTCCCTCAACAACTCCATTTAAGTAGGTACTAATGGCCTCAACTTACAGAAGAGAAAATTGGGCTCAGATTGATCACGTCCTGTGGGCCTTTTGCCCAAGGCCACATAGTGGAAGCTTGTTTTTAGTAACAGTTACTGGTTTTTTTAAAAAAAAGTTTCTGGGGCTTCCCTGGTGGCGCAGTGGTTGAGAGTCTGCCTGCCGATGCAGGGGACATGGGTTCATGTCCCGATCCGGGAAGATCCCACATGCCGTGGAGCGGCTGGGCCCATAAGCCATGGCCGCTGAGACTGCGCATCCGGAGCCTGCGCTCCGCAACGGGAGAGGCCACAACAGTGAGAGACCCGCGCACTGCAAAAAAATAAATAAATAAATAAATAAATAAATAAATAAAATAAAACGTTTCTGATTATAAAAGTATTACCTAGATGCTGGAAGCCTAAAAAGAAGAAAATCCGCCACAGAAACAACTCACTGTTAACATTATGGTGTATTGCAGGCCCAGCTTTTTTTTAATGCATGTGCTATATGCTTTTTAAAAAACAATGTTGAGATCAGATTCCACGTGCTCTTTTGTAAGTTTACATACATAATCTGTAACATTGGAATCCTACGTCCCTAAATGTCCATGGACATGATTTTGATTCGTTCTATGCTATTCTGCCACTTAGATGTGAATAGTTAATTAACCAGGTCTTTTTTTTTTTTTTTTTTTGTGGTATGCGGGCCTCTCACTGCTATGGCCTCTTCCGTTGCGGACCGCAGGCTCCGGACACACAGGCTCAGCAGCCATGGCTCACGGGCCCAGCCGCTCCACGGCATGTGGGATCTTCCCGGACCCGGGGCACGAACCCGTGTCCCCTGCATCAGCAGGCGGACTCTCAACCACTGCACCACCAGGGAAGCCCCAATCCAGGTCGATTTTGCATTACAGTACACGTCCAAAATTCCTTATCATAAAATGTTGGGACCAGAAGTGTTTCAAAAATCACAATTTTTCATGGTTACATGGTACATATACCATATATTACATAATTCCTCCAACAGGATCTAGAACTATACCCTAAGTCAACACATTAATATTTTGGCAACCAACATAAATATTCACATTAAATGGGGAAAAGATAAAGTGAACAAAATAGGCTTTTGTCAGTTCACAGGTTTTGCAACCAAATGAGTTTGTGTCAAACTCACCAAAAAAGCCTTTAGTTTTCAGAGTTTTTTGGGGTTCAGAATTGTGGACTTCAAATCAGGATTTGAAGCTGGCCGGTCCCACATCCTGGCCATGCTTCCCAACAGCTGTGGCATGCTAGAGTGGCCGCAGAATGAAAAGCATAACCGCAAGGCAAGGTTCTGGCTGCTCAGGAGGCAAAAGAAGCCAACAGGTGGCGGTGAGATTCCTGGCACAGAGAGGGGCTGCAGGCCTGGAGATCAGCTGTAGAAGCAGGGTCCTCAGGAGTGAGGGAGTGCCTGGGGGAGGAGGAGGTGTCAGTGACTGAGACCGGAGAGGCCTTGGCAGTAGGGCAGTAGGCCGTGGCAGTAGACCTTGCCACAAAGCAGAGGTCAAAAGCCCCTCAATTCATTCTGCATCACCTACCCCCAGAAGTTCTACACATCCAGGATAAGACCTCCAAAGTGTCCTTCTGGGCCTCCTGAGACCCTGGGAGGGAGGGGAAAAGGGTGGAAGGCTTGGAAGCGGCAGCTGTGGGAGAAGGAGCACAACCTTGTTGATTTCATAGAGGCCGAGGGCAGTGGGCCCGTTTCTCTTTCCTGTTCCCTGTCAAGTGTGGTTTGCTGTCAGGTGGTAGCAGACTCAGCCACAGTCAGGGAGGGAGGGGGGAGAGGCCCCTGGAGAGCGAGAGGCCCTGAATCTGGAAGGTTATTTGCTTGAGCTGCTTTCAGCGGGCGAGCAGAATGAATGGTGGGGACTGGGGTTCTGGGTGGTGCAAGGCACGCTGGGAAGTGTGGGTTTTAATTGGCAGTTGGGTAATTTAGCCACAAGCTGGGGGCAGGGCAGGGTCGACAGGTCAGGGGAGGCTGATAAGATGGAAACAGGGAGGAGTGATCTTTTTTTTTCCTCACACCATCAGACCAGAGGAAGATTGACCTATCAGACCAATTATTATCAGCCTGGCAATGAGATCAAGTCTGAATTTAGACCCTTCACCACTCTGAAGGAGACTCTTCCTATTTATTGCCTCCTGTCTTAACTACCAACATTGGTCACACCAGTGATGCAATTCCCATAGACGTCTGGCAAATTCCCTAGAACAGGAGTCTATTCTCCTCTGCCAGGTTATCATCACCACCTTATCGGGGATTTCACTAAAGACTCACCTCCTCAAAATCTGCCCCAATTAATCCTCCCCTATTAATGTACTACCTCTACTTAGGTAAAGTGCCACTAATTCTCCCAGAAATCAGATTCCTGATAACTAAATTACCCAAAACACAGCAGAAAGCTGTCTCAAAACCCAGGCACCTCATCCATGGGATAAGCTGATATTATCATAAATCATAAATATTTAGAGCCATGAGAACAAGGGGTGATAGCAGAGAGAGTAAGAAAAAAAGATGCACATAGGGCTTCCCTGGTGGCGCAGTGGTTGAGAGTCTGCCTGCCGATGCAGGGGACACGGGTTCGTGCCCCGGTCCGGGAAGATCCCACATGCCGCGGAGCGGCTAGGTCCGTGAGCCATGGCCACTGAGCCTGCGCGTCCGGAGCCTGTGCTCCGCAACAGGAGAGGCCACAACAGTGAGAGGCCCGCGTACCGCAAAAAAAAAAAAAAAAAAAAAAAAAGATGCACATAAGGACATGCTCTTATAACTGCTTTTTAGTGCTCTCTGATAGCATCACCTTGCCTTTTAATATAGAGCAGACAGCCCTGCATGGGTCTATAACCCATGAGAGCTCCTCTGTATCACAGTGAACCCCAGCCATTGATGCCCATAAGAAGGCTCTAAGTCATCAAGAACAGACTTATATAAAGAATTCTTACAGCTCAATAATAAAAAGACAATAATCCAATTTAAAAATAGGCAAAGGAGGGCTTCCCTGGTGGCGCAGTGGTTGAGAGTCCACCTGCCGATGCAGGGGACATGGGTTCGTGCCCCGGTCTGGGAAGATCCCACATGCCGAGGAGCAGCTGGCCCCGTGAGCTATGGTCGCTGAGCCTGCGCGTCCGGAGCCTGTGCTCCGCAATCGGAGAGGCCACAACAGTGAGAGGCCCGCGTACCGCAAAAAAAATAAAATAAAATAAAAAAAGAAAATAAATAAAAAATAATAATAATAAAATAAAATAAAAATAGGCAAAGGATATGAACATACATTTCTCCAGAAGATAAACAAATGCCCAATAAGCAAATGAGAAGATGCTCAACAGCTTTTGTCATCAGGGAAATGTAGCTCATAACCACAATCAGATACCACTTCACACCCACAAAGATGGCTAAAATAAAAAAGACAGATGACAAGTACTGGGGAAGTTGGAGAGAAATTGGCACCCTCACACACCACTGATAGGAATGTAAACTGGTGCAGAAACTTTGGAAAACAGCTTGGCAGTTCCTCATGGCGTTTCCATACAGATCAGCTATTTCATTCCTAGGTACCCACCACCCCACCCTGCAAATGCAAACATATGTCCACAAAAAAACCTCTAAACAAATGTTCATAGCAGCGGTATTCATGATAGCCAACAAGTGGGAATAATCAAATATCCATTGAGGGAATAAATGAATAAACAAAATGTGGTATGTCCATAGGATGGAATGCTACTCGGCCATAAAAAAGAATGAAGTACCAATTCTTGCCACAACACGAATGAACCTTGACAACATTATACTAAGTGAAAGAAGCCAATCACAAAACACCACATAATAGAACCAATTATATGGTTCTATTTATACGAAATGACCAGAATAGGCAAATCTGTAGAAATAGAAAGGTAAGGGTTACCTAGGTCTGGGGATTTGGGGAAAGTTGGGGAGAGAATGCTAATGGGTATGGAGTTTCCTTTTGAAGTGATGATAATGCCCTAAAATTGATTGTGGTGATGGTTGCACAACTCTGTTAATATGTTTTTAAAAAGACATTGAATCATACACTTAATATGTGTTTAGTATATGAGTTGTATCTCAACAAAGCTTTTATATAAAAAATAAAACTAGAAAAAAACCCCAGAATCTGTAGACTTAGATTCTTTTACAAGAATCTTGTATGATTTAAGAATTTTTTTAGAGAATTCCCTGGCAGTACCGTGGTTAGCCTCGGCGCTTTCGTTGCCGTGGCCCAGATTCAGTCCCTGATTGGGGAACTGAGATCCCGCAAGCTGTGCAGTGTGGCCAAAAAATAAAAAATAAAAAAAAATCAGAATTAAAAAAATTAATGCTTACATTGATACTGTCCAGTTATCTGGAAAATACATTTATGTAAAACATCTTGTTTCCTAACCACCGCACTCTAAAGCAGATGGGATATAGGAGCAACTATCAACATCTTAATGCTTGAAAAGATTATACTAAGTGACAGAGGGACATAAAATTTTGACCATACTCTCTTGAATTTGTGCAGAGTTTCTCTTTGTAGATGTTGAATGTTTCACATGTATATTTAGTTTTTCAAAGTAAAAAGATTTCAATGTTATTGAACTCTCCCTTTAACACCTGTTTAAATGTTTTTAAATGTTTTGAAGATTTTGAAGTTATAGTTTTGTTTTTTTTTTTTTTTTTGTGGTACGCGGGCCTCTCACTGTTGTGGCCTCTCCCACCGTGGAGCAGAGGCTCCGGACGCTCAGGCCCAGCGGCCATGGCTCACGGGCCCAGCCGCTCCGCAGCACATGGGATCCTCCTGGACCGGGGCCCAAACCCATGTCCCCCGCATCGGTAAGCGGACCCTCAACCACTGCGCCACCAGGGAAGCCCTAGATTTCTTATTTAAAATACAATCATCTAGGAATTCCCTGGTTGTCCAGTGGTTAGGACTCTGTGTTTCCACTGCCAGGGTCCAGGTTTAATCCCTGGTTGGGGAACTAAGATCCCACAAGCCACATGGTCAAAAAAAAGATCACGAATATATTAATTATATTACTGTTGTATGTTAAACAGTTATTATATTGTAAGTATAATATAAATATAAGTATATAAATACTAATACATTTATATAATTTAAATATACAAATTAATTGTATAATATTATATTTCAGAAAACTCTGGGCAGCTGGTATTCTTTGTTAAAGAGAAAGGGGTCCTCATCCTTTTGAGAGCAGAAATGGCTCCCTTCTTCTGTTTGGGGAAAAGAGGATTACGTACCTAGGACTTGGTTCTGTAATAGTCAATATTTGCTGGGCTGTTTTTGAGGGGTGCTTAGTTTCCAAACCCCCTTCCTGTTAGGGGAGCCTTTTCTTGCATGGTCTTGGTAGGAAACAGAGCCCTGTCCCTAGGAAATTAGAATACGATTGCACAATCCAGGCTCCACCATCTGTGCCAAGAACCATGGGTCTGGAGCAAGTGATGCAAAGAAGCTGGCTGCTCTAGAGGTGGCGGCAGCGGCTCCTGATGTCTGGAGCAGTAGTGGCAACAGTGCCAGGGACAGGGTTTTGCAGCCACAGTGATGAAGCCTTCCAACCAGGCTGTCCCCATGGCATGACCATGGCAGTGGTTACAGCTGCCCACCTCCCCCTGGTGTTGCCCGCTTGCTCATCTGGATCTCCAGCCACATTCACATCCACCTACAATCATTCCAAGAACTCCTTTCCTGCTCAAGTGAGCCAGAATCAGCTTCTGTTGCTTGCAGTCAAGAACCCCGACTCATTCTCCAAATGGGAAAAAGAAAATACAAAAAAACTCCTGAAGTTGAAAAAGGTGATGGGCAAAGGAGGAGAAGCAGGGGGATAAAGGAGGTATTGGGATTTGGAAAGGTAAATAAGCTTTTTCCCGGAATTAGCATAAAGCAGTGACAGCAACAAGCCTTATTAGAGTAAGACAGTACCTGCAACTGTGAGCAAAGCTGCTGGACTCCCAGGAAACCAGAATTGCAATTCAGTTGGCACAAGTCAGAAATTATAGTCCACTACCCTAGGAGGATTTCACTCAAGTGATAGAGTGACAGAATTATTTTCAGAGACAGTAGTTCTGATATTCTGAGATGATGTTTTTTGGTTGGTGTACTTTAGTATAAGTTAGACCCGGAAACACGTAAAAGAACAGGAGTTAAATGTTAGTCCAAAACTTGATAATAACATAGGAAGAACTGAAATATTTGAAGCAAGTCAAAACTACTAGTGAAAAAATTAATAAGCAATAAATTTTTCTAGGTGAAATAATGTCAGACCAAACATAAAAATAAGAATTGGTTTATGATTATGTGTGATAGAAATGCTTATAGTTTGGGTTATAATTACTACTTAAGCTATCCTGAAATTACAATTCTATATAACTTTAATAACAAATATTATAATTGGCATTATTAATAAGAAAGTAATACTTTCTAAGTACGTAGTGTTTTATAGATTAAATTTAGTAACACGGAATTTAAGGTAGTTTCAATGAAATGATACTTTTTCCATCTTAGGAGCCCTTCAATCATACGGATTGGCTGAATATAATTAAAGTTTGTAAAATAAACAGATTCGTATAGGCTTTGTTCCATGCTAGGCACAAACTGGATGATCATCAACAGAAATGAGCTGCTCAGTAGTTGTGTGGTCTCTCTGTGCCTCAGTTTCCCCATTCTATGAAGTAGCTACTTCGTAGAATTGTTCTGAAAGGACTAAATAAGTTAATACCGTAAGCTCTTAGAACAGGGTCTGAGTATATTAAGAACTCGGTAAGCGTTAGTTGTTTTTATTGTGATTATTGGTTTTTTTATTACTTGGGGTAAAGTCAGATGTATTCTCAATGGCTATGGAAAGGAAAGCAGGCTTGGGCAGCAATTTAGTTGACACAAGATGACTTAAAAAACCCAAAAGGCGAGGCATTCCCACAACTGACCTAAATTTAGAAAAAATAAAACAAAAATAAAAAAAACAGAACTGTTTAAAGGAGGATCCACAGGAAATAACCTTTCTGCTCGGAAACCCATCACCAACCTCAAGTGGCCCCCAGAGGTGTGCCACCCTTATCCTTCTGCCAGCCAAGTCTGTTATGAGTGCAAAGTGGTCCACAGGCGGGGGGAAACAAAGGTGGTTAAGAAAAGCCTCTCTGTGTGACTTGCGAGGGGAGAGGATGAAGACATCCTGGGAGGTAACCAAGGAACCCTGTTAGGTAACCCTAGGAAGGGCTTTAGTAAGGAAAACTCCACAACCAAGAGGGTGTCGCGTGGTAGGTCACAAGGATCAAAAGATGAGGGTGGAAGAAGAGGAGAGATGCAGGAAGCCTGCTGCGGTGTGAATTATCACAGCTCCTACAACCAGATGCAGGAAGTGGCGCACAGCCTCTCCACATCACAAAAACGGCATGGAGATGGGAAGATGCTGGTGGGAAGAGCACTTCCTCAGGCCGGCTGGAAGTCTACACAGCTCAAACCAGCCCGGGTGATAAGCTCTTTTAACCCAACACAGAACGTGGCCTCTGGAGTCTGACTCTGGCACCAGTGTCCATGCTCTACCACCTGCCAGGCGGGTGAACTTGAACAAGATATTACCTTCCCTGGGCCTCAGCTTCCTCATAGGAAAGATACCTTTCACACAGCAAGAGCTCAATAGACATTAGCTAGTATTATTGCTTGCTGACAATTTCATCTTCCAAAGAGTAGAGGAAGTAATAAGGGGAACTGCCACTCTAAACCTAAATTTGGCCAAAAGGAGGAATTGGTTGGCAGAGTGGAAGTGACAGGAACCTTGGGAGAGAGCAACTGTGTCTTCTTGAAGTTTGTGATAGTGAGAGAAATGGTAGGACAGAAATGGTTAGATGTGTTCCCCAGATTTTAACAATTAGAAGAAGATACCACGTCTTGAAACTTTAGAAAGATGCTCAAGAATCTGGTATCTTCTTAAGAACATCTTCCTTACCTGTGAAATTTCAAGTCAGTGAAAAAAGGGGAAGGGACTTAAAGAAATCATACAGTTTCATATAGATTTGTTTATTTGATTGTAAGAGAAAGTAAGCCTAAGATGGACATGGTGGAGCAGAGCCACTGATGAACCCAAGAAGGTGGAACAAATGCCTAACGTGCTTTTGAGAAGGTGAAAGCCTCACATGCATTGAGACCCTTAAAGGGCTTCATAAGTTATATTCAAAGCAAAAAAGGGATACACTATTTGTGGTCAATGTCATGTTGGTGGGTGACAAAGAGAAAGGAGAACTCAATTTGTATTTTGCTTCTGTTTTCTCTGTCACAGGGAATGTTCTTAGAACAGAAAAGCCCAGAGGAAAGTTAACCCGAGGTGGGAGGGAAAATTGCAAAAGACAACCCCAGTGTTTCTATATGAATTCCAAGAATCTGACAAGAGAAATTATTTTCCAGGGCTTCCCTGGTGGCGCAGTGGTTGAGAGTCCGCCTGCCGATGCAGGGGACACGGGTTCGTGCCCCGGTCCGGGAAGATCCCACATGCCGCGGAGCGGCTGGGCCCGTGAGCCATGACCGATGAGCCTGTGCGTAGGGAGCCTGTGCTCCGCGACGGGAGAGGCCGCAACAGTGAGAGGCCCGCGTACCGCAAAAAAAAAAAAAAAAAGAGAGAGAGAGAAATTATTTTCCAGACTGCGGGGAGACTTGCAGGTGAATTATCCTTGAGGCATTGTCTAAATGACAGACCTCTGGAGACAGACACATTACAATTTTCAAAACAGTGAGAAAATTCACTTCTACACATCACAAGCCATTGTATTTATTGCCAGTCCCAGGATCAAAATGGATTATTAATGAGATGGCTTATGGGCACCTCAAAGAGGCAGTCGTCACTAGGGGGCCAGAGAATATTTCCATCCCTGCCATTTTGTCCCCAAGGAGGTTTTCAATGCCAACATTTCAAATGAATGATACTAACATTGATGAATTTTCATCAGGAATGTGTTTTCTGGAACAAACACCATGAAATCAATTTAATTCCTTGATCATCTTTCTATGACACTCATTTGAAACATTTCCATTTTTCTCTTTATTCAACTGAAATGTTTTTCACTAGGATCAATTCTTTTTCATTTAGATTTTTAAATTTAGTTTTGTCTCATTTCTTGGTTTCTTTATCTGTATCAGATCTGTATCAAATTTTACTAAAGTTTCTGCCATGTTCAGTGACACTGTGATTGTCCCATCATCTCCCATCCATTTCCTTATTCCTGGTGAGTACCCCAGCTTTGGTCCGGTAGTCGTATATCCACTAGGCAACCCAGGGGATTTGAGGAAAGCTAACTCCACCCCCAGCTTAAAAAGGACCATGGCTCAAGCCAGGGCTCATCATCAAAATCCCAACTCCAGTGAACTGTTATTATTGCAGGGGTAGGATGTGACCTAATTCAGGCTAGTGAGGCTGGAAAATAACTTTCGGTGGGGTGTTCTGGGAAAGCAGTTCTCTTCTCTTCCATTGACTAGTGTGATATGAAGCTGTGAAGCTGGGAAGCACTGCAGCCATTTCATTGCCATGAGGGAAGCCTGGCTGAGGGCTAAGCCACCACATAGAGGAGGACAGGACCTATAGGTCTCCATGGAAACAACTGAAGCCCTGATCAAACTACATCTGAAAGAGCTATTTATGGACTTCACAGTTATACAAGCCATTAAATCTCCCCCACTCCCCCTTTTTAGCCAATTTAGTTGAAATTTCTGTTCCTTGCAACTGAAAATGCCTTAGCTGATACACCCACTGTGGATTTTCTCTTGTTTCTATCAAGTCCAGATTTTCTGACTCAAATTTTACAGGCCTTAATTTTATCTAGAAGATTTTTATTTTTTAATTTTTAGCTAAAACAAATTTTTAAATGTTTCGGTATAAGCGTTTTTTTCGGTTTTATTTTCTGTTGATTGTGTCTACCAGTGATATTCATTATGAATTAGATAAAAGATTAAAGATAGTTTATATTTATTTCTTGACTAATCCATGAGGTTACTGCAAACAATGAGTTAGTACAAAGGAGAGAGAGAGAGATTGCTGCAGGCATAATGTAAGAACCTAAATGTATGCTTTATTCAAAGGGGATTTGGATATGGTATTTGGTGTTGGGGTTAGAAGACTAAGTAGCTATTCAGAACTTCAGCACCCCCTAAGCCTGAGACCATGATTTTATGAAGGTTAAACTACACAGTGAAACATCTGGGGAAGGATTTGTTACTAGGTGGGCAGTACCACTGGTAGTTCTGGTTCAGGACTTCTGCTGGACAATGTCTTTGTGTGATTAGAAGAGATACACAGCCCACATGTAAAACAGAGGCGAGATTTCTGCCTCCACTCCTCCCCTCTGCTCAGTGTTCTTTTGCAGGGATCCAGCACAACTATATGGTGTGGTCCTCAGCTTGTCAGAGGCTTTGGTCCCTGGGCCACATGATTAGGAGCACCAGCTGAGGGATCCAAAGTCTCAGAGTCATCAGTCTGCTCCTCAAAGGGTTATACACTGAGGACAAAGCAATGACTGGCTGAGTAAGCTGGCTCAGGACTGTGTCGCCTCTAAAGAGCTGGGCAAAGATGAAGAGACCTAAGCATTGGTCTGACAGTCCTAAAAGTGAGTCCAGAGCTGCAGGATGAGATCAGCCAAGGAGAGAGTCTATGTTAGCAGCAACCAAGGAAGGCATGTGTCCACTGCTGCTCTGCCTGGAAGATGACTCCTATCATCCCAGGCCCCTTATCTGCATGTTTCTTATCAGTCTCTGCCCCAACTCAGTCCTCTATGCCCTCTGCATATAGATCAAAATGAAAACATTCCCTGCCTCTACAAGAGCTGGGAAGTGCCCTGGTAACCAGGATCCTTGCAAGAGTTGTGAAGCAAGGCAATGTCATTCTCTGTAACACCATGGGAACCCCAGATCGCTGGTGGGTCCACAAGGGAATCTTAATCTTCTTTATGCTACACACCCCTCTTATTGTCTGGAAAAGCCTGTGGACTCCTCAGAATCACGTGTGTCTGTGTGTGTGTGTTTAACATTTTTAAAAATTGAGGTATTGTTGACTTACAGTGTTGTGTTAGTTTCTGGAATACAGCAAAGTGATTCAGTTTTATATACACATATATATATATGTATATATACATACATTCTTTTCTATATTCTTTTCCATTGTGGTTTATCACAGGATGCTGAATATAGTTCCCTGTGCTAGACAGTAGGACCTTGTTGCTTATCCATCCTATATATAATAGTTTGCATCTGCCAACCCCAAACTCCCAATCCATCCCCCCCCCACCTCCCCTCCCCCTTGGCAATCACAGGTCTGTTCTCTACATCTGTGAGTCTATCTCTGTTTCACACGTAGGTCATTTGTGTAATATTTTAGCTCAGAATCATGTTTTTAAATGTAGGAAATAAAATAAATAGTGTTATAAAGGAAATAAATATATCGAAATAGAATCCTATTTACAGACCGCTTGGGTCCATGGACCCTAGTTTGGAATCCAAAAAAAAAAAAAGAGGTAATAATACTATTGAAGGTATTTGTTTTCAGAAGGGTTAACTGAAGTGGAAAATGGAAAGCTAATTTAAGTTTTATTTATGTTCAAATTTTATTTTATTGTTAAACATTAAGAATTTCCTGGTCAGCTCTATTTCAGCCAGCCCATTTCCATCTCTCATATGCCAATATTAACCTCAAAATTTAAGTTTCCCTTAGTGACTTAAAATTCCTTAATTTCTGTATTTAAGTTATTTTTGGAATTGATCTTTACTTTCAAATTATACCACCTCTTAGGGTAATGAACTTCACAAGTGTACAATCCTTCATTTGTACATTTGTACAAGTGTACAAGTAATACTTCATTTTATTTATTTAATATATCTCCAGGTCAGGATGTGCTCCCAATACTAATATCCTGTTCTGTAATCTAATGTGTAAGTTATTCATTTAAGGATTTTATGCCCAAGCATCAGGTTGTGATTTGTCCCCACGTGACTCTTCTAACTCTCACTCCTAGCCCCTTGATCACATTGGTTCCACTCCCTTAGACTTTTCCTACTTTGCTTGTATTTCTCTTGAGGCGTAGCAATCACAAACAAATGTAATTTTCCAAGTGTGAACATATTATGAGTATCAGACAGGATCCCAGAAGCGAAGACTTGGCACATGCAAATCAGGCAATTCGAGGAGGGTTTAATAGAAGGACTAGTACAAAGATGTGGTAGTACAGGAACCCAGGACTTGCCACAAAGGGCTGTTAACATCCCTAGGACTGAGGGGAGGCCACAATGATCAGAATCCAGAAGGCGAGAAGGTCCAAAAGTGACATGGAGAGGACATTTGACCTAGGGAAGCAGCCACCCTGAAGGAACCCTGATAGGAGGGAACCAGGGAAATAAATACCCCAACTGCTCTCTCCTCTCTGCCTCTAATCTCTTGTCAGGGCTCCCAGTTAGGGATCCAACCTAGAAGACAAAGGACACAGAAACGGTTGATGTAGTCAACACAGGTCCACTGCCCTGAGCATAGAGCAGGATGGATAAAGTGTGGAGGGTGGATCCAGAAAGTCAAGCGGAATGAATCCGGCACACTGTAGTTCTACACAAGGGTGGAATGAATCATTTTAACTGTTTTTTTTTCCTTTTATACTTTTCCAATATGTTGGGGCAACAGTAGCATCTCCGCACAATACGTTCTTAAAGAACCTTTAATGCCTCTCATTCTTTGTCTTGCAACTTGTCATACTATAAACAGAATTTACGTTATTGTTTCCTAAATATGTTACCAGCCACTTGCTTACACTGAAACCTAAACCTAACAGTCAATTTTCTTATCGATAACGTGGTTTCACACAATTTCCCTACAGAATTATTCCCATCAATTTGACTTTTTATTCTAAAAAAATTAGTATCAGTCTCACTCTTTGCCCATTATTTTTATACCCTCCTCCAGATAATTTACACAAGCATTTTAAAGTACAATCTGGAATAATTGGGATTCTTTTAATTATTAATGATAAAAACCTAACTCAAACTGGCTTAAGCAAAAAGGGGAATTTATTGATTCATATACTCAAAAAGTCTGATTTAAGGCAAACCTGAATCCAAGTGCTCAAATAATGCTTTCAAAAATCTGTCTCTCCAGGTCTCACCCCCATCTTCCTCCATGTGGCCACCCCATCAGGCAGAATCTTCCCAGGTGGCATCTAGAATGGCTACTGGCGGTTCCAGGCCAACATCCTACTAGTTTAGCAATCCCAGCAGAAAGAGGGCCTCTTTCAAAATAGCCCAGCAAAAGTCCCAGGACTGAGTCTCCTTGGTATGACCTGGGGTCAAGTGCTTCTCCCCTCACCATTCACTGTGGCTGGGTGATAGAACGTACTGATGTTTGTGGACTGGGTCATATGCTTACTTTTGAAGTTCCATCCAAACTATATGAATTAAATGTGGAGAAGGAGTGGCATCCTAAAGAAAACCAGTGCTTTTATCAGAAGCAGAGGGATGGAGCCTGGGCAGATGAGAAATAATGACCCTCCTCTTTACAAGTTTAATGTTGATTCCTTGGAAATACTGCAAGTTACACTTCACCCAGAGAAGTCCACTGATCTCCACCCCTTATTCCTGGTCCCTAAGCCAGCTTGCAACCTACCAGAAAACAGCACTCACATGATCCCAGGTATGTGTAATTGCTTTTAGAATGTAAAAAGGTTTTTGAATATGTAAATAGATTACATGTAACAAACACATGCATATTTCCCCATGGCAGAGCTTTGGTAGAATAAAATTCCCTCTTAACAGCCTGGTTGTCTTTTCCTGTAGTTGATTACGTTTCTTGAGTTTACTAAAGTAACCAGTAGACTTGTGGAGTTGAATCACAGTGTTGGTGAAATAGAAAGAGCCCCGGATAGAGAGGGATAAGACCCACATTTCAGATCCAGCTCTGTTGCTAACAATGGGCCCCAGTCTGTTCATTAGTGAAATGAGGTTGGGCGAGACCTCTAAGGTCTACTCTAGTCATTAAGAACTTAGAATTCTATTCTGAGATCTGAATCATCAGAGAAGCAGTGAGATAGGAATGCCACTTATTTAGGGAAGAGAAGTTAAGGTCCTCAGGCTGGAGTTATGGGCCAAAGATGAGAGGAAGAATTGTGGTTCAAGTTTTATAGATTTAAGTTTATGTGCATGAAAAGACACAGTCAACAGTACAAAAAGGAAAACCATTGAATGGTAGAACATATTTGCAAATCATGTATCTGATAAGGATACTATCCAAAATACACAAAGAACTCCTACAACTGTACAACAAAAAACCAAATAGCCCGACTTAAAAATGGGCAAAGGACTTGAATAGACATTCCTCCAAAGGAGACATACAATTGACCAAGAAGAATATGAAAAAAGTGCTCTACATCACTAATCATCAGGGAAATGCAAATCAAAACCATGTAACGTCTCACATCCATTAAGATGGCTTTATCAAAAAATAAACAGAAAACAAGTGTTGGCGAGGGTATGAAGATACTGAAACCCTTGTACTCTGTAGGTGGGAATGTAAAATGGTACAGTCATTATGGAAAACAGGCAGTTTGTCAAAAAATTAAAAATAGAATTACCTTATGATCCAGCAATACCACTCTGGATATACAGGAAAAATAATTGAAAGCACGGTCTCTAAGAGATATCTGTACACCTTTGTTCTTAACAGCATTATTCACAATAGCCAAAAGTGGTAGCATCCCAAGTGTCCATGGGGACAGCTGAATGGATAAGCAAAATGTGGTATAGACATACAATGGAATATTATTCAACCTTAAAAAGGAAGGAAATTCTGACACATGCTACAATATAGATGAACCCAGAAGACATTATGCTAAGTGAGATAAGCCAGCCACAGAAAGACAAATACTATATGATTTCACTTATATGAGGTATTTAAAGTAGTCAAACTCATAGAAACAGAAAGTAGAATGGTGGTTACCAGGGACTGAGGGGAGGGGAAAAAGTGGAGTTGTTTACCGGGTACTAAGTTTCATATTTGCATGATGAAAAAGTTCTGGTAATGGATGGTGGTGATGGCTGCACAAAAGTGTGAATATACATAACTACTGAACTGTACACTTTAAAATGGTTAAGATGGTAAATTTTATGTTATGTGTATTTTACTACAATTGAACCTTTTTTAAAAAGAAGTTTGAAGCTAGAAGGAACCTTAGAGATCTTCTAGTTCAAACCCTTTATTTTACAGATAGGAAAACTGAGGCGCCTTGAGTGTTAAATGATTTATACAAGAACAGAACAGAGATGGAACCTCCATCCATCCTGGCCCTGCCTTTTCTTTTTCTGATCAATTGCGACTTTAAAATACACATCATTTGACATTTGTATAGTGCTATAATACAGCAACCACACAGATTTCTTTCTGGTCACAAAATGGAGAAAACACAAGGAAGGGGTCAACACCTAATCCATGGGGTAATCTTAGCATCACCAATAGTAGGACAACCAGACATGTCTCCCGATGTGAGGCAACGTGAAGTCCCAACATCATTGAGGGTATATCCTTGCTAAAAATGTTTAACTTGAATATAATCAAGCCCTAAAATCTAACTTACCATTTATAGGAAATAAAGGGCATAGAAGAACCAGCTAGAAGAACACTACAACAAAGAAGCAGTCAGATAAATCCAGAAGATGGGATGCTCCCTTCCACTTCTCAGCTTGGATTGAGTATTAGACAATATCAGGAAATTATAATTAATTTTGTTGGGTATTATATTTTGATTTCAGCTCTGCAGGAAAGTATTTTTTGTGCTTTAAAAAATTTGGGGCTTCCCTGGTGGTGCAGTGGTTGAGAGACCGCCTGCCGATTCAGGGGACACGGGTTCGTGCCCCGGTCCGGGAAGATCCCACATGCCGCGGAGCGGCTGGGCCCGTGAGCCATGGCCGTTGAGCCTGCGCGTCCAGAGCCTGTTGCTCCGCAACGGGAGAGGCCACAACAGTGAGAGGCCTGCGTACCGCAAAAAAAAAAAAAAAAAAAAAAGATACAAATGAACTTATATACAAAACAGAAATAGACCCACAGACATAGAAAACAAACTTACGGTTAGCAAAGAGGAAAGTGGGGGGAAGGATAAATTAGACCTTTGGGATTAACATATACACAGTACTATATATAAAATAGATAACCAGCAAGGTCCTACCGTATAGCACAGAGAACTATACGCAATACTTTGTAATAACCAATAAGGGAAGAGAATCTGAAAAAGAATATGCATATGTGAAACTGAATCACTTTGCTGTACATCTAAAACTAACGCAACATTGTAAATCAACTTGACTTCAATCTTGAAAAATTATTTTAAAATAAAATAAAGATATTGTTCCACTGTTTTATTTTAGTTTATTGTTTATTTGGTTGCACCAGGTCTTAGTTGCTGCAGGCGGGCTCCTTAGTTGGGAGCAGTTGCAGTTGCAGCACGTGGGATCTAGTTTTCTGACCAGGGATGGAACCCGGGCCCCCTGCGTTGGAAGCGTGACGTCTTATCCACTGCGCCACCAGCGAAGTCCCTGTTCCATTGTTTTAAAAAGAGATATATACTGAAGTACTTAGGGGCAGAATGTCATGATGTCTTTAAATATACTTCTAAATATTTTAGCAAAAATTAATAAAGTGAGCTGGATGAGAAAACAAATTCTTCTAGAAGACACTGGACACAGAGTGGCGGGGGTGGGGGGGGGGTCAAAAGCAGTATGTCAAGGCCATACAAAACATCAGGGTAAACCACACAGGTCTCCTTGGCAAGGAAAGGGATGATCAATGGCATTGTCCTCAGCATTTCCTTCCCGCTTAGATTCTAATTCAGATGCCCTTAGGGTTTGTACGTTTCTGAGAAACTGATGCTTTTATTAGGACCTCTCCTGGGGGTGTCAGACTAAGGCATCTGAAGGGCTGTCCCATGGAGGAAGGAGAGAGGCCCAGGTGAGCAGGAGGGGATTGTTGGAGGAGGCAGATTTCATCTGGATAAAAGGCAAAAATGGAGCTGATTCCTTGGGGAAGCAGCAAAATTCCCATCTCTGGAAGCATCCAGCACAGGCTGGAAGACTTGGGAGTATTGGCCTTGATGATAACTACAGTCCCTTTCAGCCTCACATGCCAGGACCCAGGAAAAGGAGAGGAGGGGCTGGAGGTTGTGAGAACAGGACAGAGCTGTAGGGAAGGAGGCCAGGGCCAGGCACCGACTGGGCTGGGCCTGGAGCTAATTCTCTGGCTTCCCTCCCAGGACATTGCTTCTCAATGCTGCTTCCTGTCTCTCGCAATCTGGAGAAACCAATTTCCTTCAGTGGCTGATTTCATTTGATAAGAAAGGGAGGGGAGCCCAAGCCAAGCCAACACAGGGCGTTTCTTGAGCAGAAACAGGGAGCTCAGTCTTGACAGTTCCTACCCCCATCCTGGTTAGTCCCCAAAGGAGGGAGGATTAGGAGAGAAGCTGCAAGCCAAATTACTGCAATGTTTGTTTTGAACTTTGCAAATACTACATGTAAAACTGTCAAAGAACAGTGACCAGCATATTTCCTAGTTCTGGTGAGGATAGAACAATACAGTTCAGCCACACACACTGGACCCCAGGGCCACTCTGTGCTGGGCTTAGATGGGATACGAAAATGAACGCACGCTTTTCCTGCCCTCGAAGCGTTCAAAACCTTCAACTGCAGAAAAAGGCGAAAAATGAAATACAAATGACAGCTCACTGTAAAATATACTTGATTCTGAATTGCCAGGAGAGGATATGGAATCTCCCCAGAAACAGCTTAACAGACTATATACCACATTCTTTCTTATCTATCCGAGGTAGTTTAGATGCAGCCTTAGGTGAGAGACAGGGAAATGGCCTAAGACTAATGACCCTTTGGTGATCTTGTCCAGACCCAGAATTCTAGAGGTAGATCACCCTATTAGTCTCCCTTGGCCCAAGGGAAAGAAAGAAACCCCTCCTCTCACAGAGGGCTAGGAGCCAAGTCCCTAGAAATAGTCCCACTCTGTTCTATCCTGACTTGTCTCCCAATAGCCCTGGAACCCACGAGAATCCGGTTTGTCCCAATACCTGATTCTGTGCCCATGAAACAGAAGCCAAACTGCTCTTCAAAAAGAAGTAGTCATGGACTTCCCTGGTGGCGTAGTGGTTAAGAATCCACCTGCCAGTTCAGGGGACACAGGTTCGATCCCTGGTCCAGGAAGATCCCACCTGCCACGGAATAACTAAGCCTGTGCACCACAACTATTGAGCCTGTGCTCTAGAGCCCATGAGCCACAACTACTGAGCCCACGTGCCACAACTACTGAAGCCCGTGTGCCGACAGCCCATGCTCCGCAACAAGAGAAGGCACCACAATGAGAAGCCCGCACGCCACAATGAAGAGTAGCCCCTGCTCGCCACAACTAGAAAAAGCCCGTGCGCAGCAACGAAAACCCAACACAGCCAAAAGTAAATAAATTAAGTAAAAAAAAAAAAAAAGTTGTGACAAATGATAGTTTTGAAGCATTCTATTGTTTATAAAACCTTTTCATATCATTATCTTACTTCGCTATCTCCACTCTGTAAGGTGGTTATAGACAGTATTATCAATATCCATTTGCAGGAGAGTAAACTGAGGCTTGAAGGTAAGTGACTTGCCCCAAACCACACAGCAGTAAAGTCAAGCATATGGCTTGTGTCCTGGTCCCATGTGCTTTCTACTACACCACACCGCCTCTACTGTAATATGCCAGGCTGGCCACGCTGCGTAGGGCATTGTAACAGCAGATTTGGGGGAAAGCAGTGAGAAAGTACTAGGATCACATTCTTTTGGGATCTTTGAAAAACTATCTCCCACCACTGTGCTTTGATCTCCAACCCCACGTGTTCTGCCCCCAGGAATTCCTTCTCCACATGGCATGCAGGTGTAGACCAAGTTACAGGCCAGATTGCAGGGGTGGTGCCCATGTTCTCATCCTGTCCAGGCAGAGGATTCAGCAAGTGAGTGGGAACAGGACGATGTGCAAGAGATTGCCAGCTGCCTTTGATTAGAGGTGATTCGAGTCTCTAATCTAATCTAAAAATGATGCCTCTAGGGAGGCAAGGAGCTCAGGAAGCCAGCCAGCTTGCCCCTCCCTCACACTGCATCTCTTCTTCCCAGTGTGACCCAGTGTCAAGGAGGTGATTATTTGGATGGACCCACAACCATGGTGGTGGGAAACTGGAGGAAATGAAAGAATGGAAAAGGAAAGCTGGAGGAACTAGAACTTTCATGGGCAAAAGCAGAGGATAAAGAATTAGGAGAAAGGAAAAAACAAAAAACCCAGGTCCTCTAAAGTATTGACAGCATCCTCCTCCCTCCATAAGAGAAGACTCTGTCAGCTTTACAGAAAACAGTGTTTGTGGCTCAACCCACCGCAGGGTGTGGGTTTGGCTCTGAAGTGGGTCGAGGAACTAGTTAACTTTTTGCACTCAATGGGTTTCCTTCTGTGAGTTCCTCCCCACTGGGCACCCCACAACACCCCACCCTCCCCTGAGACTCTGAAGTGTGCCGCTGCTGCCCCCTGCTGGGAGAATGCTGCAGGACCCGGGGAGCCGGGTGCCTCTGAGGGTGGCCCCTTTCCGCACCCAGAGTGGAAGTGGGAACTCTAAGGAGCAGTCAACAAAACAGAGTATTTCACTACAGACTGACACTAAAATCAAGCCTTGCAGGAAATATCTGAAACATCTGGCTTAGAATCAGCATATAGACCTGTTAAAAGAGGTTAAAAAAAACTATGTAGATCATTGCTTTCATAAAAATTAAAATCAATACATGACATTTTATTTTTATTTTTTTAAAAGGAGGTCAAAAAAACAAAACAAAACAAAAAAAAAAAAACAAAAAAAAAAGGAGGTCAAGCAGAGCAAGGGGGAGAGTACTCACTTGAGACAGAAAGCTTTTGATGAGGCCTAGACTACCAATCTTCTCTCTTTGGCCTATTTAAAACATATTAATCTTCCTAAAGCACAGTATTTGTTGTGTGGTGAAAAACATCTTCAAAGACTACATTGCTAAGAGAATAATGTTCAAATTTTTCAACTAACCTTTTCTCACCTTTTATTCCAAAGTCCACAGACTGACCCCAACCCACCTTTCCAGCCTTGCCTCCCACTAGACTTCATTACACAAGCTTTTCTCCTATCAAACTCAACTCTTAACTGTTCCCAAACCCTCCCTCTTTCCTTCCCATTGTCATTTCACCATCAGGGCTTCTCTCCTATCCGTCCCGCTGCTCATCTAGCTCTGTGAATAATATGCATTACACAGATACAAAATTATGAAACAAAAACTGGCAAAAATGAAACAAGAACAGATGTGTTTTTAAAAAGCCACTAACCTCTTCATTATGTTTTATATCTTTTGAATTTTGTACAATGTGCCTATATTACATATTCAAAACTAATAAATTAATTAAATGGGTTTTTCCTTAATCAGAAAAAATAGTTTAGAAATATTGTAAATATAATCTTTATTCAATGATTTAAAAAATTTAGCAAACCGGAACACAAAGAGAAAGTTTGTGAATTAAAATATGACAGAGTAAACACTATGAAAAATACTCTTATGTAAAAAATGTAACAGCAGTCAAGTGACATAGAGAATAGGTTGTGTCTCCATTCCAATCTCTTTAAAAAGTCTCATAAGAAAAGAATGGAGAGAATTGTGAGGAAGAAATTTTTGAAAATTAATAGTTCATGTGTTATATACGGAATCCAAAAAAAAATGGTTCTGAAGAACCTGGGGCAAGACAGGAATAAAGACACAGACATAGAGAAAGGATTTGAGGACACGGGGAGGGGGAAGGGTAAGCTGGGAGGAAGTGAGAGTGGCATGGACATATATACACTACCAAATGTAAAATAGATAGCTAGTGGGAAGCAGCCACATAGCACAGGGAGATCATCTGGGTGCTATGTGACCACCTAGAGGGGTGGGATAGGGAGGATAGGAGGGAGATGCAAGAGGGAGGAGATATGGGAATATATGTATATGTATACCTGATTCACTTTTTTATAAAGCAGAAACTAACACACCATTGTAAAGCAATTATACTCCAATAAAGATGTTTAAAAAAAAGTTCATATGTATATCTGCTTGCAAAAGAATGAATTTGGACCCCTACCTCACACCATAAACAAAAATTAACTCCAAATGACCATAGACCTAAATGTAAAACTAAAATGTAAAACTAAAACTATTAGACTCTTAGAAAAAAACAAAGGAATAAATCTTTATGTCCTTGGATTAGGCAATGGTTTCTCAGGTATGATACCAAAAATCCAACTGACAAAAGAAGAAACAGATAAATTTGACTTCATCAAATTAAGTTTGTGTACTTCAAGAGGGCACCGTCATGCTAGGGTATATAAAGAACCTCCGCAATTCAACAATAAAAAGACAAGTTTTTCAATTTAAAAATGGCAAAAAATTTGAATAGACATTTTTCTAAAGAACTTATGTAAATGCTAATAAGTACATAAGAAGATATTCAAAATTATTTAAAAACCACAAGTTACCACTACCACTAGGATGGCTAGAATTTTTTTTAAAAAGAAGAAAAAAAAAAAAGAACAAGTGTTGGTGAGGTTTTGGAGAAGTTGTAATCTTCATACACTGCTAGTAGGAATGTAAAATGGCGCAGTCACTGTGGAAAACAGTTTAGCCATTCCTCAAAACTTTAAAGTTAGAGTTACTATATTATCCAGCAATTCTACTCCTATGGAATTCCACTGATGGGAATTGAAATCATATTTTTATGCACGTTTGTCTAAAAATATGGACACAAATGTTCATAGCAGCATTATTCTTAGTAGCCAAAAAGTGGAAATTACAATGTCCTTCAACTGGTGAATGGACCAAACAATGCAGTATATACATATGGAATATTATACAGCCATAAAAAGGAAAGAAATATTGACACATGCTACAACATGGACGAACCTTGAAAAAATTATGCTAAGCGAAAGAAGCCAGATACAAAAGGTCACACATGATTTAATTTATATGTAATGTCCAGAATAGGGAAATTTATTGAGAGAGAAAGTAGGTTAGTGATTGCCAGGGAATCAGGGAAGGGAGGAATGGGGAATGACTGCTGATGGGTATGGAGTTTCTTTTTGCTGTATTGAAAGTGTTCTTGACTTAGTGGTGATGGTTGTACAGCTTTGTGAATATACTACAAACCACTGAATTGTATACTTTATAAAGGTGAATTTTATCGTATGTGAATCATGTCTCAATAAAGCTATAAAAATAGTTGAAAAAATTTTAGGATTGAAGAAAAACATGAGTTCTCATATAAAAAGTACATGCTGAGTATCAAGCAAGATAAATAAAAATAAATTCACATCTGGTTACATTGAAGTGAAATTGTGGAATAATAAGTTTATAGAAAAAATCTTAATAGCCATTATAGAAAAAAGATTAACTATGGAGAAGTGATAATTAGACTGACAGCAAACTTCTTATCATGCCAGAAAATAATGGAGTAATATTTTCAAAGTGCTAAGGAAAAGGAATTGTTAACTTAGACTTTGTTCCCCTAGTCAAACTTATTCAAGAGTGAGGGCAAAATGAAGACATTTTCTAGACATTTAAAGATTAAGAGAGTCTCAGTAAAAGATACGTGTCAAAAGCCCAGATATTGGTTTCTAAATACTATTCCCCACTAAAAGTAACCAGGCTCCTTGATAGAACAGTTGATTCCAGGTCTGGGGCAGGAAAAGTGCAAGATGAACCTAGGACATCTTGTTATGCTAGAAATTTATTTCATGTCATGTTTTTTAAATGACATATGTACAAGGTTACTTGTTGCAGTGTATCTGTAATAAGGAAAGACTGGAAATAAACTGAATGTTCATCAATAGGGACTGAGTAAATAAATGATGGGTCATCCATACAACGGATACTATGCGTTCATGTGAAAGAAGTTTACATGGGGATTTAGAGTGAAAGCTCTGGAATCAGACTTCCTAGGCAAGAGCCAGGCTCTACCACATCCTAGGTCTGTGACCCTGAGCAAGTTACTTAAACTCTTCGTTGCCTCAGTTTACCTAAAAGAGAATAATAACATTACTTATCTCATAAGGTGGTTCTTAGGTTGCTGAAAATGAGGTCATCATAGATAAACCAATAGAATTCCTATATACCCATGATAACCAATGAAAAAGTGTAATAGGAAACAAATTCCATTCTCAATTTAAAAAGACTAAAACCTAATATAAGGTATATAATATAAAGAAAGAATATTTTTTCCTACTTGTAAGATTTCTACCCGTTTGAAAGGAGCTCTACTGGTATGACAAACCCTCTCAGTCTCTCTGCCCCTTTACTCATTTTGCTCCTTGGAGGACAGAGTGATATTAAATAGTAAATTTAGGAAGAATAATGTGGGCGTGCTAGGCTCAGTTCTGTTTTTCTTCTTCTTGGGGTGCAAACTCCTGACAGGGTCCTATATATAGTTCTATCTTTGAGATTGTTTGTATAAATCTTTTGAATGCTTACTGATATTTAGTACCAAGAACTTGACTATCTGACCCAAAGCCATATCCTCTAACCTGGTCTCTATCAGCAAAAGGTAATATCTTTGTCTCCTAAGTACTACTCCTTTATTTCTCAATTTGTTCCAAATCCAAGTGAAGAACCCTATCTAATTATCGTACCCTTAAAGATAACATTGAAAGACGTAAAAGATAATGAGATATACCATGATCATGGATGAGAATACACTTTATCATAAAGATATAAGCTCTTTAAAAAAAATCAGTTCTTCCCAAATCTATTAATTCAATATGTATATTGATTTATGTTTCCTATTTTTAATACTTATCACAACAGAATTTTCAGGTAACTTGACAAGTTAGATCTAACATTCTATGGAAGAACAAATGGCCAAGAAAAACCAAAACAATTTTTTAAAATCACAAGGTTGAGGAACTTACTCTTTCAAAAATGAAAATTGATTATAAAGTAAGAATAACTAAGAGTGTATGGTGTTAGCCTATGTGTAGAGGATAGACCAGAGGAATAGAACAGGGAGCCCTCAAACTGACCATGTATGTATGAAAACTTGATTAGTGACAGAGGGGGCATTGTAAATCAATGGAATAAAGTATAAGCTGTTTAATAAATAGGACAAGGATAATATGTTAATCATATTTTTTAATAATGAAATTTCCACTTTCTCCAAAACAAAACATTCTAAATAGATTAAAGACCTATATTAAAAAATTTAGAACACCCTTTCTTCCTTTGTATTACAGATGTGGACAAGCAGTCCCAAAATACCTTTTTGCCTTTCATAGCCCATGATGCACATTTGTCACAATGTTGTCGACTAATACATTCCCTGCGTCAGAAGGCCTATGTTTAATAAGCCTCCAGGGCCAGAGGTGTAACGTAGAGAGATAAACCAGTTGTCTGCTGGACGACTGTTGTGAGCCTTGTTCAGGGAGCCTATCAATGAGCTGGCTCTTCGGGGAGGGCTGCAGAACCTCCGGTCTATAAATTCTCTAAATTATTGGGCTGTTTCCGACACATTTCTCATGCCAGGAAGGCTAAAATCTTAATCACAAAGCCAGCTTGCTCAGATGATCCTGATTCCTCCATACACCTCTATAAACATGTGAGGTCACAGGAAATGTGTAGTCCTTCTCCTGTACACAATACATAGTGTGTCCAGCTGTGCCTGGCCTGAGCACACTTCCTCATGAAATGGTCAGAATCTGAGGCACCACATACTTTCCCTTATACCTGCAGGTTGAAACATGCATGTACCACGTGTTATCTGTGGGGTTTGCCCTTGCCCCTTGCTCGATAAACAGAAATATTGCTAGTGAGAGTAAATTGGTCCAAATGTTTTGATAATCAATTAGGCAATACCTAACAAAGGTGAAGATGAGTATAACCTATAGAATGCCATTTCTAGTAATATATTCTAGAGAGACTATAGTGTATGTACAGAATGTATTCCAGCTTTGTTTGTAATAATAAAAAATTGGAAATAACCTAAACGTCCATCAACAGAAGAATGAATAGATTATAGTATATTTGTAAAATGGAATGCTATACAGTAATCTAAAATGAATTAACAGCTCTATGCTTAGGTATGGATAAATCATAAGGACATAACGTTAAAGAAGGACATAAATGGTATTATGATATATATGTACATACATAAATAGTTTTTAGATATGCAAAACAATGCTAAGCCTTTAAGGAATCATGCATATGTAGAAAAGTATAAAAATAAACATGGGAAAGAGAAGTCTCAGATTCTGGAAAGGAAAGGAATCAAATCACAGGCAAGGGTACATAGGGGCTTCAACTGTATCTGTAATATTCGTTTCTAGTGAAAAATTATCTGAAGCAAATATTGAAAAATGTTAAGATTTGCTAAAGCTGAACAGTGGGTGTTTGTTGTTATTGTCTTTATTATTCTGCTTATTTCAAAAAAGTCAAAATTACATAGGAATAGTCATGCGATAGAGAAAGCTTCGAGCATGTGTCTGCAGAAAATTGTACCCGTGGGAATCAAGTCAGTGGAGTCGCAGAAGCCCAAGTACACAGAGAAATGAGTTTAAAGTTGGTTGGAAGAGATTCATCAGGAAAGAGAAGGTTCAAGACAGTGTTGTAGCAAGATCCTGAACTCACCTCCTCCCGTGGACACAAGAGATCTACAACTATGTATGGAATAATCCCCTCAGAAGGGGACCTGAAAACTGGAGGAACAGAGCTTCCACAACAAAAGGTAGAAGGACAGCATTGACATGGGTAAGAGAAGCAGAGAGACGGGCTCCTCAAAGAAAAACTCACACCCTAGCCACAGTGATCCACACGCAGAGGGATCACAAAGGTATGAATCTCTTCCCTGAGGAACAAGGGATTTGCGCTCCACATCAGGCACCCCAACCCCTTGATCCTGCATGGGAGACACAAGCCAGTCAAGCATCCCAAGCTCTTGGCTTTGAAAAACCAATGGGGAATATGCTCAGGAAGACTATAGAAATGCAGGGAATGGAAAACCCACTTTTTTTCCCTTTTTTTCTTTAAGTTGAAGTATAGTTGACTTACAATGTTGTGTTAATTACTGCTATACGGCAAATTGATTCAGTTATACATATATATACAATATACATTATTTTAAAAAGTATTCTATTATGGTATATCATCGGATATTGAATATGTTTCTCTGTGCTATAGAGTAGGACCTTGTTGTTAACCCATTCTATATATAAAAGCTTACATCTGCTAACCCCAACCTCCCACTCCGTCCCTCCCGCAACCCCCTTCCCCTCAGCAACCACCAGTCTGGAAAACCCACTTTTAAAGCGCTCATGAGCAGACTCTACCCAAAAACCAGGGTAAAACCACCAGATTGAAAATCACATGGACTATAGGTGATGGGGATCCACTTACTAATCTGTAAATTGGTGGAGCCAATATGGAAAACAGTATGGAGAGTCCTCAAAAAATTAAGAATAAAACTACTGTATGACCCAGCTATTCCACTTCTGGGTATTTATCTGAAGAACATGAAAACACAAACTTGAAAAGATATATGCACCAAGTTCATTGCAGCATTATTTACAATAGCCAAGATATGGAAACAACTTAAGTGTTCATCAATGAATGAATGGATAAAGAAGATGTGGTGTATATATACAATGGCATGCTACTCGGCCATAAAAAAGAATGAAATTTTGCCATTTGCGACAACTTGGATGGAACTTGAAAGTATTATTCTAAGTGAACTAGTCAGGTGGAGAAAGACAAATACCATATGATTTCACCAATATGTGGAATCTAAAAAAAACCCAAAACGGATGAACAAACAGGATGAAACAAGAACAGATGCACAGATACAGGTATACAGATACAGAGAAGAGATCGGTGGTTACCAGAGGAGAAGGGGTTAAGGGGTAGGCAAAATGAGTGAAGCGGATCAACTCTATGGTGATGGATGGCAGCTAGACTTGTAATGGTGATCACTTTGTAGTGAATACAGATGTCAAACTATAATGCTGTACCCTGAAACTTATACAATTTTTAGACATTAAAAAATAAAATTGGGTGGAAGAGAGAAATAAACCTTATGATATTTTTGGTATTTGGGACATGAACATTGCCTGAGATTTTAAAAAACAATAATAAACAATATTTGGAAGTTTTGGTAAAAAACAAATTGCTATAAAGTCTATAAATATTTAAAAGAAACAAGGTTTTAGTGAACTGGTCATTTGACAAATTATAAATTGCTGTTAATGAATCAGTGTTCAACAGTTTGTTATTCAGCAAAATGAGAATGTTTAAATACTATTTATCCTTTGAGGGTCTGCTCAAAAGACACCTCCTTCACGAAGGAGCTTGGATTGACCCTCTCCCTCACCTTCTTCTTCTTCTTCTGAAGTCCCATAGCTTTCTCTCTGCACTTCCCTCAGGTGTTAATTTTCTACTGTATGTTACAGCTATTTAGGCAGATCTTGGTTTCCTTGCTGGGCCATGAGATCCTTGAGGGAGAAGTTTTCTTCATCTCTGCCTGTCTGATAGTATGGTGTTCATGGTAGGTCCTTAGTAAACATCTGAACAGGGAAGAGGAGGAGAGGGACCAGGAGCCCTAACTGAGGAAAGAATCGAGTAACTAAAAATGTCTGCTTCTTCCAACCTGCAAAGTGAAGGATATTTATTAACAGTCTGTGCTTTGAGTTTAGGCCGCAGACTTCTACTGTTTCAACATTTTCCCCTCTTGGGCCATTTCCTTTGAGATGAAGCTCTGCCAATTTCTACCTGCATGCTCTGCTGACTGTGCCAGCCTGCCAGTGTGGTGCCAGGGAGGTGCTATCAGAGAAAGCAGAGCAAGAAAATATGATGAAAGCTTTTCTCTGCAGCAGCAGCAGAGCCCGCTCCCACGCTGGGGCATGTACAGCAGCAGGTGAGAGTGCTTGGGTGGAGCCCAGGAGCCCAGGGCCAGGCTGCTATCAGGATGCTACACAGAAAAGCCAAGGGCTAAGAAAGGTATGGCTTCTGGCTGTGAGGACCAAACAAGAGGTCTCTGGCTGGGTTTAGAGTTGCCAGATTTAGCAAATAAAAATACAGGACACCCAGTGAAATTTGAATTTCAGATAAACAATGAATAATTCTTTTTTTTTCTAACATCTTTATTGGAGTATAATTGCCTTACAGTGGTGTGTTAGTTTCTGCTGTATAACAAAGTGACTCAGCTATACATATACATATATCCCCATATCCCCTCCCTCTTGTGTCTCCCTCCCTCCCACCCTCCCTATCCCACCCCTCTAGGTGGTCACAAAGCACCGAGCTGATCTCCCTGTGCTATGCGGCTGCTTCCCACTAGCTATCTATTTTACATTTGGTAGTGTATATATGTCCATGCCACTCTCTCACTTCGTCCCAGCTTACCCTTCCCCCTCCCCATGTCCTCAAGTCCATTCTCTAGTAGGTCTGCATCTTTATTCCTATCCTGCCCCTAGGTTCTTCAGAACCATTTTTTTTTTAGATTTCATATATATGTGTTAGCCTATGGTATTTGTTTTTCTCTTTCTGACTTACTTCACTCTGTATGACAGACTCTAGATCCATCCACCTCACTACAAATAACTCAATTTTGTTTCTTTTTATGGCTGAGTAATATTCCATTGTATATATGTGCCACATCTTCCTTACCCATTCATCTGTTGATAGACAGGCTGCTTCCATGTCCTAGCTATTGTAAATAGTGCTGCAATGAGCATTGTGGTACGTGTCTCTTTTTGAATTATGTAAACAATGAATAATTCTTTAGCATAAGTACATATTATGCAACACTGGGAACATATTTACACTGAAAAAGTATTCATTTATCTGAAATTCAAATCTCATTGGCCATCCTATATTTTATCTGGCCACCCAGACAAAGGTCAGGGGTTGTGTAGTTACTGCTGATCATAATTAATAGGCAGGACGAAAGGGGACAGTTCACAGAGGTGAGAGACGAAGCAAAGAGGACCTAGCACAGACCCTGAATGTGGCTTGAGGGCAGGGAACATGTGTTGTGCCCATTTGTCTTCCCAGTCCTGATGAATAAAGCAACTGTCACAGCGTCTCTGCTGACTTTCCAGGCAAGTCAGCCACCACCACTACTTGTGTCTGCCTCTTCAAGAACACCCACTTTGTTACGGGTTGTTTGTCTATTGACGTGTCTGCCTCCCCCTTGAATGGAAAGTGATCAAGCTTTTGAGTCATAGATCTGGGTCCAAATCCCAACTCCGAAACTTAGCAAGTCACTTATCCTCTGAGAGCCTCAGGTCTCTCCTATAAAAAGTGAATACAAAATATTGAGTATAGTTCCCTGTGTTATCTCATGTATAACTGAATCACTTTGCTCTACACCTAAAACTAACACAACATTGTAAATCAACTCACATCCCCAAAAAAGTGAATACCATGAAGATGTTGTGATAAATAAATGAGATAATGTAGGCAAAGCACACAGCAGGTGCTCAGAAATATTAAGCACGACATCTACGAAGATCAGGAGTGCAGGGACCTGGTCCTAACACAGCACCGTACATGCTATGAAGAAGGTGCTCAATAGATGTATGAGAGATGAATGAACATCCAAGTGAGGAGAGTGAGCTCTACATTGATTCCCTACACTAGAGGCTCTTAGTATTTTATTCATGCCACTAGTCATGATGCTGATGGGAAAAGAGATAAGAAAGCGTCAATCATAATTTTCCACGAGCCACCTCTGATAAGGCCCTGGGTGAGAGATGCACAGAGGACAAACCTTGTAATACCCTTGTTCTTTACTGTATCTTGTGCTTCCTCATGGGAGGGGCAGCTGCACAGAAGAGACTTCAACTCCTCGTGAGGGTCCCTAGGTCAGGGACATGGGTGCAAGTGTGGCAGGCCACAACAGGTCATGGAATCAGGAGACACATACACGCTTGGGCAGGGAGGAGGGTGCGGACAGTGCAGTAGGTCCTCTTGAGCCCCCTCTGGGAGGATGCCTGGCTCCATCTTCCTATAAGAGCTCCTTTTCTACCTCAAAACCTGCAGCTCTTAAGTTTCACCCCATGCGAAGCAGAAACATTTCACTTAGTTGAAGCAGTAGAGGATTTGAACATATGATTCCTTTGCTGTTATGGACTGAATGTTTGTGTCCCCTCAAAATTTATATGTTGAAACTCCACCCCCAAAGTGATGGTATTAGGAGGTGGGGTTGGGCCTTAGGAGGTAATTAGGATAGATGAAGTCATAAGGGTAAAGCTCTCATGAATGGGATTAGTGGCCTTAAAAGAGTCACAAGAGAGCTTGCTTTTTCTGCTCTGCCGTGAGCCATGTGAGGATACAACTAGAAAGGTGTGCAACCTGGAAGAGAATTTCTCACCAGAAACCGAATACCCTGGCACCCTGATCTCATGCTTCTAGCCTCCAAATGGGAGAAATAAATTTCTGTTGTTTATGAGCCACTCCGTTTATAATATTTCACTATAGCATCCTGAGCTGACTGAGATCTGTCCTTTCCCTAAAATATTTCCTCAGTTCACCACATCACCAAACTCCCCTCCAGGCTGTGACCCTAAGTTCACTTCAGGACCCCCAAAACAACCGAAATTAAACTTGGGGTCCTCCAGGAAAGGAATCCAATGAACTATGTAAGCATGATTCCCACAAGAGAGGGAGCAACTTCTTAACAATGCAATTACCCCCATTTTTCACATTCACAGAGGGCAACACATTGGCTGTTCAGAACGAGCAGCCAATGAGTAGCTGGGTGCTCATGATGCAAGATCAGCCAAACAACAAGCAGATCATGGAGCTGGCTTTCCTTTGAATTGCAAATCTCACCATGCTTTAGTCTCTGTCTTAAGGCAGGGAACAGAAGTAGGAGGCAAGAAGCATAGTTTCTTTTTTCAAGATCCACAGGACCTGAGCTCTTGCCCTCTATTTAGCAAACCAGCTCCTGCTAAGGTGCAGCCCCTGCTGCCCAGGCGGTGTCTGCTGCCTCTCAGGACTGGGTCTGGCATGGATTCGCTGGTCCTCTCCCTCGGGTGCTATCATGCTGTGAGCCTCCATCCCTCTATGGTGTTGCCCTGCTCTCCTCTCTGTATCCTTTTCTCCTCACCCCTTTCAGCCTCCTGGTTTTGTCCCCCCTCTCAGAGTCCCTAAACGTGCTACTCTTTATATGGCCAAACTTTGAAATACAAGCATGGTCGATGGCCAAAAAGCACGTGAAAAGCTCAACATCACTAATTATTAGAGAAATGCGCATCAAAACTACGAGGTATCACCTCACACTAGTCAGAATGGGCGTCATCAAAAAGTCTACAAATAATAAATGCTGGAGAGGGTGTGGAGATAAGGGAACCCTCCTACATGTTGCTGGGCATGTAAATTGGTAGAGCCACTATGGAGAACAGTATGAAGGTTACCTAAAAAACTAAAAAGAGAACTACCATATGACCCAGCAATCCCACTCCTGGGCATATACCTGGAGAAAACCTTAATTCAAAAAGATACATGCACCCCAATGTTCATTGCAGCACTATTTACAATAGCCAAGACATGGAAGCAACCTAAATGTCCATCAACAGAGGAATGGATAAAGAAGATGTGGTACATATATACAGTGGAATACTACTCAGCCATAAAAAAGGAACGAAATATTGCCATTTGCAGCAACGTGGATGGACTTAGAGACTGTCATACCGAGTGAAGTAAGCCAGACACAGAAAGACAAGTATCATATCACATGTGGAATCTAAACAAAAGGGTACAAATGAACTTATTTACAAAAGAGAAGTAGAGTCACAGATGTAGAAAACAAACTTATGGTTACCAGGGGATAAGGCGGGGAGGGATAAATTGGGAGATTGGGATTGACATATACACACTACAATATATAAAATAGATAACTGATAAGAACGTGCTGTATAGCACAGGGAACTCTGCTCAATACTCCATAATGGCCTATACGGGAAAATAATCTAAAAAAAAAAAGAGTGGATATACGTATATGTGTAACTGATTCACTTTGCTGTACACCTGAAACTAACACAACATTGTAAATCAACTATACGCCAATAATTTTTTTTTTTTTTTAAAGCACGTTTGGGAGCTTCCCTGGTGGCACAGTGGTTGAGAGTCCGCCTGCCGGTGCAGGGGACGCAGGTTCGTGCCCCGGTCCGGGAGGATCCCACATGCCGCGGAGCGGCTGGGCCCGTGAGCCATGGCCGCTGAGCCTGTGTGTCTGGGGCCTGTGCGCCGCAACGGGAGAGACCACAGCAGTGAGAGGCCCGCGTACCGCAAAACAAAACAAAACAAAACAAAAAGCACGTTTGTTGGTGTTTGTGTGGTATCCAGCCTCTCTTCTCTGTGACTGCCTCCCAACTACCCTCCTCTCCCCTCCCAGCCATTGGGTACAGATTTGGGACCCTAGCAGCTTCGGTACTAGTGAACCTGCTCCCCACCCTATGACATGACCACAGCTGACTGGAGTGTGAAGTGGAGTCCCTATCTTTCGAATTTGGTATTAGGACTAGGGGTCCAATCTCATCCTGGGTTGATATCTGAACGAAGAGGTACAAGGCAGCCATTTTCCACAAAGTGAACTATGTAGAAGAGAACGAGTGAAGAGATGTCTCAGAGACGAGGAAGAAGCGATACTCCCAGGCTCCTGATGCCTTTCCCTTGCTTTGTGCAAGTCCCTTGTGAAGTCCAACTGCATTCTTGCCATGGTCCTCTGTGAAATACCCCTTAATCTGTCTCTTTTGCTTTAAACTACCTAAAGTTTCTCTTGCTTTGAATACTTTTTTTTAATGTTTCCTATTCCTAATTTTAGGACCAAATGTGTTAAAAAAATTTTTTTTACACACACACACACACACACACACACTTGCTTTTTTCTCAAGGTCGGTTCTTAATGATATTTACCTATTATAATGAGAAATGTACTGAATGCTTACTATGTTCCTGGCGCTGTTCTAAAGCAGCTCAATGTGCCTTTCATTTCAACCTCACCATATCCTATAAACGATTTAGCACTCCCCTCGCCGTTCCCCTTTTACAGAGAACTGAGGTACAGAGAAATCAAACGTCTTCTCCAAAGTTACGCAGCTATTAAGTGTAGAACTGGGGTTGAATCCAGGCAGTCTTGACTCCAGAATCCATGCCCTTAACCACTACACTACGTATTGTACTTTACAAACTCTGGGTTACCAATGCAACCTGACAAAAGACCTTCCAACAAATCTATAACACCCTTGAAAATATTTCCTGGCCTTACTCTTGATTCAGTGAACAACACAGTACAGCGTCGAAGTTGCCCCCAGAGAGAAATAGGAAAATTGGTAGAGCAAAAACTTACCAGGTATATTGATTTCCTAGGGCTGCCATAGCAAAATACCACACACTGGGTGACTTAAAAACAGAAATTTGGGGCTTCCCTGGTGGCCCAGTGGTTGAGAGTACGCCTGCCGAGGCAGGGGACACGGGTTCGTGCCCCGGTCTGGGAAGATCCCACATGCCGTTGGAGTGGCTGGGCCCGTGCGCCATAGAGCTGAGCCTGCGCGTCCGGAGCCTGTGCTCCGCAACAGGAGAGGCCACACCAGTGAGAGGCCCGCGTACCACAAAAAAAAAAAAAAAAAACAAAAAAAACCGAGAAATTTATCTTCTCACTGTTCTGGAGGCCAGAAGTCCAAGATTAAAGTGTGGGCAGAACTGGTTCCTTCTAAGAGCTGTAAGGGAGGAATCTGTTCCATGCCTCCTCTGTCCTAGCACCTGGTAGTTTTGCTGGCAATCTTTGATATTCCATGGCTTCTGCTCAATCTTTGCTTTTATCTTCATGTGGTATCCTCCCTCTGTGCATGTCTGGGTCCAAATATACCCTTTTTATAAGGACACCAATCACACTGGATTGGAGACCCACCCTATTCCAGTATGATCTTAACTAATTACACCTGCAACAATGCTATTTCCAAATAAGGTCACATTATGAGGCACCTGGGACTTTGGGGGTGGGGGTGGGACACAACTCAACCCGTAACACCAGCTTTTACCATTTCTCTCCTGCAGCAATTTTCAATGATTATATCTCCCTTTTTTTCGAAGAGGTCAAAAGTTTGATTCTAACATGTGACAAACCACAGGTGCAGCTTCTCAGCTTTGGTTTAGCACTCAAATTTCATAACCACCCTGATTCAGGAAGGATACTAAATCCACTGTCCCTGAAAGAATCCTAATAAGGACACTGACCTCTTTTATTTTTTTAACATCTTTATTGGAGTATAATTGCTTTACAATGGTGTGTTAGTTTCTGCTTTATAACAAAGTGAATCAGCTATACCTATACATATATCCTCATATCCCCTCCCTCTTGCGTCTCCCTCCCACCCTCCCTATCCCAGCCCTCTAGGTGGTCACAAAGCACCGAGCTGATCTCCCTGTGCTATGTGGCTGCGTCCCCCTAGCTATCTATTTTACATTTGGGAGTGTATATATGTCCATGCTACGCTCTCACTTCGCCCCAGCTTATCCTTCCCCCTCTCCGTGTCCTCAAGTCCATTCTCTTTTAAATGACTGCATATATTTAGCTAAGGATGACAGAAGGACAAACAGAAGAGGTAGGTATTAGATGCCTTAGCTACTAGCTCTGGCTCTGCCATTGACTTGTTCTCAGTAAAGGGCTAGAGTTTTATATATGAATATATATATAAAACAAATTATATATTATATAAACTAAATATATATATTTTGTTGTTGTTTTGTTTTGTTTTTCCTGGTCATAAAAGAGATTTTGCCTCCGCTCTCAGTCTCTTCAAAAGTCAGTCCTGAATGGTGATTTCTAGTCAGAGGAGAATTACTGGGAACTTTAAAAAAAAATAGTGTTACTGATGCCTGAGTGCATCCCCCCTACCCCATCTAATTTAATTTGCCTGGAAATCTTATCTTTTAAAAGCTTCCCAGGTATATATTAACTTGATTGTGATGGGTGTATACCTATGTCAAAACTTATCTAAGTGCACACTTGAAATAAGTGTAGCTTACTATATGTTGATTATATCTCAATAAAGATGTTTAAAAAATTAAAGCTTCCCAGGTGATTCTAGTGAGCAGCCCAAAATGAGAACCACTGAGCTGGGTCAATCTCCTCATTTAAGCACGTAAAGAAACAGCCCTAAAAGGGAAGAAATCTGCTCAGGAACCATGTCATGGCTACCAGGACTGCCAGGCCTTAGAGCTTGTGACTCCTGAACTATTACTCCAGTGTTCTTACCTTAAAACCAAAATGCTAGAACATTACTGAGCTCCTCAAAACATTTTAAAAGAGGCATCTGAAAAAATCTGAAGTGCAGGGATTGTTACACAGATGTAGGCCATGAGAATTAAAACAAAACCAAAAAACCCCACCAGCCTTTACCTGGTAGAGTTACTACTTAAAAGAGCAGTTGGTTGTCCTTTCAATGTACTCCAGGCGTACCCTCCCCTCACTCTGTCCACTGGGTTGTGGAGTCTAGTGAGGCTGGTAGAGCTCTGGGCAATTTAGTTGTGAACTACATATATCACTCTCTGGACTGTTGAGGTGGGGAGAGAAGTCATTGACCCCTCCCATTTGAACCTTAAGTATCCTTTCTTTCGAAAGTAAAGGTAATCAACAAAGGGCACGGCTGAATAAAAAAACCTTTTATACATTAGAATAAAGATATCTGGCCTACTCCCATTACAATATGCCTCTAATTAATCTAAATGGATATTAGCATTTTAATAAATTATTTCAGGAGCCTTCTCAAAGGAGATAGGACCTCTACACCATTCCCATTACTCAATTTCATCCTCCATTTCATTTATAGAGAAAAAGAGGGAGAAGAAAGACAATCCCTAATCTTTCTCTTATATGTTTCCCCCCCCTCTCAGAAAAGAAACAGAAATTAAGGACTGTCAACAGAGTGACCTAAGGAAAACTCTCTAAATGATTCTTACTTCTTGAGTCACTCATTCATCATGAAATCCTATACACAGAAGCGGAACAATGACAATCTTAAATCTTGAGGGGCTACTTCTTTCAACAAACTATATTCTGAAAAGTAGAGAACATGTTGCTCTCAAAAATATTTTAATGACTACATTAAATAAAAAGCAAATGGCTTGGGGGAGGATTCAAAAAAGAAATTAGGACAACAGACTGGTAAAGCTGTCCCTGGTATCTCTTCCCACTAAACAAAAGGATACAGAAATTTTACACCTACTTAATTTTCCTTTAGAAAATTAAAACTTTGTATAAATTTTAACATATTAATACATCAAGCAACTTTCAGCAACATGATCAACTGATTCTTTTAAGCTTTTAGATCACAGGAGCCATTTGTTCAGCCATGCCTGATTCTCATAACTCTTGGCAAACAACTGCATTATCAAACAACTGTTAGCTGGGGGTGGAGGCGATAGCGAAACAGGATTCTAGTGAATTATTATTCCCTGGCCATGGTCCATTCTAAACATGGAAAATGTGGATTCCATTATTAAAAGGCATGGAATTTATAGGTAAATTCCATCAACACATTTGGCTACTAAGGTATTACCATTTTTCTTCCTGACCAATATATAAAAAAATTCCTTGTTTTAAATGTAAGCAATCACAGGGGATTAATGTTTGTCTTAATTTTTTATTAAGAAACTAAAGCAAAAAAGAATTTCAAAAAATTAATATACAGAATTCTAATTTTAATTCTAAACAAATAAGAAATCTATACCAAGAACTAAGTATCAGAGTTTACCAATATTTAAGAATAAAGGGGAATGGCTAAAATGCATTCACAGTCACTATTTCTTCCTTACAAGCCTCAGATTTGCTTCACTCGGATAGGATACAAAAAGAATTTTTCTCATCTATCTTTAGTTACTATCGTCTGTAAATTCAGAGCTTTTTTTCTTCCTACATTGGGTTTGATAACATGAGCATAAAGATGAGTCCATCAGAGATTCTTTCTTAAGATGTTTAGGGGAGCTAAGACATAAACAAATAATAAATATAAATAAATTTATACAAGGTACAAAGTAATACAGCATGAGCTATGTATAGATAAATATAAAGACAAGGAAATTTCAAGGAAGGAGAGATTACATTCAGCTGGAGAAACTGAGGAATGCTTTATTAGAATAGCATTTGGGTTAGGTATGAACTGTTCCTTTCAGGAAGGCTTTAAAGTGGTGGTCTTGAGTTCTAGAATGTAATCTCAATACTCATCTTTAAAATTCAAGTTTCTATCTTATCAAACTGTTCATTTTTTTAAACGACCAAAAATATAAATATTACAGTCTATATAAACAGCAGTTTGGAGACATAAATTAAAAGTTAATTGTAATACCTACTACGTGGGTTAGGGCTCTGTTCTTTTCAAAACTCTCTCTCCCAGGTCAAATCATATCTAAAAGATGGAAGATGCCTAATCACGGAACCATGAGTTGAAGTATTCAACTGAGCAACACCTACTTGGTTTAGGTGCCTTATCAAATCTATATCCAAACTTACAGGAATAAGAATGAAGAAGGTGAAATAAATGGTTCAATATTCAAAAGTCAGATAATGAAAAAATAACGGCAACTAAGAAATGACATATATTAACCACAGAATTCTTTGTATGAAAAGTTTTAATGAATTGTGAGCCATTGACCATTACAGACTTTAAAACTTAATATTTCTTCTTTCCTGTGTAAAACCAGATAATTAAACCAGCCTATCCCAAGTATGACAGAAGACCATAGAATGAATAAGAGTAATAGTAATGTTTTCTTACCCATCTGCACGCTTTGCTAAATTTAAGAACCAAAGAGAGTGCTCCTGGTTTCCAAAGTCAACAGAGCAAATTCAATTACACATTTCTTCCTGATCATAGTTTCAGCTGAAATACAACAAATATAACTTTGCCTTTCAATAGCACTTTTTATCCATAGCACAAGCACTTTCCCATTATTTTCTTCTTTACCCCCAATATCCTTATGAGGTAGTGAAGGGAGGGAGCAAGGATTTTTTTTTTTTTTTTTTGCAGATGAGAAAACTTAAGGTGAATTTAGATCAGTGGTTCTCAACCTTGGCAACATATTGAAATCACCTAAGAAGTTTTTAAAAATCCTTATGGTCATGTCATAGCCCAGACCAACATCAGAATATTAGGGTATGGGACCCAAGCATCAATATTTTTCAAAATGCCTGTGACTCCAAACTATAGCCAAGTTTGAGAACCACTGGTTTAGATGATTTATATTCAATATTCAGAGGCAACTGGCTTCTACCTAAGTGCTCTCTCAGCACCAATGAAAAAGAGATTCCATTTCCTCAAACATTATAACAGTTTGTCTTAGTATTCTGTACAACTACTATTGGTCTCCAGTAACAAATTAATTTACCAGGTTATAAATGAAGGCTCTTCATTCCCCTGATGCTCATGCTAAATATGAACCTCCATTTTATAAAATTTGCAAATTGGATATTAAAGAATTTAAGTCTTTGAGACAAGAATGGCTTGTTATTAATATTTAGGCAATCATTTGATTCTAGGTTCAATATGCAATAACCATGTGTTTCCATTTTCCATTCAGCACCTTCAAAACTTTGTTACAAATGAATGTTTACTAATAAGACAAAACAGAAGATATAAACAAAACTCTGAGCAAAAGCTCTTGAATTGACCATATCACAATCTGAAAAAGAAACAAGTGCTTAAAAGACCTCATAGCTTTCTAACTAGTTCAATCTTTATCCTGAACCAGATCTCTTCTTTAATTAAATTTTAAACTTTGCCAAATTGAGTTGTTCTACACCAAGAAAAATCAATTTCTGTAGCAGCTATGTTCTCTAATACATTTAACATATAATTTCACTCTGTAGTATTAAATATGGTTTCTAGGAGGTTTCTTTCTTGATGTGGGTATCAAAAAGGATCTTTAACAGATTACACCTTTAAGCAACACACCAAATACACAACAAATACTTGTAAACCTTTCAGGTGGCAAAAATGAAATCTTTGTTCATGACTGAAATCCGTTGTTTCACAGGAGTACTGATAATATTAACTCGCAAGGAGCAACCCAAGAACCACAGCCAGATGCTTGCTGTCCCTAATTTTTTTAGATTCAAAACAAAATATGCATACAGCAAAACCTAAAAACTACAAAGATTCCACTTGCCTTAGTCACTTCTTATCACAAAGATGTATCTGAAACCATACAATTTATACTTTCATACAGAAAGATGTTTGTTTCCTTTCTAACAAAAGAAAATCTCAGCTCATGTACGTTGAATTATTAATTTGAAAGAGTATTAGTGAAATCAGATTTCTTAGTCAAAAATTCTGAATAGGAATTAACGTTAAACTCTTCTACAATAAAACCTTCAAAATATCACCAACCTGAAGTTTCCAGCATAAGGTATTTTATTTCAAGTCCCATGGGGGCAATTATTTATAATGAGATAAAGAACATTCTTAAGCTGGGTTCAGGTTGGCACTGTTTCAGATGGATGAGTAAACATTTTCTTGACAACCCCAATAAAGAGTTTGAGGCTTAGATTGTTGCATGATGTAAACAATATGAAATTAAAAAATTATAATATCTACAGCATTATAAAGTTACAAAATAAAAGGACCATTGATCAATTATTTTCTTAAGGTCTGTGACTAACAGCTTTCATATTTGAGGCCTATAAGAACAAATGGCAATGCTCTCTGTTCTTATGAGACACTTTCTTGCAGGTCAAAAAATAAAACCAGATTCTATAAGATGCACATTATTATTATTATTGATATACGAATGATTAGAAATAGATTTGCCTTCCCTCAATCTTGGCCTGGAGATTTGAGGGACCTGTATAATAATTTTGATGGCTAAAAAAATAAATCAGACTGTAATAGGCATGGAAACTGTAAGCCAAATATAATACAAAATGAGCCAATACAACACATCTCCTCTTAAAATTTTCTTCTTTGTAGTTACCAAACTGTCCCTAAATGTTATTCTAATTTTGTACCATGTAGTGGTTTTTAAGAAACTGAACTAGAACAAAGCAACTCCTTTGTCCTGTTTTTTTTTTTACAGTTTTTTTTTACACACATATTGTATATACAACTTTTAAAATAGCTGCACAATTTTATATCTCACCGTTAGAGAAGTGCAGTCCAGGCAGACCATGCTTCTCAATATATTAAAAATATTAAATAAAATCCAACCAGTTTCATACTTTTCTAATAGTCAAGCTGGCTGGAAAAAAGGGTCTGGAGAAAAAACAGGCAGTTGTAAAACAGGATCAGTCTTTCTTCACAAACACACTACTTAAAACTCTTGCTAGTTCCCTATCTTATCCCTTTTACACCATCTCTAAGATCTCACCTTAGAAGTTGAAAATATCACATCGCTAACTTAGAGACAAAATCTGTTGAAACATGCATATGTCAACTGCCCACTCAACCAACTGCAACCCTGAGGATTTTTCTGGCCCAGTAGAAAAGAGGAAACACTAAGATAATCTCTGCTGTAGAGTTGCTTCTCCAGTTAACAATATCATGTGTTTTTTCAGGATGTTTCTTGGGCATGCATGTATGACACTGTCACTTCATGATTCTACTTTCCATAAGCAGGTATCTCCTCCACTCTGTCTTTCATCCCAAGAAAGCCACTGTCATCCATCCAAAGGTTTTCCAAGGTAAACCAAAGTCACTTCTGTGTTACCATATACAGCAGAAACTGCTGGATATAAGCAGACCTTTGGAAGTCCTCTAAAGGCAACCCCCAGGAATTCATATCCACGTTCAAAAGCTAAAGTCTTATCTTCCATGTCCAAGATGACTCGAATTCTTTCTCCTATCTGCAAACAGACATCAAAAGAAGGTAAGAAGAAAACCCATCAAAGGCACAGCTAGATGTAATCAAGTTAAAAATATTATTAAGAATATATCTCAAAAGTTATCTAGAAAAACCAAAAAAGTTATTTGGTCAGGGAGAAACATCTAGAAAAAGAACATACATCAATTTCATCATAAATGTTTGTTTTGATAGTTTTTTTTAAAAAAACTTAAGACTTGTGTGGGATTTATATTTAATACTGAAAATTTAAATATTCTTCCTGAACAGTCCCCAGATTTTATTTATTCTTTTTAAAGACTTTTCTTAAGAAGGTTACCACTAAAATCTATAACTTGGCATATTTTACCAAAAAAGGCTACCTAAATTTTCTCAAATTACTATAGTACATACATACAATGGAATGTTATTCAACCTTAAAAAGAAATGAAATTTTAGTATGTGCTACAACATGAATGGACCTTGAAAGCATTATGCTAAGAGAAATAAGCCAGACACAAAAATACAAATATTATATGATACCACTTGTATCAAGCACCTGGAATATTCAAATTCATATAGATTGAAAATTGAATAGAGGTTACCAGAGGCTTGGGGGAGGAAGAAATGTGGAGTTATTGTTCAGTGGGCACAGAGTTTATGCTGGGGATGATGAAAAAGTTTTGGGTATATATAGTGATGATGGTTATACAACATTGTGAATGTATTTAATGCCACTGAATTATACACTTACAAATAGTTAAAAGAATAAAGATTGTTGTGTATATTTTACCACAATAAAAAAAAATTACTATAATAAAACACTTCCACAACCTTTAAAATTTACAAAGCAGTTCTACATACAACACGGAACTTACATAATCATGAATAGCCAAATCTGACTATAGGTTCTAAAGATGCAGAATAGGCTTATTAAACAATCACTTTGTGGTCCACTACTCTGAAACACCCGTTTGTTATAAGAATAGCAGTACTGATTGTTAAACTAAACTGGAAGCACAATTACCCATTTCTTTTCCCATTTGGAAAAGTAAACAAAGAAAGAGCATGTTTATCCTTATAATTTGCATGTATTAAAGGCTGTTGCATCTATATACTTGGAGGCAGAAAGTCCTAACATTTGCAATCAAAAAACCATAATTTAATACTTCCAAATTATGATACCCCCTGCTGCTATCATTACTTTCCTTCATTGTATTTCCTATCACAAATAACTACCAACATCTACTTTTTCTCTCCCTCTGCCCAACTCACAGATTAACCCCATTTTAAGAACCTCCAAATCACCATCATCACTACTGTTACAAACAAAACACGAACAACAGCAAAAATCAGAAATAAAAGCTAGGGGCTTCCCTGGTGGTGCAGTGGTTGAGGGTCCGCCTGCCGATGCGGGGGACGCGGGTTCGTGCCCCAGTCCGGGAGGATCCCGCATGCCGCGGAGCGGCTGGGCCCGTGAGCCATGGCCGCTGGGGCTGCGCGTCCGGAGCCTGTGCTACACGGCGGGAGGGGCCGCAGCGGTGAGAGGCCCATGTACCGCAAAAAAAAAAAGGAAATAAAAGCTAATATTTTCATGAGTATTGTTGAGTGATTTTATATTATCTCATTTAATTCTCATATCAATCCCAGGAGTTATCCCTGTTTTACAGAAGATGAAAATAACAAAATAGAACCACTCCAAGTGAAATCTGCAAGTTTGCTTTACGTTTGAGCATACAGCACACATACACATAGCACAGAGAGCAGAAAGACAGTCTTACAGTTTTAGGTGTCAGAGGACAAAATTTGGAGACAGCAGAGCAACTGGAAACTTAGAGGAACTCTGCAAGCAAAAAACCACAAAGAAGATGAGCCCCAAAATCTGAAAATAAACTCTGCCCAAATCCTCATGTGATGACTGTATTACACAAACACAGGGGAAACCCCCAGGGAACCAGGCAGAAAAAGTAGCAGCTAGAGGCCAAAAAAACTGAATAAAGACATAAGCTGCTGTATAGTTTCAGTGCAGGCAAGTTAACTGCCTACTAGAACAAGAAAGCCTACAGTTTTCAGAAGTACAAAGTAGCTTCTAAAGAAACAAAACATTCCAGAGTCACTACTATATATTATCTACCATGTCCAATTTTCATTTAAAAAATGACTGGATACGAAAAGAAACAGGAAAGTGTAACTCATACTCATGGAGAAAAAAGCAGTCAGTAGAAACAGACTCCAAGTGGGCCTTCGATGCTGGATTTGGCAAAGACTTAAAGTAGTTATAAAATATACCCAAAGAATTAAAGAAAAATATAGTATTAATAAATGAACAAATAGAGATCTCAGTAGAGAAACGGAAACTATAAAAATGAAAATTTTAGAACTGAGGGGCACAATAACCAAAATTCACTAGCCTGGCTCAATAGCAGAGTTCAAATGACAAGAAGAAAAAAATCTATGAACTTGAAGACAGAACAACAGAAAGTAATGAATCCAAAAAACAGAGAAAAAAAGAACACAGCTTCAGAGGCACAGAAACAAGGATGATATCAAGCAGTCCAACAATTACATTAAATATAAATGGACTAACTACTCAAATCAAGAGACTGGGTTAGATAAAAAGCAAGATCCAATTACATGCTGTCTGGGGGACCCACTTTAAACACAAAGACAGTCTAAAAGTAAAAGGATGAGGGAAAAGAGGTACTTTGCGATAGTAAGCATAAGAAAGTTGGATTGGCTTTATTGATATCAGACAAAATAGACGTAAAGACAAGGAATATTACTAGAGTCAAAGAAGGTCATTTCATAATGATAAAAGAGTTAACCAGGTAGGTAGATATAACAATTTTAAATGTATATGCACCTAATAACAGTTCCAAAACACATGAAGCAAAAAGTGACAAAACTGGAAGAAGAGATAGATAAATCAGCAACTGTAGTTGGAGATTTTAATACTCCTTAGTAAATGAAAGAACAGGTAGAAAGAAAATACAGAAAGCAGATAGAAGACTTATACACTACCAACCAATTTGACCTAGCTGTCCTTAATAGATTATTCCATCCAACAGAATATATATTCAAGCATACATAGACATTTATCAAGGTAAACCATATGCTGGGAATAAAACATGCTGCAATAAATTTAAAGGGACTGAAATCACACAGAGTATGTTCTCTGAAAAATAAAGAATAAAGGACTTTCACTACAAAGTCACAAGGTTAGTCATAGGTCTTTATCTTCAATGATTATTAAGTCCGTTCTCCTTAGGGCATTTGCAGAGCCTGAAAGGACAGTAAGGAAAGGATTCTATGAAAGAAAATCCTTCCAGGCTTTTATACATCAGGAAATGAGATATATTTTAGTTCTTCTACTTTATTATGTCTCACTTGAGGTCATTACTGAGGCTAGAGCTTTCAAACCACATGTTCCTCTGAAATGTACTATCTATAATTCCTTAAAATTTCCAAGTTCTTATCAGATTATTATTTTTTACACTCTGCTGGATCTATGGTAATCATATAGCTTTTACAAATAGGAACTATAATTATGACCCTAGAATCAAGTGAGTATGGCTTAAGGCTAAGAATTTTTAGGGACTTTGCTGGTGGTCCAGTGGTTAAGAATCTGCCTTCCAATGCTGGGGACCCGGGTTTGATCCCTGGTCAGGGAACTAAGATCTCACATATGCCGTGGGACCACGAAGCCCGCACGCCACGACGAAAAATCTGCGTGCCGCAACTAACACCTGATGCAGTCAAATAAATAAATAAATTTTTTTTTTAAGAAGAATTTTTAAATGTAGTAGTTTGGGACTTCCCTGGCGGTCCAGTGGTAAGACTCTGTGCTTCCACTGCAGGGGGCACAGGTTCGATCCCTGATCAGAGACCTAAGATCCCGCATGCCGTGCGGGGTGGCCAAATAAATAAATAGGCAGTAGTGTGCCTGAACTCACCTATGTTTATGGAAATTGCTGACACCTCCAGACGCTTTAAATACAATCCAGATTAATAAGTAGCAGAGGGTAAGTATGTATGCACATGCACACAGGTGCAGTTGTGGGGGTGAGGGGGTGAGGTATCCAGAAAAAGTAAATTTCGATGTGCATGATATAAGAAAGATTACAATCCAAAGCACAAGTTGGCAAACTATGGCCCCTGGGCCAAATCTGGCTTGCAGTCTATAAATAAGGTTTTACTGGAATACAGCTATGCTCATTCATTTACATAATTCACGGCTGCTTTTGTGCTATAACAACATAGTTGCACAGTTGTGAGAGACAGTATGGACAACAAAGCCTAAAATATTTACTATCTGGCCCTGTATACAAAAAGTTTGCCAACCTGATTTAAAGACAGATTGCTCAGATTGAATATGTATTAGGAAACAAATACTGAGATACTAAAGATTATTGTCAGAGTAGCCAAAAAAGGCCAGTTACACTATATATTTAAAAGTTACCAAAAAGACAAATAATGCTGCTATATAAAATTTTGTAAATTTAAAACAAATTAAGCCAGTTCCTCACCTGATATTTTGGTGCATTGTTGCATTGTGGAAAACTGCCATTGACTTCTCCATTATGTAGTAGATTATTGTCCACTAGATTCCAGCCCCAGCTCTGGTCATCACTGCCCAGCAATGCCACATAACCTTGGCATTGCATGGGGGCCCGTTTTGTGGCAATTCCAATCACTGCCACAGTGCCCAGAGGGCCCTCCCACCACACTTCCCATGCATGGCGGCCCTCACTGAAACCAATCTTGGTCCTTGCACCATCAGTGCTCTGAGCGATGGGGTTTCGATGTAAAGTAAAGCCATTCTTCTTAATGTAGACATTCCTGGAGCAGTCGTTAGTGCTGAAAGCATGTTGGAAAGCACGTATCTGAAAAGATGGAAAGCACACAAAAGAAATAGAAATTTAATTTTTCTTCAACATTAAAAAGTACCCAAACTTTAGGCTACATGTTTTTAAACAATAAAGTTATATATTTTAAGTAATACAATAATTATTTCTCAAAAATGGCTCACGTTTCAGCATGGGATCCTAACATAATAAATTATGCAACATTAAAAATAAAACTGCCAGCTGTTTCATTATTGACTAAAATTCTAAACCACAGTATAATTTCTCCAAATAGACTTCTTAACACATCAAAAGATATACACAAGAATCCTTATATTTTAGAGATAGTACTGAAATGTTTATGGGTGACATATCTGGGAATTGCTTTGAAATATCCAGGAATGGAATGGGAGAGTGGGCAAGGTAGACATGAAAGTAGACTGCCCATGAATTAATCACTGGTAAAGCTTCGTGATGGGTATAGGGAGGTTATTTTCTATACTCTTGTTTATATTCGATATTTTTACATTAAAAAGTTAAGATATGCACAGTTTTCGTGTTGGCAATGCTGCCACCAAAAAGAACTGTATTTTAAGTAAAATAGAGAACTTAGGCATATCAGCTCTAGAGTTTATGAAAAATTTTAATAACCACAAACTATCTTAGATCCTCAGCCTCCTTGCTAGGTATTACTCATACACTGAGACATCACCACTCTCATTTTACCAAATCAAATAATCCCCTAGATAGCATAAATTCAATCACTAAAATTTATAAAGAGATAGTCATTAACAGCAGCTACCACTGACAGGACAGGATAGTTGACCTTCAGTAATCCAGTTTTTTAAGTTTCCAAAATAAAGACAATATGAAAATTGCTACTCTGTACAAATAATAACATTCTCTCATGTTTTAATAATTTATAGGTTTTAGTTTGTACGTTTTTTAGAAAATCCCTTCTTTATTCAAACAACCCAAAAGCAGCTGAAGGCTGGGACCTATTGCTTTAGTTAACCTGAGAAATCAACTCCAGAATCACAGAATTTCAGCATTAGGAAAGACGTTAAAGTTCACCTACTTCAACTCAGGGATGGGGACACAGGCGTAAAGTCAACAGGTAGTTAGCACAAGAGCCCCAAAGAGAAGTCAAGCATCCAGTCCCCTCATCCAGTTCTCATTTACCATTAGCAAGTACTTCACTGTTTAATTGTTGTACTCCAGAGGACAGATTAAAACAAAAACAAAAAACCTCCTTGGTTCAGGTATCCCATATTTTCATAAACAGGATGTAAACCTGAAGTATACCTAAATTTTTTCCGATCTGTTCTTATTATAACACACTTTTAAGTACCTAAAAGTGCTGTACACACCTCAACCATTTGACTCTAGTAAAACATATCTTGAAAAAAATCTAATCTAACCTAAATTGATCAAACTTCTATAGGAAATACAGAGGACAGAAAGCATGTTAAGCAACACCATGGGAATGAAATCAGCAAAATCCAGATTGAGGGAACCTCTCTACAGGGTAAACAACCTGGTTTCTTCAACAAATAAACTGCCGGGGTAAGAGGTGAGAGAGATGGAGGGTGTATCTGTAGACTAAAATAGCCTTAAAAGACATATCAACTGTTTGTCATGGGAACTTTATATAGATCTTGCTTAAATAAACTGAAAATTAAAGATATAACATTTGACATTTATGAGACAATTGGAAATGTGAACACCAAACTTTTTATATAAAGGAATTATCATTAATTTCTTTATACTTTAGATGTACTAATGGTATTGTGATTAAGTGTCCTTATCTTTTAGAGATAATGTGAAAAATCAGATAAAATGGAAAAATACACAAATAAATAAAAACAATCTATAGTTCTTGCTACACAGTCTCATGCGTAACCTGGATTTTGCATTATAGCAAACAGCTTTAAGACCTAATTTAGGATGTAAGTCTGAAATTTAGACAATTATAGCTAGATGCCAAGTATGACTGGAATAACTGATGTTACTTGGTAATATGTAAAACATGAACTTTTAAAAAGAAGACAAATCCTAGGGGCTTCACTGGTGGTGCAGTGGTTGAGAGTCCGTCTGCCGATGCACGGGACACGGGTTCGTGCCCTGGTCCGGGAGGATCCCACATGCGGCGGAGCGGCTGGGCCCGTGAGCCATGCCGCTGAGCCTGCGCGTCTGGAGCCTGTGCTCCGCAGCGGGAGAGGCCGCAGCAGTGAGGGGCCCGCGTACCGCAAAAAGAAAAAAAAGAAGACAAATCCTAATTAGATTGACAACTCCAAATACTTTCCAGTTTTATGCTATCCCAAGCCTGTTCTCATCATTTTCTCAGTTACCCAGGCTCCCTGGAAATCCTATTTGACCCTTCCTTCTTCTTCATCCCACCTCACCCAGTCAGCTGTCCACCTATGTGGACTTGTTTTCTTGCAATTCCTCTCCCAGCCACCCCCGTCTCTGCTCTATACACTTGTTCTGGTCTTAAGTACCTCTGGTATAGGCACCAACCCCTGCCTTCCTGAATTCACCTTATGGACTGGTTTCTCTAAAGCACAGCTCTTACTTCGCCCCTCCTTTGTTCAAATTTCTGTGTTTTCCAGCTGTAAGACAAAGCCCAAACTACAGACTGAAGGCTGTATGTCAAGGACCTCCATGATATATCTAGTTTCAGCTTAACTTTACAATCATATTTCCTATCACAATTCAATCTAACTAAACTATTTTATATCTTTAGCCTTTCCTCCAAGCTACAAATTGTAACAGATGCCTATCTGAAAACTCTCGGATGTCTTAAAAACACTGTAAACTCTGTTCTACCAAAACTGAACTCATTGTTATTCATCCAAAATCTAGCCCAGGTAATCCCTATATCATATAAGCCAGATACCTAGGAGTCACCCTGAGCACCTCCCTCTTCCTCCCCCCTATTTCAAATCTATTGCCAAGTGCTGTAGATTTTATTTCCTAAATTTATTCTAAATTTCTCCCCATCTCTTTTACTACATACTTCCTAATACTCATATTTCTAAGGTCTCCCTCCAACCTGTTCTCCATTCTTAAGTCTGAATAACCTCTAAAAAATGGAAAAATATCACATCACCAATCCCCACACTCCTAACCCCCTTTTGCTTACAATTTAAAATGGCTTCCTTTTGTTTGGCCCCAGTCCACCTCTTCCATCTTTCTCAAACGTGCCTCACTTTTGCTGTCTATGCTCCAGCCACATCGATTATTTTCTGTCCCTCATACTCATCAGGTTCCTTCCTGGAAGGCTCTTCTCTCTCTCTGGCCTATTTATCCTTATCATTCAGGTCTCAGTTCATGCATTATTTCCTCAGAGAAAGCCTTCCCTGACCTCCCTACTTAGTTCAAATTCTCCATTACTGACATTCAGAGCATCATGTATCCATCCTTCGTAGGACTTAACACAAATGCAATTTTACAACTGTGTGACTATTTGATTAATACCCACTTCCCCGCACTAGATTGTAAGTGCCATATGGCAAGGCATCCATAAGAGTCTGTATCTGTTTTTATTCACCATTGCATCTGCAAAACTGAGCATAGTGCCTAACATTCATATTTTTTTAAATAAAAATATATGCTGTACAAACCCTCTGCTTTCCATTGCCTTGATTTTGTTCAGGGTACTTCCTCTTAGTAAAATGTTCACATTCTCCCCATCTTTAAAGTTCAGCTCAAATACAATCTCAACCCCAAACCTTCTACAATCATCCACTCAACTTGTAAATCTCTTCCAGTAAACTTCTAGTATATATATATATTTATATCTCTAACAGTTAGCAACAATTTCTACCATTTCTAACTAATAACCACTAGTTATTTCTATACATTTTTTTCTCCTCTACTAGACTGAGGACGTCCCTACTAGGCTATATGACTCCTTCTGAATTAATCTTTTATCTTCAAGATATTCAAGAAAAGTCCTGCAATATCTGAATGTACATGTGATTAGTACAGGTCTATAATACCTATAGTGCAAGTAGTACAAAGGCATACAAAGTATTAAAAACTTATGAAACCTAAAATATCTCTGGAAGGATACAGAAGAAATAGGTAACATAGGTTGCCTCCAACCTGGATGGCGGTGGTATAAGGACAAAAGGAAGACATTTTGCTTTACATCACTTTGCTTCTTTTGAATCATGTATTCTTCACATGAATACATTATCTATTACATATTATTATATGAATCTTGAATCATGTGAACATGACTATTACAGACCAATTACAAAAATGTCTTAATTTAAAATAAGTAAAAACAATAAACTTTATGGAAAAGTAAAAAATAAGACTCATGAAATCTACACGTTTATCAGGCACAGTAAGACAAAACTGCAATCTACTGCACTCTACTATATGAATTACAACTAGTATCCATTGAGAATCTACCATGTACAAATACTGTCCTCGCAAATTAACATTATTTCATTTAATAGAAAAACAACTTCACAGCTGACATATTAAAAAGCGATATTCCTTATCTTATTAAACTAAAACCTGTTTTATTACAGAAGAATACATTTTACATCTATTTCACATGGAAAAAAAATTTACTCCTTATTCTGGCCCCACTGGCAGTCTAGCATTAAAAAGGTATGTTTTCCCTTTTTAGTTGTTAATGTATTTTTATGTTTACCATATTCTAGGTCAGACTTCATCCTGTCTCATATATGCTCTTGGTGACTGCTATTCTGAAGAGTGGTTTCCATCCAAACTGAACCCAAGTTTAAGGCCTTTTATTTACATTGCTTGAAGAATCCTCTCAGTCCTACCATTATCTGCTACTTGACATTTTTACTTGCATATGAAAGCAAGACTAATCACAAGAATCTGGCAAGGGAAAAAAGGCAGCAAAAATGGAATCAGCATGTTAGATGACAAATAGAACATAAGAGACACAACACCAAGGTGGAACTACGAAAAAGGTGGCAAGGAAGTAGCTAATAATAGTGGGACATGGCAGTATTATGACTGTTAAGTGGTGCCGATGGGAGGATATTCTATTAAAGCCTCTATGTTGAAAGTCAGCACGATGCCTTGGACCACACTCATTTATAAGCCTGTAACATAGTGGAGGGAATTAAAGAGTGCTTGGTCAAAAATAAAGAAAAGATAGTTATAAATCAGAGCTTGGAAAAGGTGCGGTGAAAGCAAAGATCTGAGAAACTAAGCCGATGTTAAGGCAGCCAAGGTGATTTAATAAAGGGCAGGGAGAAAAATAGGATGAGTATTGAAACCTACAACAATGAGGTGGTCTGTTTTTAAGGGTAAAGACTGTGGAAAGTAGAATGAGTGACGGAAACCAGGGATGGGAAACCACCTGGCCCTTCAAAAAGTGTATCGCGGAAGTGGGGTGGGTTAAGGAGCAGAACTTCAACCCAAAGAGAAGAGGATCTCCATGGCGCGGGGAGGTAAGGTAAGGTATTGACTGGAGCGGTGGAAAGGCGGGATAGTGAGGCGAGGCTTCCGACTCAAAAGCTTAGCTGAGAAGCACTGAGAGCGGCCCGGACAAGCGGGACCGGGGGCAGCGGCGTGGCGCGGGGCTCCCTCACCTTGGCCTTGTAGCTCGGCAGGTTGCAGAGGATGTCCGTGCGCAAAGCCTCCTCTGCCAAGCTGCGGGCGCACAGGCTTCGCCACACCTCGCTGTTCTCATCGCCGTGCAGGCAGCGGTACCAGTGCTTGCACACCAGGGCGCAGCTCCGCAGCTCGGACAGCTCCAGGTAGGAGAACACCAACTCCAGCACCCGGCTGGGCAGCCGGCCCCCGGCCCCGGCGGCCCCGGAGCCGGCGCCCGCGCCGCCGCCACCGCTACAGCCAGCGCCTCCCGAGGCTGCCCCAGCCCCCGGGGCCGGCGCCGCCATCGCCTCAACAGCCGGCCCGAGGGCCGCTGCCGCCGCCGCCGCTTCCCCCCGTCTCTGCTCCGGAGGCCAAGCCTCGCCTTGAGACAGGAGCAGTTCGCTCACCGCCCCTTTCACAGACTACCGTCCGGCCCCTCCACCACTCCCGCCCCTGCCCGGGGGCGTCCGCCACGCGCCCCGCCTCACTGAGGGCAGACGCACCGGCCGCACGGGCGTCCCCCGCCCCTCCCCCGCGGCTCAGCGCGGGCGCCGGAACGGCCCGACTCGCACGGCCTCCCGGCGGCGCGCCCGTGCCTCCGCCATGCGGGTTGAGGGCACGAAGCAAGGGCGCACGCCCAGCTCGCGCGGTTCCTCTCGGCCCCGGATGTGACTGTTTGGCTGAGGCGCCTCCCCCCACTACGCTAGATGGGATTGGGCGCCCACGGGTGAGGTCATCACCAGGCGCCTAGGAGAGAAGCTGGAAGCGCAGGTATGAGGCTATCGCCGGTGGGTTCCGGGCTATCATCCGGTGCCTTTTCTTTTTTAATCTAGTGGTTTCGCGTCGGCTTTTCTGGACCACTTTTCCTATAAGTTTTCGCTGAGTCATTTGGGTCCCTGCTTCACCTTTCCAATGTAACGCATGAAATTTCCCTCTCCTTATTAGCCAGTCCTTCGGCAGGTGAGGTCGTGTTTTTCTGGTCAGGCCCTCTTGTTCTCCCTTAGTATCAGTGCTTATCAGAACGTGTGTCCCAGCGTATATACAGCATGTGAGGTCGCCACATTTGAACACCTTCCCCACCCCCCCACCCCCCAGTGTTTGGATAACCTTAAAGTGCCGTTTAAGTGCTTATTAAGTGCTACATTCTTTTGGACAAAAGGTGGCTTTTCCTAGTCTTTCCTACTAACCCACGATTGGTAGGCGAATTAAAGCAGTGTGTTTTTAACTAATGAGACATTCCAATAGGGAGAATGACATGGAGGCTATGATTATAGAAGGCTTCCTGGAAGGGAAAGAGTTTCAGCATTATTTAGTCATATTGCGTTTTCCTAGGTGGCCAGAACGTTTTCTGACAGCCTTTAAAGAATGCTTGGTACGAGAAAATAATATCTATCATGTAAGCCAGGCAACCTACTGAGGCCCTTTACAGGGGTGTTTATATAACTCTCTAAACAACTATGAGATAATTATTATAATAATAGGTTTCACAGATTCCTTTAGTAGTCAATTCCACTGTCTTGCCTTTACGTAGTAAGGAATCTTTCCCAAAGCTCCCTTGCTGTGTATAGTCAATTTCTCGTTCTCCAGTAAAAACAAAAGAACAGCACCTACCATCTCTACTCTCTGATGGGTGGTGTTTGGTTATTACTTGCCAGTCCCTTCTTCCCAGATGTTTTTTCCTCCAAGCTTAGTAACCCAGATTCTTTTCCTTCTTACTAGTGCCAGTACCACAGCCCTTCAGCCACTTCGGTTGCTGTCTAGCTTCTCCACATCGAGACCAACTTTGGAAAACTCAAACATGTCAAGAAAAGTTGACCTATACTTATTACAGTGATAGTGACTATCACATTATTTAGATTTCAGGCTTCGGAGTTTTATTTATTATTCAGCTTTCAGCTTTCAGCCATCAAAGGAAGACAGTCCAAGATTTGTCTGGAAAGGCACTGAAGTTTCTTTTACACCTTCAAGGATAAGTAGAGTCAGTCCATCCAAGAAGGGGACAAAGAACAGACAGAATGAATAGCTTTAAAGGCACAGACACTTGAAAAGGACAAATGGATACATGGAGGTATGACAGGAGTAAGTGTTTAGAGTAGAGAGCATTCAGTTATTAAAGACATTGCCCTCTATCCTGTCTGCCATGGTGTGAGGTAGAGCCTTTGAAGGATCTGATGAAATAATTCTGGCACATCTTGTCCACTCAGTGAGGTGACTTTTTGTGGCAAAGTACCCCCCAAGTGGCCCAGGTAGGATTTCAAAGTAGGAAAAGATTTCCTTTATCACTACCTCCTTTTCTTTCTTGCCTGCTCATCACCCTCCTGATCATGTCCCCTCTGCCATGTTCAGTACCCTTTTTCTGCCCTCTCACTGTTTAGAACTTCCATCTTTGCACTGCACCCTTTATAAAAATGTTCTCATAGTACCCCACCTTCCTCGCCCCCTCTCACTCCATGATCTCATTAGGTGTAAGAAGGAAGGAATCCAGTATCTAATTAAACTAATTCACACTGGGATATGATTAATTACCGTGCTTGACCCTTTAGTCATCTACCTAAGAGAAAAGTTAGTTGACTTGATACCTGAGTGTGGGGATAGTGGCACTTAGCTATTTCCAGGTAGGCTTTCCAGTCCCAGTAAAAGAAAAACAAGAAACAGTGGCTTGCCAACTCATTTCTGAAAGATTATTTTGATTTAACCCATATGTAGTTAATTTTTCCCGCTACCTCGTACCGCAGCAGTCTGATTGTTTAACACTTTTTGATGGTGATCTTCGAATGTGTTTCAAATAATAACAAATAATTTTAATTTTGTAGACTAAGTAAACAGGTGATCTGGGGGGCTCTCGTTGAATCCCTGATCAATACTCTGCATGATAAAATTAAAAGCCTCAGAATGTATGGATTTCTGGGGCTTTCCCAACTCTTTTTCCTAACATTCCACATAATAGGTCTCTATTTTAATTTTTCTGACTAGCTAGGTGATCGGTGAATATCATCCATGTGGTGTAGAGATTAGAAGTTTAATTTGCTCTTTACTCTGGTGCATAGAGGTTAAGGTAGAGCTGACCTTGGACTTGTGAGAGTAATAGTCCAAGAGTTACTACTGCTTCCATTATGGAAAAATTTACAGGAACTGTGGTGTTGTCTATAATAGTCTCTTTAAATACAAAATTCATTTATTGCCTAACTTCTCACACTTTGGGGTGGAGTTTAACCAAATGTATCTCTAAAATTGAGTTAATCTTTTCTGGAAAAGAGTTATATTAGGAAGAAAACCTGCTAAAACTTTTGTCTGCTAGTCAGCATTTACTTAGGTCCCCTGTGAGTAGATTAGTGATGGAGAAATAGAAGTACTAGAAACCCTGCCTCATCCTTGTCTTAGCAAAAACCTAATATATCCCAACAGGGATCCAAAACCTATATGGACACAAAATCCTAAAGCTGTAGGGGGCAGACTTCTGGACTTTAAAGTTAATTCATTGTAGAAAAATTAAAACTCTGACTTAGGAAATAAGTGGTCAATACCCTAAAGATTCATGACAGAGTTAAATAAAACTATTTGTAACTTTCCAGTGATTAATTCAAATTTCATATTTTAAGGTAGGATATTGTATTTATCATATAAGTCAATAGTCACCACAAATGACAGTTCCTAAGCCTAAATAATATTAATACCTTTCATTTTAAATTGTGTTAAGTGTCCTTTTTCCTTGGTTTATCTGGAACATTTGGCAAAAGTTTGTTATTTAACTACTATTTCAGTACTTGTTGGCAAAAATCAAACCACAAGAGTTCCCTGTCTTTATCTCCCTTTGAGTTATTTCCTCTCCAAACCTCTCCTTTAAAACTTGTTTCAGTCTCTATTTAATTAGTTTCCTCTGTTTACTAATTGAGTGCTTCTGCTGAAATTTAAAAATGTATCTTTTTGTCTTTTTTCCATTTTATCTGTATGAAAATTGCTGATTTTGTGATCTTGTTTCTGTTACTTCGATTACTATTAGATTGGTGATTTTTTGCAGTCTAGTTAGTGATTTTGTTTGTGTGTGTGGCTAAAAGTGGAGGAAATAACCTTTGTGTTGGGAATAGAAATTTTAGGCAGATCACCAGATTATTTTAAAATTATTTTCAAAACAATTTTAGGAAATTTATCTCTGTACAATTGAACTAAATTCAGGTATTGTATCTGAAAATAGTAAAGCAACTATGGCAGTTTCTTACTAGATAAATTCTCCCTTGTCTTGTGGAATGAAAAATTAAATTTATCTAGATAGATTTGTTTGCTTCCTTTTGACCACTTAGAGTTGTAGAAATTGCCCCTATTTCCTTTTTCGCTTTGCACAGGAGGTAGTTACGAGAGGGGGTAGTATTATGTGGCAGTTACAATTATAGATACAGGCTGCCTAGCGTATCAGGAAACTAAATTTTGCACATAAATACTACTGTTATATAAGTTCAAGTAGGTGATAATGTGATTAAAAATATGTGAATATATTTAGAAGCAGTAATGAATTATTAGCAGCTTTCTAATAATCGTTTTCTGCACTTTCAAAGAATACTAACAAGTTAAACCTGTTGTCAAGTAGAATTGTTAGAAAAAGGTCTTCATTGTTTAGAAGTTTAGGATCCCTTAATATTAGATCCCAAGTACAAATCCTAAGAGCCAGGTGACTTTGGGAAAATTATTTAACATTTCTGAGACTCAGTTTTATTACCTGTAAAATGGAATAATATTTACCAATCAGAAGTGTTGTTTTGAGAATAAAATTAAATAATGTACTGAATTAGTCTCCGATGGTAAGACCCAAGGGTTTGCATTTGTAACCAGTTCCCCTGATGATTACTGGTGTAGTACAGGTTCTCAAATTGTAGCATACATCAGAATCACCTGGAGGACTTGTTAAAACACATTGCTGGGGGCTTCTCTGGTGGCGCAGTGGTTGAGAGTCCTCCTGCCGTTGCAGGGGACACGGGTTCGTGCCCCGGTCCGGGAAGATCCCACATGCCGTGGAGCGGCTGGGTGCGTTAGCCATGGCCGCTGAGCCTGTGCGTCCGGAGCCTGTGCTCCGCAACGGGAGAGGCCACAGCAGTGAGGGGCCCGCGTACTGCAAAAACAAAACAAAACGAAACAAAACAAAAAACACATTGCTGTGTGCCAACCCCAGAGTTTTGATTCAGTGGGTCTAGAGTGGGGTCCAACAATTTATATTTCTAACAAGTTCCTAGGTGGTGCTAATGCTTCTGGAGACTATACTTTGAGGACCATTTGTGTAGTATATATGATGCCACTTTGACTAGCCTAATAAAAGTAAGAAAAGTGACAGTGGTAATATTTGTTGAGCCCTCATTATGTACCAGGCACTGTTATATGTGCTTGACATTTATTATGTCATTTAATCTGATCTGATCCTGTGAAATGGATGTTATTATTACCCCCATTTTATCGAGAATGAAAGTGAATTATAGAGAGATTCAGTAATGTGCCCAAAGTTGCCCAGCTGATAGGTAATAGAGCTATTCAAACCCAGAGAGTCTAGTTCCAGGGCTCATTCTCTATAAACATTATTCAGATAAAGGATATAACCTGATGATTGTGCAGCCCTTTCTTCAAAAGGATTTTTCTTAATTTAAAATAAATATATTTATTGTTATTCTTATGTGAGCCTCACATCAAAGGCTGGAGGACCAGGCTTACCTGTGCCCCTGATTGCAAGGAAAGCCCATGTAGGCATGTGCCAGCCAGGTGCACCACAATCTTGTGTTCAACTAGGCTTTGTAGGCTTGATCTTCAAATGTCTTTTTTTATTGAGTTTTTTAGATGTCTTTTAATATTTAAATGAAATACTGCTTATTGAATATGTCTCTCGTGAAGTTCTTAGATAAAACACGAGATTATAATTTTTCCCCCTTCACAGAGTCACCTGAGCCATTATGGCAGTCAAGTGGACTGGTGGACATTTTTCTCCTGTTCTCTGCCTGAATGCAAGTCAAGAAGGGCTAGTGGCTTCTGGAGCAGAAGGTGGAGATCTCATGGTTTGGGGTGAAGATGGGACTCCATTAGGACACACACGCTTCCAAGGGGCAGATGATGTTACCAGTGTCTTATTTGCTCCCTCCTGCCCCACCAAGCTCTATGCCTCACATGGAGAAACCATTAGCATACTGGATGTCAGGTCTCTCAAAGGATCCTTGGACGATTTTCATGCGAATGAAGAAGAAATCAACTGTGTTTCACTGAATGAAACTGAAAACCTTCTGGCTTCTGCTGATGACTCCGGAACAATCAAAATCCTAGACTTGGAAAATAAGAAAGTTAGCAGATCACTGAAGAGACATTCCAATATCTGTTCTTCTGTAGCTTTTCGGCCTCAAAGACCTCAGAGCCTGGTGTCATGTGGACTGGATATGCAGGTGATGTCTTGCAGAGAGTACTTGGGTAATTTCTAGATGCGATTTGGTAACAGAATCAAATTATTAATTGGGCTAAATATATCTTTCCATTTTCTATTCTCTACTAACATGTCTTATGTATTTTATGAACCATAAGCTTTACTTCTACTGCATGTTTAATGCTAACTTGACAAAGTTTAGTAGATTTTATTCACAGAGTAATTATTAATCTTTTACTGTTCCTTTCTCTATGCTTTAAGACATTCCTAAAACATGAGAATTCAAATATTTGATTCTAAACATCTGTTTAAACAAAGTCATGCTAAAGTCAGAGTTTATCACCCACTCTCTACAGAGTCTGTTGTTTAAAAAAAAAAGTTGGAGGGCCTGGATCTATTATTGTTTTTACTCTAAAAATCACTGGAGTGAGAATAGTCATGGCTTCTCTTTGGTGAGCATTTACTACTTCCCACTGCTTTACATTTACTACTTCCCACTGCTTTATTGTTTACGGGCTCTCCCAGCACTGTTCTAGGCATTTAATCTACATTCCCAACTATATATTAGTATCTTCTAAGACTTGTGGCCACTTCTTGGCCAGTGGTCTTTACCATTCCCTCCTCTACCCTCCACACCTCCTTATAATTTAGAAATAATGAGGCTAATTTTAGTTGTTGTCACTATGACTGCCAGCCCCTCCCCCCAAACTATTGGCATTTAGTAGGAAGAATTGGTAGTTGTCCTGCAGTGCTGGGGCAGCCCCTAAACAATAAAGAATTGTCTGACCAAAAATTTGTAGTGCCTCTATTGAGAACATTTATACCTACAAGGCTTAGTGACCCCATAACCTCTAAACTCCTTTTCTACTCCTAGGTCTTGTCCAAAACTTTAATAAACCTCCTATATTTTCTGTCCTAGTGGAGATAATCTGCTTACTTGGTTGGACAGAAAGACGTACACAACCAGTCAGATATCTGTTTTAAGTAGGCAGATTGTACAGTGTCTCTTTGACTAGTCATTCTTTCATCCTTAAGCTATACCAGTTTTCAATCACTGGTTCATTAACTACTAGGCATGGCAATAAACAATTAGGTGTGCAGCAATCACAGATTAGATAAGAAGCAGGCACCCAGAATTTACCATTTTACCTCCAGTTCTAGATGAGAATGTTTAGTGGCAGGCAGCTGCTAGAGAACAGTAAAGGAAATCAATGTTTTGTGAGAAGAAGGCTTAGGTAATTTCTTTTCTTTTTTTTTTTTTTTTTTCTTTTTTTTTTGATAATTGCATTTTGATTTGACTGTCAAGAATTGCTAAAAATACACTGTAGATTAACTTCTGCATTGGGTTGTGATGTAACAACAGTGGCTAAGATAATACAGCCAGGCTTTTAAAAAATTACTTCTTTAACTGACGTTGAAACTATAATTTCTTCCAATTTATCAGTATTTCTTAAAACCTGGTTATCTGGTATTTTTCTAAACCTTAAGAATAGCTAGTCTATGGGGGAGTCCAAGAATGTAGGCATAATAGTGGAAGGGAGTTCTTATCAGATTAATGATGAGTTATTTCTCTCTGAACAAGTGTGTTTTATCTCAAGGCAGGAATTGAATTATTGCCACATAAAATAGATGGGTTCAACACACCTATCTTTGTTATTATACAAGTTATAAAAATTATACCCTTTGATTTAGATAGGTTTAAATAGGCAGTGCGGGCTTCCTTGGTGGTACAGTGGTTAAGAATCCGCCTGCCAATGCAGGGGACATGGGTTTGAGCCCTGGTCCAGGAAGATCCCACATGCCGTGGAACAACTAAGCACATGCGCCACAACTGCTGAGCCTGCGCTCTAGAGCCCAAGAGCCACAACTACTGAGCCCGTGTGCCTAGAGCCTGTGCTCTGCAAGAAGAGAAGCCACCGCAATGAGAAGCCCACGCACTGCAACGAAGAGCAGCCCCCGCTCACCGCAACTAGAGAAAACCTGTGTGCAGCAACAAAGACCCAATGCAGCCATAAATAAATAAAATTTTATAAATAAAAAATAAAATTAAATAGGCAAAGCTTACTCAAAGAGGCAGGGACCTTAAGAATGAAGTATGATTTATTAAGACACTTGAGACTGCTTAATCTTTTATTAAATAGGCCCAAAATAATAGTCATAATATATGTATAAGTTATAAAAAATAACATTAAACAAATACATGTGTACCACCACTCAAATATAGTTTTTTCTTATAAGGACCTTTGGAAATTTGAAGCCATCATGAATTTCTATAGCATACACATTGGTTTTCTTTCTCTCTCATTTCCACATTTGAAAATAAATGGTTCAAAGATTTGTTCTTTCTGGAGTTTGAAAGATCTCTAGTACAGAACTTAAGGACTGGGACAGTAGAGGAGCCTTTTTTTTTACCCCCTTGAAAATGAATCTTTTATGTGGAAAGGAATGTTTTTGTAGGAGAAATTTTTGAGCAGGGTCACTTTGATATGCTTGCATTCACTTCTGAACATTTGCCAGTTGTCCACTTTCTCTCCCTTTGACGTTTTATTGGACCTTAAGCCCTGAACGCTTGTATACTTTTCCTTCAAATCAATTTTCTTTAATATTCTTTTCCTTTAATACCTTACCTCTCTTGCTTAGGGTGATACTGCTTGATCAGGTGGTTGAGAAATTGTGAGATACCTTGGACTCTTGGGCAGTTAGGAAGAGTAAAGAAGTACAAAGGGAATGTCCAGGCAGGAACAATTTGGGAATCTTCAACACTTGGAAATGACTGCTGGGTTGGTACAATTTGAAATGGCTATTAACACGTTTAGATGATTTAAGTAAATACAAAAATGTTTAAGCTGCTGAAAACACTTTGGGTGTAGTTCATGTTTGGATGTCTTAGGGCAGAAAATATAATCCAGGCATTATGGGGCTATGTGAAAAAGAATTTGGGGATACCTGCCATACAGTTAAGCTAGTATATTTTGGAATGTCCATTTTCCTTGTGTTCAGGTTTTTTATAGAGATTGTTGCCATGTCAAGTTTTTTTTTTTTTTTTTGGCTGCATTGGGGCTTCGTTGCTGCACACGGGCTTTCCCTAGTTGCAGTGAGTAGGGGCTACTGTTGGTTGCAGTGTGCGGGGCTTCTCATTGTGATTGCTTCTCTTGTTGCGGAGCACGGGCTCTAGGCGCGTGGGCTACAGTAGTCGTGGCGCACAGACTCTAGAGTGCAGGCTCAGTAGTTGTGGTGCACGGGCTTAGTTGTTCCGTGGCATGTGGGATCTTCCTGGAACAGGGATCAAACCCACATCCCCTGCATTGGCAGGTGGATTCTTAACCACTGTGCCACTAGGGAATTCCCTCAAGTTTTATTACTCATTCATTTTTGTTATATTTTCTTATTTTTAAAATTTTACTTTATTTCAATTTATTAGTATTTTGGCTTCACCCATATGTATAACAATTGGTGGCCTCTTGGTATAATGTTATAAATCCAATCCAAAGAGATTTTCAGTGTTTTCCCTAGTATAAGCAGAATATAAGTGTTACTAAATGTTGCTTCTTTTGAAAGTAGGCCGAGTTAAAGGAAGTTACCTTGAATAGAAAACCAAATCCTTAATATAATCAACAGTAGTAATCTTATCAATTCAGATCTGTGCTTTTGACTAAAGAAGGTCATGCTTATCCTAGTGTCCATTTTAAATTGTGAGTCATAATTCAGGGATAGTACTAGGGGGTAAAATACAGCTGTCTGTTTTCTCTGAAAGTATGAAGAATATTTTCTTTTTCAAATTGGTTGCTACGGGAAGAAAATTGCTAGATAATAGAGTAAAATCAGTTCACAGAGTTTTGTTTTAATCAGTTTTTAATTAGCATTTAATTTAAATTCGCTTAGTAGGTCCAAGATCATGGTAGGGAACAAGAACAAAAAGCTAAGTAAAATTGAAACTGTGATTAAAAATCTTCCAAAAAACAAAAGCCCAGGACCAGATGGCTTCACAGGCAAATTCTATCAAACATTTAGAGAAGAGCTAACACCTATCCTTCTCAAACTCTTCCAAAATATAGCAGAGGGAGGAACACTCCCAAATTCCTTCTACGAGGCCACCATCACCTTGATACCAAAACCAGACAAGGATGTCAAAAAGAAAGAAAACTACAGGCCAATATCACTGATGAACATAGATGCAAAAATCCTCAACAAAGTACTAGCAAACAGAATCCAACGGCACATTAAAAGAATCATACACCATGATCAAGTGGGGTTTATTCTAGGAATGCAAGGATTCTTCAATATACGCAAATTATCAATGTGATAAACCATATTAACAAATTGAAGGAGAAAAACCATATGATCATCTCAATAGATGCAGAGAAAGCTTTTGACAAAATTCAACACCCATTTATGATAAAAACCCTGCAGAAAGTAGGCATAGAGGGAACTTACCTCAACATAATAAAGGCCATATATGACAAGCCCACAGCCAACATCATTCTCAATGGTGAAAAACTGAAAGCATTTCCACTAAGATCAGGAACAAGATAAGGTTGCCCACTCTCACCACTATTATTCAACATAGTTTTGGAAGTTTTAGCCACAGCAATCAGAGAAGAAAAGGAAATAAAAGGAATCCAAATCGGAAAAGAAGAAGTAAAGCTGTCACTGTTTGCAGATGACATGATACTATACATAGAGAATCCTAAAGATGCTACCAGAAAACTACTAGAGCTAATCAATGAATTTGGTAAAGTAGCAGGATACAAACTTAATGCACAGAAATCTCTGGCATTCCTATACACTAGTGATGAAAAATCTGAAAGTGAAATCAAGAAAACACTCCCATTTACCATTGCAACAAAAAGAATAAAATATCTAGGAATAAACCTACCTAAGGAGACAAAAGACCTGTATGCAGAAAATTATAAGACACTGATGAAAGAAATTAAATATGATACAAATAGATGGAGAGATATACCATGTTCTTGGATTGGAAGAATCAACATTGTGAAAATGACTCTACTACCCAAAGGAATCTATAGATTCAATGCAATCCCTATCAAACTACCACTGGCATTTTTCACAGAACTAGAACAAAAAATTTCACAATTTGTATGGAAACATAAAAGACCCCGAATAGCCAAAGCAATCTTGAGAACGAAAAACGGAGCTGGAGGAATCAGGCTCCCTGACTTCAGACTATACTACAAAGCTACAGTAATCAAGACAGTATGGTACTGGCACAAAAACAGAAAGATAGATCAATGGAACAGGATAGAAAGCCCAGAGATAAACCCACGCACATATGGTCACCTTATCTTTGATAAAGGAGGCATGAATGTACAGTGGAGAAAGGACAGCCTTTTCAATAAGTGGTGCTGGGAAAACTGGACAGGTACATGTAAAAGTATGAGATTAGATCACTCCCTAACACCATACACAAAAATAGACTCAAAATGGATTAGAGACCTAAATGTAAGGCCAGAAACTATCAAACTCTTAGAGGAAAACATAGGCAGAACACTCTATGACATAAATCACAGCAAGATCCTTTTTGACCCACCTCCTAGAGAAATGGAAATAAAAACAAAAATAAACAAATGGGACCTAATGAAACTTGAAAGCTTTTGCACAGCAAAGGAAACCATAAACAAGACCAAAAGACAACCCTCAGAATGGGAGAAAATATTTGCAAATGAAGCAACTGACAAAGGATTAATTTCCAAAATTTACAAGTAGCTCATGCAGCTCAATAACAAAAAAACAAACAACCCAATCCAAAAATGGGCAGAAGACCTAAATAGACATTTCTCCAAAGAAGATATACAGACTGCCAACAAACCCATGAAACAATGCTCAACATTAATCATTAGAGAAATGCAAATCAAAACTACAATGAGATATCATCTCACACCGGTCAGAATGGCCATCATCAAAACATCTAGAGGACTTCCCTGGTGGCGCAGTGGATAGGACTCTGCGCTCCCATGCAGGGGGCCTGGGTTCTATCCCTGGACAGGGAACTAGATTCCACATGCATGATGCAACTAGGGAGCTTGCATGCCACAACTAATGAGCCCATGTGCTGCAGCTAAGGAGCCCTGGAGCCACAACTAAGGAGCCCGTCTGCCACAACTAAGACCTAGTGCAACCAAATAAATAAATAAATATATTTTTTAAAAAAAACATCTAGAAACAATAAATGCTGGATAGGGTGTGGAGAAAAGGGAACACTCTTGCACTGCTGGTGGGAATGTGAATTGGTTCAGCCACTATGGAGAACAGTATGGAGGTTCCTTAAAAAACTACAAATAGAACTACCATATGACCCAGCAATCCCACTACTGGGCATATACCCTGAGAAAACCAAAATTCAAAAAGAGTCACGTACCAAAATGTTCATTGCAGCTCTATTTACAATAGCCCGGAGATGGAAACAACCTAAGTGCCCATCATCGGATGAATGGCTAAAGAAGATGTGGCACATATATACAATGGAATATTACTCAGCTATGAAACGAAATTGAGCTATTTGTAATGAGGTGGATAGATCTAGAGTCTGTCATACAGAGTGAAGTAAGTCAGAAAGAGAAAGACAAATACCGTATGCTAACACATATATATATGGAATTTAAGAAAAAAAAAATGTCATGAAGAACCTAGGGGTAAGACAGGAATAAAGACACAGACCTACTGGAGAATGGACTTGGGGATATGGGGAGGGGGAAGGGTGAGCTGTGACAAAGCGAGAGAGAGGCATGGACATATATACACGAACAAACGTAAGGTAGATAGCTAGTGGGAAGCAGCCGCATAGCACAGGGATATCAGCTCGGTGCTTTGTGACTGCCTGGAGGGGTGGGATAGGGAGGGTGGGAGGGAAGGAGACACAAGAGGGAAGAGATATGGGAACATATGTATACGTATAACTGATTCACTTTGTTATAAAGCAGAAACTAACACACCATTATAAAGCAATTATATCCCAATAAAGATGTTAAAAAAAAAAAAAAAAAGCTAAGTATACCAGGATGTCAAATTAGTCAACAGACTTGTTTAGAATTTCTGCTCTTTTCTCCAGGTACTATGCTAGGCATTAGCAAAGATGAATTAAATCTCAAGAAACTGAAAAGCTAGTAGTATATGTCAATTAAGAGAACAGGGATTAAATATGGGAGAGAGAGAAGGGGGCTGGAATAGTTAGGAAAGCCTTCCTAGAGGGACACAATTTGAGCTATGCCCCTGGGATGAGTAATTTGGGTAATGTGAAAGGAAAGGAAAAGCATTCCAGATAAAAATGATTTCAGTGGTATTCTAGTTTAGTTTATTTAGTTGATAGGTATTTTTACTTTAACAAGCATAGACGAAAATTAATAAATTTCATAATCTTCAATTTTACCTGCAGAGATCAGGGTAGAATGACTCAAAGAAACTGGCATCTGCTTAAGAATTTGGATTACACTTTAATGGGTTTGTTAATCAGAAGTTACTCAGGATCTTGTTTTCTAAATTCTATCTTCCTTACTGCCCACTGGCATTCTAGTTTTGGCACCAGGGTTGCATCCCACTGGCATGTCGTGGTGCCACCTGAATTTTTTTTTTAATATTGCTGGAAATGTATCCTATTAATCATTCTCAGACTACTTTGATGATTTTGTTAGAAGTGGAATAAGCATGTTAGTTAAACAAACTGACTAGAACCGTAACTATGTAACTTCCTCTTATTTAAAGGTGATGCTGTGGAACCTTCAGAAAGCCCGGCCACTCTGGATTACAAATTTGCAGGAGGATGAAACAGAAGAAATGGAAGACCCACAATCACCTGGTCAGCTTCTAAACCCTGCCCTAGCCCACTCTGTGTCTGTGGCATCGTGTGGCAATATTTTTAGTTGTGGTGCAGAAGATGGTAAGATTCGAATCTTTAGGGTGATGGGAGTCAAGTGTGAACAGGAACTGGGATTTAAGGGCCACACCTTAGGGGTATCCCATGTCTGCTTTCTGCCAGAATCCTATTTGCTGCTTACTGGAGGGAATGATGGGAAGATTATGTTGTGGGATGTAAGCAGTGAAGTTGAGAAAAAACAGAAGAGTCCTATAAAACATACCCACAAGAAGAAAACCAAAAGGGCAGCTTATACCAAGCAGGGTGGAAACACTCATGCTTCAGCAGCAGGTGAAGACGAAGATGGCAAAATTTTACCGAAGTTAAGTATTGAACATGGAGAAAAAGTGAACTGGCTCTTGAGTACAAAAATAAAGGGATACCAAAATATATTGGTAGCTGATCAAACTAATTGTATATCTGTATATCCTTTAAAAGAATTTTAAATCCAATAAAACATTTGAAAAACTGCAGAACTTTTTATGGGTTAAAAAAAATCCTGATTCTTTGTTTGAACTATTTGTCATGTGTGGAAATAATACCATTCCATCATATAAATTTTAAAACATTTGAGCAAAAGGAGATAATTGGGTAACACTTGTTATAGTAAATGACATATTAAAATTTGGAGAATGAGAACTAATATTCACTGAGTACTGATTGTGTACCAGCCATTTTACATGCTTCCTTTCTTATTCCAAATCAGTGAAGTGGGTTACTTTGTTCATTTTTGCCACAGGAATCAAGACTCAGAGATGTTAAGTAACCTGAGGATCCAAGAAAATTGCAGGCACGATTACTTACCTGCAAAGGATCTTCATTGTCTTGTCAAGCCTCCTGCCATAGGGAAGCCCACATCCTGATCCAAATATGGTCACCACATTAGTTATAACATTAGTAGTTTCTGATCTTAGGAACTTTACCAAGTTGAAAGAGGAAACCTGTTCTTGCTTGTTCTATGTAAAGCCCAGAAGGCTTTGCTGACAATCACCTTTTGCCATTTCTAAGAAAAGTGTTCCAGGTCAAATCAGTTTAGGATATTACGAAGCAATCCAGGCTGTGGTGCTGATGGGACCAAGAACAAGCTGAAGTTATGAATAAGCAGAAACTCTGACTAAGCAGAAGATGTAAGGTAGATAGAAGAGGTAGAGAAGAGAAGCCAAGACTGTGTAGAGAGTAAGTTTTCTTTTCATCGTGCCCTGGATTGCTGATTTCTCTGCATGTTCTTTCAGCTTCTGCTTAAATTGCCTACTCTTATATTCAAAGGTTTAAAGAGAGATTCTTATTGTTGGTTACCATTATACTTGTTTGTGGAGAACTCTTTGATAAGCTCAATTTTAGTCAGAATGTTTGCTGCAGATGACAGAAACCAAACTCAAATTGACTTAAGGGAATAAAAAGGAATTTATTGGCTCATGTAACTGAGAAGTCCAAGGATAATCAGGCTTGTACTGCTGAGGTAGCTAAGCTGAAAGGATGTGAGTCTTATAGGTGCCTCACCTGTGAACAGTCTTTCCTAGGGATGGAGTGAGAGAATCCTCAAAGTAATGTTGAGCCTGGAACCAGCCATGCCTGAAACAAGTTATTTCTGGAGCCTTTTTTTTTTTTTAACTTGTGACTAAAAGTGTCCTGACCAATTAAGTGGGTGGTCAGTAAATATTGTTTAGTGATCTCACTTAAAATTTAAAGCAAGGAGAATACCATCTTGGCCCTAAAAAATTCATTGACAAGGACCTTGGCCTGAGTATTGACAGAAACAAGTTTCTAATCCCAGCAATGGGCAAAGTTCTTGGCCATTCTGGGCCTTGATCTCCTTTCTTGAAAACGAAGGGTTGAATTAGACATCCCCTAAGGTCCTTTCCATGCCACTGTTTTATGAAATGAAAACATGGTCATAATACTGTGTTTATCCAGTGATTCTAATATTTATTAAAATGTCAGTAAAGACTCATTATCATGGGCAATCGCTGGAGATTTAGAGGAATCTTTTGAAAAATTACCCAAGTACAGCATCATCTTAGCTATTGAGCCTGAATAATGTTATGGGAACAAGGTAAGAAGTATTTAAACCAGGATTGATTTTTTTTTTTTATTGAAGTATAGTTGATTTAGTGTTGTGCTAGTCTCTGCTGTACAGCAAAGTGACTCAGTTATACACATACGTACATTTTTTTATATTCTTTTCCATTATGGTTTATCACAGGATATTGAGTATAGTTTCCTGTGCTACACAGTAGGACCTTATTGTTTATCCATGCTAAATGTAATAGTTTGCAACCCTAAACTCCCAGTCCATCCCCCTCCCTCCCCCTAACCAGGATTGAAACATTAGTTTTAAACTTCTTTTTGTTGCTAATAACAGATACCCACTCAGACTGCCTAAGCAAAAAGGGAAATTTACTATGGGGAGTGGAGGAGCAGAATTCTCTCAACCCAGAACAGAAATGTCGCTTGGCTCTACGTTTCTAACCCGGGAAATCTCTAACCAGGGAAGCCATCAAAAACCAGAGCAGCTACCCTTTCTGTCTCTCTGAGTTCCTGTGGTCACGTGTCTCTGCTTCTTTCTGCATAGTGGCTTTCACCTGACAAAAGATGGCCTTCCAGGGCTACATCAGCAACCCATTTCAATTCCAGAAACTGAGTAGTGTCTAAGTTCCAAGGCCCTGAAGAGAATCTGATTGGTCTAACTTCGTCAAGTGCCTAGCTCTGATCCAGTCAGCTCTGATCAGGGGGGTGTTGTCATTTAGTATCAACATTGCCAATGGGGCCCCCATAGGTGGGGAGGTAGTTCTCAGGGAAGGGGAGTATGAGCTGAACTAATAGTCCCCGAAGATCTACAACCAACAATTGAGATTTTGGCAGATTTACAGTGTGAAAATTATATGCAAAATGAACCCTTCTTGGGTCAGCCATTTTACTAGTTTGACTTTCAATTTTCAAACAATAAGATACACCCAGATTACTTTAGTTAATGAGAGTTTGAAGAATGGTAAAGTAAGCAAAATAAAGTGCCTCAGCCTGGGCTTACAGAGAATCAGGGTACCATTTTGGTTTGGGGGTTTTTGGGGAGGGTGTGTTTGTTTTTTACCACACCATGCAGCATGCAGGATCTTAGTTCCCTGGCCAGGGATTGAACCTGCACCCCCTGCAGTGGAAGCACAGAGTCTTAACCAGTGGACTGCCAGGGAACTCCCAGGATACTATTTTGAATATTCTTAGCTCGATTAGTCAGCTGGCCCCTCAGATAACTGAGTAAGAACTTAAGTGGCCTCGCTTTAGAAGTGGGCATCCAATGTCCCCAATCTATAGAAGGCTGAAAATGTGCCCCAAAGATATCAGGTTCTAATCCCTGGAACCTGTAAATGTTACTTTATTTGGTAAAAGGATCTTTGTAGATATAAGTTACAAATAGTAAAGGATTATGTTAAAGGAACATAATTGTATACTTACCTTTATACTTTATTAGAGTGTAAGATGCTTGGGGGCAAGGATCTGCCTTTTGAGTTTCAGAGCTTGTGGTTTGGCCTGACCTGAACCACCCAGCTCACACACAAAAAAATCATTAAATCTTAGATGAATCAAGGGAGGTTCAGAAGGTGAAAATGTTAAGAGATGTGGATAGAACAAAATAACAATAAAGGTCAACCTGAAGGGAGCTAGTAGCAGGGTTGCCTGGCAACCAGATTGAACCCTTTCTTTGTTATGCTTCAGGTTATTTTTAACACCAGCTATCAGGACTAAACATGGCTCTCCCAACCAGTGCTCAATTCACAAACACCCAGACATGCTCATCATTTCACATTTGATGTTCTCTCCAAATTACAATCAGTTGTGGTCCAGGATAGACAATCCTGAGGCTGATGCAGTGCCCACCCAGTTGCTTCTCCCTTCCAAGAGCAGAAATACCTTCAGGATTAATCAATCACCCTCTGGCAGAATTATGTATAATCCTGATGCCTTAGCCTATGAATAGCTCTCCCATGACCTCAGTTTTCCTATTTACAAGCAAAGAATTAATGAAAAACAGAGTACTATACTGCACATGTGCTGTGTGTGTGTATTTGGCTTTCTGAACTATTTGAAAGTGAGATACCATGACACTTGACCTCAAAATACATCAGCATGCATCTCCTAAAAAGGATACTTTTATATATAACCATAGTACTGATCTCATACCCAAGAAACTTAGCAATAATTCACATTCTTGCCCTTAGCCAGCCAATTGTGACTAATATCATCCTTACTGCACTAAAGTCTGGTGGTGAGAGAGGGTGGCAGCCAGAACTGCAAAAGATGGGTCCCTCAGCCATGGGCAGGGCTTATGGAAATGAGAGGGAACAAGAAGGACCTTGTGGCTTAGTCTGGGGTCTGAACAGAGATAGTTGTCCCTTGTAGCCAACCCTCTTCCCGTGGCACATCCCCAGTGGGGAACACTGCCCCTTCCTCTGGGCTAAGGTTCATTTTAGAGACTAAGTTTTCAGGCAAAAGGGACATTGTTGAAGAGTGAGGACATGAGTCTCAACTGGAGTGAACAAAATACCCTATCACCACCACCACCTGGGCCATACTCCAACTAGAGGAACAGGATTTAATCTAGGCCCAGTAGAGGACATGGGAGAAATTCAGAACAACCCTCATATACCTGGAGAGAGCCCCTGCCATACCCTCGTATCCTTGGTGGAGGAAAGGACTGGGCTGGGGTTTAATAGAGCCTCCATCAGGTCGTCTTCTCTATCGCCATAAAAAACGCTTGAGGAGAGTGACCCAAAGTTCACTTGAGCATGATTTTCCTATAATCATTCTAGGCAATGAATGAAGAAGCATCCAGAGCATGCAGTGATCAAGTATCAATAAAAACAATTCTTATTGGGACTTCCCTGGTGGCACAGTGGTTAAGAATCTGCCTGCCAATTCAGGGGACACGGGTTCAATCCCTCGTACGGGAAGATCCCACATGCTGCAGAGCAACTAAGCACATGCGCCACAACTACTGAGCCTGCACTCTAGAGCCCAAGAACCACAACTACTGAGCCCATGCACAACTACTGAGCCCACGTGCTGCAACTACTGAAGCCAATGTTCTCTAGGGTCTGTGTGCCGCAACTACTGAGCCCACATGCTACAACTACTGAAGCCCACACCCGCAACAAGAGAAGCCACCGCAATGAGAAGCCCGCGCAATGCAACGAAGAGTAGCCCCCACTTGCCACAACTAGAGAGCCTGCGTGCAGCAACAAAGACCGAACGTAGCCAAAAAACAAAACCCAAAAAACCCCCAATTCTTACTGACTTATAAATGTTGACACAACAGATCACAAATAAGTAGCAACCTGAAAATTGAATGCATTTTTCTGTTATGAAAAAGATGGTTAAACATGTTACAAACCAATGTGTGGCTAGATAAATGCAAATGTTAATATTTTATTAAAAATTAAGATATAAAAGTCTCAACTAAAAGACTGTTGATTCTACTCAATAAAATCAGTAAAGTTGAAGTGTATAAAATGAATACACAGAAATGAGTTGCTTTTCTATACACCAATAGTGAAACATCTGAAAAGGAATAAAACTATCCCATTCACAATAGGATCAAAACAATAAAATGGGGCTTCCCTGGTGGTGCAGTGGTTGAGAGTCCGCCTGCCGATGCAGGGGACATGGGTTCGTGCCCCAGTCCGGGAAGATCCCACATGCCGTGGAGCAGCTGGGCCTGTGAGCCATGGCTGCATGTCCGGAGCCTGTGCTCCACAACGGGAGAGGCCACAACAGTGAGAGGCCCGCATACTGAAAAAAAAAAGCAAAACAAAACAATAAAATACCTAAGAATCAATAAACCAAAAAAGTGAAAGATCTGTAAAATGAAAACTACAAGACCTTGCTTAAAGAAATCGAAGAAGACAAACAAATGGAAGGACACGTGTCCGCATGCAATGGAAGAGTTAATATTGTTAAAATGAACATGCTACACACAGCCATCTGTAGATTCAATGTAATCCCTATCAAAATTCCAATGGCATTTTTCAAATAGAGAAAAAATAATCCTAAGATGTGTATGGCACCACAAAAAAACCCAAATAGTTAAGGCAATCCTGAGAAACAAAAACAAAGCCACCATACATCCTGATATGGGACTACACAACAAAGCTATAGTAATTAAACGAGTATGGTACTGGCATAAAAATGGACACACAGACCAATGGAAGAAAATAGTGCAGAATTAAACTCCCACATATATGGTCAGCTATTACTTGATAAGTGAGCCAGGAACATCAGGTTGGGATAGGATAGTTTCTTCAGCAAATGGTGTTGGGAAACCTGGATAGCCACATGCAGAAAAATGAAATTTTACCCCTATCTTACACTACTCACAAAAACCAACTTGAAATTAACTTGAAAGACTTAAACATAAGACCTGAAACCATAAAGACTTAAACATAGGACCTCCTCAACAGGAGGGAGGAAGCTCCTCAATATCAGTATTCACAATGGTTTTTTGGACCAAAACCACAAACAACAAAAGAAAAGACAGTGGGACTCCATCGAATTTAAAAGCTTCCACACAGAGGGCAGACAGCAGCAGAAGAACTACAATCCTGCAGCCTGTGGAACAAAAACCACATTCACAGAAAGAAAAGATGAAAAGGCAGAGGGCTATGTACCAGATGAAGGAACAAGATAAAACCCCAGAAAAACAACTAAATGAAGTGGAGATAGGCAACCTTCCAGAAAAAGAATTCAGAATAATGATACTGAAGATGATCCAGGACCTTGGAAAAAGAATAGAGGCAAAAATCGAGAAGACGCAAGAAATGTTTAACAAAGAGCTAGAAGAATTAAAGAACAAATAAACAGAGATGAACAATACAATAATTGAAATGAAAAATACACTAGAAGGTATCAATAGCAGAATAACTGAGGCAGAAGAATGGATAAGTGACCTGGAAGACAGAATGGTGGAATTCACTGCTGAGGAACAGAATAAAGAAAAAAGAGTGAAAAGAAATGAAGACAGCCTAAGAGACCTCTGGGACAACATTAAACGCAACAACATTCACATTATAGGGGTCCCAGAAGGAAGAGAGAGAGAGAAAGGACACGAGAAAATATTTGAAGAGATTATAGTTGAAAACTTCCCTAACATGGGAAAGGAAATAGCCACCCAAGTCCAGGAAGCGCAGAGAGTCCCATACAGGATAAACCCAAGGAGAAACATACCAAGACACATAGTAATCAAATTAGCAAAAATTAAAGACAAAGAAAAATTGTTGAAAGCAGCAAGGGAAAAACGACAACATACAAGGGAACTCCCAGAAGGTTAACAGCTGATTTCTCAGCAGAAACTCCACAAGCCAGAAGGGAGTGGCATAATATACTTAAAGTGATGAAAGGGAAAAACCTACAACCAAGATGACTCTACCCTGCAAGGACCTCATTCATATTTGATGGAGAAATCAAAAGCTTTACAGACAAGCAAAAGCTAAGAGAATTCAGCACCACCAAACCACCTCTACAACAAATGCTAAAGGAACTTCTCTAAGTAGGAAATACAAAAGAAAAGGACTTACAAAAACAAACCCAAAACAATTAAGAAAATGGTCATAGGAACATATATATCGATAATTACCTTAAACGTGAATGGATTAAATGCTCCAACCAAAAGACACAGGCTTGCTGAATGGATACAAAAACAAGACCCATATATATGCTGTCTACAAGAGACCCACTTCAGACCTAGGGACACATACAGACCGAAAGTGAGGGCATGGAAAAAGATATTCCATGCAAATGGGAATCAAAAGAAAGCTGGGGTAGCAATACTCATATCAGATAAAATAGACTTTAAAATAAAGAATGTTATGAGAGAACAAGGAAGGGCAGTACATAATGATCAAGATATCAATCCAAGAAGAAGATATAACAATTATAAATATATATGCACCCAACATAGGAGCACCTCAATACATAAGGCAACTGCTAACAGCTATAAAAGAGAAAATCGACAGTAACACAATAATAGTGGGGGACTTTAACACCTCACTTACACCAATGGACAGATCATCCAAAATGAAAATAAATAAAGAAACAGAAGCTTTAAGTGACACAATAGACCAGGTAGATTTAATTGATATTTATAGGACATTCCATCCAAAAACAGCACATTACACTTTCTTCTCAAGTACGCACAGAACATTCTCCAAGATAGATCACATCTTGGGTCACAAATCAAGCTGCAATAAATTTAAGAAAATTGAAATCATATCAAGCATCATTTCTGATCACAACGCTATGAGATGAGAAATCAATTACAGGGGAAAAAACGTTAAAAACAAACACATGGAGGCTAAATGATATGTTACTAAATAACCAAGAGATCACTGAAGAAATGAAAGAGGAAATCAAAAAATACCTAGAGACAAATGAGTGAAAACACGATGATCCAAAACCTATGGGATGCAGCAAAAGCAGTTCTAAGAGGGAAGTTTATAGCAATACAAGCCTACCTCAAGAAACAAGAACAATCTCAAATAAACATCTAACCTTACATCTAACTAGAGAAAGAAGAACAAACAAAACCCAAAGTTAGCAGAAATCATAAAGATCGGAACAGAAATAAATGAAACAGAAACAAAGAAAACAATAGCAAAGATCAATAAAAATAAAAGCTGGTTCTTTGAGAAGATAAAATTGATAAACCATTAGCCAGACTCATCAATAAAAAGAGGGAGAGGACTCAATAAAATTAGAAATGAAAAAGGAGAAGTTACAACAGACATCACAGAAATACAAAGCATCCTAAGATTACTACAAGCAACTCTATTCCTATAAAATGGACAGCCTGGAAGAAATGGACAAATTCTTAGAAAGGTATTACCTTCCAAGACTGAACCAGGAAGAAATAGAAAATATGAACAGACCAATCACAAGTAATGAAATTGAAACTGTGGTTAAAAATCTTCCAGCAAACAAAAGCCCAGGACCAGATGGCTTCACAGGTGAATTCTATCAAACATTTAGAGAAGAGCTAACACCCACCCTTCTCAAACTTTTCCAATAACTTGCAGAGGAAGGAACACTCCCAAACTCATTCTATGAGGTGACCATCATCCTGATACCAAAACCAGACAAAGATACTACAAAAAAAGAAAATTACAGACCAATATCACTCATGAATACAGATGCAAAAATCCTCAACAAAATACTAGCAAACAGAATCCAACAACACATTAAAAGGATCATACACCATGATCAAGTGGAATTTATCCCAGGGATGCAAGGATTCTTCAATATATTCAAATCAATCCATGTGATACACCATATTAACAAATTGAAGAATAAAAACCATATGATCATCTCAATAGATGCAGAAAAAGTTTCTGACAAAATTCAACACCCATTTATGATAAAAACTCTCCAGAAAGTGGGCTTAGAGGGAACCTACCTCAACATAAGAAAGGGCATATACAACAAACCCACAGCCAGCATCATTCTCAATGGTGAAAAACTGGAAGCACTTCCTCTAAGATCAGGAACAAGACAAGGATGTCCACTCTCACCACTACTATTCAATATAGTTTTGGAAGTCCTAGCCACAGCAATCAGAGAAGGAAAAGAAATAAAATGAATAAAAATTGGAAAAGAAGAAGTAAAACTGTCACTGTTTGCAGATGACATGTTACTATACATAGAGAATCCTAAAGATGCCACCAGAAAACTACTAGAGCTAATCAATGAATTTGGTAAAGTTGCAAGATACAAAATTAATGCACAGAAATCTCTTGCATTCCTATATAATAATGATGAAAAATCTGAAAGAGAAATTAAGGAAACACTCCCATTTACTATTGCAACAAAAATAATAGAATACCTAGGAATAAACCTATCTAGGGAGAAAAAAGACCTGTATGCAGAAAACTATAAGACACTGATGAAAAAAATTAAAGATTATAGCAACAGATGGAGAGATATACCATGTTCTTGGATTGGAAGAATCAATATTGTGAAAATGACTATACTACCCAAAGCAATCTACAGATTCGATGCAATCCCTATCAAATTACCAGTAGCCTTTTTTACAGAACTAGAACAAAAAATCTTAAAATTTGTACGGAGACACAAAAGACCCTGAATAGCCAAAGCAGTCTTGAGGGAAAAAAACGGAGCTGGAGGAATCAGGCTCCTGGACTTCAGACTATACTACAAAGCTACAGTAATCAAAACAATATGGTACTGGCACAAAAACAGAAATATAGATCAATGGAACAGGATAGAAAGCCCAGAGATAAAGCCACACACCTATGGTCAGCTAATCTATGACAAAGGAGGCAAGGATATACAATGAAGAAAAGACAGTCTCTTCAATAAGTGGTGCTGGGAAAACTATACAGCTACATGTAAAAGAACGAAATTAGAACACTCCCTAACACCATACACAAAAATAGACTCAAAATGGATTAGAGACCTAAATGTAAAACCGGACACTATAAAACTCTTAGAGGAAAACATAGGAAGAACAGTCTTTGACATAAATCCCAGCAAGATCTTTTTTGATCCACCTCCTAGAGTAATGGAAATAAAAACAAAAATAAACAAATGGAACCTAAGGAAACTTAAAAGCTTTTGCAAAGCAAAGGAAACTACAAAGAAGACGAAAAGGCAACCCTCAGAATGGGAGAAAATATTTGCAAATGAATCAACAGACAAAGGATTAATCTCCAAAATATATAAACAGCTCATGCAGCTCAATATTAAAAAAACAAAGAACCAAATCCAAAAATGGGCAGAAGACCTAAATAGACATTTCTCCAAAGAAGACATACAGATGGCCAAGAAGCACATGAAAAGCTGCTCAACATCACTAATTATTAGAGATATGCAAGTCAAAACTACATTGAGGTATCACCTCACACCAGTCAGAATAGCCATCATCAAAAAATCTACAAAAAATAAATGCTGGAGAGAGTGCAGAGAAAAGGGAACCCTCCTCCACTGTTGGTGGTAATATAAATTGATGCAGTCACTGTGGAGAACAGTATGAAGTTTCCTTAGAAAACTAAAAATAGAACTACCATATGACCCAACAATCCCACTACTGGGCATATACCTTGAGAAAACCATAATTCAAAAAGTCACATGTACCCCAATGTTCATTGAAGCACTATTTGCAATAGCCAGGACATGGAAATAAACTAAATGTCCATCAACAGATGAATGGATAAAGAAGATGTGGTATGTATATATAATGGAATATTACTCAGCCATAAAAAGAAATGAAAATGGGTCATTTGTAGAGATGTGGATGGACCTAGCGTCTGTCATATAGAGTGAAGTAAGTCAGAAGGAGAAAAACAAATATCGTATATTAATGCATATATGTGGAATCTAGAAAAATGGTACAGATTAACCTATTTGCAGCGCAGGAATAGAAATGCAGACGTAGAGAATGGATGTGTGGTCACGGGGTGGGAGGGGAGGGTGGGATGAATTGGGATATTAGGTTTGCCATGTATAAAATAGCTAGCTAGTGGGAACATGCTGTATAGCACAGGGAGCTCAGCTTGGTGCTCTGTGATGACCTAAATGTGTGGGATGGGGCAGGGGAGGTCCAAGAGGGAGGGCATGTATGTATACATATAGTTGATTCATTTCATTGTACAGCAGAAATGAACACAACATTGTAAAGCAATTATACTCCAATAACAAAAATAAATTTTAAAAAAAGATAGAATATCATTATGCCAGATACAGGGGGTTATATAACCATGGACTGATGAGGAGAGCCTTTTTTCTGTAGCTTAGTGTAGTGTACTCATGAAAGAAGGAAAGTTGAATAAATTGGTATTTGAACAGAACATATTTGTCTGAAGGACTGAAGTAAACTTCTGTGACCCAGGATCCTGGCTTCATCTTGCCATCTGATGAGGCTTCTCTGTAATTCTGTCCCTCCCTCTGAAAACAGAAAGTAATAGATGGCACCCCCACCTGCCCAGCATCTTTCTTGTAGCTTATAGTCCTTTCTCAGCCAAGCTCTGAGGCTGGCCCAAGTGTTCACAAGCATTCCAACTCTACGTCTCAGGTTCAGGCGCTAAAGACTCAGCTGCAAACAGTATAGCACATGCTGACATATGCTGACACTGTGAATTATAAAGACACAGGTGATGGCAATTTCCTCCCTTCTTGACTGTTTCTTGATTCCTTTATATGCTCTTGTTTGAAAGGAGGAATTAAACCTATGGAAAAATTTTGTTTCTAGTATAAAAAATACAGGACAATATGCGAGGAGAATTTGGAAGGTCACGAGGTTGAAGTCCTCCTATACCACGAAGGGTTTGGGGAAGCGGCAGTCCTCCATATTCTCACTAGTCAGGTGGTACCCACGTAGCAGGAGGAAAACCAGAGAGTGAAACTAAGGTCTGAGTTTGTATCCCCAGTGGTCTGCAAGTTCTCCATTATACTTTCTGTTTACTTTAGCTTGCTGTTTCTTATGTAATTGACACATCAGTGAAACTAAACTTTTTTTTTAATCTTAGTGTGCCTGTGTGTGTTTTGTGACTAGAAGAAATTTTATTTTAACAGTGTAAGAGAGAAGCTGCTGTTTCAAACATTGGAAATAACAATTGTTTTATGGTACTGGTAGAAACAAGAATATAGCTTTAGAGAACAAAAAATTTAAATCAATAATTTTGAGGGGGATTTTTAAAGCAACATTATTAAGGTATAATTCAATACCATATAATTCACCCAATTAAAGTGTACAATGCAATGGTTTTTAATAAATGAACAGGGTTGTACCACCATCACAACCTAATTGTAGAAAATTTCTCTCCCCCACGAAAGGAAACCCTGTACTCATTAGCACTTACTCCCCATTTCCCCTATACCACCACTCGCACCATTAATCTACTTTCTATTTCTGTAGATTTGCCAATTCTGGACATTTCATATAAATGTAATAATATATGTGGTCTTTGTGACTGGCTTCTTTCACTTAGCATAATGTTTCCAAGATTCATCCATGTTATAGCATGTATCAGTACCTCATTACTTTTTATGGCCAAATAATATTCCATTGTATGTGTATGTGTATATATATATATATATATATACAAACACACACATATGTGTGTATATATATATATATATCCCATTTTGTTTATTCATCAGCTGATCGATGTTTAAGGTAGTTTCCACTTTGGGGCTACTATGATTAATGCTGCTGAGAACAAGTATATACCTAGGAGTGGAATTCTAGGTCATATGGTAACTATGTGTTTAATATTTTGAAGAACTGCCAGATTGTTTTCCAAAGTTACTGCAACATTTTATATTCTGAGCAGCAAATTATGAGGATTCCCATTTCTCCACATCCTCACCAACATTTGTTTTTTCCTTTTTATTGTAGCCATCGGAGTGGATGTGAATTGGTATTTCATTGTAGATGTGATTTGCATTTCCCTAATGACTAATGATCTTAAGCATCCTTTCATGCACTTATTGTCTTGCACGTTTATGGCAAACAAATGTTCAGCAGAGTTACCAAAGTAATTCAATGTGGTCTTTCCAACATGGTCCAATATGGACAACAATCCAGTTAGGGTCTTTCCAACAAATATTGCTGGAACAATTGGATATCATATGCCAGAAAATGAACCTCAACCCGTACATCATACCATAAATAATGGATCATAAGAGCTAACACTGTAAAAGGTAGGAAACATAGAAAAAGATCTTTGTGACCTTGAGTTAGACAAAGCTTTCTTAGGACACAAAAAGCATGAACCATAAAAGAAAAAAAATTGACAAGTTGGACCTCACCAAAATGGAAAACTTCTGCTCTTCAAAAAAAAAAAAAAATCTATTAAAATGAAAAGGCAAGCCATAGACTGGGAGAAAATATTTGTAGAACACATATCTGTTATAGGATTTACCAACATATAATATACTCTTACAAAGTAATGAAAAGACAAACAGTCCAATTAAAAAATGAACAAATGATTTGAAGAGACATCTCACCGAAGTGGATATACAAATAGCTAATAAGTACATGAAAAGGTACCTGACATCAATAGTCACTAGGTAAACACAAATTAATACAATGTTATATCTATACACACCCATTAGAATGGCTAAAATTAAAAATACTGACAGTTGGGCTTCCCTGGTGGCGCAGTGGTTGAGAGTCCGCCTGCCAATGCCGGGGACACGGGTTTGTGCCTCGGTCTGGGAGGATCCCACATGCCGCGGAGCGGCTGGACCCGTGAGCCATGGCACTGAGCCTGCGCGTCCGGGACCTGTGCTCCGCAACGGGAGAGGCCATGACAGTGAGAGGCCCGTGTACCGCAAAAAAAAAAAAAAAAAAAAAAAAAATACTGACGGTGTTAGATAGGATGCAGAGCAACTGGAACTCTCTTACATTGTTAAGAATGAAAAATGGAACAGCCACTTTGGAAAAAAAGTTTGGCAGTTTTTATAAAGTCAAACATATTTACATATGACCCACCAAATCCATTCCTAGATATTTACCCAAGAGAAATAAAAACTTAGGTCCACACAAAGATCTCTACCCAAATGCTTATAGCTACTTTATTCAAAATAGACAAATTGAAAACAAACCAAATGCCCATCAACTGGTGACTATTTAAACAAATTGTAGTATGTCCATACCATAGAATATTACTGAGAAGTAAGAGGAACAAACTATTGATACATGCAACAAAACTTCAAAAGCATTATGATATGTGAAAGAAACCAGACACAAAATACTGTATTATTCTTATATGAAGGTCTAGAAGAGGCAAAGCAGAAGGCAGATCAGAGGTTACCAGAGGTCAGAGGTGGGTATAGGATTGATTGCAAAGAAGTACAAGGGATCTTTTGGGGGTGATAGGGGTGATGTTCTGTGATGTTTATCGTGATTGTGGTGGGGGTCACATGACTATAAACATTTGTCAAAACTCAACAAATTGTACCTTTTAAAATTGAGGACTTCCCTGGCAGTCCAGTGGTTAAGACTCCACGATCCCAATGCAGGGGGTATGGGTTCAATCCCTGCTCCATCCCTGGTCGGGGAAGATCCCACATGCCATGTGGCATAGCCAATAAATAAATAAATAAAATTGTTGAAATTTATTGTATGTAAATTATATCTCAAAACAGATTTTTTTAAAAAAGATTGCTTGCTATATAAAGTACATTTTCAAGACAAGTTTCTTAGTGTCCTTTCCAAACCTATTACCACCCATTGTCCTTGTACATAGAAAGTTTGAGGCTTTCATGACTTTAAGGTTTGTCTTGCTTTGAGTTATCACTAATTTTTCACTTAAAATTAGGCTTTTTTTCCCCTTAGATTTCACATACTTTTTCCACACTTTCTTTTTTAGTTTGAAAGTTGTGTTAGAAATAATAGCACAAACAAGAGTTTAAACTGAGCATGTGTTCAACAGAAACACTTTGATTGGTTGTTCAGCAGGCACAGGTCCCCCCAGAGCCAAAAGAGTTACTCAGTATGTGTCAATAAACACTCTCCCAATGTTCCATGATCAGTACTCCACTCATCAACAGCAGTAGCAGAAGTAACGGAAAGAATGTATCTTCTAAATCATGTTGTTAACTAGAAATTCAAAGAATGGAGACCTGGTTGAGGCAAAACAAAACAAAAAGCTTTTATTTGGGATTTGTTAGGACTGCAGCCTGGGAAGCACAAATCCAAGAAAGTACTTGAATTGTGTCCCACCAGACTACAAAATGGAGGAAGCTTTACATAAATTGTTTGTCAAGAATTAGGATTGGGGACTTCCCTCGTGGCGCGGTAGTTAAGAATCTGCCTGCCAATGCAGGGGACACGGGTTCGAGCCCTGGTCAGGGAAGATCCCACATGCCGCGGAGTAACTAAGCCCGTGTGCCACAACTACTGAGCCTGTGCTCTAGAGCCTGCGAGCAACAACTACTGAGTCCACATGCTACAACTACTGAAGCCTGCACACGTAGAGCCCGTGCTCCGCAACAAGAGAAACCACTGCAATGAGAAGCCTGCGCACCACAACAAATAGTAGCCCCTGCTTGCCGCAACTAGAGAAAGCCCGTGCACAGCAACGAAGACCCAACACAGCCAAAAATAAATAAATAAATAAATTTATTTAAAAAAAAAAAGAATTAGGATTGGAGCTGGCGGGAAGTAAGGGTGCTTGTTAAGCAAGGATTGTTTGGGGTTCAAAATGATTACATAGTTGCTAAGTAGGGGTGGGGAACTTTGAAACTACAAGGTTGCATCTAGCAGCTGCTAGTAGATATTGTTTTGAAAATGGCTGGTGGTGTCTTTGAGTTTTATACAGTTCAGAAAGTTCAGGTTCTCAGTGATGCAGGAACATGTCTGAAACCACATCCACAATGGCCACCCAGCTCCATTTTGGACGCCTGAACCATAGTTACTCCATTTTGATTTTTAAATGATCTTAAATATGTCGTCAATGTCATAGAGTATCTTTGCCTTGAAAAGAACTCATGAAATCTAAAAATGTTTCAAATACATGGCTGGTGTAAATATTCAGAGTGTTGTGTTTCTTTTAATCTAAAATCTACAAACTAAGAATGCATACACCAAGTGATGGAGGTAATTCAATTACAGAAATGTTTTGTAATTGTCATTACTCTGCCCAAGGTAGTATCAACTTGCCAAATGCAAAAGAATCTCCTCTAAAGCAGGTAGTACCAAACCTATGATGTTACAGGTGATTTAGTTTCAGCAAAACAGCATCAGCCATCATAATAAATTAATATTGACAATTTAGTTAGTTGTAATTTGGTTTGTATTCAATATGTAGATTTGTTTTGATTTTATAGTTATGTAAGAGTTGTAAGAAGTTTATACCTAATGCTGGATTTGGACAAATAATTTTGGTATAATAATTAAATAATAATCACTCATAGAAGTCTAATAATTTTTTTTCTTTTAAAAGTGGACAGTACTCAAGCTTGAATGCATGGGCTTGTACACAGAGTCTTGAAGATCCTCTTGAGTGACTTTTAGCATTTCTAGGTGAGACTACAACTAAGTCAATGATGTTGCTGGGGAATGTGGGGAAGTAGCAAGGATAGAACTCATAGTTTGTTCTGAAGAGGGTGTTCTGAAGGAGCACAGAGAACTTTTCAGTATAAATTCTAAGGTAGCCAGGTAGGAAAACTAGTCAAATTATCAGTATGAGGTACTGGAGTCAAGAAGGAAGCCCAGATTTCTGGTTTCAGTGACTGGGTGGATCCTGAGGCCATAAATCCAGGTAGGGAGCACAAGAGGGTGAACAGGTTTGACTACTTAGACCTGATCTGCCCTGACTTGCCCTGGCTAGCATTTCTGGTGTCATTACCATCAGTTCTCCAAAATGACACACAGCTGCTCTTATTAGTCAGTACTCTTTGGTTGCACAAGACAGAATCCCACTGGAGAGGCAGGGGTGGTTCAGAGTCTGTTAACAAAGCCAGAGGGAGGACTAAGCAGACACTTCTGTTTCTCTTTGTTTCCCTTAAATCTCTTACTCTTAGTCTTGCTCCCTTTCTAATAACATATTCTAATTTTCTACTTGATGCTAATGCTTTTCATGAGGGATTACTTTTTTGGTTCTTAGAATTTTCAATATTTTCCCTTCCTGCATTGCTCTGCAGAGATTCAGGTCCCCCTAGAGACACAATCCGCAACTTTTTCCGGGTCCTCAGAGATTTTGATAGCCTCAAATTGATCAATTAATTTATTAATCACTACCTGAGTTTATTATTTTTTGTTCTTTTCTGAGTGGGACAATTGTACATCTCCTTATCAACTAACTTATTTTTCTTTTCTTTCTCTTTCTTTCTTTCTTTCTTTCTTTCTTTCTTTCTTGTTAATAAGGAATTCTTCATGGCTCTAAGTAACCATTTATTATTTTGATATTCAAATTAAAAATTTTCTTTTGGTCTAAGTAGACCCGTTAAAAATTAATCCGGTTTTGTAATAACCTATAACGGAAAAGAATCTTTAAAAATAGATATATATGCATGTATAATTGAATTGAATCACTTTGCTGTACACCTGAAACTAACACAATATTGTAATTCAACTATACTTCAACAAAAAAAATTTTTTAATTAAATTAAATTAATCTAGTTTGAATCTTCAAAAGCTTAAAAAATTATTTTCCAAAATATGGTAATTTTCAGGGTCATAGAGTCCTTGTTAATATTTCTGAAACATTTAGCTCTACTATCCTACCACATATTTTCATTGTCTATGACATTCCCATCATTTAATATGGCTGTTTTTCTTTTCTTTTTTTTGAGCAACGACTTATTACTGGCATTTAAATGTCTTTCAGATCCAGACTACATATTTTTTATTTATTTATTTATTTTTTTTGCGGTATGCAGGTCTCTCACTGTTGTGGCCTCTCCCGTTGCGGAGCACAGGCTCCGGACGCGCAGGCTCAGCGGCCATGGCTCACGGGCCCAGCCGCTCTGCGGCATGTGGGATCTTCCCGGACCGGGGCACGAACCCGCGTCCCCTGCATCGGCAGGCAGACTCTCAACCACTGCGCCACCAGGGAAGCCCCCCAGACTACATATTTTTTAAATGAGCTTTCAATACTGGATATTGTGAGTGCTGCTCTTGTCTGACTTGATGTCATGTTTGCTTAAGCAAAGCAGTTTTTCTGCTCTTCTCCTTTCTGGGTCAACCTAGTTGCAGCAAATCAAACTGTTCTCCCTCTTTCTTTCTTTCATACACCATCATTTAAGATCACCAAGAATTCAAGTTCCAGAACCTGCCCTTGTCTCCTTTTACAATATCTGTTTTTCTTCTGAACAGCATTCATAAAGGAGAACACTTTTTGCAAGTTAATCAGGGAAATTGCACAGGCTGACAGCAACAGCAAACTTATCGACTGCAATGAAAGTCTCAGGAATGTGTGTGCCATTGGCTTCTGCGTGGAATTATTTGCAAAATTGTAGAGCTCGGATTCAGCTTGTTTGTAAAGCTTGACACAACTGGAAATAGCTATTTGATGTTTCCCTTGAAGAGACTTCCAGTGCTGGCTTTCTGCTTCTCAGGAGCCTAACGTTACAATCCTCTTGGTGTCTGTGATGTTTCTACTGCCATCAAAGGTCAAACAAGAGGTGAACAGACATTTTAGTGGGTATACTGCTATTTTGTCTCTTTTTTGTTGCCCACAGCACTTTCATAAAAATCCTGTTTGGGGGAAAAAAAAAAAAGGGAGGGAAGAAGGGAGGGAGAGGGAGGGAAGAAGGGAGGGAGGGAGGGAGAGGGAGGGAAGAAGGGAGGAGGGAGAGGGAGGGAAGAAGGGAGGGAGGGAGGGAGAGGGAGGGAAGAAGGGAGGGAGGGAGGGAGAGGGAGGGAAGAAGGGAGGAAGTAAGAAAGGAAGGAAAGGCTGTTTCTTTATAGGGCTTTTCCTTCAAAGCTTGTGTCTTTTGAGACCAAGGTATCATCATAATCTTGGCTGCAATTCAGATTCTCCAATTAACATTTTTAAAATATCTAGATGCCTGTGTCCTATCCCTCAAATATCTGATTCAGTACCAATTACAGAGATTTTACATGTTGCAGATCAACTCACCCTTCAAAAATACTAGATAATCTGAATGACATTTTTTTTTCTTGTTTTTGCGATACGCGGGCCTCTCACTGTTGTGGCCTCTCCCGTTGCGGAGCACAGGATCCGGACGCGCAGGCTCAGCAGCCATGGCTCAGAGGCCTAGCCGCTCCGCGGCATGTGGGATCTTCCCGGACCGGGGCACGAACCCGTGTCTCCTGCATCGGCAGGTGGACTCTTAACCACTGCGCCACCAGGGAAGCCCCGAATGACATTTTTTAATTGATTTACACACCAGTCAGAATGACTAAAATAAAAAATAGAAAAAAAAAAAGTGAAAACACCAAATGCTGGTAAGGATATGGAGAAACTGAATCTCTCCTCCACTGCTGGTGGGAATGTAGAATGCTATAGCCACTCTAGAAAACAGTTTGGCCGTTTCTTACAAAACTAAAAATGCCACTACCGTATGATCCAGCAGTGCATTCCTGGGCCTTTATCCAAGAAAAATGTAAATATATGTTCACATAAAAACCTGTACACAAATGTTTATAGTGACTTTATTTGTGATAGCCCCAAACCGGAATCAGCTGAGATTCCTTTAACAGGTAAATGGTTAAACAAGCTGAGATATATTCACACCAGGGAATACTACTCAGAATAAAAAAGAACAAACTTGAAACATGAAGCAACCTGGATGTTCATATAGATTTTCAAATTTATTGTCAAGAATTTGTTTATAATATCCTCTTCACTTTTTGATATTTGTTTACATGTATAGTGATGTTCCCTCCTTCAATCCTGTTATTTGCCTATCTGGCTTCTCTCTTATTAGTCTTGTCAGGAGATTTTCAATATTAATAGCCTTTTCAAAGGACCAAAATTTGCCTTTGATAATTCTATTAATTTGTTTTCTATCACTATTTCATTAGTTCCTACTCCAGTCTTTATTATTTCCTTCATTCTACTATCTTTAGGTTTAACTTGCTTTTTCTAACATCTTGAGATGGATACTCAGAACTCACTGATTTTTTTTCTAAGTATAGCGTTAGCTGCATCCTTCCAGTTTCGTGTGCTGCACTTTCATTATTGTTCCAATACAACATTTTAAATTTCCATTGTGATTTCTTCTTTGAGATATGGATTATTTAGAAACATAGTAAAATATTAACACTTTTTCCTCTGATATTGGGAACAAGAGAAGAGAAGGATATCTCCTTCATTATTTCTATTTGATGTCCTCTGGGAGGTCCTAGATAGTACGAGGCAAGAAAAAGAAATAAAAGGCATAAGAATTAGAAAGTAAGAAGTAAAACTGTCATTCACAGACAACATGATTGTGTATCCAGAAAATCAAAAGAATCTACAGATGAATTACTAAAATTAAAAATAAATTGAGGTTGCTGAATAAAAAGATAAATTTACAAAAATTGCTGATATTCCTATATAACAGCAACAATAGGGGAAAAATTTTAAATATCATTTACAACAGTATCAAAAAACATCAAATACTTAGTAATAAATCTAATGAAAGTCATGCAAAAACCTATAGAGAAAACTGCAAGACATGATTGAGAAAAAGAAAATTTAAAAGAAGTCTTTCTCATATTCATGAATTAGAAGACTAAATATTATAAAGATGTCAGTGTAATCCTAATTAACATCCCAGCTAGCACTACTATAAAAATTAGTTTGTTGTAAATTTTATATGAAAATGCAAATGGTTCAGAATAGCCCAGATAATCTTGAAGAACAGAGGTGGAAGCCTCACTATATGATACTAAGGGTTATTATATAAAGCTACAATAACTAAGACTGTGGTATGGGCACAAGAATAGATAAATGGGACAGAATAGAGGACAGAAATAGATGCTTACAAATATGGAAACTTGACTGATGACAAAGGTGCACTGCAGAGCAATGAGAAAAGGGCAGTCTTTGTGATAAATGGGATTCGGTCAGTTGTATACCTACATGATGAAGAAATGAATCTTGATCCCTTCTTCAGACTTATCAAAAAAACTATTTCTAGGTGTGTTGCAGATCTAAATGTGATAATGTAATAAAGCTTCTAAAGAGAAAAAGAACATTTTCATTACCTTGGGAGAAGGAAAGATTTCATATATTAGATGAAATGAAAACACTGATAAATTGGACTACATTAAAATTAAGAACTTCTGTTCATCAAAACATCGTTAAGAGGGTAAAAAGGCAAGATACAGAGTGGAATAAGATATGTGCAATGTGTATAACTGACAAAGGACTCAAATCCAGAGTGAGTAAATAACTCAATCAATTAACTGATCAATCAATAAGAGAAAAAAGTCAGATAATCCAACAGAAAAATGGGCAAAAGACATGAATAGGCCAACAGATATCCAAAAGAGCAATAATCATATGAAAAGGTGATCAATTTTATTGGAAACTAGAAATTACAAACTAAAACACACCCACCAGAATGGCTAACATTTTAAAAACTGACAATATAAGGTGTTGATGAAGTGTGGAACAACTGACACTCTCATCCTCTGCACATGAGAATAAAAACTGGTACAACCATTTTGCAAAACTAATCGGCAGTATGTGTAAACTTGAGTATCAGCACAGCCTATGACCCAGCAATTCCATTTCTAGATATATACCCAACAGGAATTCTATACCAAAAGACATGTACAAGAATGTTCATAGCAGTATTATCTATAATAGCTCCCAAATGGAAACTACTCAAATGTCTAACAACAATAGAATATATAAGTAAATTGTGTGATATATTCATACAATGGAATACCGTCCAGAAGTAAAAGAAAACTATTTCACTCACCAGCAAAGATGAATCTTACATAATGCTAAGCAAAAGGAACCACTCAAAAAATTATACACATATCTAGCCACACTAGTTACTAGAGTAACTAGTACCAGACGAAACCTCCTGTCATAAGCAATTAGACAACTGTACAATATGTATGAAATAACTGTCTTCAGTCATTGGACCATAGGCAGCCCAAGACAGTGATTTCTGTGAGAAAGGAAGAAGTGGAGTAAGCCCTACAATTTCCCTAGCTTTCTGCCTGGTGGCATTTACCAAATATCAGCATAGGAATGGGGGTTCCAAGTAAAGCATGACAGACTTGCTGAGCTCAGGAGAAAAGAGTCAGAGCTTGTAGAGACTGAGGCAGCTAAAACTTGTGGAGCAGACTACCAGAGAGATGGGAGCATATATATGCAAAGGAGATCCAGAAATCTGCACAGGAGTTCCCTTGTGTCTTTGGCCAAATAGAAAGCCAAGCAAAGAAACCTGTAGGGGAGAATCTTTCCTTGCCTCTTCCTAGCTTCTGGTGGGTTTCCATCAATCCTTGGTGTTCCTCGGCTTGTAGCTGTAGGACTACTATCTGCCTTTGTCCTCACACGGCAGCCTGCCTTTGTGTGTCTGTGTCTCTGTGTCTCTTCTATTCTTCTTATAAAGACACTTGCTATGGTCTGAATGTGTTCTCCCAAAATTCATATGTTGAAACATAACCCCAAAGATATTAGGAGGTAGGGACTTTGGAATGTGCTTAAGTCATGAGGATGGAGGCCCCATGAATGGGATTAGTAAGTTTTATATTAGTGAGCTTTATAAAAGAGGCTCCAGAGAGATCCCTAGCCCCTTCCACCGTGTGAGGACACAGCAAATAGATGCTAGCTAGGAAACAGAATGTGGGTCCTCATCAGAAGGCAACCATGCTGGTACCTTGGTCTTATACTTCCCAGCCTCCAGAAGAGTGAGAAATAAGTGTCTGTTGTTTATAAGCTACCCAGTCTGTGGTATTTTGTTGTAGCAGCCTGTAGGGACTAAGACAACACTAATCGTATTGGATTAACCGCCCACCTTACTCCAGTCTGATCTTCTTTGTTTGCAAATATCTTTTTATTTCACCTTCATGTTGAAAGGTATTATTACCAATTGTGGGTTGGTAGTTTTTTTACCCTTGTTTTTATTTGGTTTCATCAGTTTCAAGATGATAGTTCAATTTCCCCTGGCTTGTATTGTTTCTGATGAGAACTCATCAGTAATGTTTATCTTGGTTTCTCTGTATTTAATGCATCATTTATTCCTTGGTGTTTTTTTTTAAAATAAATAAATTTATTTATTTATTATTTATTTTTGGCTGTGTTGGGTCTTCATTGCTGTGCGTGGGCTTTCTCTAGTTGCGGTGAGCAGGGGCTACTCTTTGTTGCGGTGCACAAGCTTCTCACTGTGGTGGCTTCTCTTGCTGCAGAGCATGGGCTCTAGGCGCTCAGGCTTCAGTAGTTGTGGCACACGGGCTCAGTAGTTGTGGCACACGGGTTTAGTTGCTCCACGGCACGTGGGATCTTCCCAGACCTCAAACCAGTGTCCCCTGCATTGGCAGGCGGATTCTTAACCACTGCGCCACCAGGGAAGTCCCTCTTTGGTGCTTTTATGATGTTCCCTTCTCACTGTTTTTCAACAATTTGATTTTGTTGTGCTTTGGTATGGCTGGGTGTTTTTTCAGCATTATTGGCAAATAAAATTGTAAGATATTTAAAGTGTACAACATGATGATTTGATATAGGTATACATTGTGAAAGGATTCCCCCATCCAGTTAATTATCACAACCATCACCTCTCTCTTTCCCTTTCTCTCTTTCTTTCTCTCTCCCTCTCTCTTTTTTTTTTTTTTTTTTTTTTTTTTTTTTGCGGTACTCGGGTCTCTCACTGCTGTGGCCTCTCCCGTTGTGGAGCACAGGCTCCGGAGCGCAGGCCCAGCCGCTCCGCGGCATGCGGGATCCTCCCGGACCGGGGCACAAACCCGTGTCCCATGCATCAGCAGGCAGACTCCCAACCACTGCACCACCAGGGAAGTCCTCTCTCTCTCTTTATTGGTGAGAACATTTAAGTTCTACTCTCTTAGCAAATTTTACTTATACAATACAGTGTAATCAACTGTAGTCACATTGGTATGCTTTTCCTTACGTATATTCTGCTTGGACTTCTTGGAATTTAATGTGTCATCAAATTTGGAAATATTTCTGACATCAGCTGTTTTTTGCTGCTTCCCTCTCTTGCTGGAACTCCAACACACATATGTCAGAACGCTTGATATTGTCTCACAGATTACTGAGGCTCTGTTAATTACTTTTCAGCCTTACTCCTCTGTGCTTCAGTTTAAAGAGTTTCCATTGCCCTGTCTTCAGATTCATTGCTCTTTTCATCTCCAGGGCCTAATTTACCCAGTAAATTTTTAATTTCAGTTGTTGCGTATTTCAGCTCTAGAATTTCCATTTGGTTCATGTATTAGTCTACTGGGGTTGCCATAACAGAATACCACAGACTGGATGGCTTAAACAGCAGAAAATTATTTGTCACATTTCTGGAGGCTATCCAGTAACAAGGTGTTGATATATTTGGTTTCTCCTGGGACCTCTCTCCTTTGCTTGTAGATGGCTGCCTTCTCGCTGTGTCCTCACATGGCCTTTTCTCTTGCTCATGTACCTCCTTGGTGAATCTTCTTCTTCCTGTAATGACAGTAGTCATATTGGATTAGGGCTCTATCCATATGACCTCATATAATCTTCATTACCTCTTTAAAGTTCCTATTTCCAAATGACATTGGGGGTTAAGGCTTCAACATATGAATTTGGAGTGGGGGTGGGGGACACAATTCAGTCCGTAACACCACATAATGGAATATTATTTGGCAATAAAAAGGAATGAAATAAAGATCCATGCTATAATATGGATGACCCTTGGAAACATTATGCGAAGTCAATAAAACCAGTCACAAAAGACGACATACTGTATGATTCCATTTATATGAAATGTCCAGAATAAGCAAATCTATAAGCAGGGGGAGGAGGGATTAGGAAGGAATGGGGAATGACTGCTGAAAGGTATAGGGTTTCTTTTTGTGGTGATGTAAATGTTCAAAAATTGCTGTGGTAATGGTTGTACAACTCTGTGAATATGCTAAAAACTCTTGACTTGTACATTTAAAATGAGTCACTTGTATGATATATGAATTATATCTCAGTAAAGCTGTTATAAATATATACTGTATGATTCCATTTGTTAAAATTTCAAAAATAAGCAAAATTAATGTTAATGAGATAGTGGTTATCTTTTAGGAGGAGAGGGAAAGCAGTAATTGGGAGGGGCCACAAAGGCCATGACAAATCTGGCATATTAGCAATATTCTATTTTTTAAATTTGGGTTAAGTTTACATGAATGTGTTCATTTTGCAATAAATCATTAAAAGGAAAAACACCATTTCCCCTCTATACACAATACTTCTGACACCAGATGTGTGGGGTTTTCCACACCAAACAATTCTCCAGTTCTTGGCATACACCTGCTGGATGTCCTACAATTTAACTCAGTTCTAAAACTAACTGCCCGGAGTTGGCACAGACCCACAGGTTAAGGGCTCAGTCACCCAAGATTGCCCCACTTCAGGCACCAATCAGAAGTCCCAAACTGTCACTTGTACCTCTGAATGACTGGCTATAAATCCAGGGTTCCTGCGACCCCCTCCTCAAGTTTTATGGTTTGGTAGAATGGCTCACAGAACCCAGGAACACAGCTTACTTACTATTACCAATTGATTACAAAGCATATATTAAAGAATACAAATGAATAGCCAGTTGAAAAGATACATAGGGTGAGGTTCAGAAGGGTCCCAAGCATAGGAGATTTTGTCCCTGTAGAGTTGGGGGTGCACCACCCTACTGGCATATGGATGTGTTCTTGCTCACCAAACTGGAAGCTCTCCAAACCCCTTTGGTTAGGATTTTTATGGAGGCTTCATTACAACAGGTATAATGGATTAAGTCACTGGCATTAGTGGTTAACTTAACCTTTAGCCACTCTTCCTTCCCCAGAGGTTAAGGAGTAGAGCTGAAAATTCCAACCGTCTAATCACGTGGTTGATTCTCCTGGCAACCAGCCCCACATCTTTAGGGGCTTTCTAAAAATTGGCTCACGGGTGGAATAGGGAGGGTGGGGGGGGGGAGATGCAAGAGGGAGGAGATATGGGGATATATGTATAGGTATAGCTGATTCACTTTGTTATACAGCAGAAACTAACACACCATTTTAAAGCAATTATACTCAAATAAAGATGTTTAAAAAAATAAATAAAAATTCCTGGTAAAAAAATAAATAAAAAATTAAAAATAGACCCATCACCAGTCCCTCCCATCAGGAAACTTGCACAAGCCTCTTAGATAGCCTCATCCACCAGAGGGCTGACAGCAGAAGCAAGAACTACAATCCTGTAGCCTGTGGAACAAAAACCACATTCACAGAAAGACAGACAAGATGAAAAGGCAGAGGGCTATGTACCATATGAACAAACAAGATAAAACCCCAGAAAAACAACTAAATGAAGTGGAGATAGGCAACCTTCCAGAAAAAGAATTCAGAATAATGATACTGAAGATGATCCAGGACTTTGGAAAAAGAATAGAGGCAAAGATAGAAAAGATGCAAGAAATGTTTAACAAAGAGCTAGAAGAATTAAAGAACAAACAAACAGAGATGAACAATACAATAACTGAAATGAAAAATACACTAGAAGGAATCAATAGCAGAATAGCTGAGGCAGAAGAACAGATAAGTGACCTGGAAGATAAAATGCTGGAATTCACTACTGCTGAACAGAATAAAGAAAAAAGAGTGAAAAGAAATGAAGACAGCCTAAGAGACCTCTGGGACAACATTAAACACAACAACATTCGCATCATAGGGGTCCCAGAAGGAGAAGAGAGAGAGAAAGGACCTGAGAAAATATTTGAAGAGATTATAGACAAAAAATTCCCTAAAATGGGAAAGGAAATAGCCACCCATGTCGAGGAACTGCAGAGAGTCCCATACAGGATAAACCCAAGGAGAAACACATAGAGACACATAATAATCAAATTGGCAAAAATTAAACACAAAGAAAAATTATTGAAAGCAGCAAGGGAAAAATGACAAATAACATACAAGGGAACTCCCATAAGGTTAACAGCTGATTTCTCAGCAGAAACTCTACAAGCCAGAAGGGAGTGGCATGACATATTTAAAGTGATGAAAGGGAAAAACCTACAACCAAGATGACTCTACCCTGCAAGGACCTCATTCAGATTTGATGGAGAAATCAAAAGCTTTACAGACAAGCAAAAGCTAAGAGAATTCAGCACCACCAAACCACCTCTACAACAAATGCTAAAGGAACTTCTCTAAGTAGGAAATACAAAAGAAAAGGACTTACAAAAACAAACCCAAAACAATTAAGAAAATGGTCATAGGAACATAATTATCGATAATTACCTTAGACATGAATGGATTAAATGCTCAAACCAAAAGACACAGGCTTGCTGAATGGATACAAAAACAAGACTCATATATATGCTGTCTACAAGAGACCCACTTCAGACCTAGGGACACATACAGACTGAAAGTGAGGGTATGGAAAAAGATATTCCATGCAAATGGGAATCAAAAGAAAGCTGGGGTAGCAATACTCATATCAGATAAAATAGACTTTAAAATAAAGAATGTTACAAGAGACAAGGAAGGGCACTACATAATGATCAAGGGAACAATCCAAGAAGAAGATATAACAATTGTAAATATTTATGCACCCAACATAGGAGCGCCTCAATACATAAGGCAACTGCTAACAGCTATAAAAGAGGAAATAGACAGTAACACAATAATAGTGGGGGACTTTAACACTTCACTTACACCAATGGACAGATCATCCAAAATGAAAATAAATAAGGAAACACAAGCTTTAAATGACACAATAGACCAGATAGATTTAATTGATATTTATAGGACATTCCATCCAAAAACAGCAGATTACACTTTCTTCTCAAGTGGGGATGGAACATTCTCCAGGATAGATCACATCTTGGGTCACAAATCAAGCCGCAGTAAATTTAAGAAAATTGAAATCAAATCAAACATCTTTTCTGACCACAATGCTCTGAGATTAGAAATGAAGTGCAGGGAAAAAAATGTAAAAAAGACAAACACATGGGGGCTAAAGGATACGTTACTAAATAACCAAGAGATGACTGAAGAAATCAAAGAGGAAATCAGAAAATACCTAGAGACAAATGACACTGAAAACACAACAATCCAAAAACTATGGGATGCAGCAAAAGCAGTTCTAAGAGGGAAGTTTATAGCTATACAAGCCTACCTCAAGAAATAAGAAAAATCTCAAATAAAATATCTAACCTTACAACTAAAGGAACCAGAGAAAGAAGAACAAACAAAACCCAAAGTTAGCAGAAGGAAAGAAATCATAAAATCAGAGGAGAAATAAATGAAATAGAAACAAAGAAAACAATAACAAAGATCAATAAAACTAAAAGCTGGTTCTTTGAGAAGATAAACAAAATTGATAAACCATTACCCAGACTCATCAATAAAAAGAGGGAGAGGACTCAAATCAATACAATTAAAAATGAAAAAGGAGAAGTTACAACAGACACTGCAGAAATACAAAGCATCCTAACAGATTACTACAAGCAACTCTATGCCAATAAAATGGACAACCTGGAAGAAATGGACAAATTCTTCTAAAGGTATTACCTTCCAAGACTGAACCAGGAAGAAATAGAAAATATGAACAGACCATTCACAAGTAATGAAATTGAAACTGTGATTAAAAATCTTCCAACAAACAAAAGTCCAGGACTGGATGGCTTCACAGGTGAATTCTATCAAACATTTAGAGAAGAGCTAACACCCATCCTTCTCAAACTCTTACAAAAAACTGTGGAGGCAGGAACACTCCCAAACTCATTCTATGAGGCGACCATCACCCTGATACCAAAACCAGACAAAGATACTACAAAAAAAGAAAATTACAGACCAATATCACTCATGAATACAGATGCAAAAATCCTCAACAAAATACTAGCAAACAGAATCCAACAACACATTAAAAGGATCATACACCATGATCAAGTAGGATTTATCCCAGGGATGCAAGGATTCTTCACTATACTCAAATCAATCCATGTGATACACTGTATTAACAAATTGAAGAATAAAAACCATATGATCATCTCAATAGATGCAGAAAAAGCTTTTGACAAAATTCAACACCTATTTATGATAAAAACTCTCCAGAAAGTGGGCATAGAGGGAACCTATCTCAACATAAGAAAGGCCATATACGACAAACCCACAGCAAACATCATTCTCAATGGTGAAAAACTGAAAGCATTTCCTCTAAGATCAGAACGAGACAAGGATGTCCACTCTCACCACTATTATTCAACATAGTTTTGGAAGTCCTAGCCACGGCAATCAGAGAAGAAAAAGAAATAAAAGGAATACAAATTGGAAAAGAAGTAAAACTGTCACTGTTTGCAGATGACATGTTACTATACACAGAGAATCCTAAAGATGCCACCAGAAAACTACTACAGCTAATCACCGAATTTGGTAAAGTTGCAACATACAAAATTAATGCACAGAAATCTCTTGCATTCCTATATACTAATGATGAAAAATCTGAAAGAGAAATTAAGGAATCACTCACATTTACCATTGCAACAAAAAGAATACCTAGGAATAAACTTACCTAGGGAGACAAAAGACCTATATGCAGAAAAGTATAAGACACTGATGAAAGAAATTAAAGATGATACCAACAGATGGAGAGATATACCATGTTCTTGGATTGGAAGAATCAATATTGTGAAAATGACTATACTACCCAAAGCAATCTACAGATTCAGTGCAATCCCTATGAAATTACCAATGGCATTTTTTACAGAACTAGAACAAAAAAATCTTAAAATTTGTATTGTGACACAAAAGACCCTGAATAGCCAAAGCAGTCTTGAGGGAAAAAAACGGAGCTGGAGGAATCAGACTCTCTGACTTCAGACTATACTACAAAGCTACAGTAATCAAAACAATATGGTACTGGCACAAAAACGGAAATACAGGTCAATGGAACAAGATAGCCCAGAGATAAACCTATGCACCTATGGTCAGCTAATCTATGACAAAGGAGGCAAGGATATACAATGGAGAAAAGACAGTCTCTTCAGGAAATGGTGCTGGGAAAACTGGACAGCTACATGTAAAAGAATGAAATCAGAATACTCCCTAACACCATACACAAAAATAGACTCAAAATGGATTAGAGACCTAAACTTAAGACCGGACACTATAAAACTCTTAGAGGAAAACATAAGAAGAACACTCTTTGACATAAATCCCAGCAAGATCTTTTTTGATCCACCTCCTAGAGTAATGGAAATAAAAACAAAAATAAACAAATGGGACTTAATGAAACTTAGAAGGTTTTGCAAAGCAAAGGAAACTACAAAAAAGACAAAAAGACAACCCTCAGAATGGGAGAAAATATTTGCAAACGAATCAATGGACAAAGGATTAATCTCCAAAATGTATAAACAGTTCAAGGAGCTCAATATTAAAAAAACAAACAACCCAATCCAAAAATGGGCAGAGGACCTAAATAGACATTTCTCCAAAGAAGACATACAGATGGCCAAGCGGCACATGAAAAGCTGCTCAACATCACTAATTATTAGAGAAATGCAAATCAAAACTACAGTGAGGTATCACACACCAGTTAGAATGGGCATCATCAGCAAATCTACACACAATAAATGCTGGAGAGGGTGTGGAGAAAAGGGAATCCTCTTGCACTGTTGGTGGGAATGTAAATTGATACAGCCACTATGGAGAACAGCATGGAGGTTCCTTAAAAAACTAAAAGTAGAATTACTATATGATCCAGCAATTCCACTACTGGGCATATACCCAGAGAAAACCATAATTCAAAAAGACACGTGCACCTCAATGTTCACTGCAGCACTGTTTACGATAGCCAAGACATGGAAGCAACCTAAATGCCCATCAACAGAGAAATGGATATAGAAGATGTGGTACATATACACAATGGAATATTACTCAGCCATAAAAAGGAACGAAATTGGGTCATTTGTAGAGACGTGGATGGATCTAAAGACTGTCATACAGAGTGAAGTAAGTCAGAAAGAGAAAAACATCATGTATTAACGCATATATGTGGAACCTAGAAAAATGGTACAGATGAACCGGTTTGCAGGGCAGAAATAGAGACACAGATGTAGAGAACAAACATATGGACACCAAGGGGGGAAAGTGGCGGGGCGGTGGTGGTGGTGGTGTGATGAATTGGGCGATTGGGATTGACATGTATATACTGATGTGTATAAAACTGATGACTAATAAGAACTTGCTGTATAAAAAAATAAAACAAAAAAATAGAAACATTGTACATATTGTCAGGGATATGTGATCTAATGGATTAAAGGATACCAAATTTTATTGCTTTGAATTTGCAAAAAAAAAAAGAAATTAAAAATAAATAAAAAATAAAAATTGCCTCACTAACATAAACTCAGGTGTTTTGAAAGTGGCTTGTTATGAATAACAAAGGACACTCCTTTCACCTTTATCACTCTGTAGGTATTTCAGCAACTGGGGATAAAACCAAATATTATAATAAAAGATGCTTCTTTCACCTGTTTTAGGATCCAGGGAGAAAAAACAATTATAAGAAGAGATGTTCCTATTACTCTTATCACTTAGGAAGTGATAAAGAGTTTTAGAAGCTCTGTGCCAAGAACTAGGACAAAGACCAAATATGTATTTCTTATTATATCAAAATATCACAGTCATCAAGCTTGTTGATTTTAAAAATAAAAGAGTCAGTTATTTTACCAGCAAAAATTGGTTTAATTGGGAATAGCAGAGAGTTGCAATTCAGGACAAATAAGCCACAGCAAAAACCATAGGGAAGTCCAACAAACAAAGCAGAGGAACGTTATTTTATAGAGAAAATGGAGGAAGTTGGAAAAGGTTGTTTTGAATGAAAGCACACTGAAGAAAAGTGAGGGTTCAGGGTGATGACACTTTCTCATTGGCTGAGTTGCTGGGGTAGTCGAATTCTTGTAGGATACTCAATATACACCTCTTCCTGTTGCGGCCTGTAACTGGTGATTTTTTCCTGTTGATGATTCTTCTGTTGGGATCTGTAGTTGACTTTGAGTGGTACTGCATGAGAGCTTCCACTTCTAGCCTCTTGATGCCATTTTTAGTGAGGTTTCCCTTTATTAATTTTCACAGGTTTACAATATACAGCTTTCTGTGTGCATGTTACACTTAGATTTTTTTAAATATAAATTTATTTATTTTTGCCTGTGTTGGGTCTTTTTTCTGCGCGCGGACTTTCTTTAGTTGCGGCGAGTGGGGGCTACCCTTTGTTGCGGTGTGCAGGCTTCTCATTGTGGTGGCTTCTCTTGCTGTGGAGCACAGGCTCTAGGCACGTGGGCTTCAGTAGTTGTGGCACGTGACCTCAGTAGTTGTGGCGAGTGGGCTCTAGAGTGCAGGCTCAGTAGTTGTGGTGCACAGGCTTAGTTGCTCTGCAGCATGTGGGATCTTCCCAGACCAGGGCTCGAACCCATGTCCCCTGCATTGGCAGGCGGATTGTTAACCACTGTGCCACCAGGGAAGCCCTCCAAACTTTGATGTTTTTAAAACCCTTATTAATTTAAAAAAATTCAGGGGTACTTCCCTGGCAGTCCAGTGGTTAAGACTCCACACTTCCACTGCAGGGGGCACAGGTTTGATCCCTGGTCGGGAAGCTAAGATCCCACATGCCATGTGGCGTGGCCAAAAAAAAAAATCAGTAGATTTGAAGTAGCTAAACCATTTTTGTTTTTCACCAGTTCATTAATGGAAGTTTCCATAAGAACCCCACTGTCTATGAACATGCCTATCACACAGACACAGTGGGGGTCAATAGCCAATCTAGCTAGTAGGGTCTGCTAAGATTCTTTGAGATTAATGTTTGAACAAGAAATGTCAAACAGATATAGGGGTGTAGTCTTAATTTGGTTTACCCCAGAGTAGGACCTGAGATGAGAATTGCATGTAGTTTGTGAGATGATTCTGTCACCTAACTCAGGTTCAGCCACTTATCACTCAAGAATCCAATACTGAGAGACAAGTGTTGGGTAAAAGGAAAGATAGCTTTACTGAGGAAGCTTGCAATCCTGGGGAAGAGGTGGACTCATGTCCCAAAGAACAAACTCCTGACTCCCCAGGTTTTACTCAGAAATTATATTGGAAAAGAAGGGGATACATCCTGAGGAGAGGGTTGTGGGTTACGTGATCAGCTCATGGACATTCTTCCGATCGGTTGGTGGTGAGGTACTCAGGAGTCAACAGCATCAACCTTCTGGTTCTGACTAGTCTGGAGTCTATGTGCTTGTAGGCGGGATATAATTAACTTCTTCTAACTGGCAAGCGTTTCAGTATCTGCAAAATAGCTCAAAGAATATGGCTTAGAATATTATCTATAGTCCTTGAGGAGGAACTAAAGGTCCTTGACTTTGTTTAGTGGCTAAACTATTATTATCTTGTCTTATTTGACTGTTTTCCTTTGTCTCCGCATTTTCTCACTTCTCTGATTAAATTTATTCATTGGAACTCAGGGAAGGCCTAGGAGGCTAAAGTTTTTCTACAGATAATAGGCAGGCAGAGGAGATGTGTGTGTGTAGGGGTTCTGTCCCAGAAAGGCCCCATAGCGTCCTGCTCAGTTACAATTTCAGGAAGCACCCACAGTACAGAAGTAGGAAAGTGAGACAGAGAAGGGAAGATAGCCAACACAGAGTACAGGTTCCCTCTGTGGGTAGTTGAGGCTCAATCCCTCTAAAGTCCTTTTGATGATGGCCCCCATTTTAAAATACAGAAATGGGGGATGAGAGATATTAAGTAATCTGCACAAGCTCACAGAGTTAAGAAGTGGTAGAACAAGAATTTGTACCAATCTGATCAGAGACCAATGACATTTAGCCTGAAGGACACCAAGCCAGGTTTTAGAAACTGGAATCTAGAAATGAGGGAAAAGGAAACCAATGCAAGCAGGTTGCAAGCAAATGGAGTGATCGCCTGGAACTGGCACTGTGTCTGAATTTTGCTTTTATATGATGACTGGGTCAGGTGAAAGGTTGAGTCTGGTGATGGAGCTAATAAAATGTATGGAATTCTCTTTCAAGAATATGAGCTCAGACATTCTCAATGAATCCTTTTGTAGTCTTTATAAATTCATAAGTTAAAGAACCCCTTCCTCTGATGTACTGGTGTAGGTAAGTATCTGGACTGAATGCATTTTCCTGAAGTTTGCACTGTGAGCAATCTAAAAAAGTGGGAAAAACCAGGTTGGCAGCCCCCCTGACAAAGTATCATTTTAACAAGCCCTATTTCCATCCACATGTGCTACTCTTACAAGAACTCTTAGGGCAAGGTGGCCATTAGTAAACTTACTATTGGTAACTTCATCTCTGGCAAAAACTCCTGGATCTTTTCCCTGGGTCAGAAATAGCATTACTCTCTTAGCGTCTGTACTTTGAGTTCAGCACTCAAAGGTAGTACTCAAAGTATTCAATTGTTAGTACTTGATTCAGCTCTAGGATGAACAACAAAAACCTGCTGCTGCTTTAGAAGCTTGTTTCTCAGATGCTTGTTTTAGCAGACCAAAGTACTATTTAGTTCTTGGCACTGCTGTTTAGGTCTTGAGTTCCTCGTTCTTTCAAAGATCTGTACCCTGCAACAGAAAGCAGGCAGAAATCTAGGTTGCAGCTTTGCTATGAAAAAGGTTTGTGGAAGAAAATATTTTTAAAATATACAACTGATAAAGTATCATTATTCAAAATATACAAAGAGCTCCTAAAACTCAACAATAAGAAAACAACCTGATTTTTAAAAGGGCAAAACACTTGAACAGAGATTTCACAGAAGAAGATACACAGATGGCAAGTAAGCATATGAAAGATATTCGACATCATTTGTCATTAGGGAATTACAAATTAAAATAATTAGATAACACTACACACTTATTAGAGTGGCCAAAATCTAAAACAATGACAACACCAAATGCTGGCAAGAATGCAGAGTAAAAAGAACTCTAACTCCATTGCTGGTAGAAATACAAAATAGTACAGCCACTTTGGAAGACACTTACAAACTAAACATACTCTTACCATGCAATCCAGCAATCGAGATCCTTGGTATTTACTCAATAAATTGAAAACTTATGTCCACACAAAAACCTACACATGTGTATTTATAGCAGCTTTATTCATAGTTGCCAAAACTTAGAAGCATTCAAGATTCCTTCAGTAGGTGAATGGATAAAGAAACTGTGGTACATTCAGGCAATGGAATATTATTCAGTGCTAAAAAGAAATGAGTTAACAGGACTCCCCTGGCAGTGCAGTGGTTAAGAATCCGCCTGCCAATACAGGGGACATGGGTTCGAGCCCAGGTCTGGGAAGATCCCACATGCCGCGGAGCAACAAAGCCTGTGAGCCGCAACTACTGAAGCCCGTGCACCTAGAGCCTGTGCTCTGCAACAAGAAAAGCCACCGCAATGAGAAGCCCGCGCACCACAACGAAGAGTAGCCCCCGCCTGCCACAACTAGAGAAAGCCCACATGCAGCAACGAAGATCCAACACAGCCAAAAATAAATAAATATTTTTAAAAAAAATTTTTAAAAAAAGGAAAAGAAATGAGCTATCAAGCCATGAAAAGACTTGGAGGAAAATTAAATGCATATCACTAAGTAAAAGAAGCCAATCTGAAAAGGCTACATACTGTGTGATTCTGACCATATGACATTCTGGGAAAAGCAAAACTAGGGAGATAGTGAAAAGATCAGTGGCTGCCAGAGATTTGTGGGGAGGGAGAGATGAATAGGCAGAGCACACAGTGCAACTATTCTGTATGATATTACAATGGTGGATACAGATTACTATGCATTTGTGAAAACCTATAGACTGGACAACACCTAGAGTGAACCCTAACGTAAACTAGAGACTTTGGATAATAAGGATGTGAAAATGTAGGTTCATCACTTGTAACAGATGTACCGCTGTGGTACATGGTACTGGACAACACCTAGAGTGAACCCTAACGTAAACTAGAGACTTTGGATAATAAGGATGTGAAAATGTAGGTTCATCACTTGTAACAGATGTACCGCTGTGGTACATGGGGGAGGGTGAGTCTGTGTGAGGGGAGGGATATATAAAAACTCTCTGTACTTTCTGCTCTTTTGCCTGGGAACCTAAAACTGCTCTAAAAAATAAAGTTCATTAGTTAAAAAAAAAAAGTTTGGAAAGCAAAATGACAGGGGACAAGGAAGGTCCAGAAGGTGAACCTGGCAGAAGAGAAGAGGAAATTCAAAGATTGGGCAGATAACAGGCCAAATAGCAGAGAGGCAATCAAGGATGGAATGATCAGCAGGTTCTGTTTAGGTCTGTACAGACAATAGGTCGTCAGTGCAAGTAGGGAGAAGGGAACAAGTATTGGATCTGGATGGGCAGGCAGTATCCTAAAGGAAGCAGCACTGGTGGGTGGAATTGGCAGGCTCTGATCCCAGAGCCAAACCATTTGCTCTTTACCCTGTTCTAAACATTATTCCAGAGGCTGGGGGCTGGTCCCCCAATGGCTCATGCTGAGTGCGCTGAGGACAGAGATGCCAGGTTACGTGAGAGTTTCCACCATTGTTTCCTTCCTTCTCTGTTTTATTTCCTTGTCAAGGTACTGGCCACAGGTCTACCCATAAGAAAACTAATGTTAGCTCCAGAGAAATGAAGGGCTTCTGAAGAAACCCCAGCAAAGAAGAACTTGATGTATAAAGTCTCGTGCACGGAATTCCCTGGCTGTCCAGTGGTTACGACTCTCTGCTTCCACTGCAGGGGGCCCGGGTTTGATCCCTGGTGGGGGAACTAAGATCCCACATGCTGCACAGTGTGGCAAAAAAAAAAAAAGTCTCCTTCACTTTGCTGAACTCCTTAAGGACAGAGCCCCAACTATAAAAGGCTTAATCAATAAGGCAAAGTTGTTATTCCTCATAAGCACATTAGCAATGAAAGAGTTCTAGGGGAGGTTAATTCAGTGACAGCTTCTTTCTTCCTTTTTTTAAACTTTACCCTTTTTCCAATCTCTTTCTATTCCCCACCCTCCACCCCCCGGTCCCTGGCAACCACTTTTCTACTCTCTGTTTCTATGAATTTAACTTTATATTTAGAGTCCGCATATAAGTGGTACCATGCAGTATTTGTCCTTCTCTGTCTGACTTATTTCACCTAGCATAATGCCCTCTAGGTCTATCCATGTTGTTGCAAACATCAGAATTTTCTTCTTTCTTGGACACTTAGCTTGTTTCCATATCTTGGCTATTGTGAATAATGCTGCAGTGAACATGGGAGTGCAGGTCTCTCGTCGATACCCGGTATTCATTTCCTTCAGATATACATATATACCCAGAAGTGGGATTGCTGGATCAGAGTAGTAGTTCTATTTTTAATTTTTGAGGAACTTCCATACTATTTTCCATTGGGACAGGTTCTTTTCCTCTCTCTGCTCTGCTGCCCTGGCTTACTCCCTGAGGCTGGTTCCCCTCACGGCCGTAATAGGCTGGATGCTGCAGTCCCTGGCATCATATGAAGGAAAATCCAACAATATTGAGGGATGAAGAGAACATTTTCTCCCATGTGTTTCTTTTTATCATCAGAAAAACTCTTCTCCCAGTCACAAGAAGGCACAATTCCCCTTATGTGAGGAGTTAGAATAGCCAAATTCACAGAGACAGAAAGTGGAATGGTGGTTTCAGGGGCTGAGGAGAGGGGAGAATGTGAAGTTGGTATTTAATAGGTACAGACTTTCAGCTGGGGAAGATGAAAAAGTTCTGGAGATGGAAATGGTGGTAATGTTTGGACAACAGTGTGTATGTTCTTAATGTCACAGAACTGTACACTTAAAATGGTCAAAAATGGTAACATTTTTAAATTGAGATATAATTGCCGTATAACATTGTATTAGTTTCAGGTATACAACGTAATGATTCTATATACGTATGCAGTACATGATGATCACCATTGTAAGTGTAGTTAATGTCCATCACCACACACAGTTACAATTTTTTTTCCTGTGATGAAAACTTTTAAAATCAAGTCTCTTAGCAACTTTCAAATATACAATACAGTGTTATTAAATATAGTCACCATGCTGTACATTACATACCCAGGACTTATTTATTATAACTAGAAGTCTGTACTTTTTGACTACCTTCACCCATTTCACCCACCCCCCCCAACCAAAAATGGTAAATTTTATGTTATGTATATTTTATCACAAGTTTAAAAAAATGTTTTCTCAGAAGCCCCACAGTAAATCTCCTCTCACATTTCATAGGGCAGAATTCTGCCACCTGCCCATTCCTAAACCAATGATAATGGCAACAATAATAAAATTACTGTGATTGGTTTGGTCTAATCAAGATTCACCACCCTGTGACTAAGGGGGTGGGTAGACCCAGAGTCCCCTGAAGTACACAGCTGCCCAATGCTCGAACAATATTTGGATTTAGATTCTGTTAATGAGGAAAAAATAGCAGGGGTGGGGAGGTATTGGGGAGGATGGCCACTGGGTAGGATACAAAGACTCTAGCAAGGTTTTCCCACTGAGGCAAGGAAGGACTTGATTCCTTTAGGACACCCAAACTTTTCTGAAAATTCATGTGAGACTTACTGACTCCAACCCCCAGGAGGCCTTGGGGACTCATACTGTCTCTCAGGTCTGTCCCTTTCCCTTTTCACTCCAAGGACAGACATTGCAATCTCATCACTTCACATCTGACTGTGATACCAGTCTCCTGAGGGACATCTCTGCCTCTGGTTTCATTCCCATTTGGATCCATCTTAAACACCAGTGCTAGAATAACTTACAGAACCAACACCTCACATACGTCCAAACTGCTTACCAGGCTGGCTAGAACCCTTTTGCAATCCTCGTTTTCAGTCTCCCTACTAGTATGCTTCTTAGGGCAAGGATTTTGCCTTACTCATTTTATTCCTAATACCTGGGATAGTGCTGATCATTCATTCATAGGTTTTGCCCATTCAATTTATATTTATGGTGTTCAGCAAATATTGAATAAGTAAATAAATTATTCAATGAATGAATAAATCCATGACCTGACTTTTACCAGCTTGTGTCGTTTTTCTTTTTCTCACATGAATCTTTTGTTGAGAGAACATCAACAAAATACTCACTCATTGTTCCCTGACCACATCATGTACTTGCCAACCACCCCTGTGAATTTACCCACACAGTTTCTCCAGTTTGTCATGTTCTTCTCTCTCTTCTCTGATAATCAGAGACCTACATTTCCTTTAAGGCCAAGACCAAATCCCACCTTCAATGTGAGTGCTTCTCAGTTATCCAAGGCTTCAGTGACCTACTCTCTCATCATCTATGATTTTTACAGTCTGTATCTACTCAGCACACATTTTATATATATTTTCTTTTAAGTATATATTATCTTTTAAGTATCTCCCCAGTTAGTATTTAAACCCCTTGAATTCAGGAATCCTGTTTTATGTCTGTTTTTATTTCCAATACCTAATCTAATACTACAATAAATATAAGTTTCTAAGGATGGTCGGATTTTTTTGCATTGATATAATACATCATAAAAAGTCTGGGGCTTCTTTAAACCTAATTGAGATTATAAGTGAAAAATTAAGCTCTTAAAATTAGAGAGTAATATTTCCATTAAATTTAATCCTAGTATATGTATACATTGTGTACCCGTATATCCATTTACCAGAATATACACAGAGCCACAATTACATCTGGCTGTTGTACTAGGTTGATGACCTATGGTCACTTTTCAAAGGCAAATATTATAGTGTATCCCAGGACACCTGTGTTCATAGGATCAGCCCTTTGAAACTATATTTGGATGTACAAGCTATTAAAAGCTTCTTGTACTGAGTGACCTTTCAGGCAGAATTTAGATCGAATACTCACACTGCTGCTGCCTGTTGCTGAGTGGAAGAGAGCAGAAAACCCTGGATTCAAACCTCTATTGGGTTTTTGTTTTGCTTGTTTTCTTTTTCATTTTGCCTTAAGAAGATGAACAATGAAACCACAACCCTGATATCCTTAAAGGAGGCAATGAAAAGGTTGCTAATGGCTACAGGGAGGGAGCAAGCATGGGTCTGCTTTTCTGGGAAGATGAGTAAGAGAAGAATGAAGAATAAAAATAAGCAAAGAACTACGGACATGCTAATTAGAATTCTTTCTCTGTTAACGTGTTCAGGTTCAAAAAATGTCAATTAATAATAAAGAAAAATCTACTTCCAGATGCTATAATTCCATTCAATTAATGCATGTGCTATATAACAGGTTTGCAAAAATAAGTAACATGTGGTTTCTGCCCTCAAGGAGCTCACAGCCTTAGGAATAACAGAAGTATTCAAAAATGCTTACAATTTAATGTGACTGACATTATAATGGTGATGTTCCTAAAGGGCTATGAGAACATGAAGACAGGAATGAATTTTGCCTTTGACACTAGGAAAGGGAACCCTTCATAGAGGGACATTTAGGCTGGATCTGAAAGTGTGAGTAGGAGTTTACAAGAAATAAAAATACGGTAAGGAATTCTAGGCTGAGGAAACAGTACGTGGAAGCATAGAAGCTTGGAATCGCATACGGTATTCTGTCAGCAGCTAGATGTCTCATATGACTGGTGACTAGGATGTGTGAGAGAACTGGTAGAAGATGGGGGCGAAGGGCAAAGAGCCTGTTTCCTGCTGAGGAAATCCAACTTGGCTCCAGCAATATCACTGGGCAAGTCGGCAGCATAAAACGTATATAATAGTCAAATTATAAAATCAGAATTGTGTTTTAGAAGAATATCTCTGGAGAATGGATTGGACGTTTAAAGGAGGAATCAAGTTAGACTACTGTAATCCTAGGTCCAAGTGAAAGATGGCGATTAACTGGCTTACTGGAGATAGAGAGGACGGGATAGATTAGAGACATGCTGATGGAGAGAAAGGGAAAAAATGGTGAGTTATTCTGAGATTTCTAGTTCGAGGAATTGGGTAGATGGTGATGCCATTAACTGAGCTGGAGAATTGTAGTAGAAACGCAGATTTGCAGACATGTTGTTTAGGATTTATGTGGAATGATCGGGAATGCCTTTTGGTGAAAAGATTCCAAAGAAATGCTCCAATTGTAAACCTTTATACTGAATGACAAGCTAGAGTTTACCTCTAGGGTTCAAGCTGGAGATGACCTAAAAGCAATATCTTCTTAAAGGTCTAAAAGTTAATACAGAGACTTTGCCAGATATCATAGTTTTGACTTGCAGACAGAGATTACTGGCATATTAGGTCATGCAGGCCTATACTACAAAAATGCACATTTCATACAGAGCCTTATCTATATGTAAATAGAATCCAAAGCAATGAGAAAATTCCATTGCCGAAATTTCTGAAGATGGGGTGCGAGAGGAGGGAGGAGGGACTTAGTAGATTCAGCTTAAGACAGTTGAATTTGACATCACCATCCAGGTGGAGATGTGCAAAACATAGTTGAATATACAGGTCTAGAGCTTAGGAGAGGGGTCGTACCTGAAGCTAAATTAGCCTTGGGAGAAAATAAAGACCAAGAAGAGAAAATGGTCAAGGATAGAACCCTAGGCAACCACAACAGTATTCGGGTGACTGGGGACATAGAAACTCGGGGAACTGGCTGTGTGCGTATCATTTCCTTCGTGAAAGACAATGTGGGTGGCTTCAGGCAAGTGAGTTGTGTGGTTCAATTCTTTGTGGTTCAGTTAGACATAATTTTGGTGCCACAGCGCCCTCTAACGATCAGGGCTGTTCAAAGCTACTCAGATTCCCCTTTTGCTGTTACACTGCTTAGCATTTCACTAACATCAAAAATGTCAATCATAGGAGACACATTGTATTACTTCTGTGTAAGGCCTCTTATAGGTATTGGGGGACAGGCATAAAGATGTCCAAGAAATAGTCTCTGATCCTCTCCCTCCAAGAGCTTACAACTTAGATCATTAAAAAGTAACTCTTTGAGACTCAATTTCTTTATCCGTAAATAGTAAAAATGACTGCTTTACTTCTAATGGTTGTTGTGAGAATCAAATTAAAGCTTGTATAAAATATTTTTTAACGTATAAAGTATGGTACGAAGACAAGACATGGCATGTAATTGAGGTAATTAGACAATTCACATGTTTGGCAATATAAGGAATGCCAGAACTAGGATGATGACTAGAGAGAACAGCAAATGGGAACAACTGTTCATAATCTTAAAATGTAAATAGCTACTCAAATTTGATAGTGGTTATAAACAATGTATTATAGCCTTATATTAAGACAGAACCTTAGTTTTGTGCCCTGACCTAAATTTTTTTTTTTTAACATCTTTATTGGGGTATAATTACTTTACAATGGTGTGTTAGTTTCTACTTTATAACAGCCCTGACCTAAATTAACCCTTGATTCTTTTATCCTATAGAGTAGGCCACAAACTCCAAGCATTAGAAGCACAGTTTAAAGAACTGGACTTCACCAAGGATAATCTGACACAGAAATTTGAACATCATAGCAAGATTCTGGCAAACCAAGCTGCCCAAGATGAGCTGTGGACAGCAGTTCTGTCATTCAAGTGAGTATCCAATCAGAAATCAGTGGAATTTTGTGGTTTTGTGAGAGCTTGCTGTGGTCATTCTAAAATTGGGTTTCTTTTTTTTTTAAATAAATTTATTTATTTATTTTTGGCTGTGCTGGGTCTTCGTTGCTGCATATGGGCTATCTCTAGTTGCAGCAAGCAGGGGCTTCTCTGGTTGTGGAGCATGGGCTCTAGGCACGCAGGCTTCAGTAGTGGCAGCACATGGGCTCCGTAGCTGTGGCTCACAGGCTCTAGAGCGCAGGCTCAGTAGTTGTGGCGCACAGGCTTGGTTGCTCCGCAGCATGTAGGATCTTCCTGGACCAGGGCTCGAACTCGTGCCCCCTGCATTGGCAGGCAGACTCTTAATCACTGTGCCACCAGGGAAGTCCCTAAAATTGGGTTTCTTAATATGGTTCCAACAATGGATTGTGAAGAAGTTACATTTTCTTAAGCTCATTCATTCAAAAGAGATTAATTTGAGCACCTGTTTACTTGCCAGAACTGTGGTACACATCTCAGAGTCCCTTGCTTGCCAAAGTCTTACTAACATAGAGATGGATAATATAACTCCTCTGCCATGGAGAAACTTACAGTATGAGTGGCCTGAGATCTAAGCTATCCAGTTTAGAGCAAGCCCTATTTCTTTTTTTTTTTTTAATTCTTTTAATAGTGTGTATCTGTTAATCCCAAACTCCTAATTTCTCTCTCTCCCCTTCCCCTCTGGTAACCGTAAAATTGTTTTCTATGTCTGTGAATCTGTTTTGTAAATAAGTTCATTTGTATAATTTTTTTAGATTCCACATATAAGTGATATCATGTGGCATTTGTCTTTGTCTGACTTAATTATGATAATCTCTAGGGCCATCCATGTTGCTGCAAGTGTCATTATTTTGTTCTTTTTTATGTCTGAGTAACATTTCTCTGTATATATGTATCACATCTTCTCTATCCATTCATTGGTCGATGGACGCTTAGGTCGCTTCGATGTCTTGGCTATTGTAAATAACTACTATGAACACTGGCAGGCCCTATTTCTAAAGTAAGCATTTTCTAAACTGCAACAGCTGGTTCTTACCTGAAAACTGGGTTCAACTCTTGGTGGGCATTGAACCAAAAGACAACCAAGCCAAAGACCGGGACAAGAAAGGATGTATTACTTGCAGCAAGTAAGGAAAACACCAGGGATCTTCCCCAAAGCAGCGTCTTCCCAAACAACAGAACTGGGGAAGTTTTAAGCTAAGGGTACATGCATAATCATGAAGGGGCTTGAATAGAGGAGAACTCAGCAGCGAATTGGGGCAAAGGTTGACAGAGTCCAAGCTTTAGTTGACTGAAGTCATAAGGGTCAGAAAAGGTCAACATCATTATTCCATCTTCCACTGGGTGGGGACCTCAGTTCCTGCAGAACTCAAAAGATATGTATCAGATTGTTACATATATCCCTTGAGGAGGAACTAGGACTCTTATCACTAAACTACTTTTTCTTGACAGCTTTTCCTTTGTCCCTGCATTCCCTCACTTACCATTAAGATCATGAATTACTGAGACCTGTTCAAGGTCAAGCACTGTGGCCAGGCTTAGATCACAAAATGGCTTAGGTCAAAAATGGCTTCTCTTGGGCTTCCCTGGTGGAGCAGTGGTTGAGAGTCCGCCTGCCGATGCAGGGGCATGGGTTCGTGCCCCAGTCCGGGAGGATCCCACATGCCGCGGAGCGGCTGGGCCTGTGAGCCATGGCCACTGGGCCTGCGCGTCCGGACCCTGTGCTCTGCAGCAGGAGAGGCCACAACAGTGAGAGGCCCACATATCACAAAACAAACAAACAAACAAAAAATGGCTTCTGTTATGTCAAGAGAGCCATGCCTGGTTCTCTTTCTCTGGGGACCTCCTACCGTATCTGCTTACAGTTCTCCTAGTAGGTTTATACTTCTTTGAATTATCCTAAGAAAATTCATTTTATGTTTGTATGTAAAGAGTTCTAATGCTTAAGAAGCTCTCCACATTTTTTGTAGGTTCACTCCAATGGAATTGAATATTTTATACAGCTACGTCATTGAAGTACTCATCCGCTTGCACACTCGTGTGCTTGAGAAGCTGCCAGATCTGGTGAGAGGTCTTCCCACCTTAGCCTCCATCCTTAGACGAAAAGTCAAGAACAAGCGCATTAGAGTTGTATGGGAGTCTGTTCTGGAGGAGCATGGGATGCAAGAAGAAGATATCACAGCACTGTGCACCTTCTTTGTAGCACATGGTAACAAGGCAGAACACTACATTGCTAAAGTAAGGCAAATGTATATAAAAGATGTCAATTTCATGATCACTAATATGGTAAAGAACCAGGCTCTGCAGGATGGTTTGCTAAAGGCCGTTCAGGTCATTGAGAAGGGAAAAGCAGTGAGGGCCCCTGAAGAGCAAAAGTCATCCCTAGAAGAGTTGATACCATCAGCCAAAAGCTAACCTGTTACCCTAGACCCAGAGATTACGCTTCTAGTAATTTATCTTGCAAATGGGAAAAAATACATACATGCAATTTATTACAGGATTTTTATAGCAAAAGTGAGGAGAGTGTAAAATTATGATATACTGATACAGTGGATACTTTCTGTGTAGCAATACAAGAGAATGAAGAAGCTCTTCATGTAATCGTATAGTAATATGCAGTTATCACCAAGATGTGTTGTTTTAAAATATTCATTTCCAGGGCTTCCCTGGTGGCGCAGTGGTTGAGAGTCCACCTGCCGATGCAGGGGACACGGGTTCGTGCCCCGGTCCAGGAAGATCCCACATGCCGCGGAGCGGCTGGGCCCGTGAGCCACGGCCGCTGAGCCTGCGCGTCCTGAGCCTGTGCTCCGCAACGGGAGAGGCCACAACAGTGAGAGGCCTGCATACTGCAAAAAAAAATAAAATAAAATATTCATTTCCAATATATATTGCTAAATGGAAAAAACGGGCAAAAACAAACATATAGGCTACTATATCTATAAACTTCATAAACTTCTTCTGGAGAAATACATTAAAAAGTGGTAACATTGGTTTTCTTAGGGAAGAAAACTGAGAAGCTAGGGATCAAATGTAGGAGGAAGTCATTTCAATGTTAATCTATTTGTACTTTTTGAATTTTGAACCATGTGAATGTATGTACTAAAAGCAATAAATAAATAAAACATCTAATATATTTTGTATGTTGATGTGCATTTTCTCTCTAGTACAGTTCCATAGTTACTTGTACTAGAAAGGGAATTCTCACACACTGACCATATATTTATAATTTAAAAAAAATTTATTTATTTGGCTGTGCCAAGTCTCAGTTGTGGCATGTGGGACCTTCGTTGCCACGTGTGGGATCTTTAGTTGCGGCATGCGAACTCTTAGTTGCGGCATGTGGGATCTAGTTCCCTGACCAGGGATCAAACTCATGCCCCCTGCACTGGGAGCGTGGAGTCTTAGCCACTGCACCACCAGGCAAGTCCTATTTATAATTTTTTTTTTTTTTTTTTTTTGCGATATGCGGGCCTCTCACTGCTGTGGCCTCTCCCGTTGCGGAGCACAGGCTCCAGACGCACAGGCTCAGCGGCCATGGCTCATGGGCCCAGCCGCTCCACAGCATGTGGGATCTTCCCAGACCGGGGCACGAACCCGTGTCCCCTGCATCGGCAGGTGAACTCTCAACCACTGCGCCACCAGGGGAGCCCTATAATATTTTTTGAATAAATGCCATGCACTAGGTAGTGTGAATAACAGAAACATTTTAAAATGTGGATCCTGCCCTACAGGTAAAAGTTAAACACTGACGCTTTATTTGGGAGGTACAAATTCAGGACAACCAGAATGAGTAACACTTTGGAAGGCTGTTATGTAGAGAAGGATGAGAAGTAATACAAGATGATGTGTTACCTTGCTGGCTCCTCCTTGACAATAGGTTGCTTGCTAGATCCATGCACTCAGTCTTGTCCTTCTCCAGACACATTGTTTAGAGACACCATGCCAAATAAAAAAAGAGAGAGAGAGAGAAACCATGTGTTGGAAGTGTTACTGAACCAAACTTGGTCTGTTTGCCCGCCATGCAGCAAAGCCAACCTACTGACATGGGAGTGTGTTGAAGGAAAGTGCAGCGTTTATTGCAGGGCACCAAGCAAAGAGAACGGGCAGCAAGTGCTGGAAAGACGACAGGAACTCCTCTGTGGCTTCCAGAGAAGGGTTTTAAAGGCACCTTTTGATGTGAGGGTTGCAGCTCACGGATTTTCTTTTGATTGGTTGGTTGTGAGGTAACAGGGTGATGTTTCCGGAATCTTAATCATCAACCGATTTCTACAAGTTTAGGGTCTAGTGCTTATGATCAGCATGTAGTCACCATCCTCCACCTGGGTGGGGTGAGCCTTAATTTCTTCAGAACAACTCAAAAGATATACATCAGATCGTTTTGTACATCCCTTGAGAAGGAACTAGGAGTGTTTTATCACTGAAGTATTGTTTAACCTATTATTAATTTTTCTACTTGGCTGCTTTTCCTTTGTTTCTGCATTTCCTCCCTTCCCTAATTTGTAACGGCTTGAGTCTGCTCTTTGGAACTCAGGGAAGGGCTAGGAAACAAAAGCCTTTGTTTCCTACAAGAAACAGGAAACATGGAGGGGCCTTTGTAGCCAGAAGGGCCCTGCAGGGTCCTGCTTGGTTTCAATCCCCCCTTTTCTTTGATACTCCTCAATCCTACTGGAACAAAAAAGGGAATAAAGTTTTCTACAGAGAGGTTAATCATAAACTTGGCAGGGAAACTCGATTTTAGAGGGGCTTGGTTTCAATAGGAAGAAGGAAGGAAAATTTCTCTGTTGTGCTCACAAAGTCTACTGTTTTCAATTGGTCAAAATTGGCTCTGTGGGGAGTGACCCCCTCATACTTCCAGGATGCATCATCTAAGCCCTCCTAGCAGCCACTGGGAAGCCAGTGACTGCATTGTTCAGTGCAGTGTTTCACAGGATCCCAGAAGTGGCAGGAGAAGCCAGAGATTCCAGAAATGCAACTGGTCAGCCCCAGGCAGAGGAAAGGACTGTGGGTCCGCAAAGTAAACGAGGCCAGGGAAATCTGAGGAAGCACATAAAATGTATCCATTACACAAGACACAGGTACCGGAAAATAGAAATCAAAATGCAAGAGTTAAAATAAGATTACAAAAAACCCCATAATCACTAGGCAATATACAAATGAGTGAGTTCAGAGGAGGGGTATCATTGTGTGGTGGAGAAATATCTCCTAGAGGAAGTGCCTTGAACTGATCCTTGAAGGAGGCAAAGCCATGAAGCAACTCATTTAGGATGAACTGAGATTTCAAGCAATGACCCCAAAACACAAGATTTGTATGACAGTGAATAGATCATAACTGAATGTTTAAAAGAATAATAGGAGATTCCACAGGAAAAGGAGGTTGGGATCACATTAGGGAGCCTGGAATTAAGGGATTGATACTATGGACAACTGGATGACAACCAGTTTTTTGAACTCGAGTTAAAAAAAAACGAAACTTCCAAAGCTCTCTAGAAAGGATCCACACCTCCTAGTTTTGCCTTCATCTGTAAACCACTCATCTCCAGCACCTAAATGACCTCAGCAAACCTAAAAGACCTTAATGACTATTTACATGCACAGTGACTTTCTTTCCTCTTCGTCCACAGCTATTTAGCATTTCCTCAGAAAACTCAGACCTGTTTTTTTTCCAAAAATTTTAAAATTGAGGTAAAACACACATAACATAAAATTCACCACCTTAACCATTTAAAAATTTTTTTATTATTTTTTTAAGACTAGTCAAGTGCAGTAGTGAGAACCACCTTAACCATTCTTATGTGTACAGTTCAGCAGTATTAAATATTTACATTCATAAAATTGTGCAACCATCACCACCATCCGTCTCCAGAACCTGTAAAACTGAAACTCTATATCCATTAAATAATAACTCTACTTTGTCTCTATGAAGCTTGGTTCTTAAGTACTAGAGATCACAGTCTTTATATAATCCCCACCGTTTTCTTAGCCAAAATCTACTTTTTCATACAACTCAATTCAGTAGGATCAGTTGTCAGTAAAAGAACTCAATACCAAAGTAGAAAAACTTATTCCAAAAGCATAAAAAGATGAAATATTTTCCTTTTGACTTCCTTTGTAATTCTGACTGCTCTAGACTGAAATTTAACAATAAAGTAGTTAAGCCCAGGATCGTGGCAGCAGCACCAAAGTTTGATTCCCAAGTGCCTGTTAAACTGCAGCAAGTTTGTGGATTCTCTGACCACAGCCTTTCTCGGAGACGCTTTTCCAAGAACTTTGGAAAGCGACCTAAGAGGCTTAGTTACAAATTAACGAAAACAGAAGTGTATTCTGAGGAGTACTGACGAAAGAATTTTTTAAACTACTATTCGGTTTTTAGTTTGTTTTGAGGTTTCCCATTTTCTGCCCAGACACTAACCTTGCGACACTGCCGGGCTTCCGCAGCCTCCGGAAGCAAGAATCACGCGGGAAAAGTGGAGCCGCAGGGGTTGCGACGCAAGGGGAGGGCCCTCTCCAGGGGGCGGGGCGGGCGGCGCGCGCGCAGGCCCGGAAGTCCCTCCCGGCCAAATGTTAGCCGTCCCTGCTCTTGGTCGGTTCTGTAAGGTGGGAGGGGCCGTTTTGGCGGGCAGCTGTGACGTCACTAGCCCTTGTCGGTTTGCTACCGCACTGCAGCCAAGATGAGGCTTTCTGGCTGACCGAAGAAAGGCGAGGGGTGGACTCAGAGCCCCGGGAAATGCTCGCTTGCGGCCCCACAGCAGCGGTAAGACTGGAGTCCCGCTCCAGCAGAGCCCGGCGTCTGGGGGGAAGCAGCGTTCTTTCTCGAGCGGTGGCCTGGTGGTTGCGCGCCTAGGCGGCCTCGGGCTTGGCTGCCTGGAACTAAGAGAGCATCCTCACCTGGTAAGAGGGAGGAGGGGAACTTGGTGCGAGCCTCCTGCGGCGCCAAAGAGCCAGAGCCCACCGTTCTCCTTGCCGCAGCGGTTGTTAACGCCTGGGAGCAGCCAAGGTTCATTTGTTTTCTTTCCGGATGTTTGTCTTAAACATGGACAAATACACCGCCTTCCAGGGTCGTACTGTTTACCTTGCCAGCAGAACATCTTTTTACTTCAAGACGTTTGATACTCCCAATCTCTGAATTCTGGTAGGCTGCTGAGCATAATATTTAAACACAAAACTGTTAATTTGCTTTTTCCTTACTTGGGCTGGAAATACGATTCTTTCTCTTTCAGGTGTTGATGTTGAATATGCCTTATTAGCATATTAAAATGGCTGTACCCAAAGACGCCATCCCTTCCTTGTTGGAATGCCAGTGCCAGATCTGTGTGGAAATCCTAATTGAGCCTGTGACACTCCCTTGTAACCACACGCTCTGTAAACCATGCTTCCAATCGACTGTCGAAAAGGCAAATTTGTGCTGTCCCTTCTGTCGCCGCCGGGTCTCTTCGTGGACTCGGTACCATACCCGAACAAATTCTCTTGTCAATACGGAACTGTGGGAGATAATTCAAAAACACTATACAGAGGAATGCAAGCTGAGAGCCTCTGGGCAAGAATCAGAGGAAATTGGTGAGTAAAACCCAGCGCGTTTGTTATCTAAAATCAAAAATCCTTTTAAAAGCCAATCACCACTAATCCATTTTTTTAAATTAATTAATTATTTTTTGGCTGCGTTGAGTCTTCGTGGCTGCGTGTGGGCTTTCTCTAGTTACCGCGAGCGGGGGCTGCTCTGTGTTGGGGTGCACGGGCTTCTCATTGCAGTGGCTTCTCGTTGCGGAGCCCGGGCTCTAGGCGCACGGGCTTCAATAGTTGCGGCACGCCGGCTCTAGAGCACAGACTCAGTAGTGCGAGGCCTTCGTTGCTCCGCGGCATGTGGGATCTTGCGGACCAGGGGTCGAAAGGGATCGAACCCGTGTCCCCTGCATTGACAGGCAGATTCTTAATCACTGCGCCACCAGGGAAGCCCCTAATCCATTTTTTTAAAGAATAAAACAGAAAGCCCGGTTAGTGTTTGTCTAAATTTTTCAGGGGTATTTGGGTTTTATGGGTCCCAAAATGTTGATTAAGGTCAGTGGCACGATTTTGTTCATTGTCACAGCGCAGGCTGTATTCAATTGATATTTGCTGGATTAAAAATGGAAAGAAAAAACCCAGAACAAAAGAATTGCCTGCTAGAGTCTTAAGTCATGTGAAAAGTTATATAGTCACAGATGAGCAGTAGTGTAGTATAGCAACAGCAGAAGTAAGGAAACTACTGGATTCTTGTGTTAATATCTTTTTCACTTTAAATTACTTTCTCTAACTTACTTGCCGTGCATCGCCATTCATTTAATTCTTCAGCTTGCAAGTGTTACAGTATACAAGCTCTCTCTGCTCCCTGGCGACAGGCCAATAAATCAGAGACGAGGTGTTGAGGAAAGGAATACGAGTTTATTTGGAAAGCCGGCAGACCAAGAAGATAGCCGACTAAAGTCTCAAAATAACCATCTTACCGGGTTTGGATGCCAGTTTCTTTTATAGCACAGAGAGGGGGAGGAGATGAGGAAGTAAAGTAAAAAAGTCATAAATTTTGCAAATATCCCAGACGTTTCCTTGAGCAAAGGCACTTTGGTTTAACATTCAGGCAGAGAGGCAGGGTTCCCCCAGGCAAGCCATTATGTGTAGACAGTATCCTTTTAGTGAACAAAAGCAACAGGAAGCAAAGGTTAAAGTAAAAAACAGATCCTACATCTAGTCTGATTTGCCTCTTCCCTGTTACACTGGGAGCCTAAAATAGCTTTCTGTGGCCAGTTCCATCTAGTTCATCCATTTTTATTCATAGCTCTCCACAGTATGTACTATTCATTATGCTCCAAACTGAACACTGGACTCTAGCAGCCTGATCACTCACGTGATCAATAAGTCATGCGGTGTTTCATGTTTAGGCTTTGAATGTGGTGCTTATGCTCTGGTCTACTTGCCTTATTTTGGAATTCTTTTTATTGTGGTAAATAAAATTTGCCATTTTAACCATTTTTAAGTGTACAGTTCAGTGTTGTTAATTACATTCACAATGTTTTGCAGCCATCACCACTGTGTTTCCAAAACTTTTTCATTACCCCAGACAGACTCTTCAACCATTAAGCAATGACTCTTCCGCTCCCCTCCCCCTTTCCGGAGTTTCTAATCTCTATGAATTTGCTTGTTCTAGGTTTTTCATATAAGTGTGTTCATTCAGTATGTGATCTGTTGTGTCTGGCTTCTTTCACTTAGCATAATGCTTCCAAAGTTCATACAAGGTTATATCAGTACTTCTTTCCTTTTTAGGGCTGAATAATTTTATGGATATATTTTTTTCACTCATCCATTGATGGACATTTGGGTAGTTTTCATCTTTTGGCTGTTCGAACAGTGCTGATATGAATATTCATGTACAAGTATTTGTTTGAATATGTTTTCATTTCTTTTGTGTATATATCTAGGAGTGGAATTGCTGGTGATTCTATGGTGATTCTATGTTTAGCTTTTTGAGAAACTGCCAAACTTTTCCACAGGTCTGCACCGTTTTACATTCCCACCACAATGTGTAATGGTTCCAATTTCTGCACATCCTAACCAACACTTGTTATTTTCTGGGTTTTTTTTTTTTTCTTTTAATTTTTTTACAGCCATCCTAGGAGGTGTTAAGTGGTAGCTTAGTGTGTTTTTTAAATTGTTGGTAAAGTATACATAACAAAATTTACCATTTTAACCATTTTTAGGTGTGCAGTCCAAGGTATTAAGTATGTTCACATAGGTGTGCAACCATCACCACCATCCCTTTCCAGAACTTTTTCATCTTCCCAAACTGAAACTCCATACCATTAAACAACAGTTCCCCAATTCCTTCTTCCTTCAGCCCGTGGCAACCACCATTGTTACTTCCTGCCTCTATGAATTTGACTACTTTGGGTACCTCATATAAGTAGAATCATAGTAGCTGTTTGTGCTTTTGTATGTGGCTTCTTCCTCCCTTCCCCTCCCCTCCCCTCCCCTCCCCTCCCCTCTCCTCCCCTCCCCTCCCCTCCCCTCTCCTCTCCTCCCCTCCCCTCCCCTCCCCTTCCCTTTTCTCCCCTCCCCTCCCCTCCCCTCCCCTTCTCTCCCCTCCCCTCCCCTCCCCTTCCCTTCCCTTCCCTTATCTCCTCTCCTCTCTCTTTCTTTTTTCCAGGAGGGCAATTGGGCAGTTTTTTTAAAAATTGAAGTATAATTGACTTACAGTATTGGTTTCAGAGGTACAGCAGTGATTCGATATTTTTATACACTACAAAAAGATCACCACCTTCTTTCACTTAGCATAATGTCAGAGTTCATCCATGTTGTAGCATGGGTCGGAATTTCATTCCTTTTTATGGCTAAATAATGTTTCATTGTATGTATTTACCATGCTTTGTTTATGCATTCATCTGTCAATGGATCTTTGGGTTACTTCCATCTTTGGCTTCCACCTTTTGGCTATTGTGAATAATGCTGCTATGAACATTGGTGTACAAGTGTCTGTATCCCTGCTTTCAACTCTTTTGGGTATGTACCCAGAAAGGAACTGCTGGATCACATGGTAATTCTATGTTTAATTTTTTGAGGAACTGCTATACTCTTCCATAGCAGCTATACAATCTTAAACACTCCCACTAGCAATGTGCAAGGGTTCCTTTTTAGGATATCTTGGTCATTTGTTACTTTATGGTTTTGTTTTGTTTCAGACAGCCATCCTAGTGGGTGGGAGATGCTATCCCATTGTGGTTTTGATTTGCATTTCCCAAATGACTAATGATATTGAGCATCTTTTCATGTGCTTATTGGCCATTGCATATCTTCTTTGGAAAGATGTTTATTTAGGTCCTTTGCTCATTTTTTAATCAGGTATTTGTTTTTTTGTTATTGAGTTGTTAGTATTCCTAATATATTCTGGAGTTAACCCTTATCAGATATGATTTGCAAATATTTTCTCATTTCATAGGTTGCCATTTCACTTTATTGATTGTGTCCTTTGATGGACAGAAGTATTTAAGTTTGATGTAGCCCATTTGTCTATTTTTACTTTTGTTACTTGTGCTTTTGGTGTCATATCCAAGAAATCATTGATAAATCCCATGTCATGAAGCTTTTCCCCTGTTTTCTTCAGGAGCTTTATATGTAGTTTTAGGTGGCCGTTCGGTAAGTATGACTAAAAAGTGGTGATGGGTAATTAACTGTCATTGTATAGAAGTGTCTTGTGTAAAATGTTTGAGGTTAAGGTGGTAAAGATAATAACGTAAGTGGTGGACAGTTACAATTTGTGGCTGCACAACATCTTATGTTTTGATAGTTTCCTACCTAAGGGTTCTGTCTTCTCCACGAAATTACAGGATTCATACTTCCCATCTCCTAGGGTCAGGCATGTGACCTAAGACCTGGATTTAGAAGTAAACAATATGAATATGTAGCAGTGAGCAGGAAGACTGACCTGCAAGCCTGGTGACAGAGAAACCCACTTCTTCAGGGGCAGCACCGCTTGGACTTTTGGAATCCAGGTCTGAGCAGCAGCGGAAATGGTATTTTTGCTAGAACAACTCTCATGGTGTAATTGGGCATTATTGCTGGTTACATACCTTTAGGACCTGGGTCTCAGGCCCACCCAAAGATTATTTCTATGTTTGAGTTCTATAATATGCTATTACTAGGCAGACCTGTTTGATAATTGATAACAAGATTAGTTGCAAGTAGGAGACCTTCAGAGATGTGGGAATCTCACATTGGTTGTAGCAACTGTTTGGGTTTGATGGCCGTGAGGATAAAATTAGTTACAGAGGATGTGACTTTAGCAGTCCAATATCATGCAGTGATGAAACAGTTCCTTAAGTTATTACCTAGAATAAAGTGCCCACTTAAGGAGAGGCTATGGATGCTTGCCATGGGTTTGTATAGAATTCTTTTTTCCCCCCCCTCCATTACTCAGAAATTTTACTTAAGTAGAATTCTTTCTTAAGGCATTAAAAAACCCAGGAAGTTTCTGTGATTTCCCTAAGAGAGTTTTCTCATCTTTTGCAGTCATAGGCTGATACTGTCAAAAACCAGAGCCTGAGCTTGTGAGTTGATGAATTACAACATAAATTGAGTTTAAAATCTCACTAGATCTCTTATAAAAGTTAAAGGACTTAGTAGGGAAAAGAGTGGGACCATAAAATTGGACAGTGACATAGCGCTGATTTGGGTGACTAGTACCTCAGACCCCACTTCTGAACTAAATTCTCTCACTGTTACAAATTTTGATCAACTATGTGTAAGAGACACAGCAACAACTAATGGCTTAAACAAGGAAGACATCTTTTCTCAACAAGTTCAGAGGCAAGCAATCTAGGACTTGACTCATGTGGATGTCATCAAGGAACCAGGTTCCTCCCCGTTTTTTCCCCCCTCCATCCTTAGTATTGGCTTTTGTCCTCGTGGTCACAGTACAAATGCTGTGCTCCCGTATTCCAGCATGGACATGGAGGGAAGTGGGTGGCGTCTCTGTTACAAAGGTAAAACAGCCACAGATACAGAGTTCTGCTTGTTTTAGCTGGACACATTTTCTTGAACACAGTTGAGGTTCTTTTAATAAGGAAGCAAAGAAGACTGGGTGTGAAATAGGAAACTAACAGAGTCCATCATAATGTCATTCTTTAAAATGAGCCTTCATGATACACAGTGTTATTATCTGTAGTCAGTCCAAGCCATTGCATGTCACGTGAGCACATCTGTTTGCTTTTCTGTGAGTGCTATTTAAGTTTATTTTTTAAAATTTCATAGCTTTATTGAAGTATAATTAATGTGCAGTAACTGAGTGTATTTAAAATTTGCAATTTGACAAGTTTTGATATGAGCATCTTTTCATGTGCTTTTTTGCTGTCTGTCTCTTTTGGTAAAGAGTCTGTTCAGATCCCAGGCTCATTTTTTTCTTATTGGGTTGTATATCCTTTTTTTTACCGCACCCCCCACCCCCTGTGCTGTGCAGTATGTGGGATCTTAGTTCCCTGACCAGGGATTGAACCTGCCCCCCTTCATTGGAATCGCAGAGTCTTAACCACTGGACTGCCATGGAAGTCCCTAAGTTTTTAACCCATTTTGAGTTAATTTTTGTATATGGTGTGTGGGAAGGGTCCAACTTCATTCTTTTACATGTGGATATCTCGTTTTCCTGGTGCCATTTGTTGATAAGACAGTTATTTTAAAGTTTTTGTTTAGTAAGTCTGATGTCTAGACTTCCTTAGGGATGGTTTCTGTTTCTTTGAATTGTCCAAACGTTCTTGTTTCTTAGTATGCCTTGTGGTTGGTTTTTTGGAGAAAATTGAACATTTGAATATTACAATGTGGTAACTCTGGGAATCAGATTCTTCCCTTTCCCTGGGGTTTACCATTTTTTTGATTGTTTAAGGCTATAATAGGCCATTTGTTACTGAGTTTCCCAAACTATTTTTGCAAAGACTGTGTTCCTTAATGTGTGTGATCACCGAGTCTTTGTCTTAGTTTGTGTTTGGTTAGTGTTTTGACAGATTTCTTTGAATGTCAGGAGCTGAAAAAACAAGAAAAAGAAACAAAACAAAGAAGCACTTCTCTGTCTTGACACATTGGCTTGGTGCCAAGGCTGTCCTTCAGCACTTAGCCAGCCTTGAATTGAGCCTGGGATCAGCCCAAGGTGAAAGCTTAGGGTCTTCTCAGATGTTTTCTGAGCATGTGTCTTGCCCTGAGTCTGCTCATTTCCCTCCAGAACCAGGAACAAGTGTCCCAATCTGAGAACGTGGGTTTCCCTCTTAAAGACTGCCAGTATGCTGAGGAGTGTGTGGGGCAAGAACAAGTAAAGTGTCCCCCAAATTTTCCTACTGCTTTTTTTTTTTTTTGCGGTACGCGGGCCTCTCACTGTTGTGGCCTCTCCCATTGCGGAGCACAGGCTCAGGACGTGTAGGCTCAGCGGCCATGGCTCACGGGCCCAACCGCTCCACGGCATGTGGGATCTTCCCGGACCTGGGCACGAACCCGTGTCCCCTGCATTGGCAGGCGGCCTCTCAACCACTGCGTCACCCGGGAAGTCCCCTACTGCTTTTGAGATTGGCTTTTTCTTTTTCTTTTTTTTTAAACATTTAATGTTATAATTCACATTTACTCGGGTTTAGAAGAATAAGAAAGGTACAACACTAGGATCTCCATAGAGATATATCTTAGACAAACCACTAAAAAACCCCATTGGAAACAGCAAGACATTTTCTTTTGAAGTTTTCTATTTTATTTTATTTATTTTTTATGCAGCAGGTTCTTATTAGTTATCTATTTTATACATATTAACTTATATATGTCAATCCCAATCGCCCAATTCATCCCATCACCACCACCCACTGTTCCACTTTTCCCCCCTTGGTGTCCATATGTTTGTTCTCTACATCTGTGTCTCTATCTCTGCCCTGCAAACTGGTTCATTTGTACCATTTTTCTAGGTTCCACATATATGTGTTAATATACTATATTTGTTTTTCTCTTTCTGACTTACTTCACTCTGTATGACAGTCTCTAGATCCATCCACGTCTCTACAAATGACCCAATTTCGTTCATTTTTATGGCTGAGTAATAGTCCATTGTATATATGTACCACATCTTCTTTATCCATTTGCCTGTCAAAGGGCATCTAGGTTGCTTCCATGTCTTGGCTATTGTAAATAGTGCTGCAATGAACATTGGGGTGCATGTGTCTTTTTGAATTATGGTTTTCTCTGGGTATGTGCCCAGTTAGTGGGATTGCTGGGTCATATGGTACTTCTATTTTTAGTTTTTTAAGGAACCTCTGTACTGTTCTCTATAGTGGCTGTATCGATTTACATTCCCATCAACGGTGCAAAAGGGTTCCCTTTTCTCCACACCCTTTCCAGCATTTGCTGTTTGTAGCTTTTCTGATGATGCCCATTCTAACTTGTGTGAGGTGATACCTCATTGTAGTTTTGATTTGCATTTCTCTAATAATTAGTGATGTTGAGCAGCTTTTCATGTGCTTCTTGGCCATCTGTATGTCTTCCTTGGAGAAATGTCTATTTAGGTCTTCTGCCCATTTTTGGATTGAGATGTTTGTTTTTTTAATATTGAGCTGCTTGAGCTGTTTATGTATTTTGGAGATTAATCCTTTGTCCGTTGATTCGTTTGCAAATATTTTCTCCCATTCTGAGGGTTGTCTTTTCATCTTGTTTATGGTTTCCTTTGCTGTGCAAAAGCTTTCATGTTTCATTAGGTCCCATTTGTTTATTTTTGCTTTTATTTCCATTACTCTAGGAGGTGGATCAAAAAAGATCTTGCTGGGATTTATGTCAAAGAGTGTTCTTCTTATGTTTTCCTCTAAGAGTTTTATAGTGTCCAGTCTTAAATTTAGGTCTCTAGTCCATTTTGAGTTCATTTTTGTGTATGGTGTTAGGGAGTGTTCTGATTTCATTCTTTTACATGTAGCTGTCCAGTTTTGCCAGCACCACTTTTTGAAGAGACTGTCTTTTGTCCATTGTATATCCTTGCCTCCTTTATCATAGATTAGTTGACCATAGGTGCGTGGGTTTATCTCTGGGCTTTCTATCTTATTCCATTGATTTGTATTTCTGTTTTTGTGCCAGTACCATATTGTTTTGATTACTGAAGCTTTGTAGTATAGTCTGAAGTCAGGAAGTCTGATTCCTCCAGCTCCGTTTTTTTCCCTCAAGACTGCTTTGGCTATTCGGGGTCTTTTGTGTCGTCATACACATTTTAAGAGTTTTTGTTCTAGTTCCGTAAAAAATGCCATTGGTAATTTGATAGGGATTGCATTGAATCTGTAGATTACTTTGGGTAGTATAGTCATTTTCACATGATTGATTCTTCCAATCCAAGAACGTGGTATATCTCTCTGTTGGTATCATGTTTAATTTCTTTCATCAGTGTCTTATAGTTTTCTGCCTACAGGTCTTTTGTCTCCTTAGGTAGATTTATTCCTAGGTTTATTCCTATTCCTGAGAAGAAAGTGTAATCTGCTGTGTTTGGATGGAATGTCCTGTAAATATCAATTAAATCTACCTGGTCTATTGAGTCATTTAAAGCCTGTGTCTCCTTATTAATTTTCTGTCTGGATGATGTGTCCATTGGAGTAAGTGAAGTGTTAAAGTCCCCCATTATTATTGTGTTACTGTCAATTTCCTCTTTTATATCTGTTAGCTGTTACCTTATGTATTGAGGTGCTCCTATGTTGGGTGCATATATATTTATAATTGTTATATCTTCTTTTTGGATCGAGCCCTTGATCATTATGTAGTGTCCTTCCTTGTCTCTTGTAACATTCTTTATTTTAAAGTCTATTTTATCTGATATGAGTATTGCTACTCCAGTTTTCTTTTTGATTTCCATTTGCATGGAATATCTTTTTCCATCCCCTCACTTTCAGTCTGTATGTGTCCCTAGGTCTGAAGTGAGACTCTTGTAGACAGCATATATATAGGTCTTGCTTTTGTATCCATTCAACAAGCCTGTGTCTTTTGGTTGGAGCATTTAATCCATTCATATCTAAGGTAATTATCGATAATTATGTTCCTGTTACCATTTTTTTAATTGTTGCAGGTTCGTTTTTGTAGGTCCTTTTCTTCTCTTGTGTTTCCCACTTTGAGAAGTTACTTTAGCATTTGTTGTAGAGCTGGTTTGGTGGTGCTGATTTCTCTTAGCTTTTGCTTGTCTGTAAAGCTTTTGATTTCTCTGTTGAATCTGAATAAGAGCCTTGCTGGGTGGAGTAATCTTGGTTGTAGGTTCTTCCCTTTCATCACTTTAAATATGTCATGCCACTCCCTTCTGGCTTGTAGAGTTTCTGCTGAGGAATCAGCTGTTAACTTTATGGGAGTTCCCTTGTATGTTATTTGTCATTTTTCCCTTGCTGCTTTCAATAATTTTTCTTTGTCTTTAATTTTTTTCAGTTTGATTACTGCATGTCTCGCCGTGTTTCTCCTTGGGTTTATCCTGCCTGGGATTCTGCGCTTCCTGGACTTGGGTGGCTATTTCCTTTCCCATTTTAGGGAATTTTTCAGCTATAATCTCTTCAAATATTTTCTCAGGTCCTTTCTCTCTCTCTTCTCCTCTGGGACCCCTATAATGCGAATGTTGTTGTGTTTAATGTTGTCCCAGAGGTCTCTTAGGCTGTCTTCATTTCTTTTCATTCTTATTTCTTTATTCTCTTCCATGGCAGTGAATTCCACCATTCTGTCTTCCAGGTCACTTATCTGTTCTTCTGCCTCAGCTATTCTGCTATTGATTCCTTCTAGTGTATTTTTCATTTCAGTTATTGTATTGTTCATCTCTGTTTGTTTGTTCTTTAATTCTTCTAGCTCTTTGTTAAATATTTCTTGCATCTTCTCTATCTTTGCCTCTATTCCTTTTCCAAGGTCCTGGATCATCTTCAGTATCATTATTCTGAATTCTTTTTCTGGAAGGTTGCCTATCTCCACTTCATTTAGTTGTTTTTCTGGGGTTTTATCTTGTTTGTTCATATGGTACAAAGTCCTCTGCCTTTTCTTTTTTTTTTTTTTTTTCTGTGAATGTGGTTTTTGTTCCACAGGCTGCAGAATTATAGTTCTTGTTTCTTCTGCTGCCTGGCTTCTGCTGGATGAGGCTGTCTAAGAGGCTTGTGCAAGCTTCCTGATGGGAGGGACTGATGGTGGGTAGAGCTGGGTGTTGCTCTGATGGACAGAGCTCAGTAAAACTTTAATCCTCTTGTCTGCTGATGGGTGGAGTTGGGTTCCCTCCCTTTTGGTTGTTTGGCCTCAGGCGACCCAGCCCTGGAGCCTACCCAGCTCTTTGGTGGGGCTAATGGCCGACTCTGGGAGGACTCACGCCAAGGAGTACTTCCCAGAACTTCTGCTTCCAGTGTCCTTGTACCCATGGTGAGCCACAGCCACCCCCCGCCTCTGCAGGAGACCCTCCAACACTAGCATGTAGGTCTGGTTCAGTCTCCTATGGGGTCACTGCTTCTTCCCCTGGGTCCCAGTGCACACAGTACTTTGTGTGTGCCCCCAAGAGTGGAGTCTCTGTTCTCCCCAGTCCTGTCGAAGTCCTGCAATCAAATCCCGCTAGCCTTCAAAGTCTGATTCTCTGGGAATTCCTCCTCCCGTTGCCGCACCCCGAGGTTGGGAAGCCTGACGTGGGGCTCAGAACCTTCACTCTGGTGGGTGGACTTCTGTGGTATAAGTGTTCTCCAGTTTGTGAGTCACACACCCAGCAGTTATGGGATTTGATTTAATTGTGATTGTGCCCCTCCTACCATCTCATTGTGGCTTCTTTGTGTTTGGATGTGGGGTATCTTTTTGGTGAGTTCCAGTGTCTTCCTGTTGATGATTGTTCAGCAGTTATTTGTGATTTCGGTGCCGTCGCACGAGGGAGTGAGCACAACTCCTTCTACTCCACCATCTTGAACCAATCTTCCTGAAGTTGCCTTTTTCTTGGTTCACCATTTTCTTGGTTGCTCTAAACCTTTGTTTTCCAGAGTTCTGGAAGTGTTGGCTCTGGTAGTTTCTCCTTGCTTTTTTGACGTTTCTGTGGAGGGATGAGAGCTTGGAGCTGCCTGCTCTGCCATTTTGCTGACATCACTCCACCCTGCCTTCTCTTTTTAAAAAAAAAAAAAAAAAAATTATTTATATTTATTTTTGGCTTCATTGGGTCTTTGTTGCTGTGCGCGGGCTTTCGCTAATTGTGGCGAGCAGGGGCTACTCCTTGTTGCAGTGCACGGGCTTCTCATTGTGGTGGCTTCTCTTGTTGTAGAGCATGGGCTCTAGGCACGTGGACTTCAGTAGTTGTGGCACACGGGCTCAGTAGTTATGGGTTACAGGCTGTAGATCGCAGGCTCAGTAGTTGTGGCACACAGGCTTAGTTGCTCCACGGCATGTGTGATCTTCCTAGACCAGGGCTTGAACACGTGTCCCCTGCATTGGCAGGCAGATTCTTAACCACTGAGCCACCAGGGAAGTCCCACCCTGCCTTCTCTTTAAGTGTTTACCACTAAAATTGCTATTGTTTTCAAGAGTGCCTTTAGGCTTGAACTAATTCACATTCTGTTCCAAATAAAGTCATTTTCTTTGAGGGAAATCTTTGGAGCCCTCAGTTCTTACGGCCTGCTCTTTCCCTTGGCATAATCTCTGAGCCACTGCTCTGGAGCTGGAGGCAGAGACAATGGCTTACCTCTCTCTTTAGGAACAGGCCAGTGGACAGGCATGGTAGTCTATTCTCCTTGGCTTGCCTCTCCTAGAACCCTTGGCCCTATGAGTGAGCTGTGATGAGTACATTGGGGCCCCGTTATTGTTCCACATTATGCCTGAGTGGGAAGTGGAGAGAAGAGCAGAGCCCACAGTCAGCTCCACTTAGCTCTGCAGCACTGAGCTGGAAATGATAAGAAATGCTGTTATGCTGCTCCTCCTGGAGGGATGATGTACCCCTTGACTGGGAGCTAGGGAGACAGGGAGCCCTGTCTTCCTGTCTTGACACACCCACTTGGAGTGGAGCTTCCTTCTTGTTGAGTTAGGGAGGGGGCAGAGCAGTTGTGGCTGCAGTGCCACAGATTCTCACTTTTCTTGCTGAGATTTAGTAAATTTGGTGGGGTGGAGGAAATACTTCTTTTGCTGTGGGCTCTTAGGACAGTTTTCGGGAACTTTATTCTACCAGATTTTTTATACCTTTCTCCAGTTATGGTTGTTTTGTTGAAGAAAAAGTCTGCAGACCTCCTTACTCTACGATTCTGGAAGTTGATCCTCTTTGCTTTGTTTTTCATGTAAATTTTATTGACAGGTACATGCAAAAGTGTACAAATCATAAGTCTACAGTTCAGTGAATTTTCAGAGTGAACATGTCTGTGTAACCAGTACTACATTCAAGACCCAGAACTTTGCCAGAACTCCTGAATCCTCTCTTGCAGAATGTATTCACTCACCCGTTCCTGTAACTGTTGATTTTATTCTGGCCTGTAACACCATGGATCATATTTGCTTGTTTCTGAACCTTTTTAAAAATGGAATCCTGTACTCTTGTGTGGGGTTTCTTCAGCTCATGGTTAGATTGATGAGATACATGTGGTTATGGTTTATTTTCATTGCTACATAGTACTATGTTGTATAAATATTAAATAGTGAAAGCAATGAAAAATTCTGTATCCTGTTAGGCTGTTTTGAATAGTGTTACTGTGAACATTTTTATACTTGTATTTTGGTGAACATATGTCTACATTTCTGTTGGATGTAGAGTGGGATTTGGGGGTCATAGAATGTGGATAAAGAGTTAAATCTTTTCCTGTGCTATATGAAAATCTGTCCTTTGATGAAATCTCTAGCTTTGTTTCTCCCAAAACAGAATGAGGGTAAGAATGTCAATGATGTTACTAGGTAGCAAGCATTGATTGTGGTAAAAATTATTTCTGATTGACAAATTACGTCTTTATTGGGAGGAATGATAATGCTGATTGGGATACTATGCTTTGTGCTTCTCTTGAGTGTAGTGACCACTGTAACTGGGCATTTTTCTTGTGGGGAACCTGTGCCTGTATTGTTGCCACAAGAGATGTTGGCTTCTGTGGGGTAGGGGTTACCTAGCTTGCTGGCTTTCATGCTGTTAGATTGATGCCAAACGTGGCCTTATGGTCATTTTCTGAGTTTGAATGTTTAATAGAACCTAAGACTATCCCTTGGTGGGTATTACAGGTAGGGTAAGCCTTAGGAGATACTGCCAAGCAGTTTTCCAAAATGGTTTTACCAATTTACGCTCCTACCAGTAGTGTACGAGAGGTGTAGTTACACCTTGCCAACCCTTGGTTTTTGTTTTTGTTTTTATTTCCCTCCCTCCCTTCTTTCTTTCCTTCCTTCCTTCCCTCCTTTCATTGTAAAAGAGATTTTGGTAGTATGCTTACATTTTTTTCAGCATGTTATTATGAAAAAAATTTTAATATAGAGAAAAGTTGAAAGAATTCTATGGTGAACTCTCATATATCCATAACCAGATGTGGCAATTAACATTTTGCTATACTTGTCATATATCTTTTCATCTATCCATCCATTGATTTCCTATTTTTTTATTTCATTTCCCCTTAAATATACATATAAGTATATATATTATTTGCTTTGTTTTGTTTTTTGGTTTTTTTAATATCTTTATTGGAGTATGATTGCTTTACAATGGTGTATTAGTTTCTGCTTTACAACAAAGTGAATCAGCTATACATATACATATATCCCCATATCCACTCCCTCTTGTGTCTCCCTCCCACCCTCCCTATCCCACCCCTCTAGGTGGACACAAAGCACTGAGCTGATCTCTCTGTGCTATGTGGCTGCTTCCCACTAGCTAGCTATTTTACATTTGGTAGTGTATATATGTCCATGCCACTCTCTCACTTTGTCCCAGCTTACCCTTCCCCCTCCCGTGTTCTCAAGTCCATTCTCTATGTCTGTGTCTTTATTCCTGTCCTGCCCCTAGGTTTTTCAGAACCCCCTTTTTTTTTTTTTGGATTCTATATATATGTGTTAGCATACAGTATTTGTTTTTCTCTTTCTGACTTACTTCACTCTGTATGACAGATTCTAGGTCCATCCACCTCACTACAGATTAACTCAATTTCGTTTCTTTTTATGGCTGAGTAATATTCCATTGTATATATGTGCCACATCTTCACATAGAAGTATACATATTATTAAAGATAAATATTAGCTTATAACTTTTTTCTTTCACTGTAAAATTTACATATAATTGAAATGTACAAATCTTAATTGTAACTCACTGTGTGTTCACATAAGTATAACCCTTTGTAACACAAACCCCTATAAAAATGTAGAACATTATCATCACACCTGAAATTATCCTCATGTCCCTTCCAGTTAAGCCCTCCCTCCACCCCACAAACGTCAACAATTGTTTTTATTTTTTCCCACCATAGATGAGTTTTGTCTGCTCTAGAACTTCATGTAAATGGAATTCTATTAGTTTCCTAGGGTTGCCATAACAAACTACCACAAATCAGGTGGCTTAAAATAACAGATTTTATTTTCTCACAATTCTGGAGGCTAGGAGTCCAGACACATGTTCTCTTGAAGTCTCTCGGAGAGAATCTGTTACATGCCTTTCTCTTAGCTTCTGAGTGTTGCTGACAGTCCTTGGTGTTCTTGGCTTGCAGCTGCATAACTCCAGCCTCTGCTTTCATAGTCACATGACATTCTCCCTATGTGTCTGTACAAAGTCATATCTTCTCTTTGTCTCTCTTTCAAGGACACCAGTGATATTAGATTAAGGGCCCACCCTTCTCCAGTATAAACTCAGTTATGTCTACAACAACCCTATTTCCAAATAAGATCACATTCTTGGGTACAGGGGTTAGCACTTAAGCATATCTTTTGGGGGCACACAATTCAGCCCGTAACAGTAATCATACAGTGTGTATTCTTTTGTACACGTTTCTTTTACATAGTATAATGTTCCAGATTTATCCCTTTGTGATTATTAGTAGTTTATTTCTTTTTAAGTATTGTTCTACTATACTTTTTTTTTTTTTTTAATCTTTCTTATTTTTTTGGCTATGCTGCACAGCTTGTGGGATTTTAGTTCCTCCACCAGGGATTGAACCCAGGCCTTCAGCAGTGAGAGCGTGGAGTCCTAACCACTGGACCGCCAGGGAATTCCCTTGTTCTCTGCAGCCACAATTTGCTCTCCTCCCTCCCTAACTCAACAAGAGGGAAGCTCCACTCCAAGTGGGTGTGGCCAAGACAGGAAGACAGGGCTCCCTGTCTCCCTAGCTCCCAGTCAAGCATCCCTCCAGGAGGAGCAGAATACCAGCATTTCTTATCACTTCCAGCTCAGTGCTGCAGAGCTGAGTGGAGCTGATTGTGGTCTCCCTTCCTCCATCCACTTCCCTTGTTGGTTCTCCAGTTCGTGGTCCCTCAGCTGTTTCCAGCTTTTGGCTATTTTGAATAAAGTTGCTGTGAAGATTCTTGTACAAGTTTATTTTTGTGGTCATATGTTTTCACTTTTCTTGAACAAATACTTAGGAGTGGAAGTGCTCTGTCATAGAGTAGGTATGTGTTTGGTTATAAAATAAACTGCCAGGTCATTTTCCAAAGTGGTTGTATTATTTTCTAATCCCAGCAACAACATATACAAATCCTGGCTTCTGCTCATCTGCGTTAGTTAGTTTGGGCTGCTGTAACAAAGTATATGGAGTGGGTCACTTAAACAATAGATTTGTTTTTCACAGTTCTGGAGCTGGGAAGTCCAAGATCAAGGTGCTGGCCAATTTGGTTCCTGATTTGGCCCTCTTCCTGATTATGTTCTCATATAGTGGAGAGCTAGCCAGCTCTCTGGCCTCTTATTAGGGTGCTAATCCCATTCATGGGATCTCTACCCTCGTGAGCTAATTAGACCTCCCAAAGGCCCTATCTCCAAATACCATCACATTGAATTAAGATTTTTACGTGAATTTCGAGGGGACACATTTGGTTCACTTACAGTATACTCACCAACATTTGCTGTTACCTGTCTTTTTAATTTTAATCCTTCTGATGGATTTGTAGTAGTATCTCATTGTAGTTGTAACTTCATGTCCCAGGTAACTAATGATATTAAATCTTTTTTCATTTTTTATTGTCCGGCCACTTGTATGTCTTCCATTGTGAAGTGCCTGCTTGAATCTTTTGCCCCTTGAGTTTTATCTTTGTATTATTGAGTGTAGGAGTTAAGTAGTGATATGTATCAGTACTTTGCCAGATGTGTTTTGTGAATATTTTCTGTGGTCTGTGGTTTGCATATTCATTTTCTTTCCTTTTTTTTTATAAATTTATTTTTTATTTATATATGGCTGTGTTGGGTCTTCGTTGCTGCACGCGGGCTTTCTCTCATTGCAGCGAGCGGGGGCTACTTTTTGTTGTGGTGCAGAGGCTTCTCATTGCGGTGACTTTTCTTGTGGTGGAGGCTCTAGGCGAATGGGCTCAGTAGTTGTGGCTCACGGGGTCTAGAGTGCGGGCTTCAGTAGTTGTGGCACACGGGCTTCATTGCTCTGTGGCATGTGGGATCTTCCCGGACCAGGGCTCGAACCCGTGTCCCCTGCATTGGCAGGGGGATTCTTAACCACTGCACCACCAGGGAAGTCCTTAATAGTGTCTTTTTTTTTTTTTTTTTAATTTGCTTATTTTATTTATTTTATTTATTTTTGCGGTACGCGGGCCTCTCACTGTTGTGGCCTCTCCCGTTGCAGAGCACAAGCTCCGGATGCGCAGGCTCAGCGGCCATGGCTCACGGGCCCAGGCGCTCCGCGGCATGTGGGATCTTCCCGGACCAGGGCACGAACCCGCGTCCCCTGCATCGGCAGGCGGACTCTAAACCACTGCACCACCAGGGAAGCCCCTTAATGGTGTCTTTTGATGAGCTGTAATTTTTAATTTTCATGAAGTCTAATTCATAAACTTTTCCTTTTATGGCTATTACTTTCTGTGTCCTATCTAAGAAAACCCTAGGAATATGAAAATATTCCTCTTTTTTTCCCCTAAAAACTTTACAGTTTTAGCTTTTATGTTTAGGCTTATGGTCCATTTCAAATTAATTTTTGAATAGTGGATGAGATAGAGGTTAATTTTTTCCTTATGAATATTAGTTATTCCTTTATCACTTGTAAAAGCTTTTCTTGTAAGTGTGGGTCTATATTCCACTGACTTTTTTAAAAAATATTTATTTAGTTTATTTATTTAGCTGCACTGGATCTTAGTTGGGGCATGTTGGATCTTCGTTGTGGTGTGTGGGATCTAGTTCCCTGACTGGGGATTGAACCTGGGCCCCCTGCATTGGGAGCATGGAGTCTTAACCACAGGACCACCAGGGAAGTCCCACCACTGATTGATTTGTTGATTCTAATGTTTAAATCACAGTGTCTTCATTACTGTAGCTTTATGGTAATGAGATGACCTGGGCCATGAGACCCTTTACTGGAGTGCTTGTGCCTGGACAAACATCTCCTCAACCAACAGAATAAAACAAAAACTATAAGGGACTAAAAATAATAACTACATTCATGGGCATTTGGGGCAAATTATGAACAATGAAACACAAAAAGGCCAAAACCCAACTGCCACTTTTGAGGTGCCAGGAGCAATAGCAATAGCATGCTCCCTGCACACAGCACCACCAAGGGGGTGGGCAGACCACCTAAGCCACCCCTCTGGCCCAACCCACCAGTCCACTCCTACCCTCACCCCATCTAAGGACCCAGCTTGCGCCCCTTGGGGAGCGAACGGGGGGCACCTGTTACTTGTTCTTGCTCCCTTGTGCTGTAGCACAAGTCCCAGTAAAGGCTTGCCTGAATTTCTCATCTGGCCTCTTACCACTTTCTGTTGATTAAAGAGTCCAAGAACCTAGGTCAATAACAGTAATAGTTCTCCAACTTTATTATTCTTTTTCATGTTTGCTTTGAGTATTCTAGGTCCTTTCTATTTCCATGTAAATTTAAAAATCAACCTGTCAGTTTCTACTGAAAGCCTAGTGGGAGTTTGATTGGGGTTGCATTGAATCTATAGATCAATTTGGGGAGAATTGACATCTTAACAATATAGAGCCCTCGTACCCATGAAAATAGTATATTTCTCTACTTATTTAGATCTTTATTCCTCTCAGTAGTGTTTTTTAGTTTTTCAGTGAGGATGTATTACACATTGTTACATGTAACGTAACAGAAAGATATATTTAAGTTCTAACCTCTAATACTTCTGAATGTGACCTTATTTGGAAATAAGGTCTTTACAGAGGTAATCAAGTTAAGGTCATTAGGATGGGCTGCAATCTATTATGACTGGTCTCTTCATAAAAAGGGGAAATTTGGACACAGACACACACACACAGAAGGAAGATGATGTGAATTCACACAGTGAGAAGACTATGTGAAGACAGAGGGTTGGAGTGATGCGTCTGTAAGCCAAGGAACACCAGAGATTGCTGGCAAACCACCAGAAGCTAGAAAAAGCCAAAGAATAATTCCTACAGGTTTCAGAGGGAGATTGGTACTACAGAGCAAATTTAATTTAATTTAATAATTACTTTTTAAAACTTACTTTATTGTTATGTTAATGGCTTCTAGAGAAAAAGCGAAGTATATGTGTTCATGTGCCATTTAGAACCAGAAAACCTCTGGCCTCTCTCTCTTTTTTTTTTCAAAGGATCCTTTGCCACAAACCTTGGTCTTTATTTATTTATTTTTTTTTTGTGGTACGTGGGCCTCTCACTGTTGTGGCCTCTCCCGTTGCGGAGCACAGGCTCAGGATGCGCAGGCTCAGCGGCCATGGCTCACGGGCCCAGCCGCTCCGCGGCATGTGGGATCTTCCTGGACTGGGGCATGAGCCCGTGTCCCCTGCATCAGCAGGCAGACTCTCAACCACTGCGCCACCAGGGAAGCCCTCTTTTTTTGTTTTTTAATACTTATTTATTTATTTTATTTATTTATTTTTTTGGCTGAGGCAGGTGTTAGTTGTGGCATGCGGGATCTTTAGTTGTGGCATGCAAACTCTTAGTTGCAGCATGTGGACTTTTTCCCTGACCAGGAATCAAACCTGGGCCGCCTGCGTTGGGAGTGCAGATTCTTGGTCACTGCACCACCAGGGAAGTCCCTGACCTTTTTTTTTTGTATTTGGTTAATTCCAGGGAACATAGATTCCTTTCTTTTCTTTTCTTTTAATTTTATTTATTTTTTGGCTGCATTGGGTCTTCGTTGCTGTGCACGGGCTTCCTCTAGTTGCGGCAAGTGGGGGCTACTCTTTGCTGTGGTGCGCAGGCTTCTCATTGTGGTGGCTTCTCTTGTTGCGGAGCATGGACTCTAGGCGTGCGGGCTTCAGCAGTTGTGGCGCATGGGCTCAGTTGCTCCATGGCATGTGGCATCTTCCCGGACCAGGGATCGAACCCATGTACCCTGCATTGGCAGGCAGATTCTTAACCACTGCACTACCAGGGAAGTCCTGGCTTTTATTTTAAAATGGAATTCCATTAAAAAAATATTGCTATATCTGTTAATAATTGTATGTTTATTTTAATTTTGCATTTTTATATTAATATAGGTTTAGTGGAAGATCAAAGTTAGCCATAGAATTCGGTGTTGCCTATAATATAATTTTCTTTCTTGATCTGAAACAGTTGATGACTATCAGCCAGTTCGCCTATTAAGTAAACCTGGGGAATTAAGAAGAGAATATGAAGAGGAGATAAGCAAGGTAAGTACTAAATAGTTGCTCTTTTCTGGAAGATTTTTCTGCTGTGTTTACATTATGTGCTTATGTAAATAAATAGTATATATTGAAATGTTAATAATTTTAATGTGCTTTATAAAGGCTCTTTTTTTACATGTGTTCAAAATAGTTTAAAACTAGCTTTAATTTATTTATACATGCTCTTCTTATGTGATAGTGATCTGTAAGCATTTAAGTATGAAGGAAATTTTTTTAATTTCCGGGAAGCTTTGAGCATAAAGGATGGGGAAAAGGTGGTAGATTATGGGTGTCTTAAGTCCATTTAGGCTGCTATATCAAAAACACCATAGACTGGGTGACTTAAACAACAAACATTTGTTCTTACAGTTCTGGATCTAGGAAGTGCAAGATTAAGGTACTGGGAGATCTGGTATTGGGCAAGGGCCTGCTTCCTGGCTTGTAGACAGCTGCCTTCTCACTGTATTCTCACATGATAGAGAGAGAAAGGGAGAGATAGATCATCTGTCTTGTGTGTCTTCTTCTAAGGGTACTAATCCCTTTCATGAGGACTCCACCCTTATGACCCTTACCTCCCAAAGGCCCCACCTCCAAATATCATCACATTGGGAGTTAGGGCTTCAATATATGAAGCTTGGGGGGCACAAACAATGCATTTAGGTGAGGAAAGCATAAAGGGCTAATTGTGAAGTACCTAAATATGAAAAGAGGGAGTGGTGCTTACGGCCTTTGAACTTCACTAGTACTAGGAAAGCCCTAGTACTCCCCCTACCCTGATTAATGTAGAGCAGTGTTGTTCAATAGAAATATGGTGTGGGTTCATATATCATTTAAAATTTTCTATTAGCCACATTTTTTAAAGATTAAAAAAATAAAATCAGATGAGAGGCTTCCCTGGTGGTGCAGTGGTTAAGAATCTGCCTGCTGACGCAGGGGACATGGGTTCAAGTCCTGGTCTGGGAAGATCCCACATGCCGCGGAGCAACTAAGCCCGTGTGCCACAACTGCTGAGCCTGTGCTCTAGAGCCCGCGAGCCACAACTACTGGGCCCATGTGCCGCAACTACTGAAACCCATGCACCCTAGAGCTCATGTTCCGCCACAAGAGAAGCCACCACAACGAGAAGCCCACGCACCGCAACGAAGAGTAGCTCCCGCTCGCCACAACTAGAGAAGGTCCACGTGCAACAACGAAGACCCAACGCAGCCCAAAATAAATAAATATTTTTAAAAAGTATTTTAAAAAATGATGAAATTAATTTTTATGTATATTTTATTTAATCCCGTATATCTAAAATATTTTATTATGTAATCAGTATAGAAAGTATTGACTTTTATTCTTATTTAGTGTGCAATTGTGTATTTTGTACTTATAATACATCTCAATTTGGACTAGTCACATTTCAACTACTCAGTAGCCACATGTAGCTAGTGGCTACTGTATTAGACCATGAGAGCTCTAGAAGAACTAGTAAATAATTATGATAGTTAATTGTCAGCATATTGTCTAGACGATGTTCTTAAGTAAGGGTTTTATTTATTTATTTTTTGGCTGCGTCGGGTCTTCTTTGCTACGCACGTGCTTTCTCTAGTTGTGGCGAGCAGAAGCTACTCTTCCTCGTGGTTTTCAGGCTTCTCTTGTGGTGGAGCATGGGCTCTAGGCGTGCAGGCTTCAGTAGTTGCAGTGCTCGGGCTCTAGGGCATGCGGGCTCTAGAGCGCAGGCTCTGTAGTTGTGGCACACGGGCTTAGTTGCTCTGTGGCATGTGGCATCTTCCCAGACCAGGGATCAAACCCGTGTCCCCTGCATTGGCAGGTGGATTCCTAACCATTGCACCACCAGGGAAGTTCCTTAAGTAAGGAGTAATTTAATCTTTACAACAGTATAGTGAGAACAGGTTTTTTCAGGATGCTTTTGAGTACAGGTGACAGAAAATTGTAATTCACTGGAATTCCAGAGGTTAATAGGGGCTTCAGGGTCGGTTTCATCCAGAGCTCTAGTTCCATTTCTTTGCTAACTTCTGTCAGCTGGCTTTATCCTCAGGCTAATAACAAGGTAGCTGCACATTTCTGAACCTCAGGTGCATATACAAGAGTATGCAGAGGAAGAACCAGCTGTCTCTTCCAGTGGCTTTCCTTTAAGAGCAAGAAGACTTAAAAGTTCCTTAACAAACCTTTACTCATGTCACCTTCACTTGAATTGGGTCAAGGACTTATTCTTGAGTCAAATTCTTTAGATGTCTAAAGTACTTGTTACATTATTTCTTTCAGGAAGTATAGTTCAGATGCCCACAAGCATGGCCTTAGGTCCTAGATGCTGAGTTTGAGTCTCCCCGCTGCCAGTTACTGAGCTAAGAAAAGAAAGTTAGATCACTTTCTGATCTAGGAAAGCTTTTCTGTGTCTTTCCTCATCTGTAAATCATATAATGACCATTGTGGTTGTTTCTTCAGCAACTATTCACCCCTGCCCACCGTGTTTGGGGATTCATCCCAACTTCAGGGAAGGACACTGTTTGGTTTAAGTCAGTTTTTATCATTTCCATTCCCTTGCTAGGGTTTAGTTCAGAAACCTATGCCAAAATTAGTCAGAACATGGCCTTCTGTTAACTGAGGAAAAGTATCACCTAGAAAGACTTCCAGAAATGTGTGACAGTGTAATGGAAAATGTGATAAGGACCGAAATGTGGAAGGATGAGACTTTGATCAAGGTTTCATTGGACTGACTGGGGAAGGCTTCCTGAAGGAGACTTCCTGAACTATTCTACAGGAATTTGCCTCTCCAGATTTGTACTTCATTTGAGAAATTTTAATTCCTGCCAATTTATTCTTTTTTTTTTAATTTTTCTATTCTTATTAAGAAATATTGGGACTTCCCGGGTGTTTGAGAGGGAAAGAATCCACCTGCCAATGCAGGGGACTCAGGTTCGATCCCTAGTCTGGGAAGATCCCACATCCTGTGGAGCAACAAAGCCTGTGCGCCACAACTACTGAGCCTGCGCTCTAGAGCCCGCGAGCCACAACTACTGAGGCCACATGCCTAGAACGCGTGCTCCACAACAGGAGAAGCCTGCACACCATGACAAAGAGTAGCCCCCCCTCGCCACAACTAGAGAAAGCCCGCACACAGCAACGAAGACCCAACACAGCCAAAAATAAATAAAATTAAATCTTTAAAAAAAGAAAGAAATATTGCAAGTATACTAAAAAGTTCAGAGAAGGATTGTTCTTTATTAATCATTTTTAAGGTGGAGGCAGAGCGACGAGCCAATGAGGAAGAAGAAAATAAAGCCAGTGAAGAATACATACAGAGATTACTGGCAGAGGAAGAAGAAGAGGAAAAGAGACAGGCAGAAAAAAGGCAAAGAGAGATGGAAGAACAACTGAAAAGCGATGAAGAGCTGGCAAGAAAGCTAAGCCTTAATATTGTAAGTTTTAAGAAAGAACTTTGAAGTATTTACATTCCTATTGCTTTGACTATGTGAGTTTGAACAATCTAAAAAAGGAAGCATTCACCATAACTAGAAACTATTCCTGACATATTTGCTCTACTTAAAGCAAAACTTTTTTGGCATACTGTTATATATTTGCTCTAATCCAAGTATGCTTTAAAAAAAACATTTTTGTATGTTGTTAGTAAATTCAGTTATGCAGGAAAGCTATTCAGTGGAAAATGAAAGCTCCATTCCCCGCCCGCCCCCCCCCCCACTTCTCCACTCCTATTCCTATTCCATTACATCAGTCTTTTTCCCCAAAGGTTAGTTAGCACTATTAACAGTTTCTTATAACTTTTTTTTTTTTTTACCTAAAAAGGATGTGTGAATCACACTGTTTTTCTCCTGACCTTTTTCACTCGCTATTTCTTAGAGATTTTTCCTATTATATTACTACATAGAGTGTATAATTCTTTTGTAAGAGTGGCAAAATATTCCATTGTATGGATGCAGATCACTTTTTGAAATTGAAGCACATTAAATTTTTTTTTAACTTCTTTTTTTTCCCTGACCACGCTGTGTGGCTTGCAGGATCTTAGTTCCCCAACCAGGAATCAAACCAGTGTCCCCTGCAGTGCAAGCGCAGTCTTAACTGTGCTTCCCTGGACCACCAGGGAAGTCCCTAAATTCTTAAATAACATATTAAACCTGGATTTTGTTATCTTGTTGTAGTTAAATTACTGCCCAGGGGACAATGAATTAAAGAAAGGATGATAAAACACATACTGTAAGACCAAAGGATACAGTGGGACCCAGTGATTTGAAAGAACCTGGCAGAATCACTTGTAGTTCTTTTAAAATACTGAATCTCTGGGGATGGGATTTAGGGAATACCACTCCCAGAGGCATCTAGGGAAGTCTGATGTACATTCAGGTTTGAGAGCCTCTAAAAACAATTCCTCTGCTTTCAAACAACAAATATCTTAAAATATACTTACCAAAATGAAGTATATCCAGAATTGGGTTGTGGTTTTTTCCCCCCATTTTTGAGAGGCCTGCCATTCATAATAATATACCCAAGTTTTAGATTATATGCCCTTTTTTTTTTTTTTTTTTTTTGTGGTACGCGGGCCTTTCACTGTTGTGGCCTCTCCCATTGCGGAGCACAGGCTCCGGATGCGCAGGCTCAGCGGCCGTAGCTCACAGGCCCAGCCGCTCCGCGGCATGTGGGATCTTCCCGGACCGGGGCCCGAACCCGTGTCCCCTGCATTGGCAGGCGGACTCTTAACCACTGCGCCACCAGGGAAGCCCTATATGCCCTTTTAAAAAATACATTTCCTTTTAAAATTTAAGTGGAATAGCTTTGGAGCAGTACACAATTGAGAAATTAAATAAAAGACATAGACCATGGAACTTCCCTGGCAGTCCAGTGGTTAGGACTTGGCACTTTCACTGCCGTGGCCCTGGGTTCAATCCCTGGTTGGGGACTAAGATCCTGTAAGCTGCACAGCGTGGCCAAGAAAAAAAAAAAAAGACATAGATCAATAGAATAACAAATGGGATAGGAGAGAAAATATATCAGAGAGGAAAATCTGGGGTCAACTTTGTCTTTCGAGAGTTATTGTTTTAATTCTTCGTGTTTTCACGTGGGCTTATAAGAGCAGATCTACTGATATTTTAAAATAGTTTTTCATTTACTTGTAAAAGTTTGGTCGTCCTAGGCCAGATGTCTACCACCACCAAGTATATTAATTTTTCCAATAGTGTAGTAAGAAACTTATGAGACTGCCATGAGATAGCAAGTAAATATTGATGATATTTATTGGTATGCCCTTAAATCCCCAAATTAAATTATTTAACGTAAAATAAATTTTACACCAGGTATAGCCACAGCTCTGAATTTTTCCCTACAGATTACGGTAGTTATAAATATGAAATTATTCATTAGAAAAGTTAGCAGAAATTATCAGCTAATGAGGTTAGTACCATCATGCTCTTTGTGTTTATAATATAGAGTAAAAATGCAATTTAGACCAACTTAGATAAACTTTATCTTGTTTATATTAATTTTTTTCATGGTCAGTATTATTCAAAGGATATATAGAATTTAATAATTCCTGAAAAATTCTATTGTGGATTCTGAATTGATTAATAGCTTATTTTATTTTAAAATTGTTTTATGCTTTTTCTGCTGTTGAAGAACAATTTCTGTGAGGGAAGTATCTTGGCTTCGCCCTTGAATTCTGAAAAATCTGATCCAGTCACAACCAAGTCACAGAAGAAAAGTAAGAACAAACAAACGAACACTGGAGATATTCAGAAGTAAGTGAATATAGTTTACTGCTATATCAAAATTTGGCCCATCAGCTCTGCATGAAAACCCTCCAGATGGTCTGAGGTTGATGTAAAGTGAAAATAAGAGAGATGCTCACATAGCTTAGATTCCTGGCTAGCATGAAGAGGGATGTGAAACCTTTTTTATCTTCATTGCTCAGGATTTCCATGTTGTTCCCATTTCCTTTTTCTCTTGATTTAGATTCAAGTGAGAATCTAGTTCCATATAAGGTCATCCTCATTGAAGGAGTTTACAGTTTGGCATCTAGATCATTACCCCACCCTCTTTTTCCCAGTTTATATATTACATTTCTTCCCCACTGTACAAAAAACATGAGTCAGGTAGTCAACAGTGGAGTGAATTTAGTTGCCCCAGAGTGCCCCTCTTAGCAGCAGGAAGAGTTGATGACTCTATGAGGATATAAGCTTTTCCATAGTAATTCATAGTTGAAAAAGTTTATCAACTACAATCTAGACTTCAAAAACATTCAGCTGGGTATGTGCAGGTAATTTGCTTCCTTTCAAAATTCATAGAAATTTAGGATTTTAGGTGGTGGAAATTTGGGACAGGGAGATGGAGATAGATGGGAAGAGGGCAGCATTAAATGAGGTGGTTGCTATTAAAAGAAGAAATAGACGTGTAACATCAATATTGTTAATGCCTGATATAATGCAAAGTAGAAGTCGAGAAAAACCATTAAAAGAAAAGCAGGGATATTTCATATTGATATAATACTATTCTGCATAAAGGATATAACTCATGAATCTAAATATATATTTTGAAATATATAAAGATAAAACTTTACTAGAAATATAAGAATAAACTGATGAATTTAAAAGTAGAAATTGGAGAAACTGGTGGGTTAAAGGTACACAAAGTTAAAAACAGATAAGGTCTAGTCTCTGGAATATATAAAGAATTCTTAAAAATAAAAAACAAACTAGATAGAAGTGGTGGTTGCACAACTTTGTAAATGTACTAAATGTACGCTTTAAAATGGTTATTTTATTTATTTATTTATTTGCGGTACGCGGGCCTCTCACTGTTGTGGCCTCTCCCGCCGCGGAGCACAGGCTTCGGACGCGCAGGCCCAGCGGCCATAGCTCACGGGCCCAGCCGCTCTGCGGCATGTGGGAGCTTCCTGGATCGGGGCATGAACCCGTGTCCCCTGCATCGGCAGGCGAACTCTCAACCACTGCGCCACCAGGGAAGCCCTAGCTTTGGTGTTTTTAAAATATGTTCACAAATCTTTGATATTTCTCCCTTCAAAAGGCTGAGCCTAATTCCCCTCCCCTTGAATGTGAGCTGGACTTAAGTATACACATAGAATTACCAGAAGGGACATTGTACACTTCAGAGAGGGGGACATTGTACACTTCAGAGACTAAGTCCTAAAGTGACTTTTCTCTTTTGGATTATTTGCTCTGGGAAAGTTAGCTGTCATGTTGTGAGCAGCCCTATGGAAAGTCCCACATGGTAAGGAACTGGGGCCTTCTGCCAACAACCAGTAAGGAAGTGAGACCTCCAGAATAGCCTTTGTGCATGAGCCTTGTTGGAGGGTGATCCTCTAGCCTCAGTCAGGCTACTGACCAGATGACTGACCAACATCTTGACTGGACCCTCATGAAAATCCTGAGCCAGAACTACCCTGCTAAGCTTCTCTTGAATTCCTGACCCTCAGAAACTATGAGATAATGTTTGTTGGTTTAAGCCACTAAGTTTTGGGGTACTTTGGGTAACTAACACAGTAGTCATCGTTGCTGGTCAGTGGGGAAAGGAGGTGCTTGTCAATAAATGCCTGTGGGACAGTGGATAATATGTGGGGAAAATTAGCTTGGACCTCTATTCATACTATCTATAAAAATTAAGGCGAATTAAAGACCTATTAAAAAGACAAGGGAATTCCCTGGCGGTCCCGTGGTTAGGACTCGGCACTTTCACTGCCGAGTTCAATCCCTGGTCCGGGAACTAAGATCCAGCAAGCCGTGCAGCGCAGCATGCGTAAATAAGTAAGCAAGCAAATATGTAAATATATACATATATACATAAAATAAATCTTTAGGAGGATATCTGTAGAGAGGGATGCTTTAAGGAGCAAACCAAATAGACTATAATAAGATTTAAAATGTCTTTATCAAAATACCTTTAGGGAATGAAAAGATAAGCTGCCCTCTAAAAGAAGATATTTCAACTTATTTACTGGAAAAAGTTTATTATTAAAGAATACCCACCTATTTGTGAGAAAAAGACAGAACTACAGAAAAAGAGGCAAAAACTTTTGACATCACAGAACACGAAAGCTGAAGGCCAAAACATGTGAAAAGATTGAACTTTATTAGTAATCAAGGAAATTTCAATTTAAATTACAGTGAGGCAGACATAGAGAACAGACTTGCGGTTGTCAAGGGGGAGGGTGGGTGGGGAAGGGAAGGATTGGGAGTTTGGGATTAGCAGATGCAAACTATTATATATAGGATGGGTGAACAAGGTCCTACTTGGAACACAGGGAACTACATTCAATATCCTGTGATAAACTGTGATGGAAAAGAATATATATATATATCTGTATAACTGAACCACTTTGCTGTACAGCAGAAATTAACACATTAGCACATTGTAAATCAACTATACTTCAATAGGATTTTTAAAAAATTACAGTGAGGTCATTTCACGTATACAAATATTGAATTATTATGTTGTATACCTGATACTAATATAATGTCATATGTCAATTGCACCTCAATTAAAACAGCAACAAAATAATGATGAGGTAACATTTCATACTCACCCTATTGGAAAATTAAACTTTCTGGCAATATTAAGTATCCTAGAGGATAAGAAGCACTTAAACTATAGGTGGGAGTGTAAAAGGTTGATGCTCTATGACTGGAGTGTAGACACTAAAACCCCAGAAGACATGTGCAGGAATGTTTCCAGCAGTACTGTTAGTAACAGTAAAGAGCCAGAAGCACCCACATGTCCAACAGTAGACCAGAATACTGTTACTTTCCAGCAATGAAAATGAATTCTGGCTAAGGAAAACATGCCTGATTCAGGAAGGCATGTGAAGAAATCAAGTTGTGGAAAGATACATGTAGTATGATTCCATATACGTAAAGTTCAGAAATCATGCAGTACTAAGCAATAAAGTGTTTAGGGGTACTAGTGTGTGTTAAGACTATTTTTAAAAGCAAGACATAAGACTAACACATTATAAAACAACTATACCCCAATAAAAATAAAATAGACCAAGGGAAAAATAAATAAATAAAAGCAAGAGATAAGAGCATCTTAGGATAGTTGTAGCCTGTCAGCTGGGGCACAAAGAGAAGGCCCCATAAAGAATTTTAAAATCAGTGATTTTTTCCCCTTAAACTGAGTGATAAGTGTACGGGTTTTTATGATAATATAAGATTTTAAAACTTTTTAAAGTATATATATATTAATGTTAAATGTAACTTCTGGAGAATTTTTACATATGTATAAACCACACTCCAGATTAAGATACAGACTGTTTCCAAAAGGTTCACTCGTATCTTTTCCCAGTCAGTATCTCCCTCCCTGTAACTATGATGTATTAGTCATCAATTTTATACACATTAGTGTATACTTGTCAATCCCAATCGCCCAATTAATTACATCACCACTACCACCACCCCTTACATATATTTTGTAACTATTTTCTTGTAAACTATTTGTTTTTATGAGGTAGGCCTATGTATATAGTTTTTTATAAAGATCTATAAGACATAAGTGAAAAAAGGAAATCACAAAAGAATATGATAGCTTTAAAAAAAGATAGTATGCAGTATATAGAAATAATTTTTTAAAAAATTGGTTACATATGAGGAAGCAAATAGGAATGGAAAGGGATGATGACACATATTTCCTACATGTATTCATATATTACTTGGTTATTATAAATAAACAATATCCCAGAGAGTTCACAAATCTTCACCAATTATGTTACATGGGTATCTGATCACACTTTGTTTTGTTTTCTGCTTATGGATTTCTGAACAACTATTAAGCTGTAATAATTCTATGTTGGTTTTAATATACTTGGTTACTAATATCTAACATTGGCAGAAGGAATTCTTCAGCTTTGGGAAACAAAATTAAAATGAGACTAAACCTGGACTCCTGTTTTATCAACTGAGAGGTAGTTCTTATTCTCATAAGTTCTCAGAGTAAATATTTAGGTTGATGCAACTAAATATGCGGTTTGGATACTATTTTGTCTATAAGGGATATTTATTCTTTATATGAGATCTTTGTCTAGATTTTATTTTAATGTTATATGCTACACGTTGGTGCTTTGGACAATGGAACTTACGATTTTACATATTTGCAATCAGACATTTTTCCATTGTTTTCTTTAATTATAAAAGCTAGCTGCTCTTTGAAAATCACCCAAAGTTACCACCACTTGAAGACAGCCAACATTTGTGCCATTTTTGAGCAGAGTTGTATGTGTTTGGATTTTTTTTAACAAAATCCAAAAAAAAATATTTAAAAAATATACCTAACCTCTTATAACCTGTCCTTTTATTCCCATTTCTTTTATGTTTTCCATTATATTACAGACTTAATATTTTTAGTGGCAAACAGCCCATTAAAGATGCTTAGATATTTAGAGATGTGCTCTTATGCTGATACATTGATAAATCTTTTATATCTCTAAGTAGATAGTTGATATAAAATATGTATATAATAAAATCTCTATACCAAAATGGTAAAGAATCTAATCATAGACCATTTTTCAAATAGAGATAAAAAATGTAGAATTACTGGCATTAAAAAGAAACTAACATATTCCTTCTCCTGACTTGAAATGTCAGTTCCATTACTTTGGGGAAGACTGTATACAGTCTTACGTTGTATTGATGCTAGTACCTATCCGTTTAAATTCTTTTGAGAATTAAGGAATAATTTAGATTTGACTTTTACTTCCTTTTCTGCTGTTTTTCACTAAAATATATCAATACTCAGACTTCTAAGTTTTCCTCCAGAAATAGACCAAAATACCTGAGACAGGGAGATGAATTACACTCTTTCTGATAAATCAGCCAAGCAGCAAGCCAGACAGCCTTCAGCATAAATAGCTAATCTGGCTTTATTATGTTGGATACATGCCACTTGTGTTTCAAAGCATTCAAATTTTGGCAAACTTTTTTTTTTTTTTTTAAGGTATTTGTCACCTAAATCTCAGCCTTGGTCAGCATCACAGTCTGAAGTTGTACAAGAAGACAGGGAAGACTCCATGTCTAAGGTACGTGGATGCTAAAGATGTTCTTGGCTTGGCAGTTTTATTAATGCTATAGAATGTTAATACTTGCAGTTTCCTAACTTTTTTTAAGTCACTATAGTAAATGGAACAACCTTTCTTAGTCACCTTAGGCTCACTTAGGCTAGGAGTCAGCAGACCTTTTCTCTAAAGAGCCAGATAGTAAATATTTTAGGCTTTGTGGCCCAAATGGTCTCAGTCACAACTGTTCAATGATGCTGTTGTCATTTGAAAGCATCCATAACAATATATAAACAAATGAGCTTGTCTTTGTTCCAGTAAAACTGTACAAAAACAAGCACCAGGCTGAATTTGGTCCATGGGCTGTAGTTTGTACATCCCTGACCGAGATCATCAGACTCACAAAACTAAATAGGCTACCCCTGGTACCAGCTTCACTTAAAGGATTACACAATGGTAAACAAAGCGTGCTAGTAGGGTAGCATCAGACATCAGGCGTATCTGTTCAGCAAGAGTCCTCACTGCAGAGCTCCTAAGTGATGGCCTGGAAGTGAGACCATGCAGAGGAGTGTAGTAACCACCCAGACTTAGAAGTCCCATGCCCCATAAGAGTAAATTATTTACTGTAACAACTCATGGGTGTGGCTTCCAGGGGTCTTGGGAAGGAACACAGCCAGTCAAAGAGTTGTAAGTCACTTACAGAAGGCCTGAGCTTTGGCTTCCTGCAAGGTATTTATAGATCACTCCTAGTTCTCCTAGTACAGGTGCAGTTCACCAGTAAGGGTCATTTTTACCATAAGCTATGTGGCCTAGTAACACAGGTGACATTTCACCTGTATCAGGCTTCCAGGAAAATAGAACTAGGAAAAGCCAGCTGACACCAAGGTCAGTTTCCTACATAGAAGTTTTATTAGCCCTTTACTCACAGGTTCCTAAACTTTTTTCAGTTTAGCTAGGTGGTTTTATAGCACCTAACATTTAATGGACGTTTATGTGCCAAATAATGTATTTATTTTCTTTAATCTTCATCACAGCCACCAACTCTATAAGGTACCCTTCTTGTGCCCAATTATAGTTGAGAAAACTGAGGCATGCAGAGGCAAGAGAATTGCTCAGTGTCCCTTAAGTAGAGGTATTAGAGGGAGAATTCAAGTCCAGATGGTCTGGCTTATGCTGGAACTAAGGATTGATGGGAGAGGCATTGTAGGCTGGGATTTTTTTCTCCTATCCTGGTGTTAATATTCACAGCAAAACTAGGTAAGCAACCTAGAATTTGTCCAATCCAAACTACATTGGTTCATAAAAAATCTTATGAGGAATGATAAATGCAAAGCAAAGTAGGTAAAAGAACAGATTTAAGATCGCAAACAAGGAGGAATTTTTGTTTTGAAGCAAGTTCTCATTGAAGCCTTTCTTTTTTATTTATTTCATTTATTTGGTTGGTTGGTTGGTTGGTTGGTTGCGCTAGGTCTTAGTTGCAGCATGCCTTAGTTGCGGCTCGCTGGCTCCTTAGTTGCAGCATGCATGTGGGATCTAGTTCCCTGACCAGGAATCGAACCCGGGCCTCCTGCATTGGGAGCGTGCAGTCTTAACCACTGCGCCACCAGGGAAGTACCGAAACCTTTCTTCTTAAGGCTTTCTCATGGTCAAAACTAATCCTAGGTCTTAACTTACCCAAGACCTGTAAGTGAGAAGAATTATACTGGCTAAAGCAAGGGTTCTTAACCTAAGGTCTGTGGGTAGAATCCACAGAGTACATATGAACCTAGATATAAGGAAAAGTTTATCTTTACTTCCACCTGACCTCTCATTTTGGCATTTCCTTTAGTTATGAATGTAGGCAGCAAACCAGTAAACCATAATACTGTTAACAGTACCTGTGACTTTGTCACCTATAGATAACACTGGTTTTTAATCACATTACATTTGTTGCAGATCTCTTGAAATATCGTTTATACTCATCCCTCCTTCAGTGTTACAAATTATTAGACTTGCCACTAGATCTTATTATTTAATGTATTAATAGATATGCATTATTACATCATAAATTGTAAGATTTTAATAATTGTGTTGCAATATAAATTGTTCCGTATGTATGTATTTATTTTTGGCTGTGTTGGGTCTTTGTTGCTGCACGCGGACTTTCTCTAGTTGCAACCAGTGAGGGCTCCTCTCTGTTGCGGTATGTGAGCTTCTCATTGCAGTGGCTTCTCTTGTTGCAGAGCACGGACTCTAGGCGCGTAGGCTTTAGTAGTTGTGGCACACAGGCTTAGTTGTTTCGCGGCATGTGGGATCTTCCCAGATCAGGGCTCAAACCCATGTCCCCTGCATTGGTAGGCGGATTCTTAACCACTGAGCCACCAGGGAAGTCCCCCTATGTATTTATTGTTATGTTTAAAAATATTATTCTCAAAGAGGTCTGTAAGCTTCACAAAAATGCCAAAAGGAGGAGGGTTTGTGACACAAAAAGGGATTAAAAATCCCTGGGCTAGAGGAAGTTTGTAAGATGAGAAATCAAGTCATGGTGCCAGCTCCTGGCCATATATAGAACTAGTTTGTGGATTTTAAACTGTAGGTCTTCATGGGAGTGAAAATGAAGAAATACCTTAATCTAAATTGGCACACAGAATAAAAATACTATTAAGAATTAATATATCTTATTAGTAATAATAATAATTACCTTATAGTGACAACTCAGCTTTGGTATCAGTGTAATTAGACTTATGTATTACGACTTGATGTTTTCCCCTGGTTCACTCAGTGTTTTTCTGTTCTCTACAGGAAACTGACAGCAGTGATGTGAAGAGCCCTACATGGCAAGACACAGAAATTGAGGAAGATATGCCAACACTTTCTCCTCAGATATGCCTTGAAGTTCATGAACAAGGTGCACAATCTTCAGTGGAGTCACCTATGCCTCAGTTATGTGCCAGTGGTAAAGAATGGTGCCTTGAAGGAAAAGTCAAAACAAGACCAAGCAATCATGAAAAAGAGTTGTGTGTCATAAATCATGAGGGACCTGAAGCCAGAGTTCCCTACTCCGGAGAAGCTGCAGTTAAGCCTTGTGGCAAAACAGAGAGTCGGTGCACTGTATCAGATATGACACAGATAATTAGAAATAACACAGTTGAGACAGAAAATGAAGAGTCTCACCTACTGATCAGTAAAGATATCTCCAAAAGAAAAAACCAGGAATCTTTGTCTGAAGCAGTCAGGGATCCATGCTTTTCTGCAAAAAGAAGAAAAATGTTCCCCAAAGCTTCCTCAGACCAAGAAGAAACAGAAATCAACTTTACCCAAAAACTGATAGATTTGGAATGTCTACTTTTTGAGAGACATAAACAAGAAGAACAGGACAGGTTATTAGCACTACAGCTTCAGAAAGAGGTGGATCAAGAACAGATGAGGCCAAACCGGCAAAAAGGATCCCCAGATGAATATCAGTTACGTGCTACATCCTCACCTCCAGACAGATTACTAAAGGAACAAAGGAAGAATTCCAAAGATAGAAACTTCAAAAGACAGACTAATCTAGAGCATCCAAAACCTAGGAGAGGCTCAAAAAATGAAAATTGGCAACCTTCTTTTAAGATCCAGTTGAAACGTTCAGTTAATGGAAGAAAGATAACAAATTCTACTAGAGATAATTGTAATGTATCTAAAACTCCTCATTCCCTACAGCCTAGTAAGTCACAGAAAAGTATTTTTCAGATGTTTCAGAGATACACAAAGTAGTGCTTGGGTAAGGGGAGTGTTGTATAATCTAGTGAAGCTCTCTATCATAGATTCTTTTTAAATTTTTCATTAATTCTGCTCCGTGGGCATACTCACTGTCCTTAATTAAAGGACGGTGTGATTACAGGGGAGGAATATACAAATGTGTTTCTGCCAAACTCGGTTGTAAGCAAGAGTCCCACTCCTTTCCTTTTTTAATCACTGGTGTACTAAATTTAAGTTGACAGTCCTTATGGATATAAAAATGCCTTGGCCAACTCCCAAGAAATCTTCATTTCCATGCATTTCCCCCCATATGCATGTTTTGTGGCCTTCACGCACCTTTTTGTACTGACTAGTAATCAAAGCAACATTATAATCTACCAAGTAGCTAAGGAATCCAGGCAGGGTTTAGAATCTAAGTTTTCTTGCAACTTTCCCATATATTTGCAGAGCACTTGAAGTCCATCTTTCATAACACTAAAGTAATCTAATTTCCATGTCCACTTCAATTACTTTAAGTATTACAGCATTTTTTTTTTTGACTTAAAATGGGTCAGGATCAACGTGAAAGCAGAAAAATCAGAGTTTTCTGGAAAATTAGGACTTAGTTGACAGAAAGGAAACTAGACTCTTGATGCAAAAGTAGCTAAGCTTGGGATGAGGCTGAGTGGGGTAGATTGACAATTTGGAGGCCTTGAAACTGAGTGGATGATCAGACAACTGGGTCCAGGCTGGAGTAGCAGGTGTAGTTTGGCAAAGTATTCTTCCTCGTGCTTTCTTTGCTAGATGGCACAGAAAACATTTGGGTTTTAACAGCTTTTCATACCATACTATCTAATCTGCTATTCCAAAAAAGTGGAGGGGGGGGGAATTTACTGTAGGAGAGTTATGTCGCAGTATCCTATGTTGTAGAACCTGACTAATCATGTTTTTATTTCCTTATGTTAACCTTTGTATTGATACTGACTTTTATTTGTGTTTATGGACAAAAATAGAAAGTATGATATTTGGGTTTTGCTCTGTCTTGCCCCTGAAAGTTAAATCAGAAGGCTGCGATTTCATTTTGTGAAATTTAACTTGGAGACTATTAATCTTTTGTTTCATTAATAGGAACAACTTTGAGCAAACAACTGTTTTAACAGCATTGCTGCTGATATCTAGTTAGCCATCCTTTTAAGGTAATAATGCAGTGAACTGTCCTAGAGCTAATAATTCTAGCTTAAATTTGTCAGTGTTTTTATACATAATTAAGATTTTTTTCCTCCAAATTTTGTAACTGAAATTCTGTAATCTTTGCATACTTGATGGCGTCTACTTCAATATTGATTGGGTAATTATGGGTAGAATTCTGATGCTGATTTAAATTTTAGTTTGCCTTTTCTCAAAAGTGATTGTCCCCTGAGTAATGATTGTGCTGAAATGTAGTTAGAAACTAACCAAATTTGTCTAAAATATATCTTTTCATCAAACCAATATTTTTTTAAGACCAATTTTGCTTTACATTTTAGTGACTCTGCAAATTAAAAGTTATATAATTAAATCTTCCTGGAATAGTCCATGACCAAAAAGGGGGGAAAATAGTGTAATGTATTTAGGATTTACATATATAACCACTCATTTGTCTGTGAAGAAGTCTTCCTGACTAAAGTTGGTTTTAAGATAATTTTTTTTTTTTGCGGTATGCGGGCCTCTGAATGTTGTAGCCTCTCCCGTTGCGGAGCACAGGCTCCGGACGCGCAGGCTCAGCGACCATGGCTCACGGGCCCAGCCGCTCCGCGACATGTGGGATCCTCCCGGACCGGGGCACAAACCCACGTCCCCTGCATCGGCAGGCGGACTTTCAACCACTGTGCCGCCAGGGAAGCCCATAAGATAATTTCTCAATTAGTCCTTCTGATACTACCACGTATGCATTTTTGTGAGAAACTAGTAAATGTTTTGTGTCAGTCATTAGAATTTACTGATACTTTCCTCCCATTTTTATGGAAGGGATATGAGTGTGTTTAATTTCTCAGGGAGTGCTAAAACTATGCAGAGGTTGAGAATCTGAAAATTAAAATAATTGTTAAAAATTGAAATGGACTATGTGTTTTTCACAGTTAAAAATAAGAATTAACACATGAAAATAAAAAGTTCTGCATAACAAAAACTACCATAAAGGAAAATTGGAAGACATGGCAAACTTGCGAAGAAATAGATACAACTCATCACAAAGAGCTTATTTCCTTTATATAAAGTGTCTGCCAATACTTTTAGAAAAAGACCAACAACCCAAAAGGAAAATTAGAAGTTTATTTCCCCAAGAAACATAGTTCCCAGGAAAGGAAATATAAGTGGCTCTTAAATGTGTGAAAAGATGCATAATATCACTTATACTAATACTCATACATTTTTCCACCCTTCAGATTAGTAAAGGTGTTTTGTTTTGGTTTTTTTTTTTTTTTCCCCAGTCTCGGCAAGCATGTGGGTAAATAGGCACTCTTATATGTTGCTTGGTATGTATAGAAACTTTTAAAGCCCTAGAGAGGTAACCTTGGCAATCTACCTCTAGGAATTTCTTAAAGCTGTTTTCACATATATGTAGAATGGCATGCATAAAACATTTTTGTTTGGCATTGTTTGTAATAAGCTTAGAAACAACCTTAATCATATCAAGAAACACTAAATAAATGATGGTAAAATAGAATACTATACAGCAATTAAGCAAAAAACCCACTTTACTGATACAAAAAGAACTATAAGATATAGAGTTAAACAAAAAATACAAGATGTAGAGTAGTGTACATAGTGTGCAACCATTTATCCAAAGAAGAGAAATATATATTTAAGAGATAAACAGTGTTGCCAGCAGGGAGAGAAACTGGGTGGCTGGGAGACAGGAGTGGAAGAATGACTTTTCTCTATATGTTCTTTTATACTTTTAAAATTTTCAATCATATTGAATATATCATCTCAAAATTTAAATGTTCTTAAAATATTACAAGATTAAGGATACTTAGACATCTCAACCTATACCACTCTAGACAGTGCTTTTTTGCCTTTAAATTCTAAGAATCATAGGAAGGTTTTTCAGTGCAAAAAAAAAATAACGCAAATTTTTGGAAATAGTGTTGTGAATGAATTTGAATATATTTAGCTTTAATATACTATTTTTAAATTATTTGAAAGCAAAGCTTATGCTTTTCAGGTAGCAATGCTGCAGACCTGCAGTCCTGCTGAGAACAATGAGAAAAGCCAGATAAAAATGTAAAATTTTTACATTTAAAAATTAAAATGCTTTACTTAAAAGCATCAGAAAGCTACTGAAACAATGAAGACTAACTTAGGGGCTAAGATTCTAGAGAGGGGAGATTTGAGAGGTAAACTGATGTTTGCAACCACTTTTTTGTTTGTAGCATGTGCCTTTTCTGAATGCAGGACGAGAATCAGGGCTGCTGCTGGTGAACAGAGAAACCGGCAGAGCTCTGGGCCATCTCATGAAGCTAGAGTGACAGTATTGGAGACTTGAGGGTCATCAAACACAAGGTCGGTTTTCCCATCAAGATAACTGCAGTTTTGAAACTGTTCAGAGCAGAGGCTAAAAGGCTGAAAACCTCTGAAAAGCAGAGAGGAGTTGTCGTCAGGCTCACACTGCTGATGAGACAAGAACAGAGTTCAGGACCTACCGGGGAAGGAAGCCTGTTGAACACACCAGGGCCTCAATTGAAAGCCCTAGCACAGAAGTCTGCAAACTGCATCCCAGGGGCCAAATCTGCATGCCGCCGATATTTATAGGGCCTGTGAGCTAAAAATGGTTTTAAATGGCTCTTCGATTCCTTAGTTCACATATAAGGAATTGAACGATGGGACTAGTAATTTGTGCATGAGTTTTGGACCACCAAAACAAGGGCATGTCGTGCAGGAGGGAAGAAAGAATAATTTCCTTCTTAACTTGGTCTCTACCTGTTAATCTCACTTTCTTAATCTGTAAATGGGAATCAGTGTAACCAAGAGTTGCTATCAAGAGTTAAGGGTAGTGGGACTTCCCTGGTGGTTCAGTGGTTAAGAATCCGCCTTCCAATGCAGGGCACACGGGTTCGATCCCTGGTCGGGGAACTGTCACACATGCCGCGGGGCAAGTAAGCCCATGTGCCTCAATGAAAGATCCCGCATGCCGCAAGAAAGATCCTGTGTGCCGCAAGTAAGACCCGACACAGCCTAATTAATTAATTAATTAATTTAAAAAAAAAAGAGTTAAGGGAAGTAATAGAGCACCTGGCACAGGCCCTGACTCAAAAAAGAACCTTAATAAGTGATAGTGACTTTCTCCTGGCTATCCTTCAGCCCCACTACTCCATCACTCCCACTTTTGGGAGAGTTTCACTTTATCCAGTGACTTTGTGTACCGTAAGTACCCACGTGTGGCATCCAGTAAATTGCAAGTTACCTTTTGTCTACTCATGAAGACTACTCACCTCTCCCCTACCAGATGTATCTACAGCTCCATGTCACAAGAGACCCCTGCCCATAAGTTCCCCTGTGTCACAGTTCCCAGATTGCAAGAGACTTTGGCCTCAGAAGAAACCATTTCTCAGAAATATTTTGTGGCTTCCTCAAATTCCTATACAAGTTGTACACATTTGGTATGGATAAAGGTTTGTAAATCACTGCAGACTTTGAAATGGGGAGTTGGGCCACTACTGTATGTTTGCCCATATCTTAATTCCTGTGTAAAGATCTTAATAAACAACCATGACTTCAAGTTTTGAGTCAGTTTTGTTCTCCCCAATATATATTTCCTTGTTTTGGCAGGACTTGGAGCAACATGGACCCTGAGTTCAACTTAGGGGACCGTTCTCTTACTTTACATTTCACTTTACGTTTCTCTTCAACTTGGCTTTTGTGGTCCCAGGCTGCTGCAGTTAGGCTCTACCCATGAAACTAGTTGAATCCAGAAGGTTTTCTCTCAATTGGAGATCATAAATTGAGTTTGCCCATCTTTTGTATCATTCCTCTTCATTTCTTAAGACCCATAAAAAGTTTGGGTGTCTCTGTTTTTTACTGCAGGATTAGAATCCCACTCCCTTGTCAGTTTATACTAGACAAATGTAGATTATACTGGATCTGTTGCTTGGGATCCACTTAAGAAAGCAACCAAAATAGGTATTTCAACAGAGGAAATGCAGTATAGGAAATTGGTTAGACAGGTGTTGAAACAAGGGAACACAGATAACCCAAAGATGATAACTGCAGGAAGTGGCTACCACCCTCAAAGCTGGGAAACACACAGGAAAGGTTTTGGTTACTAGAATGTAGGTGCTCAGGATTATTTTGGAGAGCGGGCCCTGCAGACTTGGTGTTCAGACGTTTGAGAAAGAAACACCTCCCAGCTACTGCTGGTACTCTGAAAGGGCCCGGTGAGTCTGGTTCTAGAAGAGTTGAAGGCATTTGGAAGCTGGGGTCAACTGCCACTGCTGGGGCAACACTGATAGGAACAGCAAAAAAAAATGTCCCTTTTTCCCTTCCCTTCTAGTACCTCTTATAGGTAATAGAACTTAATAGGAAGCTTGCTGGCAAAGGAGTCTGGGAGAATCTGGAAAAGTGTTTTTTATATCCCAGCGGAGTTTAGAATGGCAGGCGTGAGAAGACAGGCAGGAGCTAAGAGATAAGAGAGGGGGAAAAATACAGCAGAGAAGTTTTCCGTAAATAGATTCTAGTACAAAGATGTCTTGAAATCTCTAAGGCAAAAACTTGGAAAGTTCCTATCCTGTTAAGATGGAGTAATATATGTGGGAAATTATGCTTAAGCACAAATGCCCAGAAGAAGTAAAACCTCATAAAGGATCTATGGAAGAAAACTGGAGAACCTTCCCAAGTACGTGTAGAGAGCCCTGCCAATTGTTCAGTTCCTGTATACCCAAGTGTCCCCATCTCGACCAGAACTGATGATTAGAGAGTAAGGTTTGTGTGTGCCACTCTATACAGAAGCTAACAATCACCTACCTAAAGCCACCATTGTCCCGAGTGCCTACAAAGCTTTCTAATTCCTCACCTACCAGGATGCCAAGAACCCCTCTGAAATTTCTTCTACAGAAAATTAAGGCCATCAGACATCATCGCTAAATTCCCAGAGATCCTAGGAGGGTACGCCCTAGAAATAATAGAACACCAGGATAAGATTTAAAGGAGGGCATTTTAGTAATTGGAATAGATCATAATGAAGCAACTCCAGAGTAATCCTAGATTGCAAAAAATAAGATGACAGGAATTATGTAATAATCTTAGCAAGAGACACTGAGATAATACCTAATCAGTTTGGTTTCAGTGTGACAGAATCTTTGTACTCCCAAAGAACTTGAAGTGCTATAGTTTATACAAATGTATTCTAAGTTCGTCGTCTTGAAAAGTGTTCAAAATGATTGTCCTTTTGGAAAAGCACCTTGTAAACAAAAAAAGGTACTTGATTCCTTCTATTGGAAAATGCTTAGAAAACTTATAATTAAAGCTTTTATTTGTATAAAGCTACAGATTACATTAGTTAACTGGTTTACTTTTAGAAGAAAAATATTTTTTTTGGTGCTGATTAGCACGTCACAAACCAAAAAGTAGATAAGAGGTCTAATTACCTAAGACTTAGGTCCTTGGTTGGGGAGAAGTGGCAATTTTAATGTTGCATAATAGCAAAAACTACCAAAAAGATGGGAACTGAACCAACCATGCCTCTTTTCTTTGGTTTAAAAAAATAATTTATGGGGCTTCCCTGGTGGCGCAGTGGTTGAGAGTCCACCTGCCAATGCGGGGGACGCGGGTTCGTGCCCTGGTCCGGGAGGATCCCACATGCCGCGGAGCGGCTTGGCCCGTGAGCCGTGGCCGCTGGGCCTGCGCGTCCGGAGCCTGTGCTCCGCAGCGGGAGAGGCCGCAGCGGTGAGAGGCCCGCGTACCGCAAAAAATAATAATAATAATTTATGCATCATGTATTTTACTGAAACCTTTATTCCAAATTTAGTGGCTTCTGGGGAGGGATAAATTAGGAGGTTGGGGTTAACACATACACATTACTATGTATAAAATAGATCACCAACAAGGACCTACTGCATAGTACAGGGTACTATGCTCAATATTCTGTAATAACCTATATGGGAAAAGAATCCGAAAAAAAAAAATATATATATATATATATATATGAATTACTATGCTGTACACCTGAAACTAACACCACATTATAAATCAACTATACTTAATAAAATGTTTTAAAATATATTTTTTTAAAAATCTAAACAAATTTAGTGGCTTCTACATTAAATTATCTTTAAATGTCAAAACTTTATTTTGACACTTTAATTTTATGGAACGTGGTTTGTGTTTTTCTCCAGGGTCTTGAGAGCAGTCGCTACAGAAAACATTTATTTTAAATGAGGTTGAGGGTTTTTGTTGTTTTGGGTTTTTTTCTCAATGTTCTAAGACCATTTGTATTTATTTTCTGTTTGCATTCTTTGCTTATTTTTCTATTAGGTTGTCAGACATTCTTCTCAGTTTCTAGGGCCTCTTAATGTTTTAGGAAGATTGACCCTTTTAAGTAATGAGTTACAAAAAATTTTCCCCATGGGAATGAGTCCCCACACACCTGGGAAAAGATTGTTTGATAGCCATGGTAACAAGTAACCACCAGAACAGGTTATAAACCTGTCTAATCAATCAATGACAACTTGGTTCATTGAACACACCTCTGAAAACCAACCAATCAGTGACAGCCTCATGCTTTGAAAGCCAGCTAATCATCAGTTGTCTCAGGCCAGTAAACACACTTCCTGCACAGCCAACACCGTCACACTTCCCTATGAGATCTGAGGTTTTCTTTGTGCAGTGCAGTCACCTGACCACCAGCATACCTGTGCTAACCACTGGACTGCCAGGGAATTCCTTAGTCTTATATTTTGACAGCAGTTTGCCAGTTATCATTTGACTTTAATTATGAGGTGCTTTTTTTCCCCCCATGCTGAAGTTTTTGACCTTCAAATAGTTTAATTTTTCAATCATTTGAAAAAATGGATTTTTTTTGTTGAAAGAATTTTCTTCACAGCTATAAAGATGTTACCCTTTCTCCTCAAAACATGTATATTTTATATGGTTTTATTTTTTACATTTCAATATTTTTTTCTCATTTGATGTTCAACCTGGTGTAGGGAGTAAGGTACGGTCCAACTTTATTATTTTTTTCATTGTTTATTCAATTTCCCCAACACCATTTTTTTTAAGTCCATTATTGCCACTAATCCGAGAGCCTACTTATATGCTAAGTTTCCGTACATGTTAGGGTCTATTTCTGGATTTCCTGCTTTGTTCCATTGGCATGCTACCCACCCGTGCATTGATAGCATATTGTTTTAGTTACTGAAGTTTTATGATACAGCAAGTCACCTCTCATTGCTTTTTGTTTTCTCCCACAGTATTTTAGCTATTCTTGTTATTTTTCCATATCAACTCTAGAATCTCATTCTGTTGCTGTCAGTCTCTTACCCCCAGCCACTTCCTTTCCTTCATCACCAGTGGCTGCTACCAAGGGATACTGCCTCTGCTTTCTAAAAGGATTCCCTCTCTTAAATCTGCCACCACTGGACCTATGTAATTTTTTGACTTTTCCTTTCCACCTCCCCCGCCACCCTCTCCAAATGCTCTGCCTGACTCTGTTCTCAGATCTGCTCATCTGCTCAGATCTGTTCTCAGATCCACTCAGAACGGGGCCCTCACCTTCTGCAGATGAATGCTTGCTGATGTTCTTCTGAGATCCTACCTTTAGGACCCCTTGGCACTTCCCATTCTTCCCCACTGCACCTTTTTAGCTCCCCAGGTTGGTTATTCTGGTAAAAAGTGTTTGAGGCCATGCTGGAGAGCCTCATGCGTCAGGGAACTGTAAATGGGCTCTAGGAGCTAGAGGGTGGCCTCCACCCAACAGCCAGCAAAAAACTGAAGTTCTCTGTACTACAGCTGCAAGGAACTTAATTCTGCCAACAACCATGCAAGCAGGGGAGTGGGTCTTTCCCCCAGTGGAGCCTCCAAATGAGAACTAGCCCTGGCCAACACGTTGACTGCAGCCTGGTGAGACCCTAGCCGAAAACATAGCTAAACCGTGCGCAGACCCCTGGCTGAGATAATATAGGTGTGTCATATCAAGACATTAGGGTTATATTGTTGTGCATCAACTTAACTAATACAGGCCCTATGGCATGGACTGAGAAACCACCCAGCTTGAAATGGCCTTTCCTCCCCATTCACCGCCCCCAAAACACCTTCTCACAAGAAGTCTTGCTACTTTGTCCTTAAACTAACCCTAACTCACTAAACAGTATAACACATATCTTCTGATTGCCCCTCCTTTTCACCCTTGTCCTGGGAATGCCCCGGGAGGACTGTAACCTGTAAGGACTAAATCGGGGGGCTCCCTGACCCTCTGGTGTCTAGTTGAATTATGCCAAGAGGAGCCCTAGCAGGAAATCAGAGAGAGAGGGGAATACGATTGGAACATTTATCTCCCTGACTTCTCTGCAGGATCACCGAAGTCTGGCTGGCTATGCCCCTCAACTGGAAGTCAGAGCTCCTGTGAAGGTGCACCCTCCACACAGTCTCCCTCACCACACAGCCTCTCTTTCCAGGTTCCGGCAGCTGCTTCCTCCTCTCTGCCCCTCTGGTGCGGTGGGAACAGCTCTCTGGCATTGCTACAAAGAACCATCTTGTGCTTTCCCTACACCACGCCCACGCCTTTGTAAGTAATCCCTCTTCTCAAATTATCCAGTTTAACTGGGCCATCTATTTCTCGCCAGGCCCCTGACTGGTACTGTTAGCTACACTAAGAAGCATACCAGATATTAAAAGTCATGGAAATGTTCAAATATCTTGAAAACTCATTAAACAGTACTATTAAAATGGATGCACTTTTATTACATGTAAATTATACCTCAATAAAGTTGATTTTTAAAAAATTAGCCCCTGAAATGGACCCATACCCATTGGCTCCCATGGCTCACTTGATGATCCTTTGCATATTTCCCATGACACAAGAGACCCCTGCCTACATGCTCCCCTGTGACTCAAGAGATCCCTGAACCACAGAGAAAAATAGTTAACAGAGGAAAAAAAAAAAACCTTCATGGCTTGCTCAAGTTGCTATGCTAGTTCTATATATTTGTTCTGAATAAAGATGTATATACAAATATATATATATTTGTTTAATTGAAGTATAGTTGATTTACAATGTTGTGTTTCAGGTGTATAGCAAAGTGATTTATTTATACATATATATGCATATATATTCTTTTTTAGATTTAGATTTTTGGATTTAAATATACCTTAGGTAAAGTTTTTTTTTTTTAATTTTTATCCGAATATAGTTGATTTACAACGTTGTGTTAGTTTCAGGTGTACAGCAAAGTGAATCAGTTATACATATACATATATCCACTGTTTTTTAGATTCTTGTCCCATATAGGTCATTACAGAGTACTGAGTAGAGTTCCCTGTGCTGTACAGTAGGTCCTTAGTAGTTAACTGTCTTATATATAGTACTGTGTAAAAGATATATTTTTTAAAGTTTGTAATGTTAAGGTACTGAGAGAACTGAACCTCAGCTGCATGTGTGCATCTCTATTTCTTCTTCCTGTCTGCAGATTTTAGGAAATGACAGCCTTACTTTTTTTAAAAAATAAATTTACTTACTTATTTATTTATTTATTTTGGCGGGCTTCTCATTGCAGTGGCTTCTCTTGTTGCGGAGCACAGGCTCTAGAGCACAGGCTCAGTAGTTGTGGCACACGGGCTCAGTAGTTGTGGCTTGCGGGCTCTAAAGCACAGGCTCAGTAGTTGTGGTGCACAGGCTTAGTTGTTCGGCAGCATGTGGGATCTTCCCAGACCAGGGCTCGAACCCATGTCCCTTGCACTGGCAGGCAGATTCTTAACCAGTGCACCACCAGGGAAGTCCCAACAGCCTTACTTTAAGTTTGGAGACTGTCATCTATTTCCTCTACTCTCTCCCTGCCATTCCTCATTTTAGTTATTTTCAACCAGTAGTTAGGAGGAAAAGACACCTATTCCCAGGTACTATTATATAACTACCTATTGTATTCAAAATATTATTTATTAATTTCAATGACAGGTTTCCAGGCATTTCCAGGCATTTTCTTTGAAGAAAAGTTAAAATTCAGAACATTCCTGGAAATGCTGTTGAAAAATGACCTTGCCTGTGATGCTACCAGTATCTGCTCTCCCTCTCAAGTTACTTTCTCCAGAATTTCTGCTTTTCAAAACACCTTTCAGGTTTGTGCATCTCCAGGTTCTTGTAAATGTCTAGCAGGGCTTATTGTGGTAATGGGGCTCTAGGTGAGGGGGCTACAGCAGCAGTATCATGGAAGAAAGAGACTGTGTGGTCTTTTGTGTGTATCCTTTTATAACTTGGACATCAGTCAAGGACTGCACTATTAATATCACATGCTTTTTGGTATAAATATAAGTATGTTAATTAAATTCAGAAACAATTAAATTTCTCCACCCTTACTCTAAAGAAAAGAAATCAACTTATCATTACATATTTTTAAAGTCCTAATTGCAGGCATAAATGTCAGGGTTTGGGATTAAGGTAGTCTTATGAGTCACACTCAGGATTATAATTTATTCTGATATTAGCCTTGCTACAATGTGTGCCAAGAGCCTCAACCTATTCAATTTCATTCATCACCTCTAAATTAAGTCTTGTTTGGGGACAAGTATAGAGTCCCAACTAATCAAAATTGAAATATGATTGCATAAAGGTAAGACACGATCACATTCTCAAGAGCTAACATTTACTGAAAACTAACTACGGGCTAGGCACTGCACTGTGTGCTTGATATCTCATTTAATCCTTTCAACAATTCTATGAGGTAGACACTATTACTGTGCTTAGTTTACAGATGAAGGAAACGGAACCTCAAAGAGATTATTTGCTCAAGGTCAGATGGCAAGAATGAGGCCAAGTCAGGATTTGAATACAGGACTATTTGACTCTAGATACTGAACTCAGACTCACTCTTCTGTTCAAAAAGGAAATAAGCTAGGATCTGATTTATAATAAAAAAGGAAGGGATTGTGTGCAGTTTTAGGCGCCCAGTAAAGGGATGGCATGCCCCATTTTACAGAGGAAGAACGTGAGATCGGGGCAGGTGTCACTTCCCAAGGGCATTCTGATAGTAAGTGGAAAAGGCCAGGATTTGCATCCAGATTGGAGTCTAAGGCCCATGTTCTTTCAAGCAAAATGTGCTGCCTCGTTAAATATAAATTATATAAAATAAATATAAGGATTATATAACACCTGAAATTTGTAAATCGTACTTATTTCTGGTGATTAGAGCTGAGAGTATGGTAAGATTTCCCTTTTCCTACAGAGGGAAAGAGCGGTGGGCCTGGACTAGTCTCAGGACACAGTGAATGGCTGGTAGAGAAGAATAAACTGCAGAAGAGGAGGGAAGGACCAGAGAGATAGGTCGAAAATCAGCAGGTGTGGTCCCAGGAAGCCAAGAGTGAGACTGTTGTAAGAATGGGGAGTAAGGAAATGCCAAATTCCATTGAAAAGTCAGTTGAGATAAAGACTGATAAATGTCGATAGGAATTAGCTTTGAGGTCTTAGGTGACCCCAGTAAACGTGGATTGGGTGCACTGTGAGCAGAAATCATATTGGAGCGGGTTCTGAGGTGAGGGGAGAAAATGGAGAATTTTCTAAGATCAGATAGATGTGGATTCAAATTTTGCTTCTGGTTGGGCAGTCTTCTTAACCTCTCTGTTTCCTCAACTGTAAAACAGAAACAAAAAGATCTTCCTCACAGGGTTGTTGAGGATATGAAATGATATGGCAAGTGTGTGTCAGGATAGGTTTTTGGAATAGTAACCAATGTTTTACCTTGTCTTTGCATTATTTGGTCCTTCCCACATTTAGTCAGCTGGCCTATTGGACATTTATTCCTTCAGGAAAGATTCACCCAGGAAGAAGCAGAGGAAAAAGAAGTTCTATGCTTTTCAGTCTCAAAATCTACTCCCCAAAGAGAACTCAACACAAGAAGTATATATTTGTAAGAATACCTGATGCTGAGTGAAGGGAATCAGAATTTGCCAACCCAAAATATGCTTCCCTGGTGGCGCAGTGGTTGAGAGTCCGCCTGCCGATGCAGGGGACACGGGTTCGTGCCCGGGTCCGGGAAGATCCCACATGCCGCAGAGCGGCTGGGCCCGTGAGCCATGGCCACTGAGCCTGCGCGTCCGGAGCCTGTGCTCCGCAACGGGAGAGGCCACAACAGTGAGCGGCCCGCGTACCGCAAGAAACAAAAACAAAAACAAAAACAAAATATGCTACTTGGTATAAAGATTATTTTAAGCTGAAGACATTTGAGATTCAACAGACACAGAAAAATAGTCTTCTCAAAGCCTCTTTATGTGACTCAAAGCAACAATGTCTTGGAAATAAGGCTGCCATAAATTACTCTTCAGAGCAGACCTACTCCCAGAAGGGAGAATACGAATAAAACCTACCCCAAATTCCTTCTCCAGGGAAATTTTACGGCCCTGAAGTAGACACGAAGACCACTCATACCTATATAGACAAAGATTATTATGACTTTTTTATATCCTGTTTATTCTCCTAAAACCCCCAGTTAAAAAAAATCTTTCCAAAAAGTCATTTATCTTCCTGTAAGTGCCTTTCTCCCTCTCTTTTACCTACTAAGATGGTATATAAGCCCCAAATTCTAAGTACTCCTCTGAGTTACTCATCACTAAGTTTTCCTGCATTTATGTGCATTGCATGTGAAAATAAACTTTTTTTCTTCTGTTGAACTGTCTTTTGTCAGTTTAATTCTCATGACCCCAATAACTAAACTTAAGAGTAGAGGAAAAAGTTTTTTCCTCCCCTACATGAGTAAGACAGGATTCCCTGACCTCAGCCCAAATAAAGACTCTCTGGGCTGCTAGAGGGGAGAAGAAGGAGAAGCATTACAAGTTCAGGTGCAGTATGTGTCCCTAGAGAAGGAGACCCTTTGCCCAGATCTATGCATGTCTCGAAACATATCCAAAACAACATGGAAATAGAGCAGACAACCTTAGAGCTTGCTTTGCCCCATTGTGGAATAGGAGCAGTAAGGCATTTCCTGTATGCTCAAGAGTGACACAGGCATGCAGCCCTGAGGACCTCTGGACCCGAAGGAATCCTGCAGATGGGAGCAAGGGAGAACCCTACAATGCCTGGGGGCCACTAAGCACCAGACAGCTGTGCCAATATCTCAAAGATGGTGGTATGAATAGATGACAACCAAGGACCACATATATCCCCTAGGGGAACTAATCAAGACACTCTAGAACTTAGGCACAACTTGGGTAAAACATGAGGAAACCAACTTAACTGAAACTTGCCATCCCAGATGACAAGGGCTCAGTAGAAATTAAATTAAATTATAGAAGAGTAAAGATATTGTACAACTACTTCTCATTCAAAAGTAGTATCAGGGCTTCCCTGGTGGCGCAGTTGTTGTGAGTCCGCCTGCCGATGCAGGGGACGCGGGTTCGTGCCCCGGTCCGGGAAGATCCCACATGCCGCAGAGCGGCTGGGCCCGTGAGCCATGGCCGCTGAACCTGCGCGTCCGGAGCCTGTGCTCTGCAATGGGAGAGGCCACAACAGTGAGAGGCCTGCATACTGCAAAGAAAAAAAAAAAAAAGATTAGTATCAGCTTAAAAAAAAAAGATTAGTATCAGCCATTTGTGGGGCTCATCTAGGATGTCCTAGAATTCTGGGGTAACCCGTATCTGCTTAAAGACTGAGTACTAACCCTAGACTAGGATTAGAGCTGAGCCATCCTGAGACAAAGACCATGATCTGGTTGGAAACTTGGTGTGTAGAACTGATGTGACCCCTCAGAAGTCTCTGCTGATTTCAGAAATACCAGTGGACAGTGATGAGACCAAGTATGAAAGAGGCCTACAGAATGATTAAATTCCTTGACAGACACAGGGTGATTGATAAAAGAGGGCTCCTTGTTAGAGTTTGCATTTATGATTAAATTTCCTAAATCAGAGAGGAGTGAGGTCACTGTTATGGATTGAATTACATGCCCCTAAAAAATACATGTATGTTGGAAGTCCTAACCCCCAGTACCTCAGAATGTGACCTTATTTGGAAATAGGGTCATTGCAGATATAATTAGTTAAGATGAGGTCATACTGGATTATTTCAAGCCCCTAATCCAATATCACTGGTTTCTTTACAAGAAAACGGCCATTTGAAAATGCAGAGACACACAGAAGAACGCTGTGTGATGGGAGAGGCAGACATTGGAGTTATACAGCTCTAAACCAAGTGCCAAGGATTGATGGTGAAACCAGAAGCTAAGAGATAAGCAAGGAATAAATTCTGCCTTCGAGTCTTCAAGAGAGCATGATCCTGCTGACATCTTAGACTTCTAGCCTCCAAAACTGTGAGAGAATACATTTCTGTTGTTTTAAGCCTCCCACTTTGTGGTAATTTGCTGCAGCCCTAGGAAACTATTACAGTTATTATAATGCCCTTGTCCCAGGGGGAATTTCTAAAAGACTGAGCCTCTTTTTAGGAAAGGAATAGTAATTTCAATGGCACTAACCCCAGTTGCCAAAGTAGAGAGGCACTCAAAACCCTTCCAGAACTGGTGTACCTCTTAATCTGCTGTAAAATTGGTGGCCTGGATAGGTGGTGAGAAACTGAGTTTTGGAGGATGAAGCTAGTCTCTACAGTACTGTCTAGCCCCTGGCACCCAGGGGAGGAATTATTTAGGACCTTAAGATTGCTGCTAAGAGTTTAGGGAAGTGCAAACATTTCTCTCCCTGGCCCCCACCACTTTGTGGTAAAAATGGACAATTCCTAAATTCACAAAGAGAACCTACAGCTATTAATGCAGAAGCTAAGCGTTATCAGGCCTGACTTCACTGAACCAGTACCAGCCTGCTTACCCCTGGACATCTTGTTATGTAAGAGAAACAACTTGCTATTACTTAAGCCACTTGTAGTCAACCTTTGTTACTGATAAACTTTTCCTAACTAATGCCAATGACAAAGTAGGAAACAGGATAAACAAAACCACAAACAACCTCAGGGTATGGGCAATACGTTTGGGAGATTAAATGATGGCTACCCAACCCCTAGACCACATAAATATTCCCTGGTCTGGAAATAATAAAAGTTAAACTGAGTTATGGAAAAAATAAAATTGCATTTTTCGTTACATGAGTTTGTACACTAAGATTTATACTTACCAAATGGTAGGGAATTCCCTGCTGGTGCAGTGGTTAAGAATCCGCCTGCCAATTCAGGGGACATGGGTTCGAGCCCTGGTCTGGGAAGATCCCACGTGCCGTGGAGCAACTAAGCCCGTGAGCCACAGCTACTGAGCCTGTGAGCCACAACTACTGAGCCCGTGTGCCACAACTACTGAAGCCTGCACGCCTAGAGCCCGTGCTCCGCAACAAGAGAAGCCACCACAATGAGAAGCCCGCGCACCGCAACAAAGCGTAGCCCCGGCTCACTGCAATTAGAGAAAGCCTGTGCGCAGCAGTGAAGACCCAACGCAGCCAAAAAAAAAAGATTTATACTTACCATGTGGTAACTGTCATCTGACTGAAAATGTTATTCCTGTCTTACCCTTTGAAGTCTTACTACCACTCTAAACAGTACTCATGGTCATTCTCGGAAAATTCACTTCTATTCCACATTTCTTGATAGAAATCACCATTCTTTCTCCTCCCAAACTTGAAGGCTTGAGGTTGTCCTTCACTTTTCCCTCTTTTTCATCTCCTTCCCTCTTTTGACATCTGATCTATTATTTCTTGCTTTTCTTTCATCTCTCTCTCCTCTCCCACTCTCTCCCCACCCTCTTTGTCCACTTGCCTCCCTCTCTTTCCCCCTTTCCTTCTTGAAGCCTTCCATTATTGGGACTGTTGACATTTTTAGTACATTAACTCCTCCCCACAGTGGAGCTGCAGCTCCATCAAACCTGATCTGTGGAGGGAGGTGTTTGGACAGACTGTCCCAGAGAAAACGACTAAAAATGCTGGATACTATTTTAAAACAAACACAACTTCTTAAAACCATCAAAGAGATGACAAGATAGTGAGGAATTACTGGGCCAAAGCCAAAGAGAATGTGGAATCTCAGAAAGGAAGAGGGAGCTCTGAAGTCTCCTCTTTTCGAGGGCATATGCCAGATGTGGCAAACATGAGCTGCAATTTCACAGCCGCTTGGGGTCTAGAGTAAAGAAGTCAAAGGTCAGGGTCATGCAACGTGGGAAGTGGTATTAGTTTGCTCGGCCTTCCATAACAAAATGCCACAGACTGGGTGGCTTAAACAACAGAAATTTATTTTCCCTGCAGTTCTGGAGGCTAGAAGTCTAAGATCAAGGTGCCCATAGGTTTGGTTTAATTCTGAGGCCTCTCTCCTTGGCTTATAGCTGGCCACCTTTTCTCTGTGTCTTCGCACGGTCTTTCCTCTGTGCACGTGCATCCCTGGTGTCTTCTTCTGTGTCCACATTTCCTCTTAATAAAGACACCAGGCAGATTGTATTACAGCCACCCTAAGGACTTAGTTTTAACTAAACATCTCTTTAAAGTCCCTATCTCCAAATGCAGTCACATTCTAAGGTGCTTGGTGTTAGACTTCCAACACGCAAATCTGAAGGTGACTCAATGTAGCCCAGGAGTACAGTATAAAACACTCCCATAACACTAGGCCCCCTCTGATGAGGGACAACCAGAAGTAAACAACCCTTCCACCCCATGTCACCATGGGGCTGCCTGCGTGGAAGTTTGCCTGAGTGATGGGTAATGGGGTGTAGGAACTGTCTCTGAGAAGCCATAGCCCCAGGCCTGCTCTCACATGTTGATTAGCAGCCCCAGTTCATATCATCTGCATGGTTCAGAAAGCCTCATGAGCTTAGTTTAAATTGTTCCTGGGGCTTCCTTGGTGGTGCAGTGGTTGAGAATCCGCCTGCCAATGCAGGGGACACGGGTTCGAGCCCTGGTCCAGGAAGATCCCACATGCCATGGAGCAACTAAGCCCGTGCTCCACAACTACTGAGCCTGTGCTCTAGAGCCTGCGAGCCACAACTATTGAGCCCACGTGCCACAACTACTGAAGCCCACGTGCCTAGAGCCCATGCTCCGCAACAAGAGAAGCCACTGCAGTGAGAAGCCTGCGCACTGCAATGAAGAGTAGCCCCTGTTTACCGCAACTAGAGAAAGCCCACACACAGCAATGAAGACCCAACACAGCCAAAAATAACTAAATAAAATTAATTAATTAATTAAAAAAAAAGAGTTATAAATTGTTCCTGGCATGGTAGTGTTGACGTAAAGCAAATAGACTGCCAGATATTTCTCCAACAAAGATGGGTTTATTCAGGATCACCAGAGAACTGCAACTGGGGGCCTGTGAATATGGTGAGCCATGTGTAAGTTCCCACACAGCAAGGGAAGGAAAAGATTTTATAGAGAGGAAAAGGAAGTTGGGAGGGCTAGAGTAAACAAGGAGTCCATGGCTTTTCATTGGCTGAGTCATAGCTAGGAAAGAAATCTTTCCTCTTCCTGTTGGGCTCTGCTATGGACACAGTGAATGAGAGCTCCCCCTTCTGGTCTCAAGATTCTTATTTAATTGAGGTTTCTATTTATTAATTTTTTACAGTAGTGCCTCTAAATGGTTGGCAGGAACAAAGGTAAATCTTCTTTAGAGAAATGTGATTTCATCTTAAACTTCAAAGAATTCCCATAAGTCATTTTGCAAAAAATAAGCACCTCACATTAAAAAAAAAAATCTAAGCATACACAGAGAAATCCAGTCACAGTGGATGAGAAACAGGATAAATAACAGACAGAATGAACAGACGTGCAAAGTCTTCAGATATTGGAATTACCAGACAAGGATTAAAAAATAACTATGATTATCATGTTTAGAGAAATAAAATACTAGCTTGAAACCACCTGCAAGGAACAAGAAATGCTTTTTAAAAAAAATACCTAACTGGGAATTCCCTGACAGTCCACTGGTTGGAACTCAGCGCTTTCATTACCAGGGCCCTGAGTTCCATCCCTGGTCGGGGAGCTGGGAATCCCACAAGCTGCACGGCGTGGCCAAGGAAAAAAAAAACCTAACCAGATTTGAAATATAAATAGAACTTATAGAAATAAAAAATACAATAATTAGATTTTTTAAGGTATTTCATATGTTTTAAACATACAGAAAATTTGAAAGAACACCTGTATACTACTACCTAGATTCAACAATTGTTAACATTTTATCATAGCTCTGTTATAGTTTTTAAATTTGCTGAACCATTTAAAACTAAATTGCAGACATCATAATATTTTACCCCTAAATATCTTAGAATGCATCTCTGAGAAATAAAAACCACTTTTTCATAACTACAATGTTATCTCATCTAAGAAAATTAATAATTGCCTAATGTCATCTCATATTGAGTCTGTATTAAAATTTTCAGTTTGCAGAAAAAAAGTTTTCTTTTAAAAAAAAATCTCTACCTTTATTTCCCAAAGATGCCTTAAACTTATTTTATTTTATTTTACTTTTTGGCTGAGCTGCATGGCATGCAGGATCTTCCCTGACCAGGGATGGAACCCGAGCCCCCTGCAGTGGAAGTGCAGAGTTTTAACCATTGGACCACCAGGGAAGTCCAAAAAAAAGATATTTATGGCTGTTTTCTTTTCGTTTTTTGTTTTTTTATAACTAGGATCCAATGAAGGCATTGATTTTGCTGTTTTCCTTTTCACTCCCTTTTCATCTAGAACAATCCCCTTGCCTTCTCCCTCTTCCACTACCTGCCTGCCCCCGCCCATGACATGACATTTTGAAGAGACCAGTATGGTTGTCTTGTGAATGCCAATATTCCGGATTTGCCTAAGTGCTTCCTTATAGAGGCCTTTAACTTATTTCTTGATCTTTCTTGTAGTCTGGAAATTAGGCCTAGAAGTTTGCTTAACAATTTTGCCAAGAATGTGTCATAGGTGATGCTGTGTATTTCCTAACATATCACATTAGGAATATAAAATATCAGGCTGCCCCATTCTTAGTAATATTAATTAACTTTGATCTCTCGGTTGAGGTGATGATTGCCAGACATCTTCCCCAAAATGAAATTTAAAAATCCCTGGACAGTTTATCAGCTTCTTATAAAGTCAAACATGCACTATACAATCCAGCAATTCTACACCCAGGTATTTTCCCAAGAGAAGTGAAAACTTAAGTTCACACAAAAACTTGTACATGAGTTGATAGTAGTTTTATTCATAATGGCCCCTAGCTGGAAACAACCCAAATGCCCTTCAACTGATGAGTGCAAAAATGATTGTGGTACATGCTTACAACTGAATTATATTCAGCAATAAAAAGGAATGAAATACTGATACAGGCAACAACATGGATGAATTTTAAATGCATTATGCTAAGTGCAAGAAGCCAGACTCAAAAGGCTCTACCCTGTATATTCTATTTACATAACATTCTGGAAATAGCAAAAAACATAGGAACAGAAAACTCTAACCCTAAACCAAAATACCAGTTTTTTTTTTTTTTTTTTTTTTTTTTTGCGGTACGCGGCCCCTCACTCCGGACGCACAGGCTCAGCAGCCATGGCTCACGGGCCCAACCGCTCCGCGGCATGTGGGATCTTCCCGGACTGGGGCATGAACCCATGTCCCCTGCATCGGCAGGCGGACTCTCAACCACTGCACCACCAGGGAAGCCCCAAAATACCAGTTTTTAAATCTCATATTGAGAGACAGAAGTTTCCAATGACCAACATATTCCTACACCACTCTCCTGGTATGAAGGAACCTGGAAAGTTTAAGTATCACTCAGAAGGATTCTAGGTAAAGGTAAAATCAGAACAAAGGAAGTAGAAGAATATTTCATCATGCTCAGAGTGAAGCTTTATGAATGGAGCAGATTCTGACAATTACCTAATTAACACCCGTTCCCCTCCTTCTTCCTAAAAGCACCAGACTTTAGGGAGGTGTCCACCTTCCTCCACAAAGCCATATGCTTTACTAAACCAGTTATGTTTATCTCATATCCCTTGGCAGGGACAGCTTCAGGAACAGAATTGTGACTCAATTCAGACCGATGAATTTTGAAGGAAAGTCTCTCAAGGGACTTCTAGGAAATGTTTTCTTTCTCAATTAAAAAAAAGAAAAAAAAGGCAGAAGAGATAAGTTGGCTCTTCTTCCTCTGGATGTTATTATATCTGGATGTGATGCTTGGAACTGCTGCAGCTTTCCTGCTAACAGCTCAAGACAAAGCTCAGACAGATGAGGGAAAGTCAAGAGAGAAGCAGGCCTGGAGCCCTGTGGTACTGGGCATAGACACTGCCCTAACTTTTATTATTTAAGCCAGCTGAGTAGGAATTTCCTGATAGAATACATAATACTTAATGCCTGTCCCACAACGTAATATACCTTTTTTGGTGACAGTAACACTCAGCCCACCTGAAAGATGAAAAAATAACTAGATATTTTTATTCTTTGGATTTTCTTTTTATATTTGCAGTATACACCACTCCTCAACCTTCCTGTCAGCTCCTTTTGTTTAGGTTCAAATCTCATCCCTTACATTACAGACAGTTCTAGTTTTAAGGTAGTCAAATTCATCACTTTTTTGCCTTTATGGTTTGTGATTTTATGTTTCCTTTAAGAAAATTTTTCCCTTCCTTGATCAGAACCTTCTGATCCACAACTTCAGGGCTTTCCAATCACCTTCTGGCCTATGTGAATGGCACCCCCTGGAGTACTAAGTGCATGGCATCCCCTCCTTGAGTTGTGCAAAGCAGTTTGACTTAAAGTCATTAAGAGAAGCCCCTATACATATGCTATTATGAAAATTGCAAAGTTTTGCTCTTCTTACTTGATCTTGAATAAATCTGTAATTTATTTTTGTATCTGATATAGGGTTAGGATCTAATTTTATTTGGTCCCAGGGTCATTGATTGTTTAGTCCACCTTTCCCTCACTGATCTGTAATGTTGCTTCTGTCACAGTGTCCATATACGTTTGTGTCTGTGTCTGGAATCTCTATTCTGTACTCTATTTGTCTATTCCCCACCAATACCACACAGTCTTAGTTACTGTACCTTTATAATAATTCTTGATATCTCATAGGCAACACTTCCACCTTGTTCTTCTACTTTAAAAGTGTCTTGATTATTGTTGATCCTTTGTTTTTGAATTTTAAAATCACCTTATTAAAATACTGGAGAAATCCTGTGGGATTTTGATTGGAATTACACTGAATTTATTGATTAATGTATAGAAAATTAGTATCTTTATAACATTGGGTCTTCCTATACATGAATATAATTTAATTATTTAATTACATAGGCATTTAATGACTATCAATAAAGTTTATTATTTTCTTTATAAGACCTTGTGAATTTTTCTTGATCTATACTTAACGTATTTTATATTTTTAGTTGCTATTGTGAATGGGATTTTTTTTTTTAATTTGTTTTTGACTGCGTTGGGTCTTTGTTGCTGCGTGCGGGCTTTCTCTAGTTGTGGTGAGCAGGGGCTACTCTTCGTTGTGGTGCACATGCTTCTCATTGCGGTGGCTTCTCTCATTGGGGAGCACGGGTGCTAGGCTTGCGGGCTTCAGTAGTTGTGGCACGCAGCCTCAGTAGTTGTGGCATGCGGGCTCTAGAGAGCAGGCTCAGTAGTTGTGGTGCATGGGCTTAGTTGCTCTGTGGCATGTGGGATCTTCCTGGACTAGGGTTCTAAGCCGTGTCCCTTGCATTGGCAGGTGGATTCTTAACCACTGCACCACCAGGGAAGTCCCGTGAATGGGATATTTTAAAAATTACAGTTCCAAACTATTTGCTGCTCATCTTTAGGAACACAGTTTTAAAATATGCATTTTAGTTTTATATCCAGAAATGTCCCTGAACTCTTTTATTGGTTCAAAAATTTGTGTTTGCTTAGATTTTTCTATGTAAATAGTTATAGAGTATATAATAACAATTTTTTTCTTCTTTAAAAATTTTTAATATATTCTTTCTTGTCTTACTGCTAAGGCTAGGACTTCTAGTATATCACTGAATAGAAATAGTGATAGAGTGCACACTTATCTTGGTTTTTTTTTTCTTTTTGCCGTACGCGGGCCTCTCACTGTTGTGGCCTCTCCCGTTGCGGAGCACAGGCTCCGGACGCGCAGGCTCAGCGGCCATGGCTCACGGGCCCAGCCGCTCCGCGGCATGTGGGATCTTCCCGGATCGAGGCATGAACCCGTGTCCCCTGCATCGGCAGGCGGACTCTCAACCACTGCGCCACCAGGGAAGCCCACTTATCTTGTTTTTGACTTTAAATGTTTTATTATTAGCTATAAAGCTGTTTACTCTGTGTTTTTAGTAAATATACTTTATTAGGTTAAGCAAGTTTTTTTCTCTACCTAGAGCATTAAGGATTTTTTTTTTTAGTTTTGTTTTGTGAAAGGATATTGATTTATACCAATGTTTTTCTGTATCTGATCACATGGATCAAATGGTTTCTCATATTTAATTTATTCTACTATCGTGATTGCATTGAAAGATCTTTTTACTGTAAAATTACACCTTCATTCCTGAATAAATCTGATTAAAAAATAAATGTGTACATGTATGTACATATGTGTCTGTGTTATTGGATTTCTAAATTTTGGTTCAGTATAACATTTTTATCTCCGTTAACCATAAGTGAGGCTGAGCTTTCATTTACTGCTTTGTTTTCAGAAAGAGCTATTTGTCCCTTTTGTTTCTTTTTCTGGAATAATTTGCATAAGTTTGGGATCATCTGTTTCTTTTCTTCTTCTTCTTCTTTTTTCTTTTTTCTTGGTAGAAGTCACCTGTAAAGTCATCTGGGCCTCGTTGTTTATTTGTGTGGTGAAGTCAATTTTGTTAATTTTCATAAGTCTACTCATAGTTGAGTCAATTTTGGTAAATTTTATTTTTCCAGGAAACTGCCATTTATCTGTTTCCTAATTTATTGGCATAATGTTCATAATATTCTCTTAGTTTAAAAATCACTGTATCTGCTATCTTCCTTTTTTTCTTAATCTAATTTGTAAAAGGATTTAAATTTTACTTGTTATTTCAGAGAACCAGCTTTTGTATTTTGTTTTCTATTTTATTTATTTCTGCATTTTCCCCTTCAAATTTCCCTAGGTTAACTCTGCTGTTTCTTTATTAACTTCTTGATTAGTTATTGAGCTGTTCATTTTCTAGCCTTCTCTAATATAACCAGTTAAGGTTATAAACTTTTACTTTAGGCACTGTTAAAACTGCATTCCACAAATTCTGATATGTATTTCCATGACAATTCAGTTTTAAATATTTCTCTATTTCCATTTGTTTCTATCAACTTCCCTTTGCCCTTCCAGACCCACTCACTTCCTCCCCTCTCCACCCTGCTCTCTGCCCCACAGGCTGTTGTGTCCTCTGTCTTCCAGCTGGGTTCTGCTAGTGGGAATTCCTGGCAAGAGATGGTAGAGGAGAAGGAAAACGAGGTCAGGGTATTTATTTTCCTGGTCTCTTCTCTGTGAGATTGCTGGTTACATCCCTTGACAGAAGGTCACTGCTTCTTAAAAGATGGCCTGTTCTGCAAATAAGATTCTCTTTTGGTATTCCAGTAACTCCTCTATCTCCTGTCCCTTTGGACCTAGAGGTTGTGACTGTTCCACTGTTTCTAGTCCCAGATCCTCCATTGTCCCTTGATTCCCATATATCCTGCCCACATCTTTAAAATTTGTTTTTTAAAAATTGAGTGACCATCTGTTATCTGTTGGAACCCTGAATGATACACCACTTTTATTTTGTCTTTGGTCCACGACTTATTTAGAAGTTTGTTTTTAATTTCCAAGTATGTGAGTTTTTTAAAAGTTATTTTTTTAAAACTAACTTCTAATTTTTAACTGATCAATATTTAGAGAACATGTTCTATATCATCATGATTCTTTGGCATTTGTTGAGAATTGCTTTGTGGTCAATTTTTATTTTGTTCCACAGGTGCTTGAATAGAATAATTATTTTCTGTATCTTTATTACTTTTGCCTGATAGATGGGGGTTGTATAATTGTATGTTTGTCATTTCTTCTTTAAAAATTAATTTTTCTTTATACACACTTGAGATCATGTTACTAGATGCATACAGATTTAGAATTATTTTATCTTCCTGGTGATTTGTTCTTTTTGTCATTGACCGCCCCCCCCCCTTATCTCTAATGATACATTTTGCTTTAAAGCCTATTTTGTCTGAAATGAATATAGTTACTCCACCTTTCATTTCCTTAATAGTACTTCTGCATGTCTTTTTTACTTTTCCCTTAATATTTCTTTATCCTTATGTTTTAGGTATATCTTGTATCAACAGCATATAGTTGGATTTTTTTTAAGCTACATAATCTAATTATCTGGTTTTTAAATAAAAGAAATATTGTCATTTTAGCTTACAATCAAAGTATAGTACATTTAGGATTCAAGGGATTTGGATTCCAGTCTCTACCCCACCGTTGTGTGACCTTGAGCAACTCTTTCAAACTCTCTCTCAGGACAGTAGTGATAAAATAGAAGTGTTGAATCAGATTATCTTGAATATCCCCTCTAGCTCATTTACTGTCATTCCCTTCAATTACAGTAACATGTTACAAATTGATTTGCGACAGGGACTCTTAAAACCAGACCTAAAAATAAAAACAAAATCCTAGTGCAATTTGGTGAAAGAATTCAGATAGTAACTGATGTTTAGCTTTGGGTATTTGCTCTTTGTCATCTAAAACTTTAATTTTCCGTCATTCAATGTATAATACTTTTGCAGTTCAATTTTCTGAGGATAATCCATGTTTTTTAAAGAACATATTTTCCATGATTTGGGGGATATATATAAAAATATATTTTCTTGTGATTCTAAAGGTCTTTCATATTCTTTTCTTTCTTTATAAATTTATTTATTTATTTTTGGCTGTGTTGGGTCTTCGTTGCTGCCCACGGGCTTTCTCTAGTTGTGGAGAGCAGGGGCTACTCTTCGTTGCGGTGCATGGGCTTCTCATTGCGGTGGCTTCTTTTGTTGCGGAGCACAGGCTCTAGGTGCGCAGGCTTCAGTAGCTGTGGCATGCAGGCTCAGTAGTTGTGGCTCGGGGGCTCTAGAGCACAGGCTCAGTACTTGTGGCTCACGGGCCCAGTTGCTCTGCAGCACGTGGGATCCTCCTGGACCAGGGCTGGAACCCATGTTTCCTGCACCGGCGGGAAGTCCCTCTTTCATATTCTTTAACAATCCAAAACTGATTTTCAAGGTTTTGTTATTAGTTTCCTGCCTCCTTTTCTTTTAGCCTACATTTTAATTTCTACAAAATCTTTTCTAGAGTTGTGGATACCATGATCTTTACCAGTTTTTCAAAAGATTAATCTAAAAATGACATCACTATATCTGAACCCTAAGACCTTGGAAATAAACCTACAGATCTCATTGTTAGTCTCTCCATTTAATGGAGGTACAGAAATAACTGCATCTAGTTTTTGTAGAGAGACTATTTTATTTGGAACCCCATTTTGCATGGTTGGCTATAGTGACACAGACTTTAGGATTAAGGCCTTTAGGAAGGAAGAGGTCACACTGTTTCTTGCTTTGGTTTTCACCTCCATTTTTGCACCTTTGTGTTAATGTGAACCAAACAGCTTCCCAAATCTACAACTGGTTCCTGGGCTTCCTCAACCCACCTAGAAAACTGCAGCAACCTAGGAGGTTGTCATTTAACTGACAATACTCTTGGTTAGGAGTCTGCTTTCTTATACACCAATCATATAACCCTATGGTTACTTTGATTTAACTTGGTTATTTTTTAATTCATCCCAATAGCGCATTTACAGACTCTTAGGATGGGTCAGTTCTCCAGATGACTCATCTCATCTTTTATTGGGCCATTTTTCTGTGTAGATGCAAAATATGTGGGTGGGAGGTGGGAGGCTAGAACCTAAACTGAGTCTCTTTATGTTCAAGGTGGGTGGATCACCAAATTTGAGTGTACTCCTGTAATTGTTTTTTAAAGTACTTTAAATCATATAGTTAACATACTAATATCACCTCTGTTTAAAAATAAAGGATAAAAACCCCCTCAAGGTCCGCTTTCACCATGCCCTCCATTGCTTACCTCTCTTAGAGGTAACCATTATTGTTTTGAGGACACCTTTCCAGTGACCTTTCTATACATTTCTTTCCTATACTGTATATACATATACACATTTTTTTCCTTACATAAATGACACCTTCTCATTTTATAGGTGAGGAAACTGAGACCTTGAGGGAAGCTGTGTTGCAAATTTATTGAAGGAAAGTGGACTGGACCATGGGTTCTGGTATTTTACTTCTGATGCATGGGCTGCCGCACTAATCAATTAGTTTAGAGGCTGGGGAGCAGGTGCGAAAGTCGCTTTAGTGCAACGATGTAGGATTTGTATTTTGATAGGAGTTGCAGGAAACCTAGCAGAGGGCTCTGGAGTTGCAAAAACAAAAAATATACTGTCATCGGCAGTTGGGTCTGTTAATAAAGCTTGTGAAGCTGAAACGCAAATAGCCTACTACCTACCAAGCCCTTCGGAAACTTAGGAAGCAATTTCGCGTCTCTGAGACTAGCCTTAGAGCTTGGAGAGGAAGGCACCAGAGGTTGCAATGAAGGATGCGGTGGCGGACAGCAACCGAGCAGCCAGCCAACCCAGAGAGCAGAATGCTCTCCCTGACCGATCTGGAAGTGCGCCTGCGCAGGCCGCCACGGGGGGCCGGGGTGGGCGGGGCGGAGCTTGGGGGCGGTCAATGAGCCTGCGCAAACCGTGCGGCGAGGTGGGGGAGGGCGTTCCGTGTGTGTCTGTGTTGTTGTTCGGCGGCAGCGGCGGCGGCGGTAAGATGGCTGCCCACGGGGGCTCCGCGGCGTCCTCGGCGCTGAAGGGGTTAATTCAGCAGTTCACCGCCATCACCGGTAAGAGACGCGGTTACCGGAAGGTGGAGAGTGGGGTCTGGAGCGGGCGGCCGGTCTGCCCTGGGCTTCCCTTTACCTTCATGCATTCCTCCCTCGGGCTTTACCCACAGCTCTCGTCCTCCCTCCTGAGGAAGAGGCGACGACGGCGTCGGGTCTCCGGGTTCAGGCGGGAGACACCCCCTTACCCCCGCGCACCCCATACCCTCGTTCTTGGTCTTCTCGCAGTGTGGAGGGAAACCTCCCCACCCCCTTTCAGCCCAGACCCGGGGAATGGGCCGAGCTCATCCTCCCCCGCCGGCCCGGGGACCTGGGGGCGGGAGAGGTGGGGGGCCGCACCCGGGCCACCGCCCTCCTCCTTCATCATCATCGCCTCTTCTCTGTGCAGCCTTGGGGTGCAGCGCATCCCCTCACCTCCTTATTCCGTTTTTCCTTGGCCAGGTCATTCTCCCCCCCGTCCCTGGCCTGCCCTTCCCCTTTCTGGGCCCCTCGGAGCCATCGCTGTGGCCCTGGCGTGTTCGGGCCCTCCCGCCTTAACGGCGAGGCTGGTGGGTTCGGCAGCGCCTTTACCGATCTCGGGGGATAGGCCGCCAGAAAGGGGGGGGTGCTGAGGAGTACCCTCCAGACTGAGATTTTAAGAGAAGAATGAGGGGGAACCCCCCCAGACCTTAATAGGAAAGGCCTGGAGGAATCCTCGGTGGCGTTTCCCACCTCCCCATTAAAAAATAATAAAGACTGAGACGATGGCGCCAGGGCCTCCTGCTGATAAAATAGGAATGACGGCAGAAACTTCTTTGAGACAAAATCAGTTTCTGGATGTCAGTATACCCCAAACCCACGGTTTTTCTTTTCCTTTGGACCCCTGCGAAGGGCACACGCAGATCCTCTTACTGCCTGGAGGAAAGGCCCTAAGCCGTTCTATGAATTCTCTCTGTCTTGTTCTCTGTGATGGTGCTGAACTTTTTTTGCATGAGTTATTAGAGGGCGGAGCAAATGATGAAGTTCTCTGTGGAGTGATTTGAGAGAAGAGTACTACATGTGCCTGAGTGTAATTTTGCCGTTCTAGTTTGTCATTTTGTAAGGAGGTCAGAATGTTAGCAGATCTATACATTATTTGGTAGTTTGTTAGATGCAGAGAACATTTCCATTTTCAATGTATCCAGAGTTTGACGTGCAAGATCTGGTTAAGTGAAATTTTATATTTTAACCACTGCCGGTTGTTTGCGAGTTGTCGTTTTATAGTTAAAGGTATTTTTAGTTTTTACTTTGCAGCGATAACTATATGTTTGATGCATTGTCTAGCCTGTGGGCATGAAACATCGAGTCAAAGTTGATAAAGTAAAATTTGTAACAAAATTGGGATGAGAATTGGAATAACTTTTCTTAATATTTAAAAATTGTGATTGGACTATTATATTAGAGATGTAATGCATTTCCCAGTGTCTAAGCAGATCATTATTGGGAAAATCAGAAAATTATTGTGTATATAAGTTAATACTGCTGTATTATGTTTATATAGAAAAATCTTTGTAGTGAATTACATATAGAAGTGATTATCATTATCTTTTCTTTAGATTTTCTAGAGGTGGTTTAAGATGCCACCTATTTCATTCCAGTTTTTTATGCTAACTACCACTTTAGGAACTCGGATTGTTTTAGTCTCACATTATTCCTTCTAATGCAACATTTTTGGTAGGTGTAGACAAAACCCAAAATGTGGTGAGATGAAGTGACTCACTTAATTGCTTTAATTCTGTTTCTGTGTGCCAGTCTTCATGGCTTGTTTCCTGGTCACAGGCCCTTCTATTCCTGAATCAAGTTGGAGACCCTCAGTAGACAGTGGTATCTGGAGGTCTGTAAAAGCGAAAATACCTTAGATTCTTCTTAATGTATTATGGATTTATAATAATGATTTTTTACAAGATAGTAATTAAATATTAGAAACACATGATTGACCTCTTTATTCCCTTTCATATATCCTAAAAAAATTTGTGTGTGTGTGTATATATATATATATGTATATATATATATGTATACGTATATATATATATATATATTTTTGGCTGTGTGGCATATGGTATCTTAATTCCCCGACCGGGGATAGAACCCGTGCCCCCTGCAATGGAAGCGCAGAGTCTTAACCACTGGACCACCAGGGAAGTCCCCACTAATATTTTAAATGGTAGTATTTATGACAAAAAGGTATTTGAAATTTATTTATTGCTAGATGAATGAAACTGACCTTAAGAGTTTATGCTCTCATTTCAAAAAGATTTTACTTACTTGGAAGCCCAACATTGTGGTAAAAGCAATGCATTTTCAAAAATGTGAGTCTTACCTTTTCTGTGGCATTTAGAAGTAGAAGAGAAAATTGAAAGAATTTTAACTTTTATTTCTCACTAAATAGAACAGATCTCTCACACTCTCTCTCTATATGTGAGTATGAAGTGATGACTCTGACTTTTAAAAAACATTAAAAAGATATCACATGAAATAATTTTGAAAAAAGAAACACTAATTCATTCTCACAATAGCAATATTATTTATTTCACATATTATCTTCCAGTTCTTGTTTACATACTTATTTTTATTTTTTAAATTACTTTTAAATTATTTTTACATTGTGGATCATAATGTACATAATTTAGAATTCTGAAATTTTCAATTAACGTTACATCGTAAACATTTTTCCTATGATTAAACCCTTTGATAAGCAGATAGCCAAGGGAAGTGATGGTCTTTGAAGTGGTCACACTGAGAAGCTATGTACCTTTACCATTGATGCCATTAGCATTATTTCAAGCTACATAGAAATCCAGTCCTGTTATTTTATAGTCTACCACATTTTACAGTATTACTCAGTTTGATCTCCCTTGATGCTCTCATACATGGCTTAGACTGCTGACTGCTTTCAGAAGTTATATCAGTTCTCAAAACCTGAGGAAAGAATGTGCCACTGGATCTGAAGGTAATTCCAAAAGAGCAGTTTTTTAAAATGTTTTGAACCACGGCAGTATCCCATTAACACCAACTTGGACTGACATCCAGCCACATGTATACAAAATGCATAGATGTAATCAGAATAATTCATGAGATGAGGGATATATAGATGCTATAGAATAGGTAGAAGTAAATACACAATCAGAAGGTAAGGCCAAAAAGTGAGGGAATAGAAAGTGAGGCTGAGAAGAGTACAAGTGGTTGCTAGTGTAGCATTCCATAAAGCTTTGTGTATAGTAGGCATTCACGGACTTAATGAAATTATAGAACCCCTTTAGTTTAATCTTTTTTAAAATTGTTGAATGAATGCATATTTGTTAAATTAGAAACTCTTGGTGTTTGTTGTATTTGGATTTGTAGTCAACTTCCATTTTCTTTCTACAATACATTTTTCTTGGGTTAGTATTAAAGTGTATTTAAGTTCTCTGTGTCAAGAAAGGTAGTTGCAAGTGATCTAGTTATTAAAACTCTTCTGGAATTTTAAGAACTATTTCAAAAGGTGTTAATGAAGTTTGAGCAGAAATTAGGGAGGGAATAAATTTTTTTGAGTTGCGAGTAGACTCTTACTAGTAAACTCAGTATTTATTAATAGACTACTATGTGCCAGGCATGGTTCAGATCTTGGGGATACTACCATGAGCAAGACATGGTGTCTGTCCTCAAAAAGCTTAAAGGTTAATGGGAATACAGACACATAAATGGGTATTGTAATACATTGGGATAATGGTAAGGAGCTGTTACTGTAGCATAAATGAGGGAGGTCAAGAAAAGCTTCCCAGAAGAAATAATTTCTTAGCTAAAACCTGGAGGGGAGCTGTTTCTGGCAGGAGAAACATGTTCAGAGACCTGGAGGAAAGAGGGACAGGCATACATATGGAGACAAGAAAGGAGAGACAGTAGGTTGAGGGAATTGATGATAATTCCAAATGAAGAGAGCATAGCTTGTGTGAGATGCAATAAATGGGGCTGAAGAGATAAGAGGGTACCAGATTAGGAAGGGCCTTGTAACTCATGTTAAGAAATCTTGGCTTTATTCTGAATGTAGTGGGGAGTCAGTGAAAAGTTTTCATTAGGGGAGTGACACAATCATATTTGGTTTTTTCAGAAAGAGCTACTTGGCCATAGGTGAGAAGAGGTAGGCATAGACATCTATAGAAGACTGTTGCAATAATTGAAGATGCTGGTGTCCTGAAATAAGTTAGTGGCAGAGAAGTGGACTCTGAAAGGTAAGGGAAGAATTCAGAGGAGTCAGAATGAAGCTTAGGATTCTGTTTTGGATGTCTAAGTGTATAATAATACAATTTGTGAAGGTATGGAATAGTAGCAGAGGTTTGGGGAGATGATTAGTTCAGCTTAGGTAAGTTGCTGCCTGTGGGACTTCCAAATGGAGCTGTTCAGTAGGGAAATGAATATTTGGGTCTAGAAAGAAGAGTGACATCTGATGAGTCATATTGATGGCAGTTGAAGCTATAAAAGTGGATGTGTCCTTTGTTCCAGGACACAAAGCTGAAGGAACACTAACATCTAACAGACGGTAAAGAAGAAAGTACAGAGAAGGATCGGAAGAAACCAAAGATGTAGGAGGAAAACCAGGAGAATGTGATGGTACTTCAAACATTAGGAGTAGGGTAATATGTCAGATATTATGTAGGCACTTTGGGAAACCAGAAATCATTGAATATTCACAGATTTTTCTTGGTTAGGGTTGGAAGACATCTTAGAAACCATATTGACCCATTTCTGAGTTAAAATGAGAAATTGAAGGCCCAGAGAAGTAAAGTGAGTTAGGGTTATATGTATAGGTCAGTGCTTCTCAAATTTATTTGTAGGAAAGGACTGCCCCCCCCCTTAAAAAAAAATCTTCATAGACCAATACTTTTAATTTTTCTTTTTTTGGGGGGGTGCTACGCCACACGTGGCTTGTGGGATCTTAATTCCCCAACTAGGGATCGAACCCGGGTCCTCAGCAGTGAAAGGAGGGAATTCCCCAGAGACTAATGCTTTAGTAAAAATGCAATAAAAATTAATTGTTTTAAAAAATGAAATAAAAAGAACACATACAAAATGTAAACCCAAATTCTGTTAAAATAAAGGGTATAATTTGCATACAGTAAAATTTAACCTTTTTAGTGTAGAGTTAAAGTTTTCATAAGTGCATACAGTCGTAAAACCACAATAAAGATGCAGAACAGTTCTTTTTTTTTTTAAATAAACTTATTTATTTATTTTTGGCTGCATTGGGTCTTGCTGTGTGCAGGCTTTCTTTAGTTGCGGCAAGCAGTGGCTACTCTTCGTTGCGGTGCGTGGGCTTCTCATTGCGGTGGCTTCTCTTGTTGCGGAGCTCGGGCTCTAGGCATGCAGGCTTCAGTAGTTGCGGCACATGGGCTCAGCAGTTGTGGCTCACAGGCTCTAGAGCTCAGGCTCAGTAGTTAGGGCACATGTGCTTAGTTGCTCTGCAGCATGTGGGATCTTCCTGGACCAGGGTTGGAACACATATCCCCTGTATTGGCAGGCAGATTCTTAACCACTGCACCACCAGGGAAGTCCCCAAGATGCAGAACAGTTCTATCCTCAGAAATTTCCCCCCGCCCCTTTGTAGTCAATCCCTCCTCTCACCTGTAGCCTAATCTTTTTGTCTGTTCTTTTCCAGAATGTCATCTAAATGGAATCACAGTATGTAGTCGGGCTTCTTTTGAGTCTGGCTTCTTTTACTTAGCATACTGCATTTGAGATTCATTCATGATGTTGTGGTATGAGTAGTTCCTTTTTATTGGTGAATAATATTCCATTGTGTGGATATACTACAATTTGTTTATCCATTAAATGAATGGATAATTGTGTTGTTTCTTGTTTGGGAGATTATAAATAAAGCTGCCCAAAACATTAATGTACAAGTGTGTGAATATATGTTTTCATTTCCTTTGGATAAATAGTTAGGAGTGGGATCATATGATAGGTGTGTGACTTTAAGAAAGTCATACTATTTTCCTAAGTTACTATTGATACATACACCATTTTGCATTTTGTCTTTCTCTGACTGACTTACTTCACTTGGTGTGATAATCTCTAGGTTCATCCATGTTGCTGCAAATGGCATTATTTCATCCTTTTTTATGGCTGAGTAATATTCCATTGTGTGTATATACCACATCTCCTTTATCTGTTCCTCTGTCGATGGACATTGCTTCCCTGTCTTGGCTATTGTCAGTAGTGCTGCAGTGAACAGTGGGGTGCATGTATCCTTTCAAATTATGGTTTTATCCAGATATATGCCCAGGAGTGGGATTGCTGGATCATATGGTAGTTCTATTTTTAGTTTTTTAAGGAACTTCCATAGTGTTCTCCATAGTGCTTGTATATAAATTTTTAAAAAAATATTTTCTATTCCTCAATAGTTAAAAACTCCAGGTGGGAGACCAGTGAGGAGGTTGAACTTTCATCTTACTTCTTGCAACTGTTACCGACTCTCATTTCCTTGGTGGATAGTCTGGCTGGCTTTATTATCATTTCTAGGGGAAGTGTAGAACCAAAAAGTAACCACTTTGTGTCCCTGTCATTTCTGTGCTCTATCCCTGTGGGGCAAGAAAGGGTCTGTAGAGGGATTTTTTTCTTTTTAAAAAAAATCTCTGTGACTACCATACTTAGGTTCCTTGATAATAGTGAAGAGACTGTTCTTTCGGCATTGAAAATAGTGTAGAGAATAGGTATAAAGGACTACTAAAGTTTGAAATGTCTCTTGATTCTTCTTTCCAGCTGTGGTGGAAACAGGCATTACAGGTTTGGGGCTATTTTCTATATGAAGTCATTAAAGGAGAAAGAGTGTGAACTAAGAGGCAGCAGCAAGAAGATGGCCACTGATAAATTGGGTGCCACAAGCTGGCTTAATGCCTTTGGTGCCATTAGCAAGCTAAAGCAGATGGAAGAAAAGGTAGTGGATAAATAAAAAGTGCATGTGGTGAGAAACAGTAAAGTGGGACTTTGGCCATAGATATGGATTATGGGGTGTTATGGACTGAATTTTTGTGTCCTTCCCAAAATTTGATATTTTGAAATCCTGAGCCCCCAGTGTGATGTTATTAGGAGGTGGGGCCTTTGGGAGGTGGTTAGGTCATGAGGGTGGAGTCCTTATGAATGGGATTAGTGTACTTAAAAAGGAGACCCCAGAGAGCTATCTGGGCCCTTCCACCATGTGAGTACACACGGAGAAGACAACTGTCTTATCAACCAGGAAGTGGGCCTGCATCACACACCAAATCTACTGGAGCCTGATCTTTGATTTCCCAACCTGCAGAACTGTGAGAGATAAATGTTCATTGTTTAAGCCACCCAGTCTATTGTATTTTTGTTACAGCAGCCTGAACAAACTAAGACCCTGGGTTAGATTAAGCTATCCTGCTGCTACCTATAATATTGAGACCTCAAAATAAGCCCATGAACAGGTTTACAGGTAGTTTAAACCTGCAAGTTTCTTTTAAAGGCCCCCCTCCCCCTTTTAAAAAAGATTTGTTCTTCATTCTGAATATAATAAGAGAGAAGTTCAAATTTTTTACGGCTGACTCATCAAAAATTGTTATTACCTCTAAGTAAATAGGTAAAACTTGTAACTTGTTTAAATTTGTGTATCACTGTTCCTGTCCTCTATATCATTTAGCCCTCCTTACTTTTCCTTTGCCCTCTCAGTTAACCTTCTGTTCCTCTGTTTAGCTAAGTGGAAGTGTTATTGGCATTTTGGCTAGGACAGTTTCTTGTTCTGTAGGACTGTTCTGTTCATTGCAGAAGATTTAGCACTTGTATGAGTTTCCTGTGGCTGCTGTAACAAATTACCACAAACTGCATTGCTTAACACAGTTATTCTCTCAGTTCTGGAGGCCAGAAGTCTGAAATGAAGGTGTGAGAAATCTTTAGGGGAGGGGAGACATTTTCCAAGCTACTAAGGCACCCCTGGCTTCTCTCCACTAAATGCCAGTAGTGCTCCTATCCCCTAATCATGAAACATCAAAAATGGTGTCTCACATTTCTAGATGCCTCTACTACTTCCTGACATTAAGAACCACTGGAACCTTTAATTATCCTTCAGTTATCTTCTGTTTCTAAAACGATACACTTGGGACCTCCCTGGTGGTGCAGTGGTTAAGACTCTGTGCTCCCAATGCAAGGGGTCCGGGTTCGATCCCTGGTCAGGGAACTAGATCCCACATGCATGCTGCAACTGAGAGTTCGCATGCCACAACTAAGGAGCCCATGTGCCGCAACTAAGGAGCTGGTGAGCCATAACAAAGGAGCCCGCGAACCACAACTAAGGAGCGCTCCTGCTGCAACTAAGACCCAGCACATCCAAATAAATAAATAAATGTTTTAAAAAATGGCATATTCCTGGGCCCTACCCGGACCCTTCCAATTGGAGTGGGGGCAGGATCTACGTTTTAAAAGAGAAAAAAGATACACTAAGTGATAAAACAAGTGATAAACTAAGAATGCCTGATTATACAAGCACAGATAGCTCAGATAATTTGGCTTTATTTAAGAAAGTGAATGGTGTATTTTGCTTCTTGGGCCCCTCTCTAATACTGCCTTCTTCAGTCTTGCCAGGATTTAGCATGTGCTTCTTTTTTAAAAAATCTCATAAGTAGAGACCCCTTTTATGGAAAGCTCTTAGGTCACTATACTGACAAGCTCCAATGATGGAAGTTATCCTGTCAGATTGTCAACAGATATATGATACGCTGCCTATAGTTTAGATTCTAGCACTAAATGGTTAAGTGAGGATTATAGATAAGAATGGCAGTTCTCACTTTGTTATACAGCAGAAACTAACACACCATTGTAAAGCAATTATACTCCAATAAAGATGTTAAAAAGAGCAATTCTGAGCCTTGAGTGTTGACACCTTCTGCCCCCCAAAATATCACAGTTATTATTTCATTTATTATAGCTTTATTTTTGTCTTAAAGTCATTCTCGGTATAATCCCTTTTAATAAATTCTGTTTTAATCTATAGTTCAGTAGATCTCTGGAATACTCACCTATACTTTTTTTACATTTTCCTGTGTTTCTACATCAGCTCTTTTTTGGGGGGGCCACTTGCAGGACTTTAGTTCCCCCACCAGGGATTGAACCTGGGACTTGCAGTGCAAGGGCCAAGTCCTAACCACTGGACTGTCAGGGAATTCCCAGCAGTGGTCATTTTTAAGTTGAATTTCCTTATGAACAAATTTCAAAAGGAGTGAAGCAGCTGGGATTGGTTGCTATTATAGCAGAAGGGAGTTTCGATCCTGCATCAGCATGTTCTTTTTTTTTTTTAATATTTATTTATTTATTTGGTTGTACTAAGTCTTAGTTGCAGCAGTCGAACTCCTTAGTTGCAGCACGTGGGCTCCTTAGTTGCAGCTTGCTGGCTCCTTTGTTGCAGCACACGGGCTCCTTAGTTGTGGCTTGTGAATTCTTAGTTGTGGCATGCATATGGGATCTAGTTCCCCGACCAGGGATCGAACGTGGGCCCCCTGCATTGGGAGCGCGCGGAGTCTTAACCACTACGCCACCAGGGAAGTCCCAGCATGTTGTTTGTCCCTTTTGTGGTGCTTTAGTGCAGTGTGGTGAGCACCTAGAGAGACAAGAGCCCAAATGGTATAAACTCAGCCATTTAATTCTCTGAAAAGAAAAAGATCAGTAGGTGTCATTCAGAAGCTAGTTTTAGGGTTTATTATGGGGCAAAGATAATAGTTCATGTATCTCTTGCTGGAATAAGTAGCCAGAGTAGTTTACATACAGGAACCTTTTAATTTTCAGAAGCTGCTGTGTAGATAAATTAAAATGGTGGAGTACAATAGACACTGAACTTTTAGACTAGCATTTAAGAAATATAGTAATGTAACCAGTATAACTGGACACAATGTAAAAATATTAGAAAAGCACTGAAAACTTCAGGTTTTATGAGTAATGATATGGAAAATTTTCATCAAATTTGTGCTGGTTTTGCCCCAAGAGTCTGTATTTAATTACCTAACATACAGTTGGCTACTGGGATGTTTGAACAACTCCTTTCCCTCAAAAAGTTGAATTTGTTTTTATTTTTGTGTGTTGGGTCTTTGTTGCTGCGTGAGGGCCTCCTCTAGTTGCGGCAAGCAGGGGCTACTCTTCGTTGTTGTGCACAGGCTTCTCATTGTGGTGGCTTCTCTTGTTGCAGAGCACAGGCTCTAGGCGCATGGGCTTCAGTAGTTGTGGCACACGGGCTCAGTAGTTGTGGCTCACGGGCTCTAGAGTGCAGGCTCAGTGATTGTGGCGCCTGGGCTTAGTTGCTCCGCGGCATGTGGGATCTTCCCAGACCAGGGCTCGGACCCATGTTCTCTGCATTGGCAGGCGGATCCTTAACCACTGCACCCCAAGGAAGTCTGAGATTTCACTTTTTTAAAGTGTTTCCTAATGGTGAGAATGTAAGTCTGTATATACTAGAACTTGAGAACTTTTTATTTTTTTAATTATTTTATTTTTATTGAAGTATAGTTTTTACAATGTTGTGTTAGTTTCTGGTGTACAGCAAAGTGATTCAGTTATACATACGTATATATATATATATTTTCTTATTCTTTTCCATGATAGTTTATTATAAGATATTGAATATAGTTCCTTATGCTATATAGTAGGACCTTATTGCTTATTTTATATATAGTATAGAATTTGAGAACTTTTGGTTCAGCTTGACTGAGGACTTATGGAGAGAGAACTGGTTTGAGAAAAGTGAGAACTGGCCAGTTCAGTGAGTTTTTAAAGTCTGTAAGATAGAAGAGCTAGCAGAGACAAGGATAGAGATAAGGCCCTGTGGAAAAGTAGTATCTGTTCCTGTATATACTTTAGGGTGAGGAGGGAGGGGGAAGGTCCACAACTTAACAGGTGGGTATTTGGTGTGTTGTCAAGAAAAATGAGGGGACTGGGACTTCCCTGGTGGTGCAGTGGTTAAGAATCCGCCTGCCAGTGCAGGGGACACGGGTTCAAGCCCTGGTCCGGGAAGATTCCACATGCCGCGGAGCAGCTGAGCCCGTGCACCACAACTGCTGAAGCCCACACCCCCCGGAGCCCGTGCTCTGGAAAGAGAAGCCACCGCAGTGAGAAGCCCACGCACCGCAACTAGAGAAAGCCTGCATGCAGCAACGAGGACCCAACCCCAACGCAGCCAAAAATAAATAAATAAATAAAATTAAAAAAAAAAAAACGAGAAGAAGAATGATGGGACTGATTTTACTGCTGTCACTCTCCATATCGTACAGAGGCATGGCATTGTAAAGTACCACCAAGTGATCTGCCTAGGTTACAAAAACATCTGCACCTGGAGGGAGTGGTACAGAGGTGAGATGAAAGCAGAAGGGTATAAAATAGGAGCAGTTTATAAGGGCCAAATCTTGTGTGCAGCTCAAGAGAGATGAAAAGTTTTCCAGTCAGCAGTGCAGAACTGTTGAAACAGGGAGATAATCAAATTTACATTCTTTTGCAATATAGAAGGTATATCAAAAGGAGCATGACCAAGAGCAAAGAAATGTGATAGTTCATGTAAGAGATGTTGAAGGCATGAACAAAGAGTATAGCAGTGGACATAGAATAGTATGGATAGGGGTGTTGTTAATTAGATGGAAGCTGTAGGATTTGTTGGTTGACTGATGGGCTGTTTGCAGTTGAAGAGAGAATAGTGGAGGAAATTTTCTCAATTTTGAGTAATATATGAAGCCCTTTTTTTTTTTGCGGTACGCGGGCCTCTCACTGTTGTGGCCTCTCCCGCTGCGGAGCACAGGCTCTGGACGTGCAGGCTCAGTGGCCATGGCTCACAGGCCCAGCTGCTCCGCGGCATGTGGGATCTTCCCGGACCGGGGCACGAACCCGTGTCCCCTGCATCGGTAGGCGGACTCTCTCAACCACTGCGCCACCAGGGAAGCCCATATGAAGCCCTTTTAAAGAAAAAACATCCCTGGCCCTATGTAACTTAAATTACCATATATACCCAGATATAAGGCGCACTCCAAATAAAAGGCAATTCTGTATTTGTCCAGTTCCCAAAAAAGATTTTTGAGTAACATAAATATGTAAATTTCTGGAGATTTAAGTGAAATGATTGATGCTTTTTTATAATGTTACTTATTGAGTTAACATTAAATCACAACATTATATATTAATGCTTTTTTCCTGTCATGTTCCATGAAATAATTTTGTTCTGTTTTTGTTTTTTACTAGCATTTAGATATGTCTTTGTCAGCTTTCTGACAAAGCTGTAGCTGCTCAATATCATCTGAGAGTTTTTTGGAGCGTGTGATTTTCACTTTATGTTGTTTGAGATATAGCACATTTAAAATTTGTATATGATGCTTTCACTGGACATTTTATCTTAAGTTCATTTATCCTAAATACCCATTTGCTATTTGTGATTTCCACAGTGTAACCATATTGCTTTGTAAATGAAATTTAAAACATAAATATATGCGGTTTAAAATTCAAAGGATAGGGGAATTCCCTGGTGGTCCAGTGGTTAGGACTCGGCGCTTTCACTGCCAGGGCCCGGATTCAATCCCTGGTCAGAGAACTAAGATCCCACAAACGTGTGGCGCAGCCAAGAGGAAAAAAATTCAAAGGATATAGAAGGGTTGTTTTGGCTGAAGTCTGGCCTTTCTTTCCCCAGTGTACTAACTGGTTAGCTGAAGTACTATGAGATAGTTTTAGATCAGTTTATTAGATATTGATCACATGCAAGCGAACATGACGTTAGATGCTGGGGTACCAAGACAAAAATCAACCCCAGTGTTCAAGAAGCTCCTGCTCTTTTGGAGGAGCTAGAAAGTAAACAAGTATTTACTGCTTAGTAGTATGTCCATGTATGTAATAGAAGAGTATCACAGTGGAGTGAGTGGGGAGGAGGTAGTGTAGAGAATGCTTAGCACAGGAATTGAAAAAAGTAACACTTATGGTGACTCTTGAGCATGCATGAACTAGACGAAGGGAGAGATAAGGGGAATAAGGACTTTCCAAGCGTGTAATTTGGTGTGACTGTACTGAATTGCATAGGATGGAGAAGAGGAGAGGAAAAGCCAGAGAGATAAGCTGACGTCTGATCACAGAGGACTCGCCAGATCATAAGAACTTTGGAATTTATACTGTGGGTGTCAGAGAGCTATTAACTTAAACTGTGTGTGTGTGTTTGTATTTGTGTGTTATAAGCACACTTGTATTTTGGAACATAACTTCAGCAGCAAAGTGGAAGATAGAATGATGATCAGTTAGGAGCCTATTGTAGTAATCCAGGTAAGAAGAATTAAGGACTTGATTTTAAAGTCTTAGAGATAATAATAGAGAAGAGAAAACAAATGAAAGATATTAAGAGTCGAGTCAGCAGTTCATTTCTGGCAGTAGGACTAAACTAGAGAGATACCATGAATAACCCTCCCAAGTGAGGAAAATCCTGAATAAAATATTTTTAAAAATCTTTCAAAATGTATGATTGGGCTGGCAAGAAAGTAAAGAATATTCAGAAGCTAAAAATGAAATGAAATTGGAAATGAGATGTTAGCATGGTTTAAAGTAAGCTTTCACCCTGGTTGAATCTGCCCGAACTGGATGGCTTTGAACTTCTCTTTTGATGGCATCAGAGGGCACAGGAAACAAGCTTGCAGCCTTCCTAAGGAGAGGAATCTGAAAGGAGAACCTTCCCATACATGAAGCGGGGACCTTGGCATTTGGGGTGTGGCAGGAGAAATCTTCACTGAGAATTTATAACAAGGGTCCTTAAAGGGTCACATTTCCCATGTGGTTTCATAAAACTTCAAGTAAAGAATGTATTTTATTTTATTTAAAGAAATTTTTTTTAAGAACTAACATTTATTATTTTTGGCTGCATTGGGTCTTCGTTGCTGCTCACAGGCTTTCTCTAGTTGCAGCGAGCGGGGGCTACTCTTCATTGTGGTGCACAGGCTTCTCATTGCGGTGGCTTCTCTTGTGGAGCATGGGCCCTAGGCGCGAGGGCTTCAGTAGTTGTGGCACATGGGCTCAGTAGTTGTGGCGAGCAGGTTCTAGAGTGCAGGCTCAGTAGTTGTGGTTCACGGGCTTAGTTGCTCCGTGGCATGTGGGATCTTCCCGCATTCAGGGCTCGAACCCATGTCCCCTGCATTGGTAGGCAGATTCTTAACCACTGCACCACCAGGGAAGCCCCAAGAATGTATTTTAAATAGTCTCTGTTTGGTGATGCCTTCAGGTACCATACAAAATCTCTCAAGTTACCTTCTCTTAGGAGGGATGTACCTTCAACCCAGCCTTCAAAAATCTACAGATTAAAATTCCAAGCCACTTGAGATCATAGTCAAAAAAAAATCACAAAGTGCACAAAAAAACATTGCATAGTGAGCAAGAGCCAGCAGAAATGAGACAGTGACCTCTAGAGACTGCAGAAAGTTTATATTTTGTCTTAGTAATTCCAGTAAGTTTGATTAATATATTAGAAGAAATGAAAAGAAATGTGAGTATGAAGTAAGGGTCTCTGACCAGGCAGATTAGGAAACAAAAACCCCAGAACTTCTAGTTATAAAAAATTAACTAAAATTAAAAGCTCATGAACAGGTAAGAAACAAATTGGCACAGCATAGAATGAAGAGTTCTCACATACATCTAATTGGAGTTCCAGAAGGACATAAGTGTGAATGAAGGAGTAAGGCAATTTTTATTTATTTATTTATTTTTAACATCTTCATTGGAGTATAACTGCTTTACAGTGGTGTGTTACTTTCGCTGTATAACAAAGTGAATCAGCTATACGTATACATATATCCACATATCTCCTCCCTTTTGGGTCTCCCTCCCACCCTCCCTATCCCACCCCTCTAGGTGGTCCCAAAGCACTGAGCTGATTTCCCTGTGCTATGCGGCTGCTTCCCACCAGCTATCTGTTTTACATTTGGTAGTGTATATATGTCCATACCACTCTCTCATTTTGTCCCAGCTTACCCTTCCCCCTCCCATGTTCTCAAGTCCATTCTCTATGTCTGTGTCTTTATTCCTGTCCTGCCCCTAGGTTTTTCAGAACCCCCTTTTTTTTTTTTTTTGGATTCTATATATATGTGTTAGCATACAGTATTTGTTTTTCTCTTTCTGACTTACTTCACTCTGTATGACAGATTCTAGGTCCATCCACCTCACTACATATAACTCAATTTTGTTTCTTTTTATGGCTCAGTAATATTCCATTGTATATATGTGCCACATCTTCTTTATCCATTCATCTGTAGATGGACACTTAGGTTGGTTCCGTGTCCTGCCTATTGTAAATAGAGCTGCAATGAACATTGTGGTACATGACTCTTTGAATTATGGTTTTCTCAGGGTATATGCCCAGTAGTGGGATTGCTGGGTCATATGATAGTTCTATTTTTAGTTTTTTAAGGAACCTCCATACTGTTCTCCATAGTGGTTGTGTCAGTTTACATTCCCACAAGCAGTGCAAGAGGGTTCCCTTTTCTCCGCACCCTCTCCAGCATTTATTGTTTGTAGATTTTTTGATGATGGCCATTCTGACACGTGTGAGGTGATACCTTATTGTAGTTTTGATTTGCATCTTTCTGATGATTAGTGATGTTGAGCATCCTTTCATGTGTTTGTTGGCAATCTGTATATCTTCTTTGGAGAAATGCCTCTTTAGGTCTTCTGCCCATTTTTGGATTGGGTTGTTTGCGTTTTTTTGATACTGAGCTGCATGAGCTGCCTGTATATTTTGGAGATTAATCCTTTGTCAGTTGCTTCGTTTGCAAATATTTTCTCCCATTCTGAGAGTTGGCTTTTCGTCTTGTTTATGGTTTCCTTTCGTGTGGAAAAGCTTTTAAGTTTCATTAGGTTCCATTTGTTTATTTTTGTTTTTATTTCCATTTTTCTAGGAGGTGGGTCAAAAAGGATCTTGATGTGATGTATGTCGTAGAGTGTTCTGCCTATGTTTTCCTCTAAGAGGTTTATAGTGTCTGGCCTTACATTAGGTCTTTAATCCATTTTGAGTTTGTTTATTTATTTATTATTTATTTATTTATTTTTGCGGTATGCAGGCCTCTCACTGTTGTGGCCTCTCCTGTTGCGGAGCACAGGATCCGGACATGCAGGCCCAGCGGCCACGGCTTACAGGCCCAGCTGCTCCGCGGCATGTGGGATCTTCCCGGACTGGGACACGAACCTGTGTCCCCTGCATTGGCAGGCGGACTTTCAACCACTGCGCCACCAGGGAAGCCCGAGTTTATTTTTGTGTATGGTTTTAGGGAGTGTTCTAATTTCATTCTTTTACATGTAGGTGTCCAGTTTTCCCAGCACCACTTACTGAAGAGGTTGTCTTTTCTCCATTGTATATTCTTGCCTCCTTTATCAAAGATAAGGTGACCATAGGCATGTGGGTTTATCTCTGGGCTTTCTATCCTGTTCCATTGATCTATATTTCTGTTTCTGTGCCAGTACCATACTATCTTGATTACGGTAGCTTTGTAGTATAGTTTGAAGGCAGGGAGCCTGATTCCTCTAGCTCCGTTTTTCTTTCTCAAGATTGCTTTGGCTATTTGGAGTCTTTTGTGTTTCCATACAAACTGTGAAATTTTTTTGTTCTAGTTCTTTGAAAAATGCCATTGGTAGTTTGATAGGGATTACATTGAATCTGTAGATTGCTTTCCGTAGTATAGTCATTTTCACAGTGTTGATTCTTCCAATCTAAGAACATGGTATATCTCTCCATCTGTTTGTATCATCTTTAATTTCTTTCCTCAGTGTCTTATAGTTTTCTGCATACAGGTCTTTTGTCTCCTTAGTTAGGTTTATTCTTAGGTATTTTATTCTTTTTGTTCCAGTGGTAAATGGGAGTGTTTCCTTAATTTCTCTTTCAGATTTTTCATCATTAGTGTATAGGAATGCTAGAGATTTCTGTGCATTAACTTTATATCCTGCTACTTTACCAAATTCACTGGTTAGCTCTAGTAGTTTTCTGGTAGCAGCTTTGGGATTCTCTGTATAGTATCATGTCATCTGCAAACAGTGACAGTTTTACTTCTTCTTTTCTGATTTGGATTCCTTTTATTTCTTTTTCTTCTCTGATTGCTATGGCTAAAACTTCCAAAACTGTATTGAATAATAGTGGTTAGAGTGGGCAGCCTTGTCTTGTTCCTGATCTTAGTGGAAATGGTTTCAGTTTTTCACCATTGAGAACGATGTTGGCTGTGGGTTTGTCATATATGGCCTTTATTATGTTGAGGTAAGTTCCCTCTATGCCTACTTTCTGCAGGATTTTTATCATAAATGGGTGTTGAATTTTGTTGAAAGCTTTTTCTGTATCTATTGAGTTGAGTATATGGTTTTTCTCCTTCAATTTGTTAATATGGTTTATCACATTGATTGATTTGCATATATTGAAGGATCCTTGTATTCCTGGGATAAACCCCATTTAATCATGGTGTATGATCCTTTTAATGTGCTGTTGGATTCTGTTTGCTAGTATTTTGTTGAGGATTTTTGCATGTGTGTTCATCAGTGATATTGATCTGTAGTTTTCTGTGACCTCTTCATCTGGTTTTGGTATCAGGGTGACGGTGGCCTCATAGAATGAGTTTGGGAGTGTTCCTCCCTGTGCTATATTTTGGAAGAGTTTGAGAAGGACAGGTGTTAGCTCTTCTCTAAATGTTTGATAGAATTTGCCTGTGAATCCATCTGGTCCTGGACTTTTGTTTTTTGGAAGATTTGTAATCACAGTTTCAATTTCAGTGCTTGTGATTGGTCTGTTTATATTTTCTATTTCTTCCTGGTCCAGTCTCGGAAGGTTGTGCTTTTCTAAGAATTTGTCCATTTCATTGGCATATAGTTGCTTGTAGTAATCTCTCATGGTCTTTTATATTTCTGCCATGTCACTTGTCACTTCTCCTTTTTCATTTCTAATTCTAGTGATTTGAGTCTTCTCCCTTTTTTTCTTGATGAGTCTGGCTAGTGGTTTATCAATTTTGTTTATCTTTGCAAAGAACCAGCTTTTAGTTTTATTAATCTTAGCTGTTGTTTCCTTCATTTCTTTTTCTTTTATTTCTGATCTGATCTTTATGATTTCTTTTCTTCTGCTAACTTTGGGGGTTTTTTGTTCTTCTTTACTCTAATTGCTTTAGGTGTAAGTTTAGGTTGTTTATCTGAGATGTTTCTTGTGTCTTGAGGTAAGATTGTATTGCTATAAACTTCCTCTTAGAACTGCTTTTGCTGCATCCCATAGGTTTTGGGTCATTGTATTTTCATTGTCATTTGTTTCTAGGTATTTTTTGATTTCCTCATTGATCTCTTGGTTATTTAATAGTGTACTGTTTAGCCTCCATGTGTTTGTAATTTTCACAGATTTTTTTCCTGTAATTGATATCTAGTCTCATAGCATTATGGTTGGAAAAGATACTTGATACGATTTCAATTTTCTTAAATTTACCAAGGCTTGAATTGTGACCCAGGATAAGATCTATCCTGGAGAATGTTCCATGAGCACTTGAGAAGACAGTGTATGCTGTTGTTTTTGGGTGGAATGTCCTATAAATATCAATTAAGTCCATCTTGTTTAATGTATCATTTAAAGCTTGTGTGGTAATTTTTAAATAGAAATGTCTGAGAATTTTTCAGAACTGATAAATGAAAACAGTCCTTATGGTGGAAGTCCAGTGAATCCCAAGGAGGATAAATAAAATTAGCCCCAGGAAATAGAGTAAAACTGCAGAAGACCAAAGGCAGAGAAGATCTTAAAAGCAACTAGAGAGAAACAACAGATTGGTATAAAAATGTTTTTCTTTAGTCTGGCAGCTTACTTCTCAGAAGCAACAACAGAAGACACTGGAATGCTGTCTTCAATGTACTGAGAGAAAATAGCTGTCAGCCTTAGAAACGAATATCCAGTGGTGAAACTGTCTTTCAGGAACAATAGCAAAACAAAGGCATTGTCAGACCAAAAAAACAAACAAAAAACCACACCCACACCCACAGCCTTCACTGCAGGAGACTCTTAAGGGACACAGTTGAGGCAGAAGGAAGGTCATCCCAAGTGGAAAGCCCAAGATGGTTTTTTTTTTCCCTTTTTATTTATTTTTTCTTTTTCATTGTGGTTTATTACAGGATATTGAATATAGTTTCTTGTGACCTGAGATGCTTTTTTTTTTTTTTTTTTTTTTTTTTTGGCGGTACGCGGGCCTCTCAGTGTTGTGGCCTCTCCCGTTGCAGAGCACAGACTCCGGACGCGCAGGCTCAGCGGCCATGGCTCACGGGCCCAGCCGCTCCGCAGCATGTGGGATCTTCCCGGACGGGGGCACGAACCTGTGTCCCCTGCATTGGCAGGCAGACTCTCAACCACAGTGCCACCAGGGAAGCCCCTGAGATGCTTTTTAATGCCCACAAAATGTCCCACCAAATAGATTTACAATTTAGACTCTACTACTATTAGACATTTATGTTATCTATAATTTTTCAATTTTAACTGAAGCTATACTGGACATGTGTATAGATATGTTTATGCATGTGTTTTATATAGGTTTATTTAGACTAGATTTATGTAGATTTATTTAGACTTTATATAGATTTATGTAGATTTATTTAGACCACATGCCCAAATTATTGGGTCAAAAAAGTAACAGGCATTATGTTTCTTGATACATGTTATAAAATTGATTTGTTAAAGGGCTTTACCAGTTTACATTGCATCAAACAGATTATGCTTGCTTTACTGTACAAGTGAGTGTATGATAGGGCCAGTTTTAAATGATGAAGATTGACATTTCTTACCAAATTTTGACTTAGTTATATCTTTGACAAAAAGTCCCATCTCCCTTCTCTCCCGTTGTTATTAAAGTGTTTCCTTTCTTATAGAAGTAGAAATTGGTAACTGAATGCATTCTTTCTAACAAAATATTTCTAACTTTCTAGAGCATAGTCTTTCATTTTCTTTTTTAGTTTATTAACAAATATATAGTCGGCCCATATAAAGAAATGGCAAATAATGCTTTATTTAGTTTTTGTTTTATTATGAAGGAAGACTACTATTTTTAATGCTGCTGCTTTCTTTTCTAGCTCTGTATATTTCACAGTAGTCAGCCAACAAGCATAGAAGTAAACAGTTTTTGTTTTAAAAATCATTCATTCTAGAGAGGGAAAAGTACTGTTTGCTTGGGAATTCTGTATTCTAATGTGAACTGAATGTAAGAAGGTGTCTTTTTTTAAACTTTTTTCTTGTTTTTATACTATTTCAGGTGCAAGTGAAAGTGTAGGGAAACATATGCTTGAAGCCTGCAACAATAATCTGGAGATGGCAGTCACTATGTTTTTGGATGGTGGAGGAATCGCTGAAGAGCCAAGTACCAGTTCAGCAAGTGTCTCCACTGTCAGACCACACACAGAGTATGAATTTATTATTTATTATTGGGAGCTACCCCCTGCCAAAATTGAGCAGTTACATTTTTACATGTTAGGTTAATTCTCTGTTTTGAACAAATTAAAAGTTGAAAGTATCTGAAAGTGTCAGGTGAAAATTTTTATACTTATATGCTTTAAGTTCTCTACAGCACTGTCAAGTCCGTTATTTAATCCTCAGAAGAACCCTATAGGGTGGCATTATTATCCACATTTTACAGAGGAAGCAGAAGGATAGCCATTTCCCCAAGCTATACAGCAATTAAGTAGCAGATATGGAAGGAAAGCCCAATAAAGCTCAGATTTCTCAATTCTGGATTTTCCTACATTGTCCCAGGAAAGTTTTGAGTTGTCATGAAAAAATTTTTGAAGAAAATTTATGCCCTAAATAGCTACGTGTTGCTAATCTTTAGAGGCACGTTCAGCATATAGAACTGTAATATATAGAGCATAGTAACAGATGATAAATACATTTGGTGTTTACTGCCCTTTACATTTGATACCAGTGAGAGTTTGAAATGAATATCTGTTAAGCAAAATTCCAGTAGTCTTTGGAAAATATTAGAGATGAATTTTACTCAAATGAAAAACACTGATTTTTGAGTCAAAATTTCAAAGATCCTTAAATAAGATTTTAATACTCATAGCCATTTATAACTCTTCAGTGTTTACAACATGAGATACTAAAAAAGAAGAATCCCCTTAAATAGGAATAGGCAAAAACATGGATTTTATTTTTACTAAATTAGATTTAAAAAGCTAAATAAACATTCAGGACATGATTGCCTCTTTTTTTTTTTTATCTAGTTCCAGATTCTAGAGTAATATTGTTTCCCCACAAAGTGTGAACTCTAGAGGTTATATAAGTTTTCTCCTATCGATGTTGGCTGTGTATTTCAAGTTTGATAGCCCATTCTCCACCAACATAACTCAAATCTTTAATGGAAATTAATATGAAAACATGATTTAGTTTACATTCACTTGAATAACAGATATTCATAGCTGATTTCTGGGGACATATCAGTCCTCACTGTTTAAAACATGTTTTCTTAATTGTACTTAAAAATAGTTTTGATTAATGAATGTCTTTTCCTGCTGAATTACATTATAATTTTACTTAGATTATTTGTATTACTAATTGATTAACATTTGATAGTGGCACCTACTTCCTAAACTAAAATTTTCTTTCTTTACAGTTCACCTTCTGTTCCATTATTCCATTTTGCTGGGTAGCTAGCAGTCTTGGAATAGATAACCTCAAATATGTAGTAATCAAGTCTTTCTGTATAGGGACTACTAATTAAGCCATCACCCTAATTGATGTATTTCATCAGATTAAGGCTTGTTTTTTGAGTAATTAAATTGCCTTAGATTGAGATAACTTTGCACACACACACACACACACACACACACAGTAAGGTGAATTATACCAATAATGGAAAGATCTATTCAGGTAAAAGATGTGTTTGAAGTTTTTAGTTTTGCTAAGATAATGGCCTGTTTCTCTTTGGTGAAAGAGATTTAATAGAGCTTCCTCTTAGAGACACATTGTCTGTTTCTTTAGAGTATTGCAGTTCTGTGTGTGAGCAGTGACTGAAATCCAGTAGGAAAGAGTGCTTAACATAATTTTGAATTATCCTTTATCCTTCACTCATTTGGCTTATTGTAGCTTTCTTTGTTTAACTAGTTGTTCTTTGATTACAGGATGTTAGTTTTTGTTGACAAATTAGTATTGATACTGTATTAAATAAAGTATGTTTTGAAGTTTCAACTTTCAGGTGTCAAAAACAGGGCCTTAAGCTCAGTTATTACTATTAGAAACACCTGAATGAAAAACATTAGGCCTAACATAAATTAATATTTATTATAAGGGGAGCATATTAAATTTGAAACTTACTCTTACTTGCTATGAGCATTAATCAGCAGAATTTCGTATTTGAGTTAAAACTAAAATAATTAAACTGATTTATAAAGGGATATACACCATTTTTACAGCATATTTTAAATGAGAATTGTTCACTGGAAGAGATGGATTATTAGTAAACCCTCTGGAGGTAAACTTTGAAGAGTTTTTAGGCTTTTAAAAGAGTATTTTTTCTGTTTTATATATGTTAGTGTCTATTTAATAAATAATTCAAGGGTACTACCTTTGTTAGCCAGCTTCATAACTAGCATAAAATTAATTGCCTGTTTAAGCTTATTTTAATATATCTGTGATTTAATTATCTATTATTTGATGTAGTGTTGATGTAATATTGTTTTTATTAAGCTCATATTTTCCATTAATTTTTTGCCTGAATTTTGTGTGTGTGTGTGTGTGTGTGTGTGTGTGTGTGTGTGTTTGTAAATTTCCTATCTCCTTTTTTTTTCTAAAGAATTTAGGGCAGGGAACTTAGAGGAGAGGAGAAATATTTTTTATTTTTCTGTTTGTTCTCTTTCTTTATAAACCCATTTGCACTATCTATGCCAGGTACTTTATTCCAGTTCATCTCTATATGGAAATCATCTGACAGTCATTTATCATAATTTAATGTGGTTCCTAAAAGTCACTAAATCTGTTGTTCATTTTATTTGTTAATTTGAATGTGTTCACAATAGTTACGGTAAGAATAGGTAGCAGAAAACAGTTTTCATTTGGATATTTTCCCACTTTTTTTTTTTTTTTTAATAGAGAGGAAGTCCGTGCCCCAATTCCTCAAAAGCAGGAAATATTGGTGGAACCAGAACCTTTGTTTGGTGGTAAGTTTACCTTTTTTCCTTAGCTTTATTTGACTTTATTGTTGTCTTCGGGATTTTAGTGAAGCTATCAAAAGATATGAAGGCTTGCTCAGAGATTGTTACTTCAAGTAGAGTTGATTCTTATCTTGTAATTCTGTACTCCCCTCAGGAAAGTTGCACAATTGGCTCTTTCCGAGGAGTGAGCCAGATTAAAAAGTTGATAGTTGTTGCAGAATGCCAAAAGGAGGAAAATAAGCAAAAAGAACTGCTGCCTTAAAATGGAAACAAATCTATCATTAGATAAAAGACTATGATTATATTTTGTTTTTTGGGTACCCACTTGACTGCCATATCCTTACTGTCTTGATATGCTGTACCTTCACTCTTTTTTAATTTCTAGAAGTGCTGTTCTTGTATTGAAAAAAGGAGGAAGTAATCCCTAATCCATGCAAAAAATTGTGATATCAATCTGGGGTGCATAGAGAAGATAGTAGAAAATGGAACATTTAATCAAATTTAAAGAAAATTTATAGTTTTATTTTAATAAGCACTTATTTGCCTTTTGTGAGCCAGATATTTTAGGCATTAATAGGTATATTAAATAACAGAAGAGGGCTTCCCTGGTGGTGCAGTGGTTGAGAGTCCGCCTGCCGATGCAGGGGACATGGGTTCCTGCCCCGGTCCGGGAAAATCCCACATGCCGCGGAGCGGCTGGGCCCGTGAGCCATGGCCGCTGAGCCTGCACGTCAGAGCCTGTGCTCCGCAACGGGAGAGGCCACCACAGTGAGAGGCCCACGTACCGCAAAAAAAAAAACAAACAAAAACAGAAGATAGGGGACTTCCCTGGCGGTCCAGTGGTTAAGACTCTGCGTTTCCAGTGCAATGGGCAGGGGTTCAATCCCTGGCTGGGGAACTAAGATCCCGCATGTCATGCGGCATGGGCAAAAAAAAAAATTTAAAAAACAAAAAAACCCCCCAGCAGATGAAGTTATGATTTGGTTGGGTAGACAGAGACATAGAAATGTATATTGTATATATTGAGAACAGCAGTGCAGAGAAATAGGCCTATAAAAAGTTTCGTAGGTAAACTAAAATAAAGAAGAAATAAATTGTAAGAAAAGGATGAAGAAAATTACATAAACCATATCTTTTGATATGAAAAAGCAACTTAGTTGAGAGTTATAAGATTGATTTTTAACTTGGGAGCTTTGGAGTTTACTGTAGAAAGGAATAAAGAATATACTTTCCAGTTTCAGAAATAAAGATGGGAGGAAGAAAACAATAAGGTCTAAATATTGAAATATGATGTGTGCTTTCTGAACTGTTCAATTTAGCTAGTCATTGTGCCTTTAATATACCAGAGGTAGTAAAGCATTGTTCATGTTTTTTTTTTTCATATAAATGTTATAGATTTTGGAGCTGAGGAATGCCCTTGGAAGCTTTTTCTTTCTTTTATTGCAAGGAATAAAGGCAAGATCTTTGAGTGGGGAAGACTACAGCAAATGGATTCTGTGCTATTTTACTGTTTAACAGAGGCAAAAGAGTTCCCATTTGAAACTCCACTTTCTTCTACATCTGGTTTGGTGAGGGGGGTGAGAATGACTTTATACAGTTAGGGAGTCATTCCTAACTTTCATTATTAGACCTTATTGTAACTTTGAAAAGGTTTTTGGAGAACTATTTTCTTCTTTGGGATAGTATCGATTTTTAAAAAATTAATTAATTAATTAATTTTGGCTGCGCTGGGTCTTCGTGTGGCGTGCAGGCTCTAGAGCATGCGGGCTTAGTAGTTGTGGCATGCGGGCTCTCTAGTAGTGGTATGTGGGATCTTAGTTCCCTGACCAGGGATCGAACCCAGGTCCCCTGCATTGGGAGAGTGGAGTCTTAACCACTGGACCACCAGGGAAGTCCCAGGGATAGTATTGATTTAAAGTGTGATTCTCAAAGTGTGGTCAGGGAGTCCCTGATGCCCTTTCAGTGGGTCTGTAAGATCAAAACTGTTTTCATAATAATACTAACAAGTTATTTGCCTTTTTCACTGTGTTGACATTTGGGCTGATAATTCAGAAGCAGTGATGGGTCATACTGCTGCATCTTAATTGAATCAGGACAGTGGCACCAAACTGCTACTATTTGTTGAATTCTTCACTGACACACACTTGCAGTTTAAAAAAAAAAAAAGCCAAAGCAATAAAAATTAATTTCATTTGATCTTGATCCACATTTTTAAACTATTCTGTTTGATGAAATAGGATGTGTGCATAAAGCACTTCTGCATACTGAAGTACTCTGGTTACTTTAAGGTGAAACACTTGTACAGTTGTTTGAGTTGAAAGCAAAACTAGCTGCTTTTTTTATGGAACATTATTTTCCTTGAAAGATTACTGACAAACTATAGTTATTTAGACTTAAACATTTGGCAGACATTTTCTTGAATGTGAACGAAGCCTGTTAACTGCTTCAAGGCAAACAACTGACGTTATTTGTTGCCAGTGATTTAAGAAAAGAAAAAAAGGCTTTCAGGCAGAGCTTAGAATTTTAGAAAGTTTATGCGCATGATTGTGAGCTTGATAGCTTCCCAGTACTTAAAGGCTTTCTGATGAGGTTAGCAGTGACATTAACAGATGGTGATTTTTTTTTTAATATCATATGATGAAATGGTCAGTATTTGGAATATTTGCATAACTCAGTGAACAAGTATTTTCAAATGACCAAAGCAGAATATTACAAAATTGTGCATGGGTGAAAGATCTATTCGGATCTATATGTAAGTATCTATATATGCAATATAGGTTAGATATCTATTGCTGTTTAACAAATCGCTTCAAAATTTAGCTTCCTGAAACAAACATTTGTTATATCACCATTTCTGTGGGTCAGGAATCCAGGTGTGGCTTAGTTGGGTGCCTCTGTTTAGGGTCTCTCACAGGGTATAATCAAGGTGTCAGCCAGGGCTACAATCATCTCAGAGCATGACTAGAGGAAGATCTAAGTTTACTCACGTGGCTGCTCGTTGGCTGGAGACATCAGTTCCTTACTGCAGAGCAAATGAGAGAGCCAGAGAGGGCAGCCCAAGATGGATGGAAGCCACCATCTTTTTGTATAAGTACTGTGCGCTAACAGATTGCACCACTAGAGCTCCATCCACTATCTTTTTGTAACCTAACTGTTGGAAGTGACCTCCCATCACCTCTGCCACATTCTATTTGATCCTGCCCATACTCAAGATGTTCACACACAGGTTATGAATCCTGGGAGATAGGGATAATCGGGGGCCATCACAGAGCCTGCGTAGCACATAAGACTAATGGATTTTAATGGAGCAGAATATGAAAAGTTCATTGATAAGATTTCAGATTCCATGTTGCAGCCAACCTTTAAGAAATTACCACTGGTTGAGCTTTGGTGTAGTAGCAGGGGAGAATGTTCACAATTATCTTAAAACACTATTAAAATACTCTTCCCTTTTACAACTACATGTCTGTGTGAAATTGAATTTTAATTTTCTTCATATACATGAACTAAAGGAATAGCAGCAGATTGAATGCAGAAGCAGATCTAAAAATTCAGGTGTCTTCTCTTATACCAGTTATTAACAGAGATTTGTGAAAATGTGAAACAGTGTCGCTCTGCTCATTAAATTTTGTTCTCTGTTCCTCCCCTATTCTGACTATGAAGCTCCTTTTTGAATCTCTTTTAGCTCTTTGTAGCTTAGTCTCTTTGACCTCAGTGAGCAGCACTCCTATTATGTGGACAGTGGAGTGAGAGTACAGAGGACTGATGTTTACTTATAGCGTATGGTTTGGAAGAGTGAGGAAACCACATATTGAAGAGGCAGGCAGGAGTAATAATGATCCTAGAGCTAGAGGTGTTGTGGCTTGAGGAGAGATTCTTGGTTAGACTTAGGATATATAAGGGGGAAACAAATGGGAGCAGGTGATGAGCCCAAGAAATAAAAGAGAGTGGTTGGAAAGCTAGCAATAAGAGGAGCTAGTATGAATCTCCAGGAGATCAAGTGTATAATAGAGAAAGGCTAAATTGGGGGGTGGGGTGGGGGCAGGGAGTGAGAGAGAGAGAGAGAGAGAGAGAAGAATGTAGAATATTGACCGGCCTGCCTTTGGCAGTTTAAAAGTAGAAGAAAAGTACCTTTTATATACTATGTACTACCTCCCCAATAATAATATGCTTTCTTAGGCAGCTGTTTTATGCCTTATCCTAAGATAACCTTACTTTCTTAATTGTTATGGTTAAGTAATATCTGGTAATGAGTTTTAAGAAAGCATTATTTGAGCAGTTAATATTATTGCTGCTAGAAACATGTACATTTAAGATGGGAACTCTTGATTAAAAATAGTTCCAAGATTGAAAAGAATAACATTTCTTGCTTCGTGTTTATAAAGGGAGGGAGGAAAAATAATGCAGTATTTAAATTTTATAAGTTTAAATAATAAAATTTAAAATTAATAATTTATATAATAATTTATTTAAATAAAACAATTTATATGTAAAATTCAGTTTAAATTTTGAAATTCAGTACAAAGCTAAAATATGGAAGTCTCTGATTTTTACCAAATTTCCTTTTCCTAGAGATAATATTGTGATTCTTTAATATAAATACTGATACACATATGTGCATAAATGATATACTGACCTGATAATGCTTTAAGCAAATGTGGGATTTTTTTAACATGTGGTTCTGCATTCTTTTGTTATTTTGTTTTTTAACTCAGTAGTTCTTAGATTAAAAGAATTACCCTATATAATGGCAAACACAGGCTGTTGGGAAAGATGCTTTGACATGGGATGGGAGACTTTTATAGTTTCTGTCTAATCTTACTATGTAATCATCATCTGTTAATGTGTAGCACTGTTCTGGTTACATGCTGGCAGTGCTCGTGGGGCTTGCCATAAACCAACTGAATAACTGTTACCCATATTGAAAGAATCATTAAATTTCCTTATTTACTGTGATGTATATAAATGACCTGATAACTTTTTTTTTTTATTGGAGTATAGTTGGTTTACAATGTTGTGTTAGTTTCAGGTGTACAGCAAAGTAATTCAGCTATACATATACATATATCTATTCTTTTTCAGATTCTTTTCCCATTTAAGACCTGGTAAAATTTTTGTGTTTAAGAACATACAGGAAGATAACGTGTTGATGATTGCTTTTTCAGCTTTATCTGTACAATACTTAAGGACTGGGTAATAGACGCTATACAAGGGTATCAAAGGACATTGGTTCTGTTCATTTTTCTGTTCACTGTAGGAAAAATTTTTCTTCCGAAATTACAGTTTTTTGGTGTTTATAATTCTGCATGTGTATCCACTTACTAAGAGGTAGTTCTTAAATATTATGGTTTAGAACTTACTCAAGTATTATACTAAAGGGTAGGCAGATCATTTAGGCTAACCTGAATTATGTATTTGCAGCATGTATGTAGCTTCATCGCCATGGGAAGTCATCCTCAAAATCTTTCTTCCTATCTTTTTACACAAGTTTGGCCAAGTTTTTTAACTGGGCCTTAATTTTCTTTTTTGTAAAATATGATTGGGCTCAAGATGGTTAATTATATATGAATGCCTTGAAGGTTTTTGAAGTATTTTATATTTTGAAGGAGGGCACCATTATGAATCTGAGTGTCTTAAAATAAGAAATTGCTATAGATAAGGACATTTTTAGAATTGTTACAAAATTAATGTTTTAACTTTTTGTATCAATTCTATTTTTTCCTCCTATAGCTCCTAAAAGACGACGGCCTGCACGTTCAATATTTGATGGTTTCCGGGATTTCCAAACTGAAACTAGTAAGTATCTATGAACCAGTTTATCATCTCTTTTTCCCTCCCTCTCCCTCTCTCATTGTCTTTCTCCCCTGTCTCCTCTCCCACAGATTAAAACCACAAGGTGGAAAAGCACCCACACACTCCCCTTCAGGTCAAGATCCTAGTTTGTTTTATATAAGTTTTTTTCTTAAGAAGATGATTAATATTAGGCCTAGTAACTTTGAGAATTCATCTTATTTAAAAACTAAATTATGAATTCAGTCTGTGATTGTTATTAACTCCCCCTTGAGCTGAATTGTTCCAGATTCTAACCTACTTGGTTATAGAAGAATAAGGGAGATGGATATAATGTGAGAAATATGGTAATTTACAAACTTAATCTGTTTCTGAATGAGCACTTAAATGCTGACTATAATAAAATAAAAAACTGATTTTCCTCAGGATCCTGATATATGTCAGTTAAAGGAATGACCACAATGAAAATGGTTATTATAGGGATTGGAAAATAGAAGAAGAAAAGGCCATACTACCCAAAGCAGCCACTATTAACATTGTGGCAACAGTTGTTTGGAATAGGTTTATATCTTTCTGTTGAATAAGAATGAGTCTTGGCCTTCTCCTTTTAGTGGAATTAGTACTGATTTAGCAATGGAATCCTAGAGAAAAGACAGTTATGTTTAGAGAATATATGAGAAACTCTTGAACCATATTTGATTTTGTAATAATTTATAATGAGCTCATTGAAGCACAGATAGGTCTTGTAACTTGAGAGTTGATGTGGAATCCAGACTGACTCAGGTCATCCAGGGAATCCTGTGCCCTTCCAGGAGAAGATGACAGCAGTAGTCATTCTGTCTCACTGCCATAATCTTTCAAGATTGGGAATGTAGCTAGAAACAACTAGAATGTAGCTAGATAAATTAGGATGAGTTTCAGAAATAGATAAATGAAGATGAAAGTTTTCTCCTGTGCTAAAGTTAGTTTTGAGTATGTGAAGGAAATATTTTGAATAAGTGACTCTTACATAATTTCCATTTTTATCCTTATCTTTGGATAGAGAGCACCACGTCTTAAGACTCCCGCCCCACCTGGCTTTGTATTTTTTTTCAGAGTCAGCCTTAGATCTTTGCATTTGCATTTGAGGTCAAGCACATTGTTCGTTAGTTCTTGCAACTGATACATTTTTTTTAAAATGCAAGATTCATGACTTATTTTATGGCTAATTGAAACTTTCTCATCCTCCTGTGTTGCAGTTCGGCAAGAACAGGAATTAAGAAATGGAGGAGCAATAGATAAGAAACTAACTACCCTTGCAGATCTCTTCCGGCCACCCATTGATTTGATGCATAAAGGCAGCTTTGAAACAGTAAGTTGTTGGAGATTCTAAGCCTGAGCTATGAATCTTCTTGCATTTTTAGTGGAGTTTTTCTTTCTAAGAGCAAAAAAAAGTTTTCAGCATATAGAGAATTGGCGTCATAGTAAGTATGAAATACCTAGAAGGTTACATTGATTTATATTTCTTAAAAGTTTATATATTTTTAATTACTACTTACTGCTGAGAATATTGTGTGTGTGTGTGTGTGTGTGTGTGTGTGTTTTGGCCATTTGTGAGTTGTTTGTAGGTATCTTTTACCCATATTTTTATGAGGATCATAGTGTGTTTTAAAAGAATATCCCTATGGTTGCGGAGTATGTTCTCCCTTAGTTCTTGTTTTAATTTAGCTGAAGCCAAAGGAAAACTTTCCGGAGCAGGTTTATATGATTGTCTGCTAAATTATAAGCTTACTTAGGGCAGGGGAACCATGTTTCTTTTTATTTTGGTGATCCGTGGGACCCAGTCTCTAGCATTTAATAGGAACACGGTATTTGGTAAATGAATGCGTTTAGTTAGGATTTTAAATATTCTTCTGTTGAAGTGTTCAAACAACTTGCTTTTGTGTGTTGACTATCATGTTAACTCTCTTTTGAATCAGAAGAGCATTTCTGTAGATGTAAAGCACTGAAATTTCAGGTAAGTCTTTTCTGTTAGGATAAAGTAGGCCAAACAATAACTGTAAAAATGACGTTAGTAGCTACATATTTAGAAGTGAATTTTGATTGTTTTTTAAAAAAAATTTTGTCCTTAGACATACTCTTTAACTAGCCTAAATGAAATATTTAGGTTAAGAAATTTAACTGTAAGCTTTTTCCTTCTGAATTCTTTAATTTTCTGAATTGTAATTTCTGAATTTCTGTAATTTCTGTAATTTCTGAAAGTGTTTGGCCACGTGTAACAAAATCCAGATGATGGAGATTTGATTAAATGTGTTTCTTTTTGTTGTGTAAATAAAGTTCAGGGAGTCTGGTGTTCATTTATCAGCTCAAAGATGTCAGGTTAGATGTCTCCTCAGTTTTCTTCATCTTTCGTTCATGATCTTTAACATGGTAACTGCCTATCCTTTCTACTGTTCTGGTGATAATATAACCATTGACAGAATAGCACAATATGTAAGACAAAAAGGAACTGAGTTTGTTTTGATGTGCTTTCTATTTTCATTAGCTTCTGTGTTGCTCTGGGGCTTAACTAAATAACTCTGAGCTTGATTTAATTTTGTCACTTTGGGCTCATAAAAAGCAGTTACTCTGCTGCTTGTTATTAAGGGAAAATGTGAATCTTTTTTTTTTTTTTTTTTTTTTTTTTTTTGCGGTACGCGGGCCTCTCACTGCTGTGGCCTCTCCCTTTGCGGAGCACAGGCTCCATGGCCATAGCTTATGGGCCCAGCCGCTCCGCGGCATGTGGGATCTTCCCGCACCAGGGCACGAACCCATGTCCCCTGCATTGGCAGGTGGACTCTCAACCACTGTGCCACCAGGGAAACCCGTGAATCTTTCTTGATACTGTCATCTGAAGTTTGATTCATTTTGTTAAGTTGTGTCACCTTTTTTCTTTGAATTTTGTGACCTATGTTGTTTTCAACAGTCTTCATTTTTTTCACTGATAATACTCAACTTTATCATTTACAAGCCTTTAAATGATATAAACATTCCCAGAAAAAGTAGGCATTTCATTATGACTAATGATATATCCATTAGTTTTATAGAAATTAGGGAAGTAATATACAAAATTAAGTTCACTGAAATTTAGAGAGGTGAATATTAAAAATTAAAGGAATAGTCTGGCTGCTCAGGCAGGACCCACAGGTTTGAATTAGATATAGATCTGAGCCACAGTTTTATAGGTGTAGAAACTAGACTTCCTTCTTTCTTTCTTTTTTTTTTTTAATTTAATTTAATTTATTTTATTTTTGGCTGCGTTGGGTCTTCCTTGCTGCACGCAGGGGCTAATCTTTGTTGTGGTGCAGTGGCTTCTCTTGTGGAGCACTGCTCTAGGTGCATGGGCTTCAGTAGTTGTGGCACACGGGCTCAGTAGTTGTGGCTCACAGGCTGTAGAGTGCAGGCTCAGTAGTTGTGGCGCATGGGCTTAGTTGCTCCATGGCATGTGGGATCTTCCCAGACCAGGGCTCGAACCCATGTCCCCTGCATTGGCAGGTGGATTCTTAACCACTGTGCCACCAGGGAAGCTCATAGACTTTATTATTTGTTAATGTAACTAGAGGTAGACCATGTTCAAGGGTTCTGGCTTATGCTAACCAGATGAGAGATTGATTAGTTCACTTGTTCATTCAGTAAATATTTAGTGAGGCCTCCTGTTGCAAGGCCTTGTTCTAGGGGATGGGGATTATATGTATTGGGATAAAGATTTAACTATGTGTGAGAGAGACCAGGAATAAAACAAACATTAACTTAAACAAGATAGAAGTCCATGCTGTTAGGATGGTTCTGCTCTATGAAGTTATTAGGAATGCAGTTTTTTTCTGTCCTATTCTGCAAGCTCTTGCTTGCCCTTGTCTGCATGATTCAAGGTGGCTTACTACCATGTTTGCTTTTCAGTTAGCATGAAGGAAGGGAGTGACCGAGAAGGGTACACCTTTTCCCTTTAAAGGCACAACCTAGAGGTAATACACATCACTTCTCACATTCCATTGACCAGAATTGTAACAGGGAAGAGCCAAATCTGACTACATGTTGAATCTGTTGCTTTTACTTTAATCGTTGCTTTCTGCTGCTTTTGCTCACTAAAAGGATACTGTCTATATATAATGGCCTGCCTCAGGGAACCGTGCCCCTCTGTCTGAAAGCTAAACCAAAGTGCCTTTGTTCAGGGAAGCATCCTAACCCTGTCCACCTGTGGATGGCTGCAAGAAAGAAGAAATTAACACATCCCCTCCCCAAGGCTGGCCATTCCAGGGGATATTTGCAAAAATTAACGGCCTTTTTACTTTACTTCCTCATCTCCTCCCCCTTTCTGTTCTATAAAAGAAACTGGGGGCTTCCCTGGTGGCGCAGTGGTTGAGGGTCCGCCTGCCGATGGAGGGGACGCGGGTTCGTGCCCCAGTCCGGGAAGATCCCACGTGCCGCGGAGCGGCTGGGCCCGTGAGCCATGGCCACTGAGCCTGCGCGTCCGGAGCCTGTGCTCCGCAACGGGAGAGGCCACAACAGTGAGAGGCCCGCGTACCGCAAAAAAAAAAAAAAAAAAAAAGAAACTGGCATCCAAACCACGATAAAGTGGTTCTTTTGAGACACTAGTCTGCCGTCCTCATGGTCCACCGGCTTTCTGAATAAAGTCCCTTGCCTCAACACCTCATCTCTGGATTTATTGGCCTGTCGTGCGGCGAGCAGAGCAAGCTTGGACTTGGTAACAGAACTTAGCAATGTGGCCACACCTCCTTGCAAAGGACACTGGGAAATCAAGATGCTTAGCTGAAAATTGGAGATTCTATTTTATTTTATTTTATTTTTTTGGTACACGGGCCTCTCACTGCTGTGGCCTCTCCCGTTGCGGAGCACAGGCTCTGGACCCGCAGGCTCAGCAGCCATGGCTCACAGGCCCAGCCGCTCCGCGGCATGTGGGATCCTCCTGGACCGGGGCACGAACCCGTGTCCCCTGCATCGGCAGGCGGACTCTCAGCCACTGCACCACCAGGAAAGCCCTCTATTTTTTTTTTTAATTTTTAAATTTTATTTATTTTTTTATACAGCAGGTTATTACTCATCAGTTTTATACACATCAGTGTATACATGTCAATCCCAATCACCCAATTCATCACACAACCACCTACACCCCCGCACCGCTTTCCCTGCTTTGTGTCCATACGTTTGTTCTCTACATCTGTGTCTCATTTTCTGCCCTGAAAACTGGTTCATCTGTACCATTTTTCTAGGTTCCAAATATATGCGTTAATATACGATATTTGTTTTTCTCTTTCTGACTTACTTCACTCTGTATGACAGTCTCTAGATCCATCCACGTCTCAACAAATGACCCAGTTTTGTTCCTTTTTATGGCTGAGTAATATTATGTTGTATATATGTACCACATCTTCTTTATCCATTCGTCTGTCGATGGGCATTTAGGTTGCTTCCATGACCTGGCTATTGTAAATAGTGCTGCAATGAACATTGGGGTGCATGTGTCTTTTTGAATTGTGGTTTTCTCTGGGTATATGCCCAGTAGTGGGATTGCTGGATCATATGGTAATTCTATTTTTAGTTTTTTAAGGAACCTTCATACTGTTCTCCATAGTGGCTGTATCAATTTACATTCCCACCAACAGTGCAAGAGGGTTCCCTTTTCTCCACACCCTCTCCAGCATTTGTTTTTTGTAGATTTTCCAATGATGCCCATTCTAACTGGTGTGAGGTGATACCTCATTGTAATTTTGATTTGCATTTCTCTAAATTTGCATTTCTCAACAATTAGTGATGTTGAGCAGCTTTTCATGTGCTTCTGGCCGTCTGTCTGTCTTCTTTGGAGAAATGTGTATTTAGGTCTTCTGCCCATTTTTGCATTGGCTTGTTTGTTTTTTTAATATTGAGCTTCATGAGCTGTTTATATATTTTGGAGATTAATCCTTTGTCTGTTGATTCATTTGCAAATATTTTCTCCAGTTCTGAGGGTTGTCTTTTCATCTTGTTTATGGTTTCCTTTGCTGTGCAAAAGCTTTCATGTTTCATTAGGTCCCATTTGTTTATTTTTGCTTTTATTTCCATTACTCTAGGAGGTGGATCAAAAAAGATCTTGCTGTGATTTATGTCAAAGAGTGTTCTTCCTATGTTTTCCTCTAAGAGTTTTATAGTGTCCGGTCTTACATTTATGTCTCTAATCCATTTTGAGTTTATTTTTGTGTATGGTGTTAGGGAGTGTTCTAATTTCATTCTTTTACATGTAGCTGTCCAGTTCTCCTAGCACCACTTATTGAAGAGACTGTCTTTTGTCCATTGTATATCCTTGCCTCCTTTGTCATAGATTAGTTGACCATAGGTGCGTGGGTTTATCTCTGGGCTTTCTATTTTGTTCCATTGATCTGTGTTTCTGTTTTTGTGCCGTACCATATTGTCTTGATTACGGTAGCTTTATAGTATAGTCTGAAGTCAGGGAGTCTGATTCCTCCAGCTCCGTTTTTTTCCCTCAAGACTGCTTTGGTTAATTGGGTTCTTTTCTGTCTCCATATAAATTTTAAGAGTTTTTGTCCTAGTTCTGTAAAAAATGCCATTGGTAATTTGATAGGGATTGCATTGAATCTGTAGATTGCTTTGGGTAGTATAGTCATTTTCACAATGTTGATTCTTTCAATCCAAGAACATGGTATATCTCTCCATCTGTTGGTATCATCTTTAATTTCTTTCATCATTGCCTGATAGTTTTCTGCATACAGTTCTTTTGTCTCCCTAGGTAGATTTATTCTAGGTATTCTTTTTGTTGCAATGGTAAATGGGAGTGTTTCTTTAATTTCTCTTTCAGATTTTTCATCGTTACTGTGTAGGAATGCAAGAGATTTATGTGCATTAATTTTGTATCCTACAATTTTACCAAATTCATTGATTAGCTCTAGTAGTTTTCTGGTGGCATCTTTAGGATTCTCTACGTATAGTATCGTGTCATCTGCAAACAGTGACAGTTTTACTTCTTCTTTTCCAATTTGTATTCCTTTTATTTCTTTTTCTTTGGAGATTCTATTAAGGAGTAGGGAAAAATAGATATTTGTTACCTATAAGCAGTTTCTGCCACAGGGAGGTTGTGGTAAACAAATTATACAAAGTCCTTTGCCATCAAAAAATTTATAATCTAGAGGGAGAAACAGACTACCAGCAAATAAAAAACAATACCTATATAACATATTTAGTGTATATATATGTATATATTTTTGTATGTATGTGTTTGACACAGAGAAATTTCAGGTTACAGTAGTTGCTGGGAGAAAGAATAAAATAGAATAAGGGAAGGACAAAGAGAGGACTATTCTGTTTGGGGACATTAAGGTGCATGTGCTCTTATAGGCAAATGAAAAGCAAGGTTGATTTCATAGGTTTCACACACTTTTATAATTGTGATGAGAGAGGACTGATTCAGATAGGAAGATGAGGATATATTTCTGAAAGAATGAGATTTGAGTAGAAACCTGAAAGAAGTGAAGGAATGTAAACCATAGAAGGGTCTCAGGGAAGAGCAGAAAAACAGTTAAGTGTATAGGCACTGGTGTTGGAAAGAGCTTGGGCAAATTTCTGGTACAGCCCAGGAAACCAGTGTAGCTGGAGCTGAGTGAGCATGGGACTTAGGATGAATAATCTGACCCGGGCAAGGGAACATTTCTTAGGTTTTCTTCTTTCCCATTAGCATGTAAGTTCCATGAACACAGGGATTTTGTTTTATTTATTGTTGTGTATTCACAGTGCATAGAGGGGTGTCTGGCACACAGTTGTCCCTCATTAAGTTTTTGTTAAATTATTGAGTGGTATAATCTAGAGTATATTGTACAGAAAGAATCAGAACAATTTCCATAATATTCCTTATTTTCATAAGAAATACATGTTTATTTGTTAAAATTGCCATTCAGGGCTTCACTGGTGGTGCAGTGGTTAAGAATCCGCCTGCCAGTGCAGGAGATGCAGGTTCAAGCCCTGGTCCAGGAAGATCCCACATGCTGCGGTACAACTAAGCCCATGCTCCACAACTACTGAGCCTGCACTCTAGAGCCTGCAAGCCACAACTACTGAAGCCTGTGTGCCTAGAGCTTGTGCTCCGCAACAAGAGAAGCCACCTTAGTGAGAAGGCTGCGCACCACAACGAAGAGTAGCCCCCACTTGCCGCAACTAGAGAAAGCCTGCATGCAGCAACAAAGAGGAAATGCAGCCAAAAATAAAATAAGTTTATAAAATATAAAAATAAAATATAAAAATTGCCATTCAATTGCACATGCACCTAGTCCTACTAAGAGTACTTTGTTAACTTCAAAAGTACTTGCTATAAATGCAAGTAAAAACATTTTAGTTAAAATATAAAGAACTGATTCAGAAACAAAATACATAAGATGAAGTTTTTTTAAATAAACTATACATAGCTTATATTTTTATTCAAATTAGGCAAAAATTATAGAAAAAAACAGCAAGGAAAAATAATAGTAGTTTCCATTTACATAAGAAAGTATTGTGCATATTTTAATATATTTACTTTTTGACTTTATGCATATATATTTATTCAAGCAAATTATCTTTTCCTCTGTATCCTCTTTTCATACTTTCCTGATCTGTTTGGGACTGGGAGAGACGTTACTCTCTCACTGTTCTCCCATTATCACAGATAGACCCTGTCACATGCCTCTCTATTTGGTATAGCCACACTTGCTCTTGGGTTTCTCTATAATGGCTTTTGAATATTGATTTAGAACAACCTAATGAATTCCAAGAGGAAAGGTTCATCATTTGTCCCATGGCCCACTCTCACCTCTCGTCCTTGACTCATATAACTAGTATACTTAGTGAGATTATATAAGATTCTCTTATGTTCCCTCCAGACATTGCTGCTTTGCATGAAATTTGTGTCTTTTTTGGGGCCCTTCTTTCTAGAAGTAATTTCTTTTTTTTTTAAAATTTAATTGAAGGATAGTTGATTTATAATGTGTTAATTTCTGCTGCACAGCAAAGTGATTCAGTTACACATATTTATACATCCTTTTTCATATTCTTTTCTATTATGGTTTATCACAGGATATTAAATATAGTTCCCTGTGCTATACAGTAGGACCTTATTGTTTATCCATTCTATATATAATAGTTTGCATCTGTTAATCCTAAACTCCCAGTCCATCCCTCCCTCACCCGCTCTCCCCCTTGGCAACCACAAGTCTGTTCTCTATGTCTGTGAGCCTGTTCCTGTTTCCTAGATTAGGTTATTTGTGTCATATTTTAGATTCCACATATAAGTAGTATCATACGGTATTTGTCTTTCTCTATCGGACTTACTTCACTTAGTATGATAATCTCTAGTTGCATCCATGTTGCTGTAAATGGCATTATTTTGTTCTTTTTTATGGCTGAGTAGTATTCCATTGTATATATGTACCACATCTTCTTTATCCATTCACCTGTTGATGGACATTTAGCTTGTTTCCATGTCTTGGCTATTGTGAATAGTGCTGCTATGAACATACGGGTTCATATATCTTTTTGAATTATAGTTCTATTGGGATATATGCCCGGGAGTGGGATTGCTGGATCATATGGTAGCTCTATTTTTAGTGTTTTTTTTTTTTTTTTTTGCGGTACTTGGGCCCCTCACCATTGTGGCCTCTCCCATTGTGGAGCACAGGCTCCAGATGCGCATGCTCAGCAGCCGTGGCTCATGGGCCTAGCTGCTCCGTGGCATGTGGGGTCTTCCCGGACTGGGGCACGAACCCGCGTCCCCTGCATCGGCAGGTGGACTCTCAGCCATTGCGCCACCAGGGTAGCCCTATTTTTAGTTTTTTAAGGAACCTACATACTGTCTTCCATAGTGGCTGCACCAGTTTACCTTCCTACCAACAGTGTAGGAGGGTTCCCTTTTCTCCACACCCTCTCCAGATTTGTAGATTTTTTAATGTGGCCATTTTGACTGGTGTGAGGTGGTACCTCATTGTAGTTTTGATTTATATTAGAAGTACTTTCTTAACAACATCTTCCAGTTTCTTTTGCTTGTATAAGGTTTCTCCCAATGTAAGCTTCATGAAGTCAGGGGTTTTTTGTTTTGGTAACTGCTATAAATCCAGCATCTATAACTGTACCTGAAACATGATAGATCCTCAAATATTTGTCAAATGAATGAATCTGAATGAATGAAAGTGTGAATGTGAATAAATGAATTTTTAAAAACAATAGCAAATGACTCTCCATTGTTTTTGAATTCTGGACTTTTATTATTTTTCAGTGTTATCCTTTTTTTAAAAAAAATATTTATTTATTTGGCTGTACCGCGTCTTAGTTGCGGCATGTGGGATCATTGTGGCGGCATGCGGGATCTTTAGTTGCGGCTTGCAGGATCTTTAGTTGCGACATGTGGGATCTAGTTCCCTGACCAGGGATCGAACCTGGGCCCCCTGCATTGAGAGTGTGGAGTCTTAGCCATGGGACCACCAGGGAAGTTCGTTATACTTTTTTTTGGTCAGTGTTGTAGTTGAGGCAGACTTAATAAATTTACTTTATTATAGGGATTATGTACTCTTCAATCTGTCTCTCTAGAGTGTGTTTTTTTTTCTTCATTCTCAAATACTTTTTCTTCAGTTAAAGCAATATAATTACTCATTTATCTCCCATTTATCATATCTGTGTGCTTACTATAGGCAAGGAATTAACTGGAATACTATTACTTTCTAGAAGCAGAGAGTTATTTTATTAAATTTGTATACTTAAAAATAAGCTTTTGACCAGTTAATTGTAGCTTTCTGGCTCAATATAGGACTATTTCCTTTTAGAACTTGGGTTTTCACCTGTGGAATCAGTAATGAATATTATAAAATTATTTTCTCTGGCGGATTTGTACAGAAAAATAGGATAACAATTTTTGTAAGACTGTGTAAACTTTGTTATAAAACAAAAGATATTCTTATATTCTCCAGTACCTCGAAAATGATGTATGTTCTTCAATTGTTGTTAACCTGAGTTAATTGATTCTTAAGATTTTCCCATGTCAAACTGATTTGGAAAAAAATATTGTTCCAGGACAAAATTATTCAAAACTATAGCTTTCATTTCATTGTTTCTGTGCAAAGGTTTGAGGTAGCATTTGTTCATTTGCTTTTCTGCCATTCTTTTCCAGTTCAGCAATATTTCTTAGGTCATTATGGTGATGAGGAAATGTGAGGCAAAAAAGAAAGTGTACACTCACGCACTCGTGATTGATAATTGTGCTATAAATTGGGGAGTCTTTTGGAGATTATTCTGAAACATTCTTTGATCTGTAATCTCAATTTGACATATGAAGAATCTGAAATCTCAATTTTGAAATACACTCCTAGGAAAACAACCCTGAGAGAAAAAATCCTCAGCAGCTTTTACTGAAAGATTTAGAGTGATTCTATGAAATACCACATGCCTAATAATCGAGATGAATATATTTGGAAATGTTTATAAAAAATGATATTGAAGAAAATAAAACAACATAAACTAATATGCACATACTAGTTACAACTATTAAAAAGGAGAGATATATTTGTGGATAGGGGTTGACAGCACAATAGAATTATGTGACTTGTTGCCCTTGTTTGTGGAATCTTTTTCAGGTAAAGATGTTTACATGTACAATAAAAATCCAGCTACTATAACAAATAACAGTGAATAAAAGGAAAACAGTTCATTTAAATTTGAGAAATGCTTGCAAATGGACAATATAACTATATACATATAAGCAAAATAATGTAATTAATTTTTTTTAATTTTAAATTTTATTTATTTTATTTTTGGCCGCTTTGGGTCTTCGTTGCTGCGCGTGGGCTTTCTCTAGTTGCGGCGAGCGGGGGCTACTCTTTGTTGCAGTGCGTGGGCTTCTCGTTGCAGTGGCTTCTCTTGCTGTGGAGCACGGGCTCTAGGTGTGCAGGCTTCAGTAGTTTCGGCACATGGGCTCAGTAGTTGTGGCTCGCGGGCTTAGTTGCTTCGCGGCACATGGGATCTTCCCGGACCAGGGCATGAACCCGTGTCCCCTGTGTTGGCAGGTGGATTCTTAACCACTGAACCACCAGGGAAGCCTGTAATTAATGTTTAGACACTGAAAGCTATAGATGCCATACTTGGGGAAAAAAACTTAGTATTTATGTGGAAAAAGGACAGCTTCTGAATTCTGAAACATACCAGTTACCAAGTAGAAAATCTTTCTAACAATTGTTATGTAACTTTACTCTTACAGGCCAAAGAGTGTGGCCAGATGCAGAATAAGTGGCTGATGATAAACATTCAGAATGTACAAGACTTTGCATGCCAGTGCCTCAACCGTGACGTATGGAGCAATGAAGCTGTGAAGAATATTATCCGAGAACATTTCATTTTCTGGCAGGTGGGGAGAGTTCATTAAAAATTTTGTAGTATTTTACTTCGGTACATGGGATGTCGGGGAAGAGGAATTGGGTTATAAACTGGAAATAATTCATAACTGAGTTAAGTTTTGACATATGAAGAAGTAAAACCACCCATAATGGCTGAAATAGTAAGGATAAGTGAAAGGGCAGCAATGAAGGGAAGGAGGAAAAAAGGAACCAAGCCGTGTAAACCGTATAGTATTCATATCTCAGAAGAGTTTGAACGTCTTGATAGAGTGTGCAGCTGTACTGTTCAATAGAAATGTAATGTGATTCAAAATTTTCTAGTAGCCACATTTAAAAAGGTCAAAAGAAACAGGCGATTGATTTTAATATATTTTAAAAATCAATATCTCTAATATAAAACTAATATTAAAATATTGATGAGGTGTTTTGATTTTTTTTTTTTGGTGTTAAACCTTCAGGATCCGGTATGTATTTTACACTTACAGTACAGCTGTTAGGACTAGTCACATTTCAAATGCTTTAGTAGCACATGTTCTAGTGGCTACTATAATTGATAGTGGGAACTGTAGAAGATCTTGAAGTAATCAAAAAACATTTGACTAAGACGTGGATTTTAGCTTGAGTTTGATAGTCTTTAATTGTATGTCCTTAAACTTGTCACTTAGCCTTACTGGCTCTGGTTTCTTTTTATATAAATTACCAAGCTAAGGGTAGATGATTGTGCTCCAATTGTTTATATTATGAAAAATTATAGGGAATTCCCTGGCGGTCCAGTGGTTAGGACTCTGTGCTTCCACAGGGGGCATGGGTTTGATCCCTGGTCAGGGAACTAAGATTCTGTATGCTGTGTGACACAGCCAAAAACATTTTTTTTATAAAATCAATACTTCTGAATGAACTTAATCTTTTCCCCACTGTAAGACATGCTATTAATGTTAGTAATTTGCCTGTTCATGTTTTACAGGCCCCTAAATTCAGTAAATTTTTTTCTGAATGGTAACCTTTTATTCAGCGACTGTTGATTGAGCATCTCTTTGCCTAGCAGTATGCTATGCACTTGAACTTACAATCTTAATATATTGTGATTTATTAAGATATATGTGGTTGAGAGTCAGGAATGAAATAGGTAGACAGATAACTTGAAAAGGAAGAGCAATACCTCTTTGAACTGGGAAATGAGGAAGAATGGATTGCTATATTTATGTAAGTTTCAGAAGTGACTGAGGGCAGGAAGTGGAGGGAGTTCACACTAGGTGGCCTTCATTTTCTCTTTAATTGCTGTTGGTATATAACAAGAATATAGCTAGTACTTTTCTAAGAGGCTGATTTTTTTTTTTAATATCAATGATTTAACAGGTTTATCATGACAGTGAGGAAGGTCAGAGATACATACAGTTTTATAAGCTAGGGGATTTCCCCTATGTTTCCATCTTGGATCCACGGACAGGTAAGGGTTATTTCAGCTTATGGTCTTTAACCTATTATTTAACTTTCAGTTACCTAAATTATCTTTAGTATTTGACTGGGTCCAGTTTCAAAATTGTTTGTAGTAATTTAGTTGAAGGGTTCTTGTTCGTGCCCTTTAGAATTATTTAAACATCTATTGATGTGTGTATTTAGGGAATATGTTTCCAACAACTTTGGGAGATGGTAGTATTTTATGTTTGTGCAGTTCTGTTCTTTCAAAGAATAACTGTTTATCTTCCTTATGATTTGTAAGGAATCCCCTTAGGTCACTAAAATGTTAAGATTGTTCAGGTACTGGTTGTAATCCCACCAAAGAAGCAGAGGGTAGAGCTGGGTTTATTATTAATTGATTGAGTTTTATATAAGTATTGCTTTCTCTGAATCTCGTCTTCCTAAATGGCAATAAATGATATCAGTAGATAAAGTAGTTCCTCCATCATGATGGCTGGGAATCTCTTAGGTTGGTTATAATTAATGTATCCCCTAGGTTATGAAGACACTATGTAACTTAAGCTGGTGTTGGGTGGGGATATGTTCCCAGTAAATTTTAATTATGTATATGCTGAAAGAAATACTTAGTGAGAATTTAGAAAGAGTGTTGATTTTATTTCTATATCCTGGTTTTTAATCTTTAGGTCAGAAGCTAGTAGAGTGGCACCAGTTAGACGTATCTTCTTTCTTGGATCAAGTAACAGGATTTCTGGGTGAACACGGGCAACTGGATGGACTTTCTAGCAGTCCCCCCAAAAAATGTGCCCGTTCAGTAAGTATGACTAAAAAGTGGTGATGGGCAGTTAACTGTCACTGTGTAGAAGTGTCTTGTGTGAAATGTTTCAGGTAAAGATGGTAAAGACAATAATGTAAGGGGTAGACAGTTACAATTTGTGGCTGCACAACATCTTACATTTTGATAGTTTCCTACGTAAGGGTTCTCTCTTCTCAATGAAATTACAGAATTCATACTTCCCATCTCCTAGGATCAGGCATGTGACCTAAGACCTGGATTTAGAAGTAAACAATATGAATATGTAGCAGTGAGCAGGAAGACTGACCAGCAAGCCTGGTAACAGAAAAACCCACTTCTTCAGGGGCAGCACCGCTTGGACTTTTGGAATCCAGGTCTGAGCAGCAGCGGAAATGGTATTTTTGCTAGAACAACTCTCATGGTGTAATTGGGCATTATTGCTGGTTACATACCTTTAGGACCTGGGTCTCAGGCCCACCCAAAGATTATTTCTATATTTGATTTCTATAATATGCTATCACTAGGCAGACCTGTTTGATAATTGATAACAAGATTAGTTGCAAGTAGGAGACCTTCAGAGATGTGGGAATCTCACACTGGTTGTAGCAACTGTTTGGGTTTGATGGCAGTGAGGATAAAATTAGTTACAGAGGATGTGACTTTAGCAGTCCAATATCATGCAGTGATGAAACAGTTCCTTAAGTTATTACCTAGAATAAAGTGCCCACTTAAGGAGAGGCTATGGGTGCTTGCCAAGGATTTGTATAGAATTCTTTTTTCCCCCCCTCCATTACTCAGAAATTTTACTTAAGTAGAATTCTTTCTTAAGGCATTAAAAAACCCAGGAAGTTTCTGTGATTTCCCTAAGAGAGTTTTCTCATCTTTTGCAGTCATAGGCTGATACTGTCAAAACACAGAGCCTGAGCTTGTGAGTTGATGAATTACAACATAAATTGAGTTTAAAATCTCACTAGATCTCTTATAAAAGTTAAGGGACTTAGTAGGGAAAAGAGTGGGACCATAAAATTGGACAGTGACATAGGGCTGATTTGGGTGACTAGTACCTCAGACCCCACTTCTGAACTAAATTCTCTGAATGTTACAAATTTTGATCAACTATGTACAAAGAGACACAGCAACAAATAATGGCTTAAACAAGGAAGACATCTTTTCTCAACAAGAAATTCAGAGGCAAGCAGTCTAGGACTTGTCTCATGTGGATGTCATCAAGGAACCAGGTTCCTTCCCGTTTTTTCCCCCCTCCATCCTTAGTATTGGCTTGTGTCCTCGTGGTCACAGTACAGATGCTACACTCCCGTATTCCAGCATGGACAAGGAGGGAAGGGGGTGGCGTCTCTATTACAAAGGTAAAACAGCCACAGATAAAGAGTTCTGCTTGTTTTAGCTGGACACATTTTCTTGTACACAGTTGAGGTTCTTTTAATAAGGAAGCAAAGAAGACTGGGTATAAAATAGGAAACTAACAGAGTCCATCATAATGTCATTCTTTAAAATGAGCCTTCATGATACACAGTGTTATTATCTGTAGTCAGTCCAAGCCATTGCATGTCACGTGAGCACATCTGTTTGCTTTCTTGTGAGTGCTATTTAAGTTTATTTTGAAAAATTTCAAAATAGCTTTGTTGAAGTATAATTAATGTCTAGTAACTGAGTATATTTAAAATTTGCAGTTTGACAAGTTTAGATATGAGCATCTTTTCATGTGCTTTTTTACCTTCTGTCTCTTTTGGTAAAGGGCCTATTCAGATCTCAGGCTCATTTGTCTCTTACTGGGTTGTATATCTCTTTTTTTGTGGGGGGGTGGGGCCCGTGCTGTGCAGCATGTGGAATCTTAGTTCCCTGACCAGGAATGAAACCCGTGCCCTTTGCAGTGGAAGTGCGGAGTCTTAACCACTGGACTGCCAGGGAAGGCCCCTGGGTTGTATATCTTTTAATTGAGTTGTAAGGACTTAAGATATAAGTCCTTTGTTGGATATATGGTTTGCAGATTTTTTTTTTTCAGTTTGTTGCTTGCTTATTCATTTCACGATGGTGTTTTTGAAGAGCAAATTTTAAAATGTTGATGAAATCCAATTTATCAACTTTCTTTTTTATTTTAACGTTTTTATTGGAGTATAATTGCTTTACAATGGTGTGTTAGTTTCTGCTTTATAACAAACTGAATCAGTTGTACATCTGTCCCCATATCTCTTCCCTCTTGCGTCTCCCTCCCACCCTCCTTATCCCACCCTTCTATCTGGTCACAAAGCACCGAGCTGATCTCCCTGTGCTATGCGACTGCTTCCCACTAGCCAGCTATTTTACATTTGGTAGTGTTTATATGTCCATATATAACCTACCACTCTCTCACTTTGTCCCAGCTTACCCTTCCCCTACCCCGTGTCCTCAAGTCCATTCTCTAGTAGGTCTGCGTCTTTATTCCCATCTTTCCCTGGGTTCTTCATGACCAGTTTTTTTTTTTTTTTTAGATTCCATATATATGTGTTAGCATACGGTATTTGTTTTTCTCTTTCTGAATTACTTCACTCTGTATGACAGACTCTAGGTCCATCCACCTCACTACAAATAACTCAATTTTGTTTCTTTTTATGGCTGAGTAATATTCCATTTTTTATATGTGCCACATCTTCTTTATCCATTCATCTGTCAGTGGACACTTAGGTTGCTTCCATGTCCTGGCTATTGTAAATAGAGCTGCAGTGAACATTGTGGTACATGACTCTTTTTGAATTATGGTGTTCTCAGGGTAAATGTGCAGTAGTGCAATTGCTGGGTCATGTGGTAGTTCTATTTTTAGTTTTTTAAGGAACCTCCATACTGTTCTCCATAGTGGCTGTATCAGTTTACATTCCCACCAACAGTGTATGAGGGTTTCCTTTTCTCCACACCCTCTCCAGCATTTATTGTTTGTAGATTTTTTGATGATGGCCATTCTGACTGGTGTGAGATGATATCGCATTGTAGTTTTGATTTGCATTTCTCTAATGATTAATGATGTTGAGCATTCTTTCATGTGTTTGTTGGCAATCTGTGTATCTTCTTTGGAGAAATGTCTATTTAGGTCTTCTGCCCATTTTTGGATTGGGTTGGTTGTTTTTTTGATATTGAGCTGCTTGTAAAGTTTGGAAATTAATCCTTTGTCAGTTGCTTCATTTGCAAATATTTTCTCCCATTCTGAGGGTTCTCATTTCATCTTGTTTATGGTTTCCTTTGCTGTGCAAAAGCTTTCAAGTTTCATTAGGTCCCATTTGTTTATTTTTGTTTTTATTTCCATTTCTCTAGGATGTGGGTCAAAAAGGATCTTGCTGTGATTTATGTCATAGAGTGTTCTGCCTGTGTTTTCCTCTAAGAGTTTGATAGTGTCTGACCTTACATTTAGGTCTTTAATCCATTTTGAGTTTATTTTTGTGTATGGTGTTAGGAAGCGTTCTAATTTCATTCTTTTGCATGTAGCTGTCCAGTTTTCCCAGCACCACTTATTGAAGAGGCTGTCTTTTCTGCATTGTATATTCTTGCCTCCTTTATCAAAGATAGAGTGACCATATATGCATGGGTTTATCTCTGGGCTTTCTATCCTGTTCCATTGATCTATATTTCTGTTTTTGTCCCACTACCATACGGTCTTGATTACTGTAGCTTTGTAGTATAGTCTGAAGTCAGGGAGCCTGATTTCTCCAGCTCCGTTTTTCTTTCTCAAGATTGCTTTGGCTATTCCGGGTCATTTGTGTTTCCATACAAATTGTGAAATATTTTGTTCTAGTTCTGTGAAAAATGCCATTGGTAGTTTGATAGGGATTGCATTGAATCTGTAGATTGCTTTGGGTAGTATAGTCATTTTCTTTTTCTTTTTTTTTTTTTTAACGTGGTACAAACGTTTTTTTCTAATTTAATTTAATTTATTTTTTTATACAGCAGGTCCTTATTAGTCATCAGTTTTATACACATCAGTGTATACATGTCAATCCCAATCGCCCAATTCATTACACGACCACCCCCGCCGCTTTCCCCCCTTGGTGTCCATATGTTTGTTCTCTACATCTGTGTCTCAATTTATGCCCTGCAAACAGGTTCATCTGTACCATTTTTCTAGGTTCCACATATATGTGTTAATATACGATATTTGTTTTTCTCTTTCTGACTTACTTCACTCTGTATGACAGTCTCTAGATCCATCCACGTCTCTACAGGTGACTCAATTTTGTTCCTTTTTATGGCTGAGTAATATTATGTTGTATATGTGTACCACATTTTCTTTATCCATTCGTCTGTCAGTGGGCATTTAGGTTGCTTCCGTTACCTGGGTATTGTAAATGGTGCTGCAATGAACATTGAGATGCATGTGTCTTTTTGAATTACGGTTTTCTCTGGGTATATGCCCAGTAGTGGGATTGCTGGATCATATGGTAATTCTATTTTTAATTTTTTAAGGAACCTCCATACTGTTCTCCATAGTGGCTGTATCAATTTACATTCCCACCAACAGTGCAAGAGGGTTCCCTTTTCTCCACACCCTCTCCAGCATTTGTTGTTTGTAGATTTTCCCATGATGCCCGTTCTAACTGGTATGAGGTGATACCTCATTGTAGTTTTGATTGGCATTTCTGTAATAATTAGTGATGTTGAGCAGCTTTTCGTTTGCTTCTTGGCCATCTGTATGTCTTCTTTGGAGAAATGTGTATTTAGGTCTTCTGCCCATTTTTGCATTGGCTTGTTTGTTTTTTTAATATTGAGCTGCATGAGCTGTTTATATATTTTGGAGATTAATCCTTTGTCCGTTTATTCGTTTGCAAATATTTTCTCCCATTCTGAGGGTTGTCTTTTCGGCTTGCTTACAGTTTCCTTTGCTGTGCAAAAGGTTTCACGTTTCATTAGGTCCCATTTGTTTATTTTTGCTTTTATTTCCATTACTCTAGGAGGTGGATCAAAAAAGATCTTGCTGGGATTTATGTCAAAGAGTGTTCTTCCTATGTTTTCCTCTAAGAGTTTTATAGTGTCCAGTCTTACATTTATGTCTCTAATCCATTTTGAGTTTATTTTTGTGTATGGTGTTAGGGAGTGTTCTAATTTCATTCTTTTACATGTAGCTGTATAGTTTTCCCAGCACCACTTATTAAAAAGACTGTCTTTTCTCCATTGTATATCCTTGCCTCCTTTGTCATAGATTAGTTGACCATAGGTGCTTGGGTTTATCTCTGGGCTTTCTATTTTGTTCCATTGATCTATGTTTCTGTTTTTGTGCCAGTGCCATATTGTCTTGATTACTGTAGCTTTGTAGTATAGTCTGAAGTCAGGAAGTCTGATTCCTCCAGCTCCGTTTTTTTCCCTCAAGACTGCTTTGGCTATTCGGGGTCTTTTGTGTCTTCATACACATTTTAAGAGTTTTTGTCCTAGTTCTGTAAAAAATGCCATTGGTAATTTGATAGGGATTGCATTGAATCTGTAGATTACTTTGGGTAGTATAGTCATTTTCACATGATTGATTCCTCCAATCCAAGAACGTGGTATATCTCTCCGTCTGTTGGTATCATGTTTAATTTCTTTCATCAGTGTCTTATAGTCTTCTGCCTACAGGTCTTTTGTCTCCTTCGGTAGGTTTATTCCTAGATCTTTGATTCTTTTTGTTGCAGTGGTAAATGGGAGTGTTTCCTTAATTTCTCTTTCAGAGTTTTCATCATTAGTATATAGGAATGCAAGAGAGTTCTGTGCATTAATTTTGTATTCTGCAGCTTTACCAAATTCATTGTTTAGCTCTAGTAGTTTTCTGGTGGCATCTTTAAGATTCTATAAGTATAGTATCATGTCATCTGCAAACAGTGACAGCTTTACTTCTTCTTTTCTGATTTGGATTCCTTTTATTTCTTTTTCTTCTCTGATTGCCGTGCCTAGAACTTCCAAAACTATGTTGAATAACAGTGGTGAGAGTGGACGTCCTTGTCTTGTTCCTGATCTTAGAGGAAATGCTTTCAGTTTTTCACCATTGAGAATGATGTTTGCCTGGGTTTGTCATATATTGCCTTTATTATGTTGAGGTAGGTTCCCTGTATGCCCACTTTCTTGAGAGTTTTTATCATAAATGGGTGTTGAATTGTGTCAAAAGCTTTTTCTGCATCTATTGAGATGATCATATGGTTTTTATTCTTCAGTTTGTTAATAGGGTGTATCACATGGATTGATTTACGTATATTGAAGAAACCTTGCATCCCTGGGATAAATTCCACTTGATCATGGTGTATGATCCTTGTAATGTGTTGTTGGATTCTATTTGCTAGTATTTTGTTGGGGATCTTTGTATCTATATTCATGAGTGATATTGGTCTGTAATTTTCTTTTTTTGTAGTATCTTTGTCTGGTTTTGGTATCAGGGTGATGGTCGCCTCATAGAATGAGTTTGGGAGTGTTCCTGCCTCCACAGTTTTTTGTAAGAGTTTGAGAAGGATGGGTGTTAGCTCTTCTCTAAATGTTTGATAGAATTCACCTGTGAAGCCATCCAGTCCTGGACTTTTGTTTGTTGGAAGATTTTTAATCACAGTTTCAATTTCATTACTTGGGATTGGTCTGTTCATATTTTCTATTTCTTCCTGGTTCAGTCTTGGAAGGTTATACCTTTCTAACAATTTGTCCATTTCTTCCAGGTTGCCCATTTTATTGGCATAGAGTTGCTTGTAGTAGTCTCTTAGCATGCTTTGTATTTCTGCAGTGTCTGTTGTAACTTCTCGTTTTTAATTTCTAATTTTATTGATTTGAGTCTTCTCCTGCTTTTTCTTGATGAGTCTGGGTAATGGTTTATCACTTTTGTTTGTCTTCTCAAAGAACCAGCTTTTAGTTTTATTGATGTTTGCTATTGTTTTCTTGTTTTCTATTTCATTTATTTCTGCTGTGATCTTTATGATTTCTTTCCTTCCACTAACTTTGGGTTTTGTTTGTTCTTATTTCTCTAGTTCTTTTAGGTACAAGGTTAGATTTTTTTATTTGAGATTTTTCTTGTTTCTTGAAGTAGGCTTATATAGCTATAATCTTCCCTCTTAGAACTGCTTTTGCTGCATCCCATATGTTTTGGATTGTCATGTTTTCATTGTCAGTTGTCTCTAGGTATTTTTTTATTTCCTCTTTGATTTCTTCAGTGATCTCTTAGTTATTTAGTACCGTATTGTTTAGCCTCCACGTGTTTGTGTTTTTTACTTTTTTTTCCCTGTAATTGATTTCTAATCTCATAGCGTCATGGTCACAAAAGATGCTTGATATGATTTCAATTATCTTAAATTTACTGTGGCTTGATTTGTGACCCAAGATGTGATCTATCCTGGAGAATGTTCCGTGCGCACTTGAGAATAAAGTATAATCTGCTGTTTTTGGATGGAATGTCCTATAAATATCAATTAAGTCCATCTTGTTTAATGTATCATTTAAAGCTTGTGTTTCCTTATTTATTTTCATTTTGGATGATCTGTCCACTGGTGAAAGTGGGGTTTTGAAGTACCCTGCTGTGATTGTGTTACTGTCAATTTCCCCTTTTATGGCTGTTAGTATTTGCCTTATGTATTGAGGTGCTCCTGTGTTGGGTTCATAAATATTTACAATTGTTATATCTTCTTCTTGGATTGATCTCTTGATCATTATGTAGTATCCTTCTTTGTCTCTTGGAATAGTCTTTGATTTAAAGTCTATTTTGTCTGATATGAGAATTACTACTCCAGCTTCCTTTTGATTTCCATTTGCATGGAATATCTTTTTCCATCCCCTCACTTTCAGTCTGTATGTGTCCCTAGGTCTGAAGTGGGTCTTTTGTAGACAGCATATGTACGGGTCTTGTTTTTGTATCCATTCAGCCAGTCTATGTCTTTTGGTTGGAGCATTTAATCCATTACATTTAAGGTAATTATCGATATGTATATTCCTATTACCATTTTTCTATTTGTTTGTGTTTGTTATTGTAGGCCTTTTCCTTCTCTTGTGTTTCCTGCCTAGAGAATTTCCTTTAGCATTTGTTGAAGTGCTGGTTTGGTTGTGCTGAATTGTCTTAGGTTTTGCTTGTCTGTAAAGGTTTTAATTTCTCCGTCAAATCTGATTGAGATCCTTGCTGGATAGAGTAATCTTGGTTGTAGGTTTTTCCCTTTCATCACTTTAAATATGTCCTGCCACTCCCTTCTGCCTTGCAGAGGTTCTCCTGAAAGATCAGCTGTTAACCTTATGGGGATTCCCTTGTATGTTATTTGTTGTTTTTCCCTTGCTGCTTTTAATATTTTTTCTTTGTATTTAATTTTTGATAGTTTGATTAATATGTGCCTTGGCGTTGGTCTGTAATTTTGGTCTGATAAATCTCTGATAAATCTCCTTGGATTTATCCTGTATGGGAACTCTGTGCTTTTGGACTTGATTAACTATTTCCTTACCCATATTAGGGAAGTTTTCAACTATAATCTCTTCAAATATTTTCTCAGTCCCTTTTGTTTTCGCTTCTTCTTCTGGGACCCCTATAATTCGAATGCTGGTGCGTTTAATGTTGTCCCAGAGGCCTCTGAGACTGTCCTCAGTTCTTTTCATTCTTTTTTGTTTATTCTGCTCTGAAGTAGTTATTTCCACTATTTTATCTTCCAGGTCACTTATCCATTCTTCTGCCTCAGTTATTCTGTTATTGTTCCCTTCTAGAGAATTTTTAATTTCATTTATTGTGTTGTTTATGATGGTTTGTTTGCGCTTTAGTTCTTCTAGGTCCTTGTTAAATGTTTCTTGTATTTTCTCCATTCTATTTCCAAGAGTTTGGATCATCTTTACTATCATTATTCTGAATTCTTTTTCAGGCAGACTGCCTATTTTCTCTTCATTTGTTAGGTCTGGTGGGTTTTTACCTTGCTCCTTCATCTGCTGTGTGTTTCTTTGTCTTCTCATTTTGCTTAACTTACTGTGTTTGGGGTCTCCTTTTTTCAGGCTGCAGGTTCTTAGTTCCCGTTGTTTTTGGTGTCTGTCCCCAGTGGCTAAGGTTGGTTCAGTGGGTTGTGTAGCCTTCCTGGTGGAGGCGACTAGTGCCTGTATTCTGGTGGATGAGGCTGGATCTTATCTTTCTGGTGGGCAGGTCCACGTCTGCTGGTGTGTTTTGGGGTGTCTGTGACCTTATTATGATTTTAGGCAGCCTCTCTGCTAATGGGTGGGGTTGTGTTCCTGTCTTGCTAGTTGTTTGGCATAGCGTGTCCAGCACTGTATCTTGCTGGTCGTTGAGTGGAGCTGGTCTTGGCCTTGAGATGGAGATCTCTGGGAGATTTTCGCCATTCGGTATTACGTGGGGCTGGGAGGTCTGTTGTGGACCAGTGTCCTGAATTTGGCTCTCCCACCTCAGAGGCACAGCCCTGATGCCTGGCTGGAGCACCAAGAGCCTGTCATCCCCACAGCTCAGAATAAAAGGGAGAAAGAAAGAAAGAGAGAGAGAGAGAGAGAGAGAGAGAGAGGAAGGAAGGAAAGAAAGAAAGAAAGAAAAGAGAAAGAAAGGAGGGAGGGAGGAAGGAAGAAAGAAAAAGAAAAAGATAAAATTAAAAAGTTATTAAAATAAAAAACAAAAAATTATTATTAAAAATTTTTTAAGTAGTTAAAAACAGAAAGAATGAAGAGAACAACCAAACCAAAAAACAAATCCCCTAATGATAACAAGCACTGAAAACCATACTGAAAAAACAGAAAAAAACCAGACAGAACCCTTGGACAAGTGCTAAAAGCAAAGCTGTACAGACAAAACCACACACAGAAGCATACACATACGTACAGAAAGAGAAAAAGGGGGGGAAATATATATCATTGCCCCCAAAGTCCACCTCCTCAATTTGGAATGGTTTGTTGTCTATTCAGATATTCCAGAGATGCAGGGTACATTAAGTTGACTGTGGAGATTTAATCCGCTGCTCCTGAGGCTGCTGGGAGAGATTTCCTTTTCTCTTCTTTGTTCGCACAGCTCCCGGGGTTCAGCTTTAGATTTGGCCCCGCCTCTGCGTGTAGGTCGCCTGAGGGCGTCTGTTCTTCACTCAGACAGGACGGGGTTAAAGGAGCAGCTGTTTTGGGGTCTCTGGCTCACTCAGGCCGGGGGGGGGGGGGGGAGGGAGGAGTATGGAGTGCCGGGTGAGCCTGCGGCGGCAGAGGCCAGCATGATGTTGCACCAGTCTGAGGCGCACCGTGCGTTCTCCCGGGGGAGTTGTCCCTGCATCCCGGGACCCTGGCAGTGGCGGGCTGCACAGCCTCCCAGGAGGGGAGGTGTGGATAGTGACCTGTGCCTGCACACAGGCTTCTTGGTGGCTACAGCAGCAGCCTTAGCGTCTCATGCCCGTCTCTGGGGTCCGCGCTGATAGCCACGGCTCGCGCCCGTCTGTGGAGCTCCTTTAAGCAGCGCTCTTAATCCCCAGTCCTCGCGCACCAGGAAACAGAGGCAAGAAAAAGTCTCTTGCCTCTTCTGCAGTTCCAGACCTTTTCCCAGACTCCCTCCTGGCTAGCCGTGGCACACTAGCCCCCTTCAGGCTGTGTTCACGCGGCGAACCCCAGTCCTCTCCCTGGGATCCGACCGAAGCCGGAGCCTCAGCTCCCAGCCCCCGCCCACCCTGGCGGGTGAGCAGCCAAGCCTCTCGGGCTGGTGAGTGCTGACCGGCACCGATCCTCTGTGCGGGAATCTCTCCGCTTTGCCCTCTGCACCCCTATTGCTGCGCTCTCCTCCTTGGCTCCGAAGCTTTCCCCCTCCGCCACCCTCAGTCTTCGCCCATGAAGGGGCTTGTAAGCCTAGTGTGTGGAAACCTTTCCTCCTTCACAGCTCCCTCCCAGAGGTGCAGGTCCTGTCCCTATTCTTTTGTCTCTGTTTTTTTTTTTTTCTTTTGCCCTACCCAGGTACTTGGGGAGTTTCTTGCCTTTTGGGAGGTCTGAGGTCTTCTACCAGTGTTCAGTAGGTGTTCTGTAGGAATTGTTCCACATGTAGATGTATTTCTGATGTATTTGTGGAGTGGAAGGTAATCTCCATGTCTTACTCGTCTGCCTTCTTGAAGCCTCTCTCAGCTTTCTTTTATACTTCATGCTTTTTGTGTCTTATTTGAGAAATCTTAGCCTAACCCAAGATTTTATCTCATATTTTTTATAGTTTTAGCTCTTCAGTCAGTGATCCACTTTGAATTAATTTTTGTATATGGTATTAGGGTGGGGTTGAGTTGGGGTTTTTTGTTTGTTTGCCTATGCCTGTATGCTTGTCCCAGCACTATTTGTTGAAAAGATTATCCTTTTCCCATTGAATTGCCTTTGTACCTTTGTCAGAAATTGATCATGGATGTGTGGGTTTATGGCATCTATTCTTTCCAGTGATTGATTTGTCTACCTTTATGTCATTATTTTACTGTCTTAATGATTACTATAGCTTTGTAATAAGTCTTGAAATTGCATGGTGTAAGCCCTTCAACTTTGTTCTTTATAGTTGTTCTGGCTATTTCAGGTCCTTTGCATTTCAGTATAAGTTTTAGAATCAGCTTGTCACTTTCTTCGAGGAAAGCTGCTGGGACTTTGATTGGAATTACATTAGCTCTATGGATCATTTTGGAGAGAATTGACATCTTAGCAGCATTGAGTCTTCATATCCATGGACATGGCATATATCTCTCCATTTATTTAAGCCTTGAATTTCTCTCAGCAATGTTTTGTAGCTTTTGTATATTGACCTTGTAGCCTGCAGCCTTGCTACACTCACTTATTAGGTCTAGTAACTTTTTTGTAGATTTCTTAGAATTTTCTATATACATGGTCATGTTGTCAGCAAATAAAGACTGATGTACTTCTTCCTTTACAATCTCTATTCCTTTTATTTCTTTTTCTTTTTCTTTCCAGTACAAAGTTAAATAGAAATAGTGAGATTAGACATCCTTAACTTGTTTCTGGTGTTGGGGTGAAATTATTCAGTATTTGACCAATAAGTTTGATGTTAGCTATATGTTTCTTATATATATACCTTATCAGATTGAGGAAGTTTCCTTTTATTCCTGATTTGCTGAGGTTTTATGAGAGGTTTTTGTCATGTGATTTTTTGTATCTATTGAAATGATAATATGGTTTTCTTTTTTAGTGAATTCCATTGGTTGGTTTTCTAATGTTAAACCAACCTTACATTCGTGGGCTAAAACCCACTTGGTTATGATGCATTGCTTTTTTATATATTGTTAAGTTTGATATACTAAAATTTTGTCAAGAATTTTTATATCTCTGTTTATGAGGGTTATTGGTTTATAGTTGTTTTTTTTTTTTTTTTTGTCTTTTGTTTTCCGTGTAAGAGCTTGATCTTGTCTGGCTTTGGTATCAGGTTAATGCTGGCCTCACAATGAACTAGGAAGTATTTCTTCCTCTTTGGTTTTCTGGAAGAGTTTGTGTAGAATTGGTATTATTTCTTCCTTAATAATTGATGACATTTACAAGCGAAGCCACCTGGGCATAGAGTTTTCTTTGTAGGAAGTTTTAAACTACAAATTCAATTTCATTGATAGATATAGGACTATTTGGGTATCTGTTTCTTCTTTATTGAGCTTTAGTAGGTTGTGTCTTTCCAGGGATTTGTCCATTTTACCTGAAGTGTCAAAGATGTAAAGTTGTTCATTGTATTTATTATTCCTTCAATGACGGTGGTATCTGTAGGGATGGCCCTTTTTCCAGTCCTGTAACTGGTAATTTGTGGCTTTTTTTCCCCTGACAGTCTGACTAGAGGCTTATCAAGTTTATTGACTTTTTAAAAACCCAGCTTTGGGTTTCATTGATTTTTCTTTTGTTTCCTAAGTTATTGGTTGATTTCTGTCCTTTTTCCTTCTGCATGGTTTGAGTTTAATTTAATTTTTTTCATATGGGGTACTTTTTAATTTAAGATGGAAATTTAGTTATTAATTTGAGACTTTCTTTTCTAATGTAGGCATTTAGTTCTATACTTTCTCTGTAAGTGCTGCTTTAGTTCCATTCCACAATTTTTTTTAGCTGCAAGGGGAACTGGTAAATAGAATTTTTTAGTGGGACATATTTCATTTATAGACATAATTAGGATTCTGTAAGTAAGGATTCAGAGGAGAAAGAATGTTGGGTAGGAAGCCAGCAGTGTCTACCATGGCAGCAATCTTTAAAAATCAAGCTACACGTTATGCAATATCATTATTATAAACCTGCAGTTCACCTAAGCCATTGCAGGTCACATGGGCACATCTACTTGCTTTTTGTTTTTGTTTTTTTTGGTGGTAAATTAGCCTTAAGTTTCTTTAAAATTTAAAAAAGTTTTTTTGCTATATGATTGGCAGATAGGGAAAGCCAAATTGAGGGTCCTTTAGTTTTTTGTTAGCAACCTAAACTTTTTATGGTGGAAAATTTTTAAGTACAAGGAATTTATTGAGCTTCTGTGTATCCATTAACTGATTTCAATAATTAACAACATGTGGCCAGTCTTATTACAGTTATACCCCATCCTTTGTGCATTATTTTGAATCAAATCTCAGAATTCATTGTTTCATTCATTAAATACTTTGGCATGTATCTTTAAAAGATAAAGGTTCTTTTTATTTTTAAAAAACAGTCATAGTACCATTAACATAACCTCTAAAAATTAACAGTAGTTCCTTTATATTATAAGGTATCCAGTGTTCAATTTTTGGCTATCATAAAAAATTTTTTTTGTATAATTTGTTTTGAGTTAGGATCTAAATAACTTCCATTCAAGCAATTCATATTTTGTGACTCAATAAGTTTAGTGAAACCTGTGACATTAGAACTTTTCCAAGGCAAAAGCTATTGACACTTGTTTTTCATGATCACAGTGAAAACCTTCATTGAAATTAAGCTTGGGAAAATATAGTTGTTTTTTCATATTTTTTTTGCGGTGTTTTGTTTTGAATGTTAAAGATCTGACTGTTAGATTTTTTGAAAAATGATCATTACTGAGTTATTGATTGATTGATACCCTTCTGTGCGCCAAAGCAGGGCTAGTTGAAGTATACAATGGTAAGCAAGATAGACATCTTTCTCTGTGCTTAGTCATTTTAAATACTGATGTTTTGGTTTTATATTTGAAATCTTAATTCATGTCTTGTTCTGGGCAAGGAATAAATTGTTTTCTTGATTCCTCTCCCCTACCACCAAATCTTGTGCTTGCAATCATTGTGCCAGATGGTATGACAGTTTTTATTTTTGTTTTTAAAATTCCATTCCAACTTGGCTGTGTAAGACAAAGTTGTTGCCCTCAAATAGCTTAAAATTTAATAGAAGAGATACATCCAGCAGAAAATAATAATGGCAAGCTGTTACATTTCCTGTGCCCTATTTGACTTGATTATTTTTTGGTTTAACTGTTTTCTTTTTCTTTCTACCCATGTTTTATGACTGCATCTTGCAGGAGAGTCTTATAGATGCAAGTGAAGACAGCCAGCTAGAAGCTGCCATCAGAGCCTCCTTGCAGGAGACACATTTTGATTCCACACAGACAAAACAGGATAGCCGCTCAGATGAAGAATCTGAATCTGAACTTTTTTCTGGCAGTGAGGAGTTCATATCCGTTTGTGGCTCTGATGAGGAGGAGGAGATAGAGAATCTTGCCAAGTCTAGAAAGTCTCCCCACAAAGATTTGGGGCATAGAAAAGAGGAGAACAGAAGGTCACTGACTGAGCCCCCTGCCAGAACTGAGCCTGGAACAGCCACAAACCACCAAGGATTGCCAGCGATGGATTCAGAAATATTGGAGATGTCACCTGAAAAATCAGATGGAATAGTGGAGGGCATTGATGTAAATGGTGGGTTACATTTTATATTTCCTTTACTTAATACTTGAATATTACTGAAGGGATTTGTTTATTTGTTTAAATTAGTCTTCTATCTTAAGCAGCTATATCTCTCTATATATTTTTTAACCCTTCCTTTAGGACCAAAAGCACAGCTGATGTTGCGGTATCCAGATGGAAAAAGGGAACAAATCACTCTTCCAGAGCAAGCTAAACTACTAGTAAGTATATCTAATTGGAAGCATTTACTCGAAGCAGAAAAACTAATTGGCATAATTAGCTTGATGATTCTTTGAAATATGTGTTAGGTCTGACCTCTAACTGGAAACTTCACTGTGGTGAATCTTAATTCCAACTGCTTTATTTCCTTCCCAAATTATCTTGGGCAACTCACATAGTCCATTGTAGCCAAGGCATTTCTGTTCCATGGCTGCATGTAATAGAAACCCAACTGAAATTATTACCTGGAAAAGGGGAGTGGGGTTATTTGAAGACTGTAGAGGGGCCTCCTGGGTTTCCTAGTAGCTGGAACTGCAAAGTAGTTAAGAACCAAGACTATTTTCCTGTGTGTTTCTCTTGTGGGGCCTGTTGGGTTTTCCCCTTGTGATTCTCTACTTCATACCATTCTTCTCTCTGTATTCTGGTGGCTTTTGTTTGCAAAACAGCTTGTACATAGTCTGTCATACCGGTGCTTTGAGGGCCTTTTCCTCCAGAGTCCACAGCTGATGGGCCCTCCCTCCATATTTTTCAACTTCTAGAAAAGAGAATGAGTCTGACTTGCTTAGATTAGCCTATGAATGGATCCTCCTTGAGTCAGGTGTTCATACCTGGCCATTTGCTGTGGCTAAAAATAATTAGAATCTTGAAGACTGTGACTTGAATGCAAGTAGGCTCTGGCCTCTGGTGCTAATATCCAGACTGTCTCCCTAGTCTAGTAATTGGAAAGGAATGGGAGATGAGACAATGAATACAACAAGTATAGACCACTTTTTTGAGAAGGTTGGTTGTGAAGCTAGAGTGGGGAGTGAGCAGTAATCAGAGGGGAAAAGATGATCGAAGGAGAGACTGAGCATGTTTAAGTCTTATGGGAGGTATCTGCAGAGAAGATGTTGAAGATACCTGTAAAAGAGTGGTATTCCGTGGTGGCACAGTTTCTGAGATGACAAGAAGGGATTCAATGCACAGGTGACAAGATAGGATGAACGACATATCTTCCATGATAAATAGAAAGAAGGAAAACTGATAAAATGTTTAAAAATTAGGACAATAGTTTTTTTGTTTTTTTTTAAGGGAACTTTATTTTTATTTATTTATTTATTTATGGCTGCTTTGGGTCTTCATTGCTGCACAGGCTTTCTCTAGTTGTGGTGAGCGGGGGCTACTCTTCATTGTGGTGTGTGGGCTTCTCATTGTGATGGATTCTCTTGTTGCGGAGCACGGGCTCTAGGCACATGGCTTCAGTTGTTGTGGCACAAGGGCTCAGTAGTTGTGGCTTGCGGGCTCTAGAGTACAGGCTCAGTAGTTGTGGCACACAGGTTTAGTTGCTCCGTGGCATGTGGGATCTTCCTGGACCAGGGCTCGAACCCGTGTCCCCTGCATTGTCAGGCAGCTTCTTAACCACTGCACCACCAGGGAAGAAATTGGGTTTGTTTATTGGAGAGACAGTAATAACCCTGTATATTTCAGTATCACTTAATGGCTCTAAATTATTGGGTGCAGGTTTAGTATCTCCCCATCCAGAGGGTTATATTGGCCCTTCCATAAGAGTAAGCTTCAATTATCTGAAAGAATAACTTAAACTTTTATCTGATTTTAAAATGAATGTTATATTTTTAATTCTTCAATATGCTCTTTCTTTTTGTTTCCATCTAACAGCTTTGTCTTTCTGTTATTTTTCATAGGCTTTGGTGAAGCATGTCCAATCTAAAGGATATCCAAATGAACGTTTTGAACTTCTCACCAACTTTCCTCGAAGGAAACTCTCTCATCTGGACTATGATATTACATTACAGGAGGCAGGCCTTTGTCCTCAAGAGACTGTCTTTGTACAGGAAAGAAATTAACATCATGGCCTGACCTCTCTCAGCTTACCCCTTTTTTTCCCTTTTTCTGTGAGATACCATGTCACTGAGTATGTATTTTGGCTCATAGGACCATAGAGCCAAAGTTGGGCAAGCAAGTCACCTGCCTTCTCTTTTATTTCTTGTTCTCTCCTATAATCAGTCTCACATACCCCACCCCACCCCTCTTTTTCTCTCTTCTCCCATTTTCTTCTTTTTCCTACTTTTCTCTCTTTCTTACCTAATCTGGTGACCAAATGGAAGTGTTAGGATAAGACCTCCTAGTACTGGCAGCAGGAAATGTATGTTCCAATAAGTGGTCTCTTACACAGCACTTTTTTGGGATCAAATGATAATGTTACTCCTCAGACTCCTTTGGTAAAGGAATGGCTAGATTCAGAATAAGAGCAGCCTCCTTTTTTTGTAAGCCCCATGTTTAGTAGGGAAAGGAAATTCTCTAACACATGTTTTGTTTTATTATTCATGTAGGAAATAATCGTGTAACAGTGTCCAGGGTTTTGTTTACATGGAAAAAGCGTCCTTTATAATTATTGCTCATCATATTTAAAATTTTTTTCAAAGGATTCCCATCTTCCCAGCTAGAATTGTTTCCATGATATGTGTTATTGACAGAAAGAATGTTAAACTAGGGTGAGTAGCATGGGGTGGCTTTCAATATCCTAGCCTGAGACAGCTTTCTTTATTACTCTATAAACTATCTTGATCCTGCTAGTCCTGGAATGGACATTTCGTGAGCATATTGTGGTGACTGGGATAGGAAGGTGCTTGCTGTTCTTGCCAGTGCAGCATAATAGTTCCTTTGGCCCTTCCATTGTTTGGGTCCACAAGTGATCTGTAGGAAGGCAGATGTTCAATAATCATGAGTACAGTGGCTTGTAGTTGTAACCACTATGGTTATTGATTGTCCTATGTACTTTAAGGCATACTTAATGTATGCCCCAGGGGAAAAAGAAAAGATGCAGCTGAGAGTTGCTAACCATGTTCCTTTGGTTAGAAATAATGATTCATTTTTTACCCTTGGTTGGAACAGTCTCTAAAAGGCTCTGGTGACTGAATGAGCCTAATTCCTCATGCTGTTTCTTGCAAAAGGTATCAAAACTGAAAACCTCTCTAAGTAGAAGACCTTTAAAATCAATTCATAAGACAACATTTAGTAAGGGAGGTGGGGAAGATTACCAGTAATCTTCAGATGTGGGTTTTTTCTGCCAACAAAAGCCACATTCAAATTATAGTTGATGAATGCTTTTTTCAGTATTATTTAGAAGAGGCCATCTTGAATCTATATAATATGATTTGACTTATCAGCTTCACATTATGCTCGATTCTTATTTTGAGCTTTAGAGTCCTCTGAAGGGGTAGTAGTAACTCTGGTGGCAAAAATCAGAACTTTAACTTGTTATAAAACCATAATACAGAATGAACGTATTTTGTCAATTGGGGTTTAGATTGACTGATTCTTCTGCTTGAGGAACATAAATTGCTATTGCTCAGAGACCTTTAGGTTCCCATCTACTTTAAGATCACTCTCTTCGCAACTAGGGGATTAAAAAAAAAAAATGCTTGTTTTTGCTAGTACACAATTAGCGAATACAGTTTCTAATGGTTGGACTTTGAGGGACCCTCTCTAAAGAATGAGTTATGTATCTCCTGAAGGAAATCATGGAAAATTCTGTTTATTCTTCAGTGAGTCCTATTGAATTAATGTTCTTACATTTTTTTCTAAGTCTGTGTAAGTGCTTATGTATAAGTATATAATTGTATAAATATTTATAAATATATTTATATAATTACAATTTCATTTATACCTTGAGTCAAAGTTCTCTCTTTAGATTGGTGACTGAGTAATACCACTTCGGTGTTTTTTTCATAGGCTCTCGAGGCTAACTAGCAGCTTCTGATTTAGTGAGGAGGCATGGTTTTCATGTTAATTCCTCAGTTGTATCTCTGAAATTGGATAATACACTTGCTATCTGAAGAAAAGAGCTATATACAAAGGTGCATTAGAGGGTAAAAAAATTGTTGGTTGTAGACAAGGTCAGAAATCTAGAAATTCAGGGAGGCACAGGGTAAGAAATGAGGTTATGCTCAGTGTTGGTGCTGTCATGGCATCTATCTCCACTCGGCAAAGTCACAGCTAAAGTCCAAATCTGTCAAAAATATGAAGTCAAGAATTTTCCCCATAGGATTCTGTTTCATTCTTTTACCTACTAGTTTCTTTTTATAAAACATATCTAGAGAACTTGAGACAACATGTTCGTTAATGATAAGATGTAGTTCTTTCTGATAAGCTCAGCCCTGGCATATCCATTTATGAGAAACCAAAGTGACTTTTTCAACTTCGATTACTGTGAGATGACCACATCAAAGTGATATAAGTAAGCATATCAAAGAGATAGGGCATGAGATACTGATCCAACTTAGATAAAACTGGAGTGTTTAGAGTACAAGATTAGAAGATTTTATTTTATTTTGAGGCAGGAGTGTAATTATCCTGGCCTTGATATAGAGGCCCATGGGGGAGGCATTATGGATTGTACCCAAGAAGAGTATGGATTGTGCTTTGTTCAAGAACTTAATCCACTTAGGTAGTATGTCTTATTTCTTCTGCAAATTCCTTAGCTCTTTGGAGGAGAGGTTTTATTGAATAGATAAAATGAAGTTAGTAAGATAGGTAAAAATAGTCATTCCTTGTAGGTATTGGAAACAGCTTGAGAGAGATCTTAAAAGGTAAGGAGGAAAAGAACAAGATAGACTTTGAGAGTAAATGACAGGAGACAAATATAAAGAGATGAAATGAAAACTAGCAGGGGAAAGGTAACAGGAAGTCTTTTGAATTTGATTTAGGAAGGAACCAGAGAAGAGAACAGCTAAATGAGGGAAGAACAGGGAACTAATTTTGAGTAACTAATGTGCGAAGTACTTTATGTGCATTTTCTCCTTTAATCTCCCTAAGAACTCTACCAAATGGATATTTCCCCCATTTTATAGATAAGGAAGAAAATTGAAGTGCAGAGAACTTGTTCAGGATGTCACAGCTAGTAAGTAAGTGGCAAAATCAAAATTGGCATTCATGCTTTTCACTCCCATGCTGTAGTCTCCTGCAATAGGAATCAATTTGCTCAAAAGGTTATCTTCGCATTGTTTGGCTCTGTAAGTTATCATTTGATTTTTTTCCTTAAAGCTTGTGAGATTTGTGCTATGCCTATAAATTCTTATTTACACTGTTATTTTGAGGGGCAGATTACTGATTGCTTTTTTAAAATGATACAGTGATGAAAATGTAAGAGGAAAATAACTATGGCATTATTTGCCAAGAAAAAATGGAAAGGATAAAAAAGAATTTTATCAAATTTTTAACCATTTCTCAGAAAAGATACAATTATCTTTTCTATATCCCATCTGTATTAGATTATTGAAACTTCTATGTGTATATTTTTAAATCTCCTATAAAATTCTACTTCCTTGATTCTATAAGTTAACAATTATTTGAGTCCTTAATCAAAGTTGGAAAAATCTTGAAATCCAAGATCTGGTTCCTGCCTGTTTTATCCAGTTGGAGAGACACACTACACTTGAGATAATAGGAGAATATGTAAATGCTTACCTTTTTGAGACTGAACCATAATTACAATAGAAGTTTAGAAAGGGTAAAGAATAGTGTAGGCTTTAGTTAGGAAAATAAAACTGGAAAGTGGCAAACACTGTGGCTCAGATTTTCTTTTGACTTACCTGTATTCTTTAGTTCCACCTTTTGTAACTACTAGATTTAGGGCATGATGTTTTAACAGTAAGGCATAACTAGTACCCAAGTAGGAAAGAATTATTGATTCCAGGATTAAAGATTTTAGCTAGCAGGGATCTCACTTGGATACTTAGGAAAATACCAGAGGGAGCCACTTGCTACTGAAAAGTGAAGGAAAGATTTAATTTCTATACCCAGGTACAAATTAAATGTATAGTACAATATATTATATATGATATGCAGAAAGGGCACTATATGTAGGCAATAAGTGTACTTGGGTAACAGCTCTGCTTCTAATTAACAGAGAACTGGACTAGATCAATAGTTCTTAGTCTGTTCAAGTAAAAGGGCTTGTAATTTTAAAATTCAGCAGTGGTGGGGAGTTGTGGGGTTAAGTATAAATATCATTAATTCCATAAGTGGAGAAAATGTAAATGTGCATATGGAATTGCAGACCTTTTGCAGAAACTTGGAACCTACAGATTGTAGACCACTGAATTAGATTATCTCTGAATCCTTTCCACTCCAAAATTTAATGCTTTTAGTCTTTTCCTTTATTTTATATATTATCCCTAGAGTAATTAAAAGTATACTTGTTAATCAGTTCTTGCTTTTTTTTCCTGTGTCCAGGTTTCATTTGCCCAGTAACTTGCTCTACCCTACTGTGATGACTGTAATCTCCAGAAAGGAGAGTATAATAGTTACAGATCTAGTAATGATCTTTTAAACACAATTCATTACTTCTAAAACTTAATGCTGTGTTCCTAATCAGTGTTGAGTATGACTAAAATGTAATGAGAACCAAATATTTCACTGACACCAGAGTTAAATTTTATTTTGTATGTGTACTTAAACAAAGCACTTTACTGGCTGAGCAATTGTTAGGAAATTGATTTGTGTAAGCTGTAGAAGTCACACTTGGTTTTGACAGAAACAAGTGTTTCAAGATCCAATTAGGCCAACTTTTTAAAATATTTCTTATCCCATAGAGCGTATCTCCATGGTGTCATTCTCTCTCTGGCCCTCTTTCATTTGGAGCCAGAGAGAGAGAGTAAATAGTATTCAGTAGTACTACTCAATAGTAAATCATGGGATGGGGGTTGATGAATAAGTAATGTCTTGTGTAAAACTAAATGAGAGTAAGAAGAACCCACCCTTCTGGTGAACATGGCAGTTTTCCAGTAGGACCACTTAAAGACAGCTGTGTACTATGAATATTCAACTTCATTGATTTGCCTTGCTTAGCATTTTAGTTACTGCCTCACCATGCAGTTTAGTATTGCACTGTACACATTTTAGAATGGTGGTAAGAATGTTCTTTAGTACTGAAAATAACCAACAGAGAACACCAAGCCTGACATTGATTTCTCCTGACATGTAGAAATTTGGTATTTCAGTGATGGCTATTTTGGTCTTTGATTCACCTATGTATCAATCCTGCTAGAGAGACAGCTTAGAATCTAGCTTTTTTCAGTAGAGATTATGATGACCTTGGTAGTTTTCCCATGAAGTGATCTCGTGGTTAAATTATTGGATATAATGAGACCCTTAAATTAGAAAATCTTTTAATATAATTTTCTATTTTATTTTTCTCTTCTTGATTTTTGACATCTTTTCTCAGAAAATGTCTTGATTTTTAATGAAAATTGGCTGTGTTTAAGAAATTCCATTTCTAAATTTTAATATGTAACATTTTTCATTTTTCATAAATTAATAGACAAGGAAAGAATTTGAGGCAAACATCATTTTTATAACTCATTTTCTCTCTACCTAAGAATCCTTATTCCAAATATAGAATAGCTAGCTCCATGATACCCCTCCGCCTTTTTTGGCCTATGGAATGCAGTTGTATTGCTTAGAATCTCAGTCATTCTCATAAACATGATAGTGTTTGGTACAGGCCTTGCTTTGACATATGATCTCAAAGTAGAGTTGAGCAATCTAATATGAACTACTTTAATAAAACATAATTTAGCATTTCTGTATTTTCAAAAGATAATCAGATTTATTTGTAGGATTAGAGATACAAATACCGATGGTAGTATTTTGCCTAAGAACAATCAAATATTAATCTATAAATATGGAAAGCTGCCTTGTTGTATTTAATTCTCTTGCAACAAACAGCAAATTTTTGTTGTTTGCCTGATAGTATTTCCTCTACAGAGATCAAAATGCCCTAAGATTTTATATCCCTTATAAGGTCACTTGGGTTTACAAATTGGAAGAATAAGCTGGACTTAACATAAGAAAAATTTTACCTCCATTAAAAGAAGTTGTTAATCTAACTGGGCCACCATGAATCACTCATTTATTAGACATGGTAAATAAAATGGGAAACATTTCAAATAATTAGATAAATTCTGACCTGGAATTGAATTCTCCCTTCCTTAAAATCTTTTCTATTTGCTTTTTTCATAAACTCAATATGGGCATCTTATCTGATAAGGGAGAAATTCTTGATATGGAGCCATTCCCTGCCATTGTGCTTTTTTCCCCCTCTGTCAAGGTCACTGACTTTAAGTACATGTCACCAGGATATATTTCAAGTTAATGGCATTGGAATGTTGATGCTCAGTTGGATATCTTTCTGTTTTCAACAAAATGGCTTTATAGTATGCTTTTCTCAAAGCTTCTGTGTTCTTAATAATGGAAAATATCAATAAATGGTGTGATTCAAAATATAAATAGGTTTTTGACACTGATAATCAGATGCTCTTAACAGTAGCTTTTTGATAATTCATTGCCCTGTAAGTTAAACCTCATGTGGAGTGACCATTGCCACCAGAAAATCCCCTCTTACATGCTAATTAGAATGAAAGGAGTATGTGACCTCCACTTTTCAGTTAATGAGTAGGAAGTTTGTAGGGGCTGTTTATCTTACCTGTTGGGGGACTTGGGCCTTGTTACTTTCCTCGGTTTGTCACTTCGGTTTGGAAAGGGTATTTAAAACTTGCTGGGAAACAGACAGTAAAGGTATGAGATAATCCTCTAGTCTTAAATGTAGAGAAATGAGTACCAGTTGATGCTACCACAATACTTAGACTTTGAGGGGCTTCCAGCCAAGCTTTGGCATGAATTTTAGACACAATTTTATTCACTCTTAAGAATCTTTCTTTCTAGAATGGTTTTCCCTTTGATTGTTAACAACTTCTAAGCATCTGGTGTCTTTTTTTTTTTTAACCCTTTAAGAAACAAAGTAGGTATTGATTGTTCCATGGAAACACTCAGGAGTGTTTGTAGGCTTCTGTGCATGCTTTGTATGAATTTAGTTTGAACAATGCGTTCTGAATCATCTGGGATGTCCAATTCTGGCATGTCTTCACTAACTGTGTTTTTTAAACATTTTCCATGTCATTTTCCAAACCTCACTTCCCATCTTATTCAGAGAAGTTTAACCAAGGAATGAAATTTGGGGATAGGGATGGGGGTGGGTTGGGGGCTTGAGTGAAGTCAACTTAGGGTATTTGCTTTAGTGTTCTCAAGCAGTTTCTCACAGTGTTTAGAAATTCCCTGGGATGTTTGTGTACTCACCTTATTCTGGATAAAGTGGTGGTCTTAGTGAGATTTGCATTCTTAATGCAGGACAGGCTCTAAATTTAATCTGTAGTGTAACTTTGTTATTGAATCCAAGAAGATAATGGACAGAGACAGTGCTTCTATTGTAATGTTTCTGGCAAGTGTTCCCTAAAATGCACATATGTATAGTTCTCAGTTTTCTGGGCTTTAATCCCGTGGTGCTAGGAGATATCATTTATTTCTGCAGTTCTTCTCAAGAGTGGGAAGAAGGCTTTGGGCCGTGTGAGAAAGGGGCAACTGGATCATCCACTAAATTTTTTTGTTCAAGACACACTAGAGACCCTCCTGTATTTCTAGTAAGTGATAATAAAGGTGCTAGGGAAAGCCTTAAATCTGAAGACATATGGAGGCCGTAGAAAATCTAAACTTGTAGGAGGAGAAAAACAAGCCGTTAGATAAAGCAGAGCTGTAACTGCTGGCTAAGACTCAATGGAACTTCCACTTGCTCTAAAACCAGGGAAATCTTAGATAACTGGGTGTGATATATCTATAGATACACATAGTCTATAGGTAAATAATTTCCAAAATGAGGATCTTTCTCTCAGTTGGTGATCCTCTGGTTTTGGCTGTACCAAATTGTGAATATTCTTGCTGTGTTGTACCCAGTTGCTTTATATTGATATTGCAACTTGAATTGGGGAGGGGGGCGGTGGGACATTTGGGGTTGGGGAGGGAGGGAAGTCTTTTGAAGACATCAGCTCACTGTGCTGAGAGAGGGACCAAACTCAAGGAAACCTCTGATCTATAAATTCAACTGCTGCATTTTTTTATAAATACATGTAAATGTCCTGTTGTAATATTTGATCTTGGAAATAAAATCAAAAACTTTTCAGTATTAGTTTTCTTGCATTATTGTTTTTGTGAGGTAAGACTCTGGATACTACTTTTGTTAATACAATTCAGGTTTGCTTGCTTTCATATTCTCATGTTTAGCACACTGTAGTATTTATTGAAAAAGGTTAGTTCATAGTCCGGTTGTCAAGGGTAAATGTTTGTTAGCTTCTTCTCTGCTCTTAGTTAACATGTTGAACGTTCATGATAAATGCTCTATAAATGTTGGTTGAACTATTCATGAAATCACTGGGTTAGCTAGCCTTGTAAGGAAAGTAAGATTCTGTATTTGCCATATTGGCAGTTCAAGCAGTGTCTAGTCTTTCAGATCAGCAGTGACTAATGACTAAGGACTCAGCTTAAACAAGTGAAGGAAAAAAAGTAATTACTAAATTAATGGGAGAAAAACCAGGAGTTATGAGAGACCATGATGAGCAAAACAGACACAGCCCCTGCCCTCAAAGAACTTTCTTTTTAGTTAGGAATACAGATAGTAAACAAATAAAAAAATATAGATTTGATTCAAACACTATGAACAAAACTGGAAAAGGAGCCAGTAGAGAATTCTGCTTTAAATAGGATGTTGGGGAGTTAACATTTAGACTGACACCTGAAGGATGAAAAGAAGGTGTCCCATACTAAGAGTAGGAGGAAAACTTCCAAGGAGAACAACAAATGCAGAGGCTGTGGAGCAGGAAAGTTTTTGATGTATCCAAGGTATTGAGAGAAGGCCAACGTGTCTTGCATGTAGTGAGCAAAGGGAGTGGCATAAAATGTGTAAAAGCCAGATCATACAACACCTTATTAGGCCCAGTAAGGAGTTCATATAGTGTTCATATAGAGTATAACAAGAAGCCATTATTGTGTGGAGGGTGGATTGCAAAAGAGCAAGAGTAGAGACTATTGCAATGATCAGGGTACAAAACGGAAATTGCCTGGACCAGCGTCATGGCAATGGAACTGGGAAGTAGTATACAGATTAGAGATGCATTTTAAGGTAGAAATTTAAAGACTTAACTGTTGGATTAGATGTGGGGCAATGAGGGAAGGAGAAATCAAGAATGACTCAAGTTTCATGCAATGAATAGGTATTAGTGTCATTCCTGAGGCAGGAATGGGGGATCAAGCAGATTTGGTGGGATAGAAATCATTTTGGATGTGTTAATTGCAGCACTTCCAAGTGCAGGTGTAGTATAGTAAGTTGGACACGTGATTCTGAAGCTAGGAAGAGAGGTGAACTGGACTTAGAGATTTGAGAAATCATCAGCGCTGTAGATGGAGTTCAGTGCCATGAGAAAGAATGAGGTCACTCAGAAGAAAGTTAAAGAAGAGGGCCCAGAACCCAGGCCTGGAGATCACCAACAGGAAGAGGCCCCGTCTAGGAGGTGAGGCCAGTGAGGGAGAAGAAACACCAGAGTGGGTTGTCAAGGGAGCCAAGAGTGAGAATGTTCAAAAAGCATCTAGTGGCCAACTCTCTAATTCTTCCTAGGGGCCAAGTGTTCATTAGACACAAGAAATCATTGGAGACCAAGAACAGTTTCAATGTGATGTTGGAGATGGAAGCCTAACTTTGAGTGGGTTGAAGTTCGTAATATTTTTATACTGATGAAGAAAAAAGGAAAAAATCCCAAACTTCCTCTTCAGTGGACTGGTATAAATGGCAACTCTTTCAACATCACTTATCTTCCTTTTTTTCTCTCTCCAACTGAGGAAAATGTGCACTCTTGTTTAGTCAGCTGTCAGTCAAAGTTGAAGCCCACCCACGAGGAAGCTGATTAGTCTGTCACTCTTATTTGGGAAACACTGGCCTGATTGTCCTTATCTTTTCCCTTTCCCTCTACCAGTGAATTCCTTTTTCTCAACTTCCTCTATTCCTTGCTCAAATCCCACCTCCAAACCTCTCAATATCCCCCAGAATGGGACATCTGTCTATCCTGTTTTTGCAAGCCTTTCGGCCATGGGAAGCCTTTTATGGCATTAGGCAAATTGTTTTCCCACCCAGGCCCCATTCTTAATTTGTGCCCACCCTAGACTCCCATTTACTTTTCCCTAGAAATATCACCAACCAAGTGATAACTAGTAGCTGTGTCTCCAATAGAGCCAAATTCTGATATTATTAACATATCTGTAAGAAGGTAATGTTTAGTTCTTTCATGGCAGTGACCAGGCCTCTGTGGCCATAGAGGGCTTACCACAGGGGAATGAAGAATTTGACCTAAGCTGGCCTTACTTAGTAAAACTTTATTGCAAGCATATAGTTTCTAAAAGAAGGCTCTTGTTCATCAGATTAATCATTGAATTAATTGTCACAAATTTACCCCAAGGAACAGGACTTAAAGTTGCCCTCACCAGCCCCAACTAAGTTTGGCACTTTAAGGTGTTAAAGCCAAATTCCATCATTTTCCTTTGCCGGGTTATACCTCAGATTGGAATTGCTGGGTCATAGGGTAGGTGAATATTTAATTTTGGTAAATGATATTGCCAAACATTTAACCAAAGGGGTCCTACTAACTTAACACTCCCACCAGCAATGTTCCAATTGCTTTACATTCTCATCAACATTTTTAATTTAAGCCATTCGGTTATGTGTTTGGTAGTATCTCACTGTGGTTTTAATTTGCATTTTCACGATGAGTTAGAGCTTTTCATATACTTATTGGCCATTTGAGAAGTGCCTGCTCAAGTTGTTTTGCCCAGTTTTTACTGGTTCTTTGTCTTCTTCACTGGTTTGTAAACATTCTTAATTCCAGGCATGAGACGCTTGTCAGATATATGTATTATAAATGTTTTCTCCTGTCTATAGTTTGCTTTTTCACTCTCTTAATGTCTTTTTTTTTTTTTTTTTTTGCGGTACGCGGGCCTCTCACCGTTGTGGCCTCTCCCGCCGCAGAGCACAGGCCCCGGACGCGCAGGCTCAGCGGCCATGGCTCACGCGCCCAGCCGCTTCGCGGCATGTGGGATCTTCCCAGACCAGGGCACGAACCCGAGTCCCCTGCATCCGCAGGTGGACTCTCAACCACTGCGCCACCAGGGAAGCCCTCTTACTGTCTTTTGATGAAGAGTGGTTCTTGATTTTAAGTTCCATTTATCAATCTTTTTCTTTATGGTCCCTGCTTTTTGTGTCCTGTTTGAAAAAATCTTTGCCCACTTCCCACTGCATTTTTATTTACCTATGCTATTTATATGCCTCTTCCCCACAACTGTGAGATCCTTGAGGGTAGAGGCTGCTGTATCTTATTCTGCTCTGTAGACTCAGAATCTAGCATAGAGCTTAGAACATGGTAGGAATTCAGGAATCACTTGATTAATGAATTAATTCATGCACTGGATGGAGTAGCACACATCATCTCTGTGCACAGAGATTTTACTAATGATGCAAACAATAGTGAGAAAACCCTTGATGCATATATATGAGGAATAATTATGTTATTAATATTCTTTTAAACTGTATGTGAGCTGCTTTCTATGTGTGAAATTTCTATGTATGCAGATGTATATGTGCCTGACACAAAAGCTGGTAAACCACTATTGAAAAGTTCATTAAATAGGATCCAGTACAATGAGGTATTACCTCACACCAGTTAGAATGGGCATCATCAGAAAATCTACAAACAATAAATGCTGGAGAGAGTGTGGAGAAAATGGAGCCCTCTTGCACTGTGGGTGGGAATGTAAATTGATACAGCCACTATGGAGAACAGTATGGAGGTTCCTTAAAAAACTAAAAATAGAATTACCATATGACCCACTACTGGGCATATACCCAGAGAAAACCGTAATTCAAAAAGACACGCACCCCAATGTTCATTGCAGCACTATTTACAATAGCCAGGTTATGGAAGCAACCTAAATGCCCATCGACAGATGAATGGATAAAGAAGATGTGGTACATATATACAATGGAATATTACTCAGCCATAAAAAGGAACGAAATTGGGTCATTTGTAGAGACGTGGATGGATCTAGAGACTGCCATACAGTGTGAAGTAAGTCAGAAAGAGAAAAAACAAATATTGTATATTAACGCATATATGTGGAACCTAGAAAAATGGTACAGATGAACTGGTTTTCAGGGCAGAAATAGAGACACAGATGTAGAGAACAAACGTATGGACACCAAGGGGGGAAAGTGGCAGGAGGGGTGGTGGTGGTGTGATGAATTGGGAGGTTGGGATTGACATGTATACACTGATGTGTATAAAATGGGTGACTAATAAGAACCTGCTGTATAAAAAATAAATAAAATGAAATTCAAAAAAAAAAATAGGATCCAGTTTCCATTTTCATCGTAAAAGGGAATCATTTAGAGCCCAATTGAATTCTTGTATCTCCCCAGATAACTGAATTTTGATAGAGGATACTAGGCGAGGGCTCACAAGCTTTCTATTAAGAAGAAACGTTTATTCACCTTATAAAACACATTTACAAACTATCTCATTAGATCCTTACAACAGACCTAAAGCAAGTAAAATAAATACTAGGTTAGCTTCATCATGCAGATAAAGAGATTATAGCCCAGAGAAATTTGACTGGCTCAGAGTAACAGTGAGTGAGGTTGAAGGAAAATGATCCTATGTCATCTAACTCTACACTCTATACAGCCCCACATATTGATGCTTGAGATATTTTTTTTTCCCAGCCCAGATTCCAACTATCTGTTTGGAGGCAGTACTATGGTGGTTTGGCACCTAGGAGACCTGGGTCTCAATTTCTGCTACAAATACCTATTAGCTATGTGAACTTGGGTAGTTCACTGAGCCTCAGTAATAATAATCTGCTCATTTGTAAAATAATGCCTACCTCACAAGTTTATTTTGAGAATTAAATAAGATGCTAGATGCCTCTCCTGGGTTAGTCCTCTCTTTTATTTCTTCTCAGCTTAGCAAAAAGGATTTTATTTGCAGTGTCTGTTAGAACAGTTCTTAATTAGGCAATTAGAATGGTTTGATGACAGAATGCCAGATATCACTCAGATTTTAGAAGGTATTTCTGTTCCCAACTCAATGGCTTATCTAACAGCAGACACTCTCATATCAGTATCATTAAAACGGTGGTACAGATGATGGTGGCCTAGAGCTTGAAAAAAAAAGTTAGAAAGCTATTAAAGGAGCCACAGCTAAGAGCAAAATAAGGAAGGTGATAAGGAAAAAATGATGGCCGCCCTGCTTAGTGCTGTTTTTCCAAGGAGCCCAAACACTGCAGTGAGTGAAACAGATACGGGCCGGTAGTGTGTGAAAAAGTGTTGCTGCTTGGGAAAGAAAGGAGGATAAGGTATTTCTCATGGGTGCATCCTCTGACTCATTAAGGCATTTTAGCTCACGAGGCCATGCCTCCTGGTTCCTTTCTTAGGGTCACATGAAAATGAGTAGAGGGTGGGTCATCAGGAGAGGGCTCTTCAGGAAGAGGAAAGCTCCTTTGTTGCAGGCCTGTGGGCAGCGGTGTGTGGGCATGCATGCCCCCCCACACACACACACGCGCCTGAGTGACTTCCATATATAAATAGCGCCTCTCTGACCCTCTGTAGGAGTCCTGAAAGAGGAGCCTCCAGTCCAAACCTGCAGGAGTTCCAGCTGAGGCCACAGGAGTTCAGACCCACTCTGAACACGGAGCCCTTCACCAGGTTCTTTCTCTCCCATCCTGATTCTTGCCACCGGATGCAGGTAAGCAGAAATGGAAGGGCCCAGTGAGGGGATGGCCAGGGAATAGTTTGGTCTAGCAGTTAAGAGCACAAGCTTCCAACTCAAAGGAGATCTGGCTCAACCACTGAGCAGCTGTGTGACTTCAGGCAATTTGTTTAACATCTCTTTGCCTCAGTCTATCAATTTCAGGCCTTTACACATGCTTAGAATACTTTTCCCTTCCCAACTTTGCCCGTCTAATGCCTCGTTGTCAAGTTTTAGCTCATACAACACTCCTTCCAGGAGGCTCTGCCTTGCTTCTGCAGACAGGATTAGGCAAGTGCTTCCATCACACCTTCAGCTGGACTGTTCTGCTCCACACTTTCTCATTGCCTGGTTAGTGTCCCCACCAGACTTTAAGTTCCTCAAGAGAAGAGTCTGTCTCTGGTTCACCAGAGTGAATAGTGCCTGGTACATAGTGGTCACAATACATATTTGACTGGTGAAAGAATGATAAAAGTCTGGCTAGGTGATGATTTAGGTTGAGAGACACACAGAATTTAAAGTCTCTTCCTCTATTTGACTCAGCTGATCACTTAAACTGTTGCCCAGACATCTAGGTAGTGATTTGTTCACCCAGCCCAGGATCTCAGGTTAGAACAGGGCACCCCTAAAGCCTGGTTGTGAGGTTTTACCTTATGATCCTGCTTGTCTCTTCAGATATCAAATTAGCCAAACTCTTTGCTAATCTCCTGGCTCACATTTGTGGAAGCATTTCTCAGAATGTTGTGATTTCTAGGGGAACAAATCAAGGGGAGGACGTGAAACTCCAACTGAGCCACAGCCCTCCTAGATGCAGCAGCACAGCAAGTGCTTTTAGCAGATTAGTAGGACAGCCAGGATGCTCTGAATCCCACTCATCCCAAAGGCCATGCTCAACTTAGTTTTCCCTCTGCACGTTCATATCTTTTAGCTTCCCTTCTAAAACTTTCCTGATAAGAAAAATTTCCAAAGAAGAGATTGTCGGGGTGGGGAGGTTCATGTCGGTGATCTATTGTCTAGACAGGCCTTACTCATAGGTGGAATGATTCAAAGGAGGCTGAAGGCATTCCTGAACAAAAGGTTCTTCCAGCCGGTGGTCTAGAGTGTGCCTCAATGTCCGACCACACACCAGTCCTTTCTTGGGCCCCTGACAAAATGTCAGTCATCTGAGAGGCATGTGGGTTAAAGTCGTTACTTGCCAACACCCTGGACACACACTGAGAGCGCGGCTCTCAATGGCAGGAAGGTCTGGGGAGGGAGGCTGCATCACAAACTGTTTGGGTGGGTTGTGATCATACAGATGCCCTGCCCGCTGACAGCGGAGCAGGCTCCTCACCCTGAGGACCCGTGGAGAAAGCAGCCAGTACCATACCAGCTTGGAGGACACTTCAGGAAAAGAGGTCTCTGTGGTGGGCCCCTGGGGGAGGGGGCCCCCTCTTCCCTCCAGTTCCCTTGTATCCTTGGAGTAAGGGCCACTGTTCCTCCGTATCCTACCCCCAACTCCTCCAGCGTGTGCCCCCCTCCACAAAGATCCGAACTTCCTCTCATCAGGGATGAGTTATTTTATTCACCGTTTGAGAAACATGGCTTAGAGAGCAAATACCCTGTGGAGAGGGCACACGGTGAAGGCAACTCATCCCACTAAAATATTAGCAATTGCATCAGAAAGTTTCCTGCTGGGAGGAGCAGCTGAGATGAGTTTGGGCTCTGAGATTAGGGAAGCAAATGTCACCAAGGGCTGAGGAGGCTGGGGAATGGGGGTATGGGCGGGCAGGACAAGAGCACCCCCTTTCCTGCCCCAACCAAATGGCCTGCTCAGTGCTTTGTCTAACACGAGTCTCTATATAAGCTGAAGTCTGGATAAACAAAAAAAACCTAGGCTAATCAAGTTTGTTTTTTTTTAAATTAAGTTCATAAATTGTAAAACCGTTTTTAAAAATGTATGATAAAATCGAAATTTAGGGTAGTCGTTCCCAGGAAGGAGTACAGGCAGATGATAGAGAGGGCACACCTGGGGCTTCAATAGTATTAGTGGTAAGAATCTATTTTGTAAACCAGTTGTGTTTACATAGGTGTTGTTCAATTATTCCACACAACTAGCAAGAGCAAATATATTATATACATTATGCTTCACTCTTTAACTCTGAAATATTTCATTATATATGTAGGTGTATGTATATATGTAAAAGAGAGATTGGGGTGGAGGCTTTGATCTATACATATTTTCTGGTTATGGGCAAAGCTGTGTGTTAGGAGGGGAGCGTCAAGAGCCTTAAGCTGAGCCAGACATGTAACTGAATTGCAAAGTGGCAACAAACCACTTCTTGGGGATGTCATGGTACTGACTTTTTTCAGGTCCACATTGACATGAGTGTACCCAAATATTACTAGTCCTATTCTAATTCATATTAAAAAAAAATAAAAAGTTCACAGATCAGTGAAAATTTAAAAGAGAGAAACGGCTATAAGTAAAGGTGTGGAGGAGGCATTTTACAACCTATCTAGACATGACATTTTAATTTGTAATCAATTTTATTGATATATAATTAAAATATAATAAAATTCACCAATTTTAAGAGTAGTTTGATGAGTTTTGTCAATATATGTATATTTGTATATTCATAAGAATCTAGATATAGAACATTTTTATCACCTCAAAAAGTTTCCTTATGTACGATATTAATCCCCTCTTCTATTCTCAGCCCCTGGAAACAACTGATCTGCTTCCTGTCACTAGTTCTGCCTTTTCTAGTGTTTATAATTTCATATAAACAGAATCATACAGTGAGTAGTCTTTTGTTTCTGGCTTCTTTCATTTAGCATGATTTTGAGATTCATCCATGTTGTTTCATGTATCAGTAGTTTATTGTTTTTTATTGCCTAGTAGTAGTACTAATTGTATGGATATACCACAGTTTATCTATTCACCTATTGATGAGCATTTGAGTTATTTCTCACTTTTTTGTATTTCTCATTTTTAATTGATTTTTTATTGTGGTAAAATATATATAACTTAAAGCTTGTTATTTTAACCATATTAAAGTGTACAACTCAGTGGCATTAATTACATTCACAATGTTGTGTAACTATATATTACCATTACCTGTTTCCAAAACTTTTTCATTACCCCCCAACAGAAACTCTGTAAACATTAAACAATAACTCCCCATTCCCCCTTCCCCTCAGTCCCTAGTAACCTCTAATCTACTTTCCGTCTCTATGAATTTGCCTATTCTGGATATTTCATATAAGTAGAATCATACATACTTGTCCTTTAGTGTCTGGCTTATTTCATTTAGCATAATGTTTTCGTGCTTCATTCATGTTGCAGCATGTAACAGAACTTCATTCTTTTAATGACTGAATAATATTCCATTGCACATATATATATATATATATATATATATATATATTTTTATTCATTCATCTGTTGGTAGACACAGGTTGTTTCCATGTTTCTAATTTTTAGTTATTATGAATAAAGCTCCTATGGACATTCAAGTACTAGTCTTTGTGTGGGCATGTGTTTTCATGTCTCTTGGATAAATATATAGAAGTGGAATTACTTGATCATTGGTAAGTGATGGTTTAAGAAACTGCCAAGCTTATTTCCAAAGTGGCTGTACCATTTGCATTCTCACCACATATCTATGAGAGTTCTAGTTGTTCCACATCCTCACCAACACTTGGTATAGTCCAACTTTTTTTTTTTTTTTTTTTTTGCGGTACGCGGGCGTCTCACTGTTGTGGCCCCTCCCGTTGCGGAGCACAAGCTCCGACGCGCAGGCCCAGTGGCCATGGCTCACGGGCCCAGCCACTCCGCCGCATGTGGGATCTTCCCAGACCGGGGCACGAACCCGTGTCCCCTGCATCGGCAGGCGGACTCTCAACCACTGCGCCACCAGGGAAGCCCCTAGTCCAACTTTTTAACTGTAACAATTCCAGTGGGTATGTAGTAGGATCTTATTTTGGTTTTAATTTGCACTCCCCTATGTTAATGATGTTGAGTGTCTTTTCATGTTCTTAGTTGTCATCCATATAGCTTTTCTTTTGTGAGATGAAATGAAGTGTCTGTTCACATCGTTTTCCCATTTTTAAAAACCATTGTTTGCCTTCTTTTTTTGTTTACATTATTTTATTTATTTGGTTGCGCTGGGTCTTAGTTGCGGCAGGCGTGCTCCTTAGTCACAGCTCGCGGGCTCCTTAGTTGCAGCATGCATGTGAGATCTAGTTCCCTGACCAGGGATTGAACCTGGGCCCCCCGCACTGAGAGCGTGGAGTCTTAACCACTGCACCACCAGTGAAGTCCCTCAGTTGTTTGTCTACTCATGGTAGAGTCTTAAGAATTCTTTATGTATTCTAGATACAAATCCTTTGTCAGAGGTATATGAGGTCACATTCACATACATTTTTACAAAATATGTATTGTGAATATTTACTCCCAGCCTGTGTTTTGTCTCTTCATTTCCTTAATGGTGTCTTTTGAAGAGCAAAATTTTAATTTTGAAGTAGTTTAATTTATCACTTTTTATAGGTTGTACTTTTTGTGTTCTATATAATAAATCTTTATCTAACCGAAAATCCCGATGATTTTCTCTGTTGTTTTCTTGTAAAATTTTTATTAGGTTTAGATCTATGGTCCATTTCGAGTTAATTATTGAATAGGGTTTGCAGTAATAGGAAAAGTATATATTTTTGTTTTGCATATGGATTGTTCCAGCATCATTTGTTGAAGAGACTCTCCTTTTCCTACTAAAATACCATCTTTTTCAAAAATCATTTGATCATATTTGTATAGCTCTATTTCTGAATTCTCTAGTCTGTTCCAGTGGTCTGCATGTCTGTATACACCATTACTTTGCTGTCTTGATTACTGTAGCTTTATAATGTCTTAACATCACATGATGTAAGCCCTCCAACTTTGGTCTTCTTTTCCACATTGTTTTGAAAAATCTAGGTCTTTTGCATTTCCATGTAAATTTAGATTCAGCTTGTCAGTTTCTATGACAGAACCCTGCTAGGATTTTGACTGAGATTGCACTGATACTAAGCCTTTTGATTCATGAACATGGTATATCTCTCCATTTATTTGGGTCTTCTTTAATTTTTCTCAGTAATGTTTTATAATTTTTAGTGTACAGGTCTTACACAGATTTTGTAAAATTTATCCATAAGTATTTTCTATTTGTATATTATTGTAAATGATGTTGTTTTTTAACTTTTATAATTTATCATTGCTTGTATATAGAAATACAATAGAATTTTTGTACATTTAATTTTTTATTCGGTAACCTTGCTAAACTCACTTATTAACTTTTTGATAGATTCCTTACAATTTTCTACACAGATAATCATGTTACTGTGAATAATGATATTCTTACTTCTTTCTTTCATACCTGTGGCTTTTGCCGCTTTTTATTTTCTTATTGCACTGGAAAGGACCTCCTGTACAATGTTGAATGGAAGTGGTAACAGCGGACAGCTTTAAAATGACGTCTTTTAAAGCAAGAGGATGACACCTTTAAAATTTTGTTTTTTGGGCTTCCCTGGTGGCGCAGTGGTTGAGAATCTGCCTGCTAATGCAGGGGTCATGCGTTCGAGCCCTGGTCTGGGAGGATCCCACATGCCGCGGAGCAACTAGGCCTGTGAGCCACAGCTACTGAGCCTGCACGTCTGGAGCCTGTGCTCCGCAACAAGAGAGGCCGCGATAGTGAGAGGCCCGCGCACCGCGATGAAGAGTGGCCCCCGCTTGCCACAACTAGAGAAAGCCCTTGCACAGAAACGAAGACCCAACACAGCAAAAATAAATTAATTAATAATGAACTCCTACCCCCAACATCTTCAAAAAAATTTTTTTTGTTTGCTTTTCTGTATCAAGTAGAAATAATCACTGGCTTTAATAGAGGTACAAGCAAATTATGATGGGATGAGGAGTGTGTGTGTGTGTGTGTGTGTGTGTGTGTGTGTGTGTGTGTGTGAGTGGGAGCTGGCAGAAAATGGAGCAATTAAATTCTATCCATTGGGAAATATTTATAAGACGCAGAGTTTTTAAGCAAGTTCCTTGGCTCTTCTTGATCTGACCCTAGGAGGTGACAGTGCCTCTGGTCTATTTCCCCCTCCCCACCCTATGCTCCTGGGGTTTCCCCTAGCCACCAGCTCCCAGTAACACAGCTACCCTGACCCTCTTTCCATTGGTTCCAGGACAGTGTCCTCTCTGTGTGATGGCATGCTCACGGACCTGCTCCCAAGTACTGGGGCTGAGCCTCGGGACTACAGCCCTGTTTGCTGCTGCAGCCAACACAGTGCTCCTCCTTCCTAACTGGGATGTGACCTACCTGTTGAGGGGCCTCATTGGCAGGCATGCCATGCTGGGCTCTGGGCTCTGGGGAGGAGGCCTCATGGTGAGTGTCTGGGGTTCCCTGGGTGTGAACTCCCAAAGTGCCCCTTAGAGGTGGAGCAGTGAAGTGGGGGTGGGGGTAGTGTTTTGATTCCTTGAAAAAAAGCTTGAACTAACAAGCTGACTGTGGGGTCTATAGCAGCTCCAAGGGATAGAAGACTCTAGGAAGACTGGTCAAATGTTGCTGAATTTTGGACTAGGCAGGCTTGGTGTGAACGCGGCCATTCATAAAGTCACATTAGGCTAGTCATCCCAAACTGGCCACAGGTGGCAGCTAGAGATGTAAATTACCCAATCTCTTTTTAACACTCTTCCCTCTTCCCCCAGGTTCTCACTGCAGCTACCCGCATCTCCTTGACGGGCTGGAGATATGGCTGCTTCAGTAAGAGTGGGCCCTGCCAAAGTGTAAGCACCCGATTCCACTCTTCTAATACCTAGAATGTCCCCACATTCTATTACTTTAGAGGCAGAGTGATAAAGAGACAATTTCAGTCTTGGCGTTTGAAGTCAGGTCCTGACCGTACCTCTCTAAGGGTCTAAAAACCCTAAGCTTTTGGGCAAGTTTTCTGAATCTCGGATCCTTCTGTAAAACGAAAGTTAACAGGATCAAGTCCAGGGAGGAAGTGCTTAATGAACCATAAATGTCTACACACATGTGAGGAACTGTTCTTTTTTATTTTATTGATGTATAGTTTACAATGTCCTGTTAATTTCTGCTATATAGCAAAGCGATTCAGCTATACATGAACTGTTCTTATTAGTTTTAGCCTATTGAACCATATGGACATGAGTTATGTACATTGTAGTCATGTGTCATTGATAGAAAATTTCCTGGCTATTTTTCTTAATTTTTCTTGGAGCTGAAAGATTCTCCAGAGATCATCTGATGACTAGATTCTAGTCTAACCTCTCCATTTTACAGATAATGAAGCTGAGGCCCAGAATAAATTTGCACTGTATTAATTACAGCAACATCTATATATATTTGAAAAATCTCAGTACATAAATGTATAAGATATATTGCTCATTCAGTCTCAGACACATGAATTTGTGGCCTTTTTACAGTAACTCTGCATCCTGCTTTGATATCTACATCCCACATGTTGGGAACCCTGCTGATTCAGAATTATATGTTAAAGAATTAAGTATAAACACCACACATTTCATTCACTATCTGTTCTCAGTCATGTCTGGTTTTCCCCTAGGCAAGTGGTTCTCGACTTGAATGTGTGCATCAGAATCCCTGCAGCGTTTGTTAAAACACAGATTGCTGGGCCCCACGCCCAGAGTTTCTGACTCTGTAGGTCTGGGGTGGAGCAAGATGGGGAGGGGGGGAAATTTGCATTTCTAACAAGTTTCCAGGTGATGTGCTGTTGCTGGGACAGGGACCACATTTTTAGAACCTCTGTCCTAGGCTTATGTCAGACTGATTCATCTTGAATCTTTTAACTTAGAGTCAAAACTTACTACACTGCTTTCTGTGGCCCCTCTCGAGTTCTAAACCAGTCTGACATCAGTGGGAAAACGACTCTGATTCTGTATAAAAACTATATATATATATATACGCACACACACACACACACACATATATATATATGTTTTATTTAAAATTTTAAAATATGTGTTTTTTGAGAAGGAGAAAAAAAAAATCTGGTATCCTGAGAAAGAAACCAATCTGGAAGTTAGAATCCTGCCAAGGAAATAAACACATTGCTATCTTTTGGGAAGGAAATGAGTGGTGCACAGACCAGAAAAGTACAATGACAGAACTCGAGTTATTTCAGAGTTGACTGTAATTTCTCTCTGTCTCTGCCTCCCTCCCTCCCTCCTTTTCTTCCTTCTTTCCCCTCTTCCTCCCTTCCTTCCTTTCATGCTTGATCTGAGAAAGAGAGGAATCAGGGATGGCAGCTTGGAACTTTTGAAAAAATACAGCTTTCTTTTAAAAGGGTCAGAGGGGGGCTTGCGATAACCAATCTGACCCTTTAAGCCAGAGACTGAATGCCTGCAGTGTGAGTGACAAAGTTTTTGATGCCACTCTGCTGAGAAGCTCTGAAGAGCCTGCTGAATCCGGCTGAACCTGCTGCTGGGACCAGGTGCCAGTGTTTCCCCCTTCTCCATTCCTTCTTTCCCACCCCCTCCCGGCTCTACCCAGTGACCTCATCAGCCAGCCCTACCTTGGCTATGTTTTAAAGGAGGTGCTGTGGGTAGGATCATCCCCATGACTGGGGAAGGCCTGAGCACCAGAGAAGTTAGATTTGTCCAGATCAGCCCACAAGTCACGACCCCCTCTCAGGTTCACTGTTTCTTCTCTCCTTCTGCAGATGCTTACTGCTCTGTTGTCAAGTGGCCTGGCTTTTCTTGGGGCCTTGATTTGCTTTATCACTTCTGGAGTAGCCCTGAAAGATGGTCCTTTTTGCATGTTCGATGTTTCGTCCTTCAATCAGACACAGGCTTGGAAACATGGTTACCCATTCAAAGACCTGCAAAACAGGTAAATGGATGGAAACTTGGATTTGCAGTCTCTTCAGAGAAAGAAAGACACAGAAAGGGACTACAAACTCCTTTTAGTCAGCATTCTAGCATCTTGCTTCTCTGATGCTCAGAAAATTGCAAATGCAACAATAGTCACCCTCAAAAGTCTAGTCCTACGACCTGAGCTGAGGGAGAACCCAGGTTTCTATCAAAGTTGCTGGGATTTTCTTCCTTATTCCAACCCCTGATCTCCTTATTTTTGGGGATAGGAATTATTTGTATGACCATTCACTCTGGAATTCTGTCTGCCTGGAGCCTTCTAAAGCTGTCATGTGGCACGTGTGCTTCTTCTCTGCCCTTCTGTGCATCAGCCTCCTCCAGATTCTCCTGGTGGTCATTCATTTCATCAACAGCTTCCTGGGCCTTTTCTGCAGCCTCTGTGAGAAGTAACAGGTAACGCCCTCTTAATTAATTTTTAAAAATTAATTAATTAATTTGTTTTTGGCTGAGTTGGGTCTTCATTGCTGCACGGGCTTTCTCTAGTTGTGGCGAGTGGGGGCTACTCTTCGTTGTGGTGCGCGGGCTTCTCACTGCGGTGGCTTCTCTTGGTGTGGAGCACGGGCTCTAGGCGCACGGGCTTTCGGTAGTTGTAGCTCGCGGGCTCTAGAGCGCAGGCTCAGTAGTTGTGGCACATGGGCTTAGCTGTCGCGAGGCATGTGGGATCTTCCTGGACCAGGGCTCGAACCCGTGTCCCCTACATTGGCAGGCAGTTTCTTAACCAATGTGCCACCAAGGAAGTCCCGGTAATTCCCTCTTAAACATGAGTGTTTTCATCAGGAGCTGCCGTGAATCTTTTCTGCAAGAGTGGGTATGAATTATAAACAAATTTCCCTTTTAGGTAGTCATGTAGTAATAATAACAATAATAATTCCTTGCATGTATGTTGAATGATACAATGCATTTTAAATCACATTGTAGGGACTTCCAGTGGTTAAGAATCTGCCTTCTAATGCAGGGGACAAGGGTTTGATCCCTGGTCAGGGAACTAAGATCCTACACACCGTGGAGCAACTAAGCCCGCTCTCTCTAGAACCCGTGCACCACAACTAGAGAGCCTGCGTACTGCAACTACTGACCCCGCGCACTCTGGAGCCCACGCACCACAACTAGAGAAGCCCACGCGCTGCAACAAAGAGCTGGTGCACTGCAACAAAAAGATCCCGCGTGCCGCAACAAGACATGATGCAGCCAAATAAATAAATTAATTTTTAAAAAATCACATTGTAAACTGCAAAATGATATAGTAGTAGAAGAAATAATTATCATTATTGTGTAGGAACTTATAGTCCATAAAATGTCCTCCAGCCATGATCTCATTTCAGCCTCTCAAAAGCCCCATAAAATTGGCCGCATGTTACAGATGAAGTTGAGGCTCCTAGAGGATAATGGACTTGCTGCCCAAAAGCAGTCAGTTAGGTTCAGGTAAAGTCAATACCTGACCCCCTACTTTCTAAATTCAAGTTCACTAGCTTAATGGACTGAATTATGTGCTCCCAAAATTCATAGGTTGAAGCTCTAGCCCTCAACGTGACTTTGGAGATAGGACCTTTAAGAAGCTAATTTAGGTTAGATGGGGTCATAAGAGTGGGACACTAATCAAATAAGACTGGCATCCTTATGAGAAGAGGATGAGACAACAAGTACATGAAAAGATGCTTAATATCACTAATCGTCAGGGAAATGCAACTCCAAACCATAATGAGATATCACCTTATACTTGTTAGAATGGCTATTATCAAAAAGGAAAGAAATAACAAATGTTGATGAGGATACGGAGAAAAAGGAACCCTTGTGCACTGTTGGTGGGAATGTAAACTGGTGCAACCAGTATGGCAGGCAGTATGGAGGTTCCTCAAAAAATTAAAAAAGAACTACCATATGATCCAGCAATTCTACTTCTGGGTATTTATTTGACGCAAACAAAAACACTAGTTCAAAAAGGTATCTGCACCCTCATGTTCACTGTAGCATTATTTTCAATAAACAAGACATGGAAACAACCCAAGTGTCCACCAATGGATTAATGGATAAAGAAGATATGGTACACACACACACACACACACACTCACACACACAATGGAATACTCTTCAGCCATAAGAAAAATGAAATCTTGCCATTTGTGACAACATGGATGGACCTAGAAGGTATTATGCTAAGTGAAATAAGTCAGAGAAAGCCAAATACCATATGATATCACTTACATGTGGAATTTAAAGCAACAACAACAGCAACAAAACCAAGTTCACAGATACAGTGACAGACTAGTGATTGCCAGAGCTGGGGCTGGGGAGTGAGAGAAATGGGTGAAGAGAGTCAAAGGTACAAACTTCTGCTTATAAAATAGTTAAGTCATGGGGATATAATGTACAACAAGGTGACTATAGTTAATAGTACTGTATTGCATATTTAAAAGTTGCTAAGAGAATAAATCTTAAAAGTCCTTACTACAAGAAAAAAAAATTTTTTTGTAACTAATGTATGGTGCCAGATGTTAATGAGACTTATTGTGGTGATCATTTTGCAATATATACAAAAATCAAATCATATTGTACACCTGAAATAAATCTAATGTTATATGTCAATCATACCTAGAAAAATGACATTGTAAGAGTGTATTTCCAGCATAAAAGCATGATTAAGTTTCAGAAAGTTTATTCACCTATATTAATAGATTTAAGGAGGAAAAAATCCTAATGATTTTCTTCATAAATTCTGAAAAGGCATTTGATAAAATTCAACATATATTCTTTTTTTTTTTTTTTTTTTTTTTGCGGTACGCGGGCCTCTCACTGTTGTGGCCTCTCCCATTGCCGAGCACAGGCTCCGGACGCGCAGACCCAGTGGCCATGGCTCACCGGCCCAGCCGCTCCGCGGCATGTGGGATCCTCCCAGACCGGGGCACGAACCCGTGTCCCCTGCATCGGCAGGCAGACTCTCAACCACTGCCCCACCAGGGAAGCCCGCAACATATATTCTTAATAAAACTCTTTAAGAAAATGAGAAAAGACAGGTCCTTCCTTATCATAATACAACGTATCTATCTCAACTCAAAAGTCAGCATCATGCTTAATGAAGGAATACTAGAAACAATCTCATTAAGGTTGCAAATAAGATGATGACACTCACTATTGTCACTATCATTTAATATTGTTCTTGAGGTATTAGCCCAAGCAAGTATTCAAAAGGAAATTAACAGATATAAAATAGGAAAGAAGGTAAAGTTATCATTATATTCAGACAATATGATTACACATCTAGAGCACCCAAATAAATTATATTACAAACAATAAGAGAATTTCATACAATGTCTGGGTACAAAATAAATGTACAGAATCAAAAATCTTCATGTATACAAACAACAAGCAGTTAACAGGTATGCAGATGGGGAACTCCCATTTACATTAGAAACAAAAAAGGAAAAAAAGAAAAAACCTAGTTACCAACAAAACAAGAATGTGAAATACTTATTGAAGAAAACTAAAATATTACTAAAGGATAAAAAATAAACTTGAACAAATATAAAGGCATGCCATGAACTTGGATCATAAGATATAAATGCCCTTAAACTAATCTATAAATTTAACATGATGAATAAAATCACCAAGATTTGGTGGAAGAGGATATGGAATAAGCTGGTTTTAAAGTTCACATGAAAAATGAACAAGCTTGGACAGCCAGGAAATTTCTGAAGAAGGCAGTGAGGTGGGACTAACTCTACTAGATATTAAAAGCTAATATAAAACTACAATAATTCAAACAGTGCGGTACACTAAATGGACAAATTTATGCATCAGACTAGGGAGCTCAGAGATAGAAATAAATATTTGTGAGAATTTAGTATATGCTAAAGAGATGTGGGGAAAAAGAAAGTGGATGATATACCAGATCTGTCTCCCCATGAGAGCCCAGAGGAAAAGGCCATGTGAAGACACAGCCAGAAGGTAGCCATCTGCAAGCCAAGGAGAGAGGCCTCAGTAGAAACCAACCTTGTTGGCACCTCGGTCTTGGATTTCTAGCCTCCAGAAAATAAATTTCCATTGTTTAAACCACACAGCAGCCAGCAGCCAGTCTGTGGTATTTTGTTATGGCAGCCTGAGCTGACTAATCCACCAGTGTTCAGTGCCGTTCAATAAGTGGTATATACTGAGTGCCCACTGTGTGCTCAGCACTGCCATGCATGCTGTGAATTCAAAAATGACTGAGACATGGTCCTTGCCCTTGGGCCCTGCCCTGTCCTTGAAGAGCTCATGGTCATGTTAGGGAAACTCATCTACTAATAATTTGAATGTCATATGGTAGGGACCATGTTAGAGGTCAAGCCAGGATGTAATGAGAGCTTGAAGGAACCAGGAACCTCTAAGGAGAGGATCTGTGAGAGATGAAGGGAGGCATCAGTCATGTCTGAACTGATTCTTGAAATGGTTAGCCCAGCAAAGAGGGAAGGAAGCGTTTTTCCATCAGAGGAAATAGAAGCTCAAAAGGGGAGACACAGGATGCTGTGGGTGGAGAACTGTGATGCCACAGCTCCTTCATTGTGAAATGTGGAAAGCAGAGCACCTCCCTCTCTCCTGTTTTGGGATCTTTGTTCAGGATGCATATTGGGGGAATTTCTTCTTAGTTTTTGAAGCTGGCAGGATAATACAGCTTTCTAAAATAGGACCAGGACTGGTGCTCATAAGCAGGAAATGCATCCTAAGTTTGCTCCTTCCTGACTTTTGCCCTGGAGCAGGAGTGTGGTGAGGCTGGGGGAACTGCAGGTTGGCAATTATGGATTAGATCAGTACACCACAAACTTTTTCTGTAAAGGCCCAGATTATATATTTTTTCACTTAGTTATCTTTTTTTTTTTTTAATAGTTTTGCCTGGCCAAATAATATTTCAGACTTTGAGAGCCATATGGTCTCTTTTTGCAACTGCTCGATTCTGCCAATATTGCGGAATGCTAATCTACTGATGCTGGGTTGTGGTGAAGGAAAGTACAGCGTTTATTGCAGGGTGACAAACAAGGAGGATGGGGAGCTAGTGTTCAAAAGACTCATATTCCCCAATGGCTTTCAGTGCAACATTAAGGGTGAGGGTCCCAGGGTGTGTGATCAGCTCCTGGACATTCTTCTGATTGGTTAGTGGTGAGGTAACTGGGTGAAGTTTCAGGAATCTCAATCATCGAATCTCTGGCTCCAGCCAGTCTATGGTCTAGCATTTGCAGTCAGCAGTTTCCATCTGGTGGGGGTCCTGGTTTCTGTGAAAACAATTTAAGAATGTGCATCAGCAGTGGATGAGGGCAATGTTTTCTTAGCTGGAGTCAAAGGTTATCAATCACCTTAGGTACTTTTCCCCCCAATTTTATTTGTGGTAAAATACACGTAACAAAAATTTTCATCTTAACCACTTTTAAGTGTACAGTTCAAGGGTATAAATACAATCATAATGTTGTACAACCATCAAAAAAAAAAAAAGAATGTGCATCAGAAGGTTACCTATATCCCTCAAGGAGAAGATAGGAATCCTGTAACTCTTTTTATGGCTGACCTATTGTTTATTATTACTTTTCTTGCTTGACTGATTTTCCATTTTTCGAAACATTAACTGCTTAGAGTCTTGTCTTTAGAACTCGGAAAGGCCTAGGAGACTAAAGCTTTTTTCACAAGCAAGAAGCCAAGTTCACAGGATCTGTCACTGGACCGCCCCCCACCCCTCACCCCAGAGTCCAGCTCAGTTTCACCGGCTGCTTACTAGCTGTGTATCCTTGGGCCTCTATGGGCCTCAGGTTCTGTGTCACTTTCTAAGATTGCAGCGCGGTTAATAAGAGCTGACGCGTGTTTAAGTGCTTTGTAAACGGAACAGAAACAAACCAGTCTTTGCCGAAGTTATGGTCACTGCAGCTCCGCCGGTTCTGGTCCAGCATCCGGCGCGCAGGCGCGGGTAGGGCAGTGCGAGCACGACAAGAAGGGCGGGTCGCACAGCGCAGAGCGCGCAGCCGCCGCACATAGGGTCAAAGGTGGCGCTGTCGCCCTGGCGACCATTTCCCAGCTCCGTGGCGCCGAGAGCTAAGCCTTCTTCGGGAGAAATACGGGGCCAAGGAGCTTAGGCCATGTCGGTCGCCGCACCCTTCTCAAAGCGCACGTCCTTCTCTGCGGTCGAAGGGTTACCTGAGACTGAGAAGAACGCTGGAGAGTCCGAGAATACCTATATTCTGCGGCCCATTTTCCAGCAAAGGCGGGTAGCAGACGCATTGCGGCGTGGCCGACCTGCGTGATTGATGCTTCCTGCAGGCAGAGCTTGCCTGATAGCCGGGGCGTCCCGAAGGAACCCGCGGGTGACAGGCGGGGTGGGGCGGGGCGGGGTGGGGCGGGAGAGAGGGGCGGGGCTAGAGACAGAGGGGCGGGCCGGAGAGGAGGCCGGGTTTTGCGGGGGAACAGGCGATGGAGGAAGGGACAGGACCGGGGAAGGAAGGACTGGGCGGGAGAGGGTGGGGCGCTGTTCTCCTTGGGCTCCCAGCTGCAGGGCGCAGCAGAGGACCAGACCTGCGGTTGCAGGGTTAACGCGCCGGGAGGTAGTCCCTTAGACAAGCACAGTATGGATGGTTGACTCTAGGAGATCCAGAATGTGGGCACAGAGGAATTGAGATAGTTGCATGGCAGAAAACAAGCGGCTTGCATCGAATGCCATTCAGCCCTGTTTCGAGGGTTACTGTGTGCATACGTGTGCCAGAAAGCGCTTACTCTTCTTCAGGGCGCGAGACCTGTATGTGTACAGTCTTACCCAAGTAGTATCTGGAGGCTTTTGGCCTGCCACCCTAATACCTTCCCAGAATTAAGGCACAACGTCTCCTGCAGAGGACAGTCAGTTAGGGCTGTAGGATCCATCACTAACTTCATTTTCACAAGATTAAAAAAAATAATTAAAAGAATGACTTTCCGAAGCCCTTCCTCTGGTTTTTTTTTTTTTTTTTCCTTCCTCTGTTTTTTGAAACTAGATTCCTGAATCAAATGCTTGGCAAATACTAGAACCCAGGAACTTTAGTTATAATGTGATAAAAAATTTCATGTAGCAGTTTTATGGTGGGTAGAAGGGACATTAAAAAAATATGTTCAGTTATCTTGGTAAAAGATTCTAAATACATAGAATGCCATTCACCTGTATTTCTGTTGTAAAACAGAACAAGATTAACAACAAATATATGTTATGTAGGAATAGCTCTATGAGATTATTTGTGACTCGTTTGAAGAAAACTTTTAGCATTTTACTGAGAGTGGAAAAGGCTTAAGGGAAGAGCCAGATATAGTATGTTTGTTAATAGGAAGACCACATTTTGAACAGATCAAATCCTAGAAATTTGTCCATGATTCTAAAGTTCACCTGTGAGAATAAGCAAGCAAGAGACTAAAGAGAATACAGTTAAAAAGAAATAAGGGGCCGCTAGTACTACCAAACCACATTATAAACTCAAAACTTAAAACATTCTGGTAACTTGGCACATGATAGACAAATCAACTGATAGAATATACAGCCCAGGGGCTTCCCTGGTGATCCAGCGGTTAAGACTCTGCGCTCCAAATTCAGGGCGCCCGGGTTCCATCCCTGGTCAGGGAACTAGATCCCGCATGCCACAACTAAAGATCCCGTATGCAGCAACAAAGATCCCATGTGCCACAACTAAGACCCCGCACAGCCAAATAAAATAAATAAATAAATAAATATTAAATATATATATATATATATATATATATATATAGCCCAGATAAAGGAACCTAGTGTTGTAATATGTAATAAATACAACTAAAATGCTAATAGTATTGTTAGGGTGGTGAAATGAGGGGAGAATTTTTTCTCTGTCTTCATTTATTCAGTAATTAATTTCTTCAAAAAATATTGTCTACTATGTGCTGGATAGTGTCCTAGGAATGGGGATATAACAGTGAACAAAACAGATAAAAATCTCTGCTCTTTGGAGCTTGTGTTCTAGCTGGGTAGAAGGACAACAAACAAGATAAATGCCTAAGTGAACCATATAGTGTATCAGATAGTAATAAGTACCGGGAAGGGAGATATAAAGTGGTAGGAGGGTGGTTTGAAGTTTTAGAGAGGGTGGCTAGGGAAAGTGACTTTTGAATAAAGACTTGAAAGAAAGGAAGGAGCTATGCATATAAGGAGAGGAATTGAATTTCAGGCAGAGGTTAACAGCAACTGCAGAAGCACTGAGGTTTCCATGCCTGGTGTGGTCAAACAACATAGGGAAGGCCAGTGTGGCCTGAGTGGAGAGAACTAGGGACAAAGTAGTAGAAAACAAAGTCAACGAGTTTGGTAGGGTAGATCATATGGGACCTTGCAATAACAGAATGTTGCTTTTACTCTGAGTGAGGTGGGAAATATTTGGGGTATTTTGAACGGAGGAGTGTCATGATCTGACATGTATTTAATAGCACCAGCCTAGTTGCTATGTTGAGAACAGGATTTTGTGACAAAGGCAGAGACAGAGAGACTTGTTAGGAGGCCATTGTATTCCAGGAAAGAAGTAGTGGTAGCTTGGAGCAAGGTGGTGGTAGTGGGGTGGTGAGTGTGATTGAATTTTAGATTATTTTGAAGGTAGAACTGATAAGATTTGCTCATGAATGGGATGAGGGCTGTGAGAGAGAAAGGCAACAAAACTGACACCAGGGTTTTTGGCTTGAGCAGTTGGAAGAATGGAGTTACCATTGACTGAGATGAGGACCTTGTTTTGGGGAGAGGAGATGATCAGAAGCTCAGTGTTGGATGTATTAAATTTAAGTTGCCTACTAGACATCTGGATGGAATATGGGTGGGAATATGTGGTCTGAAGTTCAAGGGAGAGGCTGGAGATACAGGTTTGCACTATGACTTGTTTTCTTAATTTGTTTTTATTACTTTTATAATAAAAATATGAAAAAGAAGGAATAAATGGTTGTCATGACAAAAAACTGGGGGAAGTTAAGCTGCGAAGGTAAATTAGGGTTTTGGAATTACCAACTGGATGTTTCAAACTGTTTCTTTTAGGTTCAGACCCTCTGTGGTTAGAGACTGTATCCATGCTGTGCTCAAGGAGGAACTGGCAAATGCTGAATACTCTCCAGAAGAAATGCCTCAGCTCACAAAACGTTTATCAGAAAATATTAAAGATAAATTAAAAGGTAATGGTGGTAATTGGAAATGACTCGTTCCCTTCAAACATCCAATTTTACTCATTTGCCTCCTTCTTTATTTTTTTTATTTATTTATTTTTTTTTTGCGGTACGAGGGCCTCTCACTGCTGTGGCCTCTCCCGTTGCGGAGCACAGGCTCCGGACGCGCAGGCTCAGTGGCCATGGCTCATGTGCATGTGGGATCTTCCCGGACCGGGGCACGAACCCGCGTCCCCTGCATCGGCAGGCGGACTCTCAACCACTGTGCCACCAGGGAAGCCCCCTCCTTCTTTATTTTTAAATAAGGAACATAACTGTGGATTCTATTAAACACACATTTTTCTTCACTGTCTAGTCATCTCAATTATTTGGTAACTTTTACTCATGTAGGTTTTTGTAGATGGTGGGAAAGAGCAAAGGTGTGAAATACCTAGTTGTACCGAACTACTATCCAAGAATTCCCAGTATGCAGAAAGACCAGAAAATACAGGGGCTCCTTTCCCCCATAATTTTTGGTTGTTTTTTCTACCAAGATAACAAGTCCTCAGCCTCCCATCAGTACCCTCACAGTCTGACCTCAGGGCATCTCTCCTGCCAAATCCTTAACTACTTGCCCCACTCAGCACTCCACTCCTGCTTCACTCTACATCTGCAGAGCAGATCTTGTGCTTTTCCTCCCTGTTCTTTGTCTTTCTACCTCTCTCAGTCTCTTTTGTTAATAGTGTTATACAATCTGAAAAGTCCCTTCTATCTACCCTTTAAAAATTTAATTTAATTTAATTTTTTTGGCTGCACCACGCGGCTTGCGGGATCTCAGTTCCCCAACCAGGAATTGAACCTGGGCCACGTCAGTGAAAGCCCGGAATCCTAACCACTAGGCCACCAGGGAACTCCCTATTTACTCTTTTCTAAAGATTTTTTTTGGAGGGAAGAAATGTCTTTGTAATCATAATACATTTTCATTGTAATAAACCTGGACAATACACATAAAGTGTTTTTCTGTTTTTTTTTTGGTTTTTTTTTGTTTTTTTTGCGGTACGCGGGCCTCTCCCTGTTGTGGCCTCTCCCGTTGTGGAGCACAGGCTCCGGACGCGCAGGCTCAGCGGCCATGGCTCACGGACCCAGCCGCTCCGCGGCATGTGGGATCTTCCCGAACCGGGGCACGAACCCGTGTCCCCTGCATCGGCAGGCGGACTCTCAACCACTGCGCCACCAGGGAAGCCCTATTAATATGTTTTAATTTTTAGAAATAAAAAATATAGAAAAATACTAAGAATAAAATAGCAATTCTCTTTCCATCATCCAAATTAACTTTAGTATATTAGCATTTTTGTTTTCAGATTTTTAATGAAATTCACTATTAAATTATTGTAAAAAAATACATGCTTGTGGGCTTCCCTGGTGGCGCAGTGGTTGAGAGTCCGCCTGCCGATGCAGGGGACACGGGTTCGTGCCCCGGTCCGGGAAGATCCCACGTGCCGCGGGGTGGCTGGGCCCGTGAGCCATGGCCGATGAGCCTGTGCGTCCGGAGCCTGTGCTCCGCAACGGGAGAGGCCACAACAGTGAGAGGCCTACGTACAGCAAAAAAAAAAAAAAAAAATACATGCTTGTTATAAAAAAAAAGTGTAGAAAAATAATTAAAATTAGAAAAATCACTCCTAATGCCCCCACCCAAGAAGAATCATTAATATTACGTGACCATCATACCAGTCCTCTTTTCTATGCATATATACAGATAAATACTTTAAAAACAATGGTATACTATAGACTGTTTCCCACAGTGTTACAGCATTCATTCTATATTTAAATGGAATGATTGCCCACTATTTAGTCCTTTCACCATGCTATTTCCATTGCTGAGTTCTTTTTTCTGGTTCAATTCTTACCTGATGAGATTTTATTGTAAATTTTTTCAGGGAGGGCTCAGAAATGCTGTATTCCCTGGATTCTTTCATGTTTGAGAATGCCTTTAAACGAGAATATATTTTGGATGAATATAATATTTTGAGTTAATTATTTTTTGAGAATTTTGTGGATGTTGCTTCACTGTCTTCTTGCATTGAATGTTACTGTGGAGAAATCTGAGGCCAGTCTGACGTTCTCTGCAGAAAGAATCCTGTCCCTAACCTTGATGCTCAGTAGTTTTTCTAGGGTATGGCTTGGTATTGAGCATTTTATGTCTGTTAATCTGCAGATTTTATTTTTTCCATATCAAGGAAATTTTCTTGTATCTCTGAGTACATTTCCGGTTCCATTTGTTAGATTATCTACCTTAGGACACCAAATATTGATGCGTTGAATCATCTCTGTCTTCCACATCTATTATCTTTGCTGTAATCTCTTCCTTTTTCTTTGACATATACTTGTGATCACCTTGTCAGTATTTGTTTTCATTTGTGTCTGTCTTGTCTCTTGCCATTTTTAAAAAAAATTATTTATTTATTTTTTGGCTGCATTGGGTCTTCGTTGCTGTGCGTGGGTTTTTCTCTAGTTGCAGTGAGAGGGGGCTACTCTTCGTTGTGGTGCGTGGGCCTCTCATTGTGGTGGCTTCTCTTGTTGCGGAGCACGGGCTCTAGGCATGCAGGCTTCAGTAGTTGTGGCTCGCGAGGTAGAGCACAGGCTCAGTAATTGTGGCACACGGGCTTAGTTGCTCCGTGGCATGTGGGAACTTCCGGGACTAGGTCTCGAACCCATGTCCCCTGCTTTGGCAGGCAGATTCTTAACCACTGCGCCACCAGGGAAGCCCCTCTCTTGCCATTTTTAATTGATTAGCTCTGCACTAATATCATATGAGTATTCAGTTTGTTTCCTAGGCCTTTAATCTCCCCTTTCATCTTTCTGTTGTTTTGTAATCTGATTGAGTTCTTATTTTACTGAATTTGTGGGCTTATGTTTTTCTATATTATGAATCAGTTGTGAGGAATTTCTCTTTGTTCCTTGATTTATATTATCTCCTAGGTTGAGTTTTTTGGTCTTTTAAGCAGTACGTTTCTTTTCTTGTTATTCTTTGGTTTGTTTTTGCTGTTGTACCTTTGCATATTGCCATTCAGCTTCTTTTAATTTTGTTCTGATGTGGTGTGGGTGAATTTTTTTTTTCACTCTCCTCCCAGTGTATCTAAGACTATTTTATTTTATTAATTTTTTTTATTGAAGTGTAATTGATTTACAATGTTGTGGCAATCTCTGCAGTACAGCAAAGTGACTCAGTTATACACATAGAGGCATACTTTTTTTAATATTATTTTCCATTATGGTTTATCACAGGATATTGAATATAGTTCCCTGTGCTATACAGTAGGACCTTGTTGTTTACCCATTCTATATATAATAGTTTGCATCTACCAGCCCCAAATTCCCAGTCCATCCCTCTCCCTCCCTCCCTCCCCCTTGGCAACCACAAGTCTGTCCTCTATGTCTATGAGTCTCTTTCTGTTTTGTAGATAGGTTCATTTGTGCCATATTTTAGATTCCACATATAAGTGATATTATATGGTATTTCCCTTTCTCTTTCTGACTTACTTCACTTAGTATGATAAATTCTAGTTGCATCCATATTGCTGTAAATGGCATTATTTCATTCTTTTTTATGGCTGAGTAGTATTCCATTGTATATATGTACGACATCTTCTTTATACATTCATCTGTTGATGGACATTTAGGTTGTTTCCATGTTTTGGCTATTGTGAACAGTGCTGCTATGAACATGGGGTGCATGTATCCTTTTGAATTATAGTTTTGTCCAGATATATTCCCAGGAGTGGGGTTGCTGGATCATATGGTAATTCTATTTTTAGTTTTCTGAGGACCCTCCATACTGTTTTCCATAGTGGCTGCACCAACTTACATTCCCACCAACAGAGCAGGAGGGTTCTCCTTTCTCCACACCCTCTCCAGCATTTGTTATTTGTAGACTTTTTAATGATGGCCATTCTGACGGGTGTGAGGTGGTACCCCATTGTAGCTTTGACTTACATTTCTCTAATAATTAGTGACGTTGAACATCTTTTCATGTGCCTACTGGCCATCTGTATGTCTGTCTGTATTAAGGTGTTCTGCCCATTTTTCAGTTGGGTTATTTGTTTTTTTGTTGTTGAGCTGTATGAGCTGTTTGTATATTTTGGAGATTAAGCCCTAGTCTGTCACATCATTTGCAAATATTTTCTCCCATTCCGTATGTTTCTTTTTGTTTTTTTTATGGTTTCCTTTGCTATGCAAAAGCATGTAAGTTTGATTAGCTCCCATTTGTTTATTTTTGTTTTTATTTCTATTGCCTTGGGAGACTGACCTAAGAAAGCATTGGTATGATTTCTGTCGGAGAATGTTTTGCCTATGCTGTCTTCTAGGAGTTTTATGGTGTCTAAGACTATTTTATTTTTCCCTCAGAACTGTGTTTTAAGTGATGAGCATTTAATATTCTAGCCACATTTCTAAAGCATGGGTATGAGAAAAGGAGGAAGAGGAATGGGTAGAGAAAGGAGGAAGCTCAGCTGAGCTGTGCGCATTGTTTTTTAAAAATAACTTGGGCTCTGTCTCCTTCTGAGATTTTAAGTATACTGCATTAGGGTTCATGTCCCACAATGGAAGGGTTCCTATAAGTGTTCAGATTGTTTGCCTAATTTACTGTATAATCCTGGAGCTTTTACTTTCATCAAAAAGAGTTGGCTCTGGGACCTCCCTGGTGGTACAGTGGTTAGGAATCTGCCTGCCAATGCAGGGGACACGGGTTCGAGCCCTGGTCTGGGAAGTTCCCACATGCCACAGAGCAACTAAGCCTGTGCGCCACAACTACTGATCCTGCGCTCTAGAGCCCGCGAGCCACAACTACTGAGCCCGTGTGCCACAACTACCGAAGCCCATGCGCGTAGAGCCCGTGCTCTGCAACAAGAGAAGCCACCGCAATGAGAAACCCGCACACCACAACAAAGAGTAGCCCCCACTCACCACAACTAGAGAAATGCCATGCACAGCAATGAAGACCCAACACAGCCAAAAATAAATAAATAAAATAAATATATTTATATATATAAAAAAACGAAATAAGACTAAATTAAGAGAAAGATTATTTTTTTAAAAAAAGGGGTTGGCTCTGTCTCAACTTTGCCTGTTTCACTTTTTTCTTCTTCACTGTTTCCCCTATTCCTTGGTCAGAAAGGGGGGAAGATAAAGATGCCCATTCAGTTTTCTGTCCCCCAGGTTTGTTGTTGGGGAGAATTTTCACGATTTTGCTGTTTCAGCAGTATAGTTTTGGGGGAAGCAGCTGAGTTGTCCTAGGCCATACCAGTGTTCTCCAGAATCTTATGGTTTATTTTCTATCTTACGGAACAGCTTGCAGTTTTCTAAAGATCCCATGCTCTATGTCTTTGCATATGCTATCCCCCTCCATAGAATGGAGAAACATTGTCCATCTGGTAAATTCTCACTCGTCTTTCAGGACTCAGCTCACTTATCGTATCCTCCAAGAAGTCTTTTCTGGTCATCCCTTCCCTGTTGCCCAGTCAAAGGGAGGAGCCATCCAGCTCTGTGCTCCTAATGTACCTTATACATGCCTCTCTTTGAATTATTACTACATTGCATTTTCATTTTATTTTCCATGTTTGCCTTCCCAACTACTATGAGTTCTTTAAGGCAAGAAGAGCATCTTATTTATCTCTGTATCTTGAGGGCCTAGCTCATTTCCTGACTTAGAGTAGGGGAGAAAGGAAGGAAGCTAAGACCTACTGAGAGTCTACTATGGAAGAGAAATGGGTAGAGACAGGAGGCAGCTTGTCTCTACCCACTTCCTCACAACACGCCCAGGAGGAAGGTAGTGATATTCCCATTTAACAGTTGAGGGAGATTTAAACTAAAACGTTAAATAACTCGTCTAAAGTTACACACTTACTAAGCTTATGGTTAGAATTTGTCCTTAAGTCTGACTCCTAAGCTTATAATCATACTCAGTAAGTGCTTGTAGACTGAATGCTTATGTTCATTTCTAGGCAAATTTGCCTTCATTAAGTAATTTTACCATATATTTGCTTATAGATAACTTTCTTATTTTTTCTTTCCAGAAATGGGATTTGACCGATATAAAATGGTGGTGCAAGTAGTGATTGGAGAACAAAGAGGGGAAGGTGTATTGTGAGTAGTTGGTTTTTCCTTCTTGTTTTTATTTTTATATATTTCTTATTGGGTGTTCATCTTCTCAGCAATCCAGTAAGATAGTGTCTTTGCAAGAGTGAGAGGAATGGACGGTATAATAAAATGCAGCTATGAACTGAAGAGATCCTGGTACTGAGCAGCGAGGTTGACAGTCTGGGTGGACTCCATGGGGTAATTCACTTCTCATAGTATCTGTAGGCTAGTACGTCTTTCAGGGTTTATGTATGTATGCTCCCAAAGAGAGTGTAGGATTATGTATATATGTTTCCTCCCATATTCCTTGTTGCCTGGTTTTTGGTCCTACCATTCTCCTAAATTAATATTTTTAAAGTTGTCTGAGTGACAATTTTCATAGCTGTTGTTATTGGCCTGGGCTTCTGTTTTTTAAAATTCACTCTGGTTTTTTTGGCCCTGATGTCACTTGTGTAACTTGTTTCTCTTCTGTTTTTCTAACTGATTATTCTCTCCTAAACTGGTTCCTCTTTCTCCCCTACATCCCCAGCTGTGAGCTTTCTTCAAGGCTCAGTTCTTATTCTTCTGCTCTTCTGTGTGCTTTTTCAATGAGCTCATTCATTCTCATTACCTCAAACCATCATTCCTGTATTGGCAAGTTCAAAATCTGTATTTCCTGTCTTTTCCTGTGCCCAAGTGTTAATCTCCTGTTTCCCTTTGTAAACAGTGCCTAGTCCAGTATTTTATAAGAAAGTATGAAAATATTTGCTGGATGAATTAAAAAAATACCTTGTAGATACTATCACTGAGAATTTTCACTATAGAATGTTAGCTTGGGAAGAGAATGCAGATTCTTTCTGGTGTCCAGTCCCCTTATTTTATGATGACACTTATGAGGTTCAGCATGATTTGGCCAAAATTCTAGATCTGGCTGGCGTCAGGCTCACTAATAGAGCCCAGGCTTCTGACTCCTCGCACAGTACTCTTCACCATGGTGCCCTCTACCATTCGGTCAAAAGGCTTCAGTAGAGTTCTTCACCACAGAGAAACTAAGAAATACTTTACTCTTCTGTCATCTCAGAGTCAATATGTTCAAATAGAGTTGCATATTTCTTTCCCCTTCCTCTCCTCAAATAAGCCTCTCATTTTCATTTCTCTGTCTCCTGCCTTATTACCAAGATTCCATTGACTCAGGCTTCAAAGTGTGGAACTCTCTTTTATCTTATGTAGCCATTACTCTCTCTCATTGCACGCACTGTAACCTGGATGCCAGGGTTGCTTAGCAGCCCTTTATCAGCACTTCCAGACTCTGATCTCTCTCCTCTGCAATTTACACAGCAGACCAGTCTCCCAGAAGTACACCCTCACCTCCTTTTCATAAACTCTATAGAGTTTATTTCAAATCGTGTATAGTATGAACTCCTCAAACTTGTCCTGACTGACTTTGTTCAATGTGATCAGGTTAAACTCTAAAGCATGGCATATAAGGCCTTCCCCACTTCCTTTTAAAACTTTTATCATCTAAAATTTTAGGCATATGAAAAAGTACATGGACTAAGGAACTCCCATATGTCTATTACTTATCTTTAAGGTTGTTAACACACACCCATGTTGTTTCAATTTATACCTCCATCTAATCTCCCTGACCCCACCAGTTTATCTTGAAGCAAGTTCTAGTCATCATATCATTTAATCTGTAAATACAACAGTATATATCTCTAAAATATAAGGGCCCTTTTCAACATAATAAAATATCACATGTAAATATTGAAAATCCTTAATATTATAAAACATTCAGTTAGCTTTTAATTATTCCCAGTTGTCTCATATATACATGTGCATGTATGTATATGTGTGTTTTTGTGCGTGTGTATGTGAATTTTTTTTTACAGTTTGTTCAGGTCAGGATACAGACAAAGTCCATGCATTGCATTTGGTTAATATGTCTCTTAAGTTTCTTTTAGTCTGTCATTTTACTTCTTCTCCCTCACCCCCCTTTTTTTTAACCTTGCCATTTATTTGTTGAGGAAATTAGGTTGTTTGTCTTGTAGAGTTTCCTACATTCTGGTATTTGAGGATTGTATCCCCATGGTACTGTTTAGTACGTCTTCTAGCTCCTGTATTTCTTGTAAATAAGTAGTTAGATCTAGCCTTTTTTTTTTTTTTTTTTTAATGTGGTACGCGGACCTCTCACTGTTGTGGCCTCTCCCGTTGCGGAGCACAGGCTCCAGACGCGCAGGCTCAGCGGCCATGGCTCACGGGCCTAGCCGCTCCGCGGCATGTGGAATCTTCCCAGACCGGGGCACGAACCCGTGTTCCCTGCATCGGCAGGCAGACTCTCAACCACTGCGCCACCAGGGAAGCCCAGATCTAGTCTTAATCAGTGATAGATTTGAGTTTTGGGCAAGAATAGTACATAGGTGTTTAGTATACATTCTATTGCATCTTATCAGGAGGCACAAAAATGTCTGGCTGTTCCTATATTTATTGTTAAGATTGATCATGGAGTTCAGATGTTGTTGGATAGATCCATCTATTATAAAGTTCCCTATCAGCTTTACCATTAATGATTTTAGCATCTGTCCTAGATCCATTATTCATCACAGGTTACAAGATAGTGATCTTCTATCATTGTTCTTTATTTATAAGCTGGAATTCTTCTATTAAGAATGACTTTCTTGCGCTTTCGTGGTGGCACAGTGGTTGAGAGTCCGCTTGACGATGCAGGAGACGCGGGTTCGTGCCCTGGTCCAGGAAGATCCCACATGCCGTGGAGTGGCTGGGCCCGTGAGCCATGGCCGCTGAGCCTGCGCGTCCGGAGCCTGTGCTCCGCAACGGGAGAGGCCACAGCAGTGAGAGGCCCGCGTACCGCAAAAAAAAAGAAAAAGAATGACTTTTTTTTTTTTCATTTGTTTCATTACAATGAGATACAGTTTGTATAGGAAAGGAGGGATAAATTTACCTATTTTCAGAGTAATGAATTGGTTCCCTAGCATCCTCCCAAGGTTACCAGTGAGTTTTTTTTCTATCCATGAACCCATGGTTTTAAATATATGTGATGTGTTTAAATCAATTGCAGTTAGTATCTTCACTGAAGCTCAAATTGTCCCATCTTTGGCCATTGGTAGCTTCTTCTTCCCCTCCCCTCCCCTCCCTTCCCTTTCCTTCCTTCCCTTCCTTCATTCCTTGTTTTGTTTTGTTTTTGAAAAAACACAGACGCTTTATTTCTCTTCTCAAAACACACCAGATAGGAGTCCCAGCCTGGTGAGGTGCTTCCCTGCTGTCAAGGATATAGGCCCTCCTGTCTTGCTCTGCTGTGTCCTCATCTGCATGGTCGAAGATGGCTCAATACTACATTTATTTACATTCCTTAAGGGAAAGAGATAGAAGGAAAGCATATATGCCTTTCCATTTTCAGTACTTTAAAGAAGTGATTACATTGTCCTCTGATTTCAGTTGGTTCTGTTGAGAAATCAGCTCTAAGTCTTATTATTGTTCCTTTGGAGGTGATGTGTCTTTTTTCCTAGCCACTTTAAAATGTTTTTCTCATTGCCTTTTGACTATGATGATATATGGTTTTCTTTGTACTTATTCTACTTGGGGTTCTCAGGGCATTTTGAATTTGTGGGCTCTTGAATCTGTTTTGTATCAGATTGGGAAAAGTCTTAACCATTATCTTTGTTTCTTTTTTTTAAATAAATCTTTTAGAATAATTTAGATTTACAGAAAAGTTGCAGAGATAGTACAGAGTTCTTAACTACTTCACATCCATTTTCTTCTATTATTAACATCTTCTATTAGTATGGAACATTTGTCACAATTAATGAACCAATATTGATGCATTATTATTAACTAAAGTTCATACTTTATTGGGATTTCTTTAGTTTTCACCTAATGTCCCTTTTCTGTTCTAGGATCCTATCTAGGATACCACATTACATGTCTCTTTAGTCTTCTCTTGGCTATGACAGTTTCTCAGACATTCCTTGGTTTTGATGACCTTGACAGTTTTGAGAAGTACTGGTTAGGTATTTTGTAGAATATGCCTCAAATGGGATTTGTCTGCTCATGATTAGTTTGGGATTATAGGTTTTCGGGAGGAAGATCACAGAGGTAAAGTGCTGTTCTCATTATATCATTCATTTCAGGGTACATACTGTCAACATTACATATTACTGTTGATGTTAACCTTGATCCCTGCCTGAGTAGTATTTGTCAGGTTTTTCACTATAAAGTTACTCCTTTCTTCCCCTTTCCATACTGTACTTTTTACAAAGAAATCACTATGTGCAGCCCACACTTAAGGAGCAAGGAGTTATGCTCCACCTCCTCGAGGGCAGAGTGTCTACATAAATTACTCGGAATTTTTCAGCATAAGAGATTTGTCTGTTCTCTCTCATTTATTTATTTATTCAGTCATTTATTTATTTCAGTATGGACTATGGATTTTTATAATTTGGATTATAATCCAGTACTACTTTATTTATTTTGTTGCTCAAATTTTTCCAGCTTTGGCCATTGAGAGCTCTTTCAGCTGACTACTGGGTCCCTTTCACATACCCTACTATTGTGGGTTTTTTGAGCACAACCTTATTTACTGGCACTATAAGATGCCCCACCTTATCCATTCTCTGCCCCAGCCCTAGAATCAGCCATTTCTCTAAGGAGCCTTGGTTCATTGTATGGCAGAGTGGCATTAGAAACTAAGATCTGGGTGCTATATATGTGGCTATTATCTTTTAAAATATTACCTGTGCTTCATTTGCTCTCTGCTATCCTTTATGGACTCCAATAACAAGTATTTAGATCTTTTTACTGTAATTTATGATGCTCTTTTCTGAATTTTTGTTTTTTCTCTCTGTGCTTCAGTTTGGATATTTTTCTATTGACCTGTCCTTCAGTTCACTAATCCTCTTTTCCATTGTGTCTAATCTGCTATTAAACCCACCAACTGAATTCCTAATTTGTTATTATATTTTTCAGGTCTAGAATTCCCATTTAATTCTTTTTTCATAATAATTGTTTTTTGTATATTCTAATTGTATAATGAAATTCTTTATTTTTTATCTATGTTCTCCGTCCTCCCTCTCTCCTCCTTTTTTGCATTTTGGTCATAACAGTGCTTACCCTAGTAACTGGATCACATGTGAGTCTGTTTCCTTTGACTATTTTTTTGTCTTGTTAATCTTCCATATGGCTCTGTCTCTTGGCATGCCTAGTTTGAGTCCTGGACATTGTGTTAAAAAAAAACCTGTAAAACTTCCAGATAATATTATTTTCCTCCAGAGAAGTTTAACCCTTTCCTTTGTAATTCAGGTAGAATATGGGCTACTTACCGTAATCCAATCAGATACTGAGCTGAGTTGAGGTTGGGTTGCTGATTTGATAAGTCTCTATCTTTAGCTCACCCTTCTGTCTTGAACATAGCCCTTCAGATCTTTCAACGAAGAACTTGGAGTGTTCATTGGAACCCCAGCCTCAGCAGGTACTGACTTTTAGTCCTTTCCTCGGGATTAAACTATTCTTCATTTCAGAGGCTTATTTTTTAATGAATAGTTTCCTTAAAAAGCAAAAATATATTATTTTACAGTTCTGGAGATCATAAATTCAGAATGGGTTTTGTAGAGCTAAAATCAAGGTGTTGGCAGGACTGTATTCCTTCTGGAGGCTCTGGGGGAGAGTCCATTCCCTTGCCTGTTACATCTTCTAGAGGCTACCTGCATTCCTCAGCTCATAAACCCTTCCTCCATCTTCAAAGCCAACAGCATTGCATCTTCAGATATCTCTTGATTCTGACCTTCCTGCCTCCCTCTTTCTTTTATAAGGACGCTTGTGATTACATTGAGCCCACCTGGATAATCTCCCCATCTGAAGATCCTTAGTTACACATCTGTAAAACCATTTTTGCCATGTAATATATTCACAGGTTCTGGGGTTTAGGACATAGACATATTTGGTGGGGGGGGCCATTATTTTGTCTACCACATATAGCTTTTTAGGTTCCTGCTTATGCAGTTTCAGAATTCAGCACATGTCTTGAGAGGAAACCTACTATGTGACCGGCTCAGTTCTACTCTCTCCTTTTAAACATGGATCTTGGTCCCTCAAGCCTCCAATTTTATCCCACCCAGCCCTGCAAGACTGCCAGCAGTCCTGCTGGTTTCTTTTTCCCTTAGTAATTGGTCCTGTACCTGGGCGAAGCCCAGGCTCTCAGCCTCTAGCTCTGTGCCCAGAGCTGGCAAATGCCCCAGGGAGAACTTTGCTGCAGAATATCAACTTACCTCATGTGGTTAACCTTTCTCTGGAATTTTGGCTCCCCTAGTCCTATTTGCTTCAGCAGCTCTCTGATTCATTTTATTCTTTTTTTCTAATTGACTTGGTGGGAGCATTGGCCTGCTACAAAGTGTTCCATCGTATTTCTTCTAAGTCTTTTGACATAACTTTATCAATATAAATATATATACACATATGTGTTAAAAAAATATATATACACATAAATGTGTGTATGTATATTTTTAAATATAACATTCTTTTCTAAAAAATATTTATTTGGTTCGCTGGGTCTCATTCGTGGCAGGTGGCCTCCTTAGTTGTGGCATGCGAACTCTTAGTTGCAGCATGCATGTGGGATCTAGTTCCCTGACCAGGGATCGAACCCAGGCCCCCTGCATTGGGAGTGCAGAGTCTTAACCACTGCACCACCAGGGGTTTTGGTGGTGCAGTGGTTAAAATTCTTTTTGATATAGCCCAGGGTTTTGATATGACCCAAGTGTCCCAGGTTTATCTTGTACATTTACAGCCATGGCCCTAGAATTGGTCATTTCTCCAAGGAGCTCTGGTTCCTTTTATTGGGAAATTGTGTAAAGAGACCACAATTTGAAAGCAAAGACTGTATTTTATGCATCTTTGTATCATTTGCACCTAGCACTTTGCTCGTATATAATACTCAACAAATACTTACTAAACACATTTTTGTATTCATGCTTTCACTTGGTTCTGCTCAGCTTAAGCACTACTTCCTTCGTGAAATCTTCTTTGGCTTTTTCTCCGCTCTAAATTCTCTAAAATTCTTTAGCACTTCTACAGATTTAATTCAACTATTGTGCATCTTGGACTTGAAGGCTTGATCTAGATAGACATTATAATCCCTTTTAATCCTAATAGTCTATAAATCAGCACCAGCAATACATTATCTTATTCTTTTGGTGTGTATTAATTTTTTTTCACCTATTTAAGCTGAGAATTGTTTGAGGACAAAGCGGATTTTATTCTTTCTGGACAAACGGTACTTGCTAAATAAATACTTGTTGACTGATCAGTTAAGTAGATTAATTTTATTTCATACTGTTACAGTTTGGAAATAGGTGGAACTTTTTTGATTTAAAAATGTGTGAAATATTAGGCTGGGGGGAGCTCTTCTATGTAAAACTGAAAAAAAAGTCTTTTAAAATTAAACCAATATAGCATGGTGTATATATAACTTTCTCTACAGACTTGAGGCTGAACCACCTAGATTCAAAGCCAAGCTTTGTCACTTACTACATAAATGACCTTGGACAAGTTTACTTAATTTCTCTGACTCTCAGTTTCCATGATTATTAAATGGATATAATAATAATGCCTTTCTCATAGGATTGAGTTAATACATGTAAAGCTCTTAGACCAGTGGGGCACAAAGTAAGTGCTCAATAAATGTTAATGATGAATCATATACATACATTTAATTTAAAAAAATTTAAAATTACTTTTTAAACTTAACATTTTATTGTGAACATCTTTTCATGTTCTTAAAGTTTTTTTTTTTGTAAAAAATACCTTTAATGGCTGCATAGAATTTCATTGCTAAGAAATACCTTAATTTTGTTTACCAATCCAATACTTCTGGGTATTTAAGTTGTTTCCACTTTTAAATAGGCTTTTATTTTTACTGACATTTTTTCTTATCCAAGAACTGGGGAGAGGAGAATGGCTAATTTTACAACTTAGAGGTCGTATAGCATCCTCTAGAGATAATACTGGATTTAGAATTAGTTAGAAGATTGAATTCTAGTTCAGAGTTTGCCCCTTTGTTTTCTGTGACTCTCTAAAATGATCAGGTTGGGCTAAATAATTTGTTGGATCCTTTCTAGACCTACCTTCTCATATTATTGTGCAGGAATTGAGCCCATTTTAGCCATAAGTCTTAGGTATTATTTCCTCTAAAAGTCATACATAGATATCTTACCTGAAATAATCTATAACAGAGCTTCCCACCCAGACTACCAGTGACTTAGGCCATCAGGCAGCCATCAGAGTCTGAGGCTGCTAGACCCCTGGGCTGGTCACCTCCAGCTGCAAGCAGCCTCATCTATGACTCTAGTCCCTTCTAGTTTACCCAGTATACTCTGCTGTACAAATATGATTTTCTGTATGTCATCTCATTCTGTGAAAAGGTTTGGAAGCACTGATGTATAAGAATGTATCAAGGAAAACTTTTGCTTGTGGCAGATATATATAGTTCAGATCCTTGTTATATTGTTGATAATACTCTATTCTTTGACTTTTTAGCATGGCTGCTCGCTGTTTCTGGGATGCTGACGCTGACAACTGTACTCATGATGTTTTCATGAATGTAAGCCTATTTGGAACCCTTTTTTTCCTTTCTCAAGGTCACGTGGGCATTCCAAATCAAATCACTTACTATTTGTTAAGATGTGAGGACACTTTATTTATTTATTTTTTTTGGCCGTGCTACACGGCATGTGGGATCTTAGTTCCCCAACCAGGGATTGAACCCGTGCCTCCTGCAGTGGACTGCCAGGGAAGTCCCTGAGGACACTTTAGTTTTAGACATTTGTCTGAGACTTCTTCTGGATAAGATGATTTTACTGTTCGTTTGTGTTATTAAAGCAGAAACATAGAGTGCTGCTTATAGGCAAGGATACTTTATGATGTAACTCTTCACAAGTTTGGATGTGGAAATCGTGTATTATTTATTTGGTGCTAATAGACATATAGCCGTTTGCTAAGCTGCAAAGAAATTTGGGTGGCAGGGATTCCATGAGCAAAGGTGATTTTTCTTTCAGTAATAAAATTAATTACTTTATCTTAAAGCTATTTCTCAAAACTAAACAAAAGAGGAATTTTTAAAAAGAGGTTTCATTTAAACATTGGTATGTTATTGACATGAATGTCATGTATTTTAATCATATGTTGTTATTTTATACTTACTTCCAGAAATATTCCCACCTTCTATCCAAATGCTCCCAGGTTGTGAATTAGTAGAGTCAGAATTAAAGTACAGTAGAGTGGGAAAGAACTAGATTGGGTGAATTAGAAGAGAGGTTCCATTTCTAGCTCTGTAACTTTCTAATTAAATGACTTTAGGTAAGTCATTGAACTTTTCTGTGGTTGTATCAGTAACACTAGGAAGCTGTACTAGATTTTGCTAAAGACTGGCTGTGGCTGCCTAAGAATAATTTGAGGAACTTGTTTAAAATACAGATGCCAAGGCTCTGCTCAATAGATTCTGATCAAACAAGCCAGGGGTTGGATCAGTGACTCTGAATTTTTAAAAAACTTCTCCACATGATTATACTTACTGCCAGGTATGGAAGCTTCTTGTGTAGATGATCTTAAGGTACCTTTTGGCTCTAAAATTCGATGGTCCTACCAAAGTTTTATTTTATGCTCAACTGCCCTAGGGATCAAAGGCTGAACAGTGGGAAGTACTATGTAAATCTTCATTTATCAGCTTTCTAGGGGAAGGGTAAATAAAGCTCAGGTAGTGGTTTTTCCTGCTTTTTGGAGTTAAAACTGCATATTTCTGAGTCCTTATATAATACAGTTCATTCATTCAACAAATAATTCTGAGCTCCTATTATGTGCCAGCTTCTGTAGTGGCCTATATATATATATTTTTAAATAAATTTATTTATATTTTTATTTATTTATTGTATTTTTGGCTGCATTGGGTCTCCGTTGCTGTGCGCGGGCTTTCTCTAGTTGCGGTGAGAGGGGGCTACTCTTCGTTGCAGTGCGTGGGCCTCTCATTGCGGTGGCTTCTCTTGTTGCAGAGCACGGGCTCTAGGCATGCGGACTTCAGTAGTTGTGGCTGCTTTAAAGATTATCAGGATCAGGTTTTAGAATACAGGATTAGTTGGGGCGCTGTCTAAAAATAATTTTTGAAAACCTGGTCTAGGTTGCTGACTTAGTCTACTGTATCTTTAGTTCAGTTTGTTGAGTGTTTATTTAGGCTTAATTTTTTAGAACTTAAAGTACTTTATTTGGGAGAAGATCCCAGGAAGGCCCAATAGAATATGAGGAAATGAGAGAGGGGAGAGAAAAGCATATACTATTGAGCTGATAATTGCTGTGGATAACCAGGGCTCAGTCCTGATGGAGAACTCTGGGTGGCATTGTAAGAACAGTGCCAGTCAAAGTGGGGTCCACAGACCAGTGCCAGTCAATGAACTGTTTGTTATAGGTCTTCAATAAGATAAGTACATAAATTATGTGTAAGGGTTTAGAAACGCTCATGGAATTTGACAAAGTAATTTTATGTTCATTGAATCTAATAAGTTTTGGTTATACTTGTATGTTTCTTTTTTCATTTCATTTTCTTAGTTATTAATTTCTATTGTACTTTATGAAAGTATCAGTTCATAAGGGATTGGCAATTAAAACAAACAAAAAAATAGGTCCCTCACCACAGATAGCACTGTTTGAGAACACAGCTTACAGTAATCCCTTCCAAGAAGCCAGGGAACTGGGTTAACCACGGAATTTGCTTTTGGTTAATAATCGGGTACTTGAACTCATATTTTCTCCCATCATTGCCAGGCTGGAGGTGAGGCTGGTGAGTTAGGAGTTGCTGAGGCAGGTGGAACTCCTGTAATAAGTACCTAAAAAGTGTTTTAACAAATTTAACTAGGATCTGGAGTACATTTTGAGATTCTGAGATAAAAGATGGACAAATGGGGGCTTCCCTGGCGGTGCACTGGTTGAGAGTCCGCCTGCCGATGCAGGGGACACAGGTTCATGCCCCGGTCTGGGAAGATCATACATGCCACAGAGCGGCTGGGCCCATGAGCCATGGCTGCTGAGCCTGCGCGTCCAGAGCCTGTGCTCCGCAATGGGAGAGGCCACAACAGTGAGAGGCCCGCGTACCGCAAAAAAAAAAAAAAAAAGATGGACAAATGAATTTTATCAATTAAGAACAAACAACCAGATATCATTTGTCCTTATCCAGAATTTATGACAAGGTGCTGTATTTTCGTTATTTGTGAAACTATAATATCCTTGGGTTGGGTAATGCATTTACTCCAAGAAACTCAAAGCATTTTAATTATATTATTTCTTTGATAAATCAGGAAAAACAGGAATACTTGTTTTATGAATAAACGTTACATAAAGTACATTAGTTTGCATTTTATTTCTTCATTCAAAAAATATAATTCTTTACTCATCCTACCCTTTAGCAAGCAATTTTGTAGCTACCCCGAGGCAAGCAAATTTATAATTTTACTCTGGAAAACCTGTTTCTTAAAGAAGGGAAAGAGTCTTCATGATTGAAAATTGGCAAAGATCTGAGATGTTAATTTCACGTCCCTGCTGCCTTTAGTCCTTCATTAGTACTAACATTCTGGATTTGTTTGTTTGTTTTCTGTTTTGTTTGTTTTTTTAGGACAGTTTATTCTGTGTTGTAGCGGCATTTGGCTGTTTCTACTATTGAATCTTTGAAAGCTGGAAAAAGATATGACCATGAAGAAATATGAAGTTTTTTATATTGTTAAATATCTTGACAAAATAAAGTTGGCAGTTTGGCAACGGAGTCTGTTGAGTTTTAGGCCTTATAGTTTAATGTTTTGATTTCTTTATAACATGTTATTACATTTGGAAGGTAGAGAAAAAAGTAGGGAAAATTCATAATTCAATTGTTCAAACATAACCAGTGGTGTTTTTTTTTTTTTTGCAGGGTTAAAAAAATCATGTATACAATTTTGTAACCTGATTTTTCACTTCTCATAATGTCATATGCAATTTTTTTGCCATTTTATTTGATCGCAGTTTTCACTAGCATACTTTAATAGTTGTACTTATTCCATTAGGTTATACACCATTGGTTATTTTTGCCATGTCCTTATTGAGGGACTGATTATTTCTAATTTTTCACTATTATAAATAACACTGAGATCAGTTTATTTGTGCATAAAGTTTTTTATCCTACATTTTTTTGGAAATGAGGAATATCAAATAATATATTATTAATCAAACATAACTACAGTGAATTCCCATATAGGAAATATTAATATCACCTTACAGCAATTATAGGAAAAGAACTTAAGGAAATTGGAAAACTCCAGTTTCTTAAAGACAGTTTTGTCAAAAAAGGTTGGAGTTTACTCTCCACATGTCAAGATGCTCCTTAGGTCAATATGCAGTGTCCTAAGATCCTCTCAGATGGTTTCAACCTAATCATTGCCAAGACGCCATCATGGACAGAGTTGTCTGTAGGCCATCAAGCTGGTGAGGTTCTGGGTAGGACAGGCTCTTGCAGGTACAGTGCATACACATACACGTGGAGTTCAGGTAGGACACCAACTGCTCCATCAACTACAACGTGAAAGGCCCTGTATGGAGGGCGATGTGATCATACTGTTGGAATCAGAGCAAGAGGCTCAGAGACTATGTTGATCCTGCTGAGCCCTGGATGTCTGGGTCAAGCACTTAGCCCATGTTTAGGATCAAACTTGTTTCAAGAAGCAGATCTGAATAACTCTGTATATCATTTTTCATAGTGAATTATTGGAAGCATTTCCTTTAAGATCAAGAAAAAGGGAAGGATGTCCTCTCTCACCACTTACACTCCATTTAGTGCTGACATGCAAAGTTCCAAACAGTCTCCTTTTTTTTGCTCTGAACGTGAATATCATTCCTGGAAATGCAAACTGGCATCCATCCGTTCACTGACCACACAGAGGAACTGATCTTTCTAAGCCACGGAGTCAAGTTTTGGAAACCTGCTAGTGCTGGAGGGTCTCCTGCAGAGGCAGGAGGTGGCTGTGGCTCACCGTGGGGACAAGGACACTGGGAGCAGAAGTTCTGGGAAGTACTCGTTGGCGTGAACCCTCCCGGAGTCTGCCATTAGCCCCACTGCTTTTCCTACATTTTGAATTACTGCTTTTATTTTTCACCCAGTGTTTTTGCTCAGCTCTTGCCACTCTACACTTTCCACAGCTTGTTAGTTTAATCATGTATTTGTTTTCTCCAGGGTTTGCCCAGTGTCAGGGTCTGAGAGTTTCCAGCCTGTATATGAAATTAGCTCTCCCTTAAGACTCTCGGAGATTATGTTGGTTACTATCCCAATTCCCACTATCTTTGTAGTAATTTTCCCCTTAGAGTCCCTGGTGTCTTCTCCAGCTAGCTGTCCTTATCTGCAGCACCTTAATCTATCTGCCCTATTCAAATAACTGTTTGAAACCGGAAAGGGAATGGTTACAATCCTTTTTTTTGCCTGGAGGCTCCTTAGCAGATGCTTAACATTACCCACCCTATTTCTTCTCAGCCATTTTCAAGTCAAGCATGTAAAAAGTTCTTTTACATACTTCTTCCATAACATTGGGTATTTACTTGCCTTACATCTATAGAATCAAAAGGGACCCCTCCAAAGTTTCATTCTAGCAAAGGAAAACGTTTCTCTTCACCAGACACCCTGCCATGTGATTTCCTACCAGTGGCCTCCCTTGAATCCGTTCCTGTTCAGCTGGCCCCCAGTTTATGCCTAGGGATCACCTTTTGTTGAGCCAACCTGGGTTAGAAATAACAGGAAGAGGGCTTTTCACAGGACTTGGTTGGAATTCTCTTTACATCACCAAGTAGGGAAAAGGTGGCTCTGTGTGAAGCAGCCGCAGACCATGGGGTGGAGGTAGGGGATGTCAAGGGTGGAAGGCGTCGCGGCCGTCTGCATTGTGAATGTGCTGGTACGAGTGCCTGGCACCACGCCAGGCGCTGGGGTAGAGTAGGAAGGACCAAGACTGACAGGTCCTCCTGGAAGGGACCGAGCCCGGAGCTGGGCAAAAGGGGAGCCATCGCGTTAACGCTTCTTGAAGGACTGACAGTGAGCACGAGTGACAAGTCACAGCGTGTCTCATTACAAGATACATCCGTATCTCCACCGCATACTCTACTTCCGCATGGAGACTGACCCTTTGCCATGTTGTCTTCTGTCTCTGGGGATTTTGGTTCAGTCACTCCGTCCCCGGGGCCTCTATGGAGGCGGAACTACTGTGTCAGGGGTCGTGGTTTTCAGGGAGAAGTCGTGGTCGGAGTGACAAGAGGGCGGGCAGTAGGCGGGACTTCCGGCCCACGGTTCCGTCAGCTGCCTTTCCCGGGCGTCTCCCCGCAACCCCCTCAACTTCCCTTGTCCGTGACGCGGCGCCCAGGAGAAATTCGACGGGACAGGGACCGGGGGAGCGTGAGCTGCAGGTGAGGACTCGGTGTGTGCCTATCCTTGCGGCTCTATTTGAGAGGAGAAACTGTGGCGCTGGGACCGCGGGGAGACTGACTGAAAGAAGAGTGGGTCAGTGACAGCGAAGGGAGTGTGAGGCTGGGGCTGCAAGGCTACTGTGACCCAGGGGCACTGACAACGAGGGGACTGTGACTGAGACGCAGCTGCTCGCGAGGGGTCTGCGACCCGCAGCAGTGAATGCTGAGGGACTCTGACCTCGGAGAACACGAGGCAGAGGCTGCGAGGGGACTATGACCGAGGAAGTATGAAGCAGTGACAGCAGGGAACTGTGACCAAGGACGAACGAATCGGAGGAGACCGATCGATGGATAGTAACTGTGACGGGACTCTGACCTAAGGGAACATGAAGCGGCGGCTGCAGGGGGATTCCTACCAACGAGCAGTAACTTTGAGGGGCTGAGTTGGAGAAGAGTGTGTGATCAGTGACTGGACAGGGTACTGTAGCATGGTGTTTGGGTACGGGGTGTGGTGACTGGGTGGAGAAGGTCTTAGTGGGAAACACTGGTTTGGGACTTATCAGACAGACCCGAGTTTAATTTTATGGACAACCTTCTTGTGGCTGGGAGGCTCACGTCACCACTGAGCTACAGTTTCTTCCTCCGTGAATGGGAAGTTTGGGCTAGATTAATGTTTCCTAAACTGTGGCTTCCATTCTGTGATTGGGTTGTGAAGTCTATTTAGTGGATGGAACCTGAAATTAAAAAAAAAAAAATAGACTAGAAATTTTCAGTGTGTTCGCAGAGTAAGAATATTATTTCATGAAACGTGTTTCAGTTATGTGTGTGTGAGATTATGATGTAAAATGGATTTCGTGTGTCTTAAAATGTAGTAAAAAAAAGTTGGAAAAACATTGGACCAGATTATTTCTGAGTTTTCTTTCTGGTCTAAAATGCAACGATTCTACGATTAGGGGACTGTTTGGAAGTACAAAGATGCAATTAGGAAGACTGAATCCGGGGCTGGGGCACAGGCTTTATCAGATTGACTTAACTGGAGAAGGCTTCCCAAATAGAATCGAAGTGACCAGTTGTGACTGGGGACTGAAACTCAGGTTCTCAGTTGGGAGAACCAACAGGTATATATTGAAATAGGGACAGTGGTATTTATAAAGGCAGTGAGGATATAGGGGTTTGTGATAGGAAAAACTACTAGGAATAGACATTGAGGAAGCGTGGAAGCTTTGAGGAGGGTAGGAACAAAGCTTAGAAAGGGAACTGAAGATAGAGACAGAAAAGATTCTGCCAAGAAATAAAGTGGGAGTAGGGAGATACAACCTTCAGGGTCCTTTTCAATCTTGATATTTAGTGATTCTGCAAGTACAGAGAATTGCTAGTAAAAAGAAACTAGTTGAGAATGGAATTTGGTGCAGGAATCAGTGGTGAACAGATGATTATCTTGGAGAAGACAGGATGATCTGGGAAGGTCAACAATTTTGACTAGAATGCCACAGCGGAGAAGCTTTACTGTTTTTAGCTATCCAGTTCAATGATTTGTGCACTGGAGGCCAAGGTTGGCATACTGGGAATGTTACCATGCTGTGGATAATTCAAATGATGTTTTAGCTCTGGTTTTATTTCCTACCGATTCCCTTTCATGAGGGCTGTTAGTGATGCAGATGAAATGAACTAAAGTGAGTTTCACTACTTCCTCCTCTTTTACAGCCCTTTGTAGAAGGTGCTACTTACTGTGTCACCCAGTGTTTTAAAAAATATATCTAATAGAAGAAGCTTGAGGCAATTTCAACTTACCAGACACTGTATTTATCTGATAACCTAATAGTCACCCCACCCTCTACACACGCATACATTTTGTGATAGGGGAAGAGAGTTCAGAAAGATTCTTGAATGGGAATGAGTTGGGAATAGTGAGGGATAGCCTTTGTTTAGCTAAAAAATTGCTTTTTCTAGAACATTAGATGTTTACTTGGCTTACATTCAACATAACTAAAAGGAACTACTCAAGAATTTGTTCCTAGAACAGAATATAATGCTTAAAGGTAACTCACCACAGAAGGGAAGACATTTAGACTTGGGGACTGCAGCACTGCCTCTGGGGTCATTTGTGTCTGCTGAATGAGATGATTCTTTCTGACTTACCCTGCTTTGCAAACTTCCTTTGAAAACCAGTATAATGGCCTGATTGATAACGAATGAACTTTTATTCCTTCCTCAGCCTATGATTTCTTCTCCCATAAACAGGTGAGGTTTTATTTTTCTTGGGGAATCTCCTCTTTGGATATGTGATCCCTTAAGGAGAATGATCTAGTCAGATAGAGCCTTGGATTCAGAAGTCCCTGGTTACTTTATCTGATGTTAACACTGACTTACTCTGTGTCTCTGGGAAGAATTATTGCTTTCTCTTGCTTTAGATTTTCTATGGCAGAGATAACTGTTCTTCTGGTTAAATGGCCCTTTAAGAATCTGAAATATATGCATACTCACCAAATTTAGTGTACAATCTCATGGAGTTTGTAAACCACCTGACCTCATTCATGACTTTCCTGTGGGAGCTGAATAACCTCTTCATGTTATAAACTCTCATGAGGATTAATTTATGAAATATTCATAGAAAAAGCAAGCATAATAATTTGCTATTATTTTTAATGATGGTTAAGGACAGAATATCTAGTTATAATTGTAATTTTCTTATGCTTTTCTTTCCAAGTATTTGTGTAACTCTCATCTGAAACCAGATCTTCTGGCTTTTCTACTAATAGAGGTAATTCCTCCTACTGAATCAAACAGAAATAGGTCTGTCTTACACTAACGTTTGTGTTACCCTAAAATAGATTGGAAAGAATAAATTTTTCTAAAAGTCATGATTTGGGGGGAATTTTTTCTGTTAGAGAAACCCTGAAATCAGAGTACTTCCCAATCATCACTGAACTGTGAGAGTTCCTTTTTACTCAACATTGTGGCTGCTTCTACATCTTTTACCTATGTTATCAGTACATAAGTCACATTAGAAAACAATAGGCAGAAATAGAGACACAGATGTAGAGAACAAACGTATGGACTTCCACCAAGGGGGGTAAAGGGGAGGCTGGGATGAATTGGGAGATTGGGATTGACATATATATACACTAATATGTATAAAATAGGTAACTAATGAGAACCTGCTGTATAGCACAGGGAGCTCTACTTCACTTCTCTGTACAGTAGAAACTAACACAGCATTGTAAAACAGCTATACCCCAATTAAAAGACAAAAAAAGAAAGAAAAAAGAAAACAATAGGAAGGAGAGTGTAAGAGCAGGGCTCAGCCCTCCTGCTTATATACCCAGAGGGTAACTTCTAGCACTTTCTCTTTCCTAAGCATAAACCTTTCTGTTTCTAGTCCTGAAGTTCCCTTTTCACAATATTCCTGTCAAATGGGTACCTGGACACGTGTATGAAGTATGATTTGTTTTGTCAATTGTTTATGAATGATTTGTGGCAAAATTTAAATTCTAACTCCCTTCCTCTATAATTCAGTCAGTAAATTTAGGGAATATACATTTTTACATACGTTATTTTGCAGTATATGCCAGGGCACCATTCCAGAAGAAAAAAAAAAGAGTGAGTCTCTAGTATATATTTGGCACTGTGTTTGGTTCGTTTACATACATTATTTCATTAATATAAATAATTGTATTGACTGTGTTTTACTGTTTGCAAACCAGATTAGTAGATAGATATATAGCAGGGTTGTGTTTTGGTTTTTTGTTTGTTTGTTGTCTTTTTTCTCCCTTTGTTTTGGTAACTCTCTTGTTGAAACTTACGTTAGTTTGAAGTTTTCTATGTTTGGACTAGAATGATTGGCAGCGGAACCCATGGATCTGCTAGGCTGTTATATATCACATTCACAACTATTTGCAAACCAGTTTGAAGTGAGGGCTGCTAAAAATAATGACTTATAGGGCTTCCTTGGTGGCACAGTGGTTGGGAGTCCGCCTGCCGATGCAGGGGACACGGGTTTGTGCCCCGTTTCGGGAAGATCCCACATGCCGCAGAGCAGCTGGGCCCATGAGCCTGCGCGTCCGGAGCCTGTGCTCCGCAGCAGGAGAGGCCACAACAGTGAGAGGCCTGCGTACCGCTAAAAAAAAAAAAAAAAAAAAAAAAAAGACTTATAGTCTTTGCTTTATATTAGAGAACAAAATGAGTGTATGGCACTTAACAGAAAACGGTAGTTTTTTTATCTACGTAGAATTACCTCAGATGTGATTTACGTTTATTTGTTTATTTTTTGGCCCCTAGGTCTTAATCTTTTTTGTGCCGTGGACCTCTTTGTCAGTATGGTGAAACCTTGTTGACTCCTTTTTTGGGATAATGTTTTTATTGCAAAAAAATACATAGAATTATAAAGGAAACAAATTGTGTTGAAATATAGTTATAAAAATATTTTTAAAATGTGTGATATAGCACATGTAGTTTTTATTAACATAGTAAATAAAGTTTACTGTCTATCAGTGGGTCTAATAGCTATGATAATTTTTAAATGATCGTGTGTTTAAACAGTATTTCAAGATATTTGTAATGAGTGTGATATTATATGAAAATATCTATGATTTCTATTGGTGACAAAGTCTGTTCTACTAAGTGTACTATTACTATTGTGGCTTATGTTCATAATTGAAGGAATGCTGAATTTGCCAGAGGCTAGTGAAAATAAAGATATAATTTTTTTGATCCAAATCCAAGACTCCCTGAATCTGTCGTAGACCCTGCCTTAGAGATATAAGTTCCATAACCCACTCTAGGAAGAGCAAAATCTAAACACAGGGTTTACTCACTGATTCTTCTAGTAGAATAGTGGCAGAGCAAAATCATTCAACTGTAAGAGATATTACAAGTGTCCCTTGTGGTTTTTAGGATAATCTCTTTCCTGAAATATCCTACTGTGTGGTCAGGCCCAAGAAGAAACTTTATTTTGGTCCAGGACTAACCCAGGGTCTGGCACAGAGTAGGTGCCCACTCAGTGTTTGTTGAATAAGGGTTTCTCTGGAGAAATTAGAGGGAAGAGATCAAGTTCAGAGCTAAGATCTTAGATGTGGCAATTTACAGGTCCCAAATATTGAGGAATAACATTGAGCTCTGATTTAAAACTAATCATCTGTGCAGATCATGTTGTGAAAACACTTTTACATTTAGAACTTCCCAAATCAGGCATTCTTTTGAGTTATTCTATACAGTGTGGTGATATATACAGGTTAGTGACATAAACTGTAGAAATCCTGTATCAGAAAGTTATGGTACAGTTTCTTGAAATAATTCTATTCCTAGCGCTGTCCTCCACTTTAGAACTGTTTGCATAATCTAGGCAGAATTCACTACCAAATTATTGATAAAACTGATCCTGTTTTCATCTAGAATAGAGTTGGCAAACTTTTTAGGTAAAGGGCCAGATAGTAAATATTCAGCTTTGCAGGTCATACAGTCTCTGTTGCAACTACTCAACTCTGCAGTTGTAGCACAAAAGTGTCCATAGACCACTTTTCATTCATTCATCAGTGAATGAGCGTGGCTGTGTTCCAGTAAAACCTTAATTACAAAAACAGGCAGTGGGCCATATTTGGCTTGTGAGCTGCTCTAGGAGTTCTGCTGGTTCTTGAATCCAGTCCCTCCTCCCCACTATGGGTTAGACATATCCTCCCTCAAGCTTCAAAGGTCTTTACAAGGGGTGATGTGACTGCACTGTTATCTGTGGGAAGGCCTGATTGTACAGCAGATGACATGATTAATGCCAACAGTATTTGATTCACTTTAACCTAGGAGTTCACAGAGCTTGCCTCTTAGAGCACTACTTTATTAAGCTCCACAAAGGTAGAAGCCGATAAAGATCCCAAGTACAAAGTATGCTTGCTTACTCAGCTTTGGAACTGGACATTGGTATGCCAGTAGAAAATTACTGAGCGTAGGGTTTTACTGAGGAAGATAATTGTAGGCCCAGAGACAGGGGAAGCAGGAATAGAATGCAAAGGAAAAATTCATGTTTCCTCTTTTCACAGATAGTTCCCTGTAGTAATCAGTCAAATTTGAATTAGTTTTAAGAGTATACATTATTGCAACTTCTACTATTTAGGTTGTTGCATAGCTTAGGAAGCAGAGTCCACCTCCTCTTTCACCCTGGGGTGCTTACTAAATCTACTGACAATAAGGAAGTAGAATAGAGAGGATTGGGTGGGAGTTTCTAAAACTGCACTTGTTGGAGACCTTCATCTTTAAAACAGAAGCATATGCATACCAGCGCCCAGATTTTGTCTCCTTCAAGATATTCACGTTGGAAAGACACTTGATTAGATTTATTCTCAGTATCTCCTCCCTGCCACCCCTCCCTGCTGACACACATTTCTACTTCTGTGTACTTCCTTAATAGCAAAGTTAATCCATCCAAGCAGGCATCTATTGGAACATTAAAGAACAAGGCAAGCAGTGTATGCTGGGAGGTTAGTCAGCAGAAATGGAGCCAGATTTTGTGAATCTGGGTAAAAATCACAGGAACAGATACCACATTCCGTATCTTGAAAGCAATTTGGAGACATTAAGGCACTTAATAGGCAGGGTTGGGTTATGGTAGTGATGGTGGTGGTGTGGGTATTTATGTCCATATTTAGAATCTGTGCTTGAATGGAGAATTTGACTAAGATAAGGTGACTTATCTCGGGACTGAATATGTAGCAGTGTTGGAAAGATCAGGCCTTACAAGTGCTGCATTCTGGCTGCCAGCTCCCTTTTTCTCTTTTGTTATAGCTTCTTTTGACAGAAACTTTTGGGGAGGATAAACTGCTAAGGAAATAGGAAGTTTTGGCCCACCCTAATGGGCTCATAAGTGAGGCTGTGTATTCTATCTCCAACTGCTTTCATTTTGACTCATCCCAGCTTAATTAATGTGGGTGCTGTGGCTGGAAGCCAGGCTCCACCTGCAAATCATTGGGCAATTTCCTGCTCCCCAGCCCCATTTTGATCTTGTACTGTATTGGCTCTGAGGAGGTGTCATCTTTTCCCAACCCTATTACCCACTGGACAAACAGATATTAAGGCAGCCTGTGTTGGGGTGTGTGTGTGTGTGTGTTCCCTCTGGAATGTAGATATTTAAAGTCTTCTTTTCCAGCGTCATCACTCACTTTTACTTGACTAGTATTGGTTGGTTGCAAATGGGCAGTTATCATAAATGGAGAGTTGCGAAGTATTATTCCTCATTGTTGGAGGTATTCAGTGGTTACTGGGCAATTGTGAGTATTTTAAAGGTGGTGTGATTTTAGATCAAGCTAAGTCTCAGTGTAATGAACTAAAAAGCCAACATATATTTGCAACCCTCAGTATGCCCTCATCCTCCCACATACCTTTTCTCAGCAGCAAATTTGATGTGTCCTAGCAGACATCTATTGGAACTTTAGGGAAGCTGGGGGTAATTTTTTTCATCAGTTTAGGCACTAATTATTAAATTTTTATATATACTTTCATAGTGTATAAGGTAGTAGATGTGAGGAACATGGGGGTGGTCTAAGAGAGCCAGTGAAAAATGAAAAACTTGAGAGACCTATAAAGTCAAAGTTTAAAAATTAGTAATAGTTCTAGAGGAAAGGTGTGAGGGTTAATCTCTTTATAATTTCTGAATTCTTTTAGGGTCACTATTATGGAATGACTGTGATCTTGGTGTTTTCCATCTCCTAAGAAAATGGAGAAGATATAGAAGTGTTTTGCATTATAAAACAAAAAGTATTAGATGTGTTTGTTCTAAATCCAGAGGATCTTAAAACTTCAGTTTAAGTCTGATGTGTAATGTTCAGTTTAAAATATAGTATAAGGGGCTTCCCTGGTGGCACAGTGGTTAAGAATCCGCCTGCCGATGCAGGGGATACGGGTTCGAGCCCTGGTCCGGGAAGACCCAACATGTCATGGAGCAGCTAAGCCCGAGCACCACAACTACTGAGCCTGCATGCCACAGCTACTGAAGCCCACACGCCTAGAGCCTGTGCTCCGCAACAAAGAGAAGCCACCGCAAAGAGAAGCCCGCGCACCGCGTCAAAGAGAAAGCCCACGCACAGCAACGAAGACCCAACACAGCCAATAAATAAATAAATAAATTTTAAAAAAGAGTATAGTATAAAATACAATATATGACACAAAAGTCATCTTTGGAAAATAGAAGAACTGTAAGCAGATAAGAAAAAATACTTTTGACAGGATGAGAGCTTTGTTTTGCCATCTTTGATACATTATAAATTGACAAGTACTTGACCTCTTTCCATCAAAACAAAATACTAACGTAAGTAGTGCTTTTCAAAATTTCAAAGGAGTTTTTCCACTTATTACATTTATTCAAATAGTTATTGAGCACCTACTTTGTGCTAGGGCTCATTGCCAAGTATTGAATGCATTAATTATGATTTTGTGGTTCTAAGTGATAAAAAGCCAAGCCTAACTGAGCTTAAGCAAAAAGGGGGATGTATTGGTTGACACAATTAGGCAGTTCAGGATCTGGCTTCTCTCCATCATCAGCATTGCTTTCTCTGTGTGACTATTTTGAGAAAGACTCTCTTCCTGGTTATAGGATGACCACTAGATTGTTACAGGATGGTTCCTAGAGTCAGGTCTCCAGGCTTGAACTCACAAAGAAAGAAGTGATAATCTTTGTCCAAGAATTCCTATCTGGTGAGTCCTGAGATTCACTCTGATTGGACTATCTTAGGTCACCAATCACTGCCATTCCCACCTCCCTCCTCCCCCAGTCTGTGGCCTGAGAGAGTGATGTGCTGATTGGTTCAGGTTAGGCACGTGGCATCTGACGGTATGGCTAAGGGTGAAGATCACACAGACCGAATGATACTGAGTCTCCGAATGAAAATGGGCTCTACTCAGAGCAGGAGAATTGAACGGTGGAAAGAAGCAACATCAGGGAGTTTGTTTTCTAATCTCTCATTTGCACTCACTATAACTTAGAGTTAAGGTACTAGATGGAGCTAGATTTTTTTTTTTTTTTTTTTTTTGTCCAGGCTGAGAGGCTTGTGGGATCTTAGTTCCCCGACCAGGGATTGAACCCATGCCCCCTGCAGTGGAAGCGTGAGTCCTAACCACTGGACTGCCAGGGAATTCCCTGGGAGGAGCTAGAATGAAGTCCCCGTTTGTATGATATGATTCCTGGTCTATTGCACCCTCTACTCTTCTACTCTGGGCCAAACCAAAATAAGCCCCTTGGAATTCCTAAGTGGTCTGTCAGCGATATGCCCGGTGAGAAGGAGCCCAGTCTTTGTGAAAGAAGAAATTAAAATCCTGTTTGGCACAGTGTAGTGCATGACCAGAGTGCAGTAAGTGGTTTTGTTTAAATTCATGTATGACCATTTTATATACTAGGCAGCACATAATAAGTAAATAAATACTAGGCAGTGTTGTTGTTAAGTGCACAGATCCTAGAGCCAGAATGCCTTGGTTCAAATCCTGGTTTTGCCCTGTCCTACGTGTGTGACCTCAGGCAAGTCATTTAACCCAGCTGTGCCTCGGTTTCCTCATCTGCAAAATAGAGCAAATAATATTATCTATCGCATAAGACTGTTGTGAGAATTAAGTTATTTAATATATGCAAAAGGTTTATAACTTTCTGGCACAAAGGAAGTACTCTGTAAGTGTTAGCTATAATTTTTATCATCACTATTATCATAATCTTTGGGACTGTGATAGAGAAATGTGGATTATGTGATAGTACAATGAAATGGGTTTACATCTGATTGAATACCTTAATCATTAAGAATTCTAAATATATTTTTCTATCCTGTTTTCTAAAGATAAACTCTCCTGTGTTTTATATTGTACTAACCTAGAGTATTAAGAGTGGATCTCAATGAGGAGAGAGGGGTCCAGTGGTATGTCACATTGGTGTATGGTGGCATATATCTATCCTGATCAATACTTTCAGCACTAACATGGATGGAAACATAAAAAACATGCTTTTCAAGTTTATAGGTTACATAACATTGTGAATGCTAGTATGATAGATGGCAGTCATGATTTGAGATTATTTTAAGATGAGAACAAACAAAAAGATCAACCATGATGGACTTTACAGGATTATGACTAATAAAATTAATGAAGGTATTTCTACACAACCTCTCCTTGAATGTCCTGGTATGCCAAAATGAAATGCCCCCGAGGTAACTCAGCCCCTTTTCAGATAACTCTTCGTTCCTAAAAAGGTTTTTATTATGTTAAAGTTTGTGTCTTTGCATCTTCCAACTAGTGATTCATTTTCTATTATCTGGACTTTCACAGAATAAGTGTCTGCCCCATCCAACATAACAGGCATTCAGATATTTAGAGATAGTTATTAGGTACCTTCTTGTATAGTACAGTGTCGCATTTTGTTGTATACCACAGTAGTTAACGGTGTGTAGTCTGCAGCCAGGCTGACTGAATTTGATTCCTAGCTTCGCCACTTACTAGCTGTGTGATCTTATTTTCTGTGCCTCAGTTTCAATAGTGATAAAAATAATACGTCTATGTCAAAGGGTTGTGAATGTTAAGAGAGTTTTTTGTGTTTTTTTAATTTATTTAATTTATTTATTTTTGGCTTCATTGGGTCTTCATTGCCATGCGCGGGCTTTCTCTAGTTACGGTGAGCGGGGGCTATTCGTTGCGGTGCGCGGGCTTCTCATTGCAGTGGCTTCTCTTGTTGCGGAGCACAGGCTCTAGGTGCACGGGCTTCAGTAGTTGTGGCATGCGGGCTCAGTAGTTGTGGCTTCCGGGCTTTAGAGTGCAGGCTCAGTAGTTGTGGTGCATGGGCTTAGTTGCTCCGTGGCATGTGGGATCTTGCCGGACCAGGGCTCGAACCCGTGTCCCCTGCATTGGCAGGCAGATTCTTAACCACTGCACCACCAGGGAAGCCCCAAGAGTTTTAATATTTTTAAAGTTTTTAGACATACAGGTGTTATATAAATGCTGACAGTAGTAGTAGTAGTAGTAGTAGTAGTAGTAGTAGTAGTAGTAGTAGTAGTAGTAGTAGTAATAGTGGTGTTTCTTCATCATAGCTTAACATCAGACTCTAGAAGAGTTCTTGCTACAATCGTAATTTTTTTTGAATTAGTGTCTGTTGGGCAAGGATGTTCAATTGTTAAATTACTTTATTTTTAAAAAAGATTTGTTTATTATTTATTTATTTTACTTTTGGCTGCGTCGGGTCTTAGTTGCGGCTTGCGGGATCTTCATTGAGGCAGGCGGGATCTTTTGCTGCGGTGCACCGGCTTCACTCTAGTTGTGGCGTGCGGGTTTTCTCTTCTCTGGTTGTGGCGCGCAGGCTCCAGAGCGAGTGGGCTCTGTACTTTGCAGCACACAGGCTCTCTAGTTGAGGCACGGGAGCTCGTTGTGACGCGCTGTATTGGAAGGCGGATTCTTCACCACTGGACCAGCAGGGAAGTTCCACAGCAGTGATTCTTAAATGGGGTAAGGATAAGATGGGGAGATGGAGCATACTTCATGTTTTATCATACTTTTACATTAAAAGTACATTTTTTATAGTAGTAATCATGGGTGAAAACTTGACAAAATCTTCTTGGCTATAGGGGATACACGGAAGATAGACTTTAAGGCAGATGATGGCAACTACTACTACTATGAAATAATAATAGTAGCTAATGTTTACAAGCACATACTGTGTGCCAGACTCTGAGCTAAGTAAGGCTTTACATGGATTATTCCATTTAAACCACATTTGTTAGATGATGAAACTAAGACTTGGAGAGATAAAGGAATTTGTCCAAATTTTCATGGCTAGTTAGTGGTAGAAATGGGATTCATATTTAGGTAATATGATTTAGGGGCTGACCTCTATTTAATCACTACAGTATACTAACGGAGTGAGGTTAAAGATTTTTACTTTTCTCAAAATGGAGCATGGATAAAAAATATTGAGAAACACTGCCTTAGACATTTGGTTAGAGGTATTTATATAAGACAGAAGGAGAGATTTTGTTGAAGAATGTATGTACTCAACTGAAATTCAGGTAAAATATGTTAGTATTACTATTATTTACCAATGGGCTTTGCAATGTGTCAGTACTAATACTAATGGTTGACTTGATTCTTTGTTCATGAATTTTACATTAGCTTTAAATAGGTAGTCAGATACCTCCTTTCTCCTCCCTTGAGTTCTCATTGTGATATTTTATATTTTTTGTATGATTTTTTTAATCTAGTGGAATAGATCCAGTGTCACAATATCTAGTGACTCCAGATATCAATTTGACTTTAAAATATCTTTAAAACCACAAGGGCAGTATTTAGCACCTTTGCTTCTTTCTAGTATGATGATATCTACCATGTATTTGGCTGGTTAAGTTGAATTATGCAAGATGGTTCAGTACTTCAAGAATTAAACAGTTAAAAAGCAAAGTAGAATTTATGTTATGTATATTTTACCACAATGTAAACAAAACAAAAAAGCAAAGCAAAGTCAGAGTAGGGAGGGAGAGATGGATTATAAAGAGGTATGAGGAAACTTGAGAGCGAGGGATATGTTTTTCAATTTTGATGATTTCACAGGTATATAATGTTAACACTCATTAAATTATACACTTTTAAATATATGGTTTATTGTATGTTAATTATAGTTCATTCAGTAGAGCTGTAAAAATATTATAGCACACATAATCCCCCCCACACACCGACACACATACAGAGCAAAGACTTCTGAGAAGTTCCTATAAACATGTCTTTGGATGTGTTAAGTATTTTTCTATTAAACTTTAAGGAATTTTAACTTGAAGTCATGGAAAGTAACTGGTGAGAATATGACATGACATTTATTCCCTTTTTATTTTGGCATCCTTAAAACTCTATTTTGTATCATGAATGAAAAGTACAGGTGACTTAAGCACCACCTATTTGTAATGTCAGAAGAGAGATGAGCAGAGAATTAATTCTTTTTTGCTTACGTTGAAAGCTTATCAGGAAATCCTAGCAAAACTTTTCCAGTAGGAAAGATCTGTACAGCTGACAAATCAGGCAACTTTGGAATCAGGCCAATAGCCATGTCAGTTCTATTTGATTGGTGCTGGGACCTTGTTTACCTTTAAGTGACTGTGACCTTTTGTTCCACTGTTCAGGTAGGCTGGTCTGACTTAAGTTTACAAAAACTTCAGGAACCCATGCTGTGGAAAAAATGTTCTTGATTGAGGGAAGCAGCAGTAATGATGAGACAGCTTCTTTAAAAAATCTGTGAATTTCTGGGAGACAGTATTCTGGCTTTCTCATTTACTAGCTGTGTGATCTCTGGATAGGTTGCTTAACCTCCCTGAACCTTAGTTTTCTCACTTGTAAATTGGGACTAAAAATACCTGCTTCTCAGGTTATATGGGTTAAATGAGAATAATGTATATAAAGTACCTAGCACAGTGCCTGGCACTGGTAATATTGAAAAAAAAAGTCATTATTATGAATTTGCTGTTATTATCTTACTTTCTTCCAACACATTTAGATTCCTAAAACATACTTCTTGGAATATATGTATCATCTACACTGATTCAAAGATTTAGGAAGGAGAGGAAATCTGTTTCTGGAGACCCCAAAAGACAACCTTAGATGAGGGCCTATCTGTGTAGAAAATGTTTATTGAACTATTTTTTTTTCTTTTGTGACACGTGGGCCTCTCACTGTTGTGGCCTCTCCCGTTGCGGAGCACAGGCTCCAGACGCGCAGGCTCAGCGGCCATGGCTCATGGGCCCTGCCGCTCTGCGGCATGTGGGATCTTGCCGGACCGAGGCACGAACCCGTGTCCCTTGCATCAGCAGGCGTACTCTCAACCACTGCGCCACCAGGGAAGCCCTTGAACATTTTTAAAAGTAAACTTTTTACTTAAAAATAAAAAGTAAAGCCTTTAGAAAAGTTGCAAGAATATTAAAATGAACTCCTTTGTGCCTGACTCAGCTTCATACATTGATAACATTTTGCCATATTGTTTTACCTTTTTAAATGTAATATAATATACACATTTTTCTTTTTTCTTTTTCTTTTTTTTTTTTTTTTTGCTGAGGTTAAGTTGCAGAGATCATAACCCTTTATCCCTAGATACTTCAGCATAAAAAAACAATGACAGGCATCCGGTGGCAGGGTCTGGGGAAGGGGTGGCAGGTGCCATGTTGGGCTGCGAAGGTGGCAAGAAGCCCCTGAAGCAGCCTAAGAAGCAAGCCAAGGAGATGGACGAGGAAGATAAGGCATTCAAGGAGAAACAGAAGGAGGAGCAAAAGAAATTTGAGGAGCTAAAAGCGAAGGCCTGGGGGAAAGGCCCCCTGGCCACAGGTGGAATTAAGAAATCTGGCAAAAAGTAAGCTGTTCCTTGTGCCTGAGGCAATGATGATCCTTAGTTCCATTCCTGTTTAAACATCTGGATTAAACATCTGGATTCCCTGCCATAACATCTGTTGCCACCTATAACTAGAATGAAGTGTTGTCTTGGAACCTATTGTACATTTAAGAATAAACTTTTGTAAAACAAAAAAACAAAAAAACAACAAAAAAAAACAATGACAGTCTTTTATATAACAGTATAATGATCAACTTAAGGAAGTTTATTTTAACATTGATATATATTATTATCTGATACAGAATCCATATTTTAATTTTACTGATTGTCCTAATAACTATCCTTTATAACAGTTTCTCCCCCAATCTAGAATTATGCATTACATTTAGTTGTCATTTCTTTGGTTTCTTTTAACCTGGAACAGTCCCTCAGCCTTTCATTGTTTTTCATGATAGACATTTTTTTGAAGAATACAGCCTTGTTGTTTTGTAGAATGTCCTTTAGTTGAGGTTTGTCTGATTGTTCCTCATAAAGCCATACAGGTTATGCATTTTTGGCAGATGATGTATCCTCAGTGCCTCACATCAGGAGGCATTATTGGTGATGTTAATTAGCTTTAATTACTTAGCTGAGAGATTTTTTTCACTTTTTTTTACATTATTAATAGTGTACATTAAAAAATTTTATTTATTTATTTTATACAGCAGGTTCTTATTAGTTATCCATTTTATACATATTGGTGTATATATGTCAATCCCAATCTCCCAATTCAGATTTTTTTCACTTTGAAGGTAACTCTTTTTACTTTGTAATTAATAAGTCATTGATAGGGAGATATTTACTTTGAAACTGTTCCTAAACAAACTTTCCCCCAATGGTTTTGCAATCCTAAGGAGCATTTTTTAATCATAAACATGTGGTTTCCTCACCTTGATTGAAGGCTTCTTGAGAAAATAACTTTTACTTTTAAAATTATGTTATAATACCTTGTGTACAATAAATACTCAATATTATTGACTGCCTGACCTTGAGCTACCTGACACCAGATTGCTGATTATATTTCTCATAATGGATTTTGTCTACCTACTCTGAGAATTTAACAGATATTTGCAGCAAAGTCCTGTTGTATGCAAATTAGAAACAGTCATTAACTGAACTGATTAGGCATTCTTAGCAGGCCTCTCAGACCATTGAGATGGGAGTAGTAAATCTGACCTCTGGATATTTCAAAAGAATAATTAATAAAAATAATGAAGAAAATCTCTGATCATCATTACTGGAAAAGCTTGTTAAATATACAGTACCCTCGTTTCATTTTATTTTAATTTGTGATGAAGAGACATTTTAATTTTAATTGAATATGTGATGAAAGGAAGTTTCTGGGTGGTGGTCATCTTTCACTTTAGATTCTGACATTTTTTCATACCAGCCTAATACTTAGCCATGACTCATGGGGTGTTTCTTTCAGTCTCTAAGAATTAGGTTAGGTTTCTTGTCGATCTTAATCACATTGCCACTTGGAATTTAATTTAACCAGAGGAAAGAAAGAAAGGCACAATTGCGATTGTTTAGATAAACATGTATTCTGGAGGGCTTATTAGAGGCAGTGAGGCAGAGTAGAAAGTCCTCATTCTGTCTAGGATTTTGTTTTGTTTTCTGCTTCTGCTCTAAGGATCTTTTTTCCACCTTTCACTGTACCACGTCTTGGGCAGAGATGGCAGTTGATCATTGAAGTTCCTCTATCTCCAATTTCTGGCTGATATCTAAAATTTCATCATTATCAAGAAATTAATTTATTTGTGCAAATTATGTTACCTAAGAAAAATGCAGATATCCTTGTAGGGGATTGGAGGTGTAGCACAAGCCAACATCTAAACATGAAACATCAAATATTCAGAACTTTTCTGTAATAGTTAGTTGCTAGACACTTTCTGCTAAATGAGACAATAATAAGTTTTTCCTTGGGGGAAGGAGAAGCCTGGGTGGGGTTTTAGTAGTTGGGGACTCTGAGCAAGCTTAAGGTGCTAAGACTCTGAAAGAGGGAGGGGAAATGAATTGAAAAAGGAAGAGGAAAGACATTTAAAAGATACAAGTACACTTACTCTACAATTTTCATAGCTCTCATCCTGGAGGAGTGGTCTCTGAAATATACAGAGCATTTAGAGTTAAGAAATCCATGCTTTGTTAAACCAGGAATCGCTGGTGGCCATCCTTTAAAAAAAAAAAGGCTCTTTTCTCCGTCTGTACCAAAGACATACCTTTCACATTTCCTTGCACCTGTCATACTTCTAGGTGTCCTAGAGATATGATGTAAGAGCAGTGGAAAGTCTGTATAACTAACTTTCTCAGCCAGGTTCTTCCAGGTTTTTGCATGCAGTCAGGATATGAAATTAGCAGTTGGTATACAGGCTGTATTGGTTGGGAAATAATTTACAAGGTCCAGGTGATTAATTGTGCCATTGTTCCACAGAGAGGCATTTCATTGTTTCTACTAGAGCCTGGGTTTTGTGAAGCTTTGCTGTTTTTGCCGGTTGCAATTGGTTCATCTTTGTGAAATGTGTGCTATGGAATTGATACTAAGTGCCTCCATATTAACATCTCTGAAATACTGGTGACAGGCTTTTCCCACCCCAATGAGACAAAAATTCTTTTTCACTTTCTATCACCAGTTAGAAGAAGATGGATGCACAGAATTCAGCCAAAGTCAACATGAGGAAGAGGAGGAAAGAGATACCTGGACCCAATGGGGCAGCAGAGGATGATGGAATTCCTTCAAAAATGCCACGCTGTGCAATTGTAAGTAAGGAAGAGATTTCTTTGTTGAACACTTAACCTGGCAGGAGGAGGGTAGAAACTGATATAACACTGACAATATCAACATTACAAGTCTTCTTAAATAATGGAAAGAATGAATAGTAAGTGTGAATAGTAACTTTCCACCAGTTGTTGGAACTCTTATGCAGATTATAATTCACTGCTCAGTTGTAAGAGCTTTACACTGGAATTGAAAAAAGAATGTTAGGAAAATTTGGAGGTTGTACATATATTAGGCAAAATATCAAATTCAAACTAATGAAACAGAGAAATTGTAGCTCCAGGCAGTGATCTGATCTTAGCATCATCTCATGGTGTTTAGTTTTCTGTGTCTTACTGTCTTTTCTCTCATATCACTCCTCCACTCTATTACTGGTTATATCTTAGATGAGAACCTTTTTCTATTACTGCCTACCTTATGTTCCTTTATCTCTGGGATGATATCTTTGTATTTCCTAACCACTTCCAAGCCTTTGATGAAAGACCCCATTCCAAATGGCTCATTCTGTCTCAGGTTGGTACCCTTCTTGAAGCTTCCCCTAAAAAAAATATGTCAAAGAATATTTATACACAGTTGGAGTTATTATTGATATACAGTGTTGTTATGAAATCCATGTTTTAAAATCCCAGTGACAGAATTATATGTTTCTGTATGTTTTGTACCTATATTGACCATTAGCCATTGATCCAACTGCAGTTCCCACTGGTTACTTTTGGAGCTTCATAACCCAAAAGGAAAAACATTTCTACTCGGACACAATTACTAGTTGTTATAAAACAATATTCTATCTTGAGCAATAAAAGCAACTGGACTCCACAAATAGTAGGTATATGCTTCAGGCCTGATATTGATGATTATGTTGGGGGCAAGTGTATTAGTTTTCTATTGCTGTTGTAACAAATTACCACAAATTTAATGGCCTAAAACAATACAGATATATTATCTTACAGTTCTAGGGGTCACAAGGCTGAAATGGGTCTTAAAAGGCTAAAATCAAGTGTTGTTAGGGCTGGAGGTTCTAGGGGAAAAACTGTTTCCTTGCCTTTTCCAGCTTCTAGAAGTTGCCCGTATTGCTTTGCTCAGGGGCCAGCCAGCAATCACAACATTCTGACCACTGCTTCTGTCATCACATCTCCTTCTGATTCTGAATCTCCTGCCTCCTTCATTCACTTGTAGAGACCCTTGTAATTACGTTGGACATACTTGGCTAATCCAGGATAATCTGTCTATCTCAAAATCCTTTAATCACATTTGCAAAGCCCCTTTTGCCATGTAACATAGTCACAGGTTCTAGAAAATAAGATGTAGACATCCTTAGGGGGCCATTATTCTTTACAGCAAGTAAACTCAGAAAATGACTCAGCAGTCAACAAAACAGGGCTTTTTTTTGGCTGCTTTGGGTCTTTATTGCTGCGTGTGGGCTTTCTCTGGTTGCAGTGCGCGGGCTTCTCATTGTGGTGGCTTTTCTTGTTTCGGAGCACGGGCTCTAGGCGCGCGGGCTTCAGTAGCTGTGGCTCACGGGCTCTAGAGCGCAGGCTGTAGTTGTGGCGTATGGGCTTAGTTGCTCCGCGGCATGTGGGATCTTCCTGGACCAGGGATTGAACCCATGTCCCCTGCATTGGCAGGCGGATTCTTAACCAGTGTGCCACCAGGGAAGTCCCTAACAGGGCATTTTTAATTTCTGAATGTTTCTTAGAGAATTCAGGTTAAGGGGATGGTGGTGGGCACCAATTCAGCACTCTTATTTGGAGTAGGGACAAGTTATAACCAAGTAGGTAATACTCTGAGCCAATCACCAAAGCCACGAATAGACCAAAGAAGGCCAATCTTAGTGGAATGGGCTCTGAGAAGACTTAAATTTCTTGGTTCTTAGAATCTGAGGAATTTCAATGATTTAAGTTACTCTGCTTCATATATTCATGTCACAGATCAGTTAAGTGGCTTGCTACCTATTTCACATTCCTCTTTGGTACACACCGGCTATTTAACATGGGCTAATGGTCAAAGATTCACTCACCCAACAGGCTGGACTGACTCTAATGAAGAGTGTCTGCTAAATAAACTTGTGTGTCATCTCCACTGTACACATGTGCTTTCCATCTCTGAATCCCTTTCAACTCTGTAGCAAAAATGAACAAGGTTTTTTCTTTTTTTTATGATAGCTTTACTGAGATCATAAATCCACCCATCTAAACTGTACAATTCAATGGTTTTTAATATATTCACAGAGTTGTGCTACCATCACCACAACCAGTTTTAGAATATTTTTATCGTCCCCAAAAGAAGCCCCATACCCATTAGCAGTCACTCCCCATTTCCTCCCAACCTCCCCAAGTATTTGGTAGGTGGGTTGGTAGGTCAGGATAAAATGCATGAAGGGAGAGAAAAGAGTTAAGGCGGAAAAATTAAGGGATAACTTTATGGCTAGTTTGTCTATAAGTATAAAGAATTTACTGAAACAGATGTTTCTAAAGGTAAAATCAAAAGGATCACAGAAATATTTATAAAGAATAGACATTTAGACTATCTTAATATTTGTCATATGTATGAATAAGTCACAGAGTACTTAAACTCTGAGGTTAATTGGCCGAAGTTCTGCTTATGGAGATAGATCTTACAATCTCATTTCAAACTGCATATATTGAGAACCTCTGTGTGTCATTTGCTATGCATTGAGTTGCAAAGATGGAAGGGTGGCCTTGCCCTTAAGAAGCTCATAGACAAATAGGGGAAAGAGACAAATAATTAAGATACAGTATGAAAAGGGCCAAATAGAAGTAAGTTAGAGGTACAGTGACCCTCTAGAGGAGCAACAGATTAACTTTGACCGAGGGGTGGGAACAGTGGTTTTGGAAAAGCTTCATTGAGGAGATTATTTCAGAGTTGAACTTTGAAGGCTAAATAGGAATTCAAGAAATGGACAAGAGATAGAGTACAACTTCAGAAGTGTGAAATAATAGTATGTTTAGCAAACTACAAGTAACATTACTGGAGCTTAAACTTCAGAATAAGAATCTGCAATAGATAAGGTAAAGCAAGGGCCTGCTCATGAAGGATCTTGTATGCTGTGCTAAGGAATTTGAACTTTGTCCTATAGGTAATATGATCAGATATACAATTTAGAAGATCATCCTGATTGCTTTGGAAAGGAACAGTTGAAACAGGGATAGACAGAAGCCACAGGACTAGTTGTGAGATTATTGTAATGATGCAGGTTAGAAATGATGAAGGATTAAACTAAGGCAGTAGATACAGAGAGGACAAGACAAATTTTAAGTTTTTAGGAAGTGAAATAGACAATTCTTGGAAATTATCAGGATGCAGAGGATGAGAGGTGTTAAGGATGACTGCTAGGTTTCAGCCTTAGGTAGTTTGTGTAGATGGGGTGCTTCTCATTCAGATGAAAAATAGAGGAAGAAGAGCTGTTTTAGGAGGAAGGTGATGAGTTTAGTACAGGTTCAACTTAGAAGGTCTATGAGGCATCCAAATAGTTAAATAGGTGAGCTCACTGTTTACATCCATTGAAATGGCAACAGGAATCAGGGAGAATGATTGTCTTTCTTTTTCTTTCTGCTCTGTTCCTTATCCCTTCTTTCTCACACCACCTTGTATTCCTCTTGAATCTAGAGCCTTTTTCCTGGCATTATTGAAATAATTTGGAACTCAGGAGGGCATGTTACCATTTGTGCAGAATGTTTGGGTAAATGGGAAATGTTTCTCTGTGCCGTTATGAAACTTTTTGCTGAAAAATGCTTACGAATCCTTGGAAATAGAATACATACAGGGAAGCCAATATCAAGTTCTAGTATTATATTATTTTAGTTACCTCCTCTTTCCTATTAGTAAGGACACCAGAATCTCTTCTTCTCTTTCACTAGAATTTTGAGGAGTAGTGAGTTAATATATGTGAACATAATCAGGAGAAAGTTTTTTTTCTTTGGTTTTTTTTTTTGGCGGTACGCAGGCCTCTCACTGTTGTGGCCTCTCCTGTTGCGGAGCACAGGCTCCGGACACGCAGGCTCATCGGCCATGGCTCACGGGCCCAGCAGCTCCGCGGCATGTGGGATCTTCCCGGACCGGGGCACGAACCCGTGTGCCCTGTATCGGCAGGCAGACTCTCAACCACTGCGCCACCAGGGAAGCCCAGGAGAAAGTTTTTATGGAAGCAATATTGCATTCAGAAGTTCATTCATAATTTGGGAGATGATGATCATTATAAGTTTTAAGTTTTAGTTATAATAGTATTAGTTATAATTTGCATAGACTTAGAAACTTTATATAGCATTTAGAAGCTAACCTTTTAGATTAATACAATTTAGTTAATTTTGTTGGTATAATGAAACCTGTGTTCCATAGAATGGAAGAGAAAATGAGCTAATGTAGATTTGTTGAGTGCCTACTCGTATGTGTAACATTATGCTAGTTACTTTGCATATGCTATTTTATTTAATCCTCATAGCAACCTTATGGAGCAGGTATTACTATCTTCCATTTTTTAAGAAATTACTTAATTTATTTTTGGCTGCATTGGGTCTTCGTTGATGCGCACCAGCTTTCTCTGGTTATGGTGTGCAGGCTTCTCATTGCGGTAGCTTCTCTTGTTGCGGAGCACGGGATCTAGGTATGCGGGCTTCAGTAGTTGTGGCACATGGGCTCTAGGCGCACGAGCTTCACTAGTTGTGGCACTCGGGATCAGTAGTTGTGGCTCGCGGGCTCTAGAGCTCAGGCTCAGTAGTTGTGGTGCACGGGCCTAGTTGCTCTGCAGCATGTGGTATCTTCCCGGACCAGGGCTAGAGCCCGTGTCCCTTGCATTGGCAGGAGGATTCTTAACCACTGTGCCACTAGGGAAGTCTCATCTTCCATTTTATAGCAGGTGAAATGAAAGCTGTAGAAGCTTGCTGTGATTTCACAGCTATGAAGTGATAGAGCTGGGATTTAGATCTAAGTTTTTTACAAGTCCTAAACCCTTGCCCTTTCACTTATACCTTGCTACCAGAGAGTCAAAAGACTTGAAAGCAGTATTATTCCATAGGATTCCTTGGAGGTTAAAATGAAGGAGGTTTGTTTTAGGAGAACACAGGTAGAAATACTTAGTCCTACTTTTATATAAACATCAGCTTTTAGAGACAATGTTCTCTAACTGAGAAGAGAATAATAGGGTGTTTTAAAAAATACTACTCATTCTAACTGGAGGCAGCTCTAGAGAGTTAAAGATTTTGCTGATCTGTTTTAGCTGAAGAACCTTAGGTTTCATTCTCTATACTTAGGAGGAATCGATTCAGCACAAATTCTAGCCAGGAGGGACAGTTGCATTTGCCTTCTGCCTTGGAATGTACACAGTATACAAGGAAGATTGAAGAAACAGAGTTATGAAAGATAGGATACATAATGTATCTCTTAAAATTTAGATAAAATTCACATACATAAAGTTTACCGTTTTAATCATTTTAAAGAGTACAATTCAGTGGTTTTAATACTGAAAATTCACAGTGTTGTACAACCATCACCACTAATTCCAGAACATTTTTATCACCACAAAAAGAAACCCTATACCTATTAGCAGTCATTCCGTCATTCCCCCCTTCCCTCTACTCCCTGGCAACTGCTAATCTACTTTCTCTCTCTAGGGATTTGCCTATTCTGGACATTTCATATAATCACACAATGCGTGGCCTTTTATGTCTGGCTTTTATTTATTTACTTACTTAAATATGTATTTATTTATTTTGGCTGCGCAAGGTCTTATTTGTGGCACGTGGGATCTTTTAGTTGCACAACGCGGGATGTTTTAGTTGCTGGCTCTTAGGTGCGCCGTGTGGGCTCTTAGGTGCTGCATGCATGTGGGATATAGTTTCCTGAACAGGGATCGAACCCGGGCCCCCTGCATTGGGAGCGCAGAGTCTTACCCACTGGACCACCATGGAAGTCTCTGGCTTCTTTTATTTAGCACAATGTTTTCAAGGTCCACCCAGGTGGTAGTGTTTAGTAATACTTCATTCCTTTTTATAGGTGAATCCATATAGACATACTACTTTGTTTATCCATTCATCAGTTGTTGGACATTTGGATTATTTCTGCTTTTTGGCTATTGTGAATAATGTTCTATTATTCATGTACAAGGTTTTTTTTAAAGATATGTTTTCAGTTCTCTTGCTTATATACCTAGGAGTGTAATTTCTAGGTCATATATATCCTTTGTTTAACATTTTGAAGAACTGTTTTCCAAAGCTGTGTGCTAGTTTACATTCACAGCAGTGTACAGAGGTTCCAATTTCTCCACATCCTTGCCATCACTGTTGCCTGTCTTTTTGCTTTTAGCCATCCTAGTGGATGTGAAGCAGGGTCTCATTGTGGTTTTGATTTGCATTTCCATAATGCCTAATATTGCTGAGCACCTTTTCATGTGATTTTTGGCCATTAGTATATCTTTTTTGGAGAAATGTCTGGATACCTCTTTTTCCTTAACTCTTCTCTTCCCTCTTCTGCCTACCTTCCATTCACCAGGACCTAACCCTAGATCTTTCCATTTCTGTTAATTCTTTGTTTTTCCTCCTGGACCTATTAACTTGGCCTTCTAAAGATTAAAGTTTCTAGCTTGATCTGGGCTGAATATAGTGCTCAGGAGTTCCATTAATCATTTGCTGATGCTCAAATATATACATTTCCCACAACAGCTATTCTAAATATTTTGTACTTTCCTCAAGTTTTCAGTCTCATTCCAAAGTCCCTGTTCTTTATAGGGAACTTCACTTTCTTCTTTGCTCTACTGAGAAAATTGATGGCATCAGAATGTAAGTTTATATACATCCTTCCTCCTTTACATCCAGTATTATCCTTTTATCACCTTTCCTTTCTTCTGCTTTCAGAAAAATGTGATCCTAATTACTTATAGGACCAACCTGCTCTCCTTTGAGGCCATTCCCTGTCATTCTTCTAGACTCTTCCTTCCTTCATTGTCTGTTTTTTTCCTTCTCTTGATATTTTCAATCTCTTCGGCTCCTTTTCCTTTGTCTTAGACATGTACAGATATCCTCAACTTTTAAGAAAACCTGCTACTTGATCCTTCTGTCCCCTCTAGGTACCTTTCTGTTTTTCTCATTCCCTTTATGGCTATACATCTCTAATGAGAGATTATTACTAATCTGTTTCCTTGTCTTCCTATTTTCTTAAAGGCACTGGTGTTCTGACTTTCACTAATATATTCTAGGAGGTCTCCAATAGTCATTTGAATCTCCAGATTCAAAGACTGTCAGTTCTCATTTTCTTTGATCTCCACTCCTTTTTAAAAAACTTCTCTATTCCTGCTGATGGTACCGCAGTCTTATTTTCTTCAGTTCAAAAGCTCGGTTATTATAAACTCCTCTCTCAAGTGACAGTATATTTTCTCTTTACCATGTCCTACCTATTCTTCCTTCACAGAATCTTTTAACTATCACTCTCTCTATTCAATATTAACGGAAAAATCCACAAATCCATTTCTTCCTCCCTGTAATAACCTCTGAACTGATCTCTTTCTAAGTATGCAGAATAACCAGTGGTGTCCTGATAAACTGGGGGGAACAAACCTCTGATATATAGCATTTACTGATTTCTGTGGCTGATTTCAAACTACCAGCCCTCAAAATATGTAAATATTTAAAAACTGACTCCAGCACACCATTGATAATAAATTTCAGAGAACACAATAAGGCTGTCTTTTATCTACATGTACTGTAAGCACAATTTTTTCTATTTGTTTCATACATTTTATATTATGTATAAATATATTTACATATAAACAACTTCATTGAGATATAGTTCATATACCATTGTAATTCACATACACACATAGAGTGTTCAATTCAGTGGTTTTCAGAATATTCACAGACTTGTGCAACCATCATCATGATACATTTTAGAGCATTTTTATCACTCCAGAGAGAAACCCTGTACCCATCAGCAGTCACTCCCCATCTCTCCCCAACCCTTCCATCCCAGTGTAACCACTAATCTACTTTCTGTCTGTAAATTTTCCTATTCTTGAACATTGCATATAAATGGAGTCATACAATAAGTGGCCTTTTGTGGCTGGCTTCTTTCACTTAGCATAATTTTTTCAAGGTTCATCCATGTTGTAGCAGGTATCAGTACTGCATTCTTTTTTATGGCTGAATGGCATTTGTTTCTTGAGGTATAACTTACATACAGTAGAGTGCACAAACCTTAAGTGTACAGCTCAATAAATGTTTATATATGTATACATCCATGTAATCACTGGTACACCTAGAAGACTCCCTCACACTCCTGCTAGTCAGTATCCTCTTTCCCCAGATTTGTTTTCTTTGTTCTCTGACTTCTATTAACCATAGATTAGCTTTGCCTGTTTTTGACCTTCGTATAGATAGAATCATAGAATGTCTATTATTTTGTGACTAGCATATACTTTTAGAAACACAAATTACTGTTAGGCAACTCTTTGCATACTAACTTCTAGAGGATAAATTGTTTTTTTCTAATTTTATCTGTAGGTAAATTTCTAATAACTTCAGAAAATCACACATTTGTGTCCTTGGTCTATTCTTAACCTTTTTTAAAAAACGTTCTAAAAAAGGATAACACACACACATTTCCTTAAAATGTTTTTCTTATAGCTTTAGCATATTTTAAACTAAGCTTATATAAGTGCTCTTTAAAAGAAATATATTTTAATTTTAAAGCCTTATTTTAAAAATCTATCCTTATCTGAAATCAAAACAAAACAATGTCTTCCCAGTTTCTGAATTTAGCCCAGTCACAATGTGATCTATGTGTAATTTAAAAATCTAAGTAAACATCACTATAGCCCAACAGAAATTAAAAGAATTGTAAGGGAATGTTATGAACAATTTCATGCCAAAAAAATGTGACAATTTAGATGAAATAGACATATTCCTAGAAAGAGACAAATTACCAAAACTGATCCAAGAAAAAGATAGAAAATCTGAATAGACCTATGCCAAGTAAAGTATTGAATTGTCTTTAAAAAAATCTTCCTACAAAGACAAAGTCAGACACAAATGACTTCACTGGTGAATTCTATCAGACATTTAAGGAAGAAATAATATCAATCCTATCCACTTTCAGAGAATAGAGGAGAGAACATTTCCTAACCAATTTTATGAGGCCAGATAGCAAAGACAGGCAAAAACAGCACAAGAAAAGAACATTATAGTTCAAAATCCCTCACAAACTTAGATGCAAAAGTCCTTAACAATATATTAACAAGTTGAATCCAAGAACATATAAAAAGATTTACACAATGTGTCCAAGAAGAATTTCACTCAGGAGTGCAAGGTTGGCTTAACATTCTAAAATCAATTAATCTAATACACCATAATTAATAAAATAAAAGACAAAACCAAAATATGATTGTTTCAATAATGTAGAAAAGGCATGTGACAAAATCCAATGTTCGTTCATTAAAAAACTCAACAGGGAATTCCCTGGCGGTCCTTAGTTCCCCGACCAGGGATCGAACCCAGGCACTTTCACTGCCATGGCCTGGGTTCGATCCCTGGTCGGGGAACTAAGATCTCATAAGCCTCATGGCACAGCCAAAAAAAAAAACAACTCTCAGCGAACTACAAAATGAAGAGAGATTTCTCAACCTGATAAAGGGCATCTAAGAAAAACCTACAGCTAAGATAATAATTTAGTGTTGAAAGATTGCATGCTTCTCCCCTAAGACTGGGAACAAGGCAAGGATATTTGTCTTTGCCGCCTCTATTCAGCATTGTACTAGAGGTTTACTAGTGCAATAATGGGTAATAAAAGGAAGTTAAAGCCATCCAGATTGGAAAGGAGTAAACTGTCTTTATTCATAGGCAACATGATCTCATATGTAGACAGTCCTAAGGAATCTACCAAACAAACTGCTAGAACTGATAATTGAGTTTAACAAAGCCACAGGAGATGAGTCAACTGAAATTACTCACACTGATACACATACACACATACAAATCAATTGCATTTCTATATACTGGCAAGGACCAATCCAAAAATAAAATTAAGTAAACAGTTACAAAAGCATCAAATAGAATAAAATACTTAGGAATAGATTTAACAAAAGCTCTTAAGTAAGGCTTTCCTCTAAGGAGGAAAGAGCATACCTACATTTTTATTTCAGCATTGCCTCTGAGTAATTGCATGCAATTCATATAACTTCTCTGAATCTCATTTTCCTCATCTTTAAATTGAGGATACTAACTATTGTACTACTTGCCTCACAGGGCTGTTAATGAGAATTAGAACATATTTACAGTGTAAAGCATTATACAGTGATGATTGTACTTAAAGCACATGGCAGCTGTTTGCCTTCCCAGTCCCATAGTTGAAGTGGTATGAAAAGGCACTTGTGAACCTTGGCAATTTCATCACATAGATCAGGGTTGGCTGTTCTGCCGTCTGGCAGAGGAGCTGTCATTCTGGACCCAGTTAGTTGGGACTGTGCTTAGGTTCTCAGCCACCTTCCTCAGTCCTATTCTGAAATCACCATCAAGACATTTATCTTTCATGCCATGATTTGCCCATTTGGTAAAAGGTTGCAACTTTCACTTGTCATTTTGGAATGCTTTTATCTTTTTTCTTTTTAAGGTTATGAACTTTTAGGAAAAATTTTAATCACAGCATGTTGAATAACTGATTATTCTTTAAAGCTGCCATTTTTTGAGTATTTTAGTTTATACCATTGAATTTTTCTTTTCCTTCACTTTCCTCTTCTTAAGGGCTTACGGCAGCCAGCGCCTTTTTCTGATGAAATTGAAGTAGACTTTAGTAAGCCCTATGTCAGGGTAACCATGGAAGAAGCCAGCAGAGGAACTCCTTGTAAGTAAATGACGAATTATTTTGTTGTTTTACTATTGTTTTTAGCATTCAATTGTACTTATCAAATGTATACCTACTCACTATATTCTTCCCTCAGTTTACCTGTAAAAGCTGCTTGAGAGGGGTTTCTCCCATCTCACTTGCTGTTCTATTTGGGAGGATAACTGTACTCCATAAAATTTCATTTATATTGTATACTAATTTCCCAGTATTTTGTCACAGCTATGAGATACAGTGGTACACACTTTTTGGGGGGGCTGTTATCATCAGAGCTGTGAGGTGAGATATAGAGGAGCAGAGACAATAAGATATTAGCCTGAGCGGGTTTATAATCTTGTCTGTTTTTATAAAGGTCCAAATAATATGTCAGACTGTCACATTTTTAATAGCCTTCAGAATTTCCCACTAAGTTTTCCTTTCTGTCAGTCAGTACACTAGTATGATGCTGCTGACTGATAGAGGACAGACAAAGCTATCCTAAGTTGGGAGATGCTTATCACTTAATTTTATCTTTATTGATATTATAGTTTTCCAGGTTTTTTAATTTTTAATTTTTATTTTTTTAATTTATTTAGTTGGCTGCATAGGGTCTTTGTTGCTGAGTGCGGGCTTTCTCTAGTTGCGGCGAGTGGGGGCTACTCTTCATTGTGTTGAGTGGGCTTCTCATTGCGGTGGCTTCTCTTGTTGCAGAGCACCGCTCTAGGTGAACGGGCTCAGTAGTTGTGGCTCGTGGGCTCTAGAGTGCAGGCTCAGTAGCTGTGGCACATGGGCTTAGTTGCTCCATGGCATGTGGGATCTTCCCAGACCAGGGCTCGAACCCATGTCCCCTGCATTGGCAGGCGGATTCTTAACCACTGTGCCACCAGGGAAGCCCCCAGGTTTTTTAAAAAAAGACTTGCTTTATTATTTTCAAAGCCCATACTCTTTATTTATATACTTAGTTTACATTATTAAGTAGCAATTTCTGGCCTCATAAATTATTAATATGTATTCCAGATAGTTTTGGGCAGTTGGTTTTAGGGATTATCATAAATAGAAACTTCCACAAGCATTTGTTATGATTACAAAGTCCTATAGGCATCTGTTCTTACTTCTCTGTAAATTCTCCATTTCTCCTTTTTTTCCCAATCCTTTTTCATTTCTTTTGATTACTGTGGTGAGTGTTTACTCTGTAAATGTAGGGCTGGACTCAACCCAGGCAAGCACTAGGGAATAAGAGGTAGTTATAGCCACAAATCTATACATTTTCAGTATATAGAAGATATTTGTAGTTACTTCTTAATTGTGTTAGTATGTTTACTCTCTGCTGTAACTTAGGGGTACTGAAATATGAATAGAAATGAATGCTGGACAGTGTTAGGCTAGGGGTCCCAGTACCCCTTGGTTATATCTTGGCTGTATGGAGTATGGTTTTGGGGTCCTCAAAAAGAGAATGCTTTCCTTTTGCAAAAGTTTTTAGATATAGCTTATGTTGATCACAACCCTTCTGGTTTATGATGTGATTTTTTGGGGTTGGCTCCTCTTACTTCAGTAATAGGCAGGCTAATGGGGCAGAGTAAAATGACAACAAGGAAAGACAGGCTGTATGTAACAGTGTAGTGGTGGCAGGTCAGACTTCAGAATGCCACTAGACAGTTCAAGGATCACATTCAGATGTGATAGTAGAGCCTGTTGAGGGCAAGAACTTTTCATATACTCTCTAATGACACACATTCAGAATGCAGTACCTCACTCAGATCTGATCACATTAGTTATATTAGCCACCTTGTTGCTAATCTAGCCACATACCATCTGTGATAGGAAAAATGTATGTATGTATATGTATACTGTTTCCAAGTTTTGCAGCTTATAATTAACAAACACTAATAAATTACTTTCTAAATTTTAGAATAGTAGAATTTTATAAGTAAGTCATTTATGAGATTATATACTTTATACTCTCTTCATTATATACATGAATATAGGTCCATAGAAACTAAGAAGTGAAACAGTAAAACAAATAATTAGTGATAGAATTGAAGCTAAAAACCTAAGTTTTTCCATCTTTGTGTTCTTTTCATCCTGGAGTGGTGCTATTCTTTATATAGACCTTAGTTATAAATAATAGAAGGCTTATCAGCAAGCTGATTGAAGTTTGGGTGGAACAGATAGTCACAAATTGGCCTGTAAAATTTGCCAGTCTAACTTGACCTCTGGTTTTTCCTTTATCTTATTCTGTCTGTTCAGTTTCATGTTAAATAATCAAGTAAGTGACTGTCTTCATGCCAGTGCCAGACAAGGAATAAACAAATAAAGAATCTACACATGCCATATAGTTAGTGAATTTTAAACCAATAACTGGTTCAAGGGGCATCCCTCCCCCTGCCCCCAGGTTTTCACTTAGGGAGGTTAAGGGAGTACAAGAGGGAAGTTTGTGTAATCTTGGAGTAATCCAAGAAAAAAACCCAGCAGTGTGTTCTCTTGGAGAAAGGAAGAAAAAGGCAAAGTCTGAAGGGCAGTGGAAATCTGTTAAAGATGAATGTTTCAGTGGTAGCTATTTGAGAGAATATATCAAAAGAGATAATAAATTGAAACCCAGGTCTCTTCTGCTTAAAGGAGAACATCTAGTTACTTAGTCTAGCAGTAGTGAAAAGACTATAATTTGTAACCCAAATCAAGAGTATTTTTGAGAATGAAAGCAGTTGCTCTTGATAGTGAACTGGAACAACAGATATAAATCAGAGGGTATAGTCATCCTGACCAATAGCCACTTGGTAAAAGAATGGATAACGCATGCTTTCTCCCCAGATTTTTAGTTCAACAGTGGCCCCTTCTGGTCATTTGGTTAATATACAGGCCTGCGTTTGCCAAAGACTTGCGGTTAAGTCATGGGGAATTGAGAGGTTGGGAAGCTGGGGAAATGCTAAGAGGGCAAGAGGCACATCAGGGATTGCTCCAAGAAAGGGTTCAGAGGTGGCTTGGCCTAATATGGGATGTTTAACTGCTGGCAAATAGCCACTTAATCAACAGTGTCTGTGCTATTGTCACTATACAGGAATTGTGTTTACTGGCTAAATCTCCCTCATCTCACTTTGCCCTTGGTGTAGAAACAACAGTACAGTATTCTCAAATTTTATATTCTATCGTTTGTCTTTTAGGATCAAATAAAGTGAGATCATAGCCACTCTGGACTTGTTTAGGAAAGATAGAAGTATATTAGTTACTTCATGGTCATGATTTCTAGGATGTAGAAGAGAGATTATATTACTCAGGTTTTGTTTTGTTTTGCTTTGTTTTATAGATGAGGAAACTGAGGCTTAAAGAGATTAAGATTACAAAGGAGTGAGGCTGGTTGGCAAGCTTGGGCTATAATTTTTCTGACTCTTTAAATCCGTCATATTATTTCTCAGTTTTTCATTGTATTAGTGTATTTATTTTATTTAAAATTTTTATTTCCTGTATTATAAAATTAGTACATTCCCGTGACCTAACATTCATAAAGTACAAAAAAGACACAGAGTGAAATGACTTCCTCTCACTACTGTCTCACAGCCACCTAGTATCCCTTTTACAGGTAACCAGAATTACCAATTTCTTATTTATTTATTTATTTAATTTATTTTTGCCTGCAATGGGTCTTTGTTGCTGTGTGCAGGCTTTCTCTAGTTGCGGCGAGCGAGGGCTACTCTTCATTGCGGTGCACAGGCTTCTCAGTGTGGTGACTTCTCTTGTTGCAGATCATGGGCTCTAGATGCGCGGGCTTCAGTAGTTGTGGCTCGCGGGCTCTAGATTGCAGGCTCAGTAGTTGTGGCGCACAGACCTAGTTGCTCCACGGTATGTGGGATCCTCCCTGACCAGGGCTCGAACCCATGTCCCCTGCATTGGCAGGCAGATTCCTAACCACTGCCCCAGGGAAGCCCAGTATTACCAATATCTTGTGGATATCTAAGCAAATAATATATAAATCTTCCCACACTTTTAATGGGTGGATCATGTCATATTCAGTCTTCCACTGAAATTTAGGTTGTTTCCAAACTTTTGCTATTACCAACAGTGCTGCATTCAATAATGCAATCTGCATACATATTTACAAACATATCTGTGAGGTAAATTCCTAGAATTGGAATAACTGGGCCAAAGGGTATAAACATTTGTCATTTGTCTTTTCACAGATATTGCCTAATTGCCATCCTTAAGAGTTGTACCAATTTATACTTCTATCAGCAGTGTATAATTTCTCAGTTTAAAAGCGACTTTTGTATGGATAAAGCTATCTATAAAGAAAAGTCCATAAACCTCCTGAGAACCAGTTTCCTCCCCCTTGATTCACCGTCCTCAAGGCAGGAAGGAGATGTATCTTATCCTTACCTTCAGTATGGTGTATTTGATGAGGCTCCGGCCCTTCTTTCGAAGAATGATGTAGATGCTCCTACTATTATTTTCTCCTGCTACAGTGAGACAGCTCTTCCTTTATTCAAGTAGTGGAAATATGTTACTAGGACCCATTAGGTTTATCATTTGAAGCATGCTGAACCATTATATCAATTCCATTCTCAGTGTGTTTATTTGGCTTTGGAATTAGGCTTGTACCCCAAGAAATCATTTCCTCCTTTTCTTTCATAGTCCACTACCACTAAAAATAAATTGACAATCAGTTCTCTGTTATTCTCACTAATGGACAGGGGAAGAGGAAAGGCTCTAATATAAAGTCCTAAAATATTTATATTTGATTTTCAAATACCTGATATATCACCCTCTACTGAGAAAGTGTAACATGCTCACTATCAAGGAGAAATGCTTGAAGGAACTCCATCTGTTATCACAGAGCAGTTATTAAGGGTGAATCTGGGACTGTGAAGCAATCTCACCCCTCTGCATCACTCTTTACCTTCAAAGCAAAGTATTTTATTTTCAAAGCAAAGTATTAGTTATTAGTAATCAAGGCAGCTTGAAAAACAGAGAGCAGGCAGCCAGAGCGTAGTTTAATTATACTCTGTTTAAACATAGCTGCAGTTTAAACATAAACCGAAGGTGAAGATTTTGAAGTTTCAGATGTAGCTCTTGTATAACTCTTCCCTTCACTTCTAAAATAACTTTAAGAAAAAGCAGTCATGAAATCCAATTACCTGAGCAGTTTGGTACAACCAGGCTAACAAAGAGAGTTAGTGGATATGATGCCAAGAGTGTTTTTGTAGTCAAGGAAGCCTGTGATGTTATTCCTCAGAACCCCAAAGTACCCCCAATAAAGGTGAATATCCAGAGAACACCTTAAAAGGGGGCTCTGCAGGGGTGGAACAGTCACACAGTGCCATTTCCATTTGTTAAATGTGAGGTATTGAATCAATGTATTTCTGTGATAAATTCTTTCCTTTGGATTTAGGTGAACGGCCTGTGAGAGTTTATGCAGATGGAATATTTGACTTATTTCATTCTGGTCATGCCCGGGCCCTGATGCAAGCAAAGAACCTTTTCCCTAATACATATCTCATTGTGGGAGGTAAGAAAACATCTGATGACTTCAGGTGCTGTCCAGAAAAAAATTATGGTAGCCTCTTTTCTCCTATCTTTATAACCCAAGTACATTGCCTCTTATGTTGGTTTTCAAATGAGAGATATAGTGCAGCCTCTTTAAAATGTGAAATATATGAAGAACATGAAGTATATAAAACCTGAACTGTATAAACCTGGAGAGAGAAGCTCTAAGCTCATTGACTTGAGACGTCCAGGATTTATCTCGCTGGTTTTGGCCGGGTTTCTGCAGTCTGACCCCCAGTGCGGGCGGGGGTGGTCAGAATAGCATTAAGAATAAATGCTACTTAAGAAGAGCATTTGCTTTAGATTTCAGTTTATCATTTTGAGTCAACTGAAGTACAAAAGTCTGCTAAGCTAATGTTATGTTGTCCAGTCCAGTCTAATAAAAGTATAATAGGAAAACATTTTTTAAAACTGTTAATTGATACAGGATGCACAGTAGTTTCATTTCAAAGCCAAAGATCTTAGTCCTCCATTGTATCCTCTCCTCTCCAAAGTGTGAAAATATTTAGTGAATGTTGCTCCTGAAGGTGTATCTTGGATTAGGAAAAGCATTGTTATCCAGACTGAGCCAAATCCAGAAGACTCTTATACAGGCTGGGGAGATTGGTTATGAGAGGTTGGGAAATGAGAGGTTGATGATTGAGGAGTGGTTAAGCAGAGGGGACTTTGACTTACAACCTTATGTTGTGGTGAACTCAGTTTGCAGTGATGAGCTAACACACAACTTCAAAGGCTTCACCGTGATGAATGAAAATGAGCGCTATGATGCAGTGCAGCACTGCCGCTATGTGGATGAGGTGGTGAGGAATGCCCCCTGGACCCTGACACCAGAGTTCCTGGCAGAACACCGGGTAAGAAACTGAACACATGTTTCCATTCCCTGTTCTGGAATTTCTTCAACTTTCAAGACTTCTGGTACTATGGCTAGTTTTCCACTAGCCTTATTTTACTTCTATCTTCTATGTAAATTTCACATAGAAGAGGTAACAGTGTTATTACTTCTAATAATAGTCATCCCTGACATTTTTCTTGGGTTTGATGGTTTACAAGCACTTTTGCATCCATTATATTTCATTTGTTCCCCACAAAAATCCTATTGGGTAGTTATTAGTTATTTCCACTTTACATATGAGAACAGGGCCAGAGAGGCCAAATAACCAGGTCACACTCTAGCAGGGCTAGAAATTGAACTCTTCAGGGCTTCCCTGGTGGCGCAGTGGTTGGGAATCCGCCTGCCAATGCAGGGGACATGGGTTCGGGTCCTGGTCCGGGAACGTCCCACATGCTGCGGAGCAGCTGGACCTGTGCGCCACAACTACTGAGCCTGCACACCATAACTACTGAAGCCCGCGCGACTAGAGCCCGTGCTCTGCAACTGCAGAGCCACCGCAATGAGAAGCCTGCGCACCGCAACGAAGAGTAGTCCCCACTCGCCACAACTAGAGAAAGCCTGCACGCAGCAACGAAGACGCAGCCAAAAATAAATGATTAAAAAAAAATCTTATAAAAAAAAAGAAATTGAACTCTTCAGTTATGTGAGTCTGTCGCACCTCCTCCCCCCCATTATAGGCGTATCCATCCTCACAGCATACCGGTCTTTTTAGAGTATACACAGCCCCAGACATGCTCTCAAGGAGTTCACATTCCAGGAAATAAGATATATAAACATAGACTTCTCTTGTATTGACTTAAAGTTAGTTTCAAGACTTTTGATTTCAGGCTAGAAATTATGTGGGATCAGAAACCAGGGAGGTTTCTCACTTTTTCTCAGTGAGTTGGTATTATAAAAAACCCTTATCTCCTTTTTATTTTCCCACATTAAAGCAACACGTTTCCTACAAAAGAGGGGTTTATAGCTGATAGCTGAGAAGAACTTATCAGGTCATGTTGGAGGCCCTTGAGCTTGAGGAACCAGCAAGCATATTGTCAGTTCTCTTACAGTGGTGTGGAGAATGTTGAAGGTGAATTGTTCAACGAGGCAGGAAAGAACAAAAGTAGCCAAAGTGCTTCAAAAGCAGTATTTGGGTAGGCCTGAAGCTAAGGGATATTTGTTATAACTGTTTAGGATTAGGACAGAACTTTTATAATTCTCTAGCTTTACTGCTTCAACATTTAGCAGCCAGTGGTACCAAGGGTGATGAGCAAGATTATTCTCAGCAACATAGCCAGGCAAGCCCAGGCAGAAGAGGTTAGAGGAACTTCCATATTCCCTTTCCTCCGTGTTAGCAGTGTATCCTCAACCATGAGTCTTGCTTGCTCACCATTCTTATTTTCAATTTGCTGCCTATGGATCCCTGACAAGTTGTTCATGGGTAATTGAGATGTTAGCCGAGAGTCCCTGACATAGTCCTGATGAGCGTACTTCACATTACAGTGGCTTCTGGGAGCTGGGTGTGGTGGTGTTAGCAATTATATTAGCAAAGGGCATATGGCCTATTCAGGAAGGAGTAAATGAGTGAGGTTTAGAAAGATAATTGATCCCAGTGTGAGAGGTATTGACAGTAGTAAAGTAATAGATCTGAGACTTAAAGGTCTTTTATGGCCTTGGGCTTTGCATTTCTCAGGAGTACAGATGTATCTATTCTAGTAAAAGTGCTCTTGGTTGCTATTTTTGTATTCCCACTCATCTCATGGACTGAGAAACCAGTTAACAAAGAAGTGACCTCTTTCTTATATTTTTAGAAACCCTATTTGACCCATCCTTGTAGACCCAGGAGGGTGGGGAGATTTCCTTTCTTCTTTCCTTGATTCCACCCACTAACTAGCATACCAGAAAATCCTCTAGGCCTGTTTACCACAGCATGGTGACTGGTATACAGTGTGAGGGTAGCACTTCCAGTAGACCAGGAGGAATAGCTAAAAAAGAAGCTGGCTAGCTTCATGTTTATGATCCACGAATAATTAGGTTGGGTGGCTTGTGAATGAATCATGGAATTTATGAGCAAAGCAAAGAGAGATAAAGACAGAAGTTCATTTGAGGCCTCGCCTCTCCTTGTCCTTTTTCTGGTCCTGAGAGTGTTTACTGGTTCTTTCTGAATGGCAGTTATGCTGGGTTTTAAACATGTTTCCTTACTTTCAGATTGATTTTGTAGCCCATGATGACATCCCTTACTCTTCTGCTGGGAGTGATGATGTTTATAAGCACATCAAGGAAGCAGGTGAGTAAGTTGATGTGCATCCTCATTTTATGGAGTCTTAGGGGCAGTGACAAGAGATTCAACCACATCACTACTTTACAGAGGAAAATTTATACAGTGAGAACTTTAACATCCAGTTTCAGGTCGCACTTTGCTTAAGAGGTTAAGATGGGCATAGCATCATATCCATCAATTCTCAGTCTAAACATCTACTTTTGATATCTCTTAATTTCAGGAAACCCTTCTCCAGCCCCATATTTTTCTTAATATTAGGGCCTTTCCTTACTACTAACTTTTGATTCAGTGTTCCTTCAGTGTTCCTTCTGTATGTTCCTTACTACTAACTTTTGATTCAGTGTTCCTTCCAGACTTTACTTAGTAATAACAGACTCTGCTTTATGAGGAAAGAAAAGGAATGTGGCTCCCAGTTTCCATCTAGTCCTACTGCCTGAGCTAATCAGAATGTCACAGTGTTTGTATGTGTTCTTGTGTTAGGCATGTTTGCTCCAACACAGAGGACAGAAGGTATCTCCACATCAGACATCATCACCCGAATTGTCCGCGACTATGATGTGTATGCCAGACGGAACCTACAGAGGGGCTACACGGCAAAGGAACTCAATGTCAGCTTTATCAATGTGAGTTCCAACCTCATCCTAGAGTTCCCTGGCCCTATAGGACATGTTGCCTCTCACTTCACCTAAGTTAAACTTGCTTTTCAGTCTGCTGTTATTATCACCTCCAAAAGCTCAGTGGATACCTCTTTGCACATAACGCTATGCCAGGCTCTTTACAAAGAGCATATGGATATATCTAGAGGCATTTTCTGCCTTTATGAGCTAGTATCAACACGTCGATATAAGGACATACAGCCAATTAAATAAATAAGAATGTGGAACTTACAAAGTACAGTACTTATATCAAATATATTTAAAACAGTGGTTCTTAACCTTTGTTCTTTTTGACTGGATGGTCTTTGCAAATCTGATGAAAGCTATGGATCCTCTCCCTGTGTGCATAGTAACACACAACATTTTGCATGCAATTTCTCAACGCACATGAACCTAACTTTTAAAATTTGATTTATGAAAGCACGTTTATTTTAGCTTAATAAACAAACTGCTATACATTTTGTATATAAATTATACCTCAGTAAAGTTAATTTAAAAAGAAGAAGAAAGCTGCTAACTGTATCTTCTACATAAGTAGTTTACCATGCTCCCTCACTTGCTCCCAGCTCTGTGAATTATGAGTAGGTGAAATGGTTTCATTTAAATATGATTTATCTATTCAGGTAAACCCTAGCTGTTGTTAACAATCTAACTGTTGTTATACTGCAGAATCTATCTTTAGATGTTTAAAAATCCTAAACATATTCGCCTTCCCCTTCCCCTTTATGATCTGGAAATGAGAATAGTTTTCATTTGGCTAAAGACTCCTCCCCTCCCCTCCCTTTGGGAGGATTCATACCATTTTCCCTTATCTTTAGGGAAGCCTGTAGGACCAAAGAGTATCATCCTTATTTTGCAAATGAGCAAACAGACCTCTAAATATTAAAAAATTAAAAAAACAACTCCTCTGTAATCATAGAATAAGCCACTGATGGAGGAAAAAAGTTCAGTACAATAGATGAATTACTTAAGTAAAAGGCCCACTATTTCCTTTTTCAACCTGTTACAGTTGGCTTATTGTTGGCAATATTGTGCAGTGATCTTGTTGCTCTCTCCCTATACATCTCCATCTAGAATGGGGTTTGGGTTTTGTTAGGCATGTTTATCTTCCAAGTTTATGTTTCATCTTAAAAAAATCTGACTTCGTTTGGTATGTGCCTGTCTGTTACTGGTCTTACACTATACATTTAGTTTAGTCCTGGGCTCTACAATCTTAGAATTATTACACTTTTGTATAAGATGACCATCCAGAGCATATCTTATCTGTTATTATGCTGGAGAAGTATGGGATAGATTAAAGTGAAATTCTCAAGACTGAAAGGAGTGTCAGTAGAGTGCCAAACCAAGTCTTTTTCTTCCCCTTATTATGGAAGGTCAGAATGAGTATTATTTCTCAGAGCAGTTATTTCTTTATCCAGGAGAAGAAATACCACTTGCAGGAGCGAGTTGACAAAGTAAAGAAGAAAGTGAAAGATGTGGAGGAAAAGTCAAAAGAATTTGTTCAGAAGGTAGAAGAAAAAAGCATTGACCTCATTCAGAAATGGGAGGAGAAATCCCGAGAATTCATTGGAAATTTCCTGGAAATGTTTGGTCCAGAAGGAGCGCTGGTATGTTCTTTCTTGCTGGATAATTTAGGGAAATTCATGAAAATCTGGGGAATTCTCATGCTGTGGAAGGAATTATAGAATCCTTGAGCAGAAAGGGACATTGACATTAAGAAGTTATCTAATCTGTTCCCCTTGTTCGGCAGAACTATATTTCCACTATCCCCAGAAAGTTTTTAAAAATCTTTACAGAAAGAGGTTATACATTCTCCTAAATAATTTTGCCAGCTCTCTATCAACCTCCAAATATGGTGACAAGATAAGTGAGTAGCCTTGCCCAGCTTGCTTCTACATTATAGTTTTAGGTGGAAGGGAAGGAAAGAGCAAAGAGCAGTAAAAAGAAAGCTGCCTGCACTACACACAGCTGCTGCAGGACCGTTGGGTACGGTGGGAATTCTGTCCTTGAGGAGTAGCAGGGTCTTTTCGAGCCAAATAAAAGGTGCCTGTGTAGCTATGAGCAGATGAGCCCTAGGATATCAGGAACGATCTGACTGTGAGGGTGTTTGGATGCCAGAATAGATTATTCTGGGAGTGTATGGAATTTTCTCTTCAGAGAACTCCAAAACTAGGATAGGTACCCTTTTGTCTGAGTTAATTCCTTTGTTTTTGCCTACAGCCTAGACTACAGACCCAAGTAGCCTTTTAAGAATTCCTTTGACGTAGAGGTCAAGGATTGGGTGACAGTGGATAGCAGGTGGGAACCCTTAGATACATAGTATAGCATAGAGCACTTTGGAGAGGAAATTGCTTAGGATTATAGCTATGTTCCTCCTCTGGCTTACTTGATCACTTTTGACATTACAGAGGGCACTCGTGATAATTTGAAGTCTCATATCCTCCAGTGGTGCTTCAGTAGGATCCATAGGTTTCTTCTAACTCTTTCTTTTGGTCTCCCCAGAAACATATGCTGAAAGAGGGGAAAGGCCGGATGCTGCAGGCCATCAGTCCAAGGCAGAGTCCCAGCAGCAGTCCCACTCGTGAACGCTCCCCCTCTCCCTCTTTCCGGTGGCCCTTCTCTGGCAAGACTTCCCCGCCTTCCTCCCCAGCAAACCTCTCCAGACACAAGTCTGCAGCCTATGATATCAGTGAGGATGAAGAAGACTAATTTTTCATCTCTCCTTTCCTCTCCCCTCCCTCTGTCCCATCACCTTCAGAAGCTCTCTGTTGAATTCTGAATTGTGATCCCAACACTAAACCTAAGGACAGCTACAAAGGAAAGACAATTGGGGCAAGAGTACTTAGGATGGGGGGACCAGACAGCCTATCCTCTGAGAGACATCACCCACCCCCACCAAGAAAGAGGCTAACTACATCTTAGAAGCCTGTTTGGCATCCATATACCTTCCCCATGGACTTTGCTTTACTGTTTATGTTCATGTGATCTTGACAGGGAAATTGTCATTTTTATTAATTTTTAAAAAATTAGTCTTTCAAATGTAGTAAATAGAACTAATTTTTTGCCCCCAAGGAGTGGGCAGAAGGAAGCGGTGTAATACCCAGAGGCCTTTTCTTCCTGATACACTATAGTATTTGCCTTCCGTTCTGAGGCAAAGAGGCAAACTGTTTTGCCAAGTCCTTCAGGCAATGAGCCATGCTGATGGGTGATTTGGAGGGGAAATATCATAATTTTGATTTCCTTTAAAAAAAGCAAAAAGCTGAGTAACAGTCACAAATCCCCTAAGTGTACTGCTGGCACATGTGTCAATGTGGCTATGGGAAGAAGGAGATCTGAGTTTAACTTTTCTTGCTCCCTGAGGAGTTTCTTATTGGACCCAATGGGGTCCATGAAGACACTGATGGGGATGGAACCAGACCACATGGCATCTGCTACGGTTTTTCTGCTGTGTTCATCTTCTCAGAAAACTCTGTTGCCCAGTTATTTGGGAGCTCTTTTCAATCTCTTTCCTGTAATCTACCTTTAAAGGGAGGAACACTTCCAGGTTTAGTCTGATTAAGGAGGGGAGTGGGACAATACTCAATCTTATGCAAAGTCAGTTTTGATTAATTTTCTTCCTGAGAGTAAGTCCCTGGCCCTGTGACTCCTATTTTAATACTTATTACCTAGCTTTTTACAGAGGATACTTTGTAAATGTCTGCAGTTTGAACATGATCTGTTAATCCATGTTGCTCATAGCCATATCGAATATTCAGAGAGATTTGCACAGAACATAGGCACAAAAGCATAAGGAAACACACCCCTTTCTAAAGCCTTTTCTTGACCTCTTCCCCTCTTAAGAGTGTCCTTGACTGGAACCAGTGCTGCATGAGGTGTTTATTTTCCCCTGAGAGTTGGCAGCTGGCAGGGACTCCCGTCTGCTGCCCTTCCAGCAAGTCACCGAGCAAGGGCTCACTTTACAAGAGTGTGGTAGGTTCCCTCCCTCTCACTCTGCCTGGTTCCACCTCCCCTGGTATGTTGCCCAGGGGATTCACTGCTCAAATTTCACGTCAGAGAATGCTGAAGCTTAACACTTGCTGTTGAGCATAAGCTCCTTTTAAACCTCTAGCATCCTACAGTACATGACCTAGCAGATCATCATCTATCATAATCCTGTAGCTGGGTTCAGGGTGAAAAATTGCTTATGTCCAGGCACCATCCCATCACTCATAAATACCCCTTGTAGGGGTGGCGTTTTAGTGTTTTCAGCTAAGAAAACCACATCTTATCTTTCCTTGCCCCTCTGCTAGGGCTGTGAGCATCTCATAGTCCCCCCCCAAACACCTTCTGTTAAAACTTGCTCTTCTTCCTGAGGGTCGGTGACTAGAATCACTGCCTGCCTGCACAGCAGGACTACCTAGGTCCTCAGATCATCCAGAGAGGCAGAGCACAGCAGAGTAGAGGGACAAAGAGGGGGAAACCTCTTGTCCTGATGGCCTATGAAAATTACATTTCTAACTGTTCTCATGAAGTGCTATTTTTACTATCAAATCTGGTTTACACAAGCTTTGGCTTGGAATCCTTTTTTTGGAACAGTTGAAGTTAATGTTTTCCTATATTACTCAGCTTGATATGATCAAGCTGATATGATCACATATTTTAACTTGCTGCTTCAGTCTTGCCTCTTTGGGAATTCTGCCCGTTTCTGTCAATAGGAAAGCAGTGAAATCACCACTGAAGCCCACTTACGTGTTCTCTCAAAGTACACATGTTATCCAAGTGTATTTGGAAAATGAGGTGCCCAGAGTATGATTTTCCTCCCTGTAGTCACTCTTCTCACGTGTATTGTCTGGATCTTAAGTTTTTGGTCCTCCTCCTCCGCTCTGTAAATGGGCTGCTTTGGGCATATCCTGTCCTTGGAATATGACCTCTAGGCTGACAAGCTCCATGAGACTGCTAGCACCAGCATGTGCACATGTTCTTGGAAAACTCTCACTCCTTTTGGTGAACCTCTGTGGCCTCAGTCTCCTAACACTAGTATATCTTCAAATAATTTTGACTGAAAGCAAAAAATTTTATGGCGTGGCATGCTAGATACTTTGGGATAAATGTGATCCTACATGCCGGACAAGGGTGGGTGGGTGGAAGAAGCTATTGGGATGATGCATTGTTTGATCATCTGTGCCTAATTAAATGAGGTTAGAGGTTCGCATTCCACAACCATGCATGTGATCTGTAAATCTTTAAATATTATTGTTAATATTAACTTCTAACATTAATTTTAATTAGCTGTTTCTCTGAATCCCACACACAAAGCTGTCAGCCTGAATAGATCAAATGTGGCAGAAATGGGAGAGCCTTAAAAGTTGCTTGGCTTCCAGTGGTTAAGAATCCACCTGCCAATGCAGGGGACACAGGTTCAAACCCTGGTCCAGGAAGATCACACATGCTGCAGAGCAACTAAGCCCATGCACCACAGCTACTGAGCCTGTGCTCTAGAGCCTGCGAACCACAACTACTGAGCCCACGCACCACAACTACTGAAACCCGCGGGCTCTAGGGCCCGCGTGCCGCAACTACTGAGCCCACGTGCCACAGCTACTGAAGCCCGCACGCCTAGAGCCTGTGCTCTGCAACAAGAGAAGCCACCTCAATGAGAAACCCACGCACCACAACGAAGAGTAGCCCCTGCTTGCCGCAACTATTGAAAGCCCACGCACAGCAGCAAAGACCCAACGCAGCCAAAAAAAAAAGTTGGTTGGCCTCAGAGCCTCTCGCTGTAAGATAGAAGGGAAATGGAGACAGAAGCCCTGTAGCCGGTGCTGAGGAGGTGCCATTTCAGCAGTTACCTTGAGATGAGCTGGGCAAAAAGTTTGCTTTTTTCATACACTACACTCAGTAGCACTGAAGGATGGAGGTTGAAATTGTAGAGGAATAAAAATGGATCATTTGTACTGCTGCAGCTGCTTCTGATAGCTAGAGCCAAAGACCATTATCTTGCTGAGGCTTGGGTAAGAAGGTTGGGGATGCAAGGAGGTTGAAAACCTTGAATGAGAGAAAAAATTTGAGGGAGGTCAAGAGAGCTTTTGACCTTTTCTGATCACTGATAACTTCCTAGGCAGCACCTGAGTTACATTTTTCTTACTTTTGACCACACAGCTGTCCAGGCAGTCTTTGAATATTCCCTCCATAATGGTTCTTCACAGTGATTTTTATTCTGTATCTTGATGTATGGGTAGCTTTTGTTTTTCTGGAGCTCATTGCCTTTTTAATCCTGTTCCAGACCCTATATCTAAAATCTTTCCAAATCAAGTATATTTCACTGCTTTTGTTTAATTCCCTAAAAGCCATAGCTTTTACATTTTCTGTCAGCACAAACTATCACCAGAAGTTGAATCAGTACAGGTAGGAAAAGAGCTCCCTTAACAATGTTTTTAACTAATGGTATTTTTTTTTAACCGTACCAATATAAGTATTTTTAAAGTTATATTTTTCAAGGTCATGCAATGATTGTTCTTGTTTTCTCTCACAGAATAGATTGTCATGGGATAAAGAGTGGTCCCTAGCTATTATTTTTCCAAGTAAGTAGAACATGTTCTTGGGATTATACTATTAAATGTTAATTTTCTTTAAAACAAAGGAGAAAGATACTCTGCCAAAGTTTAATGTTAGTATTCAGATTGGGGTAGAGAACAAAAGTACTTGGTTTAACATTAGGATGACTCCAGTTGTGGTTTTTTTAGCTTCCAAGTGGGCTTTCCCACCCTTCTTAGGGAGGCACTGACTGCTTTGAACACAGAGACTTGATTGGTTGAGTTGTTTTATATTGAGGATCCTGAACAGAACGAGTCTTGGAAAAAAATTCTGGCCTTGGCATGAATGTTGGCCCCATCACCAGTGCCGGTGTCCACAAGGACGTTTTCCTCAATTGGTGTTCAGTATATTGCTTTCCTGTCCGAGTGTTATTAAATTGTTCAGTTATTTTGGCTTTTGTCATTAGCCAAATAAAGGAAAAGTGATTTTATGTAATGTTCCATTTTCTGTGTTTTTGACCTTGTATACATGTGTATGATATGTTTTATGTATTTGTGGCTTTTACCTGTACTATCAGTTCCTTTGCTTTTGCATCCTAATTTGGGGGTTTTACCTGTATGATCATTTCCTTTGCTTTTGCATCTTAATTTGTCTCTGCATAATAACTCCATGACCATATTATCGGGATTCCTTTTGCTGCTTGGTACAGAAGACTAAAAAAGCCATTGTCCCACAAAGGGAGGCTGATCCAGATCTCCCAGGTCTAATGTCATCAGTGCCCTACTGACACATCTGTAAGGGAAAGAACACCTTTCATCTGTTCTTTAGAAGCCTGGTTTCTTCGAGAGTTTGGGCTGATACTATTTTGCCTGGCTGAGTTCTATTCCTGTTATTATACCAGTAAAACTATCACATACTCTTCCCCCTTTCATTTGCTTTGGGAAACCTCAGAGTAACCTTTTAATATACAAGCTTTATGGGCTAGTAGTGGCACACACAGAGGCAGTGTGCCCAGTTGTAGAACATCAAACTCCATCCTGTTTGTTTATTATAAAACTTAAAATACCTTCCTCAGGCAAGATCCAAAACAATTTCATCGTATTGCATAGTTCACATTCGTGTCTACAGTCAAGTGTATACCATTAGCCAGCTTGCTCTGACAATGGAATCCATCCCCATTTGGTCAAAGCTGAGGAACAGTAAAGAAATCTTGTGCCCATCTAATGAGTGCAGTGTCTCTTTCATTGTCCAAGCAGTCCACCTCCAGCTTTGAGGTTCAAATCCAGGTTTGGAGAAGAGAAAGGTTCATATCCAACCTTGTCGTCTTTCCTTCGGTAGTATATTCGTGTGAGCACGGTTATCAGAAAAGTCTCCAGGATGAGGAGGTGGCAGTTCATCACTGCAGCATGGGGCAAAATATAATGTAGGTTATACTAACTTACAGAGGTGGTATACCACTAGTAGCCTTGGCATATGAGTTGAACAACACTTTCTCCAATTTGTCCTCAAACCAGGACCTAGAGATATTGAGTTGTCACAGGTAACATAGCAGGTTAATAGTAGAACCAGAGCCAGAACTTGGCCCTCTACCTCCTGCAATTTGAGGCTAGCACTAAACATTTCTTTTGCATGTTTCATCAGCATGACTTCTGCTTCCTAACCACACCCATTGCTCTCCCTGGAGCTGAGGGTTGAACCCATGGCTTCCTGGGTTGACCATCAGGGCTGGCCTCAAGCTGTGGGATTGCAGCTCTCCTCTCTGTGATCAGAGAGGTCATAGTCTGCTTAGAGCTTCTGCTAGATTTCTTGCAGGTTCCTTTCTCAGTATTCTGAGCAGAACATTCTGAGTATTCTGAGATTGGCTGGCCCAACTTCCGTTCTAAGTTCCTCTCCTCCCTGACCTCCCCCTTTTGCCCATCCTGGAATAGAATAGGAGCTCCTACGTGCTCACCTTGAGACCTGATTTTAGAAGAAAAGGGAGGCGAACAAGCAATCTGCCCACCGTTGGCCAAGACTGAGAAGATGGATGGCTGCAGGGCAGTCAGAATAAGGAGAACCTGCAGAAGAGAAAAGAGAAGTGAGGGTAGGGGCTCAGCATCCCCGGCACTGAGGCCAGCTGGCCCACTGCTGTGTTTGAGATGTGTCTTGTACTTGCCCTCTCTGAGTACACTTTTCTGAAGCACAGCCTCTTCAGGGCAGACTTGGCTTTTCTAGGCTTCCCCACAATAATCATGGGCAGGCTCGGCAATCACAGGGCTTTTACCCGCTAGCCTGACCCTGAGTGCTCCTGGGGCCCAGATCCTTTCTGTGCCCCTTCAGTCCCTTACTCTATTTTAGGCTCTTCTGTCCTCTGTCTTCCTCTGGACCCTCCAATTCTACCTACTATGTGCCTGTAAGCGGCACCTGCTTAGATCAAATGAGAATTTCTGTGAAATCACTCTGTTAACTGTAAAGGAGTCATTGTGCCTTGGGAATAGGAGAAGGGCCCAGCAAGGAGACAGAAAGAATGAAGTGAGAAGGGAAACAATATTGGGCTAGAAGTCACTGCATTTGGTGGAAAGGTTATCTCTGGGCTTAGAGAATGGAAAGTGTAAAAAGTAAACAAACGTGAGTTTTAGAGAATTGTCAGAAAAGATGTGAAGATGAAGAGGCAGTGTGATAAGAGATGTGGGTCTGGGAGTTGACAGATCTAGGTTTAAATTCCAGTCCCATCCCTTATGAGCCTTTGAACAAGCCCCATAACATCTCAGTTTCCTCATTTGTAAAACAGAAATAATAATGACTCTGAGGATTATAGTGAATTTAAATGTAATTAATGTATGAAAAGTGCCTAGTATGTGGTATAGACACTTCATAGTTGTAGCTGTGATAATGCTGATGTTTCTGGTGGTGATGAATTGCAGGTTTTTAGAAGTAATGGGTAGTAAAGAAAAGAAAAAAGCAAAGGTATAAGAAATTAAGGTTTGATAATACATTTGTTATGGGTTGCATTGTGTCCTGCAAAAAGACACATTGAAGTCCTAACCCTTAGTACCTCAGAATGTGACCTTATTTGGAAAAAGCATCATTGTTTTGGTAACTAACTAGACATAATTAGTTAAGATGCGGTCATACTGGAGTAGGGTGGGTCCTTCCTTATTCCAATATGACTGATGTCCTTATAAGAAAAGAGACACAAGACACAGACACATGAGGGTAGAATGCCATGTGACATGCCAGGGATGCCAAGGATTGCTGCAAACCATCGGAAGCCAGGAATAGTCAAGGAAGGGTTCTCCCACAGTTTTCAGAGGGAACACGGGCCGCTGACATCTGGCCTCCAGAACTGTGAGACAACACATTTCTGTTGCTTTAAACCACCCAGTTTGTGATATTTTTGCTTCCAAGCGTTGGCTTGGAAGCTATTAAAGCACAGGAAAGCAAAAACTGGGAAAGGGCAGGGATTCTTTTCCAAATCTCATAGGAAACCTAAGGCTTACGAAGATTCCCGGACCCACTTTTATCCTTTATTAGTCTCAGCTCCTAACCCCTATTATTTGTGGCTCATTATTAACCATCTTTTCTCTCCCAGGGTATAGTTACCTGGAACAGAACAAATTTGGCTCCTATGTTCTGCTCGCCCAGGTGCAGCTTGGCTTGACGAAAAAGGATGCCCAGGGTCCACAGAGCTAACAGGGTGGACACACCAAGGAAAACGTTGATCCATAGAGCTGTGCTCTTCTCTGAAATCTGGTGGCAGGCCAGAAAGTAGTCAATGAGGAAGCAAGCCCTTTTCTCCTTTTATTTCCCCTCTCCCATGGTGGGAAAGGTAAAAAAGCCCCAAAGCCTTGGCCCCTTCCCATTTCTTCTCTCCCCATCAGAGTCCCTGAGCCTCTACTTTTCCACAGCCACCCTGTCCCTGGGGCTACCCCATTCCTGGGGCTCTGAATTAGGGGATATTGGTTCCAGCTATTCCTTCTAGAGTCACAGGTATTTAATGAATCTTGGCCTCTGCTGCCCCTTACTCCTCACTTACATCTGCTGGGTCATAGATGCCATCAGGGAGGAGAAACAGGCCCACCAGGCTCAGTGTTATCTTGAAGAAGGCATACTGGAAGGGGCCCAACATCAGCAGCTGAAGCTTTTTCCTGAAGTGGGAAGAGGGTTAGGACCATGGACCCACAAACCACCCACCCCAAGAAGACCTTCCAGCTCCCTCACCGGGCTCCGCCATCATAGACATCAACATGGTCAAATGGATGGGGACTTCGGAAGAAGCCAGAATGTTGAGAGAGTTGGGAACCATCCTTGCCTCCCACTCACCCTCAGACCAGAATGCTGCCTTTGAGTAAGAACTGAGTGTTGACCCCAACCTCATTAACCGAAATAGATGGAAGGGGAAAGTAAATAGTCCAAAATCCAGTTTGCTCTGTGTGGTAAAGTTTGTAGGGGACAGTGAGCTTAAGTGATGGGAACTTTGGAGTTCTCCTTCCTCTGCTCCCCTTACCCCTGCGTGGGTGCCCAGTGTGTGGACCCTGGCTGCGGGATGCCTGCCCTTTCATCACTGGGTTTGTTCCATAAAAGCCTAATTCCATGAGGCTTGAAGCAGGGCTGAGAGAGCCAGCAGAGGCTCTTGGGAGAGTGCAGGAAGAGGCTAACCTGTTCTTCCAGGCGGCCTCTCCCTCCTACCTTACCTGGTGAGCATGAGTTGTGGGCAGCAGGGGCAGCAGCAGCAGCAGGGGCCTGTGTGGATCATCACTGGGGTGTCCTTCAGTGTCCTTACTACTGCCTCCTTCCCACCAAAGCCTTCCACCATGACCTGCATCAGCAGGTAAAAGCACATCGCATAAAACCTGGAGTTGGGGGAGAGGTGGGCCTGAGAGTACACAGAAGGGGAGGTGGTAGCAGCTGATAGGACAGCCCTTCCTGCCAAAGAAAAACAGACTGCAAAGGGGCCAGGGAGAGGTGGGGCTTCCTGAGGGGATCAGGTAGGGGCTAGGCGTTCTGAGTGTGTGACCCAAGAGGAAGTGAGAGAGAGGACAGGGTGGGAAGAGGGCAATTTCAGGCTGTGGGAATGAAATGGTGCCTGAGGATGAACTGGAAGTTCAAGGGCTCTATTTATGATCAGTTGGTTTGCACGGATTTATGGAAGGGATAGGGGATAAAAGAAGACATGGACTCTGGAGTCCTGGGGTTGAGGGGAGCAGAGTGGGGGACCGCAGAAGGATATCCAGTTCAGCTGGGGGCAGGGCAGGACACTCACGAGGTTATGGCCATTTCCACGAGCATGAGGGCACGAGGGATCCAGAGACCAAAGCAGCAGAACACAGACACTATCTGCTTGGAGAAGAGCAAGGAGCTGGTTAGGGCAAGGAAGGAGGCTTCGTGCTCACCTTTTACAACAAGGGCTCAAGGAAGCAAAACCTAAACATTTGAGGCACCATTACTTCAAAGTGACCAGCTGGAAAAATAACTAGTTAAAGTGACCTTGAGTCAGGGGGCTCTTTTGAAGACTATCTCAACTTATATCACTGGGGTAAGAGTAGGTCAGTTCATCTTTAAGATGTTATTAGAGCATCTGATGTCTTGAGATGGCCCAGGCAGATGTCATCTGGCAGGAAAGGACTTCAGGGGCTTTGTTCTTCCCCCCAAACAGACAGAGCTCACCACATGGAAAGAGAAGTCCCATTTTATGACCTGGGAACATGCCAAAGACCTATCTAATAGCTGTGGGAGCGAGTTAAAAAGACCGATGACATAAGCGTAGAGTGAGCATGACCCCATGGGAAAAGGTTCTTTTCCTCCTACCCTCTGAGGAACAGGGAGTTGGTGTGTCCAAGAAGGAGGCTTGCAATGTTGTAGCAGGGGAGTAGCGAGTGAGGCTGCCGGTGGGCTGAGAGGGTTCTTCAGCTGTTTCTGTGGCTCTAAGATATTTCAAACGCTCCATCCCACTGCCTGTTGACCTTCCAGGCATGGGGTCCTGACTGCAGATATCAGACTAAAACCCTCACCCTAAGGTGGTAGAGGAAGGCAACTTGAATTGTTGAGTTTAAAGGAATCCTCAAGATGGACCCTGCCTCCCCTCCAGTCCCTCTCAAAAGGCAGCTACAGGGCCCTCACCGTGGGCGCAGAGCTGCTCCAGAGCAGAGTCTTCCTCTTGATGGGGCAGTAAGTGTTCTTGTATAGGTAGACAGCATCCTCCAGGAAGATGGCAACTGAGCCCAGGGCAAGCAAGGTCATGATGACCGTGAGAGAAATTTCCACAGGGCCTGATGCTAGAGTTGAAAGAGAGGGCAGACTCCAGTGAGCTGAAGATCAGGACTGAGGAGCAGAAGATGTGGGCTTCCTCATGTGGATCTAAATTGCTTTACCATATCTAGAATGACCTGGTCTAGGCCCCCTCATGCAGAAGATGGGCTATTTCTTAGATCTAGAGTATCCAACATGTGACTAAGAAATAGTCATTCTTCTGCATTCATGAGAGACTAGACCAGATAATTCTAGGTATAGTAAGGCTTATCTGAACCAGGATATAGACACCAAACAAGTTTGTACATAATTAGCAAAAATTCTAAATTAGGAGGTCAACAGGGTTTATTCAGTTTTCTATTTCAGTGTCAGGTGTTTTGCTAGCAGAACAAGGACCAATTAACATTATAATTAAAGCAGAATATAACTCTTGGTTTACTTTAGAACTGTTTAAATTTGATTTCAAAAATTATGTCACAAAACTGGGACATAGGAAGGGACTTTAACAAAAGAAATGGGTATGAGTAAAGACTCCAAGGACATATGACCCACGTTGGCCTCACACTTAGTCTTACATTAAATGTGGCCCAGTAGCTCTCTTTAGTGTTTATTGAAGTCATTTGAGGAGTTGTTAAAAAGTAGCTGTCCAGGCCCTATCCGCATAGATGCTGTTTCAACAGATCTGGAACAGATCTGGGATGGACCCAGTAATCCACATTTTAAACAAGCTCGCCTGATAATGGTCAGAGGATAACAAACAATTTTTCGACAAACACCAGTGAAGCTCCTCTGGCCTCACCATTGCTAACAGGAAAACATTAATAGAGTCACAATATTTGTTTCTGAACATTTTCTAACCAATGCAACAATTAGTTTTAAACAAAGGGTTCTGTGTCCTCAGTGACTAAGCCTGGACCCTCATTTATCCAAGTCTCTTCCCTAGTTGGCAGACTCCTTCCTTTAAGCCACTTAACTGGCTAGATGACAGATGAATTGAGGGAAGACTGCCAGAGTCCAAGCCACTGTCTTATTACATTGGGAGTAAAGTATGAGGAAGGCATTGGCTGGTCTGCCCTATGTTTTGGTGACTGGGGGCAGCTCAGGCCGAGATATTAATGCTGACACCAAAACAGGGAGGAAGGAGACCATACCACAGTAAAGACTTGAGTTGTCATCTGGGTCAGTCATACCTGGTGGCACCACAAGGAGCAACCAGGACAAAGGTGAATTTGTCAAAAAATATGTTGATCCTGGTTGTTCTTATTTCAGGGCACACATTTTTCTCTCTGTTTCTGTTTACTTTAGCCAAGAGGCCCTTTACCTCTGACCACAGTTAGGTCTGTGATCAATCCAGAGGACCTGCCATGGGGAAGGTGGCCCTTGGATTCCAGGTCCCAAGTTGTACTTCTGAAGTCAGTAGTAAGCTTTTCCATTCTATTACAGGCCTCAAAAGACAGGACTGTGCTATTTTTCTTCCCTCCTCCCCATTCCTGCCTCCACCCCGCCTCCACTTAATTAGGATACAGCCCTCTGGGTGACCAAATTACTGGCTTGGCATTGCTGTTGCTGTTTAACTCTGTTGCCTCTTTCTCAATTACCTCTACAGATATTGCTCCAGTAGGCTCTGTAAATTTTAAACATTAAGAAAACAAAACAAAACAAACAAACAAAAGCCAAAAAACACCTGGTTGCAGTCCTTTATTAAAAAGAGACTTTACCTTCCTTCCTTGAAACTTTAAAAATATAAACATCATGGGGTGGGGGCTGACACAGTTTTACCCTTATACAATAAAAATGTGGATTTAAAACAATTATGATTGTTTTATCATGAGATACACATAAAGCCTTCCATATATCAAAATAATTCCAGATAGATTAAAGAGATAAACCTTTAAAAATCAAACAGGGAAAATTGAGAGAAGGAAAAGAAAAGAGAGAATTGTATCTGCATCAAGACTTTGGAGAGGGAAGACCTACCTAAGCTTAGGTGTAATCCAAGAAATCACAGTGAGAACGATGGTCAAATTTGACATAAAGAGTTTAAACTTGTGAATGTTAAAAAAATATATAGGCAGCAAACAGACTGGGGGAAAGCATGTTTAATAAATGTGTACACAAGTTTAAAATTTTTATTACATGAAGAAAATAACAAAAACAGAAGGCTCTTGCAAATGGGAAAATGATACTGACAGAGTTCAGGAAGTGGGAAAATAGTCAACCTGCCTAGCAGCCAGAGAAGAGCAAAATAACAGTAATATATAGCCCTACATTTTAAAAAACGTAAATGTCCAACAATACTGAAATTATTATGTAAACTACTCAATAGAATATTATGCAGGTGTGAAAAATTTGTGCATACCATAAAAAAATTTTTGCAAAGACTATGTACTAATATTTAAAAAAATGTGTTAACACTGTTTTAAAAAACAGAAAAACTTATTAACAGATCCACACATTTATGGTCATCAGATTTATGACAAAGGCTTCACTACAATTCAGGGGGAAAGGATTCTTTTTGAGAAAGTGCTGGGTTAATTGCATCTCGTTTAATATGCAAAGCGATAAAAAAGAACACTGACCCCTCCCTCACATCATACAAAAATACCTAAATGTGAAAGTTAAAACAATAAAGTTTTTTTTGTTTTTTGTGTTTTTTTGTGGTACGCGGGCCTCTCACTGCCGTGGCCTCTCCCGTTGCGGAGCACAGGCTCCGGACGCGCAGGCTCAGCGGCCATGGCTCACAGGCCCAGCCGCTCCGCAGCATGTGGGATCTTCCCGGACCGGGGTACGAACCCGTGTACCCTGCCTCGGCAGGCGGACTCTCAACCACTGCGCCACCAGGGAAGCCCAACGATAAAGTTTTTAGAAGAAAACAGAGAAGTATACCTTAATGACTTTGAGATAGGCAAAGATCCTTTTAAAATAGGACACAAAAGCACTAATCATAAAGAAAAAAAATTGACAAACTGGACTTCCTTAAAATTAAGAATTTCCATTTGACAAAGAAAACCATTAAGACAATGAAAGGGCATGCTCAGACCGAGAGAAGATATTTGCAATACAAATACCCAACAAAAGACTCGTATCCATAATATATAAAGAATTCCTATCAGAAAGAAAAAGAACACAATTTTTAAAAGTGAAAAAGACCTAAACAGTAACTTTTCTACAGAAGATATCCAAATGTTCAAGAAGCATAAAAAGGTGCTAAATATTAATAGTCACTGGGGAAATACAAATGTGAGGTGCCATTATATACCCACCAAAAGGGCTAGAATTGCTTTTAATTTTAATCATCCTTTGACCGATGATTCTAAGTGCTGGTGAGGATGAGGAACAATTGGAACTCTCACACATTGCTATTGGGAGTGGTGCCACCACTTTAGAAAACAGTTTGGTAGTATCTATTAAAGCTTAACATACACCTACCCTGCGACACAAGAATTCCACTCACGGAAACATATTTGATAGAAATGAGTGCCTTAATCACCAAAAGAATGTTCAGAGCAGCATTGTTCATAATGGCCAAAACTGGAAACAGTCCACATGTTCTTCAACAAGAATACAGATATGGGCTTCCCTGGTGGTGCAGTGGTTAAGAATCCGCCTGCCAAATCAGGGGACACGGGTTTGATCCCTGGTCCAGGAAGATCCCACATTGCCGCGGAGCAACTAAGCCCGTGCGCCACAACTACTGAGCCTGCACTGTAGAGCCCGCAAGCCACAACTACTGAAGCCCGCACGCCTAGAGCCTGTGCTCCGCAACAAGACAAGCCACCGCAATGAGAAGCCTGCACACCACAACGAAGAGTAGCCCCCGCTCACCGCAACTAGAGAAAGCCTGCGCACAGCAACGAAGACCCAGTGCAGCCAAAAATAATAAAAATAAAAATCATTGTCCTTTACTGTATGTAATTTATGACTAAAACAAACAAATCTTTATGTGAACAAAGCAGAATGCAAAATTAGCAAAGGGAATTTCCCTGACAGTCCAGTGGTTAGGACCTGGTACTTTCACTGCCAGTGGCCTGGGTTCAGTCCCTGGTAGCGGAACTAAGATCCTGCAAGCTGCGTGGTGTGGCCAATAAATAAATAAAAATAAAAAATAAAAATAAGTAGCGTGGTAAAATTATAACCATGTTTAAAGGATTTGGGGAGAGAAAGGTAGAAAAGAGTTGATGGAAAGAGTGGGGCCCTAATATCTTTATCATATAAAATGGAAAGTGAAGAAGTACTGTCCATAGTTGGCAGAATAAGAAATAAAATATAGGTATAGTATATACAGCTATACAGATAACCAACTAAAAATATTGACATAACTATGTGGAAAGAGTGGAAGAAGTTTGGTGCTAAGTGAATTAAACTTTCATGTATTATAGAGGCAGCTACAGATAATGTCCAAAATTGATACCACAGGAAATAATGGTAATTTGAAGGTAACTATCAGAATAATCATCATCTAAAAAAGGAGGATGAATCATCAGCTAAAAAAGGAGGACTTCCCTGGTGGTCCAGTGGTTAAGACTCTGTTCTTCCATTGCAGAGGGTGCGGGTTTGATCCCTGGTCAGGGAACTAAGATCCTGCATGCCGTGTGGCATGGCCAAAAAAAAATTTTTTTAAAGAAAAAAGAAATGAGAATAAATAGGGCAGGGGATAGTTGATTTTCTTTAGTAGCCTTTTTGTACTATTTAAATTTTTAACACATGTTCATGTGTTACTTTGATAAAATAAAAACATTAAAAAATCATTGCCTAGAAAAAAGCCTAGAAATTAATTAACAATGCTGTCTTTGAGTGATGATACTGTGGGTGGCTTTTGTCCTCTTTCTTTTCCAATTATTCTATAGTGAATACGTATATTATAACAAAAAGTTTTTTTTAAACACATACTTTGCCAAACATAGAATGACGTGAAAAAATTCATATGATATCATGCTTATAAAAACAGGACATAAAATTGTAGTATAGTATGATTTCCACTAATGTTAAATAAAAGCATAGAAAACAGAACTTATGCTACGATATTTGCAGTGCTGGTCTTGAGTGGTGGGACCATACATGACTGTTCCTCTTTTCACTTTTCTCTATTTTCGTACTGACTTCATTGAATTATTTTTACAATAGAAATGTTTAGTTAAAAAAAATACAGATAAAATATAAAGTCCAGATAGGCAGAAACCAAAATTAATTCAGTAGATTTCTAAAAACCAACATCCATTGTTGGGAAGGGGCATATCGCTGCAGGCTTCTCCTTGTGGGATTCCCCCACCCCCTACTTGACTCTTGTCCTCATCAGCTCACTGAGAGCTGAGAGTGGAAACAGCCCTTCCAGAAGCCAACAAGTGTTCACTGTCCTTGACTGTTCCCCCTCCTTGAAAATCTCCCTCCCCTTGACCCCCAGAACCACAGTTCTCCTGATTCCTCTCCTGGTCTCCGACCCTAGGTCTCCTCTACTGATTCCTCATCCTCTCCCGTACCCTGTGTTCTCCAAACTCAATCGCTCCCTCTTGCCTCTTCTGTTTATTGAGGTTTAGGATTTCCCTACCACTCCTCAGCCTCCCAACAACCACCTGAGCTGTTTCCACCTCCAGAACCTTATGGTACTTGGCTTCTGTCTGTTCGTCTTTCCTCCCTGAGCTCCCTGTGGCGGGCTCCTTCCTATCACTGAGCTCTCTGCTCAAACCCCCCTCCTCAGCCAGCCTCCCTTGAGCATCCAGTGTGGTGTTACCTCCTCTCCCCCAAGCTGCCCCCAACAGTTAGGTTATTTACATATTTATTTACTTGTTTGTTGTCTATCCCCATCGGAGTGATGGTAGTATAAACTCTGTGAAGGCAGGGATTTTGTCAGGCTTGTTTTCTGTTCTATCTCCAAGTGCATGGAACAGTAACTGTAACTATTTGTTGAATGAAAGAAATGACCCCATGAGAGTTCTTATTGTCATCTCCATTTTATAGGTTTTATTCAGGAAACTAGGCTTAGGGAGTTGAGCACCTCACCCATGGTCACACAGCCTGGAAGTGATGGAGCTGGGATTTAAACCCAGGGGTTCCTGACCCTAAGTCCATTCTCTTCACCATTACACATGCTGACTCTTGGTGTGTGTTCACATAGCTATGGAAGGAAATGTGGAGTGATATAAATGATCAAATGCAGCCCTAAGGTTGCTTAAGTTGATGAAGGTGGAGGTGAGCCATATTCCAACTCTTCAATAAGGAAGTGCTTTTGCAGTTTCTTGTATCTGCTGGCTTTGGTGTTCATACTTGCAGCATCTACTGACTCTTGTATCCACTTCCATAACACAAAAGTATGAGAGAGAGAACTTCCTTAGCATACATAGCCTGACACCACTACTCTACTTCAAATTCATCTATCTTCTTGGAAGATTGTCCTCTATCTTTTTTTTTTTTCTGCATCTTAACAGAACAAAAGTTCTGGAACAAAAGTATCCAGTGGCACAAGGATCTTTGGAAACACTTTAAACAAGGTTAAACATGTTTCTTTCCTGTGGAGTATACCAAGTTTTAAATCTGATTTATATTGTTAATTTCCAAAAGGAGGTTACAGAATATAGATTTTGCAAAACTTATTTTTCTACAGGCTCTGCTTTCATGGCGCACTCCTTGGGATTAGTATTCCAAAGAACACGTTTTGGGAAATGCTTGTCTAACTCACCTGTTTGAATACAATTATACCTTTAGCAACTAGCAAATTTCCCACTGTATCTGTAACAGTGAAGATTACTTTTTTAAATAATGAAAACAATATAAGAACATTAAAACTTTGAAAAAAGAGTATCACCATAATCCTAGCTAGTTCCTAACCAAAAATTATTTTCATTTTTGCATAATGTATTTCCATGGAAGTTAAGAGCATAGGCTCTGAATTCAAAGTAATATTCCATTTACTCCTTGCTCTATAATCTTGGGCAGGTTGTTTATCCTCCAATTAAACCTCTTAGCATGGAATGTAGTATTTGCTCAGTAAAAACTAGGTTTAAAAAAGCATCCTGTTATATGTATAACTGATTCACTTTGTTATAAAGCAGAAACTAACACACCATTGTAAAGCAATTATACTCCAATAAAGATGTTAAAAAAAAAAAAAGCATCCTGGTTAAAGTTCATACATATTGTATTACTGCAATCATACTGTAAAATTTTGCATTCTGTTTTTTTCATCTAACATTTCATCACAGCCTGTCAAAAATTATTTTTATAATTATTTTTAAAATTATAAAGATTTAAAAAATATAGTAATAGAGCAAATATTAATATATCCATAATCCATTTTAAAGAGTGTTATGATATTGTCAACTTTGCTTCAAAAGTTATTCTTAGAAAAATAAAACATTACAGATGTACTTGAAGGCCCCTGTATATACCTCCTGGATCCTTCTCACTTCCCTACCTCACCTCCCAGGGCTAACTACTGTTCTGAAGTTGAGGTGTATCTTTTCCTGTATGTTTTAATTTTTTACAATATATGTACATACTCAACATATTATATTGCTTTGCACTAAAAAAATCTATATAAATGGTATTATCCTGTGAAATGCTTTTCCACTCAACATTGCTTTCATGGTTGTTATTATTTTCATTGTGACAAACAAATGCTACCATAAGCATTCTTAAAGTGTCTCCTTGGCATGTACAGGAGAGTTCCTCTATTCAAACACTTAGAATTAGAATTGCTGGGTTGTAGGAGATGAGAATCTTCAGTGTTAAAGGTATCTAATTACTCTTCAAAGTGGTTATACCAATTTGTACTCCCACCAGCAGTCTATGAGAGTTCACAGTTCACCTTAAATTCACCATCACTTGGGATTATCAGACTTTCAATTTTCATCTTTGAGAGAGTAGTGAAATGTTATTTCATTGTTTAACTTGAGGTTCCCTAATTCCTAACAAAACAGATAATCTTTTTGTACCTTCATTGACCATTTGGGTTTCCTCTTCTAGTATGGATTGTATGATCATCTATTCTATCTAATTTTTATTGGGTAATTTTTCTTATACTGACTAATTATCCTTTGTTGGTTATAAGGCTTGAAAATATCTTCTCCCAGTCTTTGGCTTGGCTTTTAACATTGTTTATAGTGTTTTTAGTTGTACAGAATTTTGTTTGCTTTATGTAGTCAATCTTCAAGATCATTCGTGCTTTCTTGTGTTTTATTTTAGAAATTATTCTCTGTTTCCAACTATAAGGATATCTTTCCATATTTTCTTTTGTAAAAATGTTTGCATTTACATTTAGGTACTTAATCTATCTGGATTAAAGCTATATTGGAGTTATTTTCATGTTTATTTACTTCCCATAGGGACAGGCAATTGTCCAGCATCACTCTTCAAAGAGTCCATCCTGTCCCACTGATGTGTATACCATCCTTTCATATAGCAAGTCCCCAAGTGGCCATGGGTCTATTTCTAGACCCTCTATTTTATTTCATTTTTCTGCTTGTCAGGCCCCTTGTGAAACAGGAGGGAAGGGGGAAGGACACAACCTCTAAAAACCATAGCTCTTGAGGATGTGACATAAACTGGTTAGAAACAACCAGGTCCAGGATAGTGGAAGATTCAACTTCCAGTGGACCTTGAGCCTCATTATACACAGATTGTAATATATTAGCATATGCTAAATGGCACATCCACAGGTGCTATGACAGTTTGGAGGCCAACCATAAAAGGACAAAAAATGAGCGGTGCCCCAATTCCTGGAAATCTCTGCCCCTTCCCCAAAATAGTTGGAATAATCCTCCCACTAGTTAGCCTATGAAATTACCCAGCTCACAAAAACTAATCACCCCATATTTCAGGGCCTCTCACCTTCTGAGATGTGTCACACTCTGTCTATGGAGTGTGTAGCTCTGTAAATAAATCTACTTCTTACCTATCACTTTGCCTTTCACTGAATTTCTTCTGTGCAGAAGCATAAAGAACCTGGGCTTCAGTAAGTCCTGAGACCAGGCATGTGATTTCAATGAAAAGACAGTGGGGAACTTCCCTGGAGGTCCAGTGGTTAAGAGTCCTCTCTTCCACAGCAGGGTGCATGGGTTTGACCTCTGGTCGGGAAACTAAGATGTGACATGCCGCTCAGTGCGGCCAAAAATAAATAAATTTTTTTTTTAAAGGGAAAAAAAAAAAAGACAGTGGATTCAAGTCCCAATCTGAGTTGTGTGGTTGCAGTTATTACATTATTGCTTTAATTACTCTAGTCTTGATATATAACCCTTAATATCTGGTAGGGCACATACCTTCCTTACTCTTTATCAAAATTGTCTTGGCTTTTCTTGGTCCTTGATTCCCACAAATAAATGTTTGGATCAGTCCATTAAAAATATAATTGTGTAGGGATTATAACTGCAATCATATCACAGGCATTTCAAAAACAGATTATTGAAAGTTTCAATAGTTCTTCCAGAATAGTTCTTTCTTAAATGGCATTTAATTTAAGGAATAACAGAGTTTATAAATGAAGGAGGAAGGGGTTTCACCACATCCGCCAATGGGCACCTCTTCCTGACTCTCCTATTTCTGTCAGTGTCATCACCACTGTCCAGATTCTCGGAGTCATCATTTAGAGTTTCTTTTTCCTTCACTTACCTTGTCTAAATATTTACCAGATTGCCTGCTCTTTCTTTGGATTGCCTGTATATTCCAATCTTCCCTTCCTTTCCCTGATACTGATCTGGCTCAGGTTTTGCCCTTCCTGCTGGGCTGGGGCAATAACCTCCAATTTATACCCCTGATTCTCAAGGCTCTTCTTCCCCAAAGTCTATCTTGATTGCTGATTAATGATCCTGAAACACTATCCAGCCCCTCCCAATCTCAGAGCCCTTGTCCGCTCCTTCTGTCTGCGGGATAAAGTACAACTCCTCTGCCTGACACTCATCAGGCCCCACCTTACCTGCCCAGGCCTCTCAATTGTCCCCTGCTTCCCCACCTGTAACCTTGACTCTTGCCAGATCCAGCTCCTCAGTGTCTGGAGAACCTGCCTGCACCTTCTATCTCCACCCCAACCCCAGCCGTGCCCACCACCGGCTCTCCACTTTCCAACTGCTACCCACTCCAACAGTTCCACTTGGGGACAAGGCAGCTCTCCAGACTACCAGGCTCCGAATGGTCTCCCTGCTTTGAACATCCCTGGTGCTTCTATTTGCACATTTTGTAGCAAAGCAATGTGAGATCCATTTTCATTGTGTAAGGAAGGATTTCCCAATCTCAGCACTATTGACACATTGGCCCAGATAATTCCTTGTCCTGGGGACTTTCCTTTGTTTCCAGGGCAACATCCCTGACCTCTATCCACTAGATGCCGGTAGCACCCTCTAGCTGTGGCAACTGAAACTGCCTCCAGACATTGTCAAAAGTCTCCAGTGGGACAAAATTGCCTCTGGTTGACAATACTGGTGTGTTGTCACGCAGTAGGGAAACCAAATAAAATGTGGATGGGAGCCACATTTGCTTTTCAAGATGCTAGGGTCATTTGATTGTCCTGTTTTACTTGTCCAAGGAATAAACAGAGTCCCATCATCTGCCTTTCACTTTCAAAAGCAATTCAGTAATAGGATCTAGTTGGCCAACACTGTCAGAATACTTTTACAGGTTCACCTAAATTTTCAGAACATTATTCATAATAACCATCCCACTAGAATCGTACAGACCCTCTCCTGAGGAGGATGTTGCGCACACCTCAAGGGCATTCTATGGGGCTTTGGGCACCAGCTTGAGTCCCTGGGTGGCCCTGGGGTCTGAAAAATGCTCCAGACCACTGTCCCCAATTTGAGCTGGGGAGGCCCAATATGCAGCTTTGTCTGTGGGCCATGTTGTCGCACCTCTCTTTTGGCCTTTTGTCTCCTCTAGGAGTTGTTCTTCTCCCAGGTTTTTACCATGACAGACAGACACTGGGCCAGTCATCCTCCCAGGCCCTCCAGGCTGGCTAGCTCAGGACCACCTTCCCTCAGCTCCTCTCAGCTTTTCTGACTTCCCCCGGGATGTTCAGTTTTTCCCTCCTTTCAGTTCCCTCTACAGAGGGTCCCTGACTCACCTCTCAGAAGTTGGGCTGCTGTGGGAGGGTGAGAGAAGCAGGCAGAGGGAATGCTGTAATTGGTTTTCAGTACCTCCAGAAGATCTGCCGTGTACCTGGAGAGACACCAGCATGTGTTCAGAATATGGGGACCTGGGGACGGGGAGGGTAGCAGAAGGAACACCAGCAACCTGACATTCCCTCAAATACTCCTGGGTTCAGGGAGCTTGTCCATCTCCCCTCAAGGCCCTGACTCTTAGAGGGAATGGAGAATTGGCCTGGGTCACTGTGTAAGGCAGGCTGCCACCTAGGCCATGGGTAGGTCTGGCTGCAGTGCTCAAAAAGCCCATAGTCCATTTTCTCCACTTCCGTTGGGGCAGAAGCCCAGAGGTTGGCTAGGGAGAAACAGCAGGGTCCCAGAGAAGGAGTGGACCCTTAGTACCAGGAATGGATCTCCAGCTGGTCAGGGCTCTGTGCATGCCCCCCATTGCCCCCACCTCTGGGATCTTTCTCTCCCTGGTTGGTGGCCAAAGCCAAGGCTCTGAAGGGTCATACACTCGCCCTACCCCACAGTGTCCCTGAGGACCTTGTGGGATGGCCAGCCCATTATTAGTCCTGGGTCATTCTGTGTGCTGGGAGCCAAAGGGCCCTGAGAGGGAGGTAGGGACAGGTCAGAGTGAGAGGGGCCCCTGCTGCTTAGCAACCGGCTCCTGGCTCGGGGCTTGCCTCCCTCACTCACCTGGGATCAAGCTTTATCTGAGTCCTATCTGGCTCCATTGTCTCCTTTTTCTCTCCGGCTTTCCTTCCTGGCAGGCACTGAGGACCCAGGAGGGACAGGCAGGCGTGGGCCCTGGGGAAGGTGGCTCCTGCCGGCTCTGCTGCCTGCGGGACTGGGCTGTGGGTAGGTGGAGTGGCTGGGTCTTCCCCTCTGGCTCTCTCCCTTCTCAGGCCTCCGTGCCCACAAGCTCCTATCTCAGAGTTCACCGCAGAGGAATTTGATCCCCTCGGCTGGCTGGTTGAGTTCCCTGGTTCCTACTCCTCCCTGTCGGTAGGTGTGGCCCCTCGTTCCTCCCTCCCACAAATACCTCTGGCCGCCCCTTGCCCCCAGCCCGCCCTCACCCTCCATCCCTCCTAAGGAGCCTTTTAGAGACAAAATCCTTGGTCCTCCCGGCAAAACCCCCTGGTCAGCAACACCCTCTCCCTCAGAATCTGGCTGGAACGCTGGCTCTGTCCCCCTGAAGATGGAAGTCAGGGCTGAGGCCTTGACTGTGTTGGTGCTGTTGGCTTGGAGTGTGGAAGGGAGGGCTAGCCGGGAAGTCCAGACAAGGCCCATGTGGGCTTCCCAAAGCCCAGCCCACAGCATCCTGATGACAGGCTCATCCAGCCAAACAGCACCCCCCGCCACAACCCCCGAAGATGCAGCAAATGGGGAGTGGGGGAGGGTGTATTTAAGAGGCAGAGTTACTGAGTGAGATTTCTGGGCATTCTGACAGATTCTGAAAAACCGCCAAATTGTATGCTTCTGAACTATTTTATTGATTGGTGGTTTCTCTTCTCTCTCCAAGTAGATTTAAACCTATTTAAGGCCAAGCATAGTACCCCTAAGTTCCCAGCACAGGACCTCACACATAGTAAGTGCTCCTTAGAATTGGTTGCATGAATGATAAAATAATAAAATCATAGCAACAGTAGCTAATGTATATTGAGCATTCATGCACCAGGTGCTGTAGGAATTGCTGCATGTTCCTTATCTCATTTAAACCTTACAATTACTCTTATGAGGTAAATGCTATCTTTATTCCCACGTTACAGATAATGAAACTGAGGCTCAGAGGCGTTATGACACCAGGTTGGATAGAAAGACATGGAGGTGTGGAGAGAGGCAGAAGGGACCTGGATCAGGGGCTGTGTTGAGGCTCAGATGAAGTTTTCGATGGTAAAAAAAACGGAAGAGAGAAGAAAAAAGGTCCATGAGAGGGTCAAGAGAATCAGTTCTGGGAAGGTAGAGAAATCCCCCCGCTCTGGGCTGGTAAGTAAATACAATCAGAGGAAGAAGTTACTGATGTGGACCAAGAAGACTCCCTCCTCCTGTCCCACAGCACCTCAAAATATCTCCTGAGTTTCAAGAAGAGCCCTCTCCCTTTTTACCCTTCTCCTAAAGTACAGTTCTCTGGACAGGACAATGTAGTGATCCAGGAGTCTCAGGGGCCAGTTACCTCCTAAGGTAGAGGGAAGGGCACAACACATAAGACAAGGGCACTAACCTCCGGAGGGTCAGTCGCCTGGGCCCCACCCTAGCAAGGCGCAGGCTGACTCAACTTCCTCAACCATTTCCACAGGAGTGTTCCATCCTCCCTGGGTCATTCATCTCTAGCCCGGTAAGAGGCCTTGAGCTTAACCGCCCAGAGCCCTGAACTTTAGACTTCCCTATAGGAGAACACAGTGTGCTGAGGATGTTCTCTGAAACTTCTTTGGGACAGAAATGGGGGGTCGGGGGTGGTGGAGGCAGGAGAGGAGGTTTGAAGAGCAGGAGGGAGTTGGAAAGGGAAGGCTGCTGGGCTGACACTCATGTTTCCGCAGCCGGGCAGCAGGCACTGGGAGGCCCAGGGGAGACTGGCTAATCCTCAGGATGGATGATGATGGAAGGGAGAATGGCAGGGGAGGGCTTTAGTGCTGATGTGGTACTTCTGTCTGAACCAAAGTCCCTATCTTCTACACAGTGGGACCCATGAGTTAGTTAAGGCCGAGCCATCCATAGCTAAGGCATATCAGGAAGGTGACCTGGACCAGCCAATCAGGTTCTTCTCTTGCTAATTTAGGACTGCTAGCTGTCAAACACTGATTTTTAGAATCAAGAGAAACAAATTCTTTGGACTTTCCTGGTGGTCCAGTGGTTAAGACTCCGTTCTCCCAGTGCAGGGGCCCAGGTTCGAACTAGATCCCGCATGCAGCAACAAAAATCCTGCGTGCTGCAACTAAGACGCGGCACAGCCAAATAAATAAATAAATATTTTAAAAAGTAATAACCTATTAAAGAAAAAGAACGAATTCTTCACTTCATTTTTCTTTTTTTGGGTTTAATTTTCTCCACAAAACCATATGGTAACATGATAAGACATCTATCACTTCAGTTTTGGCTTTCTCAGTGTAAGGGTAATTTTTGAAAAAAAAAAGACCAACCAACCATAAATTTCATCAGTTTTCCCTAGTACTCCTCAATCATTTTATATTTATTATTTTTTTAAATACTGTATTTCTTCTTTTTAAAAAAATTTATTTATTTTCTTTATTTCTTTGGCTGTGTCGGTCTTAGTTGCAGCACACGGGATCTTCGCTGAGGCGTGTGGGCTTCTCTCTTAGTTGTGGCGTGCGGGTTTTCTCTCTCTGGTTGTGGCGTACGGGCTCCAGAGAGCATGGGCTCTGTAGTTTGTGGCACTAGGGCTCTCTCGTTGAGGTGTGCAAGCTGAGTAGTTGTGGCGCGTGGGCTTATTTGCCCTGTGGCATGTGGGATCTTGTGAGTGTGTGTGTGTGTAATGTCTTCATATGGCTTGGGTATCATGGTAATATTAACTTCATATAATGAATTAGGAAGTGTTCTTTCTTCTTTCCTCTTCTATGTCTTGGAAGAGTTTGAGAAGGGCTGGTGTTCATTATTCTTTAACGTTTGGTATAATTTACCAGTGAAGCCTTAGGCATTCTTTTTTGAAGAGTCTACCATGTTATCAACCTTATTGATATCCCATTCTTCAATTCTAAGCTGTTTTAGACTAGCCCCTTATTGGTTGATTACTTTTGGGGTCATTTAAATAATATTATCTCTTTAAAAAAAAACCCAGAATAAATAAACGAACCAAATCAAACCAAAACCAATCAGTTTTGGTTTGGTAACCAAGAGGTTACCAGAGGGTAAGGGGCGGGAGGGAGGATGAAATGCATAAAGGGGATCAACTGCATGTTGATGGATGGAAACTTTTGGTGGTGAACATACTGTAAGTGTATACAGAATTGGAAATATAATGTCCTACACATGAAAAGTATATAATGTTAAAACCAGTGTTAATAAAAATACAGTTTTTTTAAATTAAAAAAATTTAAATTGCATTCTAATATAATGCCTATCAACATCATAAGATGCTGCTTCTTTTGCAAGATTTAAAATGTCACTTTGCAATAAGTTGTCATCGTACCTGTACTTGGCATTGTTTTGCATAGCAGTTGAGATGTAAAAGGAAGATGCTAGTATTAAAGGAAAGGTGATATTTGAGTGGGGCCTCATTTCTCATTCATTAGTGAATATTTTTGTGTTCTGATGTTTTTGTTTACTACACAACATTATAAGTTTAGGGATTCAGATGATGACAACTAAGAACGCAAAAAGGCTCCTGAATTCTAAAACTACAAACATTGAAATACAGGGTGCTAAATTCAATAAATCAATGAAAGAAAAAGTCCACAAACAAACTCTAGACATTAGCACATAGGGTGTTTATTAGGGGATGATTTTGGGACCAACACCTGTGGAAGGCAAGGGAAAGAAAGGAAAGGGAAGGAAGCAGGGCTGAGCAAAGGGAGAAGTCAATCTGTGGTAAGGGCCTAATAAAAGCCTCAGCCAACTGCGAGGTCACATGGGGGCTAGGATGGCCCTTCGGATTTGTCCTGCACTGGGGCAAAGTGTCTGGGCCTTTATAACCTCATGTTGGACCACTCCTTGGATGCAACCTGCCCCTGGAAGGAGGTGGGACCCTGGGTGAGGCAATTTTCTTTAGGGGAGGCAATCCCCAAAGCTGAGGCTGTTTTCTAGCCACTGGGGGGATAAGATCTTCATTCCTGAAGGGGGTTCTGGGAGGCACCTCATAGTGCTACCCGCAGAGCTTAGTGCACATGAAGAACTTAGTATCTGTCGTAAGAGGGAAAGGAAAGCTTATTTGATAAATGATGCTGGAACAACCGATTATAACGACATGAGGAAAATACACGATTAGATAGACCTTTACCTTGTATCTTACCCTTACATTAATTTCAGGTAGGTTAAAGAGTTAAATGAAAAAGAAAACAAGAAATATAGTTAAATATTTATCAGATAGAAGGAGTTAAATATAGTTAAATATTTATCAGATAGAAGGAGGGGAAAGACATAGAAATAAGATAAGATGATGCTAAGGAAATGATCCATAGATTTGATTATATAAAAACAAAACCTTTATACACTAAATATTGCATGCAAAATTAAAAGGCAAGCAATAATTGGGAACATATTTGCAATAAACACAACCAAAATTTTTAATATAAGAGAGCTCCTGCAAATCAGAAAGAAAAACCCAACATTCCCATCAAAAGCACAATGAGATACCATTTCATACCCATTAGGATAGATATTGTAAAAAAACAAACAAAAACAAAAACGGAAGAAAACAAAAAGTGTTAGCAAGGATGAGAAGAAATTGGAGCCCTTGTCCATTGTTAGCAGGAATGTAAAATAATGCAGCTGCTATGGAAAATACTATGGCAATTCCTCAAAAAACTAAACATAGAATTACCATATGACCCAAAAGATTGAAAGCAGGAACCTGAATAAACATTTGTGCACGCATGTTCATAGCAACATTATTCACAATGGCCAAAAGGTGGAAACAGCCTAAACGTCCATCAACGTTTAGGATGAATGAATAAACAAAATGTGCCATATACATACAATTAGATATTGTTCAGTCTTAAAAAGTCAGGAAATTCTGATACATGCTACAACATACCAACTTCCAAGACTGCTGGAGCTCAAGGATGAACCTTGAGGACATTATGCTAAGTGGAATAAGGCAGATACAAAAGGACAGATGTATGATTCCACTTTCGTGAGGTGCCTAGAATAGTCAAATTCATAGAGATAGGAAGTAAAACAGTGGTTACCAGGAACTGGGGAGAGAGGGAATGAGGAGTTACTGTTTAATGGTACAGAGCTTCCACTTGGGATGATGAAAAAGTTCTGGAATGGATAGTAGTGATGGTTTATACATAACATAAGTTTTATGTTATGTATATTTACCACAATAAGAAAAAGAGCTCAGGCAATTCACAAAACTACAATAAAATGACCTATAGATATATAACAATATTTAATTTCATAAGTAATTTAAGGAGATATAAATTAAAAGATCAAGTTATCATTTGCCATCTATAAAATTGGAGAAATTATTTTACATTAATACCTAATTATAGTGTTAGTATTATGATATGGGTATGGTCATAATAGTATAAACGTGCACAAACTCTCTAGAAAGCATTTGTAAATTATGTAAAATATGTTTTATTTTAAATTTTCTTAAAATGTGACATACAAACTTTATTTAACAAAAGTAACAGGTAAAGTCAAACAGGCATTTATATTAAGAGAAAAACTGGCTAGAAGAAATTTTATCTTAACCACCTTATAGTTAACCTCCCTGCAGTTGCGTTTAACTGAGCTCTGTTGCTGCGAAGAATAGAGCTCATGCAGAGACATGGATGAACGATCTGTACATTTGTACATTTTCCAAGTATTCACTGAATACTACCTTATATACACATATACATTAAATTTGAAAAAGATTTAATTGATGATCCCCAGATATACTTCATTTTTGTTGACCTTTTGGAAGAGGTCGTATGAAGCGAAGAAGGTGTGCTTCTGGCTCATGAATCGTGTAATGAACCCAGCCTAGACTCCCAAGTCTCCTCCACTCCTCTTCAGACATCAGATGGGTTTAGGGTACATGTTTGGAAAGTTCTCCGGGTAACATGACACGAAGCAGCACTTCGTGGTGCTCATCGAAGTACTTGTCCGAGTAGCAGATCTGCTCGTGGGCCATCCTGCAGGCGGGCACTGGGCAGCACAAGACTGGAATGACAGGACGCGAAGAGTGGACGCAGGCGAGAGACACGTCCAAGTCAGGTAAGGCAACGACTCGACTCTGAAATATGTTTTCAATATTCGTATTCATTGGCCCTAAATCCAACTGTTAGGAATCTATTGTAGGGAAACAGTTGGAGATGCAGGCATGTGGATAACGGCAGAAGGCACCGCTGGAACAAAGAATACAATGAAGTGAGGGAACAAGTTCTGTGAATATATGTGGCAGAGAATTCCAGGGAAAGAGAAGAGCAAGTGTGAAGAACCCAGGACTGGACTATACCACGTGTGTTTGAGGAACAGCATGGAGGCCAGTGTGCCTGGCGAGTGTGGAGTGAGTATGAGGCTGGATGTTGGGAAATGAGGTCAGAAAGTTAGTGGGGCCAGATCAGGGAGGGCCTTGAAGGCCGTGGTAAGGACTTTGAACTTTACTCTGAGTTGGCAGGGAAGCAGTTGGAAGGTTCTAATCGGAGGCCACGATCTAAGTTTTAAAAGGACAGTTGCTGCATCTCAGTGGACTCCTCAGTTGGTTGGTGGTAGCAGATCTGAGGCTAATTGGTGGCACCCAAGTCACAGGTCTGTGTGTTAGCTGCAAGAGAGGCCTCGAATGCAAGTATCTGGCATTTTCAGGTTCAGTTGGGATGGGGAAAGTCTTTGCCCTTCATCAAGACTTATAGTTCAGGGATCCTCCAAACACAGAGGGGTTCAGATGCTCAGTGACTAAAATAAATGACAAATATCAGTTGTATGTAACAGAAAACTCAGTTATTTTCTCACATAATAAACAGCTCAGAGGGAGGCGGTTCAAGGCTGGGGCAGTGACTCAGTGTCATTATTGTCATTCTGTTCGTGTCCCACGTTGACTTATTGCCTAATGGGTCGAGGTGGACCAAGCCCAGCACGTCCAGGTTCAAAACAGGAAGAAAGGGGCAAAGCTGCACCAACTGTGTCTTTTCCTCCTTTTATCAGGAAAGCAAAAGCCTTTCTAGAAACGCTCAGACATCCACTTATGTCTCATTGACCAGAATTGTGTTGTGAAGCCAAACCTGGAAACAAGGGAAGAGTTAGCTGCCTCCTCCCCCAAAGTGCAATTTTGTAACAACAACAAGGAAAAAATGGAGATAGAACAATGAACACCGTTTGCTTTGATTAGCACTGAGCCTGAAACGGTGAGTAGTATCACCCAGCTTCTCCCCACGTGTTGCTCTAATCTCATGTAGTCTCGAACCTCGCAGGGGCAGGACCTCTCTGTCCCCAGCACAAGTAGGGGTATGGTTTGCTGTTGGAAGTGACGGTCACAGATGGCAGACAGGGCTGCTGAAGGGCCCCTAGCCCCCACTCTCCTCAGCCTCTGTGATGTCACACTGCGACTTCTTTCCCTCCACCCTGGGCTGTGGCTTCTGAGGCTGCTGTGGCCATGGGGCCCCTGGAGCCAGCAGTGGGGAGGGAGCCTGGGGGCCCTAGTCTCCCCTGGGGCCATGGGAGGTCCAGCCATGCCGCTCTTGAAGGAGCCCCATAGCCCGCCTCAGGCCCCACCGTCCTGGATCCTCCCGAGCCTATTTGCCGCCTTCAACGTGGTGCTGCTGGTCGTTTTCAGTGGCCTCTTCTTCGCATTCCCGTAAGTCTCCCACACAAGCTGACAGGTTTCTTACAGAGCAACAGAAAGGAAAACACATAACGATAGTATGGAGGCAGGGAGAGTATAGAAGAGGGGTCAGGGAAAGGAAGAGGTTCTAGGCAGAGGGAACTGAACGTGCGAAGGCACAGAGGTACAGAGTGCTTGGTGCACCTGGGAGCTGCGGGTGGCTGGTAATACTCGATGACTTTTGGTGGAGTTTCTATGGATCTGTCACTAGCCTGGATATTTAGACCAGGATTTATGGTCTGGGGGTCCTGACCCGGTGGACTGGGTCCTGGGGGAGCTTCAGGCCACCCCAGATCAGGGCTGACTCCTGCTCTGGTCTCAGTTGCAGGTGGCTGGCCCAGAACGGGGAATGGGCCTTTCCCATCGTCACAGGCCTCCTCTTTATCCTCACCTTCTTCAGTCTCGTTTCACTCAACTTCTCAGACCCTGGCATCTTGCATCAAGGTGAGACATTGGCCCCCTGGGAGAAGGAGGCAGCACCCGAAGGGCTCCTGCCTGCTGGGATGACTCCTAAAGTGCTCCTTCCATCTCCCCGCCTGGGGCCTCAGGACCCCTTCACCCCATGTCCTCGTGTGCTCAAGCCACGGAGGTGTGGAAAAACAGAACTTTGGAGGTTTTCCAGTAGCCTTGGAGGGGAGGGCTAGGGTAGGCTGGGTAGAGAAGCCAGCTCTTCACAACCACTCAGTTTTCTCTTCCTCCTTCCTACCACACAGATTCCTTAAAGCATCGCTCACAGTGGCAAAGGCCTGAGTTCTCAAAGAACTCCTCGGGCTGGAAACCCACCTTCCCTTTGACTGCCAGCCTCTCTAAGCTTGGCCAGCTTGCTCAGTGGGGACTAAGGACTCCCCTGCCCACCTGGTCCCCACCCTTCTTGGAGCCCAGTGATGCTGTGGGGCTGCGTGCCCACACTCTTCTGCTGCAGCAGACTGACGGAAGGGCCTCTTGCTGCTGCTCAATCCCTTTCCCATGCCAGGCTCCAATGAACAGGGCCCCACGATGGTGCATGTGGTATGGGTGAACCACAGGGCCTTCCGCCTGCAGTGGTGCCCTAAGTGCTGCTTCCACCGTCCGCCCCGGACCTACCACTGCCCCTGGTGCAACATCTGTGTGGAGGTAAGTGCCCCTCTCACCTGCCCACCTACCCTCCCAGCACCTGCCGGGGACCAGGAGGCCCACTCACACGGGGGCCTGTGGTCAGTGTGAAACTACTTCCAGGACTGCTTAAGACCAAGGGTGGCAGTAATTCCCAGTCACTCTTGGTCACTCATACAAGTCACTGCCACTGTGCCTGCACCTTTCCTCGGAGGCTGGCCCTTTCTTGCACTGGTGCTGACATGCAGAGGGGCATCCACATCTATGCTGGGCCTGGTCAGGCCAGGGGAAGGAAAGATACCCCTGACTTATCGAGGGCTCACTGACACTAGATGCCCGAGGCCCTCAGGCAGGTTGCAGGCCTGGCCAGGGGAACTTTGCCTGTCCTCTTCTGGCTGTCCAGGCCAGAGGGTCTCCTGGTGTCCTGGGCTCTAAGTGCACAGCCTGCAACAGTTTACCAATGTGCTGTCTTAACTGGTCCTTACAACCCTGGGAGACTGGCTGGGCAAGGATGTTATTATTAGGCTCATCCGGTGAATAAGAAAACAGAGGCCCAGAGATATTCTATGTCCTGCCTGAAGTTACACCAGGATGTGTCCCAGAGAAGACTAGCAGGCCCCGGCTCTAAAGGCCTCTTGACATGAAACTATGTGAGCCACAGAGCCGTATGGTGCTCTAACCACAGAAATGCCAGCAGTGTTAGGGACTTTGTGGCTCAGTGTCTCCCTAGGAATGGGAGCCAGTGCATGAGGCCAAGGGCTTAGAGGGTGGGGGTAAGGCCTCAGATTTGGGGGCGATGGAGCCTGAGTCAGAGGTTGGGTCCTCGAGGTCCCCCTCTCCCTCTCACCTAGGACTTTGATCACCACTGCAAGTGGGTCAATAACTGCATCGGTCACCGCAACTTTCGCTTCTTTATGCTGCTCGTCCTGTCACTATGCCTCTACTCAGGTGCCATGCTGGTCACCTGTCTGATCTTCCTGGTGCGCACGACCCACCTGCCGTTCTCCATGGACAAGGCTATTGCGTATCTGAGGGGCTGCGGGACCCACGAGGGGAGCTGTGGGGAGGGCGGAGACAGCGGAGGAGGGGGGTCACGGGGAGGGGGCGGTGCAAAGGTAGTGGTGGGCGGGGTTTTCCGCGAAGCCGCTCGGGAGGACCAGTGTGGGACTAGGTGACGGTGGGTAGAGTCGGGCAGGTGGGTGGGGATAGGAGGAACTGCGAAGGGGTGAGCATCTAGCAGGGTCAAGGAGGGGAAGTGCTAGAGGTGGCACAGGGGCCTGGACAGCAGGGTGAGGTGAGGTTTACACTGGGATAGAGCGCAGAGAGAGGGTGGGCGGGGCTCGTGGGCGGGGCAGTTTGGGGTCGGGGTGGGTGAAGGGCGGGGCCAAGGAGGACTGGCCGGAGGCGCTGTTCCTTAGCCGGTGCGCAGCATCGTGGTGGCTGTACCCGCCGCCGGCTTCCTGGTGCCACTCTTCCTGCTGCTGCTGATCCAGGCCATGTCGGTGAGCGCGGCCGAGCGCTCCTACGAGGGCAAGGTACGTGGGGCCGAGCGGGGCGCCACTATATCGGGCTGTGGGTGGTCACCTTGCCCCTTCCGGACTTCCGCACTTTCCGCTTTCTGCAACGCCCTGGTCCTTGATGGCCTGACTTCTCTCGAAGGTGCCTCATTAGTCCTTCCAGACCCAAATTCAGCTCAGATCTCACGTCCTCCTGGAGGTCGGAGGTCACTCTCCTTCCTGGGTGCGCTGCGTCGAAGGTGCGCTACTGTGTGCTAGGCGCGTGCGCATTATTTTGAGCTATGGGCGGGAAGGTGAGTAAGGGGGCCTCCTGCACTTGCGTTGACAAGGAACCGGAAATCAGAGTAACCCTCGCCAGACACCCGCGAACACTCTGGGAGAGGGGCCTGCCTACGTTGTGTAGCACAGACTCAGAGAGAGCACTGAGAGTTCAGTGAGGACTTCAGTGTAGGGTAGGACGTGCCACTTAGTGGTTTCGGACGGGCATAAATCGAGGAAAGGGCATAAATCGAGGGAAGGGCATTGCAGTGATGGGCAAAGCTTTTAGAAAAGCTGGGAAGCCTGAAAGCCTGTGGAATGTTGATAGGATGATGAGGAAACAGTTCTATTTGGAGCAGCTGTGGCATGGGCAAGTGGTCTGCCTGGGATTGGCCAGATTTAAAAGGCAAAGAAGTCAGGTGGATAATTTAATCTTGGTGCAGTGGAAACCCGGGAGCCTTGATAGGGTTTTTTCTTTACATACAGTAAAACTTACCCTTTTACGTGCACAGTTGTGTGAATTTTGACCAACTCATAAGTCCTGTAACCACCGCCATAACCAAGATTTAGAACAGTTCCATCAACCCCAACCCCCCCCACCCCCAAATTCCCTCATGGCTTTTTGAGTCAGTTTCTTTCCCTATCTGCAGCCCCTGGCAACCACTGATTTGTTTTCTTTTCTTTTTTTAAAATTTATTTATTTTTGGCTGCGTTGGGTCTTTGTTGCTGCACCGCGGACTTTCTCTAGTTGCGGGGAGCAGGGGCTACTCTTCGGTGCGGTGCGCAGGCTTTTCATTGCGGTGGCTTCTCTTGTGGAGAATGGGCTCTAGGGCGCGCAGGCTTCAGTAGTTGTGGCACACGGGCTCAGTAGTTGTGGCTCGCGGGCTCTAGAGCGCAAGCTCAGTAGTTGTGGCGCACGGGCTTAGTTGCTCCGCGGCATGTGGGATCCTCCCGGACCAGGGCTCGAACCTGTGTCCTCCGCATTGGCAGGCGGATTCTTAACCACTGTGCCACCAAGGAAGTCCCCACTGATTTGTTTTCTGTCCCAATAGTTTTTCCTTTTTCAGAATCTCACATAAATGTAATCATAGCTTTTTGAGTCTGGTTTCTTTCACTTAGCATAATGCATTTGCGATTCATCCGTGTTGTTGCCCACATCAGGAGTTTCCTCCTTTTTATTGCTGTGTGGTATTCCATCATATAGCTGTGCCACAGCTTGCTTACCCATTCACCAATTGAAGGATATTTGGGTTGTTTCCAATTTGGGGTGATTATAAATGAAGCCACTATAAGCATTGGTGTACAGGCATGTGAACACAAGTTTTCATTTTTGGGGGGGTATAGACTTAAGGCTGGCATTGCTGGGTCATATGGTAACTGTATGTTTAACTTTATAAGAAACTGCCAAATTGTCTTCCAAAATGGCTGCACCATTTTGCATTCCCGTAAGGAATATATGAGAATTCCAGTTGCTCTGCATCATTAACATTTGGCTTTGTCAGTTTTTTTAAAAATTTAGACAGTCTAATAAATGTGTAGTGACATTTCATTGTGGTTTTAATTTGCATTTTCCTAATGACTAATGATTTTGAACATCTTTTCATGTTCTTATTTACCATCAGTATGTCTTAGATTAAATATCTGTTCCAGTCTTTTGCCCATTAGAAAAATTGGGTAGTTTTCTTAATATTGAGTTTTAAGAAATCTTTATTTATTCAGGATTCAGACATGTGGTTTGCAAATATTTTCTCCGTGTCTGTGGTTTGTCATCTCATTTTTCTCAACAGTGTCTTCCAAAGATCAGAAGTTTTAAATTTTGAAGTATGTTATCAGTTTTTTCTTTTCTTTTTTAAATACGTTTTCCTTTTATTATTATTTTTATTTATTCATTTATTTGGCTTTGCCAGATCTTAGTTGCAGCACATGGGATCTTTTAGTTGTGGCACATGGGATCTTTAGTTGCACCATGCGAACTCTTAGTTACGGCATGTGTGATCTAGTTCCCTGACCAGGTATTGAACCTGGGCCCCCTGCATTGGGAGCACAGAGTCTTAGCCACTGGACCACCAGGGAAGTCCCTCTATCAGTTTTTTCTTTTATGGATTGTGCTTTTGGTGTGTAATTAAGAAATCTTTCCTTAACCCAAGGTCACAAAGATTTTTCTCATACGTTTTCTTTTAGAAGTTTTATAGTTTTAGGTTTTATATTTAGGACTATGATTCATTTGGGGTTAAATTTTGTATATGATGCAAGGTATGGGTCAAGATTTTTTTTTTTTGCTTATGGGTTTTTTTTGTTGTTTTTTTTTTTGCTTATGGGTTGTTCACCATTTTTTGAAAAGACTATCCTTCCATTGAGTTGCCTCTGAACATTTGTCAAAAATCAATTGAATATAGAGGTGTAGGTGTATTTCTGGACTCTCTGTCCTTTTACCAGTATCATACTGCCTCGCTTAGTAGCTTTATATTGTCTTGAAATCATACAATGTGAGTTCTTCGACTTTGTTCTTTTTCAAAGTTCTGTCGGCTATTCTAGTTACCTTGATTTTCCATATAAATTTTAGAAGCGGCTTGTCAATTTCTGCAAAAAATGTTTGCTGAGATTTTCATTTGGATTGTGTTGAACCTAGAGATCAATTTTGAAAATGGACATTTTAACAATATTGAGTTTTTGAACCCATGAAAGTAGTATAACTCTCCATTTATTTAGGGCTTCTTTGATTTCTTTCATTAATGTCTTACAGTTTTCATCGTGTAGATCTTGACTACATTGTGTTAGATTTTTTCTAAGTATTTCATTTTTGTGTGCTATTATAATTTTTAAAAATTTCATTTCCATTTGTTTATTATAAGAAAATACAATGGATTTTTGTTTATTAGTCTTGAATCTTGCAATTTTTCTAGGCTCACTTATTAGTTCTAATAGTTTTTTTGTTGATTCTACATAGAAAATCATGTCATCTGTGAAAAGGACAGTTTCATTTCTTCCTTTCCAACGTGTATGGCTTTATTTCCTTTTCTTTTCTTACTGCACTGTCTTGGACTTTCAGTACTGTGTTGATTAGGAGTGGTAAAAGTGAACACCCTTGCCATGGGATTCCTTCCACATGGCAATGACTTGACTAAAGGCTGTTTTAGGAAGACTGTCGTAGGTCACATCAATGAGGGAGGGGCCTGAGACCTTGAGACAGCTGAAAGGACAGAGGAACCCTCTTTGCCCACCATTTCCCATCCTTCCAGTCACCACTTAATCACTCCACCCCACCCATATTTGGTTCCCAGCCCACCTGTGACTCCTCTGTGCAGCCCTGACTCATCAGCTCCCTGTGGTCTGCATGTCTTCTCTCTCCAGCCTCAGTCCCTCATTTCAGCCTCTCCTGGGCAGCATTCTCCCTTCCCACGTCCTGTGGTTCTTCTAGCCCAGGTCAGGCCATAGGCCTGCCCTCCCTCCCCTGCTCAGATGGGGCTGTCCTAATCCAGGATCTCCAGCCTTAAGAAACCTAAATGTGATCTGCACTCTGTGATTCACCAGGCAGGGCTCTTTCCCATTACCAGAACCCATTTCAGGCATTCTTCACACACCTCAACTTTATTTCCTTCTTACCTCCATCCCTTGACCACAACTTCTGCTGGGCCACTTGCTTAGATCACGAGGGCTCTGGAGCCAGACCACATAAATTCAAATCACAGCTTTACAACACACCAGCAGGGAGATCTTGGCTGTGTTACTTAGCCATCTGGTACCTCAGTTTCCCCATCCGTAAAAGGGGACAGCATGAGTTAATGTGTGTGAGATACATAGAACAGTGGCTGGTGTGAGTAAGTGCCCCATAGGTCATCATTATTGCCATTCCTTCCCATCATCAGTACACATGTTCTTGTCTCTCACATCTTAAAAACAAAGCAAACATCCCTTAACATCGCAGGCCTCCCCTGTTGTACTCTCCCCTCCAGCGCAACCAGATTTCCTGAAAGCATTGTCTGTGCTCACTAGCGTCGTTCTTCACCTTCCTCAGCCCACTTCAGCCCAGCCTCCGTCCTCACTGTTATACTGATGCTGCACTCTCCAAGTGGCCAAAGCCAGCGGGCAGTCCTCAGACTAATCTTTCCAGGCTGCACAGAGCAGCATCTGAAACAGAACGTACCTGCTGTGGCCCTTCCCCAGCCTCTCAGGGTCCAGCTCTCTCTGCTGCCCTGGGCTGCTGCTTCCCTGCCTGCACCTTGGAGTGTTGGCCGGGCGGCCTGCTCTTCTCACCAATCCCCTCTGTGCTGCCCTGACCACTCCCCAACTGCCCTCAGCACCCTGAAAGTTAAGGCTGGCCTTGTTGTCTGTCCTCAGTCCCCAGAGCAATGCCTGGAACAGTGTTGAGGTCCCCAAATATTTATGAACAAATGAGTGAACCTACAAACAAAGGAATCCATAATGCTTTGGGAGAGAAGGAAAGAGAGAAAGAGAGAGAAGTCTGACTCCCCGATCCCTGGGGAAGAAGGGGAGAGAGAGCAGAGGCAGCAGGGAATTGGGCAGGAGATGGGGCGAGTAGATACCCACTTTGGTTTTGGTCTGTGGAGCATGAGGGCGTTTGAGATATAGAACTGGAGCAGGAGACCAGGCCTGAAGCAGTGAGAGAGGACGGTCTGGGAACTTCCGAGCTGTTGGATTCCATTCATGGATGAGGGTCCATATGGGGGGAGGAAGGGCTCTACTTTGTTAGTCAGTTCTTATGAATTCATTAAACAATTCCCATCCCTTTAAGCACTGAGCAATCAACATTTTTCTATTCTTCGTGTACATCTAATAAATCAAAATTTATTTCTCTAGATTTAAAATTCTGATTGTAAGTTGAATCAAACTCTTCTAACCATTTAATTAAAATTGAGAGTAGAATGCCAGTTTCCCTTAAGTTCTTGAAACACCTTAAAGTAGGGAGAACTCAAAAAATCACAATGGTTAAGGGCATGGGACACAGGCGAGCTGGTGGTGGGCAGAGGTGCTCTTGGGCCACTTTAGGACGTGACAAACACTTTGTAGCTAAGGCTCTTGAGGTCCCCATGAGACTCAGCCTGTGCTGGGAAGGAGGAGGGGGCGAGGCTGATGGGCAGAAGGAGGGGAGGAGGAGAAAACCTGGTCAAGAGTTTCCAGGGGAGGACTTGACCTTTGGGCTTGACATTGGTCAAGCATTGGGTGCTCAGGAGCTTCAGCCCAGATTTCCAAGGCCATGTGATTTTGCTTAGGGAAATAGGATTAGGCACCACAAACTGTCCTTCCAGATAGTGAAATTCAGTGAAGGCACAATTTGAGGAAGAATGAGATGTGGGAAAGTAGAGGAGTTGAGGGAACATGGGTGGAGAACTGTCTTTGGAGTAGTTTATCAGCAAAAGGAAGATCCAAAAGGATCTGGAAGGAGGTAGCAGGAGGATGTGTGTGGCCAAATGAGACAGTGGGGGAGGACAGTGCGAAAGGGGATACAAGGTGATGGGGAGGGATCCCTGAGCAGGCAGGAGAGGTGGGTGCAGTGCCAGAGCTGTTCAGAAGTGGGTTGGGGACGCCGCGTCTGACTCTCCTGGCTCCTCTGTCCTTGGAGTCTTGCTGCAGCCCTGGGCTGAGCTGACCGGTGCAGGGAGGGCCGGTGGGGGTGGCCTGCCCAGTCCTGCTGGATCTGAGCTCTTCTTCCTGTCCTCGACCCCCCACACCCCCGCCCAGTGCCGATACCTGGAAGGACACAACCCCTTCGACCACGGCTGTGCCAGCAACTGGTATTTAACAATTTGTGCACCGCTGGGACCCAAGTGAGTTGGCAAAGCAGAGGCCTGAGCGGTGGCCCCTGGCGCGGGTGGGGCGGGGTGAAGCTGGGGCGTCTCCGCTGGCCCCTTAGCATAGCTCCCAGCACCTTACGCTCACTATTCTCCTTCTTTTGGAGTTTTCTCCAGGGCATTGTGGGAGTCTCTGGAGCTTCCCCTTCCTTGCCTCTGTGGGTTCTTGCTCCAAGAAATGGGGTTAGAGGGGCATGGCAGCCTGGATGAGATTGGTGACAGCTCCCTGCAGGGCCATGCCCAGGCTGTGTGCTCCCCAGGCTGAGGGGGACCAGGCCAGGAGGGCCACAACCACTCGCATCTGGCTTGTTGCTCCCCAGGTACATGGCCGAAGCTGTCTGGCTGCAGAGAGTGGTGGGGCCTGATTGGGTGCCCAGGCAGAACCCTCACTTCCCGATGTGCCCCTCCGCGCACAGTCCCCCAGACCTCCCTGGGCCTGGGTCTGGCCCCCAGTCCCAACCTCTGGGTCTCAACCAACCAGGCAAGGGGCCCCCAGGGAGTGGTGAGGCTGCAGCCCTCCAGGAGGTGAGGAGTGTGTGCGTGTGCGTGTGTGTGTGTGTGTGTGTGTGCAGCATGCATGTGTGCCTGTGTGTGTTGGGAGGGGGCGTCTGCAGATTGTACAGGTGTTGGGAGAAGCCCCCCAGTGTTGGGCTGGCCCTGAAGCTGGAGCACTTAGAGCTCGAGAGAGGGGCATTACAGGCCTGAAGAGTGTTGACAGTAGAGTCACAGGCCTCCAGAACACACCAGGGGTCCCTGGAGACACAAAGGGAAAAGGCTGCACCACTCACTTGCTGGGTGGCCTTGGACCAGTCACTTACGCGTTCTGGGCCTCAGTTTCCTCAGCTATTTATGAGGATTGAGACTAGTCCAGTGGTTTATAATTGGCGGGGGTGGGAGAGGGGGAATTCCTTTACTAAAAGGCACCTTCTACTCTGAAGCCCAGTCTATGAACCACGTGGAAGTGGAGCGTTAAGAGTGATGTAGGGGTGGGTAACCCACAGCCCCTCCAGAGCCCCTGCAGTGACATTCTGGGGTGCCATCCCACTCCCTTTGCTCTGCCTGTTGGTGGGTGACAGTCTGGGCAGTTTCTTGCTCCCCAATGGGTGGCCTGTGGGGCGGGGCTTAGGGAGAGCCCCCATCCCCCCACTGTGTGTTTAGCTCCACGCCAGCCCGGTGCTGCCCCTGCTGCGAGAGGCCCCCAGACGAGGCTCCGCCTACCTCTTGACCTTTCGCACTGGGAGATGCCAGGAGCCCCCGCAGCCGAACCTCACCTCCTGAGCCCCTTGTGGAGACCTCTGTGCCCTGCCCTTGCCCACTCGCCTGGCGGGAGTGCTGAGACCCCCCCCCCCCCCCCGAAAGCCCATTAAATACCCTTTGCCAACCTCCTACAACTGCCCTGCTGCACTGTCTGTCCTCGATGCGAGGGAGTGTGGATGAGGCGGGCTCTGAAGGGCTGGGACGAAGCCCCTGGGAGGGAAGAGCCAGGGCCTTCTGCGACCTCGGGCAAGACACTCAACCTTGCTCTCATCCTTAAAATGGGGCAACCATAACAGCCACAGCGACGGCTGGAGACTATGGAAGAGAAAACCCAGCAATGCCGGGGTGTGAGCCCGAAGTCCCGCCTCTGCCCTGCACCACCCCTGTCTGGCTGCAGGGGGCGCCCGTCACCTGGGAATTCGCCAAGACTGGCCCGGTCCAGCCGTGACCCCTGGAGCCTCGCGGGTGGGCTGGTCCCCCTGCCTCATCCCGGGTGGGGTGGGTGGGTGGGAGTATTCTCCGTCACAGACCAACCCTGCAACTTTCCTGCAGGTGGGTCTCACCCAGCCATTTCCTCCTGCTGTGGGGAGTCAGATGCTGGTTCTGGTCCTGTCCCTGGCGTGGGTCCCAGGCTCTGTGAGTCTGTGTGTGTGGGTAGGTTGGGGTGAATGGAGGGAACCAAGTCAAACTGTGTCTCCTCTAGTGGCCAGAGTGTGACTTTGGGAATGGAAATAATGGCACCTTCCAGGAAGGCTGTCAGGATGAAACGAGGTGGTTCGTGAGAAACACCACGTACACAGTAGGCACGCAATGAATGCAGCCAGTAGGATTATGATGATTTTCTCCACCACACAGCTAGCAGGCCGCTCAGCATCCCTCCAAGGACCACCTTCTCAGAATTACCTGGGCCCCAGACCACGGGCTCAGAATCTCAGGGTGGGGGGAGGACAGGAATCTGAACCTGAATTACCGTCAAGTGCTCCATGGGATCCTACCACCCTGAAGTTACCGAATTGCTGCCTTAGGAGGTGAAGATGGACACTGACCACACTGCTTCCTCTCCCCCGTATACCCAGGTGAAGTGGGGTGCGGTGAAGGTGAGAGGGAAGGACACCACCAAAGGGTCAGATGAGCACCCCGGGGGCCTGTGAAGGTGTGTGTCTGTGTGTGCACATGTGCTTGTGTGTTGAGGGCCCGGTCTGGGGAGGTGGGTGACCTACGATGCAGGATTCGGCTCTGTTTCTCTCTATGCTGGGACGCCTTCAAAGCTGCCCTTCCCTCTTCCTCCCGCCCTGTCTTTGGCAGCCCCAGGCCCAGCCTCGCCCACCCCTGTGGCTCTGGTTCTCCGGCTCCTGGCCAGCTTCATTCAACCCAGGGTCTCCAGTTCTTTCTCGCCTCCTTTGCCTTGGTCCCAGGGTCTCCCCAGTCCCAAGCCCCCCTTGGGGTTCAAGCCTTTTCTCAGCTCTCTCAGGGTTAACCTTGGGTTCTGGGGAGGGATGCAAGGTACTCACTGCCATAGAAAAAGGCAGCCCAGTTTCAGCTTTGTTGTAAATGGCCTCAGTGGCCACATTTAAAATCCTTAGGGCCACGTTTACACCTAAAGCTGAAGCAGGTTTTCCTGTCTGGGAAGCCCACAGTCCATGGTCACGGGGTGAGGGGACGAGGGCATGAGACTTTCTGAGCCCCAGACCCCAGGGTGTATGTGCTACACAGATCTGCGTGAGTGGCCTCTGTGTGTGTGTTCAGCTCAGCCCAGGCTGCTCAGCAGTGAGGAGAGGCCCTCAGTCCTCCTCCCAAATGGGAGTCCTCAGGGTGGTCTGGGTCTCCGCCAGAGAGGAAGAAGATTCAGGAACCTGGGCCAAAGCCTGGATGGAGGGATATTCATGGAACTGGCTGGGTGCCCAAATGGTGCCTGCCCAGAACCCCAGCTCCACAGGGCGCTGAGAAGGCCGGGCCACAGAGTCTGGGGTGGCCCAGTCCTGCCTGACCTGCTGCCGTCCTTCCGTGGTCCTGGCTGCTTCATCAGGACTGTACCTACCGGGTCCCCGTCTCCAGCTCTACAGGGGGCTCATTCTGTCTCAGGCAGGGCCTCGCAAGTCCTCAGTCACACGTGAGTCACCTCTCCCCACAGCCTGGGCCTCTTTTTCTCACTGGGCAAGGACGTAACCTTCCTCAGATTCTCAGAGGTGGCCATGTCCCCTCCTGCTCTGGGGTGTAGATGCTGGGTCTCTGGGCCCTCCCAACCTGAGATTTCTAGGATTTCTTTAGGAAAGCCCTCGGATCAGGCTCTTCTGCTCCTGAAGGTGTAAGCAGACCTAGCTCACCCTTTCCTGTGACTCCCCACACCGTCTCCCCTAAGCCTTGGGCGCCCTCAGGGATTCTTTCCGGCCAGGCTGGAGGCCTCAGTTGAGCTGCACCACCTTCCCTTTCTACCTCCACGTTTCTGCCGAACCTGCCCTTGATGCCCAGACACACCCCTCGCAGTCCTTGGCCCACTGATACGGGGAGGGGTGTTATCAGGGCCCGAAAATGGGGCCAGCTCTCCACACACAGCCTGGAAGCCCTGCTGTCCCTGCGTTCCCTTGGACAGGAACCAAGGAGTGGTTTGGGCCCCAACCCTGCAGGGCTGCCAGGTGCCCACATGTCTGGAGCCCCTCTGAGAGGTCCCCAGGCCACTCCTGGAATCTGAAGAAAGGAGGGGGAGCCTGGAAGCAGCCACCCCCTTGTCATCTCTACACCTTTCCTCCATGATCTTCTAGAAGGTCAGAGTGTATGTGGGGTGGGAAGAGCGTTGGGCCAGGAGTTGGGAGGCCTGAGTGTCACTCAGCTTTGCTACCAACTAGTATGTTATGGGAGCGAGTCTCTTCCCCCTGCTTGGCCTCAGCTCCCTCGTCTGTAAACAGGATGACCATGGTGGCTAGCTCACAGGTGGCTACAGGATCCTAACTCTTTAGAGCTGGAAGGGACTTAGGGGTCACGTCATCCAGCTGCCCCTCCACCCTCAATTTCACAGATTTTCACTAGAGAGGGAAGGGATTGCCTAGGGTGACACGGTGTCCAAGCCAGGCGCGCTCTCTCTGTTTCCGGGCTGCCTCTCCCACTCCTGCTCCAGGGACCATTTCAGAGGAGGAAGACCTTGAGCAGCGTCCTCAGGGCCCCCCTACCAGCCCCCAGAGAGCCAGGCAGCACGTGTTAGCACAGGGCCTGGGGACCTGATAAGAAGGCAGGCTTAACCCTGACCCCAGCTCTGCTGGGAGCGATAATGACGCCCTGCTGCCTTGTGCTCAGCCCTGCCCTGCCCTGCCTTGCCCACCCCACCCAAGGGGGCCCTGCCAGTGGCTGAGGGTGGGACAGATAGGACAGAGGAGGTGGCTGCGGCATGGGATCGGGGGGCCAGAATTCTAATACCTCCCAGAGTACAGGCCCCTCGCTGACTGACCCTCCTGGGCACCCGGGCACCGTGCCTGACACCCAGGTGATGCTCCAGCGACGCCCACATCCTCCTCCAGTTCCCGCAGGCCGAGCGCGGTGGAGGGAAGAGGCTGGGCTGAAGGTGTGCCAGGCCTGTCCTGAATAACAAAACTTTACTGAGCCCCACCGGGCTAGGGCTTGGGCTCAGTGATTCACATGATCTCCTTTAATCCTCACAGCAACCCCCAAGGTTGTTATTCTTGTCTTAGAGTTGCGGAAACCGAACTGAGCAAACAAGCCACTTCTCCACGGTGGCACTGCTTCTAAGCGGCAGAGCCAAGCTCCTTTAGCCTTTGTCACGACACTGTGCTTCACAGGCAGTTATATTTTATTTCAACTTAGAGTAGTGGCTGAGGCATGGGCTCTGAAGCCGGCCGGACGGCCTGCTTTCCTGCTGTGTAATGGGATGAATCATTGCCTCTACTGTGCCTTTATGAGGATTCTGTGTGCAGCGCACGTGGAGAGCTTGACCCCAGCGTGGGCACGTGGTAGGTGCTTACTCAATGGTAGTGATTGTCGCCGCACTAGGAACCAGGTGATGCCTGGGTCGGGACTCTGTGACCTGCTAGGACCTTTGCGATGCCAGTCACAGTGGCTGCCGTTTGGTATGGGTTTCCTGGTGGCCGGGGAGCAAAGGAGAAGGGCTGCTTCGGAGGGGAGGTTTGTGGTGTTTTACAGAAAATCAAGCAATGTTTGTGTCCCCCCAGCCAACGGGGAATGGAGGTGTGGGCTGAGTGTGTTCAAGGGAACAGCAAGATAACCACCCAACGGCTCTGCCCCCCTTCATGGGAGAGGAGGTTTCCGCTTAAGAAAGCACCCTGTTGCATCTGTTTCGAGGCCGGGCAGTGCCCGGGCTGAAGGAAGCCAAAGCTGTGGTCATCTGAACCCTGTGTCCGGGCCTCGCTCAGAGCCACTGCTGCCGCTTCTGCCAGCTCTGCCCTCTCTCTGTAGCCTCCCAGTCTGTCTGTCCGTGTCTGTCTTTGCCTCACCTCTTCTCACCTTTCCACTCCATCTCCTCTCTCTCCTCCCCCTCTTCCTCCTTTCACTGTCTTCCACGCTCTTCCTGTGTTCACTCTGTCTCTCTCCCGACCCGTCACCACCTTTCCTGGACAACAGCTTCCAGGAACACAAAGTAAATGGTCTGACAATTTTCAAGTAATAACTTTCAACTGTGATTCTTGGAAGCCCTTGGGCCTGGGCATGGAAACCTCCAGAACTCTGGGCCAGGCCAGAGGCAGGGCCTGCACAGGGCGCCTTTGTCTGTCTCTGACCGGGGCCTCCTCCAAGCCAGGCACACGCTTTCTCAGCTGCTTCTGGTTGGGACCGTTTTGCTGCTGACATTGGAGATTCCCACACTGGAAGGGGTATTCCCACATTGAATATCTAGCTTATTTCTCAGTGAGAAGAAAACCAAGGCACTGGCACTCAGGGAGAGGTTCAGCAGGGTTTGCCCTGGGGTCACGCAGCTAAGTAGAGGCCAGGCGAGGCTGGGTCCCCATCTCCTGCTTCTCAGCCCTTTCCACCACCCGCTGTGGGTCAGAGGCCGGATGGGTCAGAGGCCTGAACTGTAAACAGGAAGGGCACTCTTTCTTCTCCTAGAGGCCTGGTAACTTGGCTCCCATAGGCAAACTCACAAAAGTGACAACAATAGTGACAATCGTTTTGATGCAAACTGTGGGCTAAGTGCTTGGCTTGTATTATCTCATTTAATCCTCAAAATGATTTGTGGGGAAGATGCTATGACTTTTGTGGGCATGACCTTGGACAGTCCTCGGGCCTCCATCTCCCTATCTGTAAGGACAGAGTTTTCTGGAGGATCCTTGGGGCTATTCCTGCCCTGCCCTCCTGGGAGTCCATGGCTTAGTGGCCAGAGAGGAGGGTCCTTGGTCTGGGCACAAGCCCTGAGGTGGATGGGGCCCCGGGCGGAGCTTATTCGAGGACCTATTAGGGTCTTGTGCCTGAACTTCATCTGTCCCCTAGTAGCCGGGATGGGGAGAGCATTAGGTCACCAAGCAAGAGTACCGATCCCTGGGCAGTGCCGATCTGGGCTGGGAAAGTCCCCTGACCAATTGTTCCTAGGTAGCTGTTCTTCAGCTCCTGACAAACACAACACGGAAAGACACTCTCCTTCTTGCCCTTTGCCTCGCCGGGCAGTGGGATGCCAAGATGGGGCATCAGGAGACCTGGGTTGGAAAGCAGGGTCTGTGCTTCCCTGTGGTGTGGCCCCGGGAAAGCCCCTAGCCTCTCAGAGCCGCTGTTACCACATCTGCAGAAGGGAAACTCGAGCCCAGGCCCGGCTACCTCTGGCACTTGGGGGTGACACAGTGTACCATGGGAAGGTGCTCTGGACTTTCACTTCTTCACACCAGCCACAGCCCCACAGGCACGGGGCTTCTGGAAAGGGAGCAGCGGGAGGGCCAGATTGGGCCTGGGGAGCCTGGCAGGAGTAGCTCCCTGTCCCTCTGTCTACGTCTCCCCTGCCGTTTTGCAGGCTCTGGATTTGGATCATCTGGAAGTGGCCAAGGCTGAGGATGGGCCGCCTCACTGTAACTCCCAGCCTGGGTCACCTTCCTCGCGTGACTTCTCAGCTCCCTCTCTTCCTCACCAAGTATCTGTCCCGAGGGGAAGAGCTGGCTGGTTTGGGGCAGGGATATGGCCCTTTCTGCTCCCAGATGACGCCCCCATCTGCCAGCCACCCTGAGCCCCTGGGGTGGAAGCCTCTGGAAGGCCTCAAGATCTGGTTGTGATGGCTCGACTCTGAACCCTCGGCAGGGACGTGGGCTGCACCCACCTTGGCCCAGGGGCTTTACTTTACTTTGGTCTTTACTCCAGACCAAAGAGTAAGGGAGGTTTGTTCCTGAAGCAGAGACCAGAGGTAGGCACACAGAGGGCTCTGTGCTTTGGAGTTGAGGCTTTTAAAGGGTTGTTTTCTTTAAAGATCCTGCTGCAGGAAAGAGAAGCCCCAAGTCAAACATTCCCGAAACGTGAATTTCAGGTGGCTTTAAAGGAGGACTTTGTTTGGTTTCTGTCCCACCCTGATTCTGCTCGGTGGGGTCTTGGGCACTCATCCCTGGGGGTTGGTGGAGGGTCCAGCCTCACCGGGAGGTTCCTCAGCACCAGATCCAGCCTGAGGGCCTCTGGTCACAGCCAGGCCCCAAGCTTGCTCCCAGGGGACGCTGGTGCACTCCCATCTCAAGAAGGGAAGGCCACTGTCCGTCCATCCTCAGCTGCATTCCCGCTGCTGGCCACACCCTCTTTCCTGAACTCTCTCTTTACCCTTGATCTCGGGTATCTGACACCCTCCTGACTCTCTCCCTGAGTTAAGGATACTCTGTCTATGACTCTTTCTCTCACTTCCTGCCAGGATCTCTCCCAGGTCCCATCCTTGGGGTGTGCCCCATCTCGGAGAACTCACTCATTCCCTTGCTTTCAGCAGTGCTGGGCCTGGCCCAGCCTCCGTCTTCAGGCTCTCAGGCCCTGCCCGTTTCCCAGGCTCTGGCCTTAATATTCTTTTATTTTTTTTATCGGACATAACTGACAAGTAAAATCCTAAGATATTTAAAGTGTACAACATGATGATTTGCTATCTGTATACATCGTGAAAGGATTCCCCCATCAAACTAGCCTTAATTTTGTATGATTGAATTATTCCCTTAGAGTCCCACCGGAGGCTCAGGGGCTTTCCAAGCCCCAGCACCACGGGGAAGAGAGAGAAAAAGCAAAGGCAAAACCAGCCGTTGAATGAAAGAGACACTTAGTGTGAGGGAGCCTCTGAGCAGGGTGCTGGGACATGGATCCAGGGGAGATGGCATCTGGATGTCCCAGATCTGTCCTAAGTCTAGTCCAAAGAGTGTCCCAAGGCCAGCCTTGACCTCGAGAGGAGCAGGATTAGAGGAATTCTCTGAGCAGCCTTGTTTGCCCTCCTTGCCCCTGGGTCCCTTCTGTGAGGCCCATGGTAGGACTGGGTGGGTATGGGGAGGAAGGGCACTCGGTGAAGGGATATCCAGAGGAGGGTACCTATCAAAGACTTGTTCCTGTCATTCATGGAGAAGCTTATAAAAAGACTGAGGCCTGAACTGGGATAGTGGGAATACAAATTCATTCATTCATTCATTCAATAAACACTGAATAACCACAACATACCCAGGAGGTAATGAAATTAATTTTTAAAAGAATGTGTTCATGTATAATTTAATTTAAATGTATACTATATTATTTAAATCATACTATATTTCAATATAATTTAAAATTATATTTATGTAGTTTTAAAAGACTGGAAGCAAATTCATCAGATACTCTTGGTGGATGAGCAAGTGTTTCCTAATGAAAGGGATTCTGGCTGCCAGTCTGGGTGTTTGGACACCTGATTTCTAGGCCCAGCGCTTTCTCCGCCAGGCTGTGTACCTGGGAAAAGCCCTTCCCCTCTCTGGGCCTGTTGCCTCATCTGTGCAGTGAGAGTGTGGAACCAGAAGATCAGTGGCTCTTTCCAGCTCTGACATTACCTGAGAACAATGGGGACGAGGGGGTTAGAGACACTTTCATCGGCACGGCCAGCTGCTCTGCTTTGCCCGCCCTCACTGCAGGCCCCTCTCCTGCAGGGCTCCACGAATGGGAGGTAGTGGCCCCCCGCAGCCTGACCAGCTGTGAGGCTCTGATCTCAAGTTAGAATCACTCCTCTCGCCTCTTTATATCCACTTTGAATCATGCAAGACCTCTTCCACCCTTCAGCTGCAGCCTTATGACCTGGATCGAAGGGGGCTATGGCAGCAGCCTCGATGGCTCTGAAGGAAGCGAGGGAGCCAGCCAGGCTGGGAGGTGACATGTGTTGATTACCTGTCGTGTCCCCCCAGCCGTGTGCCCGACTCTGTGCCTGAGTTGTTCTGTGGACGTTATTCTCCGCAGTAGCCCTGGGTGGGAAGTGTACCGCCTCTTCAGTAGCAGGTGAGGCTCAGAGAGGTGACGCACATGCTGGGTTGCACAGCTGGTAAGTGGGGCTCCAGGACTGGAACCGGCTGTCTCAGCATCAGAGCTGAAAGCAGCCAGAGCGCTAGGCTGCTCTTTCCAGGACTGAGGGGGTTTTCTAGCTGCTTTCAGATGCTGCACCTGCCCCCGCTTCCAGAATTTTGTACATGGTGGCAGGGGTTTAAATCCACTTCTGGTTCTACCCATTGGAAACACACTTCTCTTCCTGAGAAAATGCCTTTCCCTCCTTGTTCTCAGGCCTCTGACTCCCCAGGAGTCGGCAGGTCCAGTACCTTCTGTCATCTTTCTGTGGAGGCCGGAACTCTTGTTCCAATGGGAAGCAGCCTCTTGAGCGGGAGAGAATTTAGGGTCCCTGGCCATCCTGCCGGCCCCTTCAAAGGAGCTGGCTCCCGGGGACCTGCTTCTTCCTTACACAACATCCCGACTTGGTCAACTGTCTCTGTCCTTTTTTCTCCAGCCTGCTCCCCACTGGCTGCTCTGTGTCCCCCGCCCCACCTGTTTTTTCTTCTTTTTCTTTAAATTCTAAAATAGGAGTGCAGGGGAAATTATGTCCACTCTTCTATCTGGCCTCAGATTTTCAGGCAAGCATTGAAGATGAAAAGTAATTTCTTATCAAGTGCTATTGCTTTTCTGTTTCAATTACTGGTGTTACAACAATGTTTTTCTAGTGTTCACTACACATGTTCAAGAATTCTGGAGTGTTGTGGGTTAATTGGCCCTCCTTGGACCAGCCTGGGTACCTAAATACCATAACAACCCTATTTCAGTGGGAAAATATCTTTTGACCGTATCTTGGGTTATGCCCTAGTTGGAAGTTGGGGGCTGCTAGTAATTAACAAATTCAAATCGGCTACATCTTGGGTAGGGTTCTTAACTTTGTTTCTTTGGCTTATAGTCCATACTTCCCAGCACTGTCCCAAGTGTTAGATGAGGTCAGGCATGGGAACATACCTGCTCCTAATAGGGGCCAGCAAGTATCCCTCGTTCCTCCCCCTCCATACACATCTCAGCCTCTCTGAAGCCCAGTTTCCTCATCTGTGAACTGGGGTAACAGTCCTGGAGTTGCCCTGACTACCTCACAGGGAAGCAGAGCGTGTGAAAGTGCTGTCTAAACTGACCGTGCAGAACACAATTACAGGGTTGTTATATGCAGGCCCTGTGCACCACTTAATTGACTTGTTTTTGAAGCGATGAAGCTCCCACACCCTTAAACCCTCGCTGGGCCAGGCTGCTCTGAGCTCACGGAGTCAGGCCCTGCCGGCCCACACAGCTCGAGAGACCTGAGCTTAACGAAGGCCAGATCTGCCCTCGCCCCCTTGCCCGGTCTCAGCCATCCTGGCACTTGGTCCTCAGGCACCGACTGGCAGGAGGAATGCACTCTGACAGTGGCCTGAAGTGGGACTCCCAGGATGAGCTGACGTCTCATTGCAGCCAGGCCCTAGCGCTCCCTTGTCCCCTGTGCCCCCTGTCGCCCTGCTTGGGGGCTGAGGGCGCTGGTCCAGGTGGCCGGCAACTCCCCCAGGCAGAGGTTTCCCATGACCCACAGCCACTGCACCCTGCCTTGGGTACGGGCTCCAGGCTGCCTATCTGTTACCTTGGGGTCTCCCAAAGCATGTTGCAGCAGCCCGCATGTCCCTTCCCCAGGGGACTTTGTATATCAGTAGTTAAGCATTTACGGCAATGAGTATTAGAAAAGAATATAGGTGTCTCAAAAGAGGCCTGTCCTGACCAAGAATTGAAGGATTTGGGGACAGGAGTTTTTTAAATGGGTCAATTGAAAGGAATAATTGCGTGGGCTCAGTGTTCTTTAGCAAAGTGTATTTTTTACAAAGAGATGATTTAAAGTTGATTCAGTGACAAACACCAAGTAAAGAATAGAGCAGGTGATGTGCAGATATGGTAAAATTTGTGTTGGGAAATTGAATGACTGAAGTTTGGGAAACACTGTTTTCCCATTTAATGCTCACAACAATCCCGTGAGTAGGTGTTATTGTCTTGTTTTCCAGAGGCAGGAACAGGCGCAGAGAGGTGAGGCGAGTTGCCCAAGGTCACTCGGTGAGGGGGTGGAGGAGCTAAACAGTGGCCGCGACCGATCTTCAGGAGGGTGGTAGGGTGGTCCCTGCAGGACCACTGAAAGGGGGGGCAGTGGGGCCAATTCAGAGCTCACGTCTGCTCTCCAGTGGGGAACTGTGCCAGGCAGGGACTGGTCCTCCGACCAGAAACGGTTGCATCAGACTGGCTGATGTCACGCCTGTGGCAGGGCAGATAGCGAGACTGACTGGGGACTGGGGGGAGGGGATGGTGGGAAGGAGAAGCAGGCAGATACAAAAGGCAGGCAGAGGCCTGCCAGCCTGGGCCGCACAGGGATCTAGGACCTGGAGGGGGAACTAAGTAACTCACCCTCTGAGGTTCTTTGAAGCACTGGTCTGGCCTAGAATTGGCCTCCAGCAGGCCTGTAACACACAATCTGGCGATAGGTGAGGATTCAAGTCCAAGGAAAGCTGTAAACTTTGCAAACGGATCCCCCCCACCTGCCCAGACCCACAGACACTGTCCCTGCCACAGCTGCCCCTCTCCTCTGACACACACACACACACACACACACACACACACACACACACACACACACGTACACACGTACACACACACACACACACACACACACACACACAGCATGAATGACGTGGGGTCAGGGCCCTTCCTATTTGAACACCTTTTGTTCTGGTGCCTTTTGTAAAACCCTTAGGGTGTGCTTTCACCTTTGGAATGACTAGTTGCTGATCTGTCTCTCTGCCTTTGTTCTATTGTCACCATAAAGTTTAATGGTTTAAAAGTCCCTGGCTGAGACTTGCCAGAGTGGTTCAAATAGAACAAACAAGTAAGGAGGCACCGGATGAGCTAGCTCTCTGCAAGGGGTGGATTTGCTGGGTGAAAAGCAAAGGGAGGGAGAGAAAGATGAATGAGGTGGCCTCGGCCTCAAGGGACTTGGAGCACCCTGAGGGGGAAGAGAAGGGAGCTTGCTTGAAGCTTAAATGACCAGCCAGCAGAAGATTTCAGTAAGACTTGTCAACTGAAGAAGAACACACAACCTAAAAGTCGCGAGTTGTGTTTTATTCAGGGACCTTACTACAGACTATAGCCCGAGAGACAGCCTCTCAGATGACTCTGAGGAAATGCTCCAAAGAGGTAAGGGAGGTTCCAGGATATATAGGAGTTTCCCTCGAGAAAAAAAAATGTAGTCAAACATCAAAAGATTACTGCTAATCATAAAAAACAGACACCTCAAGTTAATGATTTTAGTGCTTTTCTATGTGTGGGAAGATGCAAGAGTCTGCGCTCATTGAAATTATTCCTTTGACATGTATCTTATCTGTCCAGGGCCAGAGTATCCTTTTTTCTTCATCCTGAATTCTCCTCAGGGCACACTGTTGGGGAGGCTACAGTGTCTGATGGCTTGATGGTGGGCAACATTAGTTCTTTTTTTTTTCAACATCTTTATTGGAGTATAATTGCTTTAAAATGGTGTGTTAGTTTCTGCTTTATAACAAAGTGAATCAGCTATACATATACATATATCCCCATATCTCTTCCCTCTTGCGTCTCCCTCCCTCCCACCTTCCCTATCCCACCCTTCTAGGTGGACACAAAGCACCAAGCTGATCTCCTTGTGCTATGCGGCTACTTCCTACTAGCTATCTATTTTACATTTGGTAGTGTTTATATGTCCATGCCACTCTCTCACTTCGTCCCAGCTTACCCTTCCCCCTCCCCGTGTCCTCAAGTCCATTCTCTAGTATGGAGAATACTAGTATAAAATCTGCGTCTTTATTCCCGTCCTGCCCCTAGGTTCTTCATGACCATTTTTTTTTTTTTTTAGATTCCATATATATGTGTTAGCATATGGTATTTGTTTTTCTCTTTCTGACTTACTTCACTCTGTATGACAGACTCTAGGTCCATCCACCTCAGATAACTCAATTTCGTTTCTTTTACGGCTGAGTAACATTCCATTGTATATATGTGTCACAACTTCTTTATCCATTCATCTGTCCATGGACACTTAGGTTGCTTCCATGTCCTGGCTATTGTAAATGAACATTGTGGTACATGACTCTTTTTGAATTATGGTTTTCTCAGGGTATATGCCCAGTAGTGGGATTGCTGGGTCGTATGGTAGTTCTATTTTTAGTTTTTTAAGGAACGTCCATACTGTTCTCCATAGTGGCTGTATCAATTTACATTCCCACCAACAGTGCAAGAGGGTTCCCTTTTCTCCACACCCTCTCCAGCATTTATTGTTTGTGGATTTTTTGATGATGGCCATTCTGACTGGTGTGAGGTGATATCTCATTGTAGTTTTGATTTGCATTTCTCTAATGATTAATGATGTTGAACATTCTTTCATGTGTTTGTTGGTAATCTGTATATCTTCTTTGGAGAAATGTCTAAATGTAAGGCCAGACACTATAAAACTCTTAGAGGAAAACATAGGCAGAACACTCTATGACGTAAATCACAGCAAGATCCTTTTTGACCCACCTCCTAGAGAAATGGAAATAAAAACAAAAATAAACAAATGGGACCTAATGAAACTCAAAAGCTTTTGCACAGCAAAAGAAACCATAAACAAGATGAAAAGACAACCCTCTGAATGGGAGAAAATATTTGCCAATGAAGCAACTGACAAAGGATTAATCTCCAAAGTTTACAAGCACCTCATGCAGCTCAATATCAAAAAAAAACAAACAACCCAATCCAAAAACATTAGTTCTTTACTGAAATGGAAGACAACACTTTTTGTCAGCAACTTGAAGATGACTGACCATAGAAGGGTGGTCACAGTGAAGTACATGACGTCCTCAGGGGCTGGAGCCCATCCTTGGGTGAAGGGTAGAGTGTCAGAGAGGGATTCCTCTTCCTGGAACTGGTGCCAACTGAAGAAAGTTTGGTCTCACCTGTGTCATGTGAGGCTTAATGCACAAGTCACAAAACATTCCCTGATGAGCCAGGTAAGGCAGGAGTTATCGGTGCCAGTAGACAGATGAGGAAGCTGAGGCTCAGGGAAGCATGGTAAGCTGCCCAAGACACCAGACTAAGTCAGTAAAGGATGCATTCAGACCCCTGAAGGCAAGGCCAAGCCAAAGATTGGGCTGGGCATGGGGGATGGGGAGGGCACAGGTGGTTACTCCTGGGTCTGCAGAAAAGGGACAAATAAAAGAAGGGAAGGGTAAAGTATGGTCTCTGCCCCCCAAAAGCAGCTGCAGGAGAGGCAAGCTCAGGTAATTCACAGCAGAGTATCAGAGAAGGAGAGGGAGGCCGGGAAGGGGGATATGCAGGGGGAGTGGGAGGGGACACACTTGCTGGCAGGGATGGGAGGGAGGGGGGCACAAATGGTGGTTACCGCTGGTTGAGAGAGAAAGATTTCCAGTACCGGGTAAGAGAAACCTCAAAAATTTTCAATTCCAGAACTGACTTTCTTTTTCAGAGATCATTCAACTCTCTTTAGTTTTATCTTTTTTTTTTTTAATAAAGCTTTTCTTAAGTTAGTTCTATTCTTTTTAATACCTTGAAGTTAAGACAGGAAGGGAATAGCAGCTACTAGTCACCCAGTCCCTACCATGCTGTGGGAACACTGCTATGACCTCACTGAACCTCTCAGCCACCTTCAGAGGCTTCTACAGTCATCCCCCATGTTATAATTGGGGAAACTGAGGCACGAACCATTCAAGTACCTAGCTCAAGGCCACTCAGCAAGCAAGTGGCAGAGCTGAGATGTGACCCAGGGCTGGCTTGTTTTGTCCGAAGCTGGTTGCCTCCGATACTGCAGCTCCAACACATGGCGCATCCGCCGCCTTGCCTCCACTGTTGCCCATCTTCACAAGATCGCTGTGACTTAGAGATTGCTCTTATTCTGAAGTAAACACTTTTTTTCCCCTCACTACAAAAGTAAGACATATCTATTTTGGAAATTTTTTAATGTGTAGAAAAACGCAAAGAGGAAAATTAAAATTCTCTCTAATCCCACAACCCCAAACTAACCACTGTTAACATTTGGGGGAACATCCTTCCAGTCTTTCTTCTGTCTATCTACATGCAAATGTAGTAAAAATTACCACCATACTCTGTGGTAGTTTTTAACAGCTTTATGGAGATATAAATGACTAAACTGGACATATTTAAAGTGTACAATTTGATGAATTTTGACACGTGTACATCTGTGAAATGCCACCACAGTCAAGATACTGAACACACCTGCCATCCCCAAACAATTCCTTGAGGCTCTTTTATATCCCTCCTTCCCTCCAGTCCCCTCCCAGTGAGGCTGTTACTGCGTGCAAGCTCACCACAGGCCAATAAATAGACGAGTTGCTGGGGCAAGGAATAGCAGCCTTATTCGGAGAGTCAGCAGACAGAGAAGATGGTGGACTAGTGTCTCAAAGAACCATCTTCCCTGAGTTAGAATTCAGGCCTCTTTTATACTAAAAAGGGAGGGGGTGTGATTGGTTGCTGCAAACTTCTTGGTGAAGGTATCCTTTGTTCTCGCAGTTGTCCAGGTAGATCTGGCCACAGTGTTCCTATAAACCTCCAACAAGGCAAAAGATATTCTCTGTTCTGCAACTTTTTATCTCTATATGAATGGAAAAGTGTTATACCTTTAAAGATCAGAGCCTTGAGAACGGGCTATTCTATATCTTTCAGGCTGTAGGCAACATTCTTTTAGTTATTAACTTGTAGCAGAAGCAATAGCATACAAATGTTAAAGTAAAAGATCCAATATGGAGTTAGATTTATTCTTTGCAATTACAAGGTCAGTGTCACAGGCCTGGTAGCAGGCATCTGGCAAGGGCTTGCCTAAGCCCTGGCTCTCAGCCATGGTGTGCTTCAAGGAGCACGAACAATGCCACCTTCTGAGGTCAAAGGGTGCTTTTGATTTTGTCAGCCTCCCCCAGCAGTGTGACCTCCCAATGGACCTGCTGCCCTCCTCCCTGGGCTCTCAGCCCCCTACCTCTAACCAGCCCTGCAGACCTGCCTCCTTGGATCTGAATCTCCCAGTTCCCTGAAGTCGGCCCCACCTCCCCCTCGAGCTGTTATCTCTTCCATACGGGAAGGTTGCTGGGGTCCTCAGTCTCAGGTGTCACAGGCGCGTCCTTGGCTTTTGTTGCCTCTCCAGGTGGAGTAGGAGCTGGGGTGGAGTCATCCGTCTTTGAGGGGGTGCAGCAGGTTCCCTGAGAAGTACCCATACTTGCTTTTTGCTGCTTTCGACAGACATCTTTCTGAATCTCGTTACTCATGCACTTTGGTGAGCAGATTTCCTGAGCATAATTTAATCTTTTCTTTATGACTCAGGGCTCTCTTGGCAACCACATTTGCTCATGTCAGATGGCTGATGGAGTGTGCAGTGTGGGTGGAGGGGAGAAAAACCCCAGTGGTTTTACTGGAACCTGCTTTCTTGCAAAGGCCACACATGTCCTTTAGCCTCAGAAAGGGGGAGGTAGTTCTGTTTCTGCCTGGCCTATTGGCAGCCTAACATGCAACCAACTTATTAGCTAACCAAGAGCTGAGACAGCCATCTCTCAAATGGCTTTCTCATCCGGCATCAAATTAACATCATAGGCCCCGCATTTGTACAGTGACAGTTCTCAGTGCCCTTTCCCACACATTTTCTCTTCTGATCTTCACAATAACCCTGTGAGAATAGCGGGGCAGGTTCTCTTGCCCATTTTAGATTCCTGCTACACAGCAGTCTCAAAAATCGATAACAGGTCCATTAACAGGCAGAATATAAACCCTTAAGAAGGGTATATAGGAGTATATCTCTGTGACCTTGGGGTGCAAAGAATTTCTTGAGAGCACTAACTGTTAAGAAAAAGATGAATAAATTCCACTACATTAGAATGAAAGCTGATAATGATGTGTCAGTGTAGGTAAATCAATGGTAACAAATATACCATTTTGGTGGAAGACGTTGGCAGTGGGGGAGCTGTGCCCGTGTGGGAGGCTGGCAGTATATGAGAAACTCTCTGTACTTTCTGCTTCGTAATTTTGCCATGAACCTAAAACTGCCCCCCCCCCCCCCAAATAAGTCCATTTAAAAGAAAAAAAAGAGGGCTTCCCTGGTGGCGCAGTGGTTGAGAGTCCGCTTGCCGATTCAGGGCACACGGGTTCGTGCCCCGGTCCGGGAGGATCCCACATGCCGCGGAGCGGCTGGGCCCGTGAGCCATGGCCGCTGAGCCTACGCGTCCGGAGCCTGTGCTCTGCAACGGGAGAGGCCACAACAGTGAGAGGCCCGCGTACCGCAGAAAAAAAAAAAAAAAGAAAGAAAAGAAAGTTTCTGTTCCTCAAAGGATGCTATAAATAAGACAAAAAGGTGCAAAACAGAAGAAGATACTTGCAGCACACAGCCAACGTAGGATTAGAGTCCAGAGTACATAAAGAACTCCTGGAAATAAATAAGAAAAAAGACAAGGAAAGTACAACCAGGTGTTTTGCAAAAGAGAAAACCTACATTGTCAGTAAACATGGAAAAATGCCTAACTTCATTAGGAATCGGGAAAAGGCAAATTGAAGACACTAGGAAATACCATTTTACACCCACCGTATTGGCACAGGGGTAGCAATCAGGGTTATCTTGCCGAGTATGTTAGTGCTCTGATTGTTGCTACCCAGTCAAGGCTTGCATCTGCCTTCTAGACCCAAACGACAGTTCCCTATAGCGTCCACCATGCAGGAGGTTCAGGTCAGCACCATTTGCCATGTCAAAAAATCTGTAAGTGAGCCATAAAGCTTTGCAGAGTAAAATGGATAAATGGTGTTATGTCACGTCACGGAGCATGGCAGAGAAAATGAATAAACCTCAGCTTCATTCATTAACAAGTGAATTTCAAGAATATATTATTGAATGATGTATTCATTTCCTGGGACTGCCATAACGAAGTACCACAGACTGGGTGGCTTAAACAACAAGTATATTCTTTCACTGTTCTGGAGGCCAGAAGTCCAAGATCAAGCTGTCGGAAGGGTCATGCTCCCTCCGAAGCTGCTGGGAAGGATCTGTTCCAGGGCTTTCTCTGAGCATCTGGTTGTTCTTTGACTGGTGGCAACATAACTCCAGTCTTCACATGATGTCCTCCCTGTGTGTGTGGCTCTGCATCTGAATTTTCCCCTTTTTATACGTATGCCAGTCATATTGGATTAGGGCCCACACTCCCACTCTAATGGTGTTTAAAAAAAAAGATATATATTGTGTGATTGGAGATATAAAGTACACGTATGTAAAATATTTGTATGATACATAGGCATATGTGAATAAAATAAAAACACATAGTCACTGAGAATCATCTTTTTCATTTTTATGCCATTGAATGGGAAAATACATCAGTATAAAACAAAGTGGGCAAATAAGACTCTAACAAAGTGGGCTAGATAAGAAGGATTGCGAAGGTAATAAAACTCAACAGTATGGAAAATAATGCATCTTTAATACCGTAAATTATCAGTTATTTACACAATTCATGAAAAAAGGAGCAAGATACTTTGACAGGGCAGTGGGGAATTCAAAGGTGAATAAAACAAAATTCCTATTTTCAAGAGATTTGTAATCTAGTTGGAAAGAAAAGATAACCACCTAAAATAAGGTAATTAGTAATCTAAGTTCTAACAAGGCAGATTCCAAAAATAGTAACTAGTCTGTGTTAAAATATTTAGTTGATTTGGTCCATACAAGGCAAATAATTGGCTTCATTGATTTTCTTCCCTTATTTGTTGACTGAGTCAGTCATATGTTTTGGCATCATGTTGAATAAACCAAAACATAAACTTTATGCCTACATTCTGAGAGGTTATGGAGTAAATTGTAAATGGACGGCCTTTTTTTTTTTTTTTTTTTAAGTGAGTTTTGCATGGTTCCTGAAGTTTGCTGGAGAGAAGGTGGGAAAAGATGCTGAAAAGAACATTTAGAGTAGAAATCCGAAAACCAGGTTTTCATACTGATTGATAATAATTTTGTTGTCAAGTCACTTAGCCTCTCTGGATTTTTATTTTCTGATTTGTGAAATGAAGAGTTTGGACCAGGTGATTGTTTAGAAGTTCCCTAGATCTCCAGTGCTTGTGTCCACATTTCAGAATTAGTACATTTAATGGTGGCACAGAGGTGATTTGCCTGGAGAAGGTAATAACCAGAGGTGATGTTGAATAGGAAGGAGTGGAGGGGGTCTTGGAGGTAAGCAAATGGTGGACAGTAAGAGCTGAATATCAAGTTAAGGCGTTTACCTTTGATCTGGTCGTCAGTAAGAGATCCCTGAAGCCGTAGACTGATGTGATGAGTGCATATTTGAGGCAGACTGTCCTGGCAGTTAACTGTTGGCTGAATTAAGGCAGAGACCATCTAGTGGAAGCAGTAAGCTAAATGCCTTGCTACATTATTTTTAATCTTGACAGCCTCTCTGTGAGGTAGGTATTATACTATTTGACAATGGAGGAAACTCAGGGATAGAGAGGTTAAATGAAGGTCACACAAGTGGCAGAACTGAAATTTGAATTCATGTCTGTCTGACTCCAAGGACCAGGCTCTGCTCTCAAAACCACTATATTTTGCCTCTTCCCCAGCTAAGATACTGTTGCTTTTGGTTCAGAGGGTGTTGATAAGAGGTGTTGATTAGAGTAGACATTGCATTGAAAAGGAAGGGATTAAAAAAATTTTTTTTTAAATTTTAATTTTATTGGAGTATAGTTGATTTACAATGTGTTAGTTTCAGGCATACAGCAAAGTGATTCAGTTTTATATATATATATATATATATATATATATATATATATATATATATACACACACACATACATACATATATTCATTCTGTTTTAGATTCTTTTCTCATATAGGTGTCATAGAATATTGAGTAGAGTTCCCTGTGCTATACAGTAGGTCCTTGTTGGTTATCTTATACATAGTATATGTATATGATATACATATACACTGTGTGTATGTTCATCCCAAGCTCCTGCTTTATCCACCCCCCCCTCAATTTCCCCTTTGGTAACCATAAGTTTGTTTTCAATATTTGTAAGTCTGTTTCTGTTTTGTAAATAAGTTCATTTGTATCATTTTTTAAAAAATTAGATTCCACATATGAGTGATATCATATGGCATTTGTCTTTCTCTGTCTGAGTTACTTCAGTTAGTATGGTAATCTTTAGGTTCATCCATGTTGCTGCAAATGGCATTATTTCATTCTTTTTTATGGTTGAATCCCACCCTAATGACTTGATTACCTCTACGAAGACCCTATCTCCCAGAAAGGTCACATTCTGTAATACTGAAGGTTAAGGCTCATGACACAATCTTGTCTTGGGGGTGACACAATTCAATCCATAACAAATTTAAAAAGTGGCAGAAATACGTTTAATGAGATACCATTTATATAAAGTTTAGGAATACATAAATACTTCAAAGTCTGATGAGAGGGGAGTGGCCAAGATGGCAGAGTAGGAAGACGCTGAGCTCACTTCCTCCCACAGGCACACCCAATTACAGCTACTTATAGAGCAACTATCGCTAAGAACAACCTGAGGACTAGCAGAAAAGATTTTCCACAACTAAAGCTGTAAAGAAGGAACCTACGAGATGGGTAGGAGAGGTGGAGACAAGATATAGTCAAGACCTACACACCTGGGTGTGCAACCCACAAATGGTGGATAATTATAATTGCAGAGGGTCTCCCCAAGGAGTGAGGGGTCTGAGCCCCATATCAGGCTCCTCAGCCTCGGGGTCCTGCACTGGGAAGGTGAGCCCGCAGAATGTCTGGTTTTGAAGGCCAGCAGGGCTTGCCTTCAGCAGGACTGGAGGAAACAGATCCTACTCTTAAAGAGCTCATGTGAAATTTCACACACTCTAAGACCTTGTGCAGAGGCAGTAATTTGTTAGGAACCTGGGTCAGACCCACTTGCTGATCTTGGAGAGCCTCCTGGATAGGCAGGAGGCAACTGGGACTCCCTATGGGGACATAGATCCTGGCAGCAGCTATTTTTGGGAGCAGTCCTGTACCTCAAGGACACTGTTGCTGGCAAGCACCATTTTGGAGTCCTCCCCCTAGCCTGTTAGCAGAGGGGGCTTACCCACCCACCAGTGGGCCAGCACCAGCCTCAGGGCCCCCAGGCCCTGCAGCCAATCCCCTAGAGACCTGACCCTGCCAACCAATGGGACACCCCATTGGACAGCCCTGGGACACCCCAGGCCGGATGGCCAGCCATGCTGGGTCCAGCCCTGCCTGCCCACCAGCGGGCTGGCAGCCTCTGCACGGGGCAGGGCCTGGCAACCAAGTGGGCCAGGGGCCAGCCCTGCCTACCAGTGCACCCACAGTGGTCAGCCCTGCCACAACAGAAGGGCCTATACAGCTCACAGAGTGGACACTCTAGAGCATATAACTCTGGTGACCAGACAGGAGTGTGCTGCTGGGCCCCATAGCCTGTCTCCTACATAAGGCCACTTCTCCAATATCAAGAAACGTAACCAACTTCCCTAATATATAGAAATAAAAACAGAGAATTGGGCAAAATGAAGCAACAGAGGAATATGTTCCAAATAAAGGAACAAGATAAAACCCCAGAAGAAGAGCTAAGCAAAGTGGAGATAGTCTACCCTATAAAGAGTTCAAAGTAATGATCACATAGATACTCAATGAACTCGGGAAAGAATGGATGAACACAGTGAGAAGTTTAATGAAGAGTTAGAAAATATAAAGAAGAACCCGACAGAGTTGAAGAATAAATAAATGAACTAAAAAATACACTAGAAGGAATTAACAGTAGATTAGATGATACAGAGGAACGTATCAGTGAACTGGAAGACAGAGTAGTGGAAACTACCCAAGCTCAACAGAAAAAAGAAAAAAAGAATTTAAAAAAATGAGGATAGTTTAAGAGACCTCTGGGACAGCATCAAGGATACTAACATTCACATTATAGGGGTCCAAGAAGGAGAAGAGAGAAAGAAGGGGTCAGAGAACTTATTTAAATAGATAATAACTGAAAACCTCTAACCTGGAAGACCTGAATAGACGTTTTCCCAAGAAGACACACAGATGGCCAACAGACACATGAAAAGATGCTCAGCATCACTAATCACTAGGGAAATGCAAATCAAAGCCACAATGAGATATCACCTCACACCTGTCAGAATGGCTATTATCAACAACCAAAAAGTGTTGGCAAGGATGTGGTGAAAAGGGAACCCTTGTACACTGTTGGTGATAATGTAAATTTGTGCAGTCTCTATGGAAAACAGTATGGAGGTTCCTCAAAAATTAAAAGTACCATACGATTCAGCAATTTCACTTCTGGGTATTTTTACAAAGAAAACAAAAACACTAATTCAGAAAGATATATGCACCCCTATGTTCATTGCAGCATTGTTTGCAGTAGCCAAGATATGGAAGCAGCCTAAGTGTCCTTTAGTAGATGAATGGTTAAAGAAGATATAGTATATATACACTTGAATACTACTCAGCCATTATAAAGAATGAAATCCTGTCATTTGTCAACATGGATGGACCTTGAAAGTATTTTTTTTTACCATATAATACTAGTGTTTATTTTTATTTTATTTACAGTAAGTCCCCTGCATACAAACCTTCAAGTTGCAAATTTTCAAAGATGCAAACGTGCCTTTGCATGTCCAATCATGTAAGTTAGTTCACGTGTCTGGCGTACATTGTCACATGCATGCATCCTCTATAAGTGGTTGTGCTTTTGTGTACTGTATAGAGTACAGTAGTACAGTATTTTTATTTCAAGCCCAGGATGTCTGGAAGCAAGCATAAAAGCAGTGGTGATGTAGCTGCTACAGTACTACCCAGACATCACTGGATCATTTTTTCAAGAGGGTAGATAGAATTGAATCCAGCTAGGAGCCAGAACCTCTGCCATCAACATCAGGCGTGAGTGAAATTGCAGCTTGCCCTCTGTCTCCTATTGCTGACGATCCTTCAGCTCTACCATCTCCCATCTCCTCTCTGTCCTCCAGTCAGTAACTCTTCTTGCCTGTTCACTCGATGCCAGCCCCAGTATGCCAGATGTTGTACTGTACTACTGTACTTTTCAAGGTACTGTACTGTGAGATTAAAACTGTTTTCTTTATTTTTTCTGTTTGTTTTTTATGTATTGTTTGAGTGAAAAGTATTATAAACCTATTACAGTACAGTACTATATAGCCGATTGTGTTAGTTGGGTACCTAGGCTAACTTTGTTGAGCTTACGAATAAATTGGACTTACAAACGTGCTCTCAGAATGGAACTTGTGCATATGTAGGGGACTTATTTTATTTTATTTTTAATTAATTTTTTTATTGAAGTGTAGTTGATTTACAATGTTGTGTTCATTTCAGCTGTATAGCAAAGTGATTCAGTTATACATATATATACATCCTTTTTTATATTCTTTTCCATTATGGTTTATCTCAGGATATTGAATATAGTTCTCTGTGCTATACACTCGGACCTTGTTGTTTATCCATTCTATATGTAATAGTTTGCATCTGCTAACCCCAAACTCCCAGTCCACTCCCCATCCCCACCTACCCCTTGGCAACCACAAGTCTGTTCTCTGTGTCTATGAGTCTGTTTCTCTTTCACAGATAGGTTCATTTGTGTCATATTTTAGATTCCATATATAAATGATATCATATGGTATTTGTCCTTCTCTTTCTGATTTACTTAGTATGATAACCTCTAGTTCCACCCATGTTGCTGCAAATGGCATTATTTCATTCTTTTTATGGCTGAGTAGTATTCCATTGTATATATATACCACATCTTTATCCATGCGTTGGTCGATGGACATTTAGGTTGTTTCCATGTCTTGGCTACTGCGAATAGTGCTGCTGTGAACATAGGGGTGCACGTATCTTCTTGCATTATAGTTTTCTCTGGATATATGCCCAGGAGTGGGATTGCTGGATCATATGGTAATTCTACTTTTGGTTTTTTGAGGAACCTCCATACTGTTTTCCATAGTGGCTGCACCAACTTACATTCCCACCAACAGTGCAAGAGGGTTCCCTTTTCTCCACACCCTCTCCAACATTTGTTATTTGTAGACTTTTTAATGATGGCCATTCTGACCAGTGTGAGGTGATATCTCATTGTAGTTTTGATTTGCATTTCTCTAATAATTAGCAATATTGAACATCTTCTCATGTGCCTGTTGGCTATCTGTATGTCTTCTTTGGAGAAATGTCTATTTAGGTCTTCTGCCCATTTTTTCCACTGGGTTGTTTGTTTTTTTGTTGTTGAGTTGTATGAGCTGTTTGTATATTTTAGAAATTAAGCCCCTGTCATGGACCTTGAAAGTATTACACTGCATGAAATAAGTTAGACAGAGAAAGACAGATATCATATGATCTCACTCATATGTGGAATCTAAAAACCAAAACAAGTGAACAAATATTACAAAACAGAAACAGACTCATTGATACAGAGAACAAACGGGTGGTTGCCAGAGGGGAGGGGAGTGGGGGAGGAGTGAAATAGTTGAGGGAGATTGAGAGGTACAAAATTCCAGTTACAAAATAAATGAGTCACAGGGGTGAAATGTGCAGCATGGGGAATATAGTCAATAATATTGTAATAACTTTGTACGGTGACAGATGGTAACTAGACTTATCATGGTGATTGTTTTGTAATATACAGAAATATCAAATCACTCTGTTGTGTACCTGGAGCTAACACAGTGTTCAGGTAAATTTTACTTCAATTAAAAAAACCAGGTTTAGTGAAAAGGAAGGGAATGATAGATGGCATATTTGGAATAGTGGATACTCCTGGGTGGAGGGGAGAGGGACGTGATTGGGGACTTCAGATGCCTTAGTAGTCCCTGTTTCTTAAACTGACTGGCAGGTGCATAGTTTGTTTTAATATCCTTTATAACATATACGTTATTTTTATTTGAGAAGTAATTCACCATAAGTGCAAATTTTTTAAAAGAATCAGAAAAAAAGACTCAGAGGCGAGTATCCACAACACTTTGGAGGAGTTTTGCTATAGAGGGGAGGAGTGAAATGGGGTGATGGCTGGAGGAGGATGAGGGAATTTTTCGCATTTTATATGGGAAGAGCTAAGTTCAGAGAGGTGAAGTGTCTCACTCAGGCTCCTCACACAGCTGGCCTGGCTCAGCTGGGAATGGCACCCAGGTCCCTGTCCCCCAGCACAATGTCTTTCTTCCCCCACAGCTGCTGCCTCTTTCTCGTGGTCATCATCAGGGTCCTTGGATACTGGCCCTCGGATTGGTCCTCCTACTCCTATGGGAATTCCACGATTCAGAGCTTTGGAGCTGGAGGGACCAGTGCTACCTCTTGACACACTTGACCAAACCTCCCTGTCATTTGTCTCTTACTGTGATATGAAACCAGTTTCCAGACATGTGCAAGGTCGTGTATCTCTTTTTTATTACGTATGTTGAAGTTTGTTCAGGGTCCTCGTGACTAGTGAGTGGTGTGGTAAAAACACTGCAGCCGTTGGTGGTCAACCTGCGCTCAAATCCTGACTGCATTTGCTATCAGTTTGACCTTTGGCCAAGTTCTTTACCTTTTCCGAGCCTCATCTGCCAAAGGGGGCTAATGCCTGCATCCCAGGGTGGAACTGACGACCGAGGGAAAGAAGGTGGGTGCCCAGCACAGGGCCTGACACACAGTAGGTGCTCAGTGAAGGTAAGGCCCCTTCCCTACCCCATCCCCACTCCATTTCTTGCACAGGGCAAGCCTAGGTCTTCTCTGCCTCTCTCTGACCAAGAGCAAACCACCCAGCCACGTGCCTGCCCGTGGAGCACCTACCTGTGTTGTAAACCTAAGACCAAGTTTTTCTGAGTTTACAATAGGAGAAGGGTCTGAGCCGCTGTCCTGGAGAGTCTTACTGGCTCCTCCTGAGAGCCAGGATGTGGTCATGAGGCATTTTCACTGAGGCTGTCAAAAGATGGCCCGAAATGACCTCGCAGCTGTTCTGGAAGCTGGCGCTTGGTCCAGTGAGCTGGAGAATTTACTCTCAGCTGTTACCCCAACCCTCCTGGGGGGATGGAGCAAGCTCAGTTTTGGCTCAGACCATCCATCAAGAAAAAATAATATTATTCGCCTTTGTGTGCCCCATTTTCTTTTGGACAGAGTTGCATGGGGCCATCTCTAAGTCCCTTCCAGCAACAGAGACTCTAGACTTTTTTTTTTTTTTAACATCTTTATTGGGGTATAATTGCTTTACAGTGGTGTGTAGACTTTTTGTAAGATGTCATTTGAACCTACAAAGTTACATCATAGAGACACAGGGACCCTTTTTTACTTTGCTTAAGTTCCAGAGCATTTAGTTCTCCAGCACCTGCAGGAGTCAAATCTAGCAGAAGTCAAAGGAGAGAAAGTCTGGGGCCTTCTGAGCACTGGCAGACACAGAGCACAGATCACGGGCCAGCTGTGCCCTGTGAACAAAAATGGGCGTCAGGAGGCCCTGGTCAGTGCGTGCCGTCGGCCTCAAGATACTCAGAGTTTGACTCAGTAACTTCACTTCTGGGAAATTATTCTAAGGAAATGGTCAGAAATATGGATAACAGTATATACAGAAGAGTGTTATCACAGTACTGTTTAAAAATACTGAAAAACTTTATAAACAACCTAAATGTTCAGAAATAGAAGACTAGTTGAATAAATTTTATGTCCATATGATCACATACCAGGAAGCTATTAAAAATCATGTTACAGGAGATTTTGGAAATACTTACAATACATTAAGTGAAAAAGTAGTATATATAATTGTATCCATTGAATGCTATAAATTACAGATGGATAGATAGGTGTACACACAGGTACATGTCCAAATTACAGAAGGACATGTATCGTGTTAGCAGCAGTTGTCTCTGGGTAGTGGGGTTATGGGTAATTTTTATTTCTTTATGAGTTTTTATATGTAATATCTGAGATATGTCTTTTCCTCTTTAAACTTTTCTATAAGTCCAAGATTTTTAATATATATATATATTTTTTTTAATTAATTAATTTATTTATTTATGGGTGCTGGGTCTTCATTTCTGTGCGAGGGCTTTCTCCAGTTGTGGCAAGCGGGGGCCACTCTTCATCGTGGTGCGCGGGCCTCTCACTATCACGGCCTCTCTTGTTGCTGAGCACAGGCTCCAGACGCACAGGCTCAGTAGTCGTGGCTCACGGGCCTAGTTGCTCCGCGGCATGTGGGATCTTCCCAAACCAGGGCTCGAACCCGTGTCCCCTGCATTGGCAGGCAGACTCTCAACCACTGCGCCACCAGAAGAAAAAATATTTATTTTACATGCAGAAAAACACAAAATGTCATTAGGATTTTTATTTTTAATAGTGGTAAAATACACATAATATAAAATTTACCAACTTAACCATTTTTAAAATTTTTATTTTATACTGTAGGTTCTTATTATCTATTTTATACACATCAGTGTATATATGTCAATCCCAATCTCACAATTCATCACACCACCCCCTGCCCCCACTTTCCCCCTTTGGTGTCCATACATTTGTTCTCTACATCTGTGTCTCTATTTCTGCCTTGCAAACTGGTTCATCTGTACCATTTTTCTAGATTCCACATATATGGATTAATATACGATATTTGTTTTTCTCGTTCTGACTTACCTCACTCTGTATGACAGTCTCTAGGTCCATCCATGTCTTTACAAATGACCCAATTTCATTCCTTTTTATGGCTGAGTAATATTCCATTGTATATATGTACCACATCTTTTTCCATTTGTCGATGGGCATTTAGTTTGCTTCCATGACCTGGCTATTGGCTATTGTAAATAGTGCTGCAATGAACATTGGGGTGCATGTGTCTTTCTGAATTTTCTCTGGGTATATGCCCAGTAGTGGGATTGCTGGGTCATATGACCATCTTAACCATTTTTAAGTGTACAGTTCAGTAATGTTAAGTACATCCACACTGTTGTATAACGAAACTCCAGAACTCTTTCCATCTGGCAAAACTGAAACCCTACCCATTGAACAACAACTCTCCATACCCACCCCTGTAACACCATTCTACTCTCTGTCTCCATGTATGTGACCACTTCAGGTACCTCATGTCTTTGTCTTTTTGTGGCTGGCTTATTTCACTTAGCATGATGTCATTCAGGTTCATCCACGTAGTAGCAGGTGTCAGAATTTCCTTCCTTTTTAAGGCTGATTAATAGTCTGTTGTATGTATACACCACACTTTTTATACATTTTTCTGTCAGTGGACACTTGGGTTGCTTCCACCTTTCGGCTATTGTGAATATTGCTGCTATACATGGATGTACAAATATCTCTTCAAGATTCTACTTTCAGTTCTTTTGGATATATACTCAGAAGTGGAATTGCTGAGTCATATGGTAATTCTATTTTTAATTTTTTGAGGAACCGCTGTACTGGCACAAGGGTTCCAATATTGTTGGTTTCTTTTCCTTCTTTTTTTTTGATAGTAGCCAAAAAAAAGTCATTTTAAAAAGAAGACAGGCTAAGCTGAAATTCTGCCCATGCCCTCTGAGTACCAGATAATGACTCCTGGGCTAGGTGCAAAGAGCATACATAGAAGTTTATCACAGAGTCTCAGCCTCCCTGGAGCTTGTGGACCAGCCAGGAGACTTGTTCTGGCTGTGACTCATCACTGAGGACCTCACTGGAAGGACCATTCGCTAAACTCATTTCAAAGTGGGGGCATTCAGGAAAGCCTCGTGCCAGAGCTTGAGCTACAGGGGAGGTTTGTAACCTGCCCCATAGCCACGGGCTGTAAAGGGGTGCATTCAGGCCTGGCCTGGCAAGTGCAACAGGGTGAGCCATGCCACACTTATGGCTTCCTTGTTTCTGGCATCACTGCCATCCTGGCCTTCGGTCTTCCTGGCCTGGTCTCTGGGGCTGAAGCAGGAGGAGTGGGGCTGGGTTGCCCCCAATCAGAGCTGCTCCCAAAGGCAGTGTAGAGAAATGGAGGTCCCTGGGCAAACTGGGGCATAGACTGGGACCTGTTCTTGGGTGCTGAGGAGGGTCAAAATAAGTCATGAGTGGGCAGCAGAGCAGTAGGTGGGAAGCAGCCATGTCAGCCCTGGGCTTCTTCCCACAGACCTGTGAGATGGCCTCCGAGATGGTTGATGCCCAGTGATGCTTCACGTCACAGAACTTTCCGCATTTGCCTTGAAATTGCTGGAGGCAGGGGGTTGGCCTGGCTGACCTCTGGAGGGCCCAACCAGCCCAAGGATGTCACTTTACATCTCACTCTCATGCTGGTGCCTATCAAATATTTATGTGTACGGTACAGTTTATTATCCGTCTACTTTGGTTTCTGTCTCTGAGACCAGAGGGTCCCTGGCACTTCCTTTATTTGGGATTGTTAGCATCAGAGGCTCCTGTCCCTTTTCCTGGCCCCTGAACCTTCTGCTGGGGGTCTGAGGTGAGACAGAAGGCACAGGGAGGGACAGGCCGTTGTCACTGGCCCCCAGACTATCGTAGGGCAGCTCTTTCTCACGCTGGGGAAATTAGCATCCATTCTGGCTTGTGGAAACCCACAGTCACTCCTGATGACTCTTATCGGACAGAACTAACTCTCCTCAAGCAGAAGTAGGGAGCGTGACACATGGTCACTGGCTTGGGGGAGGCCTGCTGACCCCTTTCCCACAGGTCTGCTCTGTGTCCGAGTCTCCCAGAGGCAGCAGCTGCCCTTCGTGCAGGACCTGAGAGGCCAGCAAGGAGGTCACACAGGGCCGTGCACCCAGAAGGGCCCCACCCTCAGTTTAAGGCTCTGCTGTCACTGAAATTAATTTTTAATAAATTCAGCTGGTCCTGGTGGCACCTCTTCCACGGCAGCTCTGGAGGACTGCTCCCTAGGGTGGGAAGGACAAGACCACGCTACACCCACACAGCCTCTGCCACCTCTGTGAAGTCCCAGCATTTTCAATTAGCACAACACATAATTGTCACTATACCCTGCCTCATTTTAGACTTATTTGCCTACATGCAGAATTCTGAGAGCAGACTGTACCCTCCTAGGGCGAGGGCCAGGCCTCCAAGCAGCAGAGTGCCTGCCACTTGACAATTGCTCAGTAAATGCTAGTTGAAGTACTTCTGAAGACTTCAAGCCAAGTCAGCTTTTTAGTGGCAAAGGAGAACAAAACGGATGACTCCTGATTTTAAAGAGTTAGATTTTGTAAGCAAAGTACATGGGAAATAATATGATCTTGGTTTATGCAAAACCATAGCTGGTCCATGGCTGCATTTCCACATTGCTGCATCTCTAGAAAGGCACTGGTATTATCGAATACCTGCTGTCTCTGGGCACTGTGCTCGGTGCTCTAATCCAGCATCTCCTATTCAATCCTGCAACCTCTTGAGGTCTGCGAGGCCCAGAGAGCTGAGCAGCTTCCCCAGGGCCACACACTGACCAGAAGAAGAATGGGGATTTGAACGCAGGTCTGCTTGACTTCAACGGCCTCCTTTCCGGTGTTTTGATCCTGGGGAAGGGCCAGGGACGGTAATTGAGTGAAGGAGGAGGGGACGGCTTCCTATAAGGAGCAGTCAGTTTAGGACCAAACAGTTGAGGAATATCTGAATTAGGGCCTGTAAAATCTTGACTCATGTGTATTCCTGCAAAGTGTGATGTGCAAAGTGTGGAACTCCCCTTTCCTGCCTGCAGGAGGGAAGATATAATAACATTTACCTCATGGGGTTGCCCTGAAGATCACTTGAGACAATTAGTGATAACTGAGATGATTGTATCAAGGGCCCAGACTTTGGCGACTTGGATTGCCTTCCCAAAGTGGGGCCTTACAGTTTTCTGGAGACTGTTTCAGCTCCACTTCGGCATATTAACTTAGTCTTTTCCAAAAACGTTCACCTCTGGGCTTGGTTGCCTCCCCAACGTCCGTTTCCCCTTTCTTCCTTACTAATAGAACCCTGATTTTGTTTGGTGCAGTAGAACGACTGACGAGCCTAGGCCATGATCATAGCAACCCGGCGCTCTGCTTTCCCAGCCTGCGTTGCCGCTGAGGGAGACCACGTGACCAGCTCTGGCCAATGGGACTAAGGTGGGAGGAGCGCTCCCAGGACAGGTTGCCTGCTGCAGTTCCCTAGTCTTTTCTGCCTGGGTTGAAGAGGTTCCTGATAGTTGAAACCGCAGTAACTGTATTTCCACGGAAAAAGGCCAAGATAACCACAGAGATGCCAGCCCTGACGCCCTTGAGTGCCAGTCCCTGCCCACTTTCAGATATTTTATTTTGTGAGACAAAGAAGCCATTATTTGTTCAAGTGCCTGCAAGTCAGGTTTTCTGTTGCTCGTAACTACATTTATACTTGACTGACGTGTGGCGCTTCCTTCTGCTTTCACGTGGGAGGGCTGCCCTAAGGCTCTCGAGGAACGCCGGGTCCTGCAGTGTGTCTCTCCTCTCCTTATTCAGACTTTTGTGGGAGCTTTTTGTGCTCTTGGAGCCTTGGGGGCATCCTGGTCTTTCTCTGACCACCCAGTTTACCTCATTTTTCCCTCATCTTTTCTGACCTCAATTTTCCATTTCCTTTGGTCAATCCCCTCCCCCCTAAATCATCTTCCTATACTACATACTAATTCAGTGTCCACTTCCTACATCACGTGGCACATAAAGAACACACACACACACACACACACACCATACACCTCTCTCCTGGCCTTTTTGTCTTTTATTTTTGTCTTCTTGATAAATGGAGAGCCACAGATCTAAAATCCAGTGTCCTGATTATGCTTCTGCCCAATTCCATCTGCTCTTGCCAGATGGAGTGCTTTTAATCCACGTATAATTTTAGAGACAGGAGAGGTTACCACGGGGACCAGAGACATTCACTGGCGCACAGAGAGCCTGCCCTTTCTCCCCTCTGCCGCACCAAGTTATGCCCAGCTGGCCTGCCCCAGGGGATGTATCCAGGAGGGTATGAGAGCAGAGAGCCTTTCCAAGATTCTCAGTGGAGTGCTGACCTCGGAGGCCAGGACGCCCAGGCCACCCTGAGGGCTATTTGGGGATACCTCCCCAGGTCCCACCCCCTCCCGAGCAGGCCCAGAGCTGGCCAGAGTGGCTGATACTTAAGGGAATCAACTATTTTCTTCTGCCTAGGCTTACTGCCCTTCTGGCTGAGCAGGTCCTCACCCACTCCAGTCCTCAGCCCTCTCCAGTGCAGGCAAGTGAGGGTGGTAGCTTTGCCACTGAAAGGGGTGAGCTATAAGGAGCCCCTGGGGGGTGGCTCACTGCAGAGGAGGAGGGAACGGCCCCCTGTCTTGTGGGAAAACTTTCTCTACGGGAACTGCCACCCTACCTGGCTGATCTCGTGGGTTCTGTAACCTAGGTTGCAGGAAGCAGCTCCCGCTGTGTGGGCCTGCCCTGGGGACCAGAAGCTCTGGTTCCTCAGCCACACCGAGGTGCCTCCTGACGCTCCGCAGAAGGTCTGAAAGCTTTCCTGGCTTCCCCTATTCCTGCCTGCTGGCATGTCTCCCATCCTGGGGAGCCTTGCTGAGGTGGCTGGGGGATGGGTAATCAGGGCTTTCTCCTGTGTGTCAGGAGGCTACAGGCTCCCAGGCTCTCCCTTTGGGCACTCCTGGCTCAGGTGGGCTCAGTGTGTGGTCTGCAGGGCATGGCTGAAGGTCAGGAAAGGGGCGAAGGGAAGGGCACCCCACCTTTAAAGGTCCCACACCTGAGCGGGGTCTCAGACTCCACCGGGGGCGGGGTGGGGGGGCTCCTGCATGTTTTGGAAAGAGGCCTAGTTCTAGTGTCAGAGTCCTGAGTCGAGACCTGACCGTGTGACCTTGTTGCTTTACCTCTTGGAATCTCAGCTTCCTTCCTTGTGAAAGTGCTGCATGAACCACAGGGCCAGCAGAGGAGGACTTCTGTAGACAGTGGGTGCTTCTCTCGTCCACCTTCACACAGTGGGGACTCCCTCCTCTTCTGTTCCCTTGGTAGGCCCCGGAAATAGTTCCTTGTGGAAGCTTCCCAGCCCACATTAAATATTTTTTGCTGTAAACATTTGGAAAGAGTTTTTAAAAAGCTGCTTTATACATTATTTGACTATAACTAACCTACTGCACTTTGACTGGCTGATTCTTCTGTGATCGTGGTGTGCTTTGGAAATTCTTAGAAAGTGAGAAAAGCTACCAAGAGTTCTAAATGTAGTGCCATTGTCTTGAATTCTGAATGAGTTCATTTGCAAGCCAATTAGTAAACCGTTAGCAGTTTGGTGGGAGCATTTACACCATGGAAATTGCCGAACACTACAAATCAGTGTAGTGTTAATTCATGCTCCCACCCCTCAACTGATTTATCCCCGACCACTGGGAGACTGTTTGTTTTAAATCTTCCTGGGTGATTCAAATGGGTAGCCCCCTATCTGGAAGTTCAAGTCTGGGAGTCCACCGAGATGGGCAGTAACAGGGACTCTGGCTCAGGGGGGACCCAGACTCGCTTCAGTTTCATCCAGCAAGGATGAATCCCTGCAGGAAGGAGGGAGTGCTCCCTTAGGGAAGTGTTCCCCACCTCCAGCCTCAGGCCTTGTTCTTGGTGAGTCCTAATTTAGATCAAAGTCTCGTCAAAAAGGGTTTAATCGCTATGTTTTTATATTTGCACTGTAAGTAGTTGGTTTGTTTTTATTGTTTGCTGCTGCCATTTTATTCACTACCCTTCAGCCTATTTATTGTGTTTATTTTACTTCTCTTTTTATCTTTCACTGTTAACAGTGAGTAGAGGTGAGGAGAACTGGCCCAGCAGAGAGGAACTGAGGGCTGCAGGGAGCTCCTGAGGCTCTGCTGGGCCTTCCTGCTCCTGCAGCAGGTGGCCAGGGGGAAGTCCTTGATCTTGAACCCAGACGGTTAGGGTCTGCAGGTGGCCCCACTTTCAAAGTGAACTCCCCGTGATTCTGGCCTCTCCGGGCCGAGGAAGTCTGTGAGCCCAGGAGGCTTCCTCAAAGCGGCTTAGGACCTGCCCCACAGAGCCCACAGCCCTCAGAAGCAGTGGGAAATGGGGCAGGAGCCTGGGGCTATCAACAGGGTCCATCAGGCATGGCACGTTTGATGGTGGAGTAGAGCAGACCAAAGGAACAAACCAGATTCATGCGTGTCAACAGGGACAACTCTCGAGACGTGCTGTGGAGTAAAAAATGCAAGTTGCCCAACCACGGGTGGTACGTGCTGCCATCTATGTGAAAACACCCGCACAAACACAGTATTTTGTATAGGTTTGTGTATCAATAAAGGAATGGAAATGTCTATGTTTTTTAAAGTTCTGGAGCATACATATCAAATCCATAAACAGGAGTCACCCCTGGGGAGGTGGATACGGGGATAAAGATTGAAAGGGATGGACAAAGAAACTTTAGATTTATCAGTAAGGTTCTAATGTTTTAAAAGAAAAAACTCATTTATATATGTAATTGAACTTTTTTTTTTTTTAAAGTCTAAACTTCTCTGTGTAAAGGCAAAGCATGGGGTTTGGTGTTGGAGGGTGTGGACTGAAGCCCTGCTCCACCCCTTGTTACTCCGTGCCTCTAGGGCTGCCTCAGTTACCGCCTGGGTGAATATATATATGCTGGTTATAATTAGCGTTTGTTTTAAAAAAGCAGTCTAGAGTCTCTGTAAAGACAGGCTCAAAATACATCCAAGTTCTCTCCCCAAGGACAGAGAAAAGAGAGTGATCAGGAAGGAGTCACTTGAGTCTCCTAAGAGTAGGTCCTGTGAGACTAACATTACTTCTTTCCCTTCCCTTCTCCTCTCCTTTACTCCCAGGAGAAGGCAGCAAACATTTATGATGGCTTTACGGTGCCCCAGGCTCTGTAGTGGGTGTACTCAGAGCTCATTTTCCAGATGTGAACCCTGAAACAGGTTCGGCGATGTTGAGAAGCTCACCTCAGGGGGACATCGAAGATCTGGATGCAGATCTAGATTCACCCAAATCCTGAGCAGCTCACAGCAGAAGCAGCAGCAGCAACATCCACTGCTACCCTGGGATGTCATTTAATCGTCATAAAGAAAAGTTTTATTACTCACATTGTATAAGTGGAAAAAAATGAGATGCAGGAGACGTGGAGTAAGCCAGCACAAAGTCACAGCTCTGTCTCACACCAAAGTCCAAGCTCTTAACCAGGCTACTCTATGGCCTCCCTCCTCTTCCTACCATCTTCCCACGCCCAGGAGATTCTGGCCTCCCCGCCAGGGAGATTCTATCAGAATCTCTAAAAAGTGGAAAGGGATTGAGTTATTTGTAGTGAGGTGGATGGACCTAGAGTCTGTCATACAGAGTGAAGGAAGTCAGAAAGAGAAAAACAAATACTGTATGCTAACACATATATATGGAATCTAAAAAAAAAAAAAAAAAAAGGGTTCTGAAGAACCTAGGGGCTGGACAGGAATAAAGATGCAGACGTAGAGAGTGGACTTAAGGCCACGGGGAGGGGGAAGGGTAAGCTGGGACGAAGTGAGACAGTGGCATGCACTTATAAATACTACCAAATGTAAAATAGATAGCTAGTGGGAAGCAGCTGCATAGCTGCGGCTATGCCTAGCTGGGAGATCAGCTCGGTGCTTTGTGACCACCTACAGGAGTGGGATAGGGAGGATGGGAGGGAGACGCAAGAGGGAGGGGATATGGGGATATAAGTATACGTATAGCTGATTCACTTTGTTATACAGCAGAAACTAACACAACAATGTTAAGCAATTATACTCCAATAAAGATGTTTAAAAAAAAAAAACATGGAAAGGGAGAGGGCAGCCACATACAGCTCCTGGTGGCAGCCACCACTCTAGACTGGGTAAGTGGATCAGGTTGACTGGTTTATGGGGGTGGGTGCATGGAATCCCCTGGCCACCTGGATTGCAGCAAGATTTTTTTTTTAATTTATTTATTTTTGGTTGTGTTGAGTCTTCATTGCTGCACATGGGCTTTCTCTAGTTGTGGGGAGCGGGAGCTACTCTTAGTTGCAGTGTGCGGGCTTCTCATTGCGGTGGCTTCTCTTGTTGCAGAGCATGGGCTCTAGGCGTGCGGGCTCAGTAGTTGTGGCTCACAGGCTCTGGAGCGCAGGCCTAGTAGTTGTGGCACATGGGCTTAGTTGCTCCTCAGCACGTGGGATCTTCCTGGGCCAGGGATTGAACCCGTGTCCCCTGAATTGGCAGGCGGATTCTTAACCACTGCGCCACCAGGGAAGTCCTACAGCAAGACTTCTGATAGAGGAGATCTTCAGACATGAAAGGATATGAAGGAAACATGGGAGATGAAAACCGATACTGCTTGTATGGTGGGTTGAATTGTGTCTCCTAAAAAGATATGTCGGAGTCCTCACCCCTGGTACCTGTGAACATGACCTTATTTGGAACTCGGGTCTTTGCAGATGTAATCTAGTTAGATGAACTCATACTGGATCAGGGTGAGCCATAAATCCAATGACTGATGTCCTTATAAGAGGGAAATTTGGACATAGAGACACAAAGAAGACACACATAGAGGGAAGAATGCCATGTGAAGATGCAGGCAGACATGGAGTGATGCAGCTACAGTGAAGGAACATCAAGGATTGCCAGCAACCAACAAAAGTTAGGAAGAGGCAAGGAAGTATTTTTCCCTAGAGTCTTTGGAGGGGACATGGCCCTGCTGACACCTTGATGTAAGACTTCTAGCCTCTAGAGCTGTGAGAGAATGAATTTCTGTTGTCTAAGCCGCCCAGTCTGTGGTAATGTGTTCTGGCAGCCCTAGCAAACTCAAACAACGTGATTGCTCCATAGCTGATGGGGCAACATATCAGCTATGTTGCCCATATCGTGCGGACTTGGGAAGTGGGACAAAGGGCTTTTTCCTTGACCCTAATTTATTTTATTGTCCTCTTGGATGAAAATAAAGAAAATATCTGCCAATCAAATAGGTGGTTTATGCAAAACCTGGAGAGATGGTTCGTACTGAAGACAGGATTTAAATTCATAAACACCTCAAGGAACTGCAGTAATGGACCAAATTTTATAAGTTGAAATTTAACAAGGACAAAGTCCTTTATTTAGGTTCAAAGAACCAACTGTGAGAATGCAAAATGAGGAACCCCTGGCTTAATGCCAGCTCATATAATACAAGGTGTTGGCCGCAACTGAATATGACAGCAATGCATAGCATAGCATAGCAGTTACTAAAAAAGCTAGTACATCTTTAGGGTGCTCTACTGCCAAGGAGAAATAAGATGAGCATCCTGTGGGCCTCTGGACAGGTCAGGCCACATCTAGCACTTCATTCAGCTCTGGGTACCATGTTTCAGTATTTTGACACTACTCAGCGCCCAGGGAAAGAGAGCCAGGAAACTGAGGGGTTCAGAAACTGTCATGCAAGGATAACCAGGGGGTCTAGGCTTGTTTTCCCTGGAGATAAGAAGATGTGGGAACAGGGGACATGTCTTTAAACACTAACAGTTCTCGTGAAGCAGAAGAAATGGGCCGACTGGGTAGTGTTCTAGGAGAAGGCTCCTAGCCAGTGGCTTATACACTGATGATGAGCAGCCATCTCAGTTTTGGGGCACAACTGTTGATTTTGCAGCATTTATCCTCTCTTTTTCCAATAACAGCACCCAGATTTCCTTTGTGAAACCACTCCACCCCCACTTTCTCCATGGTTCCCTGGTGGGCATATGACTCAGGCTTAGCCAGTCAGAGGGCTCAATCCCTTTGGCCATAGCAGTCTGCTCAGGGATGGGCACGTGACCCGAGGCACATCACTGAGTGTCTATCCCAGGCATATTGTTGCAAATACCGGGCAAAGACTGTCTCCTTCCATTAGGATAATGAAGCTGGTCGGATAGAAACCTGGAGGTGCTGGAGGCCAGCTTGCCAAGATGGGAAAGGAGCCTGCTTGAGAATGAAGTCAACACAGGAAAAAAAGACAAGAAATGGAGACAGAAAGACTTCTGCTAGCACCATGTGACCGCCTGGATCCAGCCATGACTGAAGCTTGCTTGTGACGTGACACAGTACAATCCCCTTTATGCTTTCATCCGTTTGAGTTGAGGCTCGCTCATCTGCAATCAAGTGTCCTAACATATCACAAGACAGCTGCAAGAATAGCAAGCTGTCTGATGACATCGTACAGAAGGAATTATAATGGGCGACGTTTAATCAGCACCTTCTATATGTAGAAATTGTGGTAGATTTTTATTTAAAGTTTAACTTTTAACAGAGTTATACGTGCACATAGTCCTACAAGTTAAATAGTTCTGTAAGACTTGTGAAAACAACTGTCTCTTGCGACTCAGACCCCATTTCCAACTCTTCAGAGGCAATCGCTTTCAACTTTTCAGCTAATTCTTTATCTGTTGACTTTTCACTGTGGAAGATGAGGATTTAGCTTAGTTTCGTTCTCCCTGTCCCCACCTCACAGCACGCTTCCCATCCCCCATTCCTCTCCATTTAGTTCTGTTGTAATTTGTAGGTCAGTATTCACTGTTTATACTTTTGACTTTGTAAACTCTATTCACAGCTTATTAGTATACTGTGATTACTTTTTCTTGCACAACATTTTGTTTTTGCTAGAGTTAACAATTGTCTTACATTTTTCGTTTGCTTAGTCGTCTGTATACTTGTTACTAATTCAACCCCAAACTCTCTCCCATGTGTGCAAATCTCTAGTCAATATGTTCAAAACATTAGGTGGTCTGTCGGTGGCATCTTCCTTAGCAGACCTTCTGATGGGCCCCCGTGTGGACCAGTCGCCCTCTAGGCTTTGGCCACAGCTGTTATCCTGGGACCTCCCCTCATCACCAGCTAGAGAGTCCCTTTGCTCCTTGTTTTATTCTTCTTCTTTCTGGGTTTACTATCTCTTGTTCAGAGCACATCCTCGAGTACTTTCCTGAGAAATGGGGTTCATGGAGTTAAAGGTTTGAGATCTTCTCTGAAAGTGTTTTCACACTCACAATTTTTTTTTTTTCGGTACGCGGGCCTCTCACTGTTGTGGCCTCTCCCGTTGCGGAGCACAGGCTCCGGACGCGCAGGCTCAGCGGCCGTGGCTCACGGGCCCAGCCGCTCCGCGGCATGTGGGATCTTCCCGGACCGGGGCACAAACCCGTGTCCCCTGCATCGGCAGGCAGACTCTCAACCACTGCGCCACCAGGGAAGCCCCACACTCACATTTAATTGCTGTAGGTTGGATATCATTTTCCCTCAGAATTTTGAAGATCTTGTTCCCTTGTGTTCTGGCTTTCCAGAGTAGCTATTGAGAAGGTGATGCCATTCTGATTCTGGATCCTTTGTATGAAACCTGTCGTTTTGTTTTGGTTTGGTTTTGCTTCTTCAACGCTTGTAGGATCTTCTCATTATCCCCTGTGAGCTGCCCCAGCAGATCTAAAGATAAATAAGTCAGTCCCCAAGGGGCTCCAAGGCCAATGGAGAACACAGGTGGTTACTGTGTAACAACTTACTCCCAAAGTTAGAGGCTTCAAACTATAAACATTTGTTATCTCATGGTTTCTGTGGATCAGGAATCTGACGTAGCTTAGCCAGGTTCCTCTAACTCAGCGTCTCCATTCCAAAACCAATCAAGTGACAACTAGGGCAGCCGTCATCTCAAAGGCCTGACTGAGGGGAATCTGCTTCCAGCCCACTCCTGTGGCAGTAGACCCCCCTCAAATCCTTACTGACAGTTAACCAGAGACATCTGTTCCTTGTCGCATGGGCCTCCCCATAGGACCGTTCCAAAATGGCAGTGTGTTTCCTCCAAAGTGAGGGCTCGGACATGGAGAGCCCAAGTCAGAAGCCACAGACGTTCCTTTTGTAACCAATCTCAGAAGTTACATCCTTTAACTTTTGCCACATTCTTGTCATTAGAAGGGAGTCAATGAGCCTAGTCCGCACTCAAGGGGAGAGTGTTGCATACGGAAGAATACCAAGAGGCAGGGGTCATTGAGAGCCATCCTACTAGCGGCCACCTACCACAACAGGCAAATGGGTGATTAGAGCACAGGGGGTAAGCGCCTAGAGAAGTGAGTGCAGGTTCTGCCTGAGGAGATCAAGGAGGGCTTTCCAGAGGAAGAAGCTTTGGGTTGAAATGTGAAAGATGAGTAGGAGATATCCCAGGTAGACCAGGGGGTAGAAGAGCATCGCAGGCAAAGTAAAAATGTGCAGAAGCCAGAGCTGCGAAAAGGCTCGGTGGGTTCTCGAAGCAACACGGCGGAGCGTGGAGCAGAGGGCTGAGATGCGAGGCCCTCCCAAGGAGTTGGTGCCTTATCTTGGAGGCGCCAGGGAGCCATGACTAGCTTTCAGGGGCATGAGATGACCAGGTTTGTGTTTCAGGACACTCTCTAGGTGCTGGGTAAGTGGGAGGGCTGGAGGAGCAGAGGCGGGAGGCTGGGCACAGTGAGGAAGCTGCGGCAGGTGTCCAGGTGAAAGTGGGGACGCTGATCTAGGGCGAGGTAAACGTGACCAATGGGGCCTCTACAGTGTCAGTGACAAGGGATCCAGCCTGTCTGTGAGCCAGGTGAATGGAGGAGGTGGAGAAAGGAGGAAAGGGTGAGAATGGAGGGAGGTGTTGCCCAGCCCTGAGCCGGTTGACTGGTAGGCAAACAGTGAGCAGGCAGGGTCTTGCTCCTGCGTTATGGGAAAGTTCGCAGGGTTGGGTGGTGACCTTGGGAGGCTGGGAAGAAAGGTCAGGGTGGAGACGTCAGTGCCATTTTGGGTCCCCGGTTTGGTACCAGGAGGCCCGTCTCTAAGTCCTGTCGATGGCTCTCCCTCCGTACCTTTTAGATGGCTGCCCACCTGTGGCTTAGAACTCCAGCCCACCCCAGCAGCCTTCAGAGCTAGGCCTACCTTTGCCCCTCCGAAGTTCATGGAAGACCTTGAGCCTTTGAACTAACAGCCTTATCGCCTCCTCTTCCTCTATGTGACTGTGGGCAAGTGAGTCACTTTTCAGTCTTCTGTCTATAAAATGAGGGGCTGGGACCAGCTGCTCCCCATCATTCCTGCCCACGCTGACTTGCTGGGAGCCCATCTCTCACCCGTCTCTCTGGGGTCCATGGGCTCCAGGCTGTTTCTGTAGCATGCGTTCCAGCCACCCTGATGGCTACCTGCTTTCCTCCTTCCTTCTGCTCAGGCCTGCCCTGCGGAGCCCGGAGGGGCTGCAGTGAGCTCAGCTCCTTTTCCTTCTGCACACAGTTTTTGAGGTTTGGTCTTGTTTCCAGTGGAGCACTTCGGTACTGGGACCAGGATATCCTGGCCTGGGATCTGCCCAGCATACTACGAACCATCAGGCAGGCAGTCTTGCAGTCCACCCCCTTGCTCCAGACAGAGCTACTTTATTTATCAGAGATAATCTTTAAATAGGTACAGAAGAAAAATTCACACCTTCATGGTAACACGTTCATAGTTTACAGATCCTCAGTGGTGAGGTTCTCTGGTGGATGTAGCCTAAATCCTTCAGGGAACCATAAAAGAGAACAAAGCTGCCCTCTAAGGGCTCCTGGATAGAAGACTCAGACTGGGGCCGGCCCCACTCAGCTTTCCCTCTCCAGAGGGAGGCCTTCCCAGCAGGCCTCCAGGTGGGAAGGGGACCCTTCTTTGCCCTCCTGCGCTCTCTGACTGGGCCCAGCACACACCTGCCTTGGCCCAGAGCTGCAGTTGCCTTTGGCACCCAGAGGGTCTGAGGATATTATGTAACTGATCTTGGCCAGACATTCTGGTTCGGCAGGTACAGCCTGCAAAGTTAAAAATTGTTCTAAAAATGCAATGCAGCTGCCTAAACACACAGCCCTGGAGGAGGAGGCTGGCAGGCAGAGGCCACAGTCAGCAAAAGGAAGTGTCTTCCACGGGGACTTTGGGTCCAGTGCTCTGACACCAAGGGAAACATCAAATTCGGAGACGAGTGGTACATGCCTGCTCCCCAGAGATAGGTTTTGTGGCTTAACACCCTCTGAGCTTTCTTTCTTTCTTTCTTTTTTTTTCTGGCTGCGCTATGCATCCTACGGGATCTTAGTTCCCCAGCCAGGGATCGAACCCATGCCCCCTGCAGTGGAAGTGGGGAGCCTTCACCACTGGACCGCCAGCGAAGTCCCTGAGCTGTTTTCTTTAGAACCTACTGTGTCTCCCTGTGAGAAAGCTGCTCTGGCCCCGCCTCCTCCATAATCCCATCCAGTCTCTACCTGTGTCTGTTTTGGGGTCTTGCTTTTTGTTCTTTGATGTCTTGTTCCCTTTCCATACTTTTAGGCACCTCTGACCTTCCTCTACTTCTTCTTTTCTGGTCCCTTCTCTTCTTTCTTTTCCTTTTTCCCCTTCCTTGCTTCCACTCCCCTCAACCCACTAAGTAATGGGGATGGGAATTCCTTTTTCCCCCTCCTTAAACTCTGCCTGCCTTCCTAAGCCCCTGGGACTTGTCCTGGTAGAGGGAGGCAGACTCTGCTCCCTCCAGCTGTGATCTTGGGGAAGTCCCTTCTCCTCTCTTGGCCTCTGTGAAACGGGGACGATAATAACCACTTTATTTGCTGCTTCACAAAATGTTTGTGAAAATCACAAGAGGCGACACTGACTTCTGTACACATATACAAGGGCTTAAAAATTTTTTTCCTTCAGTTCATTAATTTGTTACATATTTGTTAAGCACCTATGATTTGCCAGGCCTTATGGTAGGTTCTGGAATATAAGGAAAGATACTGATGGAGTAGGCCCTGAACCTGCTCATTAGAATCACATGCAGGGCTTCAGAAAAGACAAACTCCCAACCTCCACCCAGACCTACATGTCAGGGTCTGCAAAGATGGGGCCTAAGGAGGCAGGGGTAGAGTCTGTGTTTTTACAGCTTCTCAGGTAGGCCCCACCCTCAGGCTTGGAAACCAGCGTGCTGATGAGGGAAGGAGCTGAGGGTGGGCTGGGAGGAGGGAGGGTAAAGCCAAAAACTGGGAAGACATAGACAGGCAAAGGTGAGGATGGCAGAAGAAGATGGTGGAAGAAGCTGGTGACAGAGAACCAAGACGGCATTTTTCTCTTGCCTCTTGACTAGGTCTGTCCAGGTATATCTGTTGCCAGACTGGCCAGCGATTAAAGGCCTGTGATGGAGTCCTTTAAAAAGTAACGAAGGACTTCCCTGGTGGTTCCGTGGTTAAGAATCCACCTGCCAAGGCAGGGGACATTGGTTCGAGCCCTGGTCTAAGAAGATCCCACATGCCGCGGAGCAACTTAGCCCATGAGCCACAACTACTGAGCCTGCATGCCACAACTACTGAGCCCGTGTGCCACAACTACTGAAGCCCACGCGCCCTAGAGCCTGTGCTCTGCAACAAGAGAAGCCACCTCAATGAGAAGCCCACGCACTGCAACGAAGAGTAGCTCCCTCTCGCCGCAACTAGAGAAAACCCATGAGCAGCGATGAAGACCCAATGCAGCCAAAAATAAACAAATAAATAAATAATTTTTTTAAAAAAGTAATGAAAAGAATCACAAAGGAAATGTAGTAGTTCTAATCATTTCTTCATGATTGGTGGCTTTCTCCCCTCAGCTAGGATATTTTATAGGATATTTTCCACAGATCTGCCTTCCCCTATTTGTTTTGTCTAAAGGACCATTCGAAAAGTAGGCCTACGTTTTCTACTTTTTCTTGGTATACTTATAAATAAAAAATAAGGTTTGTTTCTTAAATATTCGTGATATTTATTCTGATGTTTATGAAGCAATTACTAAGTTTTGTTGCCTAGAAATTTAAACTTATGCCCATTAAGAAATGAAGGAACAGTTAAAATAAAAATCTAATGCTTCCAACCATGATGATTTCATATACATTTTTTTTTTAACTTTAAAAGGGTCCTTTAAGAAGGAACATAATCTGATGTTCAGTAATTCATTCTACTACAGTATCTTTTTTTTTTTTTTTTTTTTGCGGTACGCGGGCCTCTCACTGCTGTGGCCTCTCCCATTGCGGAGCACAGGCTCTGGACGCGCAGGCTCAGCGGCCATGGCTCATGGGCCCAGCCGCTCCGCGGCATGTGGGATCTTCCCGGACCGGGGCACGAACCTGTGTCCCATGCATCGGCAGGCGGACTCTCAACCACTGCGCCACCAGGGAAGCCCCTTAAGTGTAATTTTGAAAGGAAAAAGAATAGATGACAAACTGGAGAAGAATCTTGCAGCAAATAAGACAAAAAATTAGGTTCATAAATAACTAATCAATACTGATAATAAGCAAGGAATATGAACTAAATTTCTTTCAAGAGGAAATTAAACAGTAAATAAACACCATGCTGTACCAGATTTGGTTAACCATATTCAGTCATATTAACACCAACACTAAAGCTCTCTGCAGAGTTGGTGAAGACCCGCTCACACACTGCTAGAAAAGTGAAGATTGTTACGCTGGGGAACAACAGAGCCATAAAGGATTAAAAAGGTATAAACAAGGGAGGGATAAATTGGGAGATTGGGTTTGCCATATAGGTAACTAATAAGGGTTTGCCAAATAGGTAACTAATAAGAACCTACTGTATAGCACAGGGAATTCTACTCAGTACTCTGTAATGGCCTATATAGGAAAAGAATCTAGAAAAGAGTGGATATATGTATATGTATAACAGAGTCACTTTGCTGTACACCTGTACAGAGTCACTTTACAACACAACATTGTAAATCAACTATACTCCAATAAAAATTTAAAACAAAACAAAACAGGAAGGCTATAAACAAACATGTATTTATCTTTAGCTGCAAAAAGAAGCAAACTAAATATTCAGCAATAAGAAAATGAATAAATAAATAATGGTTCATCAACTTGATGGACAATCAGCCTGCCATGAAAAATTCTATGTGTGAAGACTATAGCGTTATGAAAGAGCATTTATGATGAAATGTTAAGTGATGTGAAAAATATAAAACAGATTACAAGTGCAGTGATATCAAATATGTATGTATTTGGACAAACAGGGAAGACTAGACAGAAAGAACATCATTGGGTTAGAACGCTGAGATCCTATAAGGTGATTTATTTTTCCTTTAACATCTTTGTATTGTTTTTACAATAATTCTTTTTAAAGAGAGGTCAGGATATGGGTTAAAATGTGGAATGATGTGGGAAATATGCTCCCATGCTATCTCCTCCTCTCTGGAAGTCTTGCCCAGGTCCCCCGTCCTGCCAGCCCTTGCTGTCCACACCCTGGGAGAGTCCTGAAGGGAGCCAGCTAGGTAAACTCCATGTCAGCCACGAGCAGGCCCTGGCGCCCGGGCGCTCCCCTTTGCTGAGCCCGCCTCCCTGCCAAGCTCTTTACAAGCTTTATCTCAATTTAATCCTCACAACTGCTTGGTGAGGTAGGTGCTGCTATCTCCATTTTCTAGATTTAAAAACGGTCTCATAGAGAGTTTGATAACTTGCCCAAGGTCACAGGGTATGGAGCAGAGCCAAAGTCACGCTGCTGCTGCTAGCTTCTGTGCGCTCCACTGTGCTGGCTTCTCTGGGCAGCCCTGCCCCGTGGCTTGCTGTGCAGTGGAGTGAGCTCCTTAACCTCTCTGATCTCCTAGTCATTTGTAGGTAACAAGGAGAGGCGCCCTGGGGAGGAACCCACCTCCCTGGTTCTGGGCTCAGAGCTCCACATGCATGTGAACAGAGCAGAGGATGGTGGGACCATCAGCTCCACTGACTCGCCTGTGCATTCATTCATTCATTCATTCATTCCATGCATGTCTACCAAGCACTCTCCTTGAGCTAGGCACTGTGCTACCTCTGGGATAGCATAGTAAGGCTCGGTCCCCATCTAACAAAGCGGGGAGGACACATTAACAGAGAGGCATAATGAAATACTCTCTCCATTCAAGTATCCCCTCCTCAGAGAAGATGCGCCGCACCATGAGATTAATAGCATCTCTTCACGACCATTCACTCTCCCGTCATTCTGGTGTTTCTTCATATTAGTGAAATTCTTTTAGTGTTTATAACTTCCATGAGGTCAGGAACCTCTCTTGTTTACTTCTGTTATTTCCCAGGGCTTAGCCCAGAGTAAATCCTCATGCATGTTCACTGTTTACTGAATTATCTTAATGAATGAAAGTGTGGCCAGCACTGTGGTCGACATTTGTAGAACCGAGCAGAGCCGGGGGAGGGGGGAATGATTTCAGGAGGAGGATAAGGTGGTGGAGAAATTGTGTTGTGGGACAGTTTGGAAAAGGGCGGGAATGCACTTCTTTGGCAAGAGGTCACCAACACACTCAAGACCTTTTAAACCCAGAAGAGAGGTGTCTGGGGCTATGGAATGACAATCAGAGGGTCTGAGCTAGAGGGGCCCCAGAGCTCATCTGAGCAAATACTTAACATCTCCAGCTTCTGTGCTTTGTGGAGAAAAAGAAAAAGACTCATGGCTTTAGATGTCAGCTGTTTTAAAGAGACATGCTTTAAAAGATTACATTCCCTTCAGACTAGCAGTATATTTCCTATAATTTGGCCTAATCAAATAATGACAAGATGAAGGCAAAGATGAGTACAAGAATGGTCATCCCCGCATTGTTGATAATGACAAAAAGCTGGAAAAGCATTGTCCAACCACAGGGTAATGGTTAAATAATGATAGAGTCATGCAATGGAATAGTACGTACGCATTGAAACATGTGTGTAGCCCTGCATATGTATAGCGCCAAAAGTGTACTCAAGAAGTGTATGTCATGAAGAACAGTGTTCCCAAACAGTATGTTTGATATTATTTTATTTTGACAATTTTATATTTATGTATGAGACAAAAATATATTGCTTATCTCTGGTTGGTGGGCCTACAAGTGACTTCTGTACTTTTTTGCTTATTTTTTTCTTAGAATTTCTGCAATAAATATAAATACTTGGACAATGAAAATGAAAAGAAAAGAAAGCTAAATACACTCTAGGCTGTACTCTGGAGGTAGGGTTTAGGCGATATGACCTGACAGGTGTGAGCTGAATAAAGGGAAAAGCATATGCGATCTCAGGGAGCAATATCCTCAGGGGAGGAACTTCAGTTCTCGTCCATCCGCAGAGGAAACCAAATCCTCCCTGAACGTGGATGGTATTGAAACCCAATCAACTAACTCTAATAGGCTTAGTGTTCATTCAGTACACTGAAGGCTTAGACTGCCAGGTGCAGGGATCATGGGGCTAGGATGCAAAATTGATTTCAGGGCCACAGTGTGAGGTAGAGGTCAACGGCTCCATCCCAGGACCCCAAGCAAGTGCCAGCTCCCTTCTAGGCACTGGGGTGTCTGATCCTCACACACACAGAGGGGTGGCAGAGCCTCCTCCCTGGGGACCCCTTTCCTGTCAATCCCACTCAGGGTGTTCTTCCATACACCTAATTAAGCTTTCTGCCACTATTATTACAAATATAATATTTTCATTGTTTTCTGCTCATTGTAGAATCCTTGAAAGATATAACCATACATATGCTTGGAATATATCTGAATTATAAGGAAGAAAGTTATCACCGATAAACCCGTGCCCTGGAATATAACCACTAATTTTTTTAGTAGACTTCCTTCCCCACTTCAGTGCATAGACATAGGCATAAATGGCATCACCCCGTGGGGTCCTGATCTCTTCATTTACCATCAAGCATGCAGTCTCCCCAGGTCCCTGGGAAAGCACCTCGCAGCCTCACCCTGGGGCTCAGCTCCTCAGGCAGGGCTTGGCTGGTGCTGGTGGACTTCTGACTGGAGCACCTGTAGAGACTCAGGTGCCTCTTCCCCTCGGTGTGTGCTGTCCTGAAACCCCACAAGGAAGCAGATTTCCTTGGCTGTGGACTAAACTCATGGGGAAGGGCACTTGGAGGCAAAGGACATCAAGTGGGAATTAAGACTATGAAAGCCCCTATTACAGTATGTTTTTGTTTATTAACAAAATCAAGACAGCACCCTGCACAAAGGAACACCAATAACATTGCCATATCCTTTGTTTCACATGACAGGCACCACGCCATTTCCATCGTCTGGCTCTGGCTCTACACAAACTTCCCAGGGTCTCCCTCACAGGCCCAACGAGACCACTCCAGTTTTGCTTGGTTTTGCTGCTGGGTAATTCACACAGAGAAAGCTAGAGGTTCTGACTGGTTTCCAGAGCTTGACCGTTGCTGAGTCTCTGACTTGGGAGCAGGCTGTTCCCACCTCCTGACTTGGATGTTGGCCATTTGTGTGGCTCAGTCAGCCTGTGGGACCCTGGAGAGTCCCCATCTCTTTCCTCCCCATCCGGTCTTCTTGCGATAACCCATTGCTGCCAGGGTCCCCAGATGGGCCCCACCAGCCTAGTCTACACAGGCCCAGGAACCCACCCCCTTATCCCACTGAGCTGGCCCGAGGCCAGGGTCCACCTTCCTCAGCTTCCCACATTTCTCCCCAGGCTCTGTTATGCAAGGATGAAATCTCTCCTCCAGCCTCTGGTTTACCAGAAAGAAATGGGATGAATTAAATGATGACCTGGAAGTTCCTGAGGCAGCTGAGATGTGGTGGAAAGAGTACACATTGTGCAGCTGGGAGATGTGGATTCAGATTCTACCTCTGCCACTTCCTAGCTGAGTGATAGGTTTCAAAACCTCTCTGTGGGAGGCAGAATAATGGTCCCCAAGGATGCCCGTGCCATGATCTTCAGAACTGTGAAGGTCGTACATTACATGGCCATGGCAAAGGTGACTTTGCAGATGTGATGAAGTTTCCAGACCTAGAGATGGGGAGATTGTGTGATGAGGTTTCCAGACGTAGAGATGGGGAGATTGTCCTGGATTATCCCTGTGGGCCCTGTCTAGTCACATGGGCCCTCAACAGCAGAGAGCCTTCTCTGGCTCAAGGCGGAAGAGAGATTAGTCACAAGAGGAGCTCTAAGAGACTCAAAACATGAAAGGAACTCAACCACCACTGGCTTTGAAGATGGCGGAAGGGAGCTGCAAGCTGAGGAGTGCAGGCAGTCTCTAGAAGCTGAGAAGGGCTCCCCGCTGACAGCCAACTGGTACCTCATCCTACACTGCATGGAATTCAATTCTGCCAACAACCTGCATGAGCTTGGACGCAGATTCATCTTCAGACCTCCAGAAAGGAACACAGCCCTGCCGACACCTTGATTTCGATGTCGCGAAACCCAAAGCAGAGGACCAGCTGAGCCGTGCTGTGCCCGCACTGCTGACCTACAGAATGGTGAGATGATGCGTTTGTGTGTTATTAAGCTGCTCGGTTTGTGTTGATTTCTCACAGCAAGAACAGAAGATGGATATTCTCTTTGAGCCTTGATTTTCTCAACTGTAAAGTGGAGACAATGCTTATGGTAGGCATCTTGCCGACTTGCTGTAGCAACTGAATGAAATCAGAAGTACGTAGGCGCTGTGTAAACTGGAGAGTACTCTACCACAGAAGGCTGGAAGTTATTCTGTCACTGAGTATTCCGCCCTTTAGGAGCCACAAGCTAATGCCTCAGCCCGGAGAGGCAAAGAGAGGAAAACTCAGCCCACCACTTGGTATCGACCCGAATTCCAGGTACGTCCAAGAATAGTGGTGAGGGGCTTTGATTCCTGGAGGCTAGGCCAAGGTGGGCCCCCTCCTCTGTGACTGTGGAAGGGAAGGGCCCAGGTCAGAGGCAATGAGGAGCCATTCCTGGCTGCCCTTCAATCCGTCTGGCAAAGCCACGCTGCTGATAGGCACACCGGAGGTGAGGTGAGGCGAGGCAGGTAAGGTGAGGAGACGGAACGTCACGAAGGGTACTTCTCCCAGCCCTTCCCTTCTCTTCCTGCTTCAGTTCAGCAAGTCAGGCCCTACTGTGCCCGAGGAGGCAGACGCAGAGATTCCAGGGAAATGGGAGCCCCTCCTGCCGCCCAGGGCACCGTGCTTCTGGCTCCAGTCCTGCTCTCTCTGCAGTCAGGGGCCCGCTCGCATCCCCCAGGCATCTGAGAGGTGTCCGCTGCCCCTGGCATCCCCCCTTCGCAGCCTGGTCCTGGTTGAAGCTGGGGGTGTGGGTGGGGCATGGCGTGACCCCTGAGCTGCTTGGAGCCTGCAGGGGGCAGTCCCCAAGCTGCGAGCACAGAGAGGAGTGTTGGCGACTTTGTCACTGAGCCTCCTGAGGAGGAGAGAATAGCCTCAAATGTGGGAACTGTATTCTTCCAAGGCAGGTGGGGGATGATGAACCCTCTTCCCAGATCCTGTGGGAAGATAAGGCCACAGTGGTTGAGAGACAAAGTTGTCAAGGATTCCACTGCCTGTTCCCACTACCCCCCAATGGACAATTCCACCCCCAGGGAGGCACCTCATCAACCCCCCTCCCCAATACACATAGAGCAGCCAAGTTAGAAGGGCCCTTTGAGGCTTTCTGGCCCAAACTCCTTGTCATACGCTTAGGAAACTGAGACCCAGAGAGAGGGATCCTTCCATTACACAGGCCATTGCTATGAAGTCAGTGATGAGGCCTCAGACCTTATCCCTCTCCAAAGTTCACACACTATGCCTTCAATGAGCTGTGCCAAAAAGCAAGGTCAAGTCTCAAATGCCCCCCACGTCCACCCACTGCCAACCTTATCACCTTATATTAACTTGCAGCTTTTATATTCTAGACAGAGATCAGGCCATCCTGTTTACTCTTAGCCGGAAGGGCTTATCGCAGTGGTTACCACATTTTCCCAAGATTAAATAAAAACAGTCACACTTCCAGATATTCACTCATTTATTTATTATTTATACCACACCTACTTCTAAAACATATTTGAGATGGCTCACAATAGAAGCCACACATACTACAGAACTATTCAAAAGTGAATAAATGTTCAGACAGTCAAACCTTTCAAGATTTTCAGACTGTGAGACTGATTTTGTTTTTTAAGAACAAGAGGTATTTGACCTCAGGTACTTGAGAGTCAGGTCCTGAGTGTGACTATTTAAAGGTGTCTGGTTAATTTGAGTATTTAATTTGAGTAGTTAATTGGAGCATCTGATAGAGGGTAGGGACCAGGGGTGGGAAAGGACAGGTATCAGCAGGCCAAGAGTGAGCGTAGGAATGAAAGGTTCATTTTTTTCCTACCCTCTTTCTTCCTTCTCGGATGCTGAGGTGTGATGATGTGATACCTGGAGCTACGGTTGTGGCCGTGAGGCAAAACACACCCAAAATGCTGAGGGTGATGGAAGAGAAAGGGCCTAGGTCCTTGATGACAGAGGTGAACTGCTGAACCAACCCTGAAGAGTGCACCATCAGTTGTCTGAGAGATAATGAAATGTTTCTATTGTTTAAGTCACTGTTAATCAGGTATTCTGTTACTTGCACCTGAATGCATTCAAACTGATAAAATGAAGCTCATTGTGGGATGGGATACAGTAGAAGCACAAAGGATGGCTGACGTGTTTTATCCAGATGGATCATAAAAAGCTTCTCAGAAAACAACCCTGAAGAGGGTCTTGAAGGATGAAGAGGAGTTTGCTAGGCAGGCAGGGGAAGGAAGGGCATGCCAGGCAGTGGAATAGCATGTGAAAAGGCATGGAGGCAAGAAGGAGGATGCAGGTTAGAGGGGCCACTCACAGATTGCTGAGAGGTGAGAAGGCATCTGGTGGAACATGAACAGAGCACAAGGGACCAGGAGTCAGAATAAGAAGTCTGGACTTGGCTGAGTGGGCAGTAGGGAGCCAGTGAGGGGATTTAAGCAAGGGGCTAGAAGTGGGAGCAGGAGGAAGTCAAGCAGGTTACAAGATATCCAGGTGATTGGGATCCGTGAGGCCGGGTGAATGTTGAGGACGGTCGAAGGGACCCAGACCACTGAGAGGGAGCCAGAATCAGTGCTAAGGTTTTTTGCCAAAGAATTTCTCACCTTTGTTTCGGATCTTCTCGAAGGGACTCTGTTTTGTAGGAACCAATCACCCTGAGGCTGGGAATAGTCAATCACACAGAAAATCAGCAGCTGCTGGAGAAAGCCTGACAAAGATCAGGAACCCTCCAAAAGAACCTGCCCGTGTGCTAGCACTTCAGAGCATCTGGCCAGACCCTTCATGACACAAATGAGGAAACTGAGCCTTGAGCAGGGGTGTGGGCTGAGCAGACCACACAGCTACCTGGAAGCAGAGCAGGCCTGGTCCTTGGATTAGCACTCAGCCTCAGCACCCCTCAGCTCCTCTCCTAGCGACACATGGCCGCGGATCAAAAGAGAACAAACGAGAAACCGGGCCCAACAGGATGACACAGCAAACAGAGAAGACGGATCAACAACGTTTGAAGCATATGAATAGGGCCTGTCCCCCAGCGTGAGGAAGTTAAAGATAAAATTCCTTCAGCTCATACTGATTACTTTTAATACCCTTTCAGAATTCCTAAGGAACTAAACTTTTATTCAAAAAACTACAAACAAGCTTTGAACTTGTTTGAAGATAAAAGAAGTATGTTATGGCCCAAGGCTGGCGAGGGGAAGGCTTACAGGTATTTTGAAACAAACTTTGGAGAGTTCATGACAGTTTGAAAGGCATTTTGCTAGTAGACGGCAGATGTGTCTGTCACCGCCCAGCTGAGACAACACACAACAGCCTGAGTCTTCGAGAGAGCAGAGCTACCCAGAGCGCCTGGGCTTAAACCCCAGTTTCATCTACCAGCTGTGGGCAAGTCACCTCACCTTTCTTGTTTTGTTTTCCTCATCTGTAACTAGGGATGATAATCACAGTCACCAGCCGATAGAGCTGTTGTGAAGATTTATTGAGTTAGCGTTAATGACAAAGAGTGGTGGTTGTACTTTGTTGGTGTTAGTTATCTTTATGAGTTCCAAAATCTGGGTGAGGAGAAATAGCCCAGCTGCAGCCAGCCTGACTGGGCCTCCTTAGTCACTGACCACTCACCTGCGGGTAGCCGGGGATAGGCTTCTGCTATTAAGGGTGGTCCCTGGACCAGTGGTAACCATTATGTGGGAGACGGTTAGGAAGGCTGAATCTGAGGCCCCACCCCAATCCTACTGAGGCAGAATCCTCATTCTAACAAGATCCCCAGGGGATTCAGGTGAGCACTGGGATTGGTCACTGAAATGAGCACTAAAGGCATCTCCAAGTGGAGGGGCCTCGGCCCCTTTGTGGCCAGGCCCCTGCTGGCCCTCCTGGTCCTGAGACCAGGGCTTCTGGAGCTGCTGGAGATGCCTGGCCCCAGGGCCTGTTCATCCTGACTCTGGCCTTCTGCAAATATTGAGGTCACTTCCATTTCCCTGTCTCTGGTTTGGGTCCAACAGGTGGGGGCATGTGGGAGACCCTGACCTTGCCTTGAGTTTACCTGGAGCAGGGAATTGGTGACGCACCTTCTGTGGAGCCGCTAGCTTTGCCCTAGGGGGATCGTATACAAACTCCTGTGGCATATAGAGCTTGAGGCAACTTTCCCAATAACCATCCAAAGGTCAGTGCACCCTGCCACTGAGACAGCCATGGGGCTGGCTGTGGGGATGACTAATGCCAAGAACTTGGGGTCAACTAAAAACCCTCAGCAAAGCAGAGAAGGAACCATTCATCCAGTAATCCTCTCCAGTAACATTTTTTATAGACTGTATTTTTTTTCCTTTTTTAAAAATTTTTTTATTGGATTATAGCTGATTTACAATGTTGTGTTAGTTTCAGGTGTACAGTAAAGTGAATCGGTTATACATATACATATATCCACTCTTTTTTAGATTCTTTTCCCATATAGGTCATTACAGAGTATTGAGTAGAGTTCCCTGTGCTATAGAGTTATTAATTATCCATTTTATATATAGTAGTATATAAATGTCAATCCCAATCTCCCAATTTATTCCTCCCCCCCTTTCCCACCTGGTAACCATAAGTTTGTTTTCTACATCTGTGACTCTATTTCTGTTTTGTAAATAAGTTCATTTGTGTCATTTTTTCAGATTCCACATATAAACAATATCATATGATATTTGTCTTTGTCTGACGTACTTCACTCAGTATGACAATCTCTAGGTCCATCCATGTTGCTGCAAATGGCATTATTTCATCCTTTATTATGGCTGAGTAATGTTCCATTGCATATATATACCGCATCTTCTTTATCCACTCTTCTGTCGATGGACATTTAGGTTGCTTCCATGTCTTGGCTGTTGTATAAAGTGCTGCAATGAACATTGGAGTGCATGTATCTTTTCGAATTATAGTTTTTCCGGATATAAGCCCAGGAGTGGGATTGCTGGATCATATGGTAATTCTATATTTAGTTTTTTAATGAACCTCCATACTGTTCTTCATAATGGTTGTATCAATTTACATTCCCACCAACAGTGCAGGAGGGTTCCCTTTTCTCCACACCCTCTCCAGCATTTATTGTTTGTAAATTTTTTGATGATGGCCATTCTGACCTGTGTGATGTGATACCTCATTGCAGTTTTGATTTGCATTTCTCTAATAATTAGTGATGTTGAGCATCTTTTCATGTGCTTTTTGGCCATCTGTGTGTCTTCTTTGGAGAAATGTCTGTTTAGATCTTCTGCCCATTTTTTGATTGGGTTGTTTGGGGTTTGTTTTATATTGAGCTGAATGAGCTGTTTGTATACTTTGGAGATTAATCCCTTGTTGGTCGCTTTGATTGCAAATATTTTCTCCCATTGTGAGGGTTGTCTTTTCATTTTGTTTATAGTTTCCTTTGCTGTGAAAAAGCTTTTAAGTTTAATTAGGTCCCATTTATTTATTTTTGTTTTTATTTTCATTACTCTAGGAGGTGGATCAAAAAATATTGCTGTGATTTATGTCAGAAAGTGTTCTGCCTATTTTCCTCTAAGAGTTTTATAGTATCCGGCCTTACATTTAGGTCTTTATCATAGACTGTATTTTACTTAACTGGCGCAAATGGTTCCACTTGCTTTAGAAGTCAGAAAAGCTTTGGTGTTGCTACTAAATATTTGAGTGACCTCAAGGAGGTCACTTTCCATGTCTGGGCTCATATGGGATTAGATGTAAAATGAAGGAAGTTCTCTAAGATCCCGTCTCTCTGTTCAGGAGTAAGGGTAGATATGCCTGAATTCGTAAATGGAGGTCAAGTTAAGAAGGACTTGGAAGGTCAAGCTGTGAAATTCAGACTTGATGCTCTAATCTGCACTGTCCAACATGGCAACCGTTAGCCACATGTGGCTCTAAACATTTGAAATGTGGCTACTCTGAACTGAGATGCTGCAAGTATAAAATGCATACCAGATTTTGAGACTTCATATGAAAAAAATGTAAAATAGCTCATTGATATTCTGTTGATTACATGTTGAAATTATAATATTTTGGATATGTTGGGTAAAATAACATACTTTATTAAAATTCACTTCACCTGTTCCTTTTTTAATTTTAAATGTGGCTACTAGAAGATTTTAAATTACACATGTGAATTGCATTATACTTCTACTGAACAACAAACACTTCTCAAAGTGAGGAAGGATGGAAGTACAGATTAGTTTATCTTTGAATATTGCCCTGTGGGAATCACTTCCAAATTTAACCATCAAGGAAAGAATCCAGTGGGAACAATATGAGGAATAATTCTACAGATATTCTAATGGAAGTTCCAGATTTTGCCTGTACTTGCACGAAACGTCAGAGTTTGAACCTAAATTATTGTTCTGTCTTTGGGGCACCACTTGGTGCTTGCGTTAAAAGCCAGTTGGTTGAGAACCAGGGCTAGGTCTCTGGAGTGTGAGGATAATTCTTCAGGTCCTATTTTAATGACATGGCTGAGAGATAAATACAGATCTAGAAAAAACAGATGTGTTAATGCTGGGAATGGTATTGCAATATATTTTCCTGATACAGCAGATTCTTTCCATGGCATTGAAGGAAATGCTTTGTGGTTTAGATAAAAACTGGAAGAGTGGCAAAATGAGAGCAGAGGCTCATAGGAAGGAAGCTACCAACCCATGCCTCTGTGGATCAACTTCCTCTGCTGAAATTCCCTGCGGAAGCCCCGCCATCGTTTGCTGTCATTTGCCGTGTGGATTTTGAGAAATTGGAGTTTTCTCTTCTTGACGTCCTGGCTGGCTCCCTGTCAGCTGCCACCACGGGAGACCTTCTGCCTGGCACATGTCTGACCCTTGGTCTATCCGGGGCCTGCCTGGGCTGGGAACCAAGGTAGAAGTTAGAGTGAGGGCTGCAAGGGTGAGAGAGGGAAAACACCTGCTTGAGCTTCATCTTTGGGCCTCCCTGGCCCCAGCTGAAGCCCATGCCAAGCTACAGCCCAGCAGATCCAGAGTGGCCCCCACTCCCAGGTTCTGCTGATCCTACCCAATCCTCTGGGCCCTTGACTGTGAGGATGGGACAATGTGGAGAATGATGCTGTCCCCACTGGGGGCCATAGGGCACTAGGACTGCATGGCCTGTGCCCTTTGGGCCAGAGTTGCTTGGGCCATTTACAATAAGCCTATTTTTCCCTCAGTGTTTTGGAGAGAAACCAAATTTCCTTGACCTAAGCTCTCATTACACTAACAAACAACTCCTCAAAAGTCCTAGAATAAAAGGGACATGGTGACTATACTTTTGGAATAAAAAATTTGGACATAGGATCAGATAAGAAGGGGCTTATTTATGGTGTGAATGGGGCTGTCTCTGCTCATTCCACAGAGTTCATTTGTTCCAGCCTCTACAGGGCACCGCTCTCCATCCACCCCCAGCCACTGAGTGCTGAGCTTTTTATTAAAGGCTCCAGAGGAGGGGACTCCTGGCTCCACAGTCCCAGCAGGGAAGGGGCACTTTGGATTCTGGTCCTTCCATGGAGAGGTGCCCCCTGGAGTCCTGGGCTTTCTCAACTGGCCTGGCCCTGATTGTCTCAGTCATCAGGATTGAAACCAGCCTTAGTCATGCCTTTCTTCTTTTTTTTTTTCCCTTACTTGACATTTCTAAGTGTGATGATGAACAAAATAGACAATTTAAGAATGGACCAATAATTTGGAGGAATTTCTCTCAGAAGCTCAACCTGTTCAGAGTAAGAGTTCTTACTTTCAGTGCTGCTGAGTCGGGGTTATAGTGAGTTTTAGACATTGGTTTCTCCTATTTAAAAATGTAAGGAGGTTATTCGCCACTAAGGAGTATTTTTGGTGAACAGAGAGCCTCGGGATGGAAATTCGTTCCTGGAATGGGTCTTAATTGAGACCCTTTCTCCTCCCAGGGGTCCAGACCCGGAATCCAGTCCACACGCCCCACCCCGACTCCCAGACAGGCCGGTGGGTGGCTCTGTGCAGGGACTCATTGTGGGAGGTGATGTTTGCTGTAAACGGTGCCTGCCTCAGAGCCAGTGAATGGGAAGAGCAGGAGAAATAACCGGGAGCTTACGCCATTGGCTTTGTAAGAGGCAGCCTAGTGGACAGGTTCTATCCATCAATATCTGCTTTCCCTTCCCTCCACAGCCAAGGCCATTTAAGTCCAACCACGTGTTCTAGAAACAGTGCTGTTTTAGATCAGGATGATTTAAGGAGCTGAATTTGATTCTGACCCTGCTCTGACACTATTTATTTACGGTTATAATCATTAACCGTTTGTTGCACTCTTGCCATGTATCAGGTGTTTGCTTACTCATACTTGGCTCTGAGAGCCCTACGGGGAAGTAACTATTATTACAGTCACTCATAACATGACAAAACTGAGGTTGGAGAGATTCAGTCACTTAGTCACAGAGCCAGTTCAGTCCAGCTCCAAATCTACAGTTTGTCATTCTTGATTTTTTTTTACTGTAAAATATATTCTCAAAATAGAATGTATAACATATGTAATTGGCTTAACAAACTATAATATATATTTTATATACAGATAATTTATTGGTTATATATGTTAGAAATGTTTGTAGCTTACTTTTTGCTTTCTTTATAGAATCTTTTAATAAAAACAAATTCTTAATTTCAATGGAATAGAATTTATCAATATTTTATTTTATGGTTTTTATAGCTTATTTAAAAAACCATTTCCTATTCCAGAGTTATAAAGATGGTTTGTATATTTTTTCTTTTTTTTTCAAAGTATAGTTGATGTACAATATTATATAAGTTACAGGTGTATAATGTAGTGATTCACAATTTTTAAAAGTTATACTCCACTTATTTATTATAAAATATGGGCTATATTCCCCATGTTGTACAATATATCCTTGTAGCTTATTTTATACCTAATAGTTTGTACTTTTTACTCCCCTACCCCATACTGCCCCTCCCCCCCACCATCACTGGTAACCAACCACTAGTTTGTTGTCTGTATGAGTCTGTTTCTTTTCTGTTTTATTCACTAGTTTGTCGTAGTTTTTAGATTCCACGTATGAATGATATCATACAGTATTTGTCTTTCTCTGCTTGACTTATTTTACTTAGCATAATGCCCTCCAAGTCCATCAATGTTGCTGCAAATGGCAAAATTTCATTCTTTTTTATGGCTGACTAGCATTCCATTATGTGTGTGCATGTGTGTACGCGCGTATCACATCTTCTTTACCCATTTATCTGTTGATGGGCACTTAGGTTGCTTCCATGTCTTGGTAATTGTAAATAATACTGCTATGAACATAGGGGTACATGCATCTTTTTGAATTAGTATCTTTGTTTTTTTCAGATATATACCCTGGAGTGGAATTCCTGGGTCATGTGATATTCTATTTTTAGTTTTTATTTCTTTCTTTCTTTATTTTGGCTGCCTTGCGTCTTCGTTGCTGCGTGCGGGCTTTCTCTAGTTGGGGAGAGCGGGGGCTATTCTTCGTTGCGGTGCGCGGGCTTCTCATTGCGGTGGCTTCTCTTGTTGTAGAGTATGGGCTCTAGGCACGGGCTTCAGTAGTTGCGGCACGTGGGCTCATTAGTTGTGGCTCACGGGCTTTAGAGCGCAGGCTTAGTGGTTGTGGCGCATGGGCTTAGTTGCTCCACGGCATGTGGGATCTTCCCCAATCAGGGCTCGAACCCATGTCGCCTGCATTGGCAGGCAGATTCTTAACCACGGCACCACTAGGGAAGTCCCTATTTTTAGTTTTTTGAGAAACCTCCATAGTGTTTTCCACAGCGGCTGCACCAATTTACCTTCTCACCAACAGTGCACAAGGGTTCCCTTTTCCCCACATCCTTGCCAGTGTTTGTTATTTGTGGTCTTTTTGATGATAGCCATTCCGACAGGTGTGAGGTAATATCTCATTGTGGTTTTGATTTGCATTTCCCTGATGATTATCAATGTTGAGCATCTTTTCATGTGCCTGTTGGCCATCTGCATTTCCTCTTTGGAAAAATGTCTATTCATTTCTTCTGCCCATTTTTTAATCAGGTTGTTGGATATTAATCCCTTATCGGTCATATCATTTGCAAATATTTTCTCCCATTCAGTAAGTTGTCGTTTCATTTTGTTGATGGTCTCCTTTGCTGTGATCCTTAATTATGTCTCATTTGTTTATTTTTGTTTTTATTTCCTTTGTTTTAGGAGATGGATCCAAAGAATATGATTTTCTATATTGTTTTTTAGTTTGGTCTTTCACATTTATGTCTTTAAACCACCCAGAATTTTTTTGAGTGGGATGTAAGGTAACGTTCTTATTCTTTATGTTATATTAAGTATAGACAATGTGTGTGCTTTCTAAACTTACACAGGAACTATACATTTCGATTTTATAAGATTTTATCTAGTATCTACTGTGGGCCTCTCTAGAAGTAGGTTTTTTTAAAAAATTAATTAATTAATTAATTTATTTTTGGCTGTGTTGGGTCTTCGTTGCTGCTCCTGGGCTTTTTTTTCTTTTTTCTTTTTTTTTTTAGTTGCAGTGAGCAGGGGCTACTCTTCATTGCCATGCGCGGGCCTCTCATTGCAGTGGCCTCTCTCGTCGCGGAGCACTGGCTCTAGGCGCACAGGCTCTAGAGCGCAGGCTCAGTAGTTGTGGCGCACAGGCCTAGCTGCTCTGCAGCTGAACCGGGGCTCGAACCCATGTCCCCTGCATTGGCAGGCGGATTCCTAACCACTGCGCCACCAGGGAAGCCCTAGAAGTAGTTTTTGTATAGAAACAAAAAAGGAAATTATGGATTGCTACAGTTTTGAATCATTAATTAGGAATTTACTGGTAAGGAGAGCATAACATATTTTCTAGCTTCTTGATTCATTGTTTTCACATATAGAGGTATATAGGGGTTCTATGGCCCATTGGGGATTCCCAAACTTATGTCCTTTGAAATGTATCTGGTAAACACTGGTATGTCATGGTGAGCCTATGGTTTTGTTCACATTCTATTTTGTTACTTATCTTTCTCCACAGAGATATACTGTGGTCCAGAAATTTTTCTTAAGATCTTACAATCACCTTCTACTTTTTCACAAGTAGGATACATGTTTACAAAACAAGTATGGTACTCACATGGCTAAATGCTCCAAGAGTTAGGTATAATTATGGTTAAAATGAATGGGGCCGCGTTTGGGTCACTAGGTCAAAACAATTGGCTTACCATGAGCCTACCACTACTACTGTAGAAAAACCCCTCAAGGCTGATAGTCTATCATGTTTGCATTTGTAGAACAGAGGTTGTTAGGGGAGTTCTTTCTCATTCAATATAAAAAATTCCTGGGAATTCCCTGGCGGTCCAGTGGTTAAGACTCTGCACTTTCACTGCCAGGGCCCGGGTTCGATTCCCGGTTGGGGAACTAAGATGCCACAAGCCGCGTGGGATTATATATGATATAATGTATTATGTATATATGAACAAAGGGGAAGAAAACATCTCAAATACTACAGAGGGCTATAAGACGAAAAATGAATTTTTCCCTGACCCACTCCCTGAAGTTAATCATTATCAATAATATCTTATGTGTCCTTTCAGAAATTATTTAAAAATATTTATAAGCAAAAAATATTTATATCTCCTTTTTTATAACACAGATGGAATCATGCTGTTAATCTTACCAACAAATACAGTATTTCTGAAATCTTTTACCAGAAACGACTCCTCTTTACAGGGGCTCCCTGGACTTCAGTTCCCGCATCTGTGCACTATGGGGAGGGATGAGACGGCCACTGAGGGTCTTTTCTCCAAGCCTCTGATGCTCAAGGGACCTAAATGGGCAAATAAATGTCACTATGGGCATACATTTTAAAATATTTTTTAAAATAACCAACAAAAAGGAACTGAGGTAGAGGCACTACAGACCAATAAATCCTTGAAAAAGAAAGGCTACTTTGATATTTAATAAGGTATATAATGCCGAGAAATGGCTAACATGATATCCTATTTAAGTCGTAAGCACATTCTACAGCCTATTGTTAAAAAGTGAACGCATATGCGATGCTGGTGTGAGCCAAAGCAAATAATAAAATCAAGTTATATCAAAATAAAGCCAATATGATCTTGATAACTAAAATTTTATGTGTGAAGCTCAGTGTCTATCATACGTTGTGTCCGTTGGAAATCCAGATTGTATCTCATCTGATAATAGATTATCATGGTGAGCTTGGTCAACAGACCCAAGACCAGGTTCCTCAAAAAAGAGATAAAGCTAAACCTGGCAGTGTGGACCAGAGGACAATGAGCCGTTTCCTCTGAGAAGACAGCTTCTCTCAGCTGCTCACCCACTTGCGAGCACCCACTCTGCACCCCAGTGGTATCCTGGAGACAATTTTGCCCAGGTAAATAATTATTATTATGACTATGGCCCAAAAAACTGGTAAAATACATATTCAAAAACATGTTCACACTTCATGTGTGTACAATTATAAACAGGATCTCTAAGGACTCTCTTTGGAAATTTAGAATAGTTGCCCCTGAGTTCCATAAGGTTTACTGCGACCTCACCCCTCTCGACCAAATCACTACAGATGCATTTAAAAAATATATTTATTTATTTGGCTGAGCCAGATCTTAGTTGTGGCACGTGGGATCTTTAGTTGCAGCGTGTGGGATCTAGTTCCCTGACCAGGCATCAAACCCGGGCCCCCTGCATTGGGAGCGTGGAGTCTTAGCCACTGGACCACCAAGCAAGTCCCCAGATGCACTATTTTTAATATATCTAATTGAATCAGTGACCTGCAAGGTACCTAGGAGAACAGGCTTTAGTTCATATAGTGTTTTCAGGGGTTAAGCCTCACCTTGCAAGCTGCAATTTGACACCTCTGTGTATGTTCCCTCTCTGCTCAAATCCAGGCAGTGAGAGCTCCTTCAAGGAACTCATTATTGCTATTAAAATTTAAACTCTTGATTAGCGTCTAAAATTTTTGTACAGTTTCTTACCCAGAGCAAACAGTGGGTTTTCCCTTTTTGCTTAACTTGAGCTGGGGTGTTGGGGGAGGGAGCCAAAAACTCAGTTGTTACTCAAGAGCCTTTTAGAGTGAAGCAACTTCAATACAAAGTACTTCTGAGAAGGATGGTTTGGATTGTTCCTCTTTAGTGGTTCATGGGATTATTAAAATTTCCTTTTCTTTTATGTAGGAAACATTAGGATTTCTGCATTTTCTCCCAGTCTCTAATTTTGATCAGCTTCTATAGGTTACCAGATCTGGAGGCATCCCTGAGGGGACAGTGCCCTGTCAGGGGAACTAGGAGGGTACGTGCCCATCATGGAGACAAACGCATTAGACTGTAGGAGATGGGGCCATTTGATAATCAAACCTTACAACTGTCACAGGTAGGGTGTCTGGGAAACAGACCAAGAGGGAGCTTTGCACACAGGAAGTTTATTAAAGATGCCCTCAGGATTAACATCTGCAGAGAGGGGCGTGCAGCAGGATTGGGAGAGGTTGCCTTGGGTTGCAGGTGTGACCAAGGCCTCAACTGATCCTACAACAGGAAGCTCTGGAGCTGGTACAACCCTTTCCATGGGGAAGGTATGACCTTGGAGAGGCAGGTCTCTTCAGCCTCAGGTAATCTCCAGAGAAAGACTTCCCTTACCCTAATTCCATTCTACCTACCACTCTTCTGATTACATTTTGGTTTCTTCTGTGTTCGTCTAATAGGGAAAGAATGTCCCACATAGGCACATGGGGAAAGTCTGGTCTACCTAAGAGTTTCATCTTTGTACTTGTTTTTACCCCTATATCATTCCAAAAGAGGATTTGAGGTGGCAATGGAGAATAAATACAACTTAAAAATTATTACATTAGCTATCATTTATTGAGCATTAGTATAGGCTGGGTACTGGGCTAATTATTTTACACAGATAATTTTATTAATTCTCAGAACAACGCTCTGAGGTAGGTACTATTATCTTACAGATAAGGACACAGACTCAAAGAGGTGAAGTATCTTGTCTAAAGTCACACAGTTGGTAAATGGCAATGCAGAAGGTTGGACTGGCTCCAAGTCTGTTGTTTCAGCCATTCTCCTACTGAGAATGACAGGAAAATACGATGAAGCAAGGTGGGTTGGGCCTCTGTCTAAAAAACACACATCCTGAAGTCTTGCACAGTTGTTGGAATAGGGCCCTAGAATGGATTCTGACTTCCTTGGGCTACAGCAGAGAAAGAAACACGATTGGGAGCAAGATTCACAGCAATGTTTCTGCAGTTGATCAGGAGAAGCTCAGCCTTTTTTGGTACTGAAACCCTAGAAAAATTCCTAGAACCTCACAAGAGAGACTGATGGCCATCCTCCTTAATGGCTCCTACAATAAGTTCAATCATGAGTTTCCTATGACTTTTCATTATAAAGTCCCTCAATGAAGGCAGATAGCATTATGCTAAAGAAGAGTTTAGTGTAGGCTTCAGATGTCAACAGTGTGGTCCCAAGTCAGAGCTCTGTGTTCTCTTTCTCATTATTGTTAAATTGGCATTCACGGTACTAATGAGGGTTCTGGAGAGGAACCTCTGTCTCCAAGGTGGCCCTGTGTCTCTGGCTTAGACCTGTTGCCACAGGGAAGCTGTTGGTGCACACGTACTGGGGCATAGGGTGATTCAGTGGCTGGGAAACCTGGGTTCACCTGTTCTGCCCAAGCCCAGGTTGCCCAAGACTGTGGCCTGCTCTGCTCCCTCACTTGGGATGGCCCCTCTCTTATCTCACAGACTATGCCACCGGCCATCGTACCTCTGAGTTGCAGCTCCAGGGAGCACCACTCACAAACGTGGATGTTGTGCAATGCAGTGACCCTGTCAGCAATGGCCTTGTTTCCCCTCACTGTCTCCTGGGAAGAAGGGGGCTTACTGCGGAGGAGGGAAGGACAGACTTCACCCCATCCCCATGGCTCTACAGTGGTTGGGGTCTGGGGGGAACCAGGAAGCCCTAAGGGGACTGTGGCCTAGGTGTCTGCCAGGCAGAGATGCTCAGGACCTGCCTACCTACTCTTCTGCCATCACTCTGAACCCTGGGTATTAACCAACACCAGCCAGCCTGCAGGCTGCAGGATTCATGGGAGCACAGGCCAGCATGGGCTCTGGAGTCAGTTGACGTAGATTCAACTTCTGCCTCTACCCCTTATTAGTTGGGCAAGTTCCTAACCACTCTAAGTTTTCTCAGCTGGAAAATGGGTATGACGATTACATTAGTACCCACCTCACTGGATTGTTATGAAAATTGATTGATGCATAAATGCACATTTTATGTGCTCAGAAGGAGTTAGCTACCTACACAAATCTATTATCTGCACCTTGTTCAGCAGAAGAGAAAGATGTGCCTCCTATTATATAATAGAAGTAGAAGTGAGAAGCCAGGGTTCGTTTTTAAACAAATACTCATTTTCTCTTTCCATGGTTTTAAAAAAAAGTTGTGGGGAAGAAAAATTTTTGGTCAAGGTGTACAAAATATCAATTATGCACAATGAATAAGTTCTGGAGGTCTAATGTTATTAACAATATGACTATAGTTAATAACATTGTATTGTATATTTGAAATTTGCTAAGAGAATAGATCTTAAGTGTTCTCACCACAAAAAGAAAAGAATGTGGTAACTATGTGAGCTGATAGATATGTTAAGTAGCTTGATTGTGGTAAATATTTCATGGTGTCTGTGTATATCAAGTTGTACACTTTAAATATATACAAGTTTAGGGCTTGCCTCGTGGTGCAGTGGTTAAGAATCTGCCTGCCAATGCAGGGGACACAGGTTCGAGCCCTTGTCCGGGAAGATCCCACATGCCACGGAGCAACTAAGCCCGTGAGCCACAACTACTGAGCCTGTGTGCCACAACTACTGAAGCTCACAAGCCTAGAGCCTGTGCTCCACAAGAGAAGCCACCGCAATGAGAAGCCCACACACCGCAACAAAGAGTAGCCCCTGCTCTCCACAACTAGAGAAAGCCCGCACACAGCAATGAAGACCCAACGCAGACAAAAAAAAAATATATATATATATGTATATATATATATATATATATATATATATATATATGCAAGATTAAATTGTCAGCCATACTTCAATAAAGCTGGAAAGAACAACAACAAAGTTGTTTTTGTGTTTTTGTTTTGTTTTGTTTTTTGCAGGGCTTGTGGGATCTTAGTTCCCTGACCAGGGATTGAACCCGGCCCCTTGGCAGTGAAAGAGCCAAGTCCTAACCACTGGACTGCCAGGGAGTTCCCAATAAAGTGGTTTATTTTATTTAAAAAAATTTTTTATGTTCAAAGTAATATACATTCTTTAAGGAACATTTAATGAAAAAGAAAAAAATTTTAATTGTTTGCTATTAACTTTTTGTTATTTTTTCTTCTATTCCTTTTCTATAACTAGGTTGTATGTGTTGTATAATGTGTGTGTATTTTTTAAGCAACTTTCAAATATGTAATACAGTATTATTAACTATAGTCACCATGCTGTACATTACATCCCCATGACATTTATGACTTTATAAGTGGAAGTTTGTAGCTTTTGACCTCCTTCACCCATGTATATTTTTTTAAATAAAGTTTTTACTTTAAAATATTTTTGATTTACAGAAAAGTTACAAGGATAATACGGAGAGTTCCCATACACTCCACACCCACTTTCTCCTACTGTTATCTTACATTACTGAGGTACATTTACCACAACTTATGAACCAAAATTGATGCATATTCTTAACTAAAGTCCATAGTTAACATGGATTTCTTTGTTTTTACCCAATGTTCCATTTCTGTTCTAGGATTTCATCCAGGATACCATACTACATGTAGTTGTGTCTCCTTAGTCTCCTCTAGAAAGTACAAGTTTCTCAGGCTTTTCTTTTTTCTTTTGGTGAACTTCACAGTTTTAAGGTGTACTGGTCAAATATTTTGTAGGATGTCCTTCAATTGTGGTTTGTCTAATATTTCCCTCTGATTGCATTGGAATTACGGGTTTGGGGGAGGAAAACCACAGAAGAAAAGTGCCATTTTCTTCACATTATATCAAGGGTCCTATCAACATTGCTTATCTCTGTTGATGTTGACTTTGATTACCTAGTTGAGGTACTACTATTTGTAAGTTTTCTTTTTTCTCCCCTTTTCATACTGTACTCTTTGGAAAGAAGTCACTATGCACAGTCCACACTCTAGGGGTAGGGAGTTAGTTAATGGAACAGTATCTGCATATATTATTTGTATAGGAATTCTTCTGTACAGAAGATTTGTCTATCTTTCCCATTTATTTATTTAGTCAATCATTTATTTATATTAGTAGGGGCTCATCAATATTTATTTTATGCTTTGGATAATAATCTAGTATTTTGCTATTTACTTTGTTGCTCTAATTGTTCCAGCTTTGGCCACAGGGAGCTCCTTCAGTTGGCTCCTGTGCTATAGACATATCTCCATCATTTTGTCCCTTGAGAAGTTCCTTATTTTTGGCACCAGAAGATGCTCTAGATTCATCTTGGATATTCCCTGCCCCAGCCATTTCTCCAGGTAGCCTGGTTTATTTTTATTGGAGAATGGTATTAAAAACCAAGATCTGGCACTAGATGTGCTCATTGTACCTGAATGTTTTTGCTTCTAGGCCCTCTCTTTGGCAGAGCTAGGAAATATATTTACATGTATATACTAATAGGTTTTTAATAGATATATTAAGATTTTCTATAGGTAAAATTATATTACCTACAAAATAGAGATAGTTTCACTTCTTTCTTTCTATCTGGATACTTTTTTTCTTGCTTTATTGCTTTGGCTGGAACCTCCAGCACAATGTTGAATAGAAGTGGTGAGAGTAGACATCTTTGTCATTTTCCTGATTTTAGGGCAAAGCATCCTGTGTTTTACTACTAAGGATGATATTAGCTGTGGGTTTTTTGTAAATGCTCTTTATCATGTTGAGGTAGTTCCTTTCTATTTGTTGAGTGTTTTTATATGAAAGGGTATTGGAGTTTGTCAAATGCTTTTTCTGCTGTCTACTGAGATGATCATGTGGTTTTGGTCCTTTATTCTATTGATGTGGTATATTATGTTAATTGATATTTAGATGTTAAACCAACCTTGCATTTCTGGGATAAATCCTGCTTGGTCATTGTGTATAATCCTTTTTATATGTTATTGATTTCAGTTTGCAAGTATTTTGTTGAGGATTTTCCAATCTATATTCATAAGAGATATTGCTGTATTTTTTCTTTTCTTTCTTTCTTTTTTTTTTGGTAAAGTCTTTGGTTTTGGCATCAGGGTAATACTAACCTCATAGGCTGAGCTGGAAATTGTTCCTTCCATTTTAATTTTTTGGAAGAGTTTTTGAAGAATTTTTATTCATTCCTCTTTAAACATTTGTTAAAAGTCACCTGTGAAGTCATCTGAGCTTGGGCTTTAAATTGTGGGAAATTTAAAAATTACTAATCCAATCCCTTTACTCACTATAGGCTTATTTAGATTTTCTATTTCTTCTTGAGTCAGTTTTAGCAGTTTGTGTCTTTCTAGGAATTTGTCAATTTCATCGTAAGTTATCTAATTTGTTGGCATACAGTTGTTCATAGTATTGCCTTATAGTCTTTTAAAATTTCTGTAGGTTTGGTAATGATGTCCTCTTTTTCATTCCTGATTTTCATGTTTTGAGTGGATTTCTTTTCTCTTTCTAAATTTGGTCAGTTTACCTAAAGGTTTGTCAATTTTCTTGATCTTTTCAAAGGACCAACTTTGGTTTTGTTGACTTTCTCTCTTTCTTTATACGTATATACTAATCTGTGTATATACACACATCCATAATTGTTACTGTTATATCTATCTGTATCCACATTAAGCTAAACACAGATTCATAGTGATGTCTGCAACTATCTAGTATCACATGATTCATTCTAGACTCCCCTCTTGCTTATCTGTAACTTCACACTCCAAGAGTGAGAAATCTGCCTCCCACTATCTGCCATTCATTTATTTATTTGTTCAATCCCAGTATACATGTATAGTGGTTTCAGAATTGTTAACCCATGCCCCCATGGGAAACAACTTCATCAATTAGAGTACAGTGCTTATGTACAGTTCCTTTAGTCTTTAGTCTTACAGCCTCCACTCATTTCCAAAGTCACTTATGTCAGCACTTACCCTCCATTCTCTTCAGTAAGGTTATATAGTACATTTTAATAATATTCTTTTATCACAGTCTGTATTCCACTCCGGGATTCCCCTGACCTACTAACTTATTTTTTTAATTTGCATACATTAAGGTTGAGTCTTTGTGCTATAAAGTTCTATGGGTTTTTTTTTGTTGTTTCGTTTTTTTTTGCGGTACGCAGGCCTCTCACTGTTGTGGCCTCTCCCGTTGCGAAGCACAGGCTCCGGATGCGCAGGCTCAGCGGCCATGGCTCAAGGGCCCAGCCACTCCGCGGCATGTGGGATCTTCCCGGACCGGGGCACGAACCCGTGTCCCCTGTATCGGCAGGCGGACTCTCAACCACTGCGCCACCAGGGAAGCCCAAGTTCTATGGGTTTTGACAAATGCATAGTCTCATGTATCACAAAGAATAGTTTTACTGCTCTAAAATATAGTTCATTTATTAAGCCCTCCCCACTCCCCAAACCCCTGGCAACCACTGATGTATTTTCAGTCTCTATAATTTTGCCTTTTCCAGAATGTCGTATAAATGGAAGCATATAGTACGTAGTCTTTTAAGACTGACTACTTTCACTTAACAGTATGCATTTCACTTAGCAATATTTTCCATGTTCTTGCATGAATTGATAGCTCATTCCTTTTTATTGCTGAATAGTATTTCATTGTATGCATACACCAAAATTTATTTATCCATTCACCTATTGGTGAAGCAACTATCTTGGTTGCTTCCAGTTTTTGGAGATTATGAATAAGCTGCTCTAAACATTCATGTGAAGATTTTTGTGTGCACCTAAGTTTTCAAATCAGTTGAGTAAATGCCTAGGTGTGCGATTGTTGGATTGTTCTGTAAAACTGTGTTTAACTTTATTAGAAACTGCCAACCTCTCTTCCAGAGTGGCTGTACCATTTTGCATACTTACCAGCAATGAATGAGGGTTCTTATACACTGTGCTAGAGGGCTTTTCAGCTAAAATGACCCAGGATCTAAATTTATGGCCCTATGCTAATCTTGCTCTTTACTGCTCTGATGGATCTAAGGCCCTGGGAAACTGCAGGAAAGTAAGGGTGTGCCTAGGAGGGAGATATGGACCCTTTGATTAATTTTATCAGTCTCCTGGTCAATGGCTAACCTTATGAACACCAGATGTCCAAGGACATCTCATTCTGCTAATAGTAAAGGGCTATTGCTACAGAGAGAAAGGGTTCTTTCCTCACTAAACTGATAATCTCAACCTCTCACTTGAGATTTCCCTCAGGCCATGTCTATTTTGCACCCCTTCCCAATAAACCAGATGGTACCATGCCATAGGGTACTACAGATGTTATACTTCTCAGAAACTGCTTTAACTATCCCTTTCTTTTCTAGTAGAAAAAGTATACATTTGGGTTGAAGTGTTATAGGATAAGGTGGTCCCTTTGTTATTAATTTTGAATTCCAACTAAAGGTGAATCTTAGGATATAGCTATGATGGGGCAAATAAATATGGCATTGGGGGTGCTGGCTACAACAAGACCCAGAGGAACTGGCAGGTATTAGGACAAGTGTGGAGAAATGGAGTCAGGAAGCCATAGTCAGTGATGGGGAGAGACAACAAGAATAAGAACCTATTTGTGGAAGAGGAAAGGGGTCCATGGCAGAGAACACCATGGGCCTGAATGGAGGAGGTGAAGAGAGAGAAAGATGCAAAAAGTCAGCCTAGAAAGTCAGGATATGGGGGCAAATGCAGTCTGACCCGAATGGGAGCTGAGAGTGAGAGACGTGGGGAGAAGAAACTGGGAGGACAGTTAGTTTAGGAGTCACTCTGACCTGAAGTATTTTTGTTTGTTTGTTTTTCCAAAACCGAAGTATTTTTTATTGTGGATTCCAAAAATGGCAAATTTTCATATACTTTAAAAAAATTGAAGTATAGTTGCTGTACAATATTATATGTTACATGTGTATAATATAGTGATTCACAATTTTTAAAGGTTCTAATCCATTTATACTTATTATAAAATATTGGCTATATTCCCTGTATTGTACAATATATCCTTGTAGCTTATTTTATACCTAGTAGTTTATACTTCTTACTCCCCTACCCCGAGATTGCCTCCCTGCCCCCCTCTGGTAACCACTAGTTTGTTCTCTGTATCTGTGAATCTGCTTTTTTTTTTTTTTTATTATATTCACTAGTTTGTTGTATTTTTTGGATTCCACATGTAAGTGATGTCATACAGTATTTGACCTGAAGTTTTGACACGGTATCAGCAACAGTTAACACGTTTTGAGTCCTTCTAAGGTGCCCATACTGTACTAAGCACTTAGCATGCATTATCTCACTTAAACCTGTGAGGTGAGAATTATTATTCCCATTTTACAGATTAGAGGTCATGGAGATTTAGAGAGTTTAAGATACTTAGAGACGAACATCTCTAAGATACTCAGAGAGCTTAAGTTGAGAGTTCAAACACCTAGGCTTGTTTGGTTCAGAGCTGTCTTCTTTGTGTCTGTGAGCAACTCTGAACATCTAAAGGTGGGGTATCAAAGTGCTCACAGCCTGTGCAGACGGTACCTTCAGGACTCCCAGGTCTGTTTCTTCCAGGATCCTCCCCAAGATCCCTGGTCACAGTCTTCCCTCCTCTGAACTCCCAGATACCCTTGTCTAATGATTCCTCAACAAGCACATCTCACCTTGAGTTTCAACTTTTGCATTTATATTGCAATTCCTGAACTTTTAACAACTTACCTTTTCATTTTTTTCCTACTCTTTTTTTGTTTCCCTTTAAATAGACTTTAATTTTTAGAACCCTTTTAGGTTTACAGAAACATTGTAGAGATAGTACAGAGTTCCCGTGTATCTCCCACACTCAGTTTCCCTTATAATTACCTGTTAGTCTGGGGTGTCTCCCTTTCGACTACGTTCTGTGCACTCAGGTACCCACCGATGTACTTTTGTAAATGCAGTTTGTTTTAGGAGCTCCATTCAATAAACATTTTTGAGCACCAACAGGTGACTGTGGGAGAGTCCCCAGGACTGTCAGGACTGTCCCCAGAATCTGTAAAGCACAGTGTCATGGAGCAGGGAAGACAGGAGGCAGGGGCACCAGGTTTGGGGAGGAAGGTGTTGGGTTCTCTTTGGGACAGGTTGAACTTGAGTGGGTCATCCAGGTGGGGGCATCCAGCAGGCACCTGAGAATAGGCACTTAGAGAGGACACAAATTGGTGTTTGTATAGTGAGCAGAATGAATTCCACTGTAGAGGTGAAGATGGGAGCATGTGGGTACCTGACCTTCAACTCATCACTTACCTTCTTTCTGATAACTCATGGCATTTGCACATCTGTTGCCTAGCTTGTTTTTACAAAAATTCTTGGAAGTGGGTAACAGTGAAGCACTTCTATGGGCCCTCTGTGCTGGTCATTTTGTTTTAAGTGATACCTAAATATGAAACAAGGAAGCTTCTCTTAATGTTTCAAAGGCTTTTGATACTATAGAAGTGGAATGGTGGGCTTCTGGAAGACGGGTAAGTCATCAGAGAGAACCCAAGGGAAGCATTCTGAGGCAGCTCTTTATCACCAGGGCTCAACACAGTGCCTGACACACAGTGGATCCTCCACAAATGTTCATCCAATACACTGTTAATAAGGTGAGAAGAATGGGAACAGAGTTTCTCTATTCTCTGAACACGTGGAAAATCAGAGTTTTGACTCTGATTTTGACAGATAGTCCCAAAGCAAGCTCAGGCTTAGAAACAGGATGAGGTAATGCAGTGCCTCTGGCAGAGGGAGCTGACGCCATGCAGACAAGCACAGGGTGGGTGCCCCCTGCCACTCAGGCAGGATGCTGGTTTAGGGCCATTCATGACTGAGCCTAGTGACCGAAAGAAACGAGTCGAGGCAAGGCCTGGCCTTCCAGGAGCTAATGACACAGAGCTTTCCAGACAGGGTGGAGTGGCGTCTGTGGGCACTGTGCAGAGGGGCAGGGCCTTGGGGGAGGGATCAGGGGCTCACCTGAGGCTCAGCTTCTAGTGGAGGGCCTGGGTGGCCAGGGATGCTTCAGGTCAGGGCAATCCCTGTGGGGTGGGGGGAGGAAAGGATAACGTTGACAGTGCATTCCCAGGCAAGAGCCAGCTGTGCCACCCACACTGTGCCAGCACCAGCCCTCCCCAGCTCCAAGTATGAGTGTCCTTGCCCAGAAGCCACTCCCTCTGCCAACTCAGGCGAAGAAAAGGAAAACGGTCAAGGCGAGGGCCTACTCAAGCTGACCTTTACCTAGGCTCCCAAACTAGGCTTCCAGATGTGCAGTCTGTGATCTGTTTCATATCCTATGAATGTGTGAGTGGGTTGGGGAAGGAGGCAGGATAGTGATTTAGTATTTGTTTCCCTTTAGTTTTCCAGTAAGAATTTTTGTTGGTTTGTTTGTTTGGGGTGGGGGTGGGGAAAATTGGGGGTGGTGCTTGTTTTTGAAAATATCTACCGTCCTTCCAGCCCAGCCCCTGTCTCAGGAAAGGTTCCAGAGCAGAGTGTGCAGGGACTGGTTTTCTCAGCCCAGAGTCCTTGGTGAAGTTCACAACAGTTCTAGGTCATTCCTTTGTTTCGGAGACTCAATTTTATCAGTTCACCCAAGGGTCATCAGGTAATCTGCTACCCAGAGGCACAAACACTGATTCATAAGACCTGTTTATTAACTTGTATGGAGCAAGAGAACTGTCCTCTAGGCCAAATCTTCACATCAGGGTCTAGGGGCTTCTCGGGGCGGGGGTGGGGTGGGGGGGGGAATGCTCTCAAATCAGGATGAGTGGGTTGTTTGGAAACTGTGGATTCCCAGCAAAGAAGCTGAAGGTTGAGGGTTTTTTACTTAAGCTGTGATAGCCCCAGTAATTGCCTTTAGCCACATAAAGATAGCTGCCATGCAGAAAGCACTTTCATGCCAGCTGGCCACACAGTGTGTCCTCTCTGTGGGAGTACTGGAGAAACTGCTAGTAAAAACTTCTTGCTCTAAAACCTACTCAAGTGTGCTCTGAAGACCAGCTGCCTGGGCATCACCAGGGATCTTGTTAGAAATTCAGAGTCACAGGCCCCCACCTGGGGTCAGAATCTGCACTTTAACAGACTCCCAGGACACCCATGCTCTTTATAGTTTAAGAAGCCCTGGGCTAATAAAAAGAAATGAAATTGAGTTATTTGTAGTGAGGTGGATGGACCTAGAGTCTGTCATACAGAATGAAGTAAGTCAGAAAGAGAAAAACAAATACCGTATGCTAACACATATATATGGAATCTAAAAAAAAAAAAAAATGGTTATGAAGAACCTAGGGGCAGAACAGGAATAAAGATGCAGATGTAGAGAATGGACTTGAGGACACGGGGAAGGGGAAGGGGAAGCTGGGACGAAGTGAGAGAGTAGCATTGACATATATACACTACCAAATGTAAAACAGATAGCTAGTGGGAAGCAGCCGCATAGCACAGGGAGATCAGCTCGGTGCTTTGTGACCACCTAGAGGGGTGGGATAGGGAGGGTGGGAGGGAGACACAGAGGGAGGGGATATGGGGATATATGTATATGTATAGCGGATTCCCTTTGTTATAAAGCAGAAACTAACACACCATTGTAAAGCAATTATACTCCAATAAAGATGTTTAAAAAAAAAAAAAAGAAGCCCTGGGCTAGAGTCTAGGCTCCATGTGGATCTCAAAATCCACATCAGCTTGATTCATCTCAACACCCGCAGGGAACCCTTCCTGTCCACAGGGTCCCTCAAGGCTGGACCCGGGATCCCCCGCTGGCAACGGGGAGGGCACTGGGCTCAGCAGGGCTGCCTCCTGTTCCTGGATTCTCTTTCTCTCTGCAACTCTCTGCAGCCATTGCCTACTTTTGAGTCCTGGCGTGGACTTTGTTGTGGAAGTCAGTGGGTCTCTTCAAATGCTTCACTGTCTGAATCCAGTCTCAGAAGCAGTAATCTTATGACGTTTAGAGATGGTTTACAATGATAATATTTTAGGTTAGCTGCTTTCTGATCACCTGGTAGGGGGCTGTGGACTTTCATGTCATCAGTTAAGCAAATTTCAAATCTCACTTTAGCACAGGTTATTTCTAGGAAACATTCTGGGGGATGGTTATCCCAGGCACACTGCACTTAGTGACCTTGTCTTTATATTTTAGGGTCTTTTATTTCATGCCTGTGGCATCAAATTCAAATATAAACTGGACTCAAACCTTCCTAAGATGGCTATGGTTACAAGGTCCAGGCTGGAGCCTGGCAGTAAGTCACTCTATTCTGGGCACAGAGCTTCAGCCATCTGCCTGCTGGATAGTATTTCAATGTCTCAATACCTGAGATGTGCGAAAGGTGGCTTTAAGATAGAAGATCTCAAAGATCTGAAGCTAAGCTGTTCCACTTGGAATCAATTACTTTGTGTTCTTTTCACTCCCACATATTCGTCTATAAAACGGATATGGTACCTACTTGACAGAATTGTTGGCAGGCTAAAATTGACCCAGTATAAGCACTCAGCCCATTACCCAAACCGGGTAGGGGCTCAGTGAATATTAATAGACTGACACCTGGGAATCTTAGCCGTAGGACACAGCTTCCCTACCATTCAGGAGACTGTGTGCGATAAAGCAGGGAAGGCAGGCCAGCCCTCGTGGATGTAACCACCAAACAGTCGCCTGCTTGACCACATTTCCATGTATGAGAAATAAAACTGTTGGCAGGATAATTTTCCAAACCAAGGGAACATTTGTCTACTTGCACATATTAAGCTGAAGAAACCAAAAAGTTTCAGATGATAAGATATTTTCCAAACCCTGGATTTGCTGATTTAGGATTTAGATTTAATTAGGTTTGCAAGTATTTTCTTTACACATTTGTTCATGTTCCCCTTTTACATCAGCAGCCAGCCAGCACTTCACATTCAAAAGCCTCTTTTTTTAGCCCCCCCCTTTTTTTAAGACCTCAACTTATACTAAGTTTGGCCATACTGCACAGAGTTTATCAGACGTATTATTAAGATGCCAGATTTACACCATAGAGGAAGGGAAACTAAGACATAAGTGAAAGAGTTGTAAGCTACAGATGTCAAAAAGAGGAAGATGAAACTGATTCATTGATATTTTAGGAACAAATATAATTATTTTAATTCAATAACTCTCCTTAGCAAAGATAAGTACACATATTGAGAATTTAATAAATCAGCTTGTCTTGTAGAAATAAAATGAATGCATCGCAATTCTGTTAAACCTGTACTTAGATTTCTGGACTATCAGTCACTCTCCAAAGTCTTATTTTTAGAATTATTTGAGATTTCCCCCTCAACATGAATCTGAATCCAAATTTTGAAATAAAATTAAATCTGAAATGAAAAATAAATGGATCCCCCCCAAATATTCAAATTTTTCAAATCCCACTTGGATGTTCCCTGAACCTCTTTAATAAAAATTCTGCCTTGCAGTCAGTCTGTGTCACGGTTAGATTTATAATGAGGCAGTACAGTGGTGTCATTTGGGGCTGGGTTCAGAAGCTAGATTGCCTAGATTTGAATTCTCGTTGTCACCACTAATTAGCCATGTGACCTGGGGCAAGTTCCCTCTGTATAATGCCAGTTTTCACACCTGGAAAATGGAGATAATATTTATTCTTATTTTTAAGGATTGTTATGAGGAGTGCATGAACTAATACTATAAAGGGATTAGAATTGTTACCAGCACACAGTAGATGATCAGTAAATCTTAGCTGTTGTCCGTCATTCAGCTCTATATTCAAGGATGTTCCCAGCCAAAGAGACTAGATTCTTCCCCATCATTCACTAACTAGAGTGGCAATAAACTGGGGAAGATAGTCTATGCATAGTGTATCAGACTGCAACAATATGTGGATATCACATTATCCACGGAAAAGAGAGAAATACGGAATAGTAGCACAGTCAGCTAGTACATGGCAAAACTCGATTTTGAACCCAGGTCTCTCTGCTCCAAAGGCCAATCTGTTCTTTTTGAACCCTGTTGCCAAGAGCTCAGCATGAGCTGACAATGTGCAGTGGTTGTTAATGCAGTGAATGTGGTGGTAGACAAATGGGATGTGTACAGGCAGAAGCCTCTGGAACAGAGGAATGGTGGTAACCCTGCTCCAGTCCTCTGCTTGACCATCTGAATCGGTCAGACCATGCTTCCAAAAGTGACTAGTGGGTGGGAAGACATGGAATCGCGTCCTGTGGTGGCCCTTAGGAGGGATTAAGATATTTTGCCTGAAGGAGAGAAGACAGCTGTGGACGTGAGAGCAGTCTTCAAACAATAACCAATTTATCAAAAATAGAGGGAAAGAGAATTCAGTATAACATAGGTGAAAAACTTCTTTCTGGGCTTCCCTGGTGGCGCAGTGGTGGAGAGTCCGCCTGCCGATGCAGGGGACGCGGGTTCGTGCCCCGGTCTGGGAAGATCCCACATGCCGTGGAGCGGCTGGGCCCGTGAGCCATGGCCACTGGGCCTGCGCGTCCGGAGGCTGTGCTCCGCAACGGGAGGGGCCCCAACAGTGAGAGGCCCCAACAGTGAGAGGCCCGAGTACCGCAAAAAACAAACAAACAAACAAAAAAAACTTCTTTCATTTTTGCCCACACCGTGTGGCTTGCAGGGTCTTCCCTGACCAGGGATTGAACCCGGGCCGTTGGCAGTGAAAGCTCAGAGTCCTACCACTGGGCCACCGAGGGAATTCCCTAGGTGAAAACGTTCTAACTGTCTGAACCATCCAAGGCTCTCTGGTTTGGGAAGTGATAAATTTGCTCTCATTGGAAAGATTGAGGAGAAGCTAGACAACCACTTGATGGGGTAAAGTAGAGGAATTTTGTCAAATGAATTCAACATATATTTAGTGGACATCTGTTACAGGCCATGTATGGTACATGAGTCAAAGTTCCTGCCAAACTTGAAATTCTATTATGAAACTAGAAGGGCTAACTAAATAGGACCTTATATCCTGCTCAAAACTCTGACTTTGACCACTATACTCATTGGCATAAATATTCTTGTAATTAATTTTAAAATTAATTATATATTCTTCTTTCCCTTCCCTGAGTAACTTTTGCCACTTGCAATAAAGTAGGGGCAAATTCCACCATATTAACCTGGATTGCTCCTGTTCCATGTTCTCCCATGTAAGCTTCCTTTTAGCACAGGGGAAACAAAGAATAATTTAGTCAGCAGTATTAGGACAGGAAACTGAAGGTTTCCAAGTACATTTTAAAGGGAAAAAAATGCAAAATAAAATGGAAAATAGTACCAACCTCAAATATCAACCTCAAATATATGAGCTGACAATTCACCTTCATTCTCTGGAACACATCCTGTTCCAGTGTGCAGAGCTCCATATTTTTATTTTATGATTCTGGCCCTAAAGTGATTGCCCTGAGCTTAGGGTTCCAAAGTAAAGAAAGTGGATACAGCTTGTCAAATAGGAGCTGTGGTCAGAGCTGAATGTAGGTTGGAGTGGCGTCTGTAGTGGTTGCTGGGAGGACCTACTATGTGACCAGCAGAGTACGGCCATGACTGACCAAAGCATGTTTGAAAGCATTTGAAAAGGCTTTATCTATGTTTTGTTTTCTAACACTGCCTACCAATTCATAAAACCTCAATCAATATTTGCTCAAGTGCAGGGTGGTAGAAAGTCGAAACAGTGGGCAAAGTAACAGGGAGAAAACTTGCAAGTTGATATTTAACTTTGAGCGAGTCATTTGTCCTGTTCACTAGAAAGACTTATGCTCTGAGAAAGGAGATGAATTAAGACTGTGGTTTTCAAACACAGGTCGTAGCCCACTGAGAAATCAATTTAATAAGTTGAAATCAGCATTTAAAAAAATTAAATAGAGGGGCTTCCCTGGTGGTGCAGTGGTTGAGAGTCCGCCTGCCGATGCAGGGGACACAGGTTCGTGTCCCGGTCCAGGAGGATCCCATGTGCCGCGGAGGGGCTGGGCCCGTGAGCCATGGCCGCTGGGCCTGCGTGTCCGGAGCCTGTGCTCCGCAGCGGGAGAGGCCACAACGGTGAGAGGCCTGCGTACCACCAAAAAAAAAAAAAAAATAGAAATAGAAAATTTCTATTTAATTTAAAAAATTAAGTAGAAAATTCCAGACTGCTTTGCACACAGCAAGGGTATTATTAATGAAACTTTTGCTTATTTCATGTGAATACACACACACACCCATACACCCATACACACACACACACACACACACACACACACACACACATGCACATGCACATACACACATGTGTATACTGGATTGTGCTGTAAAGTGAACATTTTACCATGGAGCACAGTCAAAAATGTTTGACAAATGCTGACCTAAGAGAACCTATTTAGCATTTGGGCCACAGAGAGGACCCCAGAAAAAGCAAATGATTTTGGATCCTCTATTACTGAGTTGACAGATTAATGTATTTTTATAAATTGTGATAAAATACACATAACATAAACAGACTAACGTTTTAAAATGTAAGGGAAAAAGCACTAAATGCCTTTGTCTAAAAACTAAAAACCTCCCACCCCCAACTTGTATCATCTTAAAGGTTTGAGTTTACAATGCTGTCCCCCTTCTCCCATCCCCCTTGTTTTTCCTCCTAGGACTAAGACCAGGACTAGGTTCCTGGTCTGTATCTCCCGGAACAGGTGTATGTTTTGATTTTGATCTTATGGGGCAAGTAGCAAAAGTCCCCTCTTGTACCTGTGACTGAGTTAGAGAGGAGAGTGTGTTTACATTCAATTGTACTCTTACATTACAAAATAGATTGTTAAAAAGCAGGTAATTAACTAGAATCTAAATAGGCATGTAATTTGGAACAAGATTTAGAGAACTACAGTGTGCCTTGGTGAGCATACCAGTCTTACCTTCCTTTTCAGATCTGGGCAGTTGTCTGTCACAGACCCTGACTCACTTTTATTTTTGCTTATGTTTCATATTTGCATCCTTGTTTTTTGTCCTTTAAGTATAAATTGTTTCCCCAGCTACATTGTTTGCCTTTTCAGGGGTACAGATTCCTTTCCTATCTATTTACGTGTCTTTGCCAGACACACAATACTATTCAATAAATGTAATTGTATAAATGCAGTAAATGATAATTGATTACTTTTTCTTCTCAGCCATTATCAATAACTGAGTCATTTTTACTGGAATCAGGCAGTCAAATGCCATTGAAGACAACTTTTCCTTTTCTGGAGCAATAACCTCATTGCTAGTTGCTTAGAATTTCTCAGTTTCCAGGCTCTTCCCCCTCAGGCAACATTTACTCACTTGGCTTGGGCTCTGAACTAGCTGCACCTTGTATTTGTATAACTGTGTAGTTAAAGGAGCTTTACTGCTTTTTAATTCACTGGTGAAGGACATAAAGGGATGTTATCTTCATGTGGCCAGTGGGGAAACTGAGGCATAGAGCCATTAAGCCCATGGTTCTGCAGCACAGTTGGTGACAGCTCTGGACTAGTTGCTGACTTCGAGGCTGGGGCTCTTTTCACTACATCAGTGGCTTCTCTGCTTTGTTTTTCCCTCCTATTCCTCCCTCACTAAATTGGAAGATTCCTGTTTTCATCTCAAGGTGAAGAAAAAAGAGAGGGAGGGAGAATTGTGCAGCTGATGATTTCTATAACTCTTTTCTACCAGTGATTTCCCTGAGGTATTTACATAGAGTAGGATTTTTAATACACACCACAGGCAAGCCGGTCTCCTCTGGCTAAATACCTTATTTCTTCCTCATCAATCCAAGTCTGGCCTGAAGACATCTTCCATGTTACTTTCCTGCCTGATCCTGCTCCATCCCACCCAGACTGACTCAGTGAAGAGGCTACTCTGTGCCAGTTTACTGTGTGTTTTTTGTTGTTTTTTTTAACATCTTTATTGGAGTATAATTGCTTTACAATGGTGTGTTAGTTTCTGCTTCAGAACAAAGTGAATCAGTTATACATATACATATGTTCCCATATCTCTTCCCTCTTGCGTCCCCCTCCCTCCCACCCTCCCTATCCCACCCCTCTAGGTGGACACAGAGCACCGAGCTGATCTCCCTGTGCTATGCGGCTGCTTCCCACTAGCTATCTATTTTACATTTGGTAGTGTATATATGTCCATGCCACTCTCTCACGTTGTCACAGCTTACCCTTCCCCCTCCCCATATCTTCAAGTCCATTCTCTAGTAGGTCTGTGTCTTTATTCCCGTCTTACCCCTAGGTTCTTCATGACCTTTTTTTTTTCCTTAGATTCCATATATATGTGTTAGCATATGGTATTTGTTTTTCTCTGACTTACTTCACTGTATGACAGACTCTAGGTCCATCCACCTCACTACAAATAACTCAATTTCGTTTCTTTTTATGGCTAATATTCCATTGTATATATGTGCCAAAACCCTGCAGAAAGTAGGCATAGAGGGAACTTTCCTCAACATCATAAAGGCCATATATGACAAACTCACAGCCAACATCGTCCTCAATGGTGAAAAACTGAAACCAGTTCCACTAAGATCAGGAACAAGACAAGGTTGCCCACTCTCACCACTATTACTGTGTGTTTTTAGGAGACTGCACCTGCCTTATCTCACTTAAACCCACAGAAAATCTGTGAGGCAAATATTTTTATTCCCATTTAAGAGCTGATAAAACCCAGGCTCAAGAAAGTTGAAAACTCCAGTTCCTCAAGTCCAGGTTTTGTGCTCTTTTCCCAGATCTCCAGGGCTTTTATTTATTTACTTGCTTGTTTATTATTTAAGCACATCGTACATTCCTCTCCAACCTCCAGTTTCCTTTATGCAAAATTCTAGCATACATGATTTAAAAAAATTTTTGTGTACCTTTTGGAAGAACCGCAAGAATTTTAGGTCCACTGTAAGGTAAGTCTTGTGTAACAGCCTGTGGAAAGTTGGAAATTGAATAATGTCCATTTCAGTTATGCTGGATAGTTTAAATAAAGTTACCAAAAATTTATTTCATTGCAAGCAACCAAGTTACTGGGTCTCCAGAAGTGGGAGCCAATGCTATGTAATAATGGCAACAACAACAATGAAAATCAGATTTAAAAAATAAAATCTTTGATCATATGTATGGAATACGAGACAAAGCAAAATTGCCTCTCAGTATGTATAGATACTACAAACAATAAATGCTGGAGAGGGTGTGGAGAAAAGGGAACCCTCTTGCACTGTTGGTGGGAATGTAAATTGATACAGCCACTATGGAGAACAGTATGGAGGGTCCTTAAAAAACTAAAAATAGAATTACCATATGACGCAGCAATCCCACTGCTGGGCATATACCCAGAGAAAACCATAATTCAAAAAGACACATGCACCCCAATGTTCATTGCAGCACTATTTCCAATAGCCAGGTCATGGAAGCAACCTAAGTACCCATCGACAGACAAATGGATAAAGAAGATGTGGTACATATATACAATGGAATATTACTCAGCCATAAAAAGGAACGAAATTGGGTCATTTGTAGAGACATGGATGGACCTAGAGACTGTCATACAGAGTGAAGTAAGTCAGAACGAGAAAAACAAATATCATATATTAACACATATATGTGGAATCTAGAAAAATGGTACAGATGAACTGGTTTGCAAGGCGGAAATAGAGACATAGAGGTAGAGAACAAACATATGGACATCAAAGGGGGAAAAGAGGGGTGGGATGAATTGGAGATTGGGATTGACATATATACACTAATATGTATTAAATAGATAACTAATGAGAACCTGCTGTATAGCACAGGGAACTTCACTTTGCTGTACAGTAGAAACTAACACAACATTGTAAAACAACTATACCCCAATTTTAAAAAAAAAAGATTCTACAACAAAGCAAGACAAATTTATTTTCATCTACTTGAAATTGCAGAGGAGGGAGATCCTGCAAAGCTTCCAGGGAGAAAGGGATAGTGAAGGGAATGTAATTGCACAGTATCCGTTATTACTAATAAAAGCATGAAAATAAACATATAATTGACACGCTTTTTAGTGTCTTCTTTATTGTTTCATTTTGCTGAATGTAAACTTTTAAATTTGGATTTTCATAGGTTCCATCCTGACCTCCAGTCTCCTAAGTCTATTTTCTCCACGTGGTTATAAGATTTTCACCTGGATATTAGCATTCTTTTATTTTCTTTCCTTTTTTTTTAAGGTCCCACCAGTCTGGGAAAGAGAAGGGACTCAGGACCTACTGTCAGAATTTCAAGTTGGCCCCATCACAGCGAATCCATCCCATTCCCTGCTTTAACTTTTTCCTGTGTAGAGCCACTAAGGTGCAGCGACATTCCTACTTATAAGATTTTAAAATATTTCTCCTTGGGGAGAGATTTTAGGGCGGCGGGCACACCCCTCTGTACTTCCTCATTTCGGCGCGTAATAAGTGGAAGCGCAGAAGCCCGAGGCCGGGAAACGGATTTGGATTTCAAAGGGCTATTGTGCCTCCCTCTGGGCTCTGACCTGGAAAGCGCTTTATCTGTAACCCTTTTATGGCCCCAGACGTATTCTCGCTTCCTGGCTATTTGTAAACTTGTCTAATCTCGCTCACAAGACTGTAGGTTGCCGACCAAAGGGAGGGAGAGGGTGAGAATGTTTGTAAGAGTTTAGAAAGTGATAACAATCCCATTTTATTTATTTATTATGCATTGCACAATCCTATAATAACAATGACAGTGTACATGAAAGTTCTTCTACAATTCTATCACCCTAATAAATCGCTTGTTTCTATTTTATCTTCCATTTCCTCGTGCATTAAAACATTCTGCAAAGCTCTGTGCCAGCCTTAGGGATTCACGGGAAACTTTTACACATCCTAAATGCAAATTTGCATTGTTTTTTTAAAAAAATTATAGTTGATTAACAAATATTGTGTTAGTTTCAGGTGCACAGCAAACTAATTGGTTATACATATATATGTACATATCTATATTCTTTTTTTGACTCTTTTCCATTATAGTTTATTACAAGATATTGACTATAGTTCCCTGTGCTATTCAGTTGCATTTTGCTTTTATTTTTCCTTTTTACTTATCCTAAGTATTTCTGATGCTGCAAAAATATTCACAACATGGCTTTAGTGACTACCTAATATTCCATCAACGACATACACTTTAAAGTGTTATTTCAGTGTAAGTATCCAGCATTTACGAGTAAACGCTAACACCCTTTGACCTTGCACTGCAGGGCCAGAAGACCGGTCAAGGTTAGACGGAGGGCTCCGGGAGGAAGGGCTGTCGCCCGCGCGCCAGCCGGCCAGCCGAGGACGCGAGGAGGAAGCTTGGTGCGCCACCCCCTCGACCCCTTCCGGCACCTGCAGTCTGGCGCCTTTTCCCTCCGACCTCGCTTCCTCGGGTCCCGCGCTCCAGCGAAGGGCCCCCAATCCGGCTGCGTGCCCACCCCTAGCCCCGGGCTGTCTGTTTCCAGAGCGCCTCCTAAGGTGTACGTGAGGCAGGAAGTGACGCAAAGGGTCTCCGAGGATCTGGAGAGGGCGGGAGACTATAAACGGCAGACTGCAGGCAACCAACCCATCAGAGGGCGTCAGCATCGGCCGGTGACGGATAGTGGAGCGGCGGACCCGGGAGGCGCCTGTGTGAGTGACACGCTGCTGCTAGAATCCCGCTGACCCTCCTGCCCTACCTTCAGCCTAAGGGGCTGCTCCGAGCAGTCTCGGGTGCGGCCCTCCGGCGTGCAGTCCAGCAGCCTCGGGGAGTCGCGGGCGCGGGAAGGCTGCAGCGCCTCCGGGTGGGGCGGGAGGGGGTGCGCGCCGCGTGGCGGCGGGGAAGGGGTTGCGGCGGAGAGCGGAGTAGCCTGCAAGTGCAAGCAGGGTAGAGCCGCGCTGCAGAGAGGGGCTGCCCTACCTTTCTCTTCCTCTTGGTGCCCTCCTCCTCTCGGCCCCCGACTGGCGAATGGATTCTGTTAGGGCCCTGAGGGCGAGATGAGGGGTGCCCCACTGTCGCTCTGCGCTCCGCCATTCTTCTTCCGGCTCCTCAGGCCACCCGGATCCCTTGTCCTCAGTAGCTTGCCCTTAAAAGATGCAGGCCCTCGTGGGACAGCCCTAGCCTGAGGGCTCGGGAGCGAGGCGTGAGCCACGCTGCCGCAGCGCAGAGCCGCTGTGCGGGGAGCACGTGGCCGCTCTAGGAAGAGTTCCCAGGGAATGGCTGTCGCGGTGCGTGGGTGACCTTGAGCTCGTAGCCTTTGGATTCCTCGGGGCCCTCCCGGGCCCTGGTCTCATCGCTGTCCTCGACTAGATTACTGTGTCCTGGGCATTTAGGCGGGGTTTTCTATAAGCTGTATATTTGAACTCTAGTACAACCTGATCTTTCAGCGCTGCCCGTTGGCCTTGTGTGTGGGTTCTCAGCTTTCCCAAGGCAGAAGCCGACTGAAAACCGCAGGTGTTGATATTAAGAATATTCGGATTGCTAGGCCCTCCTCACTAACAGATGGGAGACTGTAGGAATAAGACTTATACTTTGTGAAAGCTATGGTCTAGAGACTAAATAAAAGCTATTTGGATTGGAATCGGCTTTTGCCTTCAGGAAATTAGGGATATGGTATAAAAAGGCTGTGCCGTATGGTATAAATGGGCTTAGAGACCCATTGTGTCACTGTTTCGGGTGGACAGCTTTCTAAGCTCGTAGTGGGGAGAGTGGGTAAGTTGTGACTTGACTCGTGTTAACGTCCTCCCTCTGCCTACTGCTTGTGGCGACTTTGGGTATACCAAGGAAATTGATTGCTGCTGCTTTTTTCGGAGAAGATTGAAGTAGGAAATAGTTGCCCTGTTACAAATATTTGGATACCTTTATTCTAGGTTTCGATAGGACTTTGGAATACTAGATGCTGATTCTGTGGTCTCTGAGCTAGGGAGTTTGACCTTACTGACAAAGACATTTAAGGTGATTTCCAGAAGTGGTTTTCTACCTTTTTTTTTTTGGTGGTATCTTATTTCCCCGACCGGGGATCGAACCCACATCCCCTGCAGTGGAAGCTCGGAGTCTTTACCACTGGACTGCCAGGGAGGTCCCTGATTTTCTGCTTTGAAAATTAAGGTTAGGCTATCTAAAGTATACTTGTTTGCCCTGCTGTTCCCCA